>NC_134357.1:582216933-583416933 GCF_048569485.1 Anomaloglossus baeobatrachus
TCCGCTCCCCGACGTGTTTGTGTCGTAGGAGCCCGTTTGCCCACAGACGCTGGCCCTTTGGATCTCTTGCCTTTGGCGGTGGCACTTATCCGGAATGGTTGGGCTGTTGCCTTCAATCGGGACTTAGGTGGGAATGAACCCCTGGGGTCCAGACCACAATCAGTTAATTTGGCTATGTTGGTGGCTTCTAGCCTAGCTCGGGGTCTGAGTACCTTGCCTGGTGCTCCAGTATCCAGTTGGTTCCCCGGTTCGGTTCCGACGGGCCACTACTCTGCCCCGGTCCCTTACGGTTCCACCGGTCGTCTTCCCGGTCTCCTGCAGGCGGCCACCACCGTCTGCCTCCTTGCCAGAGGTGCCTGGGCTCCGACCCAGACACCAAGTAGAATGCTGGCAGGCCTGATCACAGGTCTGCCCTTGAACTTCACCCTCCTCCTTCACTGTCCAAAACTAATCTACTACTGAACTACTGCTTTCCCGCCTCCAGGCCTGTGAACTCCTCGGTGGGTGGAACCAACCACCTGGCTCCACCCCACCTGGTGTGGACATCAAACCTGGAGGGTGGTGACAAGGTTTTGTGAGTTTGACTGGTGTTACCTAACTGGAAGGGATGTGGTGTTGTGTGTGACTACCTGAGACGTCCTGGCTAGTCCAGGGCGTCACACAATTATGCCAGAATTCTGTCAGAAATCACTTTTCAATCAATTTGTTGTGCAAAACAGAGTTGTGAAAAAAGATTGTGCTACAAAATCATCATGGTGCGCTGTGCTTACATCACTCTCATGTACTTCGGCTCCCAGCAGTACAATCAGACATAGCCTCGCCATAACCTTCACTTTTGAAGAAGCTGACTATCAAGCATGTGACTGTGATCGGAGGAGGTCTGATTGGTGTCGGGATAGTGCAGGTAGCTGCAGCAATACGACACACTGTTGTTTTAGTGGACCAGACTGATAACATCTTGAAAACGTTTCCCAAAAGTATTGAAGACAGCTCGAAAAGGGTCACTAAGAAGATGTTTGTGGACAAGCCTGAGGCTGCTTCATAGTTCATCAGCAAAATCCTCTCAAACTTCAGCACAAGCACAGACCCAGCGGCCGTGGTGCACAGCAATGATCTGGTGTTGGAAGCCATAATAGAAAACCTGGAAGTGAAAAACGCACTAATGAAGATACTGGACAAATTTGCACCAGAACACACCATATTTGCCAGCAACACATTCTTATTGGCAATAACTTACATACACAACTACACAACTAGGCAGGATCAGTTTGGAGGGCTGCATTTCTTTAATCCAGTACCAATGATGAAGCTGGTGGAGGTCATTAAGACACCAATGACTAGCCAAACGCCTTCTGACTCTCTCATGGACTTCAGAAAAACACTAGGAAGGATGACTGTGTCATGTAAGGACACCCCAGGGTTCATTGTTAACCGTCTTCTGGTACCATACCTAATGGAATTCGTGTATCTTCATGAAAGAGGTCATGCATCTAAGGAAGACATGGATGTTGCAATGAAATTGGAAGCCCGTTACCCAATGGGTCCTTTTGAGCTTTTGGATTATGTTGGTCTTGACACTTTAGTAAATACGTCATTGATGGTTGGTACCAGATGGAACTTGAAAACCCCCTTTTTACCCCCAGTGAATTGCTCAATAAGGTTGGAAAGAAGACCGGAGAAGGATTTTATAAAGGCAGATGGTTGGCCTGGCTGCACTGCAGAACTACTGTATTTTTCGGACTTTAAGACGCACTTTATTCCCCCCAAATGTTGGGGGAAAGTTGGGAGTGTGTCTTATGGTCTGAATATAGGGCTGCGGCCGGGAATGAGTGTGCTGCGGTGGAGCAGGCCATCGGGGGCACGAGCAGGCTGTAGCAGCCTGCCGTGACCACGTGGGCCCGCTCATTACATATGCACACCCGTCCTACCGCCCATCATCCCTCAGTGCTGAAGCCACTGACAGGTGGGCGGGATGATGGGCGCGTGTAATTAACAGCTAGCCGTGATCACCCCTGGCAACTACAGCCTGGAGTGATCATGTGTGGCTGTATTCACTGCTCCCCGCGCATCATCATCAACGTGGGGTGCAGTGAATCAGTACACTCACCGGCCACTTCCGTGCAGCACCGCAATCTCCTCCAGTCTGCCGGTCAGCTGATCTGTGTAGCGAGCGGTGAGCACAGGGATGACATCATCGCTGTGCGCGCCACTAGTCACGCAGGTCAGCTGACAGGCAGACAGGAGGAGATCGCGATGCTGCAGGGAAACGGGGACAGCTCCACACTCCAGCGGCGCTGCTGCCACCACAGACAGGGGGAGGTGCGCGATGCTGCGTGGAACGAGGAAAGGTGAGTATAAACGTTTATTGTTTTTTGTGTGATACAAGATACATGCCATATAGCAGGATGAGGGTATATAACAGCATGGGGCCATATAGCAGGATGGCAGTATATAGCCGGATGGGGGTATATGGCAGGATGAGGGCATAGTCAAGGATGGGAGTATATAGCAGGATGGGGGTATATACCAGGATGGGGTACCTTAGCAGAGAATTTAGGGACATTACCCCCATAACAGTGTCAGCAGCAGATCCTCGCCCCATAACAGTGTGTCATGACCACATTTTTTGCTTAAAATTTTATTTTCCTATTTTCCTCCTCTAACACCAGGGTGCATCTTATGGTCCGGTGAGTCTTATAGTCCGAAAAATACGGTATATTTTTATAGTCTCTTGTTTACTTTGATTACGATGACCGTTGTTGTTTTTACATTGCACGGTTTTCTCAGCACTTATTTACACTCTAGTGCCTTAAGGCCCCGTCACACATAGAGATAAATCTTTGGCAGATCTGTGGTTGCAGTGAAATTATGGACATGTTGTTCAATTTTTACACAGCCACAAACCTGGCACTGATTGTCCACAATTTCACTGCAACCACAGATCTGCCGCAGATTTATCTCTGTGTGTGACAGGGCCTTTACAGCCATGATTCTCTATTTCCTCCACATTGTTTTGTACCACTGATTCCAAACATTTATAAGTCATAGCCATTCTACAGTCAATAAAAAATAAATGTAAAGAAAACTAAATTGTGCAACTTTTGGAAGTTTCACGCCAATTTTAACCAGCTTTGCCAAAATGGGCAGAGCGTGGCCAGAAGAAGGGTGTGATGCCACCATTTCTCTAATTTATAACAAACTGCGATGTTCCCTATGCCACAAATCTCACTCCAGCCCCTGACGTAATTTTCAGTGTACATCGCAGGTCTTGATGAATTGGAGCCCTAATGTTTATCTGCAAAGACAGCAAGACCCTGCTACCTACTTTGGTTACAAAGCCTAAGGATAGGCCATTAATGTTACAGTCCCGGACAAGCCCATTAAATATTTGGCATCTGTCTCTATTTTATTTTCGTCTTCGAAAAAAAAACCTTTTTGAAATTGTCTATGTTGTGGATCAATGTCACAACGAGATGCTTGCAGGCATCGCCAAGTGTCATGGCGGCATCAGGATCTGTGGAAATTACAGATTCTGGCACTCTGCTTGCTAACTTCTTTGGTGTCTGTGAGCAGCGCAGGGAGACACAGGCATCGAACCACATACTTAGTAAGACTAGCAATAGTTATTTTCTGCTGGGCCCCTTGTTAATGTCTTTGATCACATGCTGTAGGGGAGTCAGTATCATTTGCTCCCCTTCTGTATATGCTGGCTGGACTATTCCATTAATGCCAGCTATAGTTTACCTATACAGGTCTGGTGAGGTGTTGGGATACAAACTAGTGGTTGTTGTGCATTATTGCTATGAGCAGTTGTGCTAACCCTTGTTGTCTTTTTGTTTCTGCCTTCCTGCTCTTGCTTTTCTCCTTAGTCTCTCACTGTTTTATTTCTGTGAGTTTGCAGTGTGCCTAAATTTTTGTTTTCCCGTCTGTCTTAATCTGTATTTCCATCATACTCCTGCCCCTTCCTTCCACGTTCAGGGGTAATCTAGAGGTTAGGGATAGGCTAAGGTTTCCTGAGAGAAAGTATAGGAGCCCCCTATCCCTCATTACTCATTATCCTACAGTCACATTGCGACAATCAATCAGATTATTTACTATAACACATTCCAGGGAACTGGTGCTAGGAATGGGAGATCCGAATTAACGAAGATGTATCGTATTTTTCGCTTTATAAGACACACTTTTGTTCCCCCAAGTTTTAGGGGAAAGTAGGGGGTGCGTCTTATAATCCGAATATATGGGGCCAAGGGAGGTGGGGGCAACTTTGGAGCCGTGCTGGGGGCTGCTGGGGGGGCTGGTGGAGGCTGGTAGAGGCTTGTGAAGGCTGCTGGAGGCAGCGGGAGATCTCCTGCTCCCGCTCATATAATATGCACAGCCGCTCTCCATCACCGTGGTGCTGAAATCGCACCGTGGCGATGGGCTGGGAGAGCGGCGCATATTATATGTGCCTGCGCCCCCCTTTGATCGCACATGTTCACCCCCCCCCCCCCCCCCCGTGATAGATATGGCCCCCATGCTGCTGGCCATTCTAAAATAAAAAAGCTTTTCTTACCTCCTCCAGCGTGTCTCCTGGTGTCTCCCCAATCTCACTGCTGCCGCTGTGATCAGGCACGCAGAGATCATGTCACTCTGCTGTGCCGATCACATGACCGGCACCAGGAACCAGGAAGTGCAGGAGCTCAACCGCACGGAGGGAGACACGAGGGAAGACAGAATTGGAGAACGTAAAGTATAGTGTTTATTTTACTATGGGCGGCAGCATAGGGGCCATATCTAACACAGGGGGACGTGTGCCAGCAATAGGAGACCTGTTCCACCTGTATGGGATGTGTGCCAGCAATAGGAGACCTGTGCTACCTGTATCGGATGTTTGCCAGCAATAGGAGACCTGTGCCACCTGTATGGGATGTGTGCCAGCAATAGGAGACCTGTTCCACCTGTATGGGATGTGTGCCAGCAATAGGAGACCTGTGCCACCTGTATGGGATGTGTGCCAGCAAAAGGAGACCTTTGCCACCTGTATGGGATGTGTGCCAGCAATAGGAGACCTGTGCCACCTGTATGGGACGTGTGCCAGCAATAGGAGACCTGTGCCACCTGTATGGGATGTGTGCCCGCAATAGGAGACCTGTGCCACCTGTATGAGACATATGCCAGCAATTGGAGACCTGTGCCACCTGTATGAGACATGTGCCAGCAATAGGACACCTGTGCCACCTGTATGGGATGTGTGCCAGCAATAGGAGACCTGTGCCACCTGTATGGGACATGTGCCAGCAATAGGAGACATGTGCCATATGTATGGGATGTGTGCCAGCAATAGGAAAACTGTGCCACCTATATGGGACGTGTGCCAGCAATAGGAGACCTGTGGCAGCTGTATTGGATGTGTGCCAGCAATAGACCTGTGCCACCTGTATGGGATACGTGCCAGCTATAGGAGACCTGTGCCAGCTGTATGGGATGTGTGCTAGCACAAGGGGGCTATATTCAATATAAGGGGGCCATATCCAGATTAAGGCGGCTAATTATAGGATGGGGGGCTATAAGAGACATATACCCTATATGATTTGTTAGACAGACACTGGCATTATAAGATGGACCCCATTTAACATTAAAAAAATAAATTCTCTTTTCCTTCACCAAATTTGGGGGAGCGTCTTATAATCAGGTGCGTCTTATAAAGCGAAAAATACGGTAACTCTTAGATTTCGAAATTGGAAAACAGATTCAGAATAATTTGTTTCCTAATTTAATATCTAATATTATGGTTTAAAATCATAAATGTGCTTTCAAAATTATATCATTAAAAAATAATAACATTGTGTCTATTTTTAGCAGATGACTGTATCAGGAGTTCAGATGGAAATCTAATATCTTCAGAATTTAAAACAGATGATCAAACTATCACACATGATACATATGAAGAGTATGCTGTTGTCCCAGATATACCTCCAGTCCTTCCTCAGAAAGCTTTATCATCTGATCTTTTCAAACAAGTCCAAAATTACGATTCATCACAGAATTGTAAGCAAAATAAAGGTTACAGAAAGGATGTGGAACATGAAACGGCTCCTACAAGGGAGAAACCATTTTCATGTTCTCAGTGTGGGAACTGTTTTACTCAGAAATCAGACCTTGTTAGACATCAGAAAAATCACACAGGGGAAAAGCCAATTTCATATTCAGAGTGTGGGAAATGTTTTATTTGTAAATCAGATCTTGTTTCACATCAAAGATGTCACACAGGGGAGAAGCCATTTTCATGTTCAGAATGTGGGAAATGTTTTATTCAGAAATCAAACCTTGTTAAACATCAAAAAATTCACACAGGGAAGAAGCCATTTTCATGTTCAGAGTGTGGGAAATGTTTTATTCAGAAATCAGACCTTGTTAGACATCAGAAAAATCACACAGGGGAGAAGCCATTTTCATGTTCAGAGTGTGGGAAATGTTTTATTCAGAAATCAGATCTTGTTTCACATCAAAGATGTCACACAGGGGAGAAGCCATTTTCATGTTCAGAGTGTGGGAAATGTTTTATTTGTAAATCACATCTTGTTTCACATCAAAGATGTCATACAGGGGAGAAGCCATTTTCATGTTCAGAATGTGGGAAATGTTTTATTCAGAAATCAAACCTTGTTAAACATCAAAAAATTCACACAGGGGAGAAGCCATTTTCATGTTCAGAGTGTGGGAAATGTTTTATTCAGAAATCAGACCTTGTTAGACATCAGAAAAATCACACAGGGGAGAAGCCATTTTCATGTTCAGAGTGTGGGAAATGTTTTATTCAGAAATCAGACCTTGTTTCACATCAAAGATCTCACACAGGGGAAAAGCCATTTTCATGTTCAGAGTGTGGGAAATGTTTTATTTGGGAATCATATCTTGTTTCACATCAAAGAGCTCACACAGGGGAGAAGCCATTTTCATGTTCAAAATGTGGGAAATGTTTTATTCAGAAATCAACCCTTGCAAAACATCAAAAAATTCACACAGGGGAGAAGCCATTTTCATGTTCAGAATGTGGGAAATGTTTTATTCAGAAATCAGACCTTGTTAGACATCAGAAAAATCACACAGGGGAGAAGCCATTTTCATGTTCAGAGTGTGGGAAATGTTTTATTCAGAAATCAGACCTTGTTAGACATCAGAAAAATCACACAGGGGAAAAGCCATTTTCATGTTCAGAGTGTGGGAAATGTTTTATTCAGAAATCAAATCTTGTTTACCATCAAAAAAATCACACAAAATAAATCATTTTTATGTTCTGAATGTGGAAAATGTAATTCTCAGAAATCAGATCTTGTTAAACATCTGAATAAGGCTATGTTCACATTTCCGTTGTTTTGCATCAGTCACCTGCATTGCTTAAAGGGAATCTGTCACCAGAATGTTCGCTATTAAACTAAACGAATCCCCTTCTGCAGCTCCTGGGCTGCATTCTATAAAGGTTCATCTTACTACTGGCCCCCCTTTCAGACCTAAATAACAACTTTATAAAATATTACCTTTTGCTATGGTAATGAGGTTTGCTGGCCCCGGGGGCGGGCTGTATTTCGTCTGTTATCCCCCCTCCTGTCGCTGTTTGCCGTCCCCCAGTGCTCATTTACATAGATGAGGCCGCCGCCCTCATGTTTCGCAGTGCTCCTGAAGTCTCGCGCATGTGCAGTGGCACTATTGCGGGACTGAGCACTGTTTTCAAATCGCGAGCGCCGGTGATGTTATTGCGCAGGCGCGAGATTAAGGGCGGCACTGTGAGTGTCATCACCAACGTCATCCAAGTACCCGCCCATAATCTCTAGCACGCGCTTTTACCTCTGCCTCTAACATTAAGCGCATAACGGTAGAGGCAGAGGTAAAAGCGTGTGCATGAGATTATGGATGGGTATTTGTATGACGCTGGTGATGACATTAACAGCACCAGCCATAATCTCGCGCCTGCGCATTAACATCACCGGCGCTCGCGATTTGAAAACAGTGCTCAGTCCTGCGATAGTGCCATGGCGCATGCGCGAGACTTCAGGAGCACTGCAGAACATGGGGGCGGAGGCCTTATCTATGTAAATGAACACTGGGGGACGGCAAACAGCGGCAGGAGGGGGGATAACAGACGAAATACAGCCCGCATCCGGGGCCAGCAAACCTCATTACCATAGCAAAAGGTAATATTTTATAAAGTTGTTATTTAGGTCTGAAAGGGGGGCCAGTAGCAAGATGAACCTTTATAGAATGCAGCCCAGGAGCTGCAGAAGGGGATTCTTTTAGTTTAATAGCGAAAATTCTGTTGTCAGGTTCCCTTTAATGCTTGTAACTGATGCGTTATACAACGGGTGACAAGAAATTAAATTTCTTGTCATGAGAAAGCGGATTCCGTTGAGAGAGAACAATCAGCTGATCGCTCTCACAAGCCGATCAACTGATCGCTCTGAAAAGCCGGTCGCCTGGAGATCAGCTGATCTCTCTGAAAAACCGATCATTTCAGTTTACAACCTCCCTGAGGGAGAGGGGGAGGGGGGAACTGATTTTACATGATTTCGGACGTTTTGCTGGACATGCTGAGCATGCTCAGTAAAACGTGATGGATTCCTGCACTGCAATCCGTTGCGTGACGCAGGATAACGGAATCCTGCACCATAGACTTACATTATGCCTCCTGACGGATTCCAATGGAATCCTGCGGGGTGCGTTTTTTTGCCGCAACAAAAAACGTTTCATGCTGCGTCACTCCCACCCGACAGTCAGTCAGTAAATGACTGATGCGCCCGCGCGGCAGATGCAACGCAAGGTCATCAGTCACAATCCGCCGCTCATACAAGTCTATGGGAAACAACGGAATCGGCCAAACGGATTGCGTTGTTTATCAGAGCGGCGGATTGTGACTGATCCTAAACAACGGAAATGTGAACATAGCCTAAGCTACACAGGGAAGAAACCTGTTCCCTCACTTATCTTCCCTTCTTTTGAGGTCCACACTCTCAGGCTTTACAGACCCTTCTCCCTGCAAGTAGCAGTTGTGTATCGCCCTCCAGGCCCAACCAGTCAGTTCTTGGATCATTTTGCCACCTGGCTTACACATTTTCAAGCCTGTGACCTCCCCACTCTTGTCATGGGGGACTTTAATATCCCTATTGATGATCCCCCCTCCCCAGCTGCCACTCACCTTTTATTTCTAACCTCCTCTCTTGGCCTTTCACAACTAACTAACTCTCCTACACATGAAGGTGGGAATACGCTGGACCTGGTCTTCTCCCGTCTCTGCTCAGTGCATGAATTCACTAACTCCCCTCTCCCACTCTTTGACCACAACGTTCTTTCATTCTTGGTCAAGAGCTGTCAACCCAATCAGGACACCCCCACTTACCTACCATAAAGAATATACATGCCATTAACAACCAGAAATTTCTGAAGACATTGCAGTCATCACTGGCCCCAATATCCTCCCTCTCATGTCCTGACTCTGCTGTAAAACATTACAATGAAACCCTACAGAGCACCCTAGATGAAGCTGCACCTGCTACACGCAGAGCAACTCAGCGCAGACAACAGCAGCCCTGGCACACGTTGCAAACACGCTTTCTCCAGCGGTGTTCCAGGTGCGCTGATTGTCTGTGGAGAAAATCCAATCTAGCCGAAGATTTCATCCACTATAAATTTAGGCTCAAACATACAATGCTGCCCTTCACCTCTCCAAACAAGTGTATTTTAACACCCTCATCACCTCTCTAGCCAACAATCCTAAACGACTCTTTGATACTTTCCATTCCCTCCTCGGACCAAGAGTTCTGGCCCCAACCACCAACCTCAGCGCAGATTACCTGGCCAATTATTTTAAAGAAAAAATTGACCATATACGCCAGGAAATTTCCTCCCAGCCTCATAACACCACACATTGTCTGCCCTCCTACACTACATTTAGCTCACTTTCACTCTTTGATCCAGTCACAGAAGAAGAAGTCACCAGGCTCCTCGCATCTTCTTGCCCTACTACCTGCACCAGTGACCCTATTCCCTCACATCTCCTTAAATCTGTCACCCCAGCTGTCACCACTCACCTAACTAAAATTTTCAATCTGTCTCCTCTGGTGTCTTTTCCTCCTCCTTCAAACATGCCAGCATACACCCATTACTTAAAAAACCATCCCTGGACCAAAATTGTGCCACTAACTACAGACCGGTCTCTAATCTCCCATTCATCTCAAAACCCCTGGAACGCCTGGTCCACTCCCGACTAATTCGCTACCTGTCAGATAACTCTCTTCTTGACCCTCTACAATCCGGTTTCTGCTCCTTACATTCTACTGAAACTGCTCTTACTAAAGTCTGTAATGAACAGCTAAATCTAATGGTCACTACTCCCTGCTGATCCTCCTGGATCTCTCTACTGCATTCAATAGTGTGGATCACCAGCTCCTACTCACTATGCTCCGCTCTATGGGGCTGAAGGACACCATTCTTTCTTGGTTCTCTTACCTCTCTGACCGCTCATTCTTTGTATCCTTTGCCGGCTCCTCTTCCTCTCCTCTTCCCCTTACGGTCAGGGTTCCTCAGGGTTCAGTCCTAGGCCCCCTCCTGTTCTCTCTATACACAGCCCCTATTGGACAAACAATCAGAAGATTTGGTTTCCAGTACCATCTCTGTGCTGATGACACCCAACTGTACACATCTTCTCCTGACATCACCCCTGCACTATTACAAAATACTACCGATTGTCTGTCCGCTGTCTCCAAAATCATGTCCTCCCTCTATCTAAAACTGAACCTATCAAAAACTGAACTCCTCATGTTTCTTTCCTCTCCTAACCTTCCGAAACTTAATATTACCATTTCTGAGTGTGGCTCTACCATTACGCCCCAGCAGCACGCCCGCTGTCTTGGCATTATATTTGACTACGATCTCGCCTTCACTCCCCACATTCGTTCACTTGCTCGTTCTTGTCAATTCCACCTCAAAAACATCTCTAGAATTCGACCTTTTCTTACCCTTGACCCTGCAAAAACTCTTACTGTCGCTCTCATTCATTCTCGCCTGGATTATTGTAATTCTTTATTAATTGGTCTCCCTGTTACTAAACTCTCCCCTCTCCAATCCATTCTCAATGCTGCAGCCAGGATCATTTTCCTCTGCAACCGCTTCACTGATGCCTCTGCTCTTTGCCAGTCATTGCACTGGTTGCCTATCCGCTACAGAATCCAACATAAACTTATCACTCTCACTCACAAAGTTCTCCACGGTTCTGCACCACCCTACATCTCCTCCCTCATCTCTGTCTGTCACCCTACCCGTGCCCTCCGCTCTGCTAATGACCTAAGACTGACATCCTCAACAATTCGAGCCTCCCGCTCTCGTCTTCAAGATTTCTCACGAGCTACGCCTATGCTCTGGAACACACTACCAAGAGCAATCCGACATCCACACCTTTAAGCAGGCCCTAAAAATGTGTTTCTTTAGACTAGCCTATCACCTCACTGCCCTGATCTAATCTAGACCCTTTCTGCCCTTCATAACAAAAAATTGACTTCCAATTCTTGTCCCCTGTACCTGTTTAAATTCTGGCCAATAACGTGTTCATGCAGCTGGTTTTGAATATCCTATTAAATCGATGGCTGGACCATATATAACAAGCTTTTCTCCCCCCATTCACCTTTTCTGCCTCCCCTATTTCCTCATAGACTGTAAGCTTACGAGCAGGGCCCTCACTCCTCCTGGTATATTAATTTAGTTTTTTTGTATTGTCTCAAATTGTCTGTACATGTTCCCTCTGAATTGTAAAGCGCTGCGGAATATGTTGGCGCTATAGAAATAAAACTTTATTATTATTTTTCATGTTGTGAATAATTGAAATGTTTAACTAGTAAATCAAGTCTTGCCGACCATCAGAAAATCAACAGAGTGGAGCAGGCATTCTTGTTTTCAGAACTGGCCAAATGTTTTTTATCATCAGGTCCTGTTGTCAGATCAGTCACACGGGAGAACCCATCATGATGTACCATAACTCAAAGGGTTTTATCCAAAAATCAGCTACAATTGCTTAAGTAAGAATTGGTGAGGGAAAGAACCATTTTCTCTCTTTTTAAACTTATTGTATTTTTCAAACCATAAGAATGTGGTCATGACGCACTGTTATGGGGTGGATCTGCTGCTGACACTGTTACAGGGGTAATATTCCCCAATTTCTAGTGCAATGTGTTTGATGACTTTCCCTTTAAATAGTGCTTATAACAAATCTGTGTCTGCCTTTATTATTTACTAAAACAGTGAAGAACCGCAGATTAGTGATTTTTTTAAATATAATCCAGTACCAAAACATTTGGAAGTGTACCTAATGTCCCCAAAAGGAACTTCCAGGTTGTGAGATCCCACAACCCTCAGCGATCACTCACAGTGAAAGAATGAGCTCTACGACTCCAGCTCTGCGGCATCCTTCCTAAGCAGTTCAGTGAAACCTTAAAAAGTTTGTGACAACCCTGGATTAGTTGAGAGAGCGATGTCTCGTGCTTAGTGCAGCTGCAGAGATTTGTGGGATCCCGCTCTGCACACTGAGATCCCACAAAATGAAAATTCAAGCTCCACTTTGCTAGTAAGTTGGGTATTTTGAGAGCCTTTATGTACATTTGTGAAAGGTTTTGATACTGGATTATATTTAGATAATTCAGTAATCTCAGGTTGCCCCCTGATTTATTTACTAAAAAGCAAAGCCTCAGATTGGAGATATGAACTCTTAAATATATTATATTGTATAAAGTTGCATTTCAAAACTTGTTTTGTTAATAAATGCTTGTAAATGTATATTTTTCATGCCTGTCTTTTTCTATTATTTAGATGTGATGGTTTTGCCTCCGAACATTTCGAGTTGAGGCAGAGCTGTAGGCATTTAGCACAAAAATAGTGAGGGGATGTCACAGAGATGTCACGGTTGGCTGACAATTCAATGGCAGAAGTGTTGGAAAATCCCAGAGATTTGCAGAACATGTTGTTAACTGACAGTTAACTGTTAGCTGTTTCTGCAGCAGCGGACTTTATGACTCTGGGAAACTGTCAGTTTTTCCTCTCAGTTGTGAGGCTCTGACTTCCTTTGTAAACCTCACCCTGGGGTGCTTTGGGTGAGGTTTATAGTTGATCCTGGCTGTGGTTTGCAGCGGTCGTCTCCTCTTGTTGTTCCACAGACTTCTGTAGTAGCTATTCCTAAGATAAATGTTTGAATTTTGCTATGTACCTGGGCTCAGGTGGTATCATTTGTGTCTCCCCTGTATTGTTTTCTTTGGTCTCCCTTAGCGTCAGTGGTATTGACGAAGAGCTCATACCAGCCATTCTTTTTTTTTAAATCAGATACTTTTTTATTAAAACAGAATACATACAACAGAATAACAAATCGGCATCCAAATTAAGATTATCACATCTATTACCCCTTTAGCTCCCCCTCCCGCCCCCCTCCCCCATTCCCGGCAGCAACACTTCTCCCCGATACTACATCCCATTTAGTACACACTTAGAATACCCTCCAACTGTAGTATAGCAACCATCCCGTTGTGCAGGAGGAACAACTAGTAACACAAATAAAACAAAACACACACATCAGAGGTCTCCGACGGCTATCCCGGTCCAAATTCAGTTTACTGGTCCATCACTCGTCCTATTCACATTGCAGCCAAGGAGACCATAGCTTCTCAAACATTTTAACATTCCCACTTCTTTCATACACTCCCTGTTCCAGCTGAAGAATACATTTCACCCTTTAATGTACTCTCCCCTGGTCGGGGGGTCTTTTTTAATCCAGGACCTGGCGATTAGCTTTCTTGCCGCATACAGCAGCCTAGCAATGGCAATTTTCATAGTATTTTCCACCCCAAGCTCCTCAACATATCCCAATATGCATAGCAAGGGTTCCCTGGGAAGGACACACCCATATGTTCTTCCTATCTTGTGGATAACCTTAGTCCAAAAGGAGACCAGTCTCGGACAAGACCACATCATATGAAAAATACCTGCGTCAGATCCCTGACACCTTGGACACTCCGAATTCCTTTTCAACCCCATTTTAAACATCAGTAAGGGAGACCTATATACCCGGTGAATCACGTATAGGTGAGATAGTCTGGCCGGTTCGCTCATGGACAGTTTAGGGACATACTCCAGGATACTCTCCAACACCTCCTCCGTTATCGGCCCAACCTCCTCCCATTTAGATTTAGTTTTAAGTGGGTAGTCTAAAAGAAAGGTATGTAGTATATCTTTATATGTGCCAGAAATGATCCCTTTAGTGCTTCCTCCGCCCTTACAGACATACTCCAGTACCAGGTCAGTCTGTATGGCCACACTTTGTTTAGCCGCTTGGGCTGCAATCGCATGTTTTAATTGACTGTAGTGGAGCCAGCCGGACGCCGGTAACTGAAACTCACTCTGTAACTGCGGGAACGATTTCACAATTCCTCCATCCAGTATCTGATGCATGTATATTACACCTCTACGTCTCCATTCCTCAATATTCCCCATTTTCTGAATCTCCGGGAGATTACTGTTATCCCAGATAGGTGTAAACTTAGTTAACCGGGTCACCCCTCTCACCCTTTTCAGCCTATCCCAGGTCTTGTTTATAAGTGCCATTGTAGGAGATGTTCCACCCAAGATCCCCACCGCACCATCCTCTAGTCCCATTACCAATGGACTTCTACCCACTATGTATTCCAGCACTTCTTTAATGCCCCCATCTTTCTCTCGATCAGACCAGCCCCTGAGGTGTTGACATTGCGCCGCCATATAATACAATTCCGGATTTGGGACTGCCAGACCCCCCTCATCTTTCGGCCTTTGTAAAGTCTCTAATCGCACCCTAGGCTGCTTTTTACCCCACACCAGGTCCCTAAACAGCGAGTTTATCCCTTTAAATCTTTTCTTTGAAATACAAACAGGGGCATTGTGCAGTATGTATAGGAGTTTAGGCATTACTACCATCTTTAGTAAATTAACCCTTCCAACAACTGACAAATGTAGCTTGTTCCAGGCATCCACTTTGGCTCTCAATTTTTTAAGAAGCGGCCATACGTTCACCTGTATGTATTTTTCTACTGGCAGAGATATCTGGATACCTAGATATTTAAATTCATCCACAGTCTTCAATTTGTTAGCCCCAGTATCATCATTTGTCCAGGTTACTTCCCCATCCACTTTAAAGAGGCTCGATTTAGACCAATTAATGGTCAGTCCCGAAACTTCTCCAAATTTCTCTATTATCTGCATGGCATGATCCAATGAGGCTGACGGATCCCCCAGGAAAAGTAATAAATCGTCAGCATAAAGAGCTATTTTCTCCTCTAAATGCCCATACCTAAATCCATGGATCTCCTTTGATTTCCTAATGGCCGCCGCCAGAG
The DNA here is from genome assembly GCF_048569485.1 of Anomaloglossus baeobatrachus. Lineage (NCBI taxonomy): Eukaryota > Metazoa > Chordata > Amphibia > Anura > Aromobatidae > Anomaloglossus > Anomaloglossus baeobatrachus. The sequence continues at coordinate 582,232,311 of NC_134357.1, forward strand.
GCTCTATTGCAATAGCAAATAGGAGCGGCAATAGTGGGCAGCCCTGCCTCGTTCCCCGATGCAACTCAAACGCTGAGGAGGTCATACCGTTAACTCTAACTTTAGCAGTAGGCCTATTATACAACAGCTGCACCCACTTTACAAACCGTGGGCCAAAACCCATATGTTGCAACACTTTCCACAGATACCCCCACTCAACACTATCGAATGCTTTCTGGGCATCTAGCGAAGCGATCACCCTTCGGCCAGGGTTGTCAGGCGGCAACTGTAGATTAAGATATAATCTCCTGATATTAGCAGCTGTCGACCTATTGGCCATGAACCCTGATTGGTCCATATGTATTAGGTTAGATATAACTCCAGTCAGCCGGTTTGACAACACCTTAGCCAGAAGCTTCACGTCCGCTGTTAATAACGAGATGGGTCTATATGAGTCTGGAAGCCTCGGATTTTTATCCTCCTTAGGAATTACTACTATTGTTGCTTCTCTCATAGATTCAGGCAATACACCCTCCCCCTCCGCCACCTCAAAGACTTTCAATAGTTTGGGTAATAGGATTTCTTCTAACTGTTTATAAATTTCAACTGGTAGCCCGTCTGCTCCCGGTGCCTTGTCATTGCTCATGCCATGCAGAGCGCCCTCCAGTTCATCAATAGTAATAGGTGACTCCAGTTTATCTCTATCCGCCACAGACAACACCGGAAGCTCACCTCGCTCAAGAAATGAGTCCACCTCTTCCACCCTCACCTCTCCGCTGGAAGAATATAGCGTGCGATAGAAATCTTTAAAGACCCCAAGGATCTCCTCAACCCCAGTGACCTGTTTCCCCTCAACTGTGTCCATACCATGCACAAATGAACTACTCCTTTGAGCTGCAGCTATGACCGATAATAGATGACCAACTTTTTCTCCCTCCTCATAAAAATGCAATTTTTGGAATGCCTGCTTCCTTACCGCCTTCTCCAAAAGCATCTTATTAACCTGTTCATGCGCCTGCCTAAGATTTTGCTTCGCGTCCGTAGTAGTACTCCGGATTGCTTCCAGCTCTGCCTTATCTAAGGCCTCCAGGCTATCTTTCTCATCCTGCCTCGTCTGTGTTTTACGTTTACAGATATCCCTGAACAGGAGCCCCCTGAGGTATGCCTTCAACGCATCCCATACCACCAGCGGACCAGTGCTACCCTCGTTGTGGATAAAGAAATCCCCAAGATCCCGTTCTATATTCCCCATATTAATATGACGGATCCATGCTGGATGAAGCTTCCACTCTCCCCTCCTTCCCCCTGTCAGGGTCCCCCGTCGTATGGACACTAGAATTGGGCTATGATCTGAAATCACTCTTGTCAGATATTGCACGTCGCCTATCATTGCATCCATCAGATCACTAGCTAGAGCCATGTCAATGCGGGACAGAGTGTTATGCGAAGCCGAATAACAAGAGAAGCAGGATACCCTCCCATTCCTCACTCGCCAGGCATCCACCATTCCAAGTTCCCCAATAAGAGTGCCAAACGAAGTCATACAACTATCCTGGATACCTTGAGGTCTACTACTCCTATCCCAGTACAGATCTATCACATTATTGAAGTCCCCCACCAGTAAAAAAGGGATTACTCCCCCCTTCTCAGAGAACTCCCTCATGTCCCTTAGTTTGGTGCACTTATATGGAGGTGGTATATATATTGCAGCTATACACATGAGTCTGCCAAATATTTTACATTTGACGGCCACACACTGTCCCTCTTTATCCACATACACTTCTATCTCTTCATATTGCACAGAGTTATGGATCAGAAGTGATACACCCCTTGCATAGTTGGAAAAGATGGAGTGATAGGCCTTCTGCACCCATCTCCTATTTAAAACATGTGTTGTCTCCTTTGTGAGATGCGTTTCTACTAGACATATTACTGACGGGTTCTGGTCTTGAACATATTTAATTAATGCCGCTCTCCTAGACCTATCTGATAACCCTCTAATATTCCAACTCAACACCTTAATTCTATCCCCCATTATCCCACCCAGTAAAACCATCAAACCTTGTAGTATCTTCCCAAGCTGCCTCCACCCTACCCCTTTCCCCACTTCCCCCCTGCTCCCCTCCCCTCCTGCTCCCTACCACTTCCTGTTTTTGAGTACTCCCGTGAAGCATCGGGTTTTCCAAACCTGGACCATAATCCCTACTAAATTCCCCCCTACCTCCCTCGCCTTCCCCTCTTAGACACATTTTAAAACTCGTCCCTTTTCCAACAATTCTCCACTCCCACCCTGTCTATGTATAATCATATTCCACTCAACCAATATAACAGTAAAATGGCGAACAGTAATTAAACTGGAATCTCAAATTGTAAATACCACCACCGCGCCTAATTAGGCAGTCCCCATGTCCTGCGAAGCTCACATCAAACCCTTCGCATTCCCCCTGCATACTACCTCAATCCCAAAGGGAAGGAGGAAAAAGAAAAAAAAAAAAGGGGAGAAAAAAAAGAAAAAACAAGAAGGGTCCCCTGTAAGCTCCTAAGGATGTTGTAGAGCCTCAGCCGGCCTTCTCCAACACACTGCAGATTCAGACAGTCAGCTCATTCCTTCAAACGGATCCGCTTTTCGTTTGCGTCCAACCACTGCATGGCTTCCTCCGGAGTTGTAAAAAAGTGCACCCGCTCCAACGCCATCACTCTTAGCTTTGCCGGGAACATCATTGAGTATTGCACCCCCATCTCTCGCAGGCGCCTCTTTACTCCTGTAAAAGTCATACGTAGCTTTTTAACAGAAATGGAGTAGTCCGGGTATATGGAAATTCTCTGGCCGTCAATCATAAGATCCTCCATGTCTCTTGCCTTTCGCAGTATAGTGTCCCTGTCTCTGTAGTTGAGGAGCTTGGCTAGCATAGTGCGAGGGCCCCTGCCTGCTGGTTGTGGCTGCATCGGGACTCTGTGTGCACGTTCCACGGCATAGAGCTTGGATAAGACATTAGCACCCATTTTCCCCCTGAGCCAGTCTTCTACATATTCAGTGGGGTTTCTTCCTTCCGCTTTCTCAGGGATGCCGACAATTCGGATGTTATTTCTTCTAGAGCGGTTCTCTAAATCATCATTTTTTGCCATGATTTCAGCTATCTGCTGTGCAAATGTTTTTTCAGACTTTTTTAGTTTTGTAATATGATCCTCTGTTATCCCCACTCTCTCCTCTACAGCCGCTGTTCTCAGATCTGCTTTCTTGAGGTCTTTCTTAATGTCAGCAACCTCTGCCTGTAATCCCTTAACTTGCTTTGTCAGGGTAGTCAGAGCCTCTTTACAAAAAGACACCACTGCAAAAACGTCCTTTAAAGTGGGGTTTTCTGGAGCCTCCTCTGCACTATGTGGTTTCTCCACTTCTGTATTATCTTGCTGCTTTTCACCATCCCCCATCTCATCATAGCTGGCATTGTCTTCTCCCTCCTCTCCTATCTCACCTCTGTTATCTATATGCTGAAGTGATTTCTCTGGAGTCCAGGCAGACTTCTCCAGCCTTGCAGCGATCTGCATCCTCTCCTGACAGGCTGCATTAACTTTCTCAGCTTCCTGCCTTATCATGGCACCATCTTGAGAGCTGGGGACTTTCCCGCCTCCATTATCTTTTTGCCTGCAGGGACCATGGCACTCTGCATCCACCAGACTCACCCCAGATAAGTCCTCACCACCTTATCTTCCTGACAGCCGGCTGAGGCAGTGATAACAGCGGTATTCAGGGATTTATCAAGGGAGTTTGCAGGAGAGCTCCACAAACACGTCTCTTCACATTGCCGTCCAGGCCACGCCCCTTTCCCCTTGGCTTTAAATACTCGTTTTCCTTGGATTTGTTGCTGGGATATTCAGTTCCTTCACAAGCTTTGGATGCAAGCAGGCGGCTTGCACTCATCAGTAGAATCGTTGGTGCTCTTTACTGAACTTTTTACTGTATCGTATAGAGATAAGTTGTTTGTTGTTTCCCTTGTTTGTTATCCCTGTGTGTCCTTTAGTGCTTTGTGAGGTTGACGAAGAGCTCATTCCATCCGTTCCCTGTTTAGGGCCCAGATCAGGGTCAGCCAAGGCTCAGGTATCTGGCTTTGTACATAAGTGTGGAAACTATCAAGGGTGACGAGAGAACCCAGGGCCCCAGTGGTAGGCTTTGTCAGGGTCACGGTCTCCCCCTTCCCTACACAAAACAATCAATGCCATAACCCTCAGTCTGATATAGCGCCGCACAACCAGTTCTACCCTAACCTACTGTATCCTCAGCTATCCATTGTAGACTGTGAGCCATCACGGGCAGGGACCTCTATCCTCCTGTACCAGTCTGTGTCTTGTATTGTTTATGAATATTGTACTTGTCCCTATTATGTACACCCCTTTCACATGTAAATCGCCATGGAATTGATGGCGCTATAATAATAAATAATAATAATAACTGATCTCGGGGAGACCAGCCAGAGAAAACACTGCCTGCAGCCAGCAAAGGCGCTCAACACAGTGAAATCCTAGGTGCATTGCCTCCTGGGAAGTATGCAAATCAAAAAACGTCCGTGGAGCCTCTGTTAGAATTCTCGACACAGAAAATAGCCAGATATCCCTCTGGGAACGACCTAGCCAAGGAGTGGCTCTTTTTAAGGAGACCACCATAACCACCATATTAAGTGGCCCTTTTAGTCAATATCCAACTCTTTGACGAGTTTAAAGATATGACAAGGGAAATGCCAAGGCCAGGTATGCATCCACAGACAGCTGTTTCAGGGTATTGCCCCTCATCATTGTGAAGTAGGATTCTGGCTAGGTGGGAGCAATGCCTAGTAGACCAGCAAGACAAAACAATTACTGATCTCGGGGAGATCAGCCAGAGAAAACACTGCCGGTAGCCAACGAGGGCGCTCAACACAGTGAAATCCTAGGTGCACTGCCCCCTGGGAAGTATGCAAATCAAAAAAGGCCGTGGAGCCTATGTTAGGAGTCTCGACACAGAAAATAGCCAGATATCAATCGGGAACGACCTAGCTAAGGAGTGGCTCTTTTTAAGGAGACCACCATAACCACCATATTAAGTGGCCCTTTTAGTCAATATCCAACTCTTTGACGAGTTTAAAGATATGACAAGGGAAATACCAAGGCCAGGTATCCATTCACAGACAGCTGTTTCGGGGTATTGCCCCTCATCAGTGTGGAGTAGACACAGGGTTCCCCTTCCCTTTCGCTTTGTACTTCCCTGTACCTAGTGTGACACTGTCGTTATATTATTTGTTTTTTTAATTAAGTGGTAAACACTTAAGGTCCTGTCACACACAGAGATAAATCTGCGGCAGATCTGTTGTTGCAGTGAAATTGTGGACAATCTGTGCCAGGTTTCTGGCTGTGTACGAATGGAACAATGTCAATGATTTCACTGCAACCACAGATCGGCCAAAGATTTATCTCTGTGTGTGACGGGGCCTTAAGTGAGAGAATCACATTAAATTCACAAAACCCCAGCATAGGTATCATAAATGTTACTTGCTCTTCACCAAGAGATAGACCCATTTTAATTCTGGTCTCTTCTACACCCATAGTCCAAACTGTAATAAAGGTTTGTTGGCGGAGATGAGCAAACCCAAACAGTAAAGTTTGTACCGAACATAAACTTTATAAAAAAATCAGTGTTGGAGTTCAGAGTTTGGGTGCTGTACATATCCTAACCACTCAATCTAGCATCGGTGTGCTCAGGTACGCTTGGTACTAAGCAAAGTGTGAGCCGTTTGAATGGCTTTCACTGGGGTTAAAAACATTATTATAGGATGTAAGTGTAAACCCCGACTTCACTCCCCTGGAAATGCTCTGTTTATGGCTGCATGTGGGCGAAGACACGAACTGCCCAATCAGTGACTTCCAATGGGGTTCAGACCAAGTCCGGTTCCCGAACTGAACGTTACCTAAAGTCCATCTGAAAAAGCCGAACCCGAACTTCAATACGTCCGCTCTTCTCTATTTGTGGGTAGCCCCACAAAAAATAATCCCTTTGATATCAGACATATAAAATCCTTTCATTTTTTTATTACAGCAATTCTCCTTTCTAATAGGGATCATTCTTATAACATGAAGGGCCCAATTTATGCGGGGGCCACTCCTGATTTATAAAATGGTGCATGTCTCTTCATGAATCTGGAGCGTTTGACGAGTGGCATGTGCGTCTTGTGCCATGCTAGAAATATTACTCCCTTCAGGGACTGGAGTGAGATCTCTGGCATAGGGAACACCACAGCTCGTCATGAATTTAAGGAGATGTGCTGTCACACTCTCGTCCCATGTAAGCTCTGCCAATTTTGGAGTGAAAATGCCAAAAGCCGCCAAAATTTGGCACAACTATGAATTGATCCAAATTTTTGTGACGTTTCAAAGTGTCACTTTTTGTGCCACGTTTTGGCATAAAAGCTTTGATAAACTGGGTCCAGAGTGTCTTAACAGCTTCCCCATATCTAGGATTCAGTTCTCCCCTGTTATGGCTGGTGAAAGAAGCTATACCAGCAGTATAGTTCAATACAAAGGGAAGGGGAAAGGAATGCCCTATCACTAGGGAAAGGGGGAAGTGGTGACTCCTTACAATAACCTGCAGCTCACCCTCACTGCTCTTACCAACCCTATACAGGCTCTGCACCTATTGCCGAGCAGGAATACCTCAACCTAGGCAAACCCTGATTTGGGCCCTAAGTAAGGATGGTGGGTATGAGCTCTTCGTCAACACTACTAACGCTAAAGGAGACAAAAGGAAACAATACAGAGGAAATACAAATGCTACCACCTGAGCCAAGGTACATAGCAAAAGTCAAACACTTATCTTAGGAGCAGTTACCACAGAAGTCTCTGGAACAACAAGAAGAGCCGACCACTGCAAACCACAGCCAGAAACAACTATAAACCTCACCCAGAGCACCTCAGGGTGAGGTTTATAAAGGAAGTCAGAGGCTGACAACTGAGAGGAAAAGCTGACCGTTTCCCAGGGTCATGGAGTCTGCTGCTGCAGAAACAGAGAACTGTCAGATAACAACACGTGCTGCAAATTTCTGGGATTTTCCAACACTTCTGCCACTAGACTGTCAGGCGGCCGTGACATCTCCGTGACATCCCCTCACTATTTTTGTGCAAAATGCATACAGCTCTGCCTCAACTCCAGAGGTTCTGAGACAAAATCATCACATCTAGACAATAGAGAAAGACAGGCATGAAGAATATATATTTACAAGCATTTATTAACAAAACAACAAGTTTTCAAATGAAATTATATACAATATAATATACTTCAAAGTTCCTATCTCCAATCTGGGGCTGCGCTTTTTAGTAAATAAAGCAGTGGGCAATCTGAGATTAGTGAATTATCTAAATATAATCCAGTATCAAAACCTTTTACAAATAGTCCTAAAGGCTCTCGAATACCAATTTACTAGCAAAGTTGAGCCCGAACTTCTAGTATGTTGGATCTCAGTGTGCAGAGCGGGATCCCACAAATCTCTGCAGCTGCTCTAAGCACAAGACATTGCTCTCTCAACTAATCCAGCGTGGTCACATACTTTTTTAAGGTTTTACTTAACTGCTTAAGAAGGATGCTATAGAGCTGGGGTTCTAGAGCTCATTCTTTCACGGAGAGTGTGATCTCTGAGGGTTGTGGGATCTCACAACCTGGAAGTTAATTTTGGGGGACATTAGGGACACTTCCAAAAGTTTTGGTACTGGATAATATTTAGAAAATTCACTAATCTGTGGCTCTCCACTGATTTAGTAAATAAAAACAGCAGCCACAGATTTGCTATAAGCACTATTTAAAGGAAAAGTCATCAAACACATTGTGCTAGAGATTGGGGATATTACCCCTGTAACAGTGTCAGCAGCAGATCCCCCCCCCCATAATAGCACGTCATGACCACATTTTTTTGCGACAGTCTTTTTCCCTACTTTCCTTCTTCATAACCTAGGTGTGTCTTATGGTCCAAAAAATACAATAAGTTTAAAAAGAGATAAAATGGTTCTTTCCCTCACCAATTCTTACTTAAGAAATTGTAGCCGATTTTTCGATAAAACCCTTTGAATTATAGTACATCATGATGGCTTCTCCTGTGTTACTCATCTGACAACAGGACCTGATTAATGATAAAAAAAACATTTGGCAAATTCTGAACACAAGAATGGCTGCTCCGCTCTGTTGGTTTTCTGATGGTGGTCGGCAAGACTTGATTTACCAGTTAAACATTTCAATTATTCACAACATGAAAAAAGTTCCTTCCCTGTGCGGCTTCTTCTTGATGTTTAACAAGACCTGATTTCTGAGAATTACATTTTACACATTCAGAACATAAAAATTGTTTATTTTGTGTGATTTTTTTGATGGTAAACAAGATATGACTTTCTAATGAAACATTTACCACATTCTGGGCAGGAAAATGGCTTCTCCCCTGTGTGAGATCTTCGATGCCTAACCAGAGCTGATTTCTGAATAAAACATTTCCCACATTCTGAACATGAAAATGGCTTCTCCCCTGTGTGATTTTTATGATGTCTAACAAGCTCTGATTTCTGAATAAAACATTTCCCACATTCTGAACATGAAAATGGCTTTTCCCCTTTGTGAAATCTTTGATGCAAAACAAGTTCTGGATTCCGAATAAAACATTTCCCACACTCTGAACATGAAAATGGCTTCTCCCCTGTGTGAGATCTTTGATGTTCAACAAGTTCTGATTTTCGAATAAAACATTTCCCACATTGTGAACATGAAAATAGCTTCTCCCCGGTGTGACGTTTTCCATGGTCAACAAGATTTGATTTCCTACTAAAACATTTACCACATTCCAAGCATGAAAATGGCTTCGCCCCTGTGTGATTTTTCTTATGCACAACAAGATGTGATTTCTGAATAAAACATTTCCCACACTCTGAACATGAAAATGGCTTCTCCCCTGTGTGAATTCTTTGATGCTCAACAAGATTTGATTTCCATAAGAAACATTTCCCACACTCTGAACATGAAAATGGCATCTCCCCTGTATGAGATCTTTGATGGTTAACAAGATATGATTTCCTGGTAAAACATTTCCCACATTTTGGACATGAAAACGGTTTCTCCCTTGTAGGAGCCGTTTCATGTTCCACATCCTTTCTGTAACTTTTATTTTGTTTACAATTCTGTGATAAATCGGAATTATGTACTTGAATGAAAAGATCAGATGATAAAGCTTTCCGAGGAAGAACTGGAGGTATATCTGGGACAACAGCATGCTCTTCATATGTATCATGTGTGATACTTTCATCATTTGTTATAAATTCTGAAGATATTAGAGGTCCATCTGAACTCCCAATACAGTCATCTGCTAAAAATAAACACAATGTTATTATTTTTTAATGATATTATCTTGAAAATACATTTTTTTAAACCAAAACATCAGATATTAAATGAGGAAAAAATGTATCCTGAATCTGTTTTCCAATTTCGACATCTAAAGGCCCCGTTACACGCAATGACGTATCTAACGATATATCGCCGGGGTCACGGATTCCATGACGCACATCCGGCATCGTTAGCGACGTCGTTGCGTGTGACACCAACTACCGGCCATTAACGATCAAAAATACTCAACTTATCATTGATCGTTGACACATCGTTCATTTTCAAAAAATCGTTGATTGTTGAGGACGCAGGTTGTTTGTCGTTCCCGAGGCAGCACACATCGCTACGTATGACACCTCCGGAACGACGAACTACAGCTTACCTGCGGCCACCGGCAATGAGGAAGGAAGGAGGTGGGCGGGATGTTACGGCCGCTCATCTCCGCCCCTCAGCTTCTATTGGGCGGCCGCTTAGTGACGCTGCTGTGACGCCGTACGAACCGCCCCCTTAGAATCTTAGAAAGGAGGCGGTCCGCCGGCAACACCGACGTCGCTAGGCAGGTAAGTCCGTGTGACAGCTCTTAACGATTTTGTGTGCCACGGGCAGCGATTTGCCCGTGACGCACAAACGACGGGGGCAGGTGCTTTCACCAGTGATATCGCTAGCGATATCGCTGCGTGTAAAGCCTCCTTAAGAGTTACATCGGCATTAATTCGGATCTCCCATTCCTAGCACCAGTTCTCTGGAATGTGCAACAGTAAATAATCTAATTGACTGTCACAATGTGACTGCAGGATAATGAGGGACAGGGGGCTCCTAAACTGTCCCTCACAATAGGGAACCCTAAGCTATTCTTAACCTCTGGATTACCCCTAAAGATGGAAGGAAGGGGCAGGAGTATGATGGAAACACAGATTAAGACAGACGGGACACATGGCAAACTCACAGAAATAAACAGTGAGAGACTAAGGAGAAAAGCAAGAGCAGGAAGGCAGCAACAAAAAGACAACAAGGCTTAACACCACAACAGCTCACAGTAATAATGCACAACAACCACCCATAAGTCTGGTTCACAACACCTGACCAGACCAGTATAGGTAAGCTATAGCTGGCATTAATGAAATAGTCCAGCCAGCATATACAGAAGGGGAGCGAACAATACTTTCTCCTCTACAGCATGTGATCAAAGACATTAACAAGCAGCCCAGCAGAGAATTAAGGCCACTTTACACACAGAGATAAATCTGCGGCAGATCTGTGGTTGCAGTGAAATTGTGGACAATCAGTGCCAGGTTTGTGGCTGTGTACAAATGGAACAATACATCCATGATTTCACTGCAACCACAGATCTGCCAAAGATTTATCTCTGTGTGTAAAGTGGCCTTAACTCTTGCTAGCCTGCCCAAGCCTGTGGTTCCACGCCTGCGTCTCCCTGCACTGCTCACAGACGTCAGAAAAGTTAACATACAGAGAACCAGAATCTATAATTTCCACAGATCCTGACGCCGCCATGACAGTTGGCAAAAGCTGTAAAAATCTCCTTGTAACATTGATGCACAACATAGACAATTTCAAAGAGATTTTTTTTTCGAAGTTCATTTAGACTCCTGCAATTAACAGATCTTTGGTTACATCATGTCACATGACTTTGAAGTCAAAGGTCCTTAAACAATCAACCTTAGAATACAACTGATGAGGTCCCTAAGAGAGTGGGGTTCCTGAGAAATTGCGCAGTTTGACTCCTCCCAACATTGGCCCTGACTGTAACTAGGGCTTATTTTTGGAATAGGGCTTATATTTCAAGCATTCTCCAAAAATCCCATAAAATCATGCTAGGTCTTATTTTCGGTTTAGGTCGTCTTTTCGGGGAAACCGGGTATTCATGAACCCTCTGCAGGTCTTTGAGTTGACATCATAACAACAAAGAGAAGGCACTAGAAACAAACAGCAGAAGAAGCAGAAGCAAAGAAAATACAGCTGAAAAAAACAGAGCAGAAAGTGAAAAAATGTAAACACAAAATTAGTGCAGAAAGTACATGAGTAGATATCTCTTACTGGATAGAGCTGGAGGAAACACATCCTGAGGAACATCGGGATCTTCTTGTTTACAGTCCTGTGGAAGAAGAGGACGGGGACATCTCTCTGGTGTTGTCCTCTTACTGGATAGAACTGGAGGAGACACATACAGGGACTGAATTCATTCCTTACATACAGATAATTATAGGCCGTGTGTATTTAGTCCTGTCTATTACCTGGTGATGTGAGGGGCTGGGGAACCTCCATCATGACGTCCTTGTACAGATCTTTGTGTCCTTCTAAATACTCCCACTCCTCCATGGAGAAATAGACGGTGACGTCCTGACACCTTATAGGAACCTGACACATACAATGATACCGTCACCCCCGATCCTTTCATAGCGTTACTGTATAATGTCCCAGCATTCCCAGCAGTGTCACCTCTCCAGTCAGCAGCTCAATCATCTTGTAGGTGAGTTCTAGGATCTTCTGGTCATTGATGTCCTCATGTATCGGGGGGTGAGGTGGAGGCCCCGTGATTGGGCTCAGGGGTCTTCCCCATCCCTCAGACACAGGGGCCTGACAGCGCTCACTAGAGGTCTTCTTCACTACTGTGTAATCCTGGTTATGGAGAGACACAGTAATAAATCTCACTCCAGACATTTCCAGAGTCCTCACCTCTCCAGTTCTGTCCATCTGTTATTCCCATAGATAAGAATGATGTAATGTGACGTCATCAGAATCTCTCACCTCTCCAGTAAGCCGGAAGAGGATCTCTAGGGTGAGGTGTAATATCCTCTCCGCCATCTTGTCCCTGTCCATATCCATCCTTCACGGGGCAATCAGGAAAATTCTCTTCTATAGAAAATCTCCACTGAGAGGATCCGATATTGTAGGGATCTTAATGGGAAGATAAGCTGGTGTAAACATATGAAATACAATTACTAGTGCTATGATATCGGTATGAAGCAGTAATGTGATAACTTCATATGTCTAGAGGTCACAGAGGATTCCTATGTGAACCGAACCTCATTGGAAGTCACCAATTTTCACTTTCAGCTATTTAGCATATGATCAGTTATGCAGATTCTCATCATGTCGTTGCATTGTTAATGTTTCAATCTTTGTCTTCCTGTATACTATAAATTACAAACCTGTTCTCACATTCCCTAATAGCTCTGTGTGTTATTAGGTTGATCCCAAAGAGAAAGGTCACTGGTTGGAATCGAGGAGAAAAACCGGATCATCCAGCTCATCAATAGCGGTCTCTTGGCCAAGAAAATTGGCAAACTGCAACTTTTGTGGCCATGACAGTTGGAAGAATATGAAGTGAAGTCCGTCCATCCATTCAAAAGCCAAGAGGTGACATCCAGACAAAATATTGGAGTCAACAAGTAGAAAAGTGGAAAGAAGAAGATTGGAAAAAGGTGATTTGGAGCAATGAGATGAAAGTCAATAGATGGCCCTAATGGGAGCAAATGGGTCTGGAAGAAACAAGGGAAAAGAGGGGCAAACGGATCGAGAAATTGAAGGAACTGTCAAGTTCCATGGTGGAATTCTGATGATATGATGGTTTCTCAGTCAAAAGCGATGGATACTTGACCAGGATCGATGATGTTCTCAATGCTGAGCTATATGTGAGGATCCTACAAGACGGACTGTTTTTTTTTTGTTTAATAAGATGCACCGGATTATAAGACACACCATATATTTGAAGGAGGAATATAGAAAATAATGTTTTTATTGTTAAAATGAGGGTCCGGTTTATAATCCTAGTGCCTCTTATATTAACTCACTAGGGGAGGCAGGGTAGGCGATGCTGCCCGCATGAAGGAGAGGGTGTCACGGCTTAGGAGGGTCAGCGATGCTGTGGGCTCAGAGGAGGGGCTGTTGTGGCTCAATAGGGTCAGTGTGCAGAGGGTCGGCAACACTGCTGCGGGCTCGTGGGGTGTCAGGGTGGCGGGCATCATTGATCTGCCAGTGGGTTCGCAAGAGGGGGTGTTGTGGCTCAGTGTGCGGCAGCGGAGGGTCGGCGATACTGCGGACTTGTGGGGTGTCGCGGCGGCGAGGACCATTGATCTGCTGGTGGATTGTGGGCTGCTTTGAATCACCTGCAGTTGACGAGATAGACTTCAAGAAAATTGCCGCGGAGCAGGTGCATGTGCAGATTAATGTGATGGACTTCAAGAAAATGGTCATGGAGTCCTATTTGCGCATGTGCCGCCTCCACGGTCATTTTCTTGAAGTCCATTTCATCAACTGTGGGAGATTCAAAGCAGCCCGCTGGCAGATCAATGGTGCTCGCTGCTGCGACACCCCACAAGCCTGCAGTATCGCCGACCCTGCGCCACCATTGCTGCCCTGGTAAACCATTTGCGGTTTGTAAAATGCACCCCCATTTTCCCCCCAGTTTTGGGGGAAAATAAAGTGCGTCTTACAAACCGGAAAATACAGTACTTCATACATTCGAGTACTATGGGTTCAAAAAGGACGAGATATTGTTCCAGCAGGACAACGACCCGAAGCATATGGCGAGATTGGGGAAGAAATGGCTCAATGACAATGAAGTAGAGGAGATGGATTGTCTCCACAGTCCCCAGACATTAACACTAGAACTACTGAGGTAGTCATTTTGACTACTTTGCACTATGTATTTCTATATAGGTGTCACGAGTCCAGTAGTTCTAGTGTTAAAGTGAACCTGTCAGGTCCAGTGTGCACCCAGAATCACGAGCAGTTCTGGGTGCATATTGCTAATCCTTGCCTAACCGTCCCTGTATCTAGTAGCATAGATAAAGGGATCTTTAGAAAAAAGTATTACTAAAGATCTTTTATTGTATGCAAATGAGTGCTGGGACTAGTCCTCTGGGCGTTAGTTCCCAGGGCTAGTCGGCCCCATTAGCATTTTGCACGCCCCCGTGGGTGTGCTAACATGCTAATGAATATGCAGTGTCAGAGGATGATCTCACTCACCTCTTTGCTGCCATCATCGCCGCACGCTGGATTATGGCTCAGTGTGCGTGACCACGGGGTTTAGGTCATGCGCACAATGAAGCTGGGTGTATGCATCCCGGCTTCAAACTGAAGTAGTGTGCATGACCCAAACTCCGGGATCATGCGCACTGAGCCAAAATCCAGTGTCGGGCGGTGATGGCTGCTGAGAGATGAGTGAAAGCATCCTGTGACGCTGTGCATTCATTTGCATGATAGTATGTCCCTGTGGGTGTACTAACATTCTAATGGGGTTGACTAGCAAGGTAAGCAACACCCTTGGGACTAGTCCCCGCGCTCGTTAGCATATCATAAAGGATCTTTAGAAATACTTTTTCTACAGATCCCTTTATCTATGCTAATGCATAAAGGGACCATTAAGCAGGGATTAGTAATATGCACCCACAACTGCTCGTGGTTCTGAGTGCATATTGGACTAGATAGGTTCCCTTTAACCTAACCCAACACGTGTGGGTGAAGAAAGAGCTGTATACATCCCTAGTGAGGAGACCAGTATACACCAACACAAGGAACGTGGAGAAGAGACCTGACCAGTATACACCAACATTGGGAACATGGAGAAGAGACCTGACCAGTATAACACTGGGAATGTAAAGAAGAGACCTGACCAGTATACACCAACACTGGGAACATGGAGAAGAGACCTGACAAGTATACACCAACACTGGGAACATGGAGAAGAGACCTGACAAGTATACACCAACACTGGGAATGTAAAGAAGAGACCTGATCAGTATACACCAACACTGGGAATGTAAAGAAGAGACCTGCCCAGTATACACCAACACTGGGAATGTAAAGAAGAGACCTGACCAGTATACACCAATACTGGGAATGTGGAGAAGAGACCTGACCAGTATACATCAACACTGGGAACATGGAGAAGAGACCTGACAAGTATACACCAACACTGGGAATGTGGAGAAGAGACCTGACCAGTATACACCAACACAAGGGAACGTGGAGAAGAGACCTGACCAGTATACACCAACACTGGGAACGTGGAGAAGAGACCTGACCAGTATACATCAACACTGGGAACGTGGAGAAGAGACCTGACCAGTATATACCAACACTGGGAACGTGGAGAAGAGACCTGACCAGTATACACCAACACTGGGAACGTGGAGAAGAGACCTGACCAGTATACACCAACACAAGGGAACGTGGAGAAGAGACCTGACCAGTATACACCAACACTGGGAACGTGGAGAAGAGACCTGACCAGTATACACCAACACTGGGAACGTAGAGAAGAGACCTGACAAGTATACACTAACACTGGGAACGTGGAGAAGAGACCTGACCAGTATACATCAACACTGGGAACGTAGAGAAGAGACCTGACAAGTATACACTAACACTGGGAATGGGGAGAAGAGACCTGACCAGTATACACCAACACTGGGAACGTGGAGAAGAGACCTGACCAGTATACACCAACACTGGGAACGTGGAGAAGAGACCTGACCAGTATACACCAACACTGGGAACGTGGAGAAGAGACCTGACCAGTATACACCAACACTGGGAACGTGGAGAAGAGACCTGACCAGTATACACCAACACTGGGAACGTGGAGAAGAGACCTGACCAGTATACACCAACAACAGGGAATGTGGAGAAGACACCTGACCAGTATACACCAACACTGGGAACGTGGAGAAGAGACCTGACCAGTATACACCAACACTGGGAACGTGGAGAAGAGACCTGACCAGTATACACCAACACTGGGAACATGCAGAAGAGACCTGACCAGTATACATCAACACTGGGAACATGGAGAAGAGACCTGACCAGTATACACCAACACTGGGAACGTGGAGAAGAGACCTGACCAATATATATCAACACTGGGAACATGGAGAAGAGACCTGACCAGTATACACCAACACTGGGAACGTGGAGAAGAGACCTGACCAGTATACATCAACACTGGGAACATGGAGAAGAGACCTGACCAGTATACACCAACACTGGGAACGTGGAGAAGAGACCTGACCAGTATACGTCAACACTGGGAACGTGGAGAAGAGACCTGACCAGTATACACCAACACTGGGAACGTGGAGAAGAGACCTGACCAGTATACATCAACACTGGGAACATGGAGAAGAGACCTGACCAGTATACACCAACACTGGGAACGTGGAGAAGAGACCTGACCAGTATATATCAACACTGGGAACGTGGAGAAGAGACCTGACCAGTATACATCAACACTGGGAACGTGGAGAAGAGACTTGACCAGTATACATCAACACTGGGAACATGGAGAAGAGACCTGACCAGTATACACCAACACTGGGAACGTGGAGAAGAGACCTAACCAGTATACATCAACACTGGGAACGTGGAGAAGAGACCTGACCAGTATACATCAACACTGGGAACATGGAGAAGAGACCTGACCAGTATACACCAACACTGGGAACGTGGAGAAGAGACCTGACCAGTATACACCAACACAAGGGATAGTGGAGAAGAGACCTGACCAGTATACACCAACACTGGGAACGTAGAGAAGAGACCTGACAAGTATACACTAACACTGGGAACGTGGAGAAGAGACCTGACCAGTATACATCAACACTGGGAACGTAGAGAAGAGACCTGACAAGTATACACTAACACTGGGAATGGGGAGAAGAGACCTGACCAGTATACACCAACACTGGGAACGTGGAGAAGAGACCTGACCAGTATACACCAACACTGGGAACGTTGAGAAGAGACCTGACCAGTATACACCAACACTGGGAACGTGGAGAAGAGACCTGACCAGTATACACCAACACTGGGAACGTGGAGAAGAGACCTGACCAGTATACACCAACACTGGGAACGTGGAGAAGAGACCTGACCAGTATACACCAACAACAGGGAATGTGGAGAAGAGACCTGACCAGTATACACCAACACTGGGAACGTGGAGAAGAGACCTGACCAGTATACACCAACACTGGGAACGTGGAGAAGAGACCTGACCAGTATACACCAACACTGGGAACATGCAGAAGAGACCTGACCAGTATACACCAACACTGGGAACGTGGAGAAGAGACCTGACCAATATATATCAACACTGGGAACATGGAGAAGAGACCTGACCAGTATACACCAACACTGGGAACGTGGAGAAGAGACCTGACCAGTATACATCAACACTGGGAACATGGAGAAGAGACCTGACCAGTATACACCAACACTGGGAACGTGGAGAAGAGACCTGACCAGTATACATCAACACTGGGAACGTGGAGAAGAGACCTGACCAGTATACACCAACACTGGGAACGTGGAGAAGAGACCTGACCAGTATACATCAACACTGGGAACATGGAGAAGAGACCTGACCAGTATACACCAACACTGGGAACGTGGAGAAGAGACCTGACCAGTATATATCAACACTGGGAACGTGGAGAAGAGACCTGACCAGTATACATCAACACTGGGAACGTGGAGAAGAGACTTGACCAGTATACATCAACACTGGGAACATGGAGAAGAGACCTGACCAGTATACACCAACACTGGGAACGTGGAGAAGAGACCTAACCAGTATACATCAACACTGGGAACATGAAGAAGACACCTGACCAGTATACACCAACACTGGGAACGTGGAGAAGAGACCTGACCAGTATACATCAACACTGGGAACGTGGAGAAGAGACCTGACCAGTATACATCAACACTGGGAACGTGGAGAAGAGACCTGACCAGTATACATCAACACTGGGAACATGGAGAAGAGACCTGACCAGTATACACCAACACTGGGAACGTGGAGAAGAGACCTGACCAGTATACATCAACACTGGGAACATGGAGAAGAGACCCGACCAGTATACATCAACACTGGGAACGTGGAGAAGAGACCTGACCAGTATACATCAACACTGGGAACATGGAGAAGAGACCTGACCAGTATACACCAACACTGGGAACGTGGAGAAGAGACCTGACCAGTATACACCAACACTGGGAACGTGGAGAAGAGACCCGACCAGTATACACCAACACTGGGAACGTGGAGAAGAGACCTGACCAGTATACACCAACACTGGGAACGTGGAGAAGAGACCTGACCAGTATACAGCAACACTGGGAACGTGGAGAAGAGACCTGACCAGTATACACCAAAACTGGGAACGTGGAGAAGAGACCTGACCAGTATACAGCAACGCTGGGAACGTGGAGAAGAGACCTGACCAGTATACACCAACACTGGGAACGTGGAGAAGAGACCTGGGAGCAGATTTCAGTGGAGACATACAGTACGTGAATCTGATAGAGAGCCCAGAAGGATTCAGGAGAGGTGAAAGCCAAAAGGTGGATTTACAAAATATTCACAAAATAATACAAATTTACATTTTGATTTTTAGAAGCAAAATGTTAACTATGCAGTGACATGACAACAATCTGCATAACTAATCATATGCTAAATAGCTGCAAGTCACATTTATGTAGGATATAGCCAAGATGATTGTAGGTCGTCATTTTCAGCTGGAAGCTGTAGTGGATGGTGAGATATGGAGCCTGAAAGTGAAAAGTGCAAAGCATTGTTATCCTTTTGCTCGTCAGAGTGAGTACATCAATGGCGGAAATGGGTTTGGGTTTTTTTTTCCCCAAAACTTCACCAAATCTGGAATTTTGATCAATATTTTCAGCGCAATAAACAGTAAAGTGAGTAGAGTCATTCAAAAATAGTTAAAAATGGGAAAAAGATAAGTCGTCGTGGGAGTATAGAGGCAGAAAAGTAATAAATGCGCAATGTAAAGCGACAAACACTGTATTATCATATAGAAAAAGCGGGAAATATGTGACTGAGGGGAAGGTAACATCTGTCTGGAGCGGAGCAGCTGCCCCAGAGTCAGTGTTACAGGAGGGTCTCTGCCATCCGAGGCCAACACTGACCGCGAGTGTGAGGAAAGTCTTGACCCTGGAATTGTAGATTCCGGCCAAAATTAGGCACACACACCCCTTTTCCAATTCCCCCTTATCTGCTAATAACCACTCAGACACCAATTTATCTTTGGATAATTTTGGCCATAGCAGCCATTTATTAAACAAATACATAACATGTAAAATTTTGCATTGTGGTAAGGTCCTTGAAGCTAAAACCCTGGTGATTCCCATAACCAAGCCATATAACCAAATTGCTCCCAGCCGTTACCCACACTGGCTCAGGAGCACCAAAGTGTAAGGGTTATTCCTTCATTAACCACCAAAAACACCCACGGGGGCCCCGTCATACCCCGTCGGGATCCCCCAAAAATCACCAGGTGACCAACCATTCTGCCAATGAGGGGATCCATACCCGGATGGGTTCCCCGAACCAATTTAGAACCAACTTCAAGGACCCACCAAAAACCTGCCACCAGGCCACTACGACCCGATAAACTTCCATATCGCCTCCCACAAAACTTGCAGCCCATTGCGAACTCAAAGTCTTTAGGGAGGGCGGGTGGGACTCTCACTGGTGTCCCAGAGCGGGAAAAGTGCCGCTCCTCCCCCAGCTTCACCTTTTTACTATACCCTGACTTACTCCCCCTCCCCTACCCGTGACATCATGACCTCCACTCCAATCAGTGTCATGCTGGCCTCCACACATGCCCGGGGGGAGGGGGGGGTCAGTGCTCCGGCCATTCTTGACCCTGGAATTGTAGATTCCGGCCAAAATTAGGCACACACACCCCTTTTCCAATTCCCCCTTATCTGCTAATAACCACTCAGACACCAATTTATCTTTGGATAATTTTGGCCATAGCAGCCATTTATTAAACAAATACATAACATGTAAAATTTTGCATTGTGGTAAGGTCCTTGAAGCTAAAACCCTGGTGATTCCCATAACCAAGCCATATAACCAAATTGCTCCCAGCCGTTACCCACACTGGCTCAGGAGCACCAAAGTGTAAGGGTTATTCCTTCATTAACCACCAAAAACACCCACGGGGGCCCCGACATACCCCGTCGGGATCCCCCAAAAATCACCAGGTGACCAACCATTCTGCCAATGAGGGGATCCATACCCGGATGGGTTCCCCGAACCAATTTAGAACCAACTTCAAGGACCCACCAAAAACCTGCCACAACGAGGGCACCTTGATAACCTTCAAGTGCCTGAGACCCCCCCTCAATAGCAAAGCTCGCTCAATACCTCCCTGCAATCCAAGTGCCCACAATCAATCCGTACTGCATTCAAATGCACCCCATCCGCCTACCAAAATTCGTCATCCTCTCGTTCCAGCTCAAAAAGCCGAGCTGCGACTCCCACGTTGCAGCCCCCAAATTTTTTGATATAACCCTATTAACTTTCACCCGCACCTTATTCAGCTTCTCCACAGACCATGCTTTCCGCCCAAACCCTTCGTGGAACCATGTCCCACCACACAATTATCACGCCTGGAAAAGACACCCATAACCGCAACAAGTCATGCTTAGTATCTTTATCAAAGTCCGAGAAAGCCGCTCACCCAAATAGGTCCCTCGACGCGTAAAACCAAAATGTCAGGGGGCCTGCCCAAATGAGCATAGTTATGCACCCCCTGCAACACCGTATTCCACCCCATACCCCTGATTCCAACCCATCCGACAGGAGCCCTATCCCTCCGACAAAATTTAGCTGTCTCCTGTTCCTTCTCGTATCCGCTCTCTGTGTTCCCCAGCACACATTAGAATGGCCCAAGATCCAGACCAGGCTGGAAAAACGGGGGGGGGGTGTCTGAAAAACAAAGCACTAACAAAATTACCAAGTAGCTCCAATACCACCCCAAAGAATGACACCCCCCCCACCCCCCCTCCATCAGAACCAGTCTTCCGATCAATTGCCCCTGAAACATTGCGAACCCACGACTTACAACGCTGAGACTTCCATCGACCAATCTGTTTAACTGTCTTAGCAGGGAGACCACACCCAGAGGTTTCCACTGCCGTCCCAAGATGAAAAGAATGCAACGCAAACCTCGCCAACCAGACCCAATGATTTCAAACATGCCCACAAAACACTAATGAACTAATATCTGGACAAAAAGACCCGTCCTCGAGACATAACAATGGGCCATCCTGACTCGGGTGGACCTTTGCAAAGCTCAAAACGCACTGCCAATGGCACATACCTGATGCCATAACCTTCCCTAAACGAACCCGCCTGCCCCCACTTTATCCATTTTTGATTTCTGGATCCAAAATTCGATCCCCATGCTCCAAAAATAGGACGTCACTATTACCCAAGCCCCCGGGGCACGTCACCCTGGGAAATACCAATTCGCCAATACACCAAGCCCCGAAAAACCGCCAACGAAAAGCCAACCGCAACAATGATACCTTAATTCCCTACCCAAACATTCCAATAAGCTAAATCACACAGGCCGTCTACCTATGGCCCCTATGCACACCCTTCAATGCCTGAACTACCCAAAAATTTGTTCCCAATCCTGTACACCTCGCAACCAGAAACCAAATGCCAACCCTGTAATCAAATGACTCAACTTCGTGGAAGACCAACCTGTTATCGCCACTCCCCCGATTTCCCAGGAACAGTCCTAACTGGGAATCCTCATTCATCATGCCACCACCCCACCACCACTCCCAGGAACCCATGTGGCCTAATACGCCGCCCACGTGGTACCAGTCAAACTGCCTGAATCCGTGGTCTTGCTGCTTGAAGACCACGCTCCAAAGCTGCGCAGGGGACTACAAGCTGCTGCCGTCCGCCACTACCGCAAAATCCCGGAAACAATCTCACTGAAACAGGAAAGGAAATCCGCTATTAGGTCCTCTATACCTGGTACCTGAGCTGCTGTGACCCGTATTAATTTCCCAACAAATAAAAACCAACCGCCGCAACACCCGAACAACTTGGGTAAAATATGCCGAGCCGTTATTAATCACTAGCACCACCCCCATATTGTCCCAGTTGAACCGGATCTACTTATTCCACAACTGGTCACTCCCCAAATGGAGTGCGACCATCATCGGAAAAAATTTCCCATAGCGACACATTCCTTGTCAACCCCTCCGCCATCCAACTTTCTGGTCACCAATCCGCACATCACTGACCCTGAAAAAAGGCCCCGAAACCTGAGTCACCCGCAGCATCCGTGAACAATTCCAATTTGAAATTAACCACTACCTCATCCTTAAGCAACGAACCACCATTGTCCTGCTCCCCAAAAAATTCTCCCCAAACCAACAAGGCCGCTCAATGTTCCTCCGACAAACTTATGTAGGGGTGAAGAGCAAGCACTCCAGCTGTCGCGCAAGCTAGCCGACGTGAAAACTCGGCCCATTGACCTTACCCGACACGCAAAATTAAGTTTCCCCCAATAGCGATTGAACCTCCTTTAATTGTAACTTCCTCACCCGGCATGCCCTTGCTACCTCAACCTTAAGCGTGGCAACCTGTCGTCAGGAAGCCAAACCTCCCAAATCACTGAGTCAATTACAATGGCCATAAACTAAATACAGGTATTTGGCCGAACAGTTCTTCCCCAGGTGCCAAAGGCACCCCAAAGCCTCTCGCTATCCATTCCATTGCTGCTAGAATTCTTGTGCCTGTGCCGAAACAGCCAATCCCACACACCGACAATTCATCCCGGTAAGGTACCAGTGATGCCAAACCAGAAACATCACGCCCCCCCCATTCTAAAAAAGAACAAAAGGTTTCAACACATGTGCACGATACTGCACTACCCATTGGCAAGCAGGGGTCTCCAAAACAATTTCCCTTCCAAAAACAAACTAATAACGAACACAATTTTGGATGAACTGGTAAGAGCCGGACAGCTGCCTCAATATCCATCTATTGCCATCAACATACCCCTCCCACAACTCTTTACCTACTATGTAGCCTCATCAAACGACGTATACAACACCTAACGAAGCTCAGCCAGTATACCATCATTCGCTGACCTACCCCTGGGATGAGACAAATGGTGGATTAGCCGAACTTTACCTGGCTCCTCCTTGGGCCCCCCCCCCCGAATGACGAAACCACAAAATAAGAAAAGGTAGGGGGGTGACTAACTGTGCCCCCCATTCTCCCCAACGCCACCTCCTTTCCTAACTTTCCACCTACCAGCGCCAAATGCTGATACACCGAGGGAGATTCCTGGTTGTCCCTGGAACTTCAAAAACAGGGGAAGGAATCCTGAAACCCTCCCCAAAACCCAACCTCAAACCTCAGCTTTGGCCCTAACAGGATCCCTATTTAGGTACGGCAGCATCGCAACTAAGCTCACCGGTGTCTGACCCTTGGACATCCCATGGGATGCTCCGTTAAAATAGGTGCGGAGATGTCCAAACAACGACAAGTGGCACTGACTTGCCTTCCCCCTCATTAACTTACCAACACGAACTTGACTTCTAGGACCCTGTCTGTCCGTACTGACCACCGGCACCCCAGCTTCCTGACCGGCCGGGGAACCCTGCCCCGCCCTGAAATGACTGCCCATATCTGGCTGCCGCCATCACCCGCAA
This sequence comes from Anomaloglossus baeobatrachus, assembly GCF_048569485.1. Taxonomy (NCBI): domain Eukaryota; kingdom Metazoa; phylum Chordata; class Amphibia; order Anura; family Aromobatidae; genus Anomaloglossus; species Anomaloglossus baeobatrachus. Next base: position 582,256,189 of record NC_134357.1, read on the forward strand.
CCACAAGCCTATATCCTTCTGATCCCATCTTATGGATGGACGGTCGCCATCCTCTGATGACACTGCTCCTCATAACGGATCCAGGTCTACCCCCCATAAATCCTATATGCCTCACCAATCGAGCCCATATAGCAAAACCACTGAAAACTATTCTCTGGCGCCTGTCGCCAATTACTCTTGCCCAAACTGCAACGCCTTAAACCTATTAGCATAAGTCTGAGGAATCAAGTGCCATCGCCACTTCTCCCCATCTTCCTTCTTGCTATCGTCTTTTCCCCCTTTGTCAAAATAAATTTTTGCCACCTCCTTACTCCTTTCAGTCTGAACTGCCACTAATACTGGGGAAGAGACACTCCCAACTGGACTCACTAGCCGCAATGACGGACAAATTAACCCAAGCCGCCACTGGCGCCGGGGTTTTCCTGGCCCCTAAACCGGGCCCGCAACTGGCGAACGCAACTTCAATTCTGACAACTCCCCACTCAACGCATTCCCCCTAACACCCGCTGGCACCCCCAAACCGAACCCCAGCTGACCCGTCACCCCCCCTTTACTGTGTACCTAAACAGCATGTGAAGACAAACAAAACATGTAATCATACTCACCAGGCTGCACAAAGGTATAACCTCGCCAGCCGGACCACCCGTATCCTGACGTCCCTCCTGCCGATCTAGCATGACTTGGCTCCTCCCATCCGACTCTGCTCCATTGCTGTTTTAGCCGCGCGGCCCGAGGCCCCGCCGGCCGCATATCCTGGACATGACGATCAGTAGCGCCGACCAACAGGGGGAGCTGCATATTATCCTCAGGGCTCTCCAAGCACGGCCCCCCCTGCTCCGCTCCATGTGGCCCCTCTCCCAGACAGGGCCTCTGTAGCCGCAGGCCCTGAATGCCAGGCCCGATGTAGTTCCGACCGCAGCCGCCTGGCTCCGCCCACCTCACAGGGATCCATCCGGGATACTATCGCTGCAGGGAGGAGAGGCTCAGGGCGCTCGGCCGGTACATCACCAGAGCGCCCCGCCGCACCGCCGACGTCACTCGCCGACAAGGCAGCAGCAGGCCCCGCCCCCAACTCCAGCGTAGGCCTGCCGACTGCCGCCGGGCCCAGCCGCCCGTCTGAATTCCTCCCAGGCCGGGGCCTGCCGGACCTCGCAGCTCGCGGCGTCCGGCCTGGAGGGTCCCCGGAGGGGGCTTCTGTGGCGACGCTGGGCCCTGGGAGTCAGGTCAGGTGACCGCCTCTCTGCCAGTCCAGACCTCCGGGGGCGCCGCTGTCGCAGGGGTGCCGTCCCTGCCCCCCCCCCGGACTCCCACCGAAGATCCTTGCTATCAGGATCTGCAGCCACCTGGGGGGATGGTCCCAGCAGCAGCTCTCAGCCGCTCCAGGAGCTGATCCCCGGCGTCCATAGCAGGTACAGGGATGGGGACTCTCACTGGTGTCCCAGAGCGGGAAAAGTGCCGCTCCTCCCCCAGCTTCACCTTTTTACTATACCCTGACTTACTCCCCCTCCCCTACCCGTGACATCATGACCTCCACTCCAATCAGTGTCATGCTGGCCTCCACACATGCCCGGGGGGAGGGGGGGGTCAGTGCTCCGGCCATTCTATAGAGAGCGTGATGGTGATAATAGTGTGCAAAACTGCCCGGGCCAAGGAACTAATGTACTAGCAGGATGCAGCAAGACCCCAATAAATGGAGGCATCACAGGTACAGGAGGAGCAAATCACTCACACACTTCCAACACATGGAGGGGGCAATTGCTAGATGAACAAATTGCACACTTATGGCTTGAATAGGGCGTTGTTCACACATGTAGGTGCACAGTATCTGGTAACAGCCTATTAGTTATGCCCATATTTCTTGATCAGGTGGGCTGCCCAGTACGATATATATGTGCACCAGACAGCACGGACTCCAATATGCAAGGCCTAACAAAAAGAGGCCTGGCTGCATCCTGTATATGATATTATGTGCAGAAAAATATATAAATATATGAGGTATTGGTTGGTATTCTGGCCAGAATATGGGTGCCCACAATCCACGTCACGGGTCCTCATGCTTGTGGGTCCCTACACTAATATATATATATATATATATATATTAGTACAGACCAAAAGTTTGGACACACCTTTTCATTCAAACAGTTTTCTTTATTTTCAGGACTCTGAAAATTGTAGATTCACATTGAAGGCATCAAAACTATGAATTAACACATGTGGAATGAAATACTTAAAAAAAGTGTGAAACAGCTGAAAATATGTCTTATATTCTAGGTTCTTCAATATTCTAGGTTCTTCACCTTTTGCTTTCATTACTACTTTGCACACTCTTGGCATTCTCTTGATGAGCTTCAAGAGGTAGTCACCGGAAATGGTTTTCCAACAGTCTTGAAGGAGTTCCCAGAGATGCTTAGCACTTATAGGCCCTTTTGCCTTCACTCTGCGGTCCAGCTCACTCCAAATCATCTCAATTGGGTTCAGGTCTGGTGACTGTGGCGACCAGGTCAACTGGTGTAGCACCCCATCACTCTCCTTCTTAGTCAAATAGCCCTTACACAGCCTGGAGGTGTGTTTGGGGTCATTGTCCTGTTAAAAAATAATTGATAATCCAACTAAACGCAAACCGGATGGAATAGCACGCCGCTGCAAGATGCTGTGGTAGCCATGCTGGTTCAGTATGCCTTCAATTTTGAATAAATCCCCAACAGTGTCACCAGCAAAGCACCCCCACACTATCACACCTCCAGCCCATGGCCCGTGAGGAAGCAGCTCTTGTTTTCATGTCTGCAAGCCTCGCTTCCCTCTCCTCAGAAAGTTCATTGGCCCTCGAGGAAGCAGCTCTTGTTTTCATGTCTGCAAGCCTTGCTTCCCTCGCCTCAGATAGTTCATTGGCCCTTGAGGAAGCAGCTCTTGTTTTCATGTCTGCAAGCCTCACATCCCTCTCCTCAGAAAGTTCATTGGCCCTTGAGGAAGCAGCTCTTGTTCTCATGTCTGCAAGTCTCGCTTCCCTCTCCTCAGAAAGTTCATTGGCCCTTGAGGAAGCAGCTCCTGTTCTCTTGTCTGCAAGCCTCGCTTCTCTCTCCTCAGAAAGTTCATTGGCTCTTGAGGAAGAAGCTGCTGTTCTCATCTGTGTCAGCCTTGTTTCTCTGTCTTCACATTTTTCATTGGCCCATAATGCAGCTTTTCTTTTCGCATCAGCTGACATTCGTACAAAGGAATTCCTTTACTTATGAGGCATTATTGTAGTAAAAATAGCCTGTAACTGACAGTTTCTATATCCTCTCACATAGAGGTAATGTGACTGACATCAGCCTTTCCACCTTTGCCATGCCTGATGAAGGGACCTGAGATGTCTTGAAAGCTTGCTTTGTAACATCATTTTATTTTATTTTAGTTAGCCATTAAAAGGTATCACAAGATTATAATTTTGTTCCTCTCACTGAGAACATTCAATAATTTTTCAACTGGCTAACACGGTACCAAAACCTTTTCACTTGTAACCTTTCCACCAACACACCCTAACTAACATCCTATTACCTCACACAAGCTTTGTTATACTGAGAATGTCCTTTGTTGCCTATATTAACCAATCAGAGCTCAGATTAATTAACTATAGCAAAATAGAAGCTGAGCTGTGATTGGTTGCTATTGGCAGCCTGATAAATCCCCAGGCAACAGAAAGCCCTCCTCCCTGACAGTATATATTAGCTCACACATACACATATACACAGGTCATATGACTGAATGCTGCCGTATTTCCTATGTGGTACATTTGTTGCTCTTGTAGTTTGGCTGCTTATTAATCAGATTTTTATTTTTGAAGGATAATACCAGACTTGTGTGTGTTTAGAGCGATTATGTGGCGAGGTTGGTGTATGTGTGGTGAGATGTGTGCTGAGGGTGGTATATGTGTTCAAGCACGTGGTAGTATGTGGCGCATTTTGTGTGTGTGTTCATATCCCCGAGTGTGGTGAGTATCCCATGTCGGGGCCCCACCTTAGCAATTGTGCATTATATATTCTTTGGCGCCATCGCTCTCATTCTTTAAGTCCCCCTTGTTCACATCTGGCAGCTGTCAAATTGCCCCCAACACTTTTCGTTTCACTTTTTCCCCATTATGTAGATAGGGGCAAAATTGATTGGTAAATTGGAATGCACAGGGTTAATATTTTGCCTCACAACATAGCCTATGACGCTCTAAGGGTCCATCAGTGTGAGTGTGCAACATTTTGTGGCTGTAGCTGCGACGGTGCAGATGCCAATCCCGGACACACGCACACACATACACATATACACACGCACACACACGGGTCGGGTACATTCTGAGAAAAAAGGAATTGACTGGTGAGCTTGGGAACTCAAAAAGGCCTGGGCGTCCACGGATGACAACAGTGGTGGATGATCGCCGCATACTTTCTTTGGTGAAGAAGAATCCGTTCACAACATCAACTGAAGTCCAGAACACTCTCAGTGAAGTAGGTGTATCTGTCTCTAAGTCAACAGTAAAGAGAAGACTCCATGAAAGTAAATACAAAGGGTTCACATCTAGATGCAAACCATTCATCAATTCCAAAAATAGACAGGCCAGAGTTACATTTGCTGAAAAACACCTCATGAAGCCAGCTCAGTTCTGGAAAAGTATTCTATGGACAGATGAGACAAAGATCAACCTGTACCAGAATGATGGGAAGAAAAAAGTTTGGAGAAGAAAGGGAACGGCACATGATCCAAGGCACACCACATCCTCTGTAAAACATGGTGGAGGCAACGTGATGGCATGGGCATGCATGGCTTTCAATGGCACGGGGTCACTTGTGTTTATTGATGACATAACAGCAGACAAGAGTAGCCGGATGAATTCTGAAGTGTACCGGGATATACTTTCAGCCCAGATTCAGCCAAATGCCGCAAAGTTGATCGGACGGCGCTTCATAGTACAGATGGACAATGACCCCAAGCATACAGCCAAAGCTACCCAGGAGTTCATGAGTGCAAAAAAGTGGAACATTCTGCAATGGCCAAGTCAATCACCAGATCTTAACCCAATTGAGCATGCATTTCACTTGCTCAAATCCAGACTTAAGACGGAAAGACCCACAAACAAGCAAGACCTGAAGGCTGCGGCTGTAAAGGCCTGGCAAAGCATTAAGAAGGAGGAAACCCAGCGTTTGGTGATGTCCATGGGTTCCAGACTTAAGGCAGTGATTGCCTCCAAAGGATTCGCAACAAAATATTGAAAATAAAAATATTTTGTTTGGGTTTGGTTTATTTGTCCAATTACTATTGACCTCCTAAAATGTGGAGTGTTTGTAAAGAAATGTGTACAATTCCTACAATTTCTATCAGATATTTTTGTTCAAACCTTCAAATTAAACGTTACAATCTGCACTTGAATTATGTTGTAGAGATTTCATTTCAAATCCAATGTGGTGGCATGCAGAGCCCAACTCGCGAAAATTGTGTCACTGTCCAAATATTTCTGGACCTAACTGTATATATATATATATATATATATATACACACATATATTAGTGTAGGGACCCACAAGCATGAGGACCCGTGACGTGGATTGTGGGCACCCGTATTCTGGCCAGAATACCAACCAATACCTCATATACTTATACAGTGGTACCTCGCTTAACGAGTGACCCTCTTAATGAGAATTTCGCTTAACAAGCAAAGCTTGCTGTAAATTTGTAACCCGCTTTACGAGAAAGCTTTGCTGTACGAGCGAAATCCTCACCGCACACACTTCCGGTTTCGTCCATCCACCACACTCTGACCCGCACTTGCAGTCCACACAAACACACATATGTACGCACAAACACACACAAACACACACGCACGCACACACATACAGTATTATGCTCACCTTACCTTCTGTTCCACCGCCGGCCTCATAGTTCTTGTAGTTCCCGGGTACATCGCGACGTCCTCGCGGCGAACTACAAGACCCATGAGGCCTGTGATGGAACGGAAGGTAAGGTGAGCATATAATATAACATAATATGTTTACCTTTCGTTTCATCGCCGGCCTCCTGGGTGCTGTAGTGCGCCGCTGCGCTCCAGTCCACGCTGTGTATCTGCATCCATAGCGACGAGGGAGGAACTTCCTGTCACCGCTAATGAAAGGCAGAGCGCTGGCCAATCAGAGGCAAGCGGTTCTACCTTTGACGTCAGCGCTCTGGCCGGAAAGTTCCTGCCTCGTCGTTATGGTCACGCGTTACACAGCCCGGCCCCGTACCAGAGAACAGCAAGTCCCAGCAGACCGGCGATGGAACGGAAGGTAAGGTGAGCATATAATATGTGTGTGTGCATGTGTTTGTGTGTGTGGTTGTGTATGTGTGGAATGATAGAATAGGGGTCCAGGATGGGACATTTTAGAAGTTGTGGAACGGATCGTCAGCATTGCAATGATTTCCTATGGGAAATCTTGCTCTGCTGAACGAGTACCTTGATTAACAAGCACAGTCCCAGAACGGATTGTTCTCGTTAAGCAAGGTTCCACTGTATATTTTTCTGCACATAATATCATATACAGGATGCAGCCAGGCCTCTTTTTGTTAGGCCTTGCATATTGGAGTCTGTCTGGTGCACATATATATCGTACTGGGCAGCCCACCTGATCAAGAAATATGGGCATAACTAATAGGCTGTTACCAGATACTGTGCACCTACATGTGTGAACGAGGCCCTATTCAAGCCATAAATGTGCAATCTTATCATCCAGCAATTGCCCCCTCCATGTGTTGGAAGTGTGTGAGTGATTTGCTTCTCCTGCACCTGTGATGCCTCCATTTATTGGGGTCTTGCTGCATCCTGCTAGTGCATTAGATCCTTGGCCCGGGCAGTTTTACATCCGCTGCCTCTTTTTGCTGTATTTGCTTAATTTTTAGGGGATTAATTTTCCTCTTTTTGTTGTTTTATATTTTGATAATAATGTGTACAGCGCCGTGGAGTATGGAGGCGATATATAAGGAAGCGATAAATAACCTGCACCTACCTCCACCTGCAGAGCCGCACACTAGATATATGGCTGCTCTGTGCTTACAGGACCTGTGATGATGTCACATGGAGGGGAGGAGTCAGGGGTCACATGATCAGCTCCTTAGTGTATGCAGGACTCTACCTCCTCCTGCAGAGCCGCACACTAGATATATGGTAGAGTCTAGATCCCAGTGGCCAGAGGGCCCTCTGTTGACGTCACGCCATTGTCTCTTGTCAGATTGATTGGAGAGTCCTATTGCCTGTAAATATGGATTCCCCTCAGCCCCTCTGACTGCATAATTGAGAGGATAATTTATGCAGTTGGATTGAAGTAGCAACCAATGAGAGGACAGCCATCTCCACCAATCCTGTAAGGGAACTACGGGTATAAAAGAGCATTGCTTTTGTCACCAAGAGAGGGTGAAGCCTAATTTAAGGATTATTTCTCATCAATATCTATGTCCACTTTAATTTATTTAGTCATGAACTCCGAGTCGACTCGAATGAGAAGTGAAATTGCTTCTGCCATAGACCATCGAAATGAAGGCAGAAGAGGAAGGAAGGAATCAATATATACAAACCAATATATCTGTGTTAAAGGGGTTTGGTTTCCAAAGAATATTTTAAATTCTCTGTACTTTAGTGCAGATGTGATAGTGTATAATGTTCATGTTGTCATGTTTTCGCTGTCCTCCCTGTGCAATTGTGCGATTTGCAGTCACATGCTCACTAGTCTCATGCAGCTTATCTGTTTTTCTTTTAATGGAAGCCAGATAAGACTAGTTGTCACATGACTGCAATTTTGTAAATCACATGCATTCATGTAATCATGACATTAGGTGGATCAAATATCATTTTGAAAAATGCTGGGTCTCAAAGTCATCACTGGAGTCCGCTCCAGGCCCTCTGTCCCGCTCCAGGCCCTGTGTCTTGCTCCAGGCCCTGTGTCGCGCTCCAGGCCCTCTGTCCCGCTCCAGGCCCTCTGTCCCGCTCCAGGCCTGTTAGAGAATAGTCAGCCATAATATGCGGAGCAGCCATGTTGTATCTAATAGCCATCTTGGGCAGACTTGAGCAAACTAACTTTGCAGCTAATGAGATGCATTGGCTAGAGTTCTCCCCCAGAGAGGAGATAGAGATGTCATCAGTGTTGTTAGCAAGTATAAGAAAAAGTCTAAAAAGGTTAAATCGAATAGAAGAATACAATTGCGTCAGTTGATAGATGGTGATGTGTAGTCATAAACAGTAGGTATATTGAATTGATAAAGAAACAAAGTTGTCAATAGAGTTGTCAGTGTTTGAAGAGTTATATGAAGTAGAGGCGCCTTCAGGGATCAGAGATGTTAGCCATGACAACATTACTGAATTAATTAAAAGTACCATGGAGGCCCATAGGGATCTGATAAGTTTCTACCGCAATGCTTGTAAATAATGTCATGATGTATCATTATATTCTTTGTTTTCTAATGTGTACGCCTTTCTCTGCAGTATGAGCTTTCCTTTGTCTAACATGTATAAAAACCCCCACCCGCCTATCGGGGGACACTTCTTCTTCATCTGTTGCTAATTCTGCTGTTCTACAAGACACCTGCGTGTGTCTTCGTGCCGATAACCTGTCTTATCTGCTCTATTGCCATCTCGGAATAAACTTCAGTCTTTGCTTGGAACGGATTGTCTACAATGTCTTCTTAGCTCTCGAGGTCTACGAGAACTTTTTCTTTCAAGTGGCGAGCCAGCCAGGAGGAGAAGCCAGGACGGTGGCTGCCTCCAAGAAGAACCTAGGAAGAATTTGTAGACGAGAGCTAAGGACTGGAAGGGAAAAAGAAGAAAAAAGCGTTGCGCAACGTGCAAGTCACTCAAAGGAAGCCAGCCTGAAGAGAACCACTCACGAGTGCATCCCAGTCTGCCCGATTGTTTTTTTTATTTATTATAAGAGACTAAGGACTATAGAGATTTATGTTTAACTAAGAAGAAACCTCTTTGTGAGTTTATCTACAAGGACGTGGAGAACTATTTTTGTGCCACGGTAGCAAAGAGGCTTTAAAAGACGGAGGGATACGCCTGGCAAGCGTAGTGAGTGAGGCTGGAAAGCAACTACATCTCACTTGGTCGACTCAAGCCGGCACACGGGTCTTCCATACAAAGAGGTGTGAGTATCTAACTCTTGCTTGAATCGCACTGGTTGATACTAGAGCAGACTTAAAACGCGTCCTTGTAGACCACTGAACTGATATGGAGTGGTTAAAAAGACAGGCAGAAAGGCACGCTGTCACACCCCAGGTGGAAGGGGTTAATACAGAAGTTACATCGTTAAAAAGGATGCACTGGTTTGTGCAAGAGAATAGAGAATTAGACAGAAAGAAGTCGCTAGTTAGGGAAGGGTGCCGAGTAGCGGCTTTGTGTAAGACAGTGATGGCTTTTGACGAGACAATTGAAAGACAGCCTCAGAGACAGCATATTAGTGGGGTCATGTGGAATAGAATAGTGTATGGGGAGAGAGAAGCGCAGTTGAATGAGACATTAAAGCAAGCAGAGGTAGCACAAAGGGAGGGATATGAACTCCGGGACCTGCATGCAGCGATGAAAGAGAAGGGGGAGGTGGCACGGAATCAGAGTGTGACAGGGAAGAAAGTTGAGGAATGGAGACTTAGGTTACAGAACTGGATGAGAGAACATATGGAAAAACAAGAAGTAGTGATAAAACATATTCAGTTGATGCAGGAGCAGTTAAAGAGAGATGCAGGGGAATCTGAAGATGGGGACGATTCATCCCAGATAGAGGATAAACCTAATGCCACTTCTACCCCTAAAATAGCTCCCGGCCAGGCATCCCTGATGCATCTTAAATTAATTAAAAACCTGCCCAATTGGGATGAAAGTAAAGGGGTGTTCCGTAATGTTCTTGGTTTTGAATCATGGTTGAATAAGTTTCAAATTGAGTCCACAGAGGATGCTGCACGATACTTTCTGTCCTTTGTTCCTCCTGCATTTTTGTCCCACTACAAAGTACAAGAAGGAAGAGGGATTCATTATGACCTTACAGATTCTCAGGGGAGGATGAAGTTAGTGATCTCCCAAAAGCCACGAGGGAGAAAGTCTAATCCGGGATTGTTAGGCTATGTGTCCATGGTAGAATGTACCTGCGGATTTTTCTGCCTGAAAATCCGCGACTTTCGCGGCAAATCCGCACCCGCGGATTTGCCGCGGATTTACCGCGGATTTGCCGCGGATTTTGATGCGGATTTTTTTTTTTTTTTTTCCCCATTCAAAACCAAAAATCCGCACCAAATCTGCACCAAACAATTGACATGCTGCAGATTTTTCCGGATCAAAATCCGCGGCAAATCCGCAGCGGAAAAATCCGCAGCATGGACACAGCATTTCCAAAATTCCATTGAAATGGCTTGGAAGTGTCGCTGCTGCAGATTTTCGGGAAATCCGCGGCAAATCCGCGGCAAATCCGCGGCAAAATCCGCTCAAAATCCGCAGCGTGGGCACATAGCCTTAGGCTATGTGCGCACTAGGCGTTTTTTTCATGCTGCGTTTTTATGTGCGTTTTTGTCTAAAAAACGCACCCGCGGCTAAAAAAACGCGGCAAAAACGCATGCGTTTTTGCCGCGATTTGGTGCGTTTTTTGCTGCGTTTTTGCTCACTGCGTTTTTAATCAGTGCACAATGCCATTAAAGATTGTTGATGAAAAAAAAAAAAGGTCTGATGTCATTTCCTTCTTCAAAATGTTCATTGTATGCAGGAGAGCAGACAGCAGCTGCAGAACTACAAGTCTCAGCATCCTCCATTCACTAGTGTATGCAGGAGAGCAGACAGCAGCTGCAGAACTACAAGTCTCAGCATCCTCCATTCACTAGTGTATGCAGGAGAGCAGACAGCAGCTGCAGGACTACAAGTCTCAGCATCCTCCATTCACTAGTGTATGCAGGAGAGCAGACAGCAGCTGCAGAACTACAAGGCTCAGCAGCCTCCATCCAGGACTGTATGCAGTTTTTTGCCCAAAAAGAAAAAAAAATGACATGGGCTTCGCCATATTTTTCTATGCTAGCCGGGTACAGCAGGCAGATACGGGCTGCCCCCAACCCCCAGCTGCCTATTTGTACCCGGCTGGGAACCAAAAATATAGAGAAGCCCTTTTTTTTTAATTATTTCATGAAATAATTAAAAAAAAAAAATGACGTGGGCTTCGCCTAATTTTTGAGTCCAGCCGGGTACAACTAGGCAGCTGGGGATTGGAATTCACAGTGCAGGGTGCCCATGCTTTCTGGGCACCCCCATTGCGAATTGCAGTCCGCAGCCACCCCAGAAAATGGCGCTTTCATAGAAGCGCCATCTTCTGGCGCTGTATCCAACTCTTCTAGCTGCCCTGATGCCGGGTGGCTAGCTAGGTAATAATGGAGTTAGGGCTAGCTGTATATTATCAGCTAGCCCTAAGCCCGAAATTCATGGTGTCACGCCAATATTAGACATGGCCACCATGAATTTCTAGTAATGATAAAAAAAAAAACACAACACACAGAAAAATATTTTTATTAGAAATAAAACACAACACAATTAGTGACTCCATCTTTATTGAAATTAACCCCCCTCCGCAGTAATCCTGGGTCAGGGTCCCGCGCCGTCCAATCCGGATCCAATATCATCTGATCGGTTTGCTGGAAGGCAAAGCGATCAGATGATGTGTCAGGATCAAGTGCCTGAATCCCATCACACATCAGCTGATTGTATAAAAGCCGGTTATACAATCAGCTGATGCATCAGTAGAAAAAAAAAAATAATAATACTCACTTATGTGCTCTGCTGATGACCGGCAGCTCCTGGAGCGATCGATTGGACAGGAGTCTGATCCCGTCCGATCGCTGCAGCAGCTGCCGGTAATCAGCTGATCCAGCTGATGAAGTCCCCTGACGGCAGGATCAGCTGATAGCCGGCCGGGCAGGAAAAAGCCGGCGAGACTACGATCAGCTGATGCGTCAGGTGACTGCATCAGGTGATCCCTCGCCAGGTCCTGCAAGCAAGGTCCTGCCGGCCGGGGAGACTGCACACAGCCAGAGCGGCGGTACCGGGAGGAGCTGGGAGCGGGCATGGCACCGGACCCTGCAGACAGGTGAGTATATATGACATTTTTTTATTTTTCTACTGTTCACTTTGGTTTTCGCCGCTGCCTCCACCTCCCGCCCAGACATGGCGCCGCACGGAGCTGACATGCACAGGACGGGAGGTGGAGGCAGCGGTGACGGTACCGGGAGGATTCATGCTTCTGTGTTTACCAACAGAAGGAATCCTCTTCCTGTACACGTCACTGTAGTGCCCACCCCTTGCGTGTATAGCTGCGTTTTTAGTCATAGAAACGCGGCTATATGCGTTTTTCATTGCGTTTTTAACATCTCATTGAATTCAATGAGTGAAAAACGCAGTGAAAAACGCAGAAATAATTGACATGCTGCGTTTTTGTGGTCACCACAAAAACGCAGCTAAAAAAAAAACGCTGTGTGAGGACAGCACTTCTGAAAACCCATTGACATTGCTGGGGAAGCAATGTCACTGCGTTTTCAGCACAAAAACGCGGTAAAAAACGCCGCTAAAAACGCGGCAAAAACGCCTAGTGCGCACATAGCCTTAGAGTCCTTCAAAATTAAGAAAGGGGATGAGCTTAGAGTTCAAGCAAGTAAGTGGGTTGCAGCCTGGTGCGTAGTGTTTGACAAGTTATTGAGTAGTATGGATCAAGGGAATAGAAATGTGATGATGGAACAGTTTGTGAAGAAAGTACCCTTGGACGGGGATTTCAAGTCAGGGGTTTTGAATAATGCTGAATCTATTGAGGATGTGGTCGAAGCCTTGTTAACCAATGTTAGAACCATGCAGTCCGAGACGAAGGGAGACAAATCTAATGTTTTTTCCTACTGCGCGCCTCGGGTTGCATCTGCTGATTCACGGAGACCTGGGTTTCCAGGGGGGGATGGCCAGCTGCCGAGAATGGGCCGGTCCCAGTCGGCAGAGCCCCCCTTTCGGAACCCCAATAGGGGTCCTCCGGTGTGTTATTTCTGTGGACAGGTGAGACATATCAAACGTCAGTGTCCTCATTTGGAGCAGAGGAACATACCTCGGGTACTATTTAACACCCCCATGTCCCGAGGTATTCCCGGACCCCATCCGCAGGGAGTTAGACCTCCTTATCCCCTTGTGGATGAACCCCGGCAGTATCAGCAGTACAATGGTCTTCAAATGGTTAACCCTGCCACTCAGGGACCTTCCCCCCCCCCCCTAGCTCTTAATTACACAGGCCCAGAGATCAATGCTATTCAGGGTGGAGTCACCCCTCCTCGTTTCTATGCTCCGGCAGTGAAGGAGCTGCAGGAATATGAGGACCGGGCTCTCGCTGATGGTCTCTTTGGGGCAGAGGTGGGGGCTGTGGGGCGAAAGACTCTCATAGACGAGAATGATGGATTTTTTTGGGCTTCCCACGGCGGGAGACACGGATTGATGCCGTGAACCCCCTGTTTCCCTCACCTTTCTTGCCCATCTTTCCCTGGGCACGGATGGACGACCATATGTCAGAGGGAGAATGGAGGGGCTATCGTGGGAAGACTTTCTCGTTCATACAGGAGCCTCGGTTTTGTAACTGGGCACAAATTGCAGTCACCCCCTGGACTGCCTGAAACTACCACTTTGGTAGGATTTGAAGGCTCCTGTATTCAAGCAACAAAAAGCCGTCCAGTGAACCTGAGATTTCAGGACTCAGGGGGATCGAAGGAAAGGGGTCTTCGATGTACTTTTTGGTTAAATCCACAGTTGGACTCCACTATTTTGGGAACTGATGTACTAGGAGCATTGGGAATTGTTGTTGATTTATGTAACCGAGCTCTGTGGCGTGACAAGAGAGCGACTGTTTGTTCTATTATTGTGCCTGTGGAAGAAGAGCTGGAGAGTCATAAAGTAGACATTGCCAGCTTGAATCTATGTACTGATGAAATTTTGGGGAAAATGTTGCAAATGATGCTTTAAAAGATGAATTGAAACAGTTGTTCCCAGAATTGTGGACTTCAAATGAAACTGATTGTGGTCTAATGCAAACTCAGGTTAAAATTGATGGTGATAAGCTATCACCTTTCCAGCGACAGTACCGAATTCCTGAAGAAATCCTCCCGTACATACGGGTGGCAGTTTCTGGGTTGGAAAAACAGGGCGTGGTCGTGCATAGAAACTCCCTGTGCAACAGCCCCATCCTGCCTGTCAGGAAGACAGATGGTAGCTTTCGCATGGTTGTGGACCTGAGACTTGTAAATAAGTACACTCCGTTAGCTGCTTACTTTGTTGCATCTGTCCCTGAAGTCATGTCGCAGCTGAGGAATGAATGTAAAGTGTTTTCATGTCTTGACATTGCAAACGGATTTTTCTCTTTACCCATTGTGAATTTTTCCAGAGAATTTATTGTGGATTTTGCTTGCCTTGCTAAACCACGATATGAGCTCCTAAAATGTATTGAGAATGATTATGTCCAAATCATTATCGAAGCCCTACAGGCCTTTGAGGGGTTAAAGCAGGCTATCACGGCAGCCATGGCATCAATCAACCCTGATCCATTCCAGCCCTTTTACATCCAAGCCTGCACAGGGGATGTATCCATCTCATCTGTGCTTTTGCAAGAATGGCCCAAAGAAAATTCTGAAATTGCAAGTCATTTACATGCCTTGGGTTCTTCCGCTCAGTTGTTAACGTGCGTGGAAAAGGGCTTCACTTTGTGCATGAAGCATGTACTGGCTGTACACTGGATGATGAATCAAGTAAGACACAGTCGGATTTGCCCCTTTGATTTTACCAGCTACTCTGCTGGCCATCCGTGCTGTGGCTTCCAAATCCACAGGAATTTCTCCTTTTGAATTAATGACGGAAAGACAGATACATGTTCATTTGCCAAATGACCTTGTATCTCCTTGCCCAGAACAAGCCATAGTACAGAGGGATCAGTGGCACCAAAACCAACAACAGATTTAGCACCTTTAGCAGTATTCTGCTAAAAGTATTTTTTGGCTAAAAGTTGTGTCGATCCTAGTGAAAAATCCTTTCAATCCAAATTTGTTACAGAAGCTCAGATCATAGTTAAAAACTTCAGGTAGAACTCAGAGAAGCAAATTGGGAGTGTTCATTTTTTTATCACTCTAGTGATCAACCCCACAGTTTTAGGAGTAGATAGGTTTAGCAAGCCAACAGACAAAGGTGTTAAAATTATTCACATTGATCAATGTAAACTTCTTAATATTGGTAAGAACTGATACCTCACTTTTATTTTTCCCGCAGGTCCCTAACCATGGATCCGCCAGAGTATCTGGAGGTAAAGTTTCACACTATACAGTGGGACTCTGATAGTGTGAGAGGGGGAGAAGATCTGGAGATTCCAGAATTCGGGGAGGAGGAAGAAAAGCAGGAAACATGGATCATAAGATTTAAGGACTGTTACAGGACTCATTACCTTGGGACTCCTACTTTGATTACTTTGGACTCCTACTTTGATTACTTTGGACTCCTAGTTTGATTATTTTTTTTGTGTTTTTTGTGTTTTTGTTAGGGATGTGGGCCCTCCATGTACGTGCTCAATCTGATCTCTTGAAAAAACTGGCTTACAGGTGTATGAGTCAATGAGGTCCCTGGATAATCCTGTCTATGGCAATTCAACATTGCATATGTCAGCTCTGTAAGTTGTACTCTGGACAGAGTACAAAAGGGGGAGTTGTTAGAGAATAGTCAGCCATAATATGCGGAGCAGCCATGTTGTATCTAATAGCCATCTTGGGCAGACTTGAGCAAACTAACTTTGCAGCTAATGAGATGCATTGGCTAGAGTTCTCCCCCCAGAGAGGAGATAGAGATGTCATCAGTGTTGTTAGCAAGTATAAGAAAAAGTCTAAAAAGGTTAAATCGAATAGAAGAATACAATTGCGTCAGTTGATAGATGGTGATGTGTAGTCATAAACAGTAGGTATATTGAATTGATAAAGAAACAAAGTTGTCAATAGAGTTGTCAGTGTTTGAAGAGTTATGTGAAGTAGAGGCGCCTTCAGGGATCAGAGATGCCAGCCATGACAACATTACTGAATTAATTAAAAGTACCATGGAGGCCCATAGGGATCTGATAAGTTTCTACCGCAATGCTCGTAAATAATGTCATGATGTATCAAT
The DNA here is from genome assembly GCF_048569485.1 of Anomaloglossus baeobatrachus. Classification (NCBI taxonomy): domain Eukaryota; kingdom Metazoa; phylum Chordata; class Amphibia; order Anura; family Aromobatidae; genus Anomaloglossus; species Anomaloglossus baeobatrachus. The sequence continues at coordinate 582,272,356 of NC_134357.1, forward strand.
ATATTCTTTGTTTTCTAATGTGTACGCCTTTCTCTGCAGTATGAGCTTTCCTTTGTCTAACATGTATAAAAGCCCCCACCCGCCTATCGGGGGACACTTCTTCTTCATCTGTTGCTAATTCTGCTGTTCTACAAGACACCTGCGTGTGTCTTCGTGCCGATAACCTGTCTTATCTGCTCTGTTGCTATCTCGGAATAAACTTCAGTCTTTGCTTGGAACGGATTGTCTACAACGTCTTCTTAGCTCTCGAGGTCTACGAGAACTTTTTCTTTCAAGTGGCGAGCCAGCCAGGAGGAGAAGCCAGGACAGTGGCTGCCTCCAAGAAGAACCTAGGAAGAATTTGTAGACGAGAGCTAAGGACTGGAAGGGAAAAAGAAGAAAAAAGCGTTGCGCAATGTGGAAGTCACTCAAAGGAAGCCAGCCTGAAGAGAACCACTCACGAGTGCATCCCAGTCTGCCCGATTGTTTTTTTTATTTATTATAAGAGACTAAGGACTATAGAGATTTATGTTTAACTAAGAAGAAACCTCTTTGTGAGTTTATCTACAAGGACGTGGAGAACTATTTTTGTGCCACGGTAGCAAAGAGGCTTTAAAAGACGGAGGGATACGCCTGGCAAGCATAGTGAGTGAGGCTGGAAAGCAACTACATCTCACTTGGTCGACTCAAGCCGGCACACGGGTCTTCCATACAAAGAGGTGTGAGTATCTAACTCTTGCTTGAATCGCACTGGTTGATACTAGAGCAGACTTAAAACGCGTCCTTGTAGACCACTGAACTGATATGGAGTGGTTAAAAAGACAGGCAGAAAGGCACGCTGTCACACCCCAGGTGGAAGGGGTTAATACAGAAGTTACATCGTTAAAAAGGATGCACTGGTTTGTGCAAGAGAATAGAGAATTAGACAGAAAGAAGTCGCTAGTTAGGGAAGGGTGCCGAGTAGCGGCTTTGTGTAAGACAGTGATGGCTTTTGACGAGACAATTGAAAGACAGCCTCAGAGACAGCATATTAGTGGGGTCATGTGGAATAGAATAGTGTATGGGGAGAGAGAAGCGCAGTTGAATGAGACATTAAAGCAAGCAGAGGTAGCACAAAGGGAGGGATATGAACTCCGGGACCTGCATGCAGCGATGAAAGAGAAGGGGGAGGTGGCACGGAATCAGAGTGTGACAGGGAAGAAAGTTGAGGAATGGAGACTTAGGTTACAGAACTGGATGAGAGAACATATGGAAAAACAAGAAGTAGTGATAAAACATATTCAGTTGATGCAGGAGCAGTTAAAGAGAGATGCAGGGGAATCTGAAGATGGGGACGATTCATCCCAGATAGAGGATAAACCTAATGCCACTTCTACCCCTAAAATAGCTCCCGGCCAGGCGTCCCTGTTACATCTTAAATTAATTAAAAACCTGCCCAATTGGGATGAAAGTAAAGGGGTGTTCCGTAATGTTCTTGGTTTTGAATCATGGTTGAATAAGTTTCAAATTGAGTCCACAGAGGATGCTGCACGATACTTTCTGTCCTTTGTTCCTCCTGCATTTTTGTCCCACTACAAAGTACAAGAAGGAAGAGGGATTCATTATGACCTTACAGATTCTCAGGGGAGGATGAAGTTAGTGATCTCCCAAAAGCCACGAGGGAGAAAGTCTAATCCGGGATTGTTAGAGTCCTTCAAAATTAAGAAAGGGGATGAGCTTAGAGTTCAAGCAAGTAAGTGGGTTGCAGCCTGGTGCGTAGTGTTTGACAAGTTATTGAGTAGTATGGATCAAGGGAATAGAAATGTGATGATGGAACAGTTTGTGAAGAAAGTACCCTTGGACGGGGATTTCAAGTCAGGGGTTTTGAATAATGCTGAATCTATTGAGGATGTGGTCAAAGCCTTGTTAACCAATGTCAGAACCATGCAGTCCGAGACGAAGGGAGACAAATCTAATGTTTTTTCCTACTGCGCGCCTCAGGTTGCATCTGCTGATTCACGGAGACCTGGGTTTCCAGGGGGGGATGGCCAGCTGCCGAGAATGGGCCGGTCCCAGTCGGCAGAGCCCCCCTTTCGGAACCCCAATAGGGGTCCTCCGGTGTGTTATTTCTGTGGACAGGTGAGACATATCAAACGTCAGTGTCCTCATTTGGAGCAGAGGAACATACCTCGGGTACTATATAACACCCCCATGTCCCGAAGTATTCCCGGACCCCATCCGCAGGGAGTTAGACCTCCTTATCCCCTTGTGGATGAACCCCGGCAGTATCAGCAGTACAATGGTCTTCAAATGGTTAACCCTGCCACTCAGGGACCTTCCGCCCCCCCTAGCTCTTAATTACACAGGCCCAGAGATCAATGCTATTCAGGGTGGAGCCACCCCTCCTCGTTTCTATGCTCCAGTAGTGAAGGAGCTGCAGGAATATGAGGACCGGGCTCTCGCTGATGGTCTCTTTGGGGCAGAGGTGGGGGCTGTGGGGCGAAAGACTCTCATAGACGAGAATGATGGATTTTTTTGGGCTTCCCACGGCAGGAGACACGGATTGATGCCGTGAACCCCCTGTTCCCCTCACCTTTCTTGCCCATCTTTCCCTGGGCACGGATGGACGACCATATGTCAGAGGCAGAATGGAGGGGCTATCGTGGGAAGACTTTCTCGTTCATACAGGAGCCTCGGTTTTGTAACTGGGCACAAATTGCAGTCACCCCCTGGACTGCCTGAAACTACCACTTTGGTAGGATTTGAAGGCTCCTGTATTCAAGCAACAAAAAGCCGTCCAGTGAACCTGAGATTTCAGGACTCAGGGGGATCGAAGCAAAGGGGTCTTCGATGTACTTTTTGGTTAAATCCACAGTTGGACTCCACTATTTTGGGAACTGATGTACTAGGAGCATTGGGAATTGTTGTTGATTTATGTAACCGAGCTCTGTGGCGTGACAAGAGAGCGACTGTTTGTTCTATTATTGTGCCTGTGGAAGAAGAGCTGGAGAGTCATAAAGTAGACATTGCCAGCTTGAATCTATGTACTGATGAAATTTTGGGGAAAATGTTGCAAATGATGCTTTAAAAGATGAATTGAAACAGTTGTTCCCAGAATTGTGGACTTCAAATGAAACTGATTGTGGTCTAATGCAAACTCAGGTTAAAATTGATGGTGATAAGCTACCACCTTTCCAGCGACAGTACCGAATTCCTGAAGAAATCCTCCCGTACATACGGGTGGCAATTTCTGGGTTGGAAAAACAGGGCGTGGTCGTGCATAGAATGTCCCTGTGCAACAGCCCCATCCTGCCTGTCAGGAAGACAGATGGTAGCTTTCACATGGTTGTGGACCTGAGACTTGTAAATAAGTACACTCCGTTAGCTGCTTACTTTGTTGCATCTGTCCCTGAAGTCATGTCGCAGCTGAGGAATGAATGTAAAGTGTTTTCATGTCTTGACATTGCAAACGGATTTTTCTCTTTACCCATTGTTAATTTTTCCAGAGAATTTATTGTGGATTTTGCTTGCCTTGCTAAACCACGATATGAGCTCCTAAAATGTATTGAGAATGATTATGTCCAAATCATTATCGAAGCCCTACAGGCCTTTGAGGGGTTAAAGCAGGCTATCACGGCAGCCATGGCATCAATCAACCCTGATCCATTCCAGCCCTTTTACATCCAAGCCTGCACAGGGGATGTATCCATCTCATCTGTGCTTTTGCAAGAATGGCCCAAAGAAAATTCTGAAATTGCAAGTCATTTACATGCCTTGGGTTCTTCCGCTCAGTTGTTAACGTGCGTGGAAAAGGGCTTCACTTTGTGCATGAAGCATGTACTGGCTGTACACTGGACGATGAATCAAGTAAGACACAGTCGGATTTGCCCCTTTGATTTTACCAGCTACTCTGCTGGCCATCCGTGCTGTGGCTTCCAAATCCACAGGAATTTCTCCTTTTGAATTAATGACAGGAAGACAGATGCCTGTTCATTTGCCAAATGACCTTGTATCTCCTTGCCCAGAACAAGCCATAGTACAGAGGGATCAGTGGCACCAAAACCAACAACAGATTTAGCACCTTTAGCAGTATTCTGCTAAAAGTATTTTTTGGCTAAAAGTTGTGTCGATCCTAGTGAAAAATCCTTTCAATCCAAATTTGTTACAGAAGCTCAGATCATAGTTAAAAACTTCAGGTAGAACTCAGAGAAGCAAATTGGGAGTGTTCATTTTTTTATCACTCTAGTGATCAACCCCACAGTTTTAGGAGTAGATAGGTTTAGCAAGCCAACAGACAAAGGTATTAAAATTATTCACATTGATCAATGTAAACTTCTTAATATTGGTAAGAACTGATACCTCACTTTTATTTTTCCCGCAGGTCCCTAACCATGGATCCGCCAGAGTATCTGGAGGTAAAGTTTCACACTATACAGTGGGACTCTGATAGTGTGAGAGGGGGAGAAGATCTGGAGATTCCAGAATTCGGGGAGGAGGAAGAAAAGCAGGAAACATGGATCATAAGATTTAAGGACTGTTACAGGACTCATTACCTTGGGACTCCTACTTTGATTACTTTGGACTCCTACTTTGATTACTTTGGACTCCTAGTTTGATTATTTTTTTTGTGTTTTTTGTGTTTTTGTTAGGGATGTGGGCCCTCCATGTACGTGCTCAATCTGATCTCTTGAAAAAACTGGCTTACAGGTGTATGAGTCAATGAGGTCCCTGGATAATCCTGTCTATGGCAATTCAACATTGCATATGTCAGCTCTGTAAGTTGTACTCTGGACAGAGTACAAAAGGGGGAGTTGTTAGAGAATAGTCAGCCATAATATGCGGAGCAGCCATGTTGTATCTAATAGCCATCTTGGGCAGACTTGAGCAAACTAACTTTGCAGCTAATGAGATGCATTGGCTAGAGTTCTCCCCCAGAGAGGAGATAGAGATGTCATCAGTGTTGTTAGCAAGTATAAGAAAAAGTCTAAAAAGGTTAAATCGAATAGAAGAATACAATTGCGTCAGTTGATAGATGGTGATGTGTAGTCATAAACAGTAGGTATATTGAATTGATAAAGAAACAAAGTTGTCAATAGAGTTGTCAGTGTTTGAAGAGTTATATGAAGTAGAGGCGCCTTCAGGGATCAGAGATGTTAGCCATGACAACATTACTGCATTAATTAAAAGTACCATGGAGGCCCATAGGGATCTGATAAGTTTCTACCGCAATGCTCGTAAATAATGTCATGATGTATCATTATATTCTTTGTTTTCTAATGTGTACGCCTTTCTCTGCAGTATGAGCTTTCCTTTGTCTAACATGTATAAAAGCCCCCACCCGCCTATCGGGGACACCTCTTCTTCATCTGTTGCTAATTCTGCTGTTCTACAAGACATCTGCGTGTGTCTTCGTGCCGATAACCTGTCTTATCTGCTCTGTTGCTATCTCGGAATAAACTTCAGTCTTTGCTTGGAACGGATTGTCTACAACGTCTTCTTAGCTCTCGAGGTCTACGAGAACTTTTTCTTTCAGGCCCTTTGTCGCACTCCAGGCCCTCTGTCCCGCTCCAGGCCCTCTGTCCCACTCCAGGCCCTCTGTCCCGCTCCAGGCCCTCTGTCACGCTCCAGGCCCTGTGTCGCGCTCCAGGCCCTCTGTCCCGCTCCAGGCCCTCTGTCCCGCTCCAGGCCCTCTGTCCCGCTCCAGGCCCTCTGTCGCACTCCATGCCCTCCTCTTGCGCTCCAAGCCCTCTGTCCCGCTCCAGGCCCTGTGTCCCGCTCCAGGACCTCTGTCCCGCTCCAGGCCCTCTGTCCCGCTCCAGGCCCTCTGTTATGTTGATGCCGCAGGCAATAAGGAAAAAATACATACTTGTGTCATCTGTATCCTCTAAGGGCTATGACGTATTCATGAGTCTCCCATATGTTAAATGGCCTCTTATACTCACAAGATCATAGTGTTGTTGACATTATATATTTTACTTATAATCCCTGATTTGCTTTTCCAGCCAAACAATGCTTTATCTAATAATAATAGACTTGTCATAAACTACGAGACATATGAAGAAATGACGGCCTCAATCAGTGCATCTGAAGACAATACAAAGTGGAGCTTTGTTATATTTGAGCACACAATGCGCTGTGGGACGCGAGGTCGGATCATCTTTACCTGATCTTGCCGTTTATTTGTGATGGCGTTCTACTCTCACATACAGATGGTGACAGAAGAAAGTACGGCTGGAAGGTTTGAACAGTGCTATAAAGATTTTGGAAAAGGTTGTCCAGCGTCACTAAAAGCTTTACACCTGGTATAGATGCTACAAAATCCTAACACCATGCGACTCGCCTGCTGTCACTTCTGTGAATACATTCTGATCTGCAGATGACCATGAAGCCGGGAGTGAGTAATACATCATCACACAGCTCATATACACAAGCACAAGTCTGCAAGAAGCTATAGACAGCATTATTATGGGCAGGTGCCTAAATTAGTCACCTGACCCTCAGCACAAACTCCGTCAGTATATACACGGGAGAACAAGAGTTATCTGTGCAATTAATTTATTAAGTGCAGAAGCTCGTGGCACCCAATGTGTAATATACATTAACGCTAGCCAGGTAACCTGCAATGACAGCTATGAAGTGCTAGTAAAGTGACAGAACCATGCACTGGCCACTTTAATAGCACCTGGCACTTTATCATCTTGGCGCTTTAGCTTTCTATGGAGGTTTGAACTTCATACCCATCATTGCAGGTTACCTGGCTAGCGTTAATGTATATTGCACTTTGTATGTGCCACTAGCTTCTGCACTTAAAAAACTCTTGTTCTCCCGTGTATATATCATCACACAGGTCACCTGGCCATAGCAGCCAATTGCTGTTCCATTTTATGAAGCATAAAGGGGTTTTTTTTCACATTTTATTAGATTAATTTGGAGTTGGAAAGTCCAAAAGAACCAATTCTGATGTTCACGATTCTGTTGAAATGACATCAACCACTTTATTTTGGTTGATAAAATAGTGCATGCGTGAGCGTGTATGTATAATAATATTGAGCGTGAGACGACCTTTATTTTATAGACAATCATCTCAGCTATCTCATACATAAATGTGACTTCATACTATTTAGTATATGATTAAACAGATTCTCGTCATGTCGCTGCATTGTTACTGTTTTGCTCCTTTATTTCCCGTATACTACAAATTACATCCTATTCTCACATTCCCTAATAGCTCAGTATGTTAAAATTTTGATTCCAAGTGAAAGGTCACTGGTTCATATAAAGGAGCCGCCATGAAGAATATTTCCCAAGAAAAGATGAACAGCCTCATCCAGCTCATCAATTATGCTGCAGACATGGGCAATAACATGTACCCCGCTATTAAAGAAAGTGGCTAGTCATTGCTTCCTGCTCACATCATGCCAGGTGTGGGAGGAGTGAATATTCCGGCAGCTCACAGCATGTGGGGGGGCACAACGCACAGCTGTGCCGTCATGCGCCGTGCACTTACATACAATTGAGCTACCGGCAGAAGAGCATGTTGTGCTGCTGGTAAGCGATAACCGGTGAGTATAATCGTGTTTTGGGGTGTTTTTGTTTTGTTTTTGGGTTTTTTTTCCCGCTGTGTGTGGTGTGATGGGGAGACTTTGCTACAATTTTTTTTTACGCTGTGTGTGGTGTGATGGGGAGACTTTGCTACAATTTTTTATTTTTTTTCCCCCCAATTCCACTTCTCTACAGCCTGGGTGCATGTTATAGACTGAAAAATACGGTAATTGTTTTCTGAGAGTACTAACGTTTTTATTTTCACAGAGCACCATTCTGTAGTATTTCTTATTGTTTTTTGTGAGGCTGGCTAAATAAAAAAAAAAAAAATGTTTTTGTTTTGTCTTCAAATTAGAATTCTTGCCAAATTCAAACTTGCGAATACATTGGCAAAGCCTTTTTGCCAAAGATGAGCCGGAGCGTGAATTTTCAGGTGTTCCTTATGTGGCCGAAGAGTCCTCAGCTGTCATCTTGGAAAAGATTTGTCTACTTTAAAGAAATGTAAATGCAAAAAAGAAATCCTGAGAAGACCGGTCAGGGACTGGAGGGCTTTTCTTAATTTTACATTTGAAATATTTGTCCCTTTTTGTCAATTCTTGCCTCCCCTGCTCTTGTCCTCCGAGTGTTCTCTACCTTCTGGTGTTTCTGTATATGTAGCCATAGATTGGCTGAGCCTAGATTTCCTGCATGTCAAGGAACAGTTTATAATAGAAGCCATCATTTCTGATTGCCAGACGTCACACAGTTCAGAGGCCGTCAGCCCAGCAGCAGGAGGCGGTGCTCAGTGGGGAATAGAGCTGGAGTGACGGAGGCTTCACATCAACATATATCGCTTCAGCCACGTTTTGCATTTAAACTGATGTGTTGTTAACACAGGAAGGGTCTGTCTAGTTAAAGGTATTGCTCAGTTTGTCTTAAAAAGATCTACATGTGCATATATAATGATTTTTTGGGGGAAATCCTTCTGATACAGTCTAACGTTAATATCTGTTTAGTTTTTACAAGTGCTATATTGTTTTTCTGCTGCCCTTTAATAGTAGATTAGTGTCTAATTACTGCTGCACGTTGTTTCTGGATGATATTTAATATATGACTCTACTGTATTCACACTTTTTTTTTTTCTGTGACAACATTCTGAAGTATTTTCATGAAATGGATGAAGTTTTTAAAGAAAAAATAAAAGAAAATTTGTTGCATCAACTCCTCTTTTCCAAACTGGGTGCTGTGGACGGCATGCTGAGATTGCAGATATTAACCTATGTTTCCATGGCCTTAATGTAAAGCACATATTATGTAAAAAAAAACAAAATAAAGACAAATCACAGTTATTTATATTACAGCAACATGACACATGCAAAGGTATAGTTAAGGTGGGGGTGGGTCACAAACACGTCACTTTGGGATTCCAAGACATGAAATAAGATGCCCCTTAACATTGAAACAAATTGGGTGTGTATCTGCAAGTCCAGCGAACGTCGGCCATCTTCACCGGATGAATTCCAACATGATGATTCAACCAAAAGGGACGTTGCATCTCCTGGAAAAGTTTCCATCATGTAAAAAAAAATAAATAAATTACAAAATCACTTAATGGAAGTTCTGGTTATTTCCAGTCACAGGTAATTTCAGATACTACCATCTTTGCCATCTTACACTAACCATAATTCCATGACAAGACAAATGATTAAAATCTAATCCTTTGGGTAATAAAATCCAGTACAGCCAGAGTGGGTGCGAACTAAAACTAGATGGACTCTGTTGGTTTTGGGCAGAACCTTAATTTGTATGTAAGCTGTAACAGGCCTAGAAAACAACCGCCCAAGAGAAGATTGCCATTACTGACCTCTCCAGCTGCTCACTGTCCGTTCCTTTTCTTTCTGCTGTACCACGCTGCATCTGTGACCCCCTTTTCCTATAGGACTCTAGACCCCGGAAGTCACTTTGTGTTATAAGGTAGTGATGTTTAATCATGACCTAATAATGCACAGTGACATCAAGATCCTGGCCACAACTGGAAGTCCTGGTGAGTAGGAAATATGCTAGAGCTGCAGCACGCGAAGGTAGAAAGAAAAGGGCTGGATAGAAAAAAGCATGGTAATATAAGAGGTGAGATTTATTTCCTTCAATTCTTGCCTCCTCTCTTACCTCTTCTGCCACCCTGTTGCCTGCTGAACAACCTGTTTTTTTTTTGTTTTTTTTTTGTTTTTTTCTTTCTGCCATTGCATGCTGCATCTCTGGACTCTTCACTATAAGCCAAGGATTATTGTTTGCGTCCAAGCCTCAGAGCACTGCATGTTAGAAGGGCACGGAGCACATCTATTGCTTCACCTGACTACAAGTAGTGACCTCTGAGCCCTGGATGTGGTGTGAAGTCAATGCCTATAGTGAGTAGCCCGGAAAAGCTGCATGAAATAGCTTAAAGAAGAGGAATGGAGAGGTGAGCAGTGTGTAGAGAACTACCAACAATTTATAATTATCATCTAGAGATATAGATAGAGCTATAGATATGTGCGGACATAGAATGTGTGTATGTACACACACATTATATACACTTGTGCATATAATGTATGTGTGTATGTGTGCGTGTGTGTGTGTGTTTGTATGTATATATATATATATAATATATTTTACTACATGTGTTTGTGTGTGTATAGAATTTGAACTTTTTATAATTTATATATAGATCTATATAACATTCAATATACCTGCAAGTTTCTTTATGTAAATTGAAATATTCAATAATAGTAAAAAGTAATTTTGGTTCCATTTGAAGGGATTGAAATAATTGTCCTACATACCTTTTTTTTTTTTTATTGATAAGGCTGAGGATCATTGCTTTCTTAAACAAAGGACTATCATCCAAACCACAAAGAAAATGGACTGCCCAGCCAAGCTATACATTTATCATATAGCAATTTTTCCAGACTTTAGGGTAAATAAAAATTTTGTTTTTAAATGTTGTAAATAGCATACCAAAAAATTAAGATTATAATTAATTTTGTCAACCTTAATAGTATTTTCCAGCTGTATTTGGAAGCCAATAAGTACAATCTACACAAATGTCGCTTCATCTATTACTGGTGTAAAACTTGTCATTTGAACATTTCTTTGCGAGTCGCTCGGTTCTGCCGATAAGTCATAAAGTTTGAAAGTAAATATTTAAGTATCATAAACTGAGAAATACTTTATTTCAAGTGAAGAAAAAGTTAAAATGTTTTTATTTTCCAACTTTAAAACATTTTTTGGTGTTATTATATTAAAATATTGAATATTGGTGTTTGGTGACGGCTCACCTGTCAGTTCAACCTCCCAATTAGTGACTTTATAAATAATTATTAACACATAAAAAAGGTTCTAAATGTTTCATGTTTTACAGATCTGTTTGTAGGAAAAGTCTTTGATTATTTTCAAACTAATTTTTGAAATGATTTGTTTTAAGATTGCTCATAACACAGAAAAAAGACGAAAGATGGTGTCTAAGAAAATAAAGAATTCCCTTGATAAACTTGCTCCTATCCACAACTATAAAGTTAATTTCCCAAATGTAACCGACCATCAAAATCACGCTACAACTGGAGAGGTAAAGAACGGTCTGTGTTACTGTGCTGTTTACATGTGATATTCTACATGATGCAAGATTTATATTCTAATTATGTTCCAATTTCCTTGTTTTAAGATTGCAAACTTCCGAGAGAAAGTGGATCAGAGAGTTCACAAGAAAGTAAGAGCTTTACAGAGGGGGATTAAGAACGGTCAGTGACATAATGATCCCGCTAGGGGCCTTTGTAGCAAAAGAGTTTTTTTGTGATGAAGTCCCTGAGTGATCACGCAGAAGCTTCTATCCAACCAGAGAAGACATCGCAAATATTATTGTAACTTTGAGGCAAGAGAATAGAAATTCTTTATTGGATCAAGAAAGTATTAGAAAGTTTGTTGTTCAGTATGAAAAGCAAATGCCAGAAGACAACATTTTTTTCCGTGAAAACCCCACCACCGACGAGAAACGTGAGAAGCAAACGTTTTTATTCTGCTACCAAGCACAATGGCAGAGAACAATATTGACTATGTATGGAAGCATAGTGCTTTTGGATGCCACGTACAGGACGACTCGATATGCGTTGCCTTTATACTTTCTATGTGTAAGGACAAACGTGTGTTACTTGATAGTCGGAGCCTTTGTAACACAAGAGGAGACATCAGAAAGCTCCGAGAAGCATTGCTCCTATTCAAGTCATGGAATCCTGATCGGGAGTCAGAGCTTCATGGTGGATGTTTGCTTAGAGGAAATCAATGCATTGACAAACATATTTCCAGGTATGTAATAATTGTATAAAAATGTGAAGTGGAATCTATATCATTGTTTTTTGGATGTAGGTTTTTTTTTTGTTTTTTTTTACAGGCTTTGGATATTTATAAGGCGAATACACGGTCATCAAAATTTGATTAGCCTGGTTCTCTGCACCCTATGTAACTAGCTAATTAGAATGGGTTTGCAGTGTTTTGGCCTCTTTATTGAATACCGTACCAACCTCTGCTTTTGTGGATTTGCAGCTGGTTGTGTGACAAATGTGACTCTTCCATGGCCTAAGAATATCCTGCAGCACGCTCCTGACCCACATAACAATTCCACTAAAATGGTGTGGAACCAAGAGTTGGGCACCTGACAATATAATAGTGATCACCCGTTATAATGATTCATGTACATCCATGTGTAATGAGAAAATAAACTTTGAGAACGCAATTGGGAATGGTGTTTGGTAGGTTTTCATTGCAATAACAGGTTCTATAAACAGTGCAATTATCCAGAAATGGTATCAGTAAAAACATCAGCTCATGACACAGAAAATATGCCCCACACAGCCCCAGATCCATAATATTTAAAAGCTTACAGGTCTCTGAATATAATGGTCCAGGTGAAAAAAAACAAAACAAAAAAAACAATTATACATATATATATATATACAGTGGAACCTTGCTTAACGAGAACAATCCGTTCTGGGACTGTGCTTGTTAATCAAGGTACTCGTTCAGCAAAGCAAGATTTCCCATAGGAAATCATTGCAATGATGACGATCCGTTCCACAACTTCTAAAATGTCCCATCCTGGTCCCCTATTCTATCATTCCACACATGCACAAACACACACAAACACACACAAACTCACACAGACACACATGCACGCATGCACACACACATATTATATGCTCACCTTACCTTCCGTTCCATCGCCAGTCTGCTGGGACTTGCTGTTCTCTGGTACGGGGCCGGGCTGTGTAACGTGTTACCATAACGACGAGGCAGGAACTTCCTGGCCAGAGCGCTGACGTCAAAGGCAGAGCCGCTTGCCTCTGATTGGCCAGCGCTCTGCCTTTCATTAGCGGTGATAGGAAGTTCCTCCCTCGTCGCTATGGATGCAGATACACAGCATGGACTGGAGCGCAGCGGCAAACTACAGGACCCAGGAGGCCGGCGATGAAACGAAAGGTAAACATATTATGTCATATTATATGCTCACCTTACCCTCCGTTCCATCGCAGGCCTCCTGGGTCTTGTAGTTCGCCGCAGGGATGCCGTGATGTACCCGGGAACTACAAGAACCATCAGACCAGCGGTGGAACGGAAGGTAAGGTGAGCATAATACTGCATGTGCGTGCGTGTGTGTGTGTTTGTGTGTGTTTGTGTGTGTTTGTGTGTGTTTGTGTGGACTGCAAGTGCGGGTCAGAGTGTGGTGGATGGACGAAACCGGAAGTGTGTGCGGTGAGAATTTCGCTCGTACAGCAAAGCTTACTCGTAAAGCGGGTTACAAATTTACAGAAAGCTTTGCTTGTTAAGCGAAATTCTCGTTAAGAGGGTTACTCGTTAAGCGAGGTACCACTGTGTATATATATATATATATATTATAATTTATTTTGTTTAACACTTAAAGGGAATCTGTCACCACTTTATGAGTGGTTAATGTGGACATGCAGGTTACAGAATGCTGACAGACCTGGATTTCTCAGGTCAGACGCCATGTAGTGGATAATTCTTCTTGTATCACTTTATGTAAATGAGCTCTTCCAGGCTATGGGGCAGATGCTGCCTGGAAGATAACTCCACCTCCAGAGATTATTATATTTAGAAGGATGTGTTACCAGTGTGAGACAATTAACTGACACAGAACAGGAGAAATGAAATTTGTCTTCTTGCAAACACATATTTTTGCAGATCCCTGATCTCTGCTTCATTGCAACCCTGTTTGCCTGTGAGATGGAAGATGAAACTGAGGAGCCTGCAGAAGTGTCCGTTATAATCACACCCAGCTCTGCAGTGAGCGGCCATCACACTGGTAACGCCCATTTAAGATAACTCCGCCTCCAGAGATTATTATCTTCCAGGCAGCATCTGCCCCATAGCCTGGAAAATTTACATGAAGTGATAAAAGATGATTTAGCCACAACAATACATCTGATATGAGGCAGACAGGTAGGATTATTTTCAGCATCCTATTACTTGTATGCCCATATGAATAGTTTATAAAGGTCCAAGTGGTGACAGATTCCCTTTAAATAGCAAAAAATATGTCTGTTATCTAGGAAGTCATACTGAGCTGTAGAATCATTTTGCCAGGTCCAATTTAGCGTTTAGTGAAAATGTTACATAAAAAACCTTAAAACAGTTGTGGTTTGCAGTATTTGGGCAATTTCATCACCCTTAGATTTTTTTCCCACTTTCCAGTGGATTACATGATTTAAATAGATAATGTAATTGAAAACAACAGTTTGTGCCACCCAAAAAAAGCCCAAAACCATGTGGATGGGGAAAAATGAAAAAATATGGCTAGTAAGAAGGGGAGGAAAATACAAAATCCAAAAAGCTGAAATTGGCAGCAGCAAGAAGGGGGTTAAAGAGCTTGTCCATTGAAGATAAGATGTAACTTCTCCGTAGTATGGCTGATAAATATATTGTTGGGGGTCCCACTGCTGGTAAAGCAATTAGTAGAATATGTTACTTTTCTGCTTATAGCCCCCGAGAGGGACTAGTAAAATAAAAAAAATAAAATAAAAAAAAATAAAACCTAAAATTTCAAAATCGCCCTATTGAAAATGAAAGGGTTAAAAAAATATACACATATTTGGTATCGCCATGTTCAGAAATGCCCGATCTAACAAAATCTAAAATCAATTAGTCTGAACGGTAAACTGCGTTGCAGCCAGAATATCCAACCGCCAGAATTAAGTTTTTTGGTTAACTCATATATGGTGTAAGATGCGATAACAGGAGATCAAAACAGCGACTCTGCGCATAAAAGGTACTGTTAAAAACATCAGCTCGAGACGCAAAATATAAGCCGTCACTGAGCCATAGATCCCAAAAAAGGAGAACGCTACAGATCACGGAATATGACATAAAAAGTGCGTCTTTGTTTGGACAAACTTGTGAATTTTTTTTAACCCTTTACATAAAAGCAAACCTATACATGTTTGCTATCTACAAACTCGCATCGATCTCAGGCATCACACTGTCCCATCAGTTTTACCATATAGTGAACACTGTGAATAAAATATCCCAAAAGCAATTATGCAGTCACACGTTTTTGCAAATTTGTGCACTTTGAATTTTTTTCCCATTTTCCGGTACACTATATGGTAAAACTCCTGGCTTCATTCAAAACTACAACTCGTCTCACAAAAAAAATAAGCCCTCATATGGCAAGATTGACAGAAAACTAAAAAAAATTACGCCTCTCGGAAGAAGGGGAGCAAAAAACAAACCAAAACTGAAAATTGTGTGGGGGTGAAGTGGTTAAATAAATCAAGAGTACACTTGAAAATACACAACTCTGTCATTTTATCAGAGAAATCTGCTGGTTTCTTCTCTAGAATTTCTGTCATTATCAAAATCCTGAGATGGCGGATGGCGGCTGTTACTGATGAGATTCTGCAATACACATGACAATGACGGTTACACTTTACGGCTTTTCATCTGTATCCCAGTGAAATCATTCATTGTAAAGCGGCTTTCTCGCAAGCACAGATGATGCAAATTCGATTTTTACTCTTATTTCTATTTTTCCTGTTACTCCATAGATGCAAGCATTATGTTATCAGAGAAAAGGCATGGACCGAGTGGGTGAAAAAAAAGGATCACGATGTGTCACAGTATCAGAAGGAAATATTGAAGATGATGCGCAACCTCGCTTATGCAAATACAATCAAATGTTTCCAAAAGGATTTCAAACTCTTAAAAAAAGTGAAATTTGGAAGCAAAAAAAGCAGTTTCAGCAGTGGTTTTCAACAAAATGGCTGTCATCACAGAAGGTTATACTTGGTCTCAAATGTTTACTCATTGGTGACATGACGACATATTGACCTGACATTCGCTGCATACGATCTCATTGGTGACATGGCGACATATTGACCTGACATTCCCTGCACACAATCTCATTGGCGACACGACGACATATTGACTAGAGTTGAGCGCGGTTCGTGGTTCGTGGTTCTCCAGTTCTAGGCTCGAGTGATTTTTGGGCTGTTCGAGATCGAACTAGAACTCGAGCTTTTTGCTAAAAGCTCGATAGTTCTAGATACGTTCGAGAACGGTTCTAGCAGCAAAAAGCAGGGCTTTTTACAGCTACAGTGAGCAGGAGCCATCGCTGGCAGCCTGCCAGAAGCTGGTAACCAAGATAAACATCAGGTATCCAAGCAAAGCGCTTTGGTTAGTAACCCGATGTTTATCTTAGTTACGTGCAGGAAGCCCACACTTTCCCGCTCAGCTCGCTCCACCCCCTCCTGCCCGCGGCATGTACACATACATACACATACACAAACACACACACACACATCCACCACCCCCCCCCCGCCCGCCCGCCCGCTCGCTCGGCTTACCTGCGGTGATGAAGTCCCGCCATCCCGACCTCAGCGCTGTCACTGTCCTCCATGGCCGCCGCTTGTCACATCACCTATCGCTTCCGACCCGAGACTGACACTGGCGGTGACGTCACGGACCTCTCGCGAGACTTGATGTGAAGGCGCCGGTCATTGACCTCAGTGACAGGGGCTGTCAGTGTGCTGGAGATCAGCGCAGGTAATGTACCTCACTGACAGCAGCACTTGTCACCCCCCTGCAGTGACCTGGGCTGACCCATTGATGTTAGCTCAGGTCACTGCACTGCTCTCCCAGCCAATGGGGAACATCCTGCTCTTCATTGACTGGGACAGTGTGCATCGTCATGGCAACCCCTTGGATTACACCAGACCTGGATTTGTTTTTCAATCTAATAAATTGGTTAAAGAGGGAATGTTTTGGGGAGTGTTTTTTCAAATAAAAATGTGTTTGTCGTGTATTTTTTTTTTATTACTGACTGGGTTGGTGATGTCGGGTATCTGATAGACGCCTGACCTCACCAACCCCAGGGCTTGATGCCAGGTGACATTACACATCTGGTATTAACCCCAAATATTACCCCGTTTGCCACCGCACCAGGGCGCGGGATGAGCTGGGGCGAAGCACCAGGATTGGCGCATCTAATGGATGCGCCACTTCTGGGGCGGCTGCGGCCTGCTATTTTTAGGCTGGGGAGATTCCAATAACCATGGACCTCCCTAGTCTGAGAATATCAGGCCCCAGCTGTCTGCTTTACCTTGGCTGGTGATCCAATTTTGGGGGACCCCTACGTGTTTTTTTTTTTAATTATTTATTTAATTTAAAATAACAGCGTGGGGTGCCCTCAGTTTTGGATTACCAGCCAAGGTGAGGTTGCCAGCTGTGGTCTGCAGGCTGCAGCCGTCTGCTTTACCCTAGCTGGCTACAAAACTAGGGGGAACCCTATGTCATTTTTTTTTCATTTTTTTGGCTAAATACAAAGCTAAGCACCCCTTAGTGCCACATGAAAGGTACCAAAGGGTGTTCCACTTTTTCTCCATTTTTTTCTCCACTTTCTCTCCACTTTTTCTCCACTTTTTCTCCATTTTTTTCTCCACTTATTCTCCACTTTTTCTCCTCTTATTCTCCACTTTTTCTCCACTTTTTCTCCACTTTTTCTCCTCTTATTCTCCACTTTTTCTCCACTTTTTCTCCACTTTTTCTCCATTTTTTTCTCCACTTTCTCCACTTTTTCTCCACTTTTTCTCCACTTTTTCTCCACTTTTTCTCCTCTTATGCTCCACTTTTTCTCCTCTTAATCTCCACTTTTTCTCCACTTTTTTCTCCACTTTTTCTCCTCTTATGCTCCACTTTTTCTCCACTTTTTCTCCACTTTTTCTCCTCTTAATCTCCACTTTTTCTCCTCTTATGCTCCACTTTTTCTCCACTTTTTCTCCACTTTTTCTCCACGTTTTCTCCACTTTTTTCTCCACTTTTTCTCCACTTTTTCTCCACTTTTTCTCCACGTTTTCTCCACGTTTTCTCCACGTTTTCTCCACTTTTTTCTCCACTTTTTCTCCTCTTATGCTCCACTTTTTCTCCACTTTTTCTCCACTTTTTCTCCTCTTAATCTCCACTTTTTCTCCACTTTTTCTCCACTTTTTCTCCACTTTTTCTCCACTTTTTCTCCACTTTTTCTCCACTTTTTTCTCCACTTTTTCTCCACTTTTTCTCCTCTTATGCTCCACTTTTTCTCCACTTTTTCTCCACTTTTTCTCCACTTTTTCTCCTCTTATGCTCCACTTTTTCTCCACTTTTTCTCCTCTTATGCTCCACTTTTTCTCCACTTTTTCTCCTCTTATGCTCCACTTTTTTCTCCACTTTTTCTCCTCTTATGCTCCACTTTTTCTCCACTTTTTCTCCACTTTTTCTCCTCTTAATCTCCACTTTTTCTCCACTTTTTCTCCACTTTTTCTCCACTTTTTCTCCACTTTTTCTCCACTTTTTCTCCACTTTTTTCTCCACTTTTTCTCCACTTTTTCTCCTCTTATGCTCCACTTTTTCTCCACTTTTTCTCCACTTTTTCTCCTCTTATGCTCCACTTTTTCTCCACTTTTTCTCCTCTTATGCTCCACTTTTTCTCCACTTTTTCTCCTCTTATGCTCCACTTTTTTCTCCACTTTTTCTCCTCTTATGCTCCACTTTTTCTCCACTTTTTCTCCACTTTTTCTCCACTTTTTCTCCTCTTATGCTCCACTTTTTCTCCACTTTTTCTCCATTTTTTTCTCCACTTATTCTCCACTTTTTCTCCTCTTATTCTCCACTTTTTCTCCACTTTTTCTCCACTTTTTCTCCTCTTATTCTCCACTTTTTCTCCACTTTTTCTCCACTTTTTTCTCCACTTTTTCTCCTCTTATGCTCCACTTTTTCTCCACTTTTTCTCCACTTTTTCTCCTCTTAATCTCCACTTTTTCTCCACTTTTTCTCCACTTTTTCTCCACTTTTTCTCCACTTTTTCTCCACTTTTTTCTCCACTTTTTCTCCTCTTATTCTCCACTTTTTCTCCACTTTTTCTCCACTTTTTCTCCATTTTTTTCTCCACTTTCTCCACTTTTTCTCCACTTTTTTCTCCACTTTTTCTCCTCTTATGCTCCACTTTTTCTCCTCTTAATCTCCACTTTTTCTCCACTTTTTCTCCACTTTTTCTCCACTTTTTTCTCCACTTTTTCTCCTCTTATGCTCCACTTTTTCTCCACTTTTTCTCCACTTTTTCTCCACTTTTTCTCCACTTTTTCTCCACTTTTTCTCCACTTTTTCTCCTCTTATGCTCCACTTTTTCTCCACTTTTTCTCCACTTTTTCTCCACTTTTTCTCCACGTTTTCTCCACGTTTTCTCCACTTTTTTCTCCACTTTTTCTCCTCTTATGCTCCACTTTTTCTCCACTTTTTCTCCTCTTAATCTCCACTTTTTCTCCACTTTTTCTCCACTTTTTCTCCACTTTTTTCTCCACTTTTTCTCCACTTTTTCTCCTCTTATGCTCCACTTTTTCTCCACTTTTTCTCCACTTTTTCTCCACTTTTTCTCCTCTTATGCTCCACTTTTTCTCCACTTTTTCTCCACTTTTTCTCCTCTTATGCTCCACTTTTTTCTCCACTTTTTCTCCTCTTATGCTCCACTTTTTCTCCACTTTTTCTCCTCTTATGCTCCACTTTTTCTCCACTTTTTCTCCACTTTTTCTCCTCTTAATCTCCACTTTTTCTCCACTTTTTCTCCACTTTTTCTCCACTTTTTCTCCTCTTATGCTCCACTTTTTCTCCACTTTTTCTCCACTTTTTCTCCACTTTTTCTCCTCTTATGCTCCACTTTTTCTCCACTTTTTCTCCACTTTTTCTCCATTTTTTTTCTCCACTTATTCTCCACTTTTTCTCCTCTTATTCTCCACTTTTTCTCCACTTTTTCTCCACTTTTTCTCCACTTTTTCTCCTCTTATTCTCCACTTTTTCTCCACTTTTTCTCCACTTTTTCTCCATTTTTTTCTCCACTTTCTCCACTTTTTCTCCACTTTTTCTCCTCTTATGCTCCACTTTTTCTCCTCTTAATCTCCACTTTTTCTCCACTTTTTCTCCACTTTTTCTCCACTTTTTTCTCCTCTTATGCTCCACTTTTTCTCCACTTTTTCTCCACTTTTTCTCCACTTTTTCTCCTCTTATGCTCCACTTTTTCTCCACTTTTTCTCCACTTTTTCTCCTCTTATGCTCCACTTTTTCTCCACTTTTTCTCCACTTTTTCTCCTCTTAATCTCCACTTTTTCTCCACTTTTTCTCCACTTTTTCTCCACTTTTTCTCCTCTTATGCTCCACTTTTTCTCCACTTTTTCTCCACTTTTTCTCCACTTTTTCTCCTCTTATGCTCCACTTTTTCTCCACTTTTTCTCCACTTTTTCTCCATTTTTTTTCTCCACTTATTCTCCACTTTTTCTCCTCTTATTCTCCACTTTTTCTCCACTTTTTCTCCACTTTTTCTCCTCTTATTCTCCACTTTTTCTCCACTTTTTCTCCACTTTTTCTCCATTTTTTTCTCCACTTTCTCCACTTTTTCTCCACTTTTTCTCCTCTTATGCTCCACTTTTTCTCCTCTTAATCTCCACTTTTTCTCCACTTTTTCTCCACTTTTTCTCCACTTTTTTCTCCTCTTATGCTCCACTTTTTCTCCACTTTTTCTCCACTTTTTCTCCACTTTTTCTCCTCTTATGCTCCACTTTTTCTCCACTTTTTCTCCTCTTAATCTCCACTTTTTCTCCTCTTATGCTCCACTTTTTCTCCACTTTTTCTCCACTTTTTCTCCTCTTATGCTCCACTTTTTCTCCACTTTTTCTCCACTTTTTTCTCCACTTTTTCTCCTCTTATGCTCCACTTTTTCTCCACTTTTTCTCCACTTATGCTCCACTTTTTCTCCACTTTTTCTCCACTTTTTCTCCACTTTTTTCTCCACTTTTTCTCCACTTTTTCTCCTCTTATGCTCCACTTTTTCTCCACTTTTTCTCCACTTTTTCTCCACTTATGCTCCACTTTTTCTCCACTTTTTCTCCACTTTTTCTCCACTTTTTCTCCACTTTTTTCTCCACTTTTTCTCCACTTTTTCTCCTCTTATGCTCCACTTTTTCTCCACTTTTTCTCCACTTTTTCTCCACTTTTTCTCCTCTTATTCTCCTCTTATTCTCCACTTTTTCTCCACTTTTTCTCCACTTTTTCTCCATTTTTTTCTCCACTTTCTCCACTTTTTCTCCACTTTTTTCTCCACTTTTTCTCCTCTTATGCTCCACTTTTTCTCCTCTTAATCTCCACTTTTTCTCCACTTTTTCTCCACTTTTTCTCCACTTTTTTTCTCCACTTTTTCTCCTCTTATGCTCCACTTTTTCTCCACTTTTTCTCCACTTTTTCTCCTCTTAATCTCCACTTTTTCTCCACTTTTTCTCCACTTTTTCTCCACTTTTTCTCCTCTTATGCTCCACTTTTTCTCCACTTTTTCTCCACTTTTTCTCCACTTTTTCTCCTCTTATGCTCCACTTTTTCTCCACTTTTTCTCCACTTTTTCTCCATTTTTTTTCTCCACTTATTCTCCACTTTTTCTCCTCTTATTCTCCACTTTTTCTCCACTTTTTCTCCACTTTTTCTCCTCTTATTCTCCACTTTTTCTCCACTTTTTCTCCACTTTTTCTCCATTTTTTTCTCCACTTTCTCCACTTTTTCTCCACTTTTTCTCCTCTTATGCTCCACTTTTTCTCCTCTTAATCTCCACTTTTTCTCCACTTTTTCTCCACTTTTTCTCCACTTTTTTCTCCTCTTATGCTCCACTTTTTCTCCACTTTTTCTCCACTTTTTCTCCACTTTTTCTCCTCTTATGCTCCACTTTTTCTCCACTTTTTCTCCACTTTTTCTCCTCTTATGCTCCACTTTTTCTCCACTTTTTCTCCACTTTTTCTCCTCTTAATCTCCACTTTTTCTCCACTTTTTCTCCACTTTTTCTCCACTTTTTCTCCTCTTATGCTCCACTTTTTCTCCACTTTTTCTCCACTTTTTCTCCACTTTTTCTCCTCTTATGCTCCACTTTTTCTCCACTTTTTCTCCACTTTTTCTCCATTTTTTTTCTCCACTTATTCTCCACTTTTTCTCCTCTTATTCTCCACTTTTTCTCCACTTTTTCTCCTCTTATTCTCCACTTTTTCTCCACTTTTTCTCCACTTTTTCTCCATTTTTTTCTCCACTTTCTCCACTTTTTCTCCACTTTTTCTCCTCTTATGCTCCACTTTTTCTCCTCTTAATCTCCACTTTTTCTCCACTTTTTCTCCACTTTTTCTCCACTTTTTTCTCCTCTTATGCTCCACTTTTTCTCCACTTTTTCTCCACTTTTTCTCCACTTTTTCTCCTCTTATGCTCCACTTTTTCTCCACTTTTTCTCCTCTTAATCTCCACTTTTTCTCCTCTTATGCTCCACTTTTTCTCCACTTTTTCTCCACTTTTTCTCCTCTTATGCTCCACTTTTTCTCCACTTTTTCTCCACTTTTTTCTCCACTTTTTCTCCTCTTATGCTCCACTTTTTCTCCACTTTTTCTCCACTTTTTCTCCACTTATGCTCCACTTTTTCTCCACTTTTTCTCCACTTTTTCTCCACTTTTTCTCCACTTTTTCTCCACGTTTTCTCCACTTTTTCTCCACGTTTTCTCCACTTTTTTCTCCACTTTTTCTCCTCTTATGCTCCACTTTTTCTCCACTTTTTCTCCACTTTTTCTCCTCTTAATCTCCACTTTTTCTCCACTTTTCCTCCACTTTTTCTCCACTTTTTCTCCACGTTTTCTCCACGTTTTCTCCACTTTTTTCTCCACTTTTTCTCCTCTTATGCTCCACTTTTTCTCCACTTTTTCTCCTCTTAATCTCCACTTTTTCTCCACTTTTTCTCCACTTTTTCTCCACTTTTTTCTCCACTTTTTCTCCTCTTATGCTCCACTTTTTCTCCACTTTTTCTCCACTTTTTCTCCACTTTTTCTCCTCTTATTCTCCTCTTATTCTCCACTTTTTCTCCACTTTTTCTCCACTTTTTCTCCATTTTTTTCTCCACTTTCTCCACTTTTTCTCCACTTTTTTCTCCACTTTTTCTCCTCTTATGCTCCACTTTTTCTCCTCTTAATCTCCACTTTTTCTCCACTTTTTCTCCACTTTTTCTCCACTTTTTTTCTCCACTTTTTCTCCTCTTATGCTCCACTTTTTCTCCACTTTTTCTCCACTTTTTCTCCACTTTTTCTCCACTTTTTCTCCTCTTATGCTCCACTTTTTCTCCACTTTTTCTCCACTTTTTCTCCACTTTTTCTCCTCTTATGCTCCACTTTTTCTCCACTTTTTCTCCTCTTAATCTCCACTTTTTCTCCTCTTATGCTCCACTTTTTCTCCACTTTTTCTCCACTTTTTCTCCTCTTATGCTCCACTTTTTCTCCACTTTTTCTCCACTTTTTTCTCCACTTTTTCTCCTCTTATGCTCCACTTTTTCTCCACTTTTTCTCCACTTTTTCTCCACTTATGCTCCACTTTTTCTCCACTTTTTCTCCACTTTTTCTCCACTTTTTCTCCACTTTTTTCTCCACTTTTTCTCCACTTTTTCTCCTCTTATGTTCCACTTATTCTCCACTTTTTCTCCACTTTTTCTCTACTTTTTCTATGGTCGGTCTACCCATTAGCTCTGCCATGCATAGTGTAGCTCTACACCTACTGCACATGTTACTTTATGATTGACATCTCTTTCGTACCAGAGCTGTCTAAGTCTACTCTGACCCCATATTTGTCATTACTATATTGTCCTTGTACTGTATTATGACATTTGTATCATGTGTTTCATTTCTTGCTGTGTTGCAATTTTTTTGCTGCATCCCAATTGTACCTCTACATTGTTCGAGTTTATGTTATTGTTCTCTCACTCTTATGTGATACTGATTATTGTCATTTTTCATGATTACATGCAGATAAGTCCAATCTGACGAAGGCTCAGGCCGAAACGTCATTTGTAACTTGTTTTGGACAAAAACATATATGCTTATGAAAAAAAAATTTTCTTAATACGGACCAATAAAGAGTGATTTTGCATTACTATCCGTTGTGACTTACTGACTTAGTCTGGGAGATATAGAGTGCCGAGGTTACTCACTAATTTTATCTATTATTACCTCTGAGCACCTATATACCAGTGAGCAGAGCTTCCTCTACAGTAGTTCTCCTGATTAGGCATGCCCTTACCTCATGAGCAGGGCATTGCAGCTTTGGTAGCAACCATTACGACATGGACTCTGCTGCTGTGGACCCGGGGAGAGTGAGTGCAGATTCATTGCACCCACACTCCTCACATGAAGGGTCCGCACTCCTAGAAAATGGGGGATACGTTCCCTGAGTGTCTCCCCCCATATTCTAGACGGTCCAGAGTCGTCGTGGGACCCCTTTATTTTTTTTCTTACAATAAATTGGTGAAAGAGGAAATGTTTTGGGGACTGTTTTTTCAAATAAATTTCTTTTGTCGATTTTTTGTTTTTGTTAGTACTGACAGTTTATGATGTTGGGTATCTAATAGACGCCATGACATCACAAACTGCTGGGCTTGATCTCAGGTGACTTTACAGCTAGTATCAACCCGATTTATTACCCCGTTTGCCACTGCACCAGGGCACGGGATGAGCTGGGGTGAAGCGCCAGGATTGGCGCATCTAGTGGATGCGCCACGTCTGGGGTGCCTGCGGCCTGCTATTTTTAGGCTGTGAAGGCCCAATAACTATGGACCTTCCCACCCTGAGAATACCAGACCACAGCTGTCCGCTTTACCTTGGCTGGTGATCCAATTTGGGGGGTCCCCTACTTTTATTGTGTAATTATTAATATTTATAAAATAATTATAAAAAAGAGCCTGAGGGGACCTCCACATTGGATCCCCAACCACGGTAAAGCTGCCAGCTGTGGTTTTCAGGCTACAGCCGTCTGCTTTACCCTAGCTGGCTATCAAAAATGGGGGGACCCAACGTAATTTTTTTTTTTTAACTATTTTTTAAATAGAAAAAATTAATGGGCTTCCCTGTATTTTGATTGCCAACCAAGGTAACGGCAGGCAGATGGGGGTGGCAACCCATAGCTGTCTGCTTTATCTGCGCTGAGAATCAAAAATACCGCGGAGCGCTACGTCATTTTTTTAAAGATTTATTTTTACAGCACTGTGATGTCCAGCAATCAAAATACAGGGAAGCCCATTTTATTTTTAGTTATTTAAATAAATAATTAAAAAAAATATATGTTAGCTCCCACTGCATTTTTTGTATTGCTAGCTAAGGGTAATCCAAGCAGCTACTGGCTGCTAACCCCCACTGCTTGGTGTTACCTTCACTGGCAATGGAAAATCCAGGGAAGCATTTTTTTTTTTTTTTGCCAAAAAGCTACAAAAAAAGGACGTGAGCTTCGCCATATTTTTGTATGCTAGCCAGGTATAGCAGGCAGGTGCTGGAAGAGTTGGATACAGCGCCAGAAGATGGCGCTTCTATGAAAATGCCATTTTCTGAGGTGGCTGCAGACTGCAATTCGCAGCAGTGGGGCCCAGAAAGCTCAGGCCAACCGGTGGTGCGGATTCCAATCCCAGCTGCCTAGTTGTACCTGGCTGGACACAAAAATGGGGCAAAGCCTACGTCATTTGTTTTCTAATTATTTCATGAAATTCATGAAATAATAAAAAAAGGGCTTCCCTTTATTTTTGGTTCCCAGCCGGGTACAAATAGGCAACTGGGGGTTGGGGGCAGCCGTACCTGCCTGCTGTACCTGGCTAGCATACAAAAATATGGCGAAGCCACATAATTTTTTCAGGGGGCAAAAAACTTCTGCATACAGTCCTGGATGGAGTATGCTGAGCCTTGTAGTTCTGCAGCTGCTGTCTGTCTGTATGGAGAAGAGCAGACAGCAGCTGCAGAACTACAAGGCTCAGCATACTCCATCCAGGACTGTATGCAGAAGTTTTTTGCCCACCAAAAAAATGACGTGGGCTTCGCCATATTTTTGTATGCTAGCCAGGTACAGCTGGCAGCCACGGGCTGCCTCCAACCCCCAGTTGCCTATTTGTACCCGGCTGGGAACCAAAAATATAGGGAAGCCCGTTTTTTTTTAATTATTTCACTTATTTCATGAAATAATTAAAAAACAAATGACGTGGGCTTCGCCCTATTTTTGTGTCCAGCCGGGTACAACTAGGCAGCTGGGGATTGGAATCCGCAGCACAGGTTAGCCCGAGGTTTGTGGGCGCCTCTGCTGCGGATTTCAGTCCGCAGCCGTCCCAGAAAATGGCGCTCTCATAGAAGCGCCATCATCTGGCGCTGTATCCAACTCTTCCAACAGCCCTGGAGCCGGGTGGCTTGTTGGGTAATCATGAGTTAATACTGGCTTTGTTTTACCAGCCAGTATTAAGCCAGAGATTCTTAATGTCAGGCACGTTTGACCCGGCCATTAAGAATCTCCAATAAAGGGTTAAAAAAAGACACCACACAGAGAAAAAATACTTTAATAGAAATAAATACACAGACACATTAGAGACTCCATCTTTATTACCCCTGTCAGCCCTCCACGATCCTGCTCTTCTGTCTTCTTTCTTTCTAGTGTAGTAGTAGTGACGATTGTAGTGAGGGGCATCACTTGGGGCTGGGGAACCTCCATCCTAACTACAATGCTCACTACAATCGGGAAGCAGCGTGCAGCCTTCACTCCGTGAGTGATCACTGCTGGCTGCTAGCGGTAACGCTGACAGACGCGTTACCATAGCAACGGTGCTCCCGGAGCCGCGGTTAGCGGTGACGTCACCGCTAACTGCGTTGCTATGGCAACGGTGATCTCCGTTAATGACCGGCTGTGTCAGCCGGTCCCTAACGGAACGGGGAGTCGACCGTGTGCTAGAGCATGTCGCCGGTACACGGCGATACACATATGTGCACCGTGTACCGGAGAGATGCACTCGCAGGTCCTACATGACGTGTCATAGTCATGTGACCAGTCTGTAGCCAATGAGATAATAGCCACGTGACTGGTCACATGGCTATTTTGACGTCACGATAGGTCCTGCTTCTCTGCTGGCAGTGCAGGTCACCGGGAGGATTCAGCGATCATCGGATGGAATAGCGGCAGGAGACAGAGTGCAGAAGGGATCGCGAGGACCGGTAAGTGTTATGGCAATGTTTATTAACTGTTTGTGTACATTTATAATGCATTTTTATGTGTTTGTGATTGCCTCCCATTATAGCCTATACGTTCGAGTTCGGTTCGTCGAACGTTCGACGAACCGAACTCGAACGGGACCCCCGTTCGGCGAACCGGCCTCGAGCCGAACCGGGACCGGTTCGCTCATCTCTAATATTGACCTGACATCATACGCTGCACACAATCTCATTGGTGACACGACGACATATTGACCTGACATCATACGCTGCACACAATGTCATTGGTGACATGACGACATATTGACCTGACATGCCCTGCACACAATCTCATTGGTGACATGACGACATATTGACCTGACATTCGCTGCACACAATCTCATTGGTGACATGGCAACATATTGACCTGACATTCGCTGCACACAATGTCATTGGTGACATGACGACATATTGACCTGATATTCCCTGCACCCAATCTCATTGGTGACATGACGACATATTGACCTGACATCATACGCTGCACACAATCTCATTGGTGACATGACGACATATTGACCTGACATTCGCTGCACACAATCTCATTGGTGACATGGCGACATATTGACCTGACATTCGCTGCACACAATCTCATTGGTGACATGGCGACATATTGACCTGACATTCGCTGCACACAATCTCATTGGTGACATGACGACATATTGACCTGATATTCCCTGCACCCAATCTCATTGGTGACATGACGACATATTGACCTGACATTCGCTGCACACAATCTCATTGGTGACATGACGACATATTGACCTGACATCATTCGCTGCACACAATGTCATTGGTGACATGACGACATATTGACCTGATATTCCCTGCACCCAATCTCATTGGTGACATGACGACATATTGACCTGACATCATACGCTGCACACAATCTCATTGGTGACATGACGACATATTGACCTGACATTCGCTGCACACAATCTCATTGGTGACATGACGACATATTGACCTGACATCATTCGCTGCACACAATGTCATTGGTGACATGACGACATATTGACCTGATATTCCCTGCACCCAATCTCATTGGTGACATGACGACATATTGACCTGACATCATACGCTGCATACAATCTCATTGGTGACATGACGACATATTGACCTGACATTTGCTGCACACAATCTCATTGGTGACACGACGACATATTGACCTGACATCATACGCTGCACACAATCTCATTGGTGACACGACGACATATTGACCTGACATTCGCTGCACACAATCTCATTGGTGACATGACGACATATTGACCTGACATTCGCTGCACACAATCTCATTGGTGACATGATGACATATTGACCTGACATTCGCTGCACACAATCTCATTGGTGACATGACGACATATTGACCTGACATTCGCTGCACACAATCTCATTGGTGACATGACGACATATTGACCTGACATTCCCTGCACACAATCTCATTGGTGACATGACGACATATTGACCTGACATTCGCTGCACACAATCTCATTGGTGACATGATGACATATTGACCTGACATTCGCTGCACACAATCTCATTGGTGACATGACGACATATTGACCTGACATTCGCTGCACACAATCTCATTGGTGACATGACGACATATTGACCTGACATTTGCTGCACACAATCTCATTGGTGACATGGCGACATATTGACCTGACATTCGCTGCACACAATCTCATTGGTGACACGAAGACATATTGACCTGACATTCGCTGCACACAATCTCATTGGTGACATGACGACATATTGACCTGACATTCGCTGCACACAATCTCATTGGTGACATGACGACATATTGACCTGACATTCGCTGCACACAATCTCATTGGTGACATGATGACATATTGACCTGACATTCGCTGCACACAATCTCATTGGTGACATGACGACATATTGACCTGACATTCCCTGCACACAATCTCATTGGTGACATGACGACATATTGACCTGACATTCCCTGCACACAATCTCATTGGTGACATGACGACATATTGACCTGACATCATTCGCTGCACACAATGTCATTGGTGACATGACGACATATTGACCTGATATTCCCTGCACCCAATCTCATTGGTGACATGACGACATATTGACCTGACATCATACGCTGCATACAATCTCATTGGTGACATGACGACATATTGACCTGACATTTGCTGCACACAATCTCATTGGTGACACGACGACATATTGACCTGACATCATACGCTGCACACAATCTCATTGGTGACACGACGACATATTGACCTGACATTCGCTGCACACAATCTCATTGGTGACATGACGACATATTGACCTGACATTCCCTGCACACAATCTCATTGGTGACATGACGACATATTGACCTGACATTCCCTGCACACAATCTCATTGGTGACATGACGACATATTGACCTGACATTCCCTGCACACAATCTCATTGGTGACATGACGACATATTGACCTGACATTCGCTGCACACAATCTCATTGGTGACATGATGACATATTGACCTGACATTCGCTGCACACAATCTCATTGGTGACATGACGACATATTGACCTGACATTCGCTGCACACAATCTCATTGGTGACATGACGACATATTGACCTGACATTCCCTGCACACAATCTCATTGGTGACATGACGACATATTGACCTGACATTCGCTGCACACAATCTCATTGGTGACATGATGACATATTGACCTGACATTCGCTGCACACAATCTCATTGGTGACATGACGACATATTGACCTGACATTCGCTGCACACAATCTCATTGGTGACATGACGACATATTGACCTGACATTTGCTGCACACAATCTCATTGGTGACATGGCGACATATTGACCTGACATTCGCTGCACACAATCTCATTGGTGACACGAAGACATATTGACCTGACATTCGCTGCACACAATCTCATTGGTGACATGACGACATATTGACCTGACATTCGCTGCACACAATCTCATTGGTGACATGACGACATATTGACCTGACATTCGCTGCACACAATCTCATTGGTGACATGATGACATATTGACCTGACATTCGCTGCACACAATCTCATTGGTGACATGACGACATATTGACCTGAAATTCGCTGCACACAATCTCATTGGAGACATGCCGACATATTGACCTGACATCATATGCTGCACACAATCTCATTGGTGACATGGCGACATATTGACCTGACATTCGCTGCACACAATCTCATTGGAGACATGCCGACATATTGACCTGACATCATATGCTGCACACAATCTCATTGGTGACATGGCGACATATTGACCTGACATTCGCTGCACACAATCTCATTGGTGACACGACGACATATTGACCTGACATTCGCTGCACACAATCTCATTGGTGACATGGTGACATATTGACCTGATATCATATGCTGCACACAATCTCATTGGTGACACGACGACATATTGACCTGACATTTCCTGCACACAATCTCATTGATGTTTACACTTTGGGCCACATTTTCAAAACTGCATAAAATAAAAAATCTTTTGGTTGCCTACACCAATCAATCACTACAAACACGATCAAAGACCAAAAGGGAAAGTACAGTGAATACATTATATCACCCACAGTGGTTATAATTCCCTTAGTATAGGATTAATTAGCCGGAAAAACTCCATCTATACAATTCAACAAGGAGTGTGTATCAGACACACACACACACACACACACACAGGAGTACTTTTTCCATAAAATATAACAATCCTTATTAGAATCATAGAATTATACATATATGTGAATTAAAAATACATTTATTCATCAATTTATGCAGGTATAAGGAGGACTTCTACTAGCAATCACCCCCCACATCAGTGTACGTATGGGCCCAATCAGTAAACATAGTCTGCATAATAGCAGCAATGCACAAGTAGATCTCTCAATTCAAGGAATGAACCAAGTCAATAAGTCTGCTGCATGTATATAGAAAAAAGAGAGTAGAGCTCCTAAACTGACCAAGGGTAGCTATCAAATTATACAAAAATTGTAAAAAGGTCATTTAAAGCTCACCCATATTTTGGATAGAACGGAGCAGCGGGCACACACAGTGGGGGGAAGGAAAGCAGCTCCCAGTCCTGAACGCGTATCGCAGTTGCTTCCTCAGCAGGCTGGAGGCAGGGGCGGAAGTGCGTTCATTCCCTGAACGTAAGGCTAAATACCCACAGTGTATTCATTAGTCCGCAGGTGATGTGCGCACGTCATGATGGCGCGCGCGCAGTGAGCAGCTCCCGGTCGTTGTGGCAACATACCGCAGCTCTCCAGCCTTAGTGCGCACGCCCAGGGAGAAATCTCCCGATGACGTCAACGGGCATGCGCATTAGGCATAGGGAGGCTGCGGAGTGTATGCACCCGGAAAGAACCATCAGAGAGCGCGCGCACAAACCAGCGCACATCACCGGAGGACACAGAAGCAGAAACACCAAAAAGATTATATAGGTGAGCTTAGGTATGCTAGGTCCACTGTACCCAAATGTACCCATACAAGGATACGTGTCCATTGAATAAACACATCAAGGATCATTCCATAGATAGAAAGGCACATCATCTCTAAACATATTAGGTGAGTGTGACCCCGTTCATGTAACACACAGAGCTCCCCATTCAAGGAACCTTAATGCAATTTCATTGTATACAGAAAATTACATATCCAATGTGCACGTGCATCAATACATATGCACATATGCAGATACGAATACTTCAAAAAGAAGGGTGGGGGGACACTCTGTGTATACATGAACAAGGCTGCATAACCCTATAAACTATAATGTAAAGGAACCCAACTCCCAACAAGATGATTCGTTGTGACATGAATATTTAATGGTACACACAGAATCTCATAACTAATTCCATTTTTAATAGCTGATAGATATACATCCATGTGTAACCAATATTAAATGTACAAAATCGTATCACTCGCCACCAATAAAGTACAAATCATCAGAAAAGGAGGTTATTTTTGGTCATCATACAGTAAAGAGAATAATAGCCAGCCTATAAGCCATCAAAAATCAAATATTTTCATTCAGGAATGATAATACAATCGATGTGTCCTCCAAAAAATAGACGAGGGTCAACATGAACAAATGGTGTTTCAGTGGATCTCAGCTTCATAGAACCATAAGGGTACAAATCCATATGATGAAGAATCACTATTAAAAACAGAGAACAAAACAAAACACAATTAAAATTGAATCATAAAACACCATAAATATCATATTACTCCAGATTATTTATAGAAAAGATGCAAAGCTGAGTTTCTCGTTAAGCCCATTTGGTGTCATGGTGCCTAAGGTGACTATCCATCGGCATTCCAGTTGTGCTAATTGTTTCTTTAAGTCACCCCCTCTAATACCACAGTGCAAGATGTCAATGCCCTTTAGTTTCAGACCTGATGCATCACATCCATGAACGGTCTTAAAATGTCTGGGGATTGTCCTAAGGGTTGTGTCATCAATAACCTGCCTCGAGTTGATGATGTCTCGAACGTGTTCTCTTGTCCTCACCCGAAGCTGCCTTGACGTGAGTCCAACATACAGCTTCGAGCAAGGACACGTGGCGAGATATATGACAAAGGAACTCTTGCAGGTTATGTATCTTTGGATCTTGAAATGTTTCTTACCGTCTGCCGACCGGAAGTCAGTGCCCTGGACTAAGTTGTTACTCTTACAAGCCAAGCATTCTCCGCAAGTAAAACAGCCTTTTCTCCTGGTAGGTTGTTGTGTAAAAAATGGATTGGTCACCTCAGCCACATAGTGACTGTCAACAAGAATATCCTTGAGATTTTTCCCACGACGAGGCGTCATCAAGGGAATCTCTGAGACATTTTTGGCTAAGATTTTATCAGTCTTTAAGATTGCCCAATGCTTATTCAAGCAGTCTCTCATCCTATTCCATTGACAGTTGAACGTGGATATAAACCTGATCTCATTCTTCTGATTTTTTAATTTTCTGGATTCGGCTGTCTTAAATAATAAATGCTCTCTTGGAGTATGCTTGGCTCTAAGGTATCCCCTCTTTATATCACGGTTGCTATATCCCCTCTGTTGAAATCTTGCCCTCAGGTCCTGTGATTGTTTTTCAAAATTGAGGTCTGTGGAGCAGACACGCCTAACCCTCAAAAATTGCCCCGTCGGGACGGCCCTAATCGTGGACTTAGTGTGGGCCGATGTTGCATGCAACAAAGAATTCACGGAAGTGTCCTTCCGATGAATATCAGTGTGCAAAGCGCCATCAGCCCCCACTTGAAAATGAATGTCTAAAAAATCAATCTGTTTTTGGCTTGCAATATAAGTAAGTTTAATGTTTAAATCATTCCTGTTCAAATAAATCATAAATTCATCCAGCAGAGACGCAGCACCTTGCCACAGGAACAGCACGTCATCGATATATCTATGCCAACATATCACATGTTGGGAGAAGAGGCCATTTTCATGGAACAACCCCCTCTCCCACATGCCCAAAAATAAATTTGCATATGACGGCGCACATGCCGCCCCCATGACGGTGCCACGCCTCTGCAGGTAAAAACGGTCTTTAAACAAAAATGCGTTATGAGTCAAAATAAAATCCAGTAGTTCTAAAACAAGTCCACGAGTAGGCCCATCCAGAAGGCTGCCATCAAGAAAAAGGCGTGCCGCCTCCAGAACATCCCGATGTGCTATACACGTGTAGAGGGACTCCACATCCGCCGCCACCAACCACATATCCGGATATGTGGTTGGTGGCGGCGGATGTGGAGTCCCTCTACACGTGTATAGCACATCGGGATGGTCTGGAGGCGGCACGCCTTTTTCTTGATGTCCTTAAAAAAGAACTAAGTCCCACGGAACTGGCGAAACTGAATTCCGACATTGAGACTGATCTCACTAAGTGGGAGGGTGAATTAAGAATAGCCAAAACCAAAAAATTTCAAAGGGACCTGACAGACCAACAGAATAACCTGATTTACAGATGGAGGAGTAAGAAATTGCCCCTTTTTCACAGAAACAGATCAAGGTCTCAATCTTTCTCCTCAGCCACTTCTGGCGAGGGATCTGATACTGAGGGCATCAAAAGTGGACAAAACCTCTTCAACTTCTATAGAGGGGGACCTAAGGAAACCTCTGAGCCCAATAAGGGAAAAGTTCCTGCCAAAAGGAAAAATATATCTCCTGGGGTGGTACAAGAGACCAAAAGAAAACAAGGCCAACTCGAGGCAATCAACCTTTCATCACACACTTTTTCTGAGGCCCAATTACAGGTCTTAAGGTTGGGCCTAACATTTGTGCCTAATAACTCTTTTGATTACTTCACAGCAGTTAAGGATCTTTTCCTTTTCTCACGGAAATTAATATTGAGGAAGTTACATTGCAAGAGGGAGGTCCCTGGGGTATGTCTGACTGAAGCTGAACAAGAGGCCATCCATACTCTAGAGGAATTATTGAGGGAACAGACAACAGACCCTGTGCAGAGGTGTCCAGTTGCCCTGCTGCCCAGATCAACTGCTTTTCCCCCCCTGTTGGTATGTTCACAAATCGAAATTTTTACAAAATTGGTCCTGGAAGACTTTGGTAAAATTTCAAGATTTAACCATAGAGACAACCTCTCTAATGAACAACGTAAGGCCTTAAGAGAACTGAGAGAGGTCAAAGATATTGTGATCAAAAGTGCCGACAAGGGGGGAAATGTGGTCATCTGGCCCACAACTCTATATGAACGTGAGGCATTTCGCCAACTGAGCAACAGGGCAACTTATCATAAGTTGAGTCATAATCCTATTCCTGAATTCAATTTGGAATTGCAGGAGATTTTGGATAGGGCCTTTGTACAGGGAATTATCCCTAAAAAAGTAATGGATGGCTTAACAGTTAGACACCCCAAGGTACCAACATTTTACTTGCTGCCGAAAGTCCACAAGGATGCCACCAATCCCCCTGGACGTCCTATCGTCTCGGGGATTGGTGGCATCTGTGATCCTATCTGTAAGTTTGTGGAATTTCATCTAAATCCCCTGGTACAAGATCTGCCCTCATACTTACGTGACACTACCGATGTGCTGCCGAAGATGGAGGGGCTCCACATTGAGCCGGATATGTGGTTGGTGGCGGCGGATGTGGAGTCCCTCTACACGTGTATAGCACATCGGGATGGTCTGGAGGCGGCACGCCTTTTTCTTGATGGCAGCCTTCTGGATGGGCCTACTCGTGGACTTGTTTTAGAACTACTGGATTTTATTTTGACTCATATTGCATTTTTGTTTAAAGACCGTTTTTACCTGCAGAGGCGTGGCACCGCCATGGGGGCGGCATGTGCGCCGTCATATGCAAATTTATTTTTGGGCATGTGGGAGAGGGGGTTGTTCCATGAAGATGGCCTCTTCTCCCAACATGTGATATGTTGGCATAGATATATCGATGACATGCTGTTCCTGTGGCAAGGTGCTGCGTCTCTGCTGGATGAATTTATGATTTATTTGAACAGGAACAATTTAAACATTAAACTTACTTATATTGCAAGCCAAAAACAGATTGATTTTTTAGACATTCATTTTGAAGTGGGGGCTGATGGCGCTTTGCACACTGATATAAATCGGAAGGACACTTCCGTGAATTCTTTGATGCATGCGACATCGGCCCACACTAAGTCCACGATTAGGGCCGTCCCGACGGGGCAATTTTTGAGGGTTAGGCGTGTCTGCTCCACAGACCTCAATTTTGAAAAACAGTCACAGGACCTGAGGGCAAGATTTCAACAGAGGGGATATAGCAACCGTGATATAAAGAGGGGATACCTTAGAGCCAAGCATACTCCAAGAGAGCATTTATTATTTAAGACAGCCGAATCCAGAAAATTAAAAAAATCAGAAGAATGAGATCAGGTTTATATCCACGTTCAACTGTCAATGGAATAGGATGAGAGACTGCTTGAATAAGCATTGGGCAATCTTAAAGACTGATAAAATCTTAGCCAAAAATGTCTCAGAGATTCCCTTGATGACGCCTCGTCGTGGGAAAAATCTTAAGGATATTCTTGTTGACAGTCACTATGTGGCTGAGGTGACCAATCCATTTTTTACACAACAAACTACCAGGAGAAAAGGCTGTTTTACTTGCGGAGAATGCTTGGCTTGTAAGAGTAACAACTTAGTCCAGGGCACTGACTTCCGGTCGGCAGACGGTAAGAAACATTTCAAGATCCAAAGATACATAACCTGCAAGAGTTCCTTTGTCATATATCTCGCCACGTGTCCTTGCTCGAAGCTGTATGTTGGACTCACGTCAAGGCAGCTTCGGGTGAGGACAAGAGAACACGTTCGAGACATCATCAACTCGAGGCAGGTTATTGATGACACAACCCTTAGGACAATCCCCAGACATTTTAAGACCGTTCATGGTTGTGATGCATCAGGTCTGAAACTAAAGGGCATTGACATCTTGCACTGTGGTATTAGAGGGGGTGACTTAAAGAAACAATTAGCACAACTGGAATGCCGATGGATAGTCACCTTAGGCACCATGACACCAAATGGGCTTAACGAGAAACTCAGCTTTGCATCTTTTCTATAAATAATCTGGAGTAATATGATATTTATGGTGTTTTATGATTCAATTTTAATTGTGTTTTGTTTTGTTCTCTGTTTTTAATAGTGATTCTTCATCATATGGATTTGTACCCTTATGGTTCTATGAAGCTGAGATCCACTGAAACACCATTTGTTCATGCTGACCCTCGTCTATTTTTTGGAGGACACATCGATTGTATTATCATTCCTGCATGAAAATATTTGATTTTTGATGGCTTATAGGCTGGCTATTATTCTCTTTACTGTATGATGACCAAAAATAACCTCCTTTTCTGATGATTTGTACTTTATTGGTGGCGAGTGATACGATTTTGTACATTTAATATTGGTTACACATGGATGTATATCTATCAGCTATTAAAAATGGAATTAGTTATGAGATTCTGTGTGTACCATTAAATATTCATGTCACAACGAATCATCTTGTTGGGAGTTGGGTTCCTTTACATTATAGTTTATAGGGTTATGCAGCCTTGTTCATGTATACACAGAGTGTCCCCCCACCCCTCTTTTTGAAGTATTCGTATCTGCATATGTGCATATGTATTGATGCACGTGCACATTGGATATGTAATTTTCTGTATACAATGAAATTGCATTAAGGTTCCTTGAATGGGGAGCTCTGTGTGTTACATGAACGGGGTCACACTCACCTAATATGTTTAGAGATGATGTGCCTTTCTATCTATGGAATGATCCTTGATGTGTTTATTCAATGGACACGTATCCTTGTATGGGTACATTTGGGTACAGTGGACCTAGCATACCTAAGCTCACCTATATAATCTTTTTGGTGTTTCTGCTTCTGTGTCCTCCGGTGATGTGCGCTGGTTTGTGCGCGCGCTCTCTGATGGTTCTTTCCGGGTGCATACACTCCACGGCCTCCCTATGCCTAATGCGCATGCCCGTTGACGTCATCGGGAGATTTCTCCCTGGGCGTGCGCACTAAGGCTGGAGAGCTGCGGTATGTTGCCACAACGACCGGGAGCTGCTCACTGCGCGCGCGCCATCATGACGTGCGCACATCACCTGCGGACTAATGAATACACTGTGGGTATTTAGCCTTACGTTCAGGGAATGAACGCACTTCCGCCCCTGCCTCCAGCCTGCTGAGGAAGCAACTGCGATATGCGTTCAGGACTGGGAGCTGCTTTCCTTCCCCCCACTGTGTGTGCCCGCTGCTCCGTTCTATCCAAAATATGGGTAAGCTTTAAATGACCTTTTTACAATTTTTGTATAATTTGATAGCTACCCTTGGTCAGTTTAGGAGCTCTACTCTCTTTTTTCTATATACATGCAGCAGACTTATTGACTTGGTTCATTCCTTGAATTGAGAGATCTACTTGTGCATTGCTGCTATTATGCAGACTATGTTTACTGATTGGGCCCATACGTACACTGATGTGGGGGGTGATTGCTAGTAGAAGTCCTCCTTATACCTGCATAAATTGATGAATAAATGTATTTTTAATTCACATATATGTATAATTCTATGATTCTAATAAAGATTGTTATATTTTATGGAAAAAGTACTCCTGTGTGTGTGTGTGTGTGTGTGTGTGTGTCTGATACACACTCCTTGTTGAACCAATCAATCACTGGCTAACTTTCATTTGGGCAACTAGCAAAAATAGCATACCTAAATTACCACTTCTCCCTACGTATGTTTATAGACTTGTATATACAGCCTGGCTGGAATATGCCACCCTCATCTCCCTGCTTGTATCTCATTTCTGGAAGAACCTGCAGTGGTTCCTATGAGAATGGAGTGATATCATCTTTGCTGCTGCTTGTGTTTAGTGACTGTTTATGTATGTCAGTTGTCATTTGATTTTCTATTCTTCCCTACAACAATCATTGGCTTTAATCTTTATTGGGGTTTTAAATTTTGACAATTGTTATTGATAATGGAGACTGATTTATACATCAGAGCTGGTTGTAGGATCCCATCCTGCTTTCCCTATACTGATGCAGATTATAACTTGAACAAAGGACCGGCACTCCCAAACTTCTGTAATTTTTTAACATGTATTCCACATAAATACATAAAAAAAAAATAATTTATGTGGAATAAATTCTAAAAAATTCCAGAACATTTGCAGTGCCGCTCCTTTGTTGAAGTTATTTCGTGGATGCTTTCCTCGGACTCGTGCACCTTGGATTGTGCCGCCTGGAACACTTGCTGCAGATCATTATGGGAGCAGGGTCTTGTGACCTGTCAGTAACCACTTAATG
This sequence comes from Anomaloglossus baeobatrachus, assembly GCF_048569485.1. Lineage (NCBI taxonomy): Eukaryota > Metazoa > Chordata > Amphibia > Anura > Aromobatidae > Anomaloglossus > Anomaloglossus baeobatrachus. Next base: position 582,311,280 of record NC_134357.1, read on the forward strand.
ACCATTGTAAATTAAGGTGACCCTTAATTGCTTTCTGATTTGAATGACTAGATCCTCCATAGATGACTTATCCATTGTGTGTATAGGTCTCTCCTGACATTTCAAAACAAAACCTTTGAACCCCCTTTGGTGAACTGATCTGCTACAGAGACGGCTGTGTCCACAAATCTGAAAGATAAATGTGTATTTGTGTCCTGGATTTATCCTGTGGTATGTGTTACCTTCCTCTTGTGCATTGTTCCCTTACCTTGGATTTTGTGGCCCTAATCTGAGCTGCATAATGTTGGGGGGCCGGGTTTAGCGAAGACTTTGCTTCATTCTAGTGGCAGGGTTGTACTTGTGGTCCTATGTATGTGGCTCAATGCTAGTGGGATTTTATGGCAACTACTATAATACATTAATTTTCTATTATAAGCTTTGACTCCAGTTTTGTACAATTTTCTGCTTAATCAGAAGGAAACTAAGTTGGCAATGAAATCCGAGTGAGCACAATAATGTGTTTCTCAACATTAATCGATCCCTGTTTTCTCTACAGATGTGGGCACTCGTCTTTCCAAGTAAAAGTGTGCAATTCCGTATTACAACAAATAATGCAATAGAAAGGCAGCATGAAACCTTAAAACATGCCTATCTGCGCGGGTATAGAAACCGCACACTTGGGGAATTAATACAAGTGCTTATTTCACGATTCTTTCCAGAAAGTTATAAAAAGTAAGATTCTCCCCTTAATTATGATTATTGACACTATAGGAGAATAAATGTTGGAATACAATGCAAGAGCTGGAAGGTAACTTCAATGGCATTTTGTAATTGGTCTTTCTTTTTAAAACAACTGTATGCCAATATATAGTAGTAATCTTTAGTGTTATATAGCGCCATTAATTCCACAGCACTTTCCATACATTGGCAACACTGTCCATATTGGGGCTCACAATCGAAATTTCCCCCCATCAGTCTTTGTAATGTGCGAGGAAACCTAAGAACCCAAAGGAAACACACGCAAACACTGGGAGAACCCGGAGGAAACCGACCTAAACACGGGGACAACCCGGAGGAAACCGACCCAAACACGGGGAGAACCTGGAGAAAACCGACCCAAACACGGGGAGAACATACAAACTCCTGCAGATGGTGTGCTTGGTGGGATTTGAACCCAGGGCCCCAGCGCTGCCAGACTACAGTATTAACCACTGAGCCACCATACAGTGCTAACCACTGAGCCACCACAAGACTGCAGTGCTAACCACTGAGTAACATGCCGCCCTACTATTACTGTCAAACTACATTACTAAAATCTTACTCTTAATTATTTGAATTATGTCTTGTTTCTTTTGAGATACATACAACTAAATGTTCAGGGCTCTGAACAGTATAGAATATTTAGTGATGAACTGCCGGCATTCCTAAAAAACAGGCCCAGAGACTTCGTTACACACATTCTGACGGGATGGAGAAGCGACCTGGATGAAGAAAATGTTACTTCTTTAAATGAGAAAACTGGGACATTTTCTGTGAAAAGTGAATCTGTTCTTGACATGAAGCGCACAGTGAGGTTAGGGGGAGATTCGCCCTCATGTACACGCATGGACTGGAAAAAATACCTGTGGCCATGCAAGCACATGTGTGTGATTTTGCGTTTAGCACTTCGGCAGTGGGAACAAATTAGTACACTGTACACTGAAAATGCATTATTTGTGTTAGACAATGACTGCATTTTTTCAAATGGTGAACTGCAAACCAAAGAAGAGCTGGACATTGACGAGAAAACACATTCTGATCCAGAACATAAAATAAAGCCCTTACCCCCTCGCAGAAGAAATAAAAAAACCCAATTGAAAATTAAATGTATCCAAACTTTTAGCAGGGTTATAGAAAATATATATTTACTTGCGGATTGTGACCAACTCACTGAATTAATGAATAATGGTGAAGAGATTTTAAAAAAGGTTCCAGGTTATGCGCCAAAAGATTATTTATACCAAACAACCAACCCCTTCTTTTATATAAAAGTTTAAATTTTATTCAAAACAGATAAATCAACAACAGTGCAGGTTAAAAATCAATCCAATGGTGCATAGTTTATGGTCAGAGGAGAGTCCTTGGGCACCTTCCCTATCCTCCCCCTTCCTATCAGTGGGTGTCGGCACCCTAATGCATTACGCCGTGGTGCCCCCACTCAACGTTGACTGATCCTGGCTTGCCCTTTGCTGTACACTAATTTGAGAAAGCCATGGAACCCATAGGGTGGAGGGGCGACATGACTAGAGGGAAGGGAAGGAGTGATGGGGTTAATGGAAACAGGAATGGTTTGTTTATAAGGCAGAATGGAGGGATTGGTGGGTAGGAGGAGTTCCCTGGAGGAAGAGGTGGGACAGTTGAGGGGTGTAAATAAAGGACCTTGACTTACCCCCCTCTCTCTTGACTTCCGGATATGGAACGATCTGACTGGAGAGGTTCCTATAAGGTGTCAGGACGTCACCTTCTATTTCTCCATGGAGGAGTGGGAGTATTTAGAAGGACACAAAGATCTGTACAAGGACGTCATGATGGAGGTTCCCCAGCCCCTCACATCACCAGACTTCCGGATATGGAACGATCCGGACGTGCGACAGGATGGCTGCTATCCGGGACCAGCGGATTCATCATGGCAGTGCACGGGCCCCTGGCAGCGCGGTCCCACGTCTTGGCTGCTGGGGGTTAACCCGTTGGCACTTTCCCCTCGCTCCCCTGTCAGCTGCGGGCGGCGTCCCCCCCCTCCCTAATCTCTCAGGTACTGGCCGTGTGCGGGGGGAGCGAGGAGGAGATGCGAGAGCCCCTTCGGGGACCCTCCGCGGTAGTGACGTGGGGCAGGGCAGTACTTAGCTGCTGCTCCGGCCGCGGGAGGAATCTCCGTCCGGGCCGCGGCAACCGGGAAGGGGGCGTGGCTAGTCTGCGGCCTACTTCCGGTCCGAGCCGCGGCCTGGATTGCTGGATGCGGCGGCTCCCGGACGGGGAGAGCGCCCGGCTGTGACAGAGGCTAGCTTTACCCCTCGCGGACGGCGGGGGGGGGCCGCGGAGCTGCAGCCAGTGGTGGGTCCGGCACCAGGGCAGGCGGGCCTGGTGCGACGGGTGCCCAGGAGGCGGCGGTGAGTGGGGTGACAGCAGGGGCCCTGCAGTTTCTGCTTGGTCACCCAGATCAGGGTGCAGCTCCCGGCCGCGGCGGTCTCCCCCAGGAGGGGGAGGGCCCAGCGGACAGAGGCTTTCACGGGCCCAGGAGGGCTGGATGCGGCGGCTCCTGGCCAGGAGAGCGCCCGGCGAGGACGGAGGCCAGCGTTATCCCCCCCCCCCCGCGGGTGGAGGGGGGGGCCGTGGGGCTGCAGCCAGCAGGGGGTCCGGCACCAGGGCAGGCGAGCCTGGTGCGACGGATGCCCGGGAGGCGTCGGTACGTGGGGGTGACGGCGGGGGCCCTGCGGTCCCTGCCTGGTCACCCAGAGCAGGCGTGCAGCTCCCGGCAGCAGCGGTCTCCGGCGGACGGATGCCTTCTGGGCCCAGGAGGGCAGAAGGCTGGCGGCTCTGGATGGGAGTCTGCTGGCAGCGGGTTGGGCCACAGGTACCCCCCCCGTCCTTGCAGGCAGCGGGGGGGGGGGTCGGGCCAGAAGATGAGGCCCGCGGTGGCAGCCCGTGGGACGGGACGGTTTCCGGGGTTGTCGCCGCGGGACAGAACATGGAGCTTGGAGGATGGTGCCCACGCGGCGTACCAGGAGGACGGCCGTGGTGGTGGCAGCGCTTCGGCGGCGTCTGCGTTACATGAGCCAGAGGCGGTTGGCTCCAGCGAGGAGGAGGAGGAAGCAGCGACGGAAGAATCAGATGTCCGGATGGCGTGACTTTTATTCCAGGATACGCCGGGTCGCGGTCGGGTGAGACGGCCGTGGATTCGGCAGGGTTGGGGCGCAGTTGGTGGGGGGGCGGCTGCGGACACGGCAGCGCCGAGTGGGTTTTTGTGTTTTGATCAGGCATGGGGTATTTTACTGCAGTGGTATATATGGTTGTGGAGAGTGCGCATGCACCGCCGGGGGCATGGACGGGATCGGTGGTTAGTGGGCGCAGGTGCGGCAAGCAGAGTGAGGGCGCATGAGGCGGCAGGGGAGCATTTTCGGGCAGAGGCGGCAAGGGCTGTGACAGAGTGAGTGGTGAGGAAAGAAGAGGGGGTGAGGTGGTGCGTCTGGATGACAGTGGCCAAGTGTGAGAGGTATGGGCACTTCGAAGGCCCGTTGGGGGGGGGCTCACCTGCTGGAGGATGTGAGGGATAAGATTTGAATGGGGGAAAGTGTAGAAATAATTTCGCTGCTCCCCCTGGAACAGTGGCACCTGGATTAGGTTAAGCCAAGTGATTCCGGGAAGGATAAGTAGAGGGGGGGGAGCGCCGGTGGAGGCTCACCCCTCGTACATTTGCAACGTGGCTGCGGGCATTTGCGTTTTTGGCAAGGGTATCAGGGGAAGGAATTGGGTAATTGGTTCGGCATGGTTTGGTTATATGGATCCATTTGGGGTGGCGTGTTAGGTCATATGGCGGTTTAGTCTGGCTTCAGTACGCCGAGTAATTTCAGCAAGGGAAGGTGTTGCGTGCTGGTATGCGGTAGGATCATACGGGCACATCCTTAGGGCTGCAGTGGATGGCGGCTCCTAGTCAGCCCCTTTTGGGGGGCAGTTGGCGGTTCGGGGCTTGGAACCCCGGCGACACGGACAATGAGGGTTGTTTGGGGGGCATAGAATGATGGGTGGTGCAGATTTGGCGCGGACGGTTGTCTTAAGCATAAGTGTTGGGTGGTTGTAAAGATCATAGTAATTCTGTGTCTTTCTATTTGTATTGGTGGATCTTCGCCTCCTTATTGGAAGTTTGCGCTGGGCTAGGGGACGCCTGGTGGTTGTCGGTGGAAATAGGGGTCAGGAAGTGGCTTTGGGCAGGATGGGTGGGCCATTCGGGGCCCTCCTTGTCATGATTGGGTTTCTCTGTTGGGGGGGCAGTGCCGGAAAGGAGCCGTATATATATATATATATATATATATATATATATATTTCGGCTTGTTCAAAACGTATCTTATCTGGAGGAGTCATCGGTGTATGCCTGCTTGGCTCCAGAATTGTCGGCGGTTTATTATGTGTCGTTTGACAGAGGGTGGGATTTGGAAAAGGCGGTGAGCCGTGGAGCATAGATGGCAAAGGCGGTTTTGGAGGCGGCATTAGGTTGTTACTGGTCTACCCTGCTAGCTAGCAGTTCGGGTGCTGCGGGGGGGAGGGGAGTTATTATTATGTTGATCGGTGGGGGCTAATGGGTTTTGTCCCATTTTATGTTCCTTTGGAGGCGGTTATTCCTTGGTGGAGTGTTTGGTGCGTGGTGTGTCCAAGCTTACACCTCTCATTCATTATAGGTTGATTCTCTTTCCATCGGGTTGGCGGGTTGATGATTCGTTTGGGTTGATTGTTTCATTGCAGATGGTGGTGGATACTCTTTTTTTTTTTTTTTTTTTTTTGGGCCGGTTGGCGCAGGCGAAGACTGAGGGTCCAACGCCAGTGATACGGTTTGTGGGGGATAAAGTTTGATGTTATGGTCAGAGAGGTAGGCTTCGTGGGTAATGGGGTGGTCCTATGGGCTGTGATAGAGGCAGTTAGGCCAGCTAAGACGGTGTGGTTTCAGGCGGTGCAGTCTTTGCTGGGGCGGTCGAACCACGGGTGCAGAGTTACGCCACTGGGGCGAGTGTCTGCTGGACGGCTGGCGATGGCTGCGCCAAGGGTGCAGCCATCGGATCATTTGTGTGGGTCACGAGGGAGATCAATGATGATCTGATGGTGTAGGAGGTTTTTTGTTTTTCTTACGGCGATTTAGTGGCCGCGGATTCTGGCTGGGTAAGGTGGTACCTGATGGAACGTGGCTGCGGTACTCGGTTGCAGCGGGTCCAGTTGTTTTCGGGTTGGGCATCGTGGGTAGCACTTCCAATCGGTGGTAGGGGTCGAGTTGTGGAGGTTGGCAGTTTTTTCCGAGAGGAAGGTGTGCTGTCATTCTGACTATCAGTTGGTGGAGAATTAGATTAATAGTTGGTTTGCTAATCCTGGGGCCAAGGGTGGCGTACTTGTGGCCGTTGGTTTCTCAATTGTATGCGTTTTTAAAAAAAAAAAAATAAAAATTTTATGCATGGCGCAACCAGTACTGGGGGTTCACCAAGGGTATAGCAGCTGCTTTGTTTCCTTCCAGTTCTGCAGGTTTCGGAAGTTGAGGCCGGGTAGCAGACGAGGTGGGCACGGTGTGTCCGGAGGGCTTGTGGAGTCTGGTGTGGCTGTGTTGGGGAGCGGCTCGGAGCTCAGTGACTGAGGTTATTTGGTGCTGATATCCAGAAGTGTGGGTGGCGCGGATAACGTTGTTTGGGGCCATGTGTGAGGAAAGCCTGGTGGAGTATTTGGTGGCGGCGTTGGCAGTGGTGAGTAACGGTTTTCAGGTTGCTAGGCCGGCGTCGGCAGTGGAGCAGAGGGTGGCGGCTGTGGCTGTCTTGTTGAGGATTAGATGTGGAGAGATGTTTTCGCAGGATCTTAGTGCGCGGCAGGCCTTGAAGGGGTTTTGTCGTACGGGTGTGAGAGAGCGGGACACAAGGGTCCGTCTCCGTTGTTTTGTGGCAGCGTTTGGTGAGCGTTTTGTGGTTGCTATGTTCATCTGAGCACGAGCGGGTTTTGTTTCCTCTTGTCCACAACGGTTCGTGTTAGCCTTTTGGGGGGCTTTGAGATTGTGGGGTTGGTCAGCCCATCTACGGGTAAGAGCGGAGGTTGAATGTTGGAGGATGTGTCCGCGGTGGTGCAGTGGGTTGAGCGCCGGCTTCGTCGCTCACCGAATCAGGTTAGGCGGATGGTGAAGGTTGGTGTTGTTGTATGCGGTCCCGGGTGCGGAATTATGTTATGAGGACGCCCAGGGTTATTGTTGTGTCACGTTAGTTAAGGTACCATTTTGTGGCAGTGCTGCAGACTTGATTGCAAGTGGCGGGGGTGGGCGCCCGGAATACTACGGGTCGTATTCCTTCTGGATTGGGCTGTCACGGAGGCCCCTCGGTGGTCTCAGAAAAGGGGTTGTGAAAAGAATTGGGAGGTGGGAGTCCTCTCGTTTGTCGGCGTTATGTTTGGCCTCAGTTGTTATCGGGTTAAGGCCAATGGGGGCGTTTGAGTAATTTTGGGAGTGGAATGGGTTGGTGTAACAGGTTGGTGTTATCTGTGGGTTTATAACCTCTGGGTTTTGTGGTGAGGGTGTGCCTCATTTGGATATTTGGGCATTCGTTGGTTCTTTGGGCCTCGGGGGTCTGAGACTCGCCCGAATTTTGCCAGTTGGGTCTGGACGGGTCGATGGTACTGGTCCACTAAGTGGGAGGCAGCGATTTGGTACCTCGAGAAGTTATTTATAAATGTTTAAAAAAAAAAAAAATTGTTGTTGGTTTGTTGCATTGTGGAAGACATACCCGGGCTTAAGCGTGGGGTAGTTTTGATAGTGTGACCAGGTTGGAATGGCGTGGGGCTCGTGCGGTAGGCAGTATCAATCGAGCCTTATTGGGGGCGGCGCCAAAGTTGGTGACGCTGAACTGGTGGTTTTGGAGATGCGATGGGGGTGTATCTTAACGTTATTGGTGCTGTTTTGTGGATGCTGTGATTGCGTGGAGGTGTGGTACAAGCTTTTGGTGTGTGGCGGGTCCAGGCCACGTAAGGAGTCACGTGCCCTGTCCTGTGGCGGGGGGTAGGTCTGGTCCAGAGGCGGTTGAAGGCAATGGTAACTGGACAGAGAGACACCATCTTGGTATGGTGGCTCCAGGTTCCGGGATGTTGCAGGCACGGGGTTCTGCAAAGTTGGGGGGTTAATCCGTAGGTGATTAATACCTCATCTCTGGGTCGGTGTGTTGCGGCCAGGGATACTGGAGTGAGAAGTGGTTCCTGGACTGGGCCTACCCAGGGTTGTATATTTACTGTATTGGTTACTGTGTTACCTATTGTTATTTGTTGGGGTCGCCCGTTGGACGGCGCCCCCTTGTGTTAGTATGTAAATAATAGGTAATAAAGGCTGCTGTGGCCAATTTTAAACCAAGTCACATGCAGTTCGTGTATTATTTACAGATGGTATTGGTGGGTAACACACATACAGCACGACTGGAGAATCCTTCCTCAATGGTCATGCTGCTAACCTTTATGAGGGGCCTTACAAAAGTACAGTGATTCTCACTCATACCACTCACCATTGATCACAATGGTATCTATTTAGCCAATAGTTCCCCCTTATTGTGTTTTTATGATTTTATATCACATCTGGGGTACAAATTCTATCAGTCTAAGATTTCTATGGGATACAGTCATATTACTATGCCACAGTTCATAATTATAGCTAAACCAGCATAATAGCCCGTCCTTCACCGCCCTAGGCAGAGAACATCCTCTTTTTACTGGACTAAATAAGGGGCTGACAGATAATTAACAGGAGGGTGGAAATGATTGTGGTGTTTGCAGTTGCCAATTGTTTGGCATTGGCAAATAAAATGGACCTCAGTAAAATATTATTCATTCCTGGTGGAGACCAGCAAAACCTTCAGCCTTTTCCATGCTCCACATTTGAAAACAAGCCTAAAGTTAAAAAAATGACCCTCACAATATATTGCATCTGTCACATGTTTACTTCAGAGGCAATGATAGAGTGTGACCATTGCAAAATGTGGCTTCACTTCTCCTGTGCTGGGATATCGGCAAAGAGAGACGAGTTGCTGCTAAAAATCCATTTTTATGTCAAACATGCAAACATTAATGTATTTTTGTATTTTCATTTCTTTGCAGCTCAGGGAATTTTTTTTTTTTTCTTCACACGGTCAACTGTAAAAGGAACCAGTCAATATGACTTTAGACTGACCTAAGATACAGCGGCTTGCGAAAGTATACAACCCCCTTGGTATTTTTCATGTTTTGCTACCTCACAACCTTGAATTTACATTTTTGGGTTTGGTTTATTTCTTTGTTTTTTTTTTGTTTTTTTTAAAGGGTTTGCATCAGTTCATGTAAAGAACATGGCGATGATAAATGTCATTTATTAACCATGTGAGGTCTGACTGTCTGGATTAAATGGATAGTCATTAAAAGTTTGGAAATTACTATTTTGTTGGTCTTTTTGGAAAAATGATGTTTGTTTATTTGTAAAAATATCAACTTAAATTTACCATTTAATATAAATAGAATGTGATAGAAAAAAATACAATCTCAAAATCACTGAGACATCTTGAAATATGCAGAGTTATTATGTCGCGGGCGGGGGGTGCGCCGCTGCTCGACCGCTCGCTTGCGGCTCGGGTCCGGCTGCTGCGTGCTGCTCAGTGGCTCAAGCGGTGGGCCGGATCTGGGGACTCGAGCGGCGCTCCTCGCCCGTGACTGAAAGGGGAGATTGGTTGTTGGGATATAGTCCGTGACGCCACCCACGGTTTGTGGTGAGGTTGGGACACCACCGCTGCTCTGGACGGGGGATCCCGGGAGTGATGACAGGGAGCAGCTGAGATGGTTCTCTCCCCTCCATGGGTAGGGGGATTTAGTGGTCCCGGGGCCCGGTGTTGTGGGTTGGAAGGTGGATGGTGGGAGCTGGGGAGGTGCAGGGTCGCAGGGGCAGCGCAGTGCCAGGCGGCACGGTGGTACTCACTCAGCCAGTAATTTACACAGAGTCTCTGGTCACACAAACGGCTGGATGGACGGGTCTCACAGACGGCTGCGGCGGTCACTCCCGGTAGGTTGGCGGTGACTGTCTCTCCCTGCACCTTCGGTGTGTTGTGGCCCCGATGGCTTCCCACCGGTAGCCTGCTCCCCACCGGTATAGTTGCTAGAGGAGCTCCTTTTTGCCCGCAGGCTCTGGCCCTGAGAACCCTGGCCTTGGCGGTAGCTGTATTTCCCTTCACGGTTGAGCGGTTGCCTTCAGTCGGGTCTTTGGTTGCTGAGGAACCCCGGAGGTTCCCGTCGCTAACGGATTTGACCAGTTTAACGGCGACTCCAAGCCTGGTCGGGGTCCGTAGGCCCTGCCGCGTGGTGCTGGCGTTTCTTCGCTCCTCGATCCGGTACCGGTGGGCCACCGCCCGACCTCGGCCCTCACGGTTGTGCGTCAATCGGCCTCGCCTGCAGACGGTCACCACCGTCTGCCAACCTTGCTGTAGATGCCTGGACCACGTACCCGGACACGGTCAGTCTGCAGCTCCACTACCACTTTCTCAACTGTCAAAATTCAACTGAGTCCTTTTCCCGCCTCCAGGGCTGTGAACTCCTCTATGGGCGGAGCCAACCGCCTGGCTCCGCCCCACCTGGTGTGGACATCAGCCCCTGGAGGGAGGCAACAAGGATTTTTGTGTGACTGGTGTGCCTAACCGGGGTGTGGGGTGTGTTGGTGTGGCTTCTGTGACGTCCTGGCTTGTCCAGGGTGCCACAATTACCACATAGTGAGCTGTCAGATTTTGTCTGGTCACTGAGGGGTTAACACCATATTTGAAGGTTAATAGCATTTTTAAATTAACAGGTTCCCTTTAATGTAAAATATATACTTGTATTAATATTATATTTTCCAAAGTTTTATAAAGAAATATATAAGCTTTATATTGTGTCGTGTTTTTTTCCATTTATTTTTCTTTAGAGGGTGGGATACAGACAAGGCTAGTACTGTGAAAACACACTGACACAGCTCTGCTGTATCACTGTAAACTGACAGCAGAGCTGTGTACTGTATCAAGCACTATAGGGCACATTGTATTATGGAGCATCATATAGGGCACACTATATTATGGAGCATCATATAGGGCACATTATATTATGGAGCATCATATAGGGCACATTATATTATGGAGCATCATATAGGGCACATTATATTATGGAGCATCATATAGGGCACATTATATTATGGAGAATCATATAGGACGCATTATACTGTATGGAGGACTATATGGGGCACGCTGTATGATATGGAAGGCAATGAAGGGGGAATTCCAGTATATGGAGGACTATATAGGGAATCGAGGTTGTTCAGTAGAATGAAAATTACTTTATAAGGGCTGCAAAGCTGTGAAGAAAAAAATATATATTTTTATAATATATGTGTGTGTGTGTATAATTATATATATACATATATATATATATATATGTGTGTATATATAAAAAAATATATATAATATATTATACCCCCCCCTTTAGAGTCATGTAGCTAATACCCATTACATCGCTTGTAGTTATCTCAGGTCCTCAAAGAGTCAAATAATCATGCAATGATTCTTCTAGGAACAGAGCAGAAATCTTGGATAAGACCAATGTTTCGGCCTTGCAGCCTTTCTCAAGGTCTCTAAGTAAAGGTTTCCTGGAGGAGTATGTCCTGGAAGCTGTTTCAGCCTCACTGATAGACTCCTCCAGGCAACCTTCACGTAGAGACCTTGAGAAAAGCTGCAAGGCCGAAACATTGATCTTATCCAAGATTTCTGCTCTGTCACCAGACAGAACCGTTGCATGAATATTTGACTCTTCATTTGTGGACCTGCGATAATCAACTACATGTTAGAATTTTTTCTCATGGACACATTATTTTGCTGCCACTATTTTCAGGGATATTCTCAAATATACCCATTACATTACACCACTACCCCCATAGAAGTAGACAATCAGTTACACATTTTTAAAGGAGTAATGATGTAATGTGTGACCCTGCGTTGTCTACATTACTACTCCCTTAGAAATACAGCGCGATCAAACATTTCTATGTGAGTAGTACTGTAATGTGTCCACTTCTATGGGAGTAGTAATGTAGTGGACGGAGCGGGGGTCACACATTACACTACTGCTCCCATAGAAGTGGACAGAGCGGGGGTCACACATTACACCACTGCTCCCATAGAAGTGGACAGAGCGGGGGTCACACATTACACCACTGCTCCCATAGAAGTGGACGGAGCGGGGGTCACACATTACACCACTGCTCCCATAGAAGTGGATGGAGCGGGGGTCACACATTACACCACTGCTTATATACAAGTGGACGGAGCGGGGGTCACACATTACACTACTGCTCCCATACAAGTGGACGGAGCGTGGGGTCACACATTACACCACTGCTCCCATAGAAGTGGACGGAGCGTGGGGTCACACATTACACCTCTGCTCCCATAGAAGTGGATGGAGGATGGTAACTATGCTTCTGCTGTGATGACGTTACTTTGGGATATAAATCTGCTGAGATGTGGGTACGAGCTCTTATGGCTCCTGTATGTTTTATATTACAGAGGTGTAAAATTAATGGAAAGAGAAATGATTAGTAGCTGAACAGATGATGCCTGTAATGAGGATATCTTGGGGAATTGGGGAGCTGTAGAGAAACCTGATCATGGTAAGCGTGAGCAGAACATGGACGCTATAATGGTGACTGGAGCGGGGGGAAAAGCTGCCACAAGGAGCAAAGATGACACTTGAAATAAGCAACTTTACTAAAGGTAGAAAGCTAAAGATTTTTCCAAAGCTCAGTTAAGGCTATGTGCACACGCTGCAGTTTTGTTTCTTCAGCAAAATAACCCACCCACTGGCTGAAAAACACATGCATTTCGGTGCGTTTTTGAGGGTTTTTTTTTATCAATTGATGGGGACATTTTTGCCCATGTGTTTTTGTCACTATATTCAATGCAAAAAACACAGGTCAGAAATGCAGAAAGGCTATGGCTATGACCCACCCAGGGACTGTGGGGGTACTCTGTCCCGGACCCAGTATTACAGGGATACATCACGGGTCTGGCTGATGCCCGGTTCTGTGACCCTGGGGGACACTTAAAAACGGGGTAAAATAAAAATAAAGGAATGTTTTTCATGATGCTAGTTGCGGTATGCGGCTAGGTGAGGAAAGACGCCGCGGCTGCAAAGTCTCTCACTGCTGGGGCTGGTGGTATTTAACAGCCTGGATGTAATGGCCCTCCGCAAGTAGGGCTGAGCCCCAGGGGATAACAGGTGAAACAGGTATGAGAAGAACTCAGACCACACAAGAGCTGCGGTTTAACTTGTCTTTTACTCACGGGTTCTGTGAGCTGCAGTCCGGCTGGTGCTGGTCTGTCCCAAACGGGGCCTCGGTATTCCTTTTGTCTCAGTGCCGGTGATTTGACCTGGTGAGTAGTTGGTGGATCCCTGTAGCCTGAAGCGTTTTGGGGTCCCCTCCTGGTCTCTCAGTCTTGGCTCGTATGGCAGGCAGCTTGATCCTCCCTGGAGTTGGACCTTTGTGTCAGCTCCCTGGGTTCCCTCTTTGCGGCTGTTCTCTGGACACTAATGTTGGTGAGGAACCGGGACGATTCCCTCAACAGTCAGATTTATCAGATGAGCGTGAAGCGTCTTTCTGAACTAGGGCTCTGCACCCCGCCAGTGCCTGGTCCTGTGAGTACTCCCTGTACTCTTTCAGCGACCATACTCCTTTTTGCTACAGTTCAGTCATTCCACACTTGCTGTCTGTCTGCATGTTAAATTCAGACCTCCTCACTCCATGTCTGACAACTGTCAACTGCTTGGCGGGTTTGGATGAGCCCCAACTATAGGTGGCTATCCATCAGGTCCGTCTCTAGCCTGTTACCCAGTCTGGGGACAAGGGCATGATTGTGTGTGTGTTCGGTTGATGTTTAGTTTTTACCGGCATTGGTCTTCCGGGAACGCGACGTTAGCACTGCACCTGTTACTAGATGCAATACCCTGTGGTACCTGACAGCTCAAGGGGGTCACAGCTATGTGCACACACTGCATATTTGTAGTGACCACAAAAATGCATCCAAAAATCGCATTTGTTTTGCCGCGTTTTTGTTAATGCATTTTTTTATAGGAGAAACAAAACAGGATAGGACAATTGATAGCTAGAATAGATCAAACATATAACGTAGATTGATTCTGTTATTTCTTTCTATCGATAGATGGGTGATAGCTAGGTTGGACAGCTGTTTTTTTTTATTTTTTGTTTAATTTTACTTCTTATTAAAAAAAAAGTGGCGTCCCCCCATTTTTCATATCCAGCACAGGAACAGCGGCAGCTGCAGGCTACAACCCATCAGCTGTCTGCTGTACCTTGGCTGGTTATGAAAAATAGAGGGGATCCCACGCTTTGTTTTTTTTCATTATTTGATTAATTTTTCTTAAAAAAATGACGTGGAGTCCCCCCTATTTTTCTAAAACTAGCTAAGGTGTAGCAGACAACTGGAAATTATTATTAGGGTGGGAAGGGCCATGGTTATTTGGCCCTTTCCAGCCTAACAATAGCAGCCCACAGCTGCCCCAGAAGTGACGCATCTATTACATGCGCCAATTGTGGCGTGGGCTCTGGCTCTTCCCGTTGCCCTGGTGCGGTGGCAATCTGGGTAATAAGGAGTTAATAGGCCATTGCTGCCACTAAGTCCTAGATTAGTGATGGCAGGTGTGCCTCTCCTGCAGCGGTCGAACCGCTCGGATCAGGGGGTTGCTACTGTGGCTCGAGGGTCTCCGGACCCGGGGGCTCACGGCCACTTCAAATGAAAAGGGGTATTATAATAATATATATATATATTTATTTATATAGCGCTATTAATTCCACAGCGCTTTACATACATTCGCAACACTGTCCCCCTTGGGGCTCACAATCTAAATTCCCTATCAGTATGTTTTTGGCGTGTGGGAGGAAACCGGAGTACCCGGAGGAAACCCACGCAAACACGGGGAGAACATACAAACTCCTTGCAGATGTAGTCCTTAGTGGGAGTAGAACCCAGGACCCCAGCGCTGCAAGGCTGCAGTGCTAACCACTGAGCCACCGTGCCGCTATTTACAGGGGATGTGTTAGTGATGCCACCCATGGTTCGTGGTAAGGGGAGTACCGCTGCTGTCGATGGGAGTACCCGGGGGAGATTGAGTGGGGCAGCCAGATGACGTTCCCTCCACGGGTAGGGGAGGCCCCGGGACTCTGGATGGTGGAGGTGCTGGGGAGCGAAGCGCTGGTTGGAAGCAGAGGAGGACCACGTACTCACTGCCTCTCTGGGGGGAGCCCATCCGGGAGTCTGCTCCCTTTGGTGTTGCGGGTGGTCAGTACCTTGCCTCCATGCACTAGTGTTAGATGTTCTGTGTGACCCCTCGGCCTGAAGCTTTCTGGGTCCCGCTCCTCATGATTAGGTAAGGAAGCTATGCTCTCGATGGCTGACACTTGGGATTTCAATGGGCTCCATGGGTTGGAAAGCCCTATCACCCTCGTTATGTTGATGCCTTCGATCTCTGAAGTCTTGGGGACAGTTCATAGAGATACTATCCTCCGCAGGTTAATTATCAGGTTGCTTGAAGCTACTCCCTGATCTAGGGTTCAGTACCCCGCTGTGCTCGGTACCGGTTCGGTTACTAGGTACTCCGGTGCCAACCGTTCTTCAAAACTAAGTCTGGCTCCTTTCTCTAATACTCTGCGACCGGGTCTCTGACTCCTCCGGTCCCAGACCACCGTCTGCGACCTAGCCAACGTCTCCCAGGGAGCTCCAACTCCCCTCGCTTCTCACTCTCTGAGGAGTACCACTGCTCTCCAGGGAGCTCCTACTCCCAGCTCCTCACTCTCAGGGAGCTACCATTCAACTGACTCTCCCCTCCCACTAGTCTGCCTGACCCCTAGGAAGGTGGCCTTATTCCAGCTAGACCACCCACTGGTGTGCATGACAGGGTGTGGTGTGAGGTGTGGTTAGGATTTGAATGCTGATAGAGCAACACCAAAAGTCAGGATCCCAGAACCATGGGGGGTTTAGTCCTGCACCAGAAGATAAAAGAGTGCAGTACCCTTTAACACCCTGACTAGTACAGGGGCGTCATACAGGCATCTGAGACACCCCTAATCACTAATCTGTAAGTGAAAGTAAATACACACCCCAAAAATCCTTTAGTTGAAATAAAAGACAAAAAAGCACCCTCTTTTACCACTTTATTAACCCCTTAAAACACCCCTACAGGTTCGATGTAATCCACACCAGGTCCCATGAGTCTTACAGCACTGCTACATCTGAATCTCACAGAGCCATAGAACATGACTGCTCGCTGTGAGGTTCAGGCTGCGACTAAAGTGAGCCATGCAATCAACGGTGACATCACTCAGTTGATGTGCGGTCACAGCTGGAGTGCTCAATCTGACCGGAAATAACCTGAGTTATGTCACCGCTGATCATGCGGCTCACTCCAGTTGCTGCATGGAGCTCACAGCGGGCAGTCTTGTTTTATGGCGCTCGTTGTGAACGTCAGATGTAGCAGTGTTGGAAGCAATGTAGGACCTCGTGTGGATTACGTCGAACCAGGAGTGGTGTTTGTGGAGACACGGGGCTCAGTGGGTGCTCTCATCCACTAAAACCCGCCGCCTTTAGAAAGACAGCGTGGCTCAGGGCTCATCCCAACTGAACGCCGGCCTCCTTAACCGTGGGCGTAACACTACTCAGACAACACAGGGTGAGGGAACCACAATAATTAGACTTTATTGGATCCCCAAACAATTAACGGCACATAACACATAACCAGCAAAACACACAAATGTAACAGGCAACAGAGTCTCACCCTTCCGCTGGCTCACCAGGGATTTAGAATGTCCATGCCTCAGAGGTTCCAGGGCTATTTACTCAAATCCAGCAGCACCCCGCTTTTGGCGGGCACCCACCGAGAAAAGAATAATGCCAGATTTAGGAAGCTGGCTGAGGTCTGCAAAGTCTGTTCCAGGTGACTGAACTGTCCCAACCTGAGTGTCCTCCTTAGGTAGGCCTGGTATGATGTTACAATCCTGGCAGCCGGAGTCGAAATCCCTAGGCTGTGGATATGGTCTCCAACCGGATCCGGAGTCCCTAGATTGAAGCCATAAGATATCCTGATCCTCTAGTCAGCTCCAAAGAGCTTAGACTGGATCCATCAACCTTCATCAACCCTGGTGGCTTAAAGAAGTCCCTTTTATAGTCATAACTTTCCCTTAGGATACACTGCGTCCTCATCGATTGGTTGGACAAGATTGCTTCTCCCATTGGATGAATTTCAAGCTGCATGGATAATGTTCATTTAAATGATGTGCATAGAAAGACTCAGTATATCTACATGGAGTCGGCAAGTCACCGACTAGACAATGGCTACTAAGGTAATCACATTATCAATACACAACTACAATACAATGGTTACTGGAAAAGTCTGGAGAGCAATAGCTAAGCAAACATGACTTAGCACACATAAGAACAATAGTCTGGCTGAATGTTAAGAAACGTTAACCCATAAGAGTCCATGTCGTCACATTCCTCCCCCTTCTTAATATTAGCCAGACATGATAGGCTTCCGATCATCCTTCTCCTCTTGTCGGGAAAGCCCATCCGCATTTCCATGGTTCTTGCCCTGTTTATGGGAGATGGAAAAATTGTAAGATTGTAATGCCAGACTCCACCTGAGCAAGCGTCCGTTGTCCCCGGCAGTGCGATTTAGCCAACTCAATGGATTGTGGTCAGTGAGGACTGTGAACTCATTGCCATAGAGGTAGGGCTGCAATTTTTTTAGGGCCCAGACTATGGCCAGGTATTCTTTTTCTATGGTGGCATAAGCCCTCTCTTGGTCCAACAGTTTCCGGGAGAGGTAAGCTAACGGATGTTCGTCACCGTTGTCCCCCACTTGGCTAAGTACAGCTCCTAGTCCTGTGTCCGATGCGTCTGTTTGGACAATGAATCTGCGACGGAAGTCAGGAGCAGTCAAGACTGGGCTTTGCTATGGGGAGATAAGTAACTGACTATGTAAGGGGAATACATGAAATAGCAGAAACTGCTGTGTGAATACTGACTTGAAAAATCCAATAGCTATATGTAAGAGTGAAAATGTGAAAAATGGAATCTGCATTACTCCCATGAACATATGAATCAAGAGAAATTTAGCTACTGAATTGATCAATGCAATAGAGCCCCAACACTACGCCAAAGTATTTCTCTACATTGGGGTCCCTAGCTTGTGTGTGTCCTCTCATGCATTTGAAAAACTTACCGTGTATGGGAAGCTGAGACCCAGGCTATTTATGCGTATGATATGGATTGGCAATAGGTGTGGTTGGGGAGGGTTCACAAACGAAAAACTACTAACAAATAAGGAAGAAAGTTTGGAACACCATTCTAAGTCTGAACTGGGTGCAAAAACCTAAAAAAACATCACTATGGGGAGATAAAGTATGCACACCAGTGACTATGTAAGGGGAATACATGAAATAGCAGAAACTGCTGTGTGAATACTGACTTGAAAAATCCAATAGCTATATGCAAGAGTGAAAATGTGAAAAATGGAATCTGCATTACTGCCAAGAACATATGAATCAAGAGAAATTTAGCTACTGAATTGATCAATGCAATAGAGCCCCAACACTAGAGATGAGCGAACCGGTCGCGGTTCGGCTCGAGGTCGGTTCGCCGAACGGAGGTCCCGTTCGAGTTCGGTTCGTCGAACGTTCGACGAACCGAACTCGAACCGCATAGGAAACAATGGCAGGCATTCACAAACACATAAAAACACAGAGAAAACACCCTCAAAGGTGTCCAAAAGGTGACAAACAACTCACAACACAACACAAACACATGGGAAAGTGACAAGAACAAATTCTCATGCGAAAACAAAAGAGCGTAACGAGGAAAAAGAGGACGAGACACAGATATAGGCATGGGACGCCCTTCTAAAATCATGTAAAACACCGCAAGGTGACTCCAAGCGGAGTCTCCCTTTTTTCCAAAAATTGGGCCACACAGACACCCCATCAGTGGCAGCACTTGTGCCCTAGTTGCAAACAGGATGTTTTGATTTGCATCAAGCACATTCAAAAATACGCCATAATTAACTGTCCCCAGGATGACACCGGGGTAGGTAGCAAAGTTTTTGCTGAACCATGACTTGTTCATCTTGGCTCCTTTTAAAAACAATGTAAGCAAGGGTTACTCCAAGCGGAGTCTCCCTTTTTTCAAAAAATTGGGCCACACAGACACCCCATCAGGGGCAGCACTTGTGCCCTAGTTGCAAACAGGATGTTTTGATTTGCATCAAGCACATTCCAAATCCACAAGCATTTACTCTCCCCAGGATGACACAGGGGTAGTAAATTCCTTGTGGATCCATGACTTGTTCATTTGTCACTGGACAGACGCGTGCGCTTATCTGTCAGCACACACCCAGCAGCACTGAAGACACGTTCAGAGACAACGCTGGCAGCTGGACACGACAAAATCTCCAAGGCGTAAGTGGAGAGCTCTGGCCATTTTTCAAGATTTGAAGCCCAAAATGAGCAAGGCTCCATTTGCAAAGTCATGGCATCGATGTTCATTTGGAGATACTCCTGTATCATCCTCTCCAGCCGTTGACTATGTGTTAGACTTGTTGTCTCTGTTGGCCTTGCAAAGGAGGGTCTAAAAAAATTATGAAAAGATTCCATAAAATTGCTGTTACCAGCACCAGATACAGTCCTACTGGTACGGGTAGACTGTTGAAGATGACGAGACCGTCCCATGTTTGTCAAGTTACAACTGGGAGATTCACTCCCTGCACCTGCACGGTTGTTTGGTGGAAAAGCCGAGCTAAGATCGAGTAACAGCTTCTGCTGATACTCCTGCATATGTGCGTCCCTTTCTATTGCTGGAATTATGTCACAAAATTTGGACTTGTACCGGGGATCTAATAGTGTGGCAAGCCAGTAGTCATCATCACTTCTAATTTTGACAATACGAGGGTCATGTTGGAGGTAGTGCAGCAAGAAGGCGCTCATGTGTCTTGCGCAGCCATGCGGACCAAGTCCACGCTGTGTTTGTTGCATAGAGGTGCTAACCGTTCTTTCTTCCTCTGACATCTCCCCCCAACCTCTTTCAACTGAAATTTGACCAAGGTATCCCTCATCCGCTGAGTCTTCCATGTCCATGGACAGTTCGTCCTCCATTTCTTCATGTTCTCCTGCACCTTCCTCAACATTTCGCCTGCTACCATGCGCCCTTGTTGATCCCTGTCCCCCATGGTCCCATGCGTGCCGCGTTGGTGATGATGAACGTCTGGACCTTGGTGATGTTGTTGTGTCTTGCGCATATGAATCCTCCTGTAGTTCCTCCCCTTCCTGTTGTCTCACCCCCTGACTCCGAATAGTGTTTAGCGTGTGCTCCAGCATGTAAATGACTGGAATTGTCATGCTGATAATGGCATTGTCAGCGCTAAACATATTCGTCGCCATGTCGAAACTGTGAAGAAGGGTGCATAGGTTCTTGATCTGAGACCACTCCATCAGGGTGATCTGACCCACCTCTGCATCTCGTTGGCCCAGGCTATACGTCATGACGTATTGCACCAGGGCTCGGCAGTGCTGCCACAGTCGCTGTAACATGTGGAAAGTCGAATTCCAGCGTGTCGGCACATCGCATTTCAGGCGATGAACCGGCAGGCCGAAAGACTTCTGGAGCGATGCAAGTCGCTCAGCTGCGGCGCTTGAACGGCGGAAGTGAGCAGACAGTTTTCGTGCCCTGGTCAGAAGGCCATCTAGGCCGGGAGAGTGTGTTAAAAATTGCTGGACAACAAGGTTCAACACGTGAGCCATACAAGGTACGTGTGTCACCTTGCCCAGGCGAAGTGCCGCACCCAGGTTTGCAGCATTGTCGCACACGGCCTTACCAGGCTGCAGGTTGAGTGGAGACAACCATTTATTAAACTCGGACCGCAGAGCTGACCACAACTCCTTAGCTGTGTCTCTTATTCCCAAGACATGTCAAGCTAAAGACCGCCTGATGCCGTTGCGCTCTGCTGCCAGCATAGTAATGAGGGGTGCGTGATTCCTTCTGCACAGTGAGAACGCTGGTGGCCTGACCAGGCAGGCTTGGGGCGGAGGTGGAGGACACAGATGAGGTGGAGGAGGCAGAAGCAGTGGAGGAACTTGGACAGACAGAGGATTGACACACAAGTCGTGGGGACGGCAAGACTTGTGCAGCAGACCCTTCACCATCTATCACCATAGTTACCTAGTGCCCAGTCAGCGACATGTAACGTCCCTGTCCATGCTTACTGGTCCAAGTATCGGTGGTAAAATGCACCCGTTCACACACAGAGTTTCTCAAGGAAGCGGTGATGTTGTGTGCGACATGTTGGTGTAGCGTGGGCACACCTTTCTTAGAGAAGTAGTGGCGACTGGGCATCTGGTACTGGGGCACAGCGACAGACATAAGGTCTCTAAAATCCTGTGTCCACCAGGCGGAAAGGCAGCATTTCGGTAGCCAAGAGCTTACAGAGGGATAAAGTCAACCTCTTAGCTTTGTCATGGGTCGCAGGAAATGGCCTTTTATTTGTCCACATCTGAGGGACAGAGATCTGGCTGCTGTGTGTAGACGGTGGTGAGTAGGGTGTCCCTGGAAAAATGCAGGTTTGTGAGGAAAGTGCAGACGGAGACATGATGTTGCCTTCATCCAACGTTGGTGCTATCGATGTCTGAGAGAGCTGTACACACGCACTTGTTTCCCCTTCCAAACCAACTGACGACCTACCAAGCAAACTGCCTGTTGCGGTTACAGTGGTGGAAGTTGTGCGTGGAAAACCAGGTGTGACAGCTGTCACCACAGTCCTAGAAGATGAAGAGCGCGCGGATGCACTGGAAAGGGCAGGCGGTGGATGGTTCGATCCGCTAGGCCGCATTGCAGCACGGTGAGCTTCCCACCGGAACATATGATATTTATTCATGTGACGATTCATGGAAGAAGTTGTCAAACTGCTGAGGTTTTGCCCTCTACTAACAGAATCACGACAAATTTTACAGATCACATAATTTGGGCGATCTTTTGCTATGTCAAAAAAGGACCAGGCTAGGCAAGGCTTTGAGGGCATGCGACCTGCTGAGCCCCCCCGACTAGTGCTCAGAGGCAGAGTGGTGGCTGAGGATGCAGTTGTAGACGTGCTACCAGTGCTCCGACTCTGTCCAGGAAGGCGCAAGGTAACTTCGTCGTCGGTTGCATCCTCCTCCACCGCCTCTGTTGACCTCCTCGAGTGCCTGACTGTGGGTTGACAGTAGGTGGGATCTAGAACTTCCTCATCAATTGTTGTGTTTGCACTCCCCTCACCCTCAGACCGAGCCTCTTCTTGCCCTGACCGAATATTTAAGTTGTCATCCCAATCTGGTATCTGCATCTCATCGTCATCAGTATGTTCCTCATTGTCTATAACCACAGGTGTTACAGTTTGTGACAAAGGGTCAACATTATGCTCAGAAACTTGGTCCTCACGGCCTGAATGAGAGTCACAAAGGTTCTGGGCATCACTGCAGACCATTTCATGTTCTGTACTCACTGTAGCTTGGGAGCAGACCTCTGATTCCCAGGCTATAGTGTGACTGAACAGCTCTGCAGACTCAGCCATCTCAGTTCCACCATACTGTGCAGGGCTGATGGAGACTTCAGAGCTGGGAGAAAGCAAGTTTGATTGGGATGACAACTCAGAGGACTGGTGTTTTTTGGATGCGGTAGTTGAGGTGGCTGAGAGGGCACTTGTTGGACCACTTGAGATCCATTCAAGCATTTTCCTTTTTTGGCCATCATCTACCTTTGTTCCTGTTGTTCGTGTCCGTAAAAAAGGGAGCACATCGGATTGTCCACGGTAAGTAGTAGACATCTTACTTTTGCTGGTAGATGGTCTATCTTCAGCAGATGTTAATGGAGCTTTGCCACCTTCCCCACGGACAAACCCTTTTTTTCCTTTTCCACCACGCCTCTTCCCCTTTCCACCAGCATCTGGCATTTTGCCACTCATGTTGATTGCGACAAGATTGTGCACTTAAAAGGTGGTAGTAAAAATTGAGAGGTGGTGTAGATTGCAGCGGTGGTCTAGCTTTATTAACAGCAGAATAATAAAGAATAATTATCCCTGACAATGCAACTACGGCCCTTAAACTGGCAGCATAAATTGCTAGTATAATGGCTTAGTAACAATGAGTTTGAGTGTGCAATGCAGGCAGACGTGCTGCAAATATCTGTGCACTACTGGGACTATACAGAAGTCCAATAGCCACGTTTAGGATGCCACTAAGTTCACTCAGTGTTTGCTAGTATAATGGCTTAGTAACAATGAGTTTGAGTGTGCAATGCAGGCAGAGGTGCTGCAAATATCTTTGCACTTGTGGGACGATACAGAAGTCCAACAGCCATGTTTAGGATGCCACTAAGTTCACTCAGTGTTTGCTAGTATAATGACTTAGTTATAATGAGTTTGAGTGCGCAATGCAGGCAGACGTGCTGCAAATATCTTTGCACTACTGGGACGATACAGAAGTCCAATAGCCACGTTTAGGATGCCACTAAGTTCACTCAGTGTTTGCTAGTATAATGGCTTAGTAACAATGAGTTTGAGTGTGCAATGCAGGCAGACGTGCTGCAAATATCTTTGCACTACTGGGGCAATACAGCAGTCCAACAGCCATGTTTAGGATGCCACTAAGTTCACTCAGTGTTTGCTAGTATAATGGCTTAGTTATAATGAGTTTGAGTGTGCAATGCAGGCAGACGTGCTGCAAATATTTGTGCACTACTGGGACTATACAGAAGTCCAATAGCCACGTTTAGGAAGCCACTACGTTCACTCAGTGTTTGCTAGTATAATGGCTTAGTAACAATGAGTTGGAGTGTGCAAAGGGCAGGAGGGTACAGTGGCAGGGTTGTGGGTCTGGGTAGAGGAATGGAAGCCTGCCTTTCTATCCCTCCTAATGGGGAAATGCAGCGAGGAAATACCTGACCTTAGCTACACAGACGCTGTCATCTTGTGTAGCTGTTAAACTCTGTTTTCACGGACCTGTCACCTATGGCTCCGGCCATGCCGGTATGAGCCCTTAAAAGGACTGATAGAAAGTGCTATCCCTAAGCTGTCCAGCGCTGTGTATGGAGCGCATACAGCAGTATCGGCGATAGGACTCAGGACGGAGCTGCGCCAGTGATGTCTGACACAAAGGACGCAGAAGAGATAATGGCGTCCGGACGGGCAGATACTCGTTTTTATAATGCAGGGACATGTGACATGGACATCCTATCACACATGCCGTTGCTTCTCTGGCTAAAAGTCCACTTAGCTGTGTGTGTGTCTGGGATTGGCTGACATGCTGGCCCGCTCCACAACACGCGCGCGCTTAGGGAAGGAAGACAAGGAAAAAAAAAAAATGGCCATTATACATACAGCAGTGATCTGAATGCGTTGTTCCCGCACACTATACACTGAAATGTCATAATAGTGAGAGTCACAGAGTGACTTACACTATTACAGCGGAAAGCCAGCTAGGAATTAGCTGGTTTTTTTTGCTGCTAGAACCGTTCTCGAACGTATCTAGAACTATCGAGCTTTAGCAAAAAGCTCGAGTTCTAGTTCGATCTAGAACAGCCCCCAAAATCACTCGAGCCGCGAACTGGAGAACCTCGAACCACGAACCGCGCTAAACTCTACCCAACACTACGCCAAAGTATTTCTCTACGTTGGGGTCCCTAGCTTGTGTGTGTCCTCTCATGCAGTTAAAAAACTTACCGTGTATGGGAAGCTGAGACCCAGGCTATTTATGCGTATGATATGGATTGGCAATAGGTGTGGTTGGGGAGGGTTCACAAACGAAAAACTACTAACAAATAAGGAATAACGTTTGGAACACCATTCTAAGTCTGAACTGGGTGCAAAAACCTAAAAAAACATCACTATGGGGAGATAAGGTATGCACACCAGTGACTATGTAAGGGGAATACATGAAATAGCAGAAACTGCTGTGTGAATACTGACTTGAAAAATCCAATAGCTATATGTAAGAGTGAAAATGTGAAAAATGGAATCTGCATTACTGCCATAAACATATGAATCAAGAGAAATTTAGCTGTTTTTTTAGGTTTTTGCACCCAGTTCAGACTTAGAATGGTGTTCCAAACGTTATTCCTTATTTTTTAAGACTGGGCTTTGGGCTAGCCGGTCTTTCAATTGGAGGAACGCAGTTTCACATTCTGGGGTCCAGACAAGGTTACGGGCATATCTTTTGGTTGTGAGGTCAGTGAGCGGTTTTGCTATGGTACTGTAATTGGGGATAAACTTTCGATAGTAGTTTGCGGTTCCTAGAAACGCACGGACCTGTTTTTGATTGACCGGGCGTGGCCACTGGATAATGGCTTCTACTTTTGCAGGTTCGGGACGAATGCACCCACTTCCCACCCGATGTCCCAGGTATAGCACTTCGGCCATCCCCATTTGGCATTTGTCAGGTCGGATGGTGAGCTGGGCTTTGGCTACCCTCTGCAGCACCTGGGACACATGCTGAAGATGCTCTTCCCAAGTGTCGCTGAAGATAGTGATGTCATCCAAATAGGCCTGGGCATACCCCTGACATCCCTCTAGTAAATGGTCTACCATTCTCTGGAAGGTGGCTGGGGCGTTTTTCATCCCAAAAGGCATGCTGGTAAACTCAAAGAGGCCAAAAGGGGTTATGAAGGCCGATTTCTCTTGAGCGTCTTTTGTGAGTGGGATCTGCCAGTATCCCTTGCTCAAATCGAGGGTAGATATAAACCGAGACCCCCCTAACCTATCTAGTAGTTCATCCACCCGGGGCATGGGGTAAGCATCTGTAATCGTGACCTCATTGAGCCGTCTATAGTCCACACAGATACGAGTACTCTTGTCCTTTTTTGGCACCAACACCACACTGGCAGCCCATGGGCTATGGGAGGGGACTATGACTCCCATATTTAACATGTCATCCACCTCGGCCTTCATCATTGCCAACATAGGAGGGGTCACCCGGTAGGCGGGTTGTCTTAGTGGGGTGGCTGCCCCTGTATTGACATGATGCTGGACCAGGGGGGTTCTACCAGGCTGACTTGTGAACAGGGTTTCATATGTTCCGAGTATGTCTGATATCTATCGCTTCTGTGATGGACAAAGCTGCTCCCCTAGTGATACATCTTTTACCCCCATTTCCCTTTTGGAGTCCACTAATAGGTCTGGGATCTGGTCCAACTCTGGATCATCTAACTCTGGACAGCAAACTGCTAAATTGGTGACTTCTCGTTCCTCATAAGCTTTTAGCCTGTTGATGTGGTAGGTACGCTCACGAACACCTGCTCGATCCAGGGCCACGGTGTAGTCCGTATTGCCACATTTCTTGGTAATGGTGAATGGACTTGCAGTTTGTTTTTCCGCACCGGTACTAGTACTAGGACCTTCTGTCCACAGGCAAATTCTCGGGGCCGGGCAATGCGGTCGTAACATCGTTTTTGCCTTTCCTGAGCCACTTCTAAATTCCCATGGGCTAACGCCATGAGGTGCCTCATCCTTTCCCTAAACTTTTGAACATAGTCCAGTATGGGAACCTCTTCTGTGGGGAAGGTGCCCTCCCAACTCTCTCGTACCAGCTCTAGGGGCCCTCGTACTTTTCGGTCGTACAGCAATTCAAAGGGAGAGAAGCCAGTGGAGTCCTGCGGCACCTCCCGGTAAGCAAAAAGGAGCTTCTGCAAGTTTTTCTCCCAGTCCCCCCCCTCGGACTCCACATATCGGCTAATGAGCTGATTGAGCGTTTTGTTGAAGCGCTCACACAATCCATTTGTTTCAGGATGGTAGGGGGTTGTGCGCATGGGGCGGGCTCCATGTTTTTCCCACAGGGTGTGAATCAGTTCACTTTGGAACTGTGCCCCCTGGTCAGTCAATACTTCCTGTGGAAACCCTACCCGGCTAAAGATGTCCAGTAGAGCTTGAGCCACGTGCTCTGCATCTATGGAGGTTAAGGCAATGGCTTCTGGGTAACGGGTGGCAAAGTCTACCAGGGTGAGGATGAATCTTTTTCCATTGCGGCTGGGGATGGCTAAGGGGCCTACTATATCAATGGCAACTCTCTGGAACGGTTCTCCTATCAAGGGCATGGGTTGAAGTGGGGCACGGCATGGGGCTCCCCCCATACGCTGACACACTGGGCAAGAGGCTCTGTATTTTTGCACTTCTTGAGTGACCCTTGGCCAGAAAAAAACTACGCAGCAGGCGGGCCCGAGTCTTTTTGGTCCCCATGTGCCCAGCCGCAGGAACATCATGAGCTAAACGCAATAGTTGGGGTCGGTATTGCTGGGGTACCACAAGCTGATGTACACGGGTCCAGGGTTTTTCTGGGCAGGATGCGGGCTTCTCCCGATATAAGAGGCCTTTTTCCCATCTATATACCTCCCCCTGATTTCCTCCCCCAGGTTGGGCGTCCGCACTACGGATAAGCTCTAGGGTGGGGTCTGACAGTTGAGCTTCCCTGAACTCCTTACGATCTATCTCCCCCCAATCAATGGCCACAGTTGGGTCTGATGTACTCACATTTGTTGGCTCTGATGAGGAGACTGAAGATTGAGGAGTTGGGTTCTCCTCTGATGGGCTGGAAGAAAGACCTGCACCAGGATGGTGTTTGGCTTGGCTGCGGGTGATGGCGGTGACAAACTGGCTGGATAGTCCTTGTCCTAGGTCATTTCCCAAAATTACAGGGGTGGGGAGGCCGTCCATGAGCCCCACTTCAACCTCTCCTTGGTCAGTTCCCCAGTCCAACTGCACTCGTGCCAAAGGGATGTTCGAGCGCTGGCCCCCAGCAAGGGTAATGGTCACTTGGCGGCCAGGTAAATGATGTTCTGTGGGAACAATATCTGGGCTGACCAGGGTGATGGAAGATCCCGAGTCTCGAAGTCCCTGAGCCTGTATATCACCGACCTTGACCGTCTGGATGTGGGTATGGAGGTTAGCTGGTGTACGGTGTCCGGCCTGCCGTAGGGTGTGGACTGGATAAGCCACTTCCTCAGCTATTGGTGTTTCTCGGGAGTAGCATTCCTCGGGTCTCGTTGGTTCATCTCGGCATATGTTGACTGGTAGACGGGCTCCAGGCATGAGGCCCCGGTTTTGTAGACACTCTTTGGCCATGTGTCCAAGGCGCCCACACGTATAACAGCGCCGTGGGTTAGACAAGTCACCCACCCTGTTGGTAAACCTTTGTCTTGTTGGGGCTTCTGTGGGTTAATGAGTTAGTCCAGCACGTGAGTCTGGGGGTCGCTTGGATCCATGGTGGAGGGACCTCCTCAGATCGGTGGGCCTATTGGGCCTCCAGCTGGGTCGGTTGGCTGTAAATTCGTCAGCCAATCGCGCTGCTTGCTCTGGGGTGTCGGGCTTCCTGTCAGCTACCCATTCTCGGATTTCCGGGTCCATCTGCTCCAGCAGCTGTTCAAGCACTATCACATCCCGGAGGGCAGCAGCGGAGTGGGCAGCCCGACCATCGAGCCAGCGATTACAGTGTCGTCGGAGTTGACTGCCAAATTCGACGTACGAGACACCCTGGCGAGACATAGTTCGGAACTTAGTGCGATGTCTCTCGGGTGTTATGGTAAAAAGGGCCAACAAAGTGTCCTTAATAATTCTGTAGTCCAAGCAGTCCGGAGGCCCAAGTGATCGGACAGCCTCCTGGGCCCGGACCGGCAAGCTTGTCCACAGGTATTTGGACCACTCATCTGTGGGCACCTAGTGCATACGCATTAGCATCTCAAAGTTTTGCAAGTGTTCATCTATCTCAGTGCTGGAATCATTAAACACTGGCACATCTCTGTAGAGAAGATGACTTCCTTGGTGGTGGTCTATCCTGGAGGTAGATGCTGATGGTGAGGAAATTGGAAATCCAAACACAAATTGCAGAACACCAGCCCTCTCTTCCCTTGAAGCTTCAGGCCCCAATGCAGTAAACAATTCCTTGAATCGGTCTGCTTGGGTTTGGTTTGTTTCCAGACTGTCACTGGATCTAGGATGAGATACATGTTTATTTACTTTCTCTTACAGATTACTGATGGGGTGTCTCAGTCACCTGCCTTCACTAATCTAGCACTTTGTGGTAGCTATGGGCTGATATTAACTCCGTATTACCCGATTGACACTGCACCAGGGCAACTGGGATGATTTGGCAGTCTGATATTTTTAGGCTGGGGGCACCCTAATAACCATAGGCCCAGTCTGAGAATACCAGCCCCCAGCTGTGGAAAATAGAGGGGACTGCATGCCGTTATTATTTTTTTTACTGTACGATATAGACCCATCCACCGACGTCTGTAATGAGTTGCAGTCAGACAGCTGTCATTCAGGGTGGGGGCGAATCTGACTGCAACCAATCACAGCAACCAGTGGGCGACGGAAGCAGTGAATATGTATGAGTGGCCCGGGAGAAGAATGAGAGGCTGCAGGAGCAGTGTGACAGCCATGCTGGTGATCGGGGAGTATGAAGCACTTGCTCCTACCCCTTTGAGACAGATTCTAAAGTCTATGGGGACCAGCATCTGGCCAGATACTGGGGATCAATCCCCCCCCATTGACCCTGAGTCAGGGGGGATTGATCTGCCAGTCCTCCGAAACGCAGGGACAAAATGCAGAAAGAATTGACATGCTGCATCTTTTTTCTGCAACCAAAACTGCAAGGAAAAAAAGAAGCAACGTGCACACAGCCTTTCTGAATTCTCATAGACTTTGCTGGGGAAGGCAATGCATGCAGTTTTGGGCAACAAACCACCCAAAAATGGAGCAAAAATGCAGTGTGTGCACAGGGTCTAAAGATGGAATTGCTACTAGTCAACTTGCAAGTCCTGTCACAGTGGCCAGTGTGTAATGTGTGGCAGATGGACAGGAGGTATGAGAACGGCCTCTGACCGCACCACATCCTTAGCTCTTCATTTTATTACCTGGCATAACGTTACTCACTAGTGATTGATGGGCCCCTGACGGAAGTTATGAAGCATTGAACGACCGCCCTATTCAATTGCATTTCATTGTGAAAATGAAAAAAAAAAATTTTTTACCACAAAAACGTTCTCTAAAGGGGGGCTTTACACGCTGCAATATCGTTAATGAATTATGGTCTGGGTCACGGTGTTTGTGACGCACATCCGGCGACATTAACGATATTGCAGTGTGTGACAAGTACGATTGACCTTAAATGATCGCAATCGTTTGCTGTGGAGACGTCGTCCTGAAACAAAAAAATAATTTTCAGGATCTTAGCGATGTTGTTAGTCGTTCCTGCGGCACCACACATCGCTATGTGTGACACCGCAGGAACGAGGAACATCTCCTTACCTGCATCCACCAGCAATGAGGAATCAAGGAGGTTTTCCGGACGCTCATCTCCGCCCCTCCTCTGCTATTGGACGGCTGCCGTGTGATGGCGCTGTCACGCCGCACAAACCGCCCCCTTAGAAAGGAGGCGGATCACCGGCCAGAGTGGCGTCGCAGGGCAGGTAAGTCCGTGTGACGGGGTTAAGCGAGGTTGTGCACCACGAGCAGCGATTTGCCCGTGTCGCACAACCAACGGGGGCGGGTACGATCGCTTGCGATCTCGGTAGTGAGATCGCAGCGTGTAAAGCCCGCTTTAGTCTCTATTTTTTTGATTTTCATTAGGACAACAAGATAAAATGGACCTCAAAATGTGTTGGGCAATTTCTCCTGAGTATTCTGATATTCTGATACCCCACATGTGGGAGGGAACCACTCTTTAGGTGCACGGTAGGGCTCAGAAGGCAAAAACCGCCAGTTGAATTTTCAAACACAAAATTGTCTGGAATAGTTAGCAGAAGCCATGTTGCATTTTAAGAGCCTCTGACATGCCTAAACAATGGAAACCTCCCACATGTGACCCCCCCCCCCCAAGGAACCTAGGGATATTGTGTACGGTGTGTGGGGCATGTGAAAAAAAATAAAAAGAACTAAACTCTGTGTGTATGTGTGTTTCTGTGAATCTATTTTCTTTGAGTAGAAAAAAAAACCTAGAAAGAAAAAAAGAGAAAATAGAAAGGAGATTCAAATTTGGTAACATAAAAAAGAAACATACTAAACCGACGTCAATCAAAAGCAAAAAAAAAAGTTCTGCCCAAAATGGGAGCACAGATGCTGATCTGTGATGTGCATCATGGATCGGTGTTCGGCAGCTGCAGGACGCACAAACGGATGGGGTGCAAAAAGCCACGTAGGATGACAGATGACAGACAAAAAAAATTATATTCACAGAACCAGGAAGATCAGTAAACAGAGGAACTCTGCAGCAGGCAGCTAGATGGACGACTGAACCTAGGACCCAGCGATGGAGGCTCCCACTGCAAGGTGAGTTCAGACAGATGAAGACCTTGGATGACCCGGCAGGAGCAAGCAGACAGCGGCGGCAGCAGGCAAGGGGATATAAGATGGGGGACAGGAGAAGTCGAGGGGGGGGGGAAAGGGGCAGGGGACAGTAGAAGCCATGGGAATGGGGGACGGGGGAGGTCGGAAAGCTGGAGATATAGGAGAAGAGCGGTACTTACAGGCAGCACAGCAAAGATCGGGCAGCTCAGCGGAGATCAGGCAGGGGCGTGGAACTACAAGTCCCAGCAGGGGCATGGCGCAGACTGGCTGGGGAGGGCTCTCCAGGCAAAAAACAAGCCTTGGGAGAGACATCACCACCAGGTCAGCCGGCCCCACTGCATGCTGATTGTAGCAATTGCGCGTCATAGCACAATCGCTCCAATCAGTGCTGTGGGGAGGAGGAGGGCGTCGTGTTTGCTGGCCTCCAGCCACTGATCGTTACTCCTGAAACACCGATCATAGCTGGATTCCACTATTTTAGGCATTTAGTTTATGTGAAACAGTGCGATTTCTGTGATTGGAGGTTAAGATTTGAACAGCCAATCACAACAATTGTGGATGGCGGGGTGGCGATGCCACCCCACTCCGGGGTTAAGGAAAGGTCCCCAGCTGTAAGAAACAACAACAGGGGTCATCATTTGAAAGCCTTTGCTATGGCCACGGTAATCAGATGAATTTTAGACAGTAAAGTTATGTCCCTGATAGTTAAATCCCGTAAACATAGAATGTAATTTTACTGATCGCGTTCGTGAAGAGGTTAATTATCATCTAAAATAAAACACTTTGGAGATAAAAGCCTCACTTTTTATCTTATTATTATATGTAAAAGGGAAAGGGACATTGGGTCATTACTGACGATCAATGGACAAGGATCCTTGAAGGTGTGAGATCTGTATCCCTAGTGGACATTGTAGACTGCCAGAACTATAAATCTTCCATAGGGGATATAGGACCCCTCTGTTCCTCCACAAGGTCGGCATACGTACAGAGGACAAAGGTGAGAAGTGCTTAGCGGAAGCTGCGGATCTTAAGGCCCCGTCACACTAAGCAACATCGCTAGCAACATCGCTGCTAACGAACAACTTTTGTGACGTTGCTAGCGATGTTGCTGTGTGTGACATCCAGCAACAACCTGGCCCCTGCTGTGAGGTCGTTGGTTGTTGCTGAATGTCCTGGGCCATTTTTTAGTTGTTGCTGTCCCGCTGTGAAGCACAGATCGCTGTGTGTGACAGCGAGACAGCAACAACTAAATGTGCAGGCAGCAGTAGCCGGCTTCTGCCGAATCTGGTAACCACAGTAAACATCGGGTAACCAAGAAGCCCTGTCCTTGGTTACCCGATATTTACTTTTGTTACCAGCCTCCGCCGCTCTCACTGTCAGTGCCGGCTCCTGCTCTGTGCACATGTAGCTGCAGGACACATCGGGTTAATTAACCCGATGTGTGCTGTAGCTAGGAGAGCAGGGAGCCAGCGCTAAGCATTGTGCGCTGCTCCCTGCTCTGTGCACATTTAGCTGCAGCACATATCGGGTAATTAACCCGATGTGTGCTGTAACTAGGAGAGCAGGGAGCCAGCGCTCAGTGTGCGCTGCTCCCTGTTCTCTACACATGTAGCTCCGTGCGCTGGTAACCAAGGTAAATATCGGGTTGGTTACCCGATATTTAAAAATAAAAAAAAAGCAACAATAAGAGGATAATGTCCTCCAAAAATCAAGTATTACTCACAGCAAGTTGGGCTGCAGTGTGTACATCGCCCTGGCCAAAAACTGATGCTCTAGCAGGATACAGCTAAACCCCCACTAAGTGGAGGCACCACAGGTGCAGGAGAAGCAGATCACACACACACCTTCATGGAATGGAGGGGAGGTGACTGCTAGATGATAAAACTGCACACAAGTGGCTTGCATAGAGCGCTGTTCACATGCAGATGACACAGTCACAAACCCGCAGCCTATTAGGTAACGCCCTTCTATTAGATCAGGCGGGCTGCCAAGCCGTACTCCACTGTATATCATGCACGGACAGACACTCTACAATGCAAGGCCCAACAGAAAAGGGGCCTGGCTGTATCCTGTACAAACAAAAAAATATGAGGTTTTTGTTGGTATTTATGGCCATAAAACGTAAGCCTACACCCTCGTCAAGGGACCTCATGTCTGTAGGTCCCTACACTAAATATAAAAAAAAGCAACAATAAGAGGATAATGTCCTCCAAAAATCAAGTATTACTCACAGCAAGTTGGGCTGCAGTGTGTACATCGCCCTGGCCAAAAACTGATGCTCTAGCAGGATACAGCTAAACCCCCACTAAGTGGAGGCACCACAGGTGCAGGAGAAGCAGATCACACACACACCTTCATGGAATGGAGGGGAGGTGACTGCTAGATGATAAAACTGCACACAAGTGGCTTGCATAGAGCGCTGTTCACATGCAGATGACACAGTCACAAACCCGCAGCCTATTAGGTAACGCCCTTCTATTAGATCAGGCGGGCTGCCAAGCCGTACTCCACTGTATATCATGCACGGACAGACACTCTACAATGCAAGGCCCAACAGAAAAGGGGCCTGGCTGTATCCTGTACAAACAAAAAAATATGAGGTTTTTGTTGGTATTTATGGCCATAAAACGTAAGCCTACACCCTCGTCAAGGGACCTCATGTCTGTAGGTCCCTACACTAAATATAAAAAAAAGCAACAATAAGAGGATAATGTCCTCCAAAAATCAAGTATTACTCACAGCAAGTTGGGCTGCAGTGTGTACATCGCCCTGGCCAAAAACTGATGCTCTAGCAGGATACAGCTAAACCCCCACTAAGTGGAGGCACCACAGGTGCAGGAGAAGCAGATCACACACACACCTTCATGGAATGGAGGGGAGGTGACTGCTAGATGATAAAACTGCACACAAGTGGCTTGCATAGAGCGCTGTTCACATGCAGATGACACAGTCACAAACCCGCAGCCTATTAGGTAACGCCCTTCTATTAGATCAGGCGGGCTGCCAAGCCGTACTCCACTGTATATCATGCACGGACAGACACTCTACAATGGCCATAAAACGTAAGCCTACACCCTCGTCAAGGGACCTTTTGGAGGACATTATCCTCTTATTGTTGCTTTTTTTTATATTTAGTGTAGGGACCTACAGACATGAGGTCCCTTGACGAGGGTGTAGGCTTACGTTTTATGGCCATAAATACCAACAAAAACCTCATATTTTTTTGTTTGTACAGGATACAGCCAGGCCCCTTTTCTGTTGGGCCTTGCATTGTAGAGTGTCTGTCCGTGCATGATATACAGTGGAGTACGGCTTGGCAGCCCGCCTGATCTAATAGAAGGGCGTTACCTAATAGGCTGCGGGTTTGTGACTGTGTCATCTGCATGTGAACAGCGCTCTATGCAAGCCACTTGTGTGCAGTTTTATCATCTAGCAGTCACCTCCCCTCCATTCCATGAAGGTGTGTGTGTGATCTGCTTCTCCTGCACCTGTGGTGCCTCCACTTAGTGGGGGTTTAGCTGTATCCTGCTAGAGCATCAGTTTTTGGCCAGGGCGATGTACACACTGCAGCCCAACTTGCTGTGAGTAATACTTGATTTTTGGAGGACATTATCCTCTTATTGTTGCTTTTTTTTATATTTAGTGTAGGGACCTACAGACATGAGGTCCCTTGACGAGGGTGTAGGCTTACGTTTTATGGCCATAAATACCAACAAAAACCTCATATTTTTTTGTTTGTACAGGATACAGCCAGGCCCCTTTTCTGTTGGGCCTTGCATTGTAGAGTGTCTGTCCGTGCATGATATACAGTGGAGTACGGCTTGGCAGCCCGCCTGATCTAATAGAAGGGCGTTACCTAATAGGCTGCGGGTTTGTGACTGTGTCATCTGCATGTGAACAGCGCTCTATGCAAGCCACTTGTGTGCAGTTTTATCATCTAGCAGTCACCTCCCCTCCATTCCATGAAGGTGTGTGTGTGATCTGCTTCTCCTGCACCTGTGGTGCCTCCACTTAGTGGGGGTTTAGCTGTATCCTGCTAGAGCATCAGTTTTTGGCCAGGGCGATGTACACACTGCAGCCCAACTTGCTGTGAGTAATTACCCGATATTTACCTTAGTTACCAAGCGCAGCATCTTCCACGCGGCGCTGGGGGCTGGTCACTGGTTGCTGGTGAGCTCACCAGCAACTCGTGTTGCGACGCTCCAGCGATCCCTGCCAGGTCAGGTTGCTGGTGGGATCGCTGGAGCGTCGCAGTGTGACATCTCACCAGCAACCTCCTAGCAACTTACCAGCGATCCCTATCGTTGTTGGGATCGCTGGTAAGTTGCTTAGTGTGACCGGGCCTTTATACACAGGCTGCGGATTATAAATACTTATTTGGAGTAAAGTTATTACAATTGTAAAATCCTAATCAGCAGGTTTGGTTGGAGACACCAAGGTTTTATATAAGGGAATATAGAAGAACAATTGACACTGGACACACGCGGGAAAACTGCGGTATGACGATTATTGTTTCTTACACATAAATTGATAACATTTAGATGGATTCAGACGACCCTCCGACAAAACGTGATTAACAAAGTCATTAGTACAGGGCGGTATGAGAAGGGGATTTATTCTAAAAGAAACGCTGGAGCCAAAAATGAGAGAATCTGGGCCCCGGGGCTGGAGACTTCGGGCTTCCAGCGTGTCAGTACGAGACGGGGGCTTTGTCCCTGGAGCTTCTCTACTCGGTATAATGAGATTCACTGATCTTATTCATATAAAAAGCGACTGAGTAACATAGAAACTGCTTAAATATGAGGGGCTTGTCTGATCTATAAGTCACTGTATAAAGAGCTATGGAGACAGCGCTATTCTTCTGTATACCATATGTGATGTTGCAGTAGCCCTAATATTTCTGTACATGACGTCTCTGTATAGATAAACCTACACCAGCATTCCAGATTGGGGAAATATGGAAAGGGGCATTTTATTTTTTATTATTATTATTATTAAAGCAAATGGAGAAAAAAAATAAATCAAAAACATTAGTTTAGATAATCAGACTTTATTGAAAAAATGTTTTGGGTGTCAGGTTATTGGGACAATTTAGTAAGAATTTACAATCAAACTCCCCTTAGAACCTATAATCTGTTTATTGGGAATAGAGAAGGGAGTCAGGTCCCAATGATGGGAAAAAAACTACTAAACTTAACGAAAAGACATTTTATAAAACTCGATCACATCAGATGTTCCCACAAAGAAGGAATGGATCATAGATGGAAATAGTAATTTGTAATATGAACATGTTTATTATTGTAGTATAGAGAAGTTACAGACATTGTTCAGACATGGAGATTGTGCTCTGAAAGTAACTAATGAATGTATAAATTATAACAATGTGAAATGTTCTGTGCACATGGAATATTGCTTTTTATTAGATTTTTAGAAAACAGACGTCTATTACTAACTGTATATATTATAATTCTAATGTAACTTCTAACGTGCTTTCCCTTTCTTCTTTCCTTACTTGCCTTTACGTTGACTGTCTCTTTTGTGTTTATTTGTTCAGTTTGTTAAATCTATATTTTCTTCCCGTGTGAGTTTTTCTTAGTGGTCAACAATTTATAATATACAGTAAGTAAAACATTTTTCACCTTCTAGGTATGATAATGCCTTCTTTCTTTGTCAGTTTTAAAAGATGCTATTTGTGTGTAAAATATTTCCCTTATTCTAAACATGTCAAGGATTTCTCCCCTGTGTGAATTCTTTGGTGTTTAGTAAGATTTGATTGAGCTGCAAAACATTTCCCACATTCTGAACATGAAAAAGGCTTTTCCCCTGTGTGAGTTCTCTGATGTGTAACAAGATGTGATGTTTGGTTAAAACATTTCCCACATTTTGAACATGAATATGGCTTCTGCCCTGTGTGAGTTCTCTGATGTATAACAAAATTTGATTTGCGGTTAAAACATTTCCCACATTCTGAACATGAAAACGTCTTCTCCCCTGTGTGAGTTTTTTGATGTCTAACAAGATGTGATTTTTCGTTAAAACATTTCCCACATTCTGAACATGAATATGGCTTCTGCCCTGTGTGAGTTCTCTGGTGTGTAACAAAATGGGACTGATCTGCAAAACATTTCCCACATTCTGAACATGAAAAAGGCTTTTCCCCTGTATGAGTTCTCTGATGTGTAACAAGATTTGATTTTTGGTTAAAACATTTGCCACATTCTGAACATGAATATGGCTTCTGGCCTGTGTGAGTTCTCTGATGTATAACAAAATTTGATTTTCGGGTAAAACATTTCTCACATTCTGAACATGAAAACTTCTTCTCCCCTGTGTGAGTTTTCTGATGTCTAACAAGATGTGATTTTTGGTTAAAAAATGTCCCACATTCTGAACATGAATATGGCTTCTGCCCTGTGTGAGTTCTCTGATGTATAACAAGATTTCCTTCGTGGTTAAAACATTTCCCACATTCTGAACATGAATATGGCTTCTCCCCTGTGTGAGTTCTCTGATGTGTAACAAGATGTGCTTTGTGGTTAAAACATTTCCCACATTCTGAACATGAAAAAGTCTTCTCCCCTGTGTGAGTTTTCTGATGTCTAACAAGATGTGATCTTTGGTTAAAACATTTCCCACATTCTGAACATGAATATGGCTTCTGCCCTGTGTGAGTTCTCTGATGTGTAACAAAATGGGACTGATCTGCAAAACATTTCCCACATTCTGTACATGAAAAAGGCTTCTCCCCTGTGTGAGTTCTCTGATGTGTAACAAGATGTGATTTTTGGTTAAAACATTTCCCACATTCTGAACATGAATATGGCTTCTGCCCTGTGTGAGTTCTCTGATGTGTAACAAAATTTGATTTGTGGTTAAAACATTTCCCACATTCTGAAGATGAAAATGGTTTCTCCCCTGTGTGAATTCTCTGATGTATAACAAGACTTGAATTGCGTGCAAAATATTGCCCGCATTCTGAACACGAAAAAGGCTTCTCCCCCATGTGAGTTCTCTGGTAACTAACAGACTTTGAAAAAAATCTTTTCTCCCCTGTGTTAATATTTTTTGGGATTTTTCGATATTTTGAAGTTGAAAATGGCTTCTTTCCTGTAATAACACTTCCATCTTTAATGCATTTTTTGTGACAATTATTTTCCTTAATAGTCTGTGATGAATCAGAGGGTATGACTTTTTTAATAGACTCAGATGATACATTTTTGCTGTGAAGGGACGATGGTATATCTGCAATAGTGGCATTCACTTCAGTTATATCTTGCGTGATCTCAAAGTTATCTGATTTTAAAATTGAAGATGTCAGTTGTGCCTCTAATCTCCTGGTACAGTCATCTGCCAAGAATAAAAATTATTTTTTATAATATATTCAAATTTAAGGATATAATTTATAAATTAGCTTGTAACACCTTTACTGGCGCCCGCGCACAGTCCTGCACCCTTTCCCCGGCGGGAACTCCAGAACACTTACCCTTCTGGCTACCCAATGGTGTCTTCAGTGTACACGGTCCCTGTTGCTATCTCCCAGGGCCTGGAAGTGTGCTTAGGGCACTCACACCTATTCTTAAAAGGTCAGCGTGACCTAACCAGGAAGTGCCTCTCAACCTATGGCTGAGAGGCACTAGGTAGTTAAGGCATCCTCCCCCCTATGGGAGGTGCCTGGGCAACATGTTGCTAGTTGTTAGATTCATTTCCTGAGTGTTATGCTATGTGTGCGAACACATGTCTGTATCCTAGTATCCACTGTGCCCGGCGGACCTGCTGCATCTATCTATACCAGCTGCACCTACCATACCTACTGCATCTATTTATAACAGCTGTGCCAGCTAGAGCTGCAGTATCCTATCCCCGACCCCTGGGGCCAGCTGTTGCAATAACGGGACTCCCTGGAGTAGCACCAGGTGGGTATCTTCTAGAACAAGCCTATTCTCACCATTAGAGACTCTCTTGATGACAAGTTAGTTGCTTACTTACGCCTCTCATGGATGAGTCAGTGCTGTGACCCAG
This sequence comes from Anomaloglossus baeobatrachus, assembly GCF_048569485.1. NCBI lineage: Eukaryota > Metazoa > Chordata > Amphibia > Anura > Aromobatidae > Anomaloglossus > Anomaloglossus baeobatrachus. The sequence goes on from NC_134357.1 coordinate 582,350,436, forward strand.
TGGGTCCACTCCCGCAAGTATAACATAGCTAATCAAATTTCAAGTTCTATAAATTGTGATTATTTAATAAAACAAAAAACGTTTACAATCTAAGGCTGAGGCCACACAGGGATTACTGCGAGTGCTCGCATGACACTCAGCTCATGCTCGCAGGAATGTCATGTGACTGTGCTCCGATCAGACCACAGCTGCGGAGGGGAGGGATTTATCTCACTATCTCCTCCGTTGCTGGCTAATGCGAGAATCGCACTGCTCTCGCGTTACACCGGTGTAAAGCGAGAGCAATGCGATGTTTTTCTCGCCTTATAGACTTGAATGGGTGTTAGTGAAACAAGATTGCATTCCACCCTCAGCATGCTGTGACTGTTTTCTTGCTCCGATTAGGGCTCAGAAAACAATAACTTATGGGAGATGCCCTATAGAGTAATATTGGTCCGAGTGGAATGCAATTTTTTATAGCATTCCACACGCTCCGTATTACTCGCCATGTGTGCTGACCTACTTTGCACGCTGCGACATCGCTACTGCGATATCGTCGGGGTCAAATCGAAAGTGACGCACATTCGGCGCCGGTAACGACGTTGCAACGTGTAAAGCCTAGATGCGCCGATGAAGGATCGTAAAAGCATCGAAAAACGGTGATCCGTGTAGCGTCGGTCATTTTCATAATGTCGTACCAATAGGAGATACGATGTTGTTCCTCGTTCCTGTGGAAGCACACATCGCTGTGTGTGAAGCCGCCGGAGCGAGGAACATCTCCTTACCTGCCTCCACCGGCTATGCGGAAGGAAGGAGGTGGGCGCGATGTTTACGTCCCGCTCATCTCCGCCCCTCCGCTTCTATTGGCCGCCTGCTGTGTGACGTTGCTGTGACGCCGCACGACCCGCCCCCTTAGGAAGCAGGCGGGTCAACGGCCAGAGCGACGTCGCAGGGCAGGTAAGGGCGTGTGAAGCTGCCGTAGCGATAATGTTCGCTACAGCAGCTATCACAAGATATCGCATGTGGGACCGGGGCGGATGCTATCGCACTCGGCATCGCTATCATCGGCTAGCGATGTTGCAGCGTGCAAAGTACCCCTAACAGTAGACCTCAGAGCAGGAACCAGTAGTCCATGACGTTCAACCCTCTATGTTCATTTTGCCTCCTGTATAATGGAATCATAAGCCACCAAATCATATTTTGTAGGCCAAAATTATTCCAAACTGCTTCTCCATCAGTGCAAAAATGGAAGTTTCCACAACGGTTGTAGCTGAAAGACTCTTGATTATAAATAGAGATACAGTTAGGTCCAGAAATATTTGGACAGTGACACAAGTTTTGTTATTTTAGCTGTTTACAAAAACATGTTCAGAAATACAATTATATATATATATATATATATAATATGGGCTGAAAGTGCACACTCCCAGCTGCAATATGAGAGTTTTCACATCCAAATCGGAGAAAGGGTTTAGGAATCATAGCTCTGTAATGCATAGCCTCCTTTTTTTCAAGGGACCAAAAGTAATTGGACAAGGCACTCTAAGGGCTGCAATTAACTCTGAAGGCGTCTCCCTCGTTAACCTGTAATCAATGAAGTAGTTAAAAGGTCTGGGGTTGATTACAGGTGTGTGGTTTTGCATTTGGAAGCTGTTGCTGTGACCAGACAACATGCGGTCTAAGGAACTCTCAATTGAGGTGAAGCAGAACATCCTGAGGCTGAAAAAAAAGAAAAAATCCATCAGAGAGATAGCAGACATGCTTGGAGTAGCAAAATCAACAGTCGGGTACATTCTGAGAAAAAAGGAATTGACTGGTGAGCTTGGGAACTCAAAAAGGCCTGGGCGTCCACGGATGGCAACAGTGGTGGATGATCGCCGCATACTTTCTTTGGTGAAGAAGAACCCGTTCACAACATCAACTGAAGTCCAGAACACTCTCAGTGAAGTAGGTGTATCTGTCTCTAAGTCAACAGTAAAGAGAAGACTCCATGAAAGTAAATACAAAGGGTTCACATCTAGATGCAAACCATTCATCAATTCCAAAAATAGACAGGCCAGAGTTAAATTTGCTGAAAAACACCTCATGAAGCCAGCTCAGTTCTGGAAAAGTATTCTATGGACAGATGAGACCAAGATCAACCTGTACCAGAATGATGGGAAGAAAAAAGTTTGGAGAAGAAAGGGAACGGCACATGATCCAAGGCACACCACATCCTCTGTAAAACATGGTGGAGGCAACGTGATGGCATGGGCATGTATGGCTTTCAATGGCACTGGGTCACTTGTGTTTATTGATGACATAACAGCAGACAAGAGTAGCCGGATGATTCTGAAGTGTACCGGGATATAGTTTCAGCCCAGATTCAGCCAAATGCCGCAAAGTTGATCGGACGGCGCTTCATAGTACAGATGGACAATGACCCCAAGCATACAGCCAAAGCTACCCAGGAGTTCATGAGTGCAAAAAAGTGGAACATTCTGCAATGGCCAAGTCAATCACCAGATCTTAACCCAAATGAGCATGCATTTCACTTGCTCAAATCCAGACTTAAGACGGAAAAACCCACAAACAAGCAAGACCTGAAGGCTGCGGCTGTAAAGGCCTGGCAAAGCATTAAGAAGGAGGAAACCCAGCGTTTGGTGATGTCCACGGGTTCCAGACTTAAGGCAGTGATTGCCTCCAAAGAATTCGCAACAAAATATTGAAAATAAAAAATTTTTTTTTGGGTTTGGTTTATTTGTCCAATTACTTTTGACCTCCTAAAATGTGGAGTGTTTGTAAAGAAATGTGTACAATTCCTACAATTTCTATCAGATATTTTTATTCAAACCTTCAAATTAAACGTTACAATCTGCACTTGAATTCTGTTGTAGAGGTTTCATTTCAAATCCAATGTGGTGGCATGCAGAGCCCAACTCGCGAAAATTGTGTCACTGTCCAAATATTTCTGGACCTAACTGTATGGCTTCTGTAGAATCAAAATAGTCATTTACACTAAAGCAGAATACGGTAAATGCTATTTACTGACTATATGTTGTGGTATCACTATTTGTTTAAAGAGCATCAAATTCAATGTTTGATCACTTCTAATTCTTTTGCATTCTTGGTGAATTTCAGGGTTATTTTTGTTTTTTGTTTTAATAAATGGAAAACAAATCAACCTAACATTACAGCTAAGATAAAGTAGAATATGCCACAGAAAAAATCTCAGAAACACTGGGATCAGATTCAGCATTACAAAGATGTTATCATGTAAAGTGACAGATGTCAGATTGGAGAAATGGGGCCTGGATAGGAGCAGAAAACTGGCTGCAGTGGAAAGCCATGAAATAAGAGTGGCTTTGGTACTAACTACTATAGAGAAAACTGTGACTATAGACAATAACACATCTACTAAAATGATCGCCCTCCACCCGACAGCCTTCACCGTCAATGATTTAGTAACTAAAGGTGCCACATCTGGAGTAATTACAGTATGTGGCTCGGGGGCTCTCGGCAATCCAAACTATTGTAGGGGCCAATATCTTATGTCAGATGAGTTTCCTGAAGAAATATTAGACATTTATTTTCTGCCTCTCGGACTCCACAATGGACGGCTCCAGTACAAGTTCTTATATAATGGACTTTTGTAGAATTCAGAGAAAATATCTTTCAGGGTCTTGAAGGTAAAAATATCAGAACTGTGTGTTAACTACTACCATTTATTTCCTAATTACATTTTGGGAATCCTGTGGGTGGGCTGCCAGACCTCCATGTACCCACTGTGGGATAAATCTAACCCAACTCATATGTTACAGTTACCCTGTGCCCAACTTTGGATATAAACACCCCTATCAGCACATTCATCAGAAGGGAGAGAAGGAAGATCCATCAATAAGATGCCGAGTTTCTAGGAAGATGGAGTCATTGCTCTCAGTGGGAGAAACAATAAAAATCTTGTAGATATGATACTTATAAATGGCGAACAAAAATAAAATAAATCATGTTACAGAGCAAGCTTTCCAGACTACTTAGGTCTCTTCATCAACTACAAGATTGTTATTTTATTTCTCCCACTGAGAACAATCAATCTTTATTCACCTGGAGAACACGGCACCAAACTAAGAATCTAGGACGTCACCAGCATCATTACCCTCCGCTTTCTCTTAGGGGTCCACCATACAGATTAGATTCTTCTTCCCATGATTTTCTAAGTTGTCTGCACATTCTACGTACACTGTCATTTGGCTTTACAGATTAGAGATCTGGGCAGCTAAGGGTCAACATTTTCTAATTTCAGAGGATAGGATAGATCCTACCTGTAAGATCTGGCTGATACAGATCTCACTCCAAGACAACGGCGTCCAATGCCCAAAATAAAAGGGGACAGTTTTGGGTGAGGACCATGTGGTGGTCTAGCAGCAGAATGGTGACCATTTGATATGGCCGGACTACAACCCTGATAAAGCAGCCACAGCCGGTGACTGAGAAGAATCTGTGACTTCTCTGCATTTAGTGGTCACTACTCACCTGGGCGGTTATCTGTAGGAATCTCCTCTTTACTCCGCTCATCACCCCTCACATATGTCTCTGTAGTATTAATATGGGGCAGATCTTCCCCCTGAAACAAATATTGTAAAAGTCACAGACAGATGGAGAAGTCCCATCTATGATCAGCTCTAATCCTGCCATCTCCACCGCTCTCATTACACAAGTATAACACATATAATACTGGAGGATAAAACAAGACTGAGCACAAGACCTTCACAGCCGTCTACACATCATAGGGAGATTTCATGGCCCCTTCTCTCCATCTACCTGATGATCCTGAGGAACATTGGGAGCTTCTTGGTTACAGTCCTGTGGGAGAAGAGGACGGGGACATCTCTCTGGTGTTGTCCTCTTACTGGATAGACCTGGAGGAGACACATACAGGGACTGAATTCATTCCTTACATACAGATAATTATAGGCCGTGTGTATTTAGTCCTGTCTATTACCTGGTGATGTGAGGGGCTGGGGAACCTCCATCATGACGTCCTTGTACAGGTCTTTGTGCCCTTCTAAATACTCCCACTCCTCCATGGAGAAATAGACGGTGACGTCCTGACACCTTATAGGAACCTGACACATACAATGATACCGTCACCCCCGATCCCTTCATAGCGTTACTGTATAATGTCCCAGCATTCCCAGCAGTGTCACCTCTCCAGTCAGCAGCTCAATCATCTTGTAGGTGAGTTCTAGGATCTTCTGGTCATTGATGTCCTTATGTATCGGGGGGTGAGGTGGAGGCCCCGTGATTGGGATCAGGGGTCTTCCCCATCCCTCAGACACAGGGGCCTGACAGCGCTCACTAGAGGTCTTCTTCACTACTGTGTAATCCTGGTTATGGAGAGACACAGTAATAAATCTCACTCCAGACATTTCCAGAGTCCTCACCTCTCCAGTTCTGTCCATCTGTTATTCCCATAGATAAGAATGATGTAATGTGACTTCATCAGAATCTCTCACCTCTCCAGTAAGCCGGAAGAGGATCTCTAGGGTGAGGTGTAATATCCTCTCCGCCATCTTGTCCCTGTCATTATCCATCCTGGACAGGACGTTTTCTTAAACAGAATAAAATCACTGAGAGGATCCGATATTATAATGACCTGAATGGGAAGGAGATGAGCCGATATGTAAAATTAATGGCGATAAGGGAGGTGAGATATCATCTGGGTACTAAAAATATTCAACATGAAATGTGCTATGTAAGTAGTACAACTGTAAAAGTAGTACATTATCTTTATAAAAAAAACAATCCTTCATACGGCAATGTGAGCGGAAAAAAAAAAGAGTAATTGCTCCCGGAATAAGAGTAGGAAGATATAAAAGTGCAAAAACAAATAATTTCCCAGTTTTTCGGTTAAGAACAGGGCAATGGAATTAGAAACAAGAAAACATCGAATCCTAACGGAAGAAGAGGGGCCCACATATGGCGTACAGATCTGTGCACTCGCTGACGCGCACAATTTACCACCTGTTTCTTGTATGAATGCAGCAAAATAGTGAAAATTAACCCCATTACAAAATGTATTCTAAACTGGTTTCGGAGCTTGTAGACTTTAACCGTGGGCAGTAAAATTATGTCCTAGCGGTCATAGTCTTAATCCCCTCCCGCTGCTGCCGGAAAGCAATAAAGAAATCAAGTGTACACCGCCCCCCAGCATCGGATAATTTCTGTGGTTTCAGCTACCAAGGGTAGCTCAGACCCTGGAGATCATGATTCGGGCAGAAAAAAATGATTTATCTCCCACTTCGCATGATCAATCATGTCAGATGGGAGATAAGTTGCCTACCCCGGTCCCCCGATGTGGCCAAAGTGCCCCCCCAGTCGCATGCCCCACCTGATCATCTAAAATGGCCGGCGCACACGCTTCGCTCATCCTCCTCCTCAAAGTTCTCAGGTCCAGCCAGGTCACCCTGTCAATCCCCAGTCTCCTGTTACCTCCTGCAGTGACGATCCCCCACGATCCCTCATCTTCCTTCTCAGAAGATCCTGGCCACATGTGCAGAGTGGCTCTCAGATAGCACCCAGCTAGTAGTGACACTGAGCTTACTGCAGCTCACACTACCATGCTGTGGACCCGGGGAGTGTGAGTGCAGTATCACTGCACCCACACTCCTCACAAGGTGGGTTTGCACTTTCAGAAAATGGGAAATACGTTCTCAAAGTGTGCCACCTATATTCTGGAAGGTCCAAAGTTGTCGTATAACCTCCAAAATGGATTATGGCAGACCGGATTTTTTTTCTTTTTAATAAATTGGTGAAAGAGGGAATGTGTTGTGGAGTGTTTTTTCAAATAATTTTTTTTTGTCTTTTTTTTTATTACTGACTAGGTTAGTGCTATCGGGTATCTGATAGACGCCGTGACATCATTAACCCTAACCCAAAACAACCCCATTTATTTCCCCATTTGCCACCGCACCAGGGCAATGCAAAGAGCTGGGGCGAAGCGCCAGGATTTGCGTATCTAATGGATGCGCCACTTCTGGATGGCTGTGGCCTGCTATTTTTAGGCTGGGAAGGGCCAAATAACCATGGTTCTTTCCACCCTGAGAATACCAGACCACATCTGTCCATTTTACCTTGGCTGGAAATCCAATTTGGGGGATATCATGGTGTGATATTGTGGGTTATCTACCATTTTGTGTGTGTTCATGTTTTGGGCGTGGTGGTCTGTCTATTCGATATATTGTGTGTCATGTTAAGTCAGGTTATATCCCCTTGAAGTGCTCCTGTGCCTAGGTCTGGGGGAGGGGGCCTGGAATCCACCTAAACTCTCTGTTTACCTGAGAGTTTAGTGATTCTGGGTGAGACTTAAGGCCCAGTCACACACAACGACTTATCTGCGATCCCGAAAACGATGCGACCTGATAGGGATTGCAGGTAAGTCGCTGGGAGGTCGCAGGTGAGATGTCACACAGTCAGATCTTACCAGCGATGCAGGAACAATACAGATCGCAGTAGTGACCTGTATAACGATCTCAGCAGTCACTGTGACCCTGTCACACAGTGTCAAACACAGCGATGTGTCCTGCCCAGCAGGACATTGCCTTTGAAGAAAATGGCCTGGACCATTCGGCAACGACTAGAGATCTCACAGCAGGGGCCTGATCGCTGGTAGGTGTCACACATAACAAGATCGCTAACGGGATCGCTACTGCGTCACAGAAACCGTGACTCAGCTGCGATCTCGTTATGTGTGACGGTACCTTTACAAGAGAGAAGAAACAAGATTGAACCTCTGAGGGAGACGCTGAGGCTGCGGCCAGCACCCCAGAAAGACTGTGAGAAACCCTGATTTCCCTGGAGAAGGACTGCTGGAGGAATGTGACTGAACTCCGGGACATTTATGCCGTTTCTGGACTAGTTTTACCCTCCGTGTGGTGGATTATTTGATGGTCATTCTATATTGCATGGAATAAATATGCTTTGGATTGTTTACTCATCTCTCGCTCTGTTGATTGTGTGATATGGGAGAAGGACTGCTGGAGGAATGTGACTGAACTCCGAGACATTTATGCCGTTTCTGGACTAGTTTTACCCTCCGTGTGGTGGATTATTTGATGGTCATTCTACATTGCAGTGAATAAATATGCTTTGGATTGTTTACTCACCTCTCGCTCTGTTGATTGTGTGATATGGGAGAAGGACCCATTCACAGGGGACCCCACTTTGTTTTAATTATTTATAAATTTAAAAAAAACAGCATGGGGAGACCTTCATTTTGGAATACCAGCCAAGGTGAAGCTGCCAGCTGTGGTCTGCAGCCGTCTGCTTTACCCTAGCTGGTTTTTTTTTTGTCTTTTTTTTTTTTTTTTTTAACTATTTAATTTTTTTGGGGGGGGGCTAAATACAAGGCTAAACACCCTTTAGTGCCACATGAAAGTTACTAAATGGTGCCAGCTTAGAATATGCAGGGGGGTGGGATATTATTTATGTGTTTTACATCTATTTATCCAGCCATCTATCCATCCATCCTAGCTTATTAGGCTGTGTGCCCGCAATCAGGATTTGCAGCGGTTTGGACGCAGAGTGTTTTGACTGTGATGTTGTGCAGTACAAGCGCAGTAGTGGGATGTTTAGAGATCTCCTGCCCATTGTACTTCTTTTATCTGCAGCATAAACTGCCCAGCGGTGCGGCTTCCTGAGGTTTACGCAGGCTATCAATTTATGCTGTGGAGATGAGAGTGTTCTTCGCAGGGAGAATAAAGTCGCAGTGGCCTGAACGTGGATCGTGGGCACGAGCAGCTGCATTCTCGTTTTGACAACACTGGCATATGTGCAGAAGGGCTAACACTGAGTGCTAGATGCAGTATCACCGGATTGTGGGCACACAGCCTAAAAGTGAGACATTTGTCACTACAGCAACATTTCTGTGAACTACCTGTGGAGTCAAAATGCTCACTGTAACCCTGAATAAACTTTTTGAGTGATCTAGTGTCCAAAATGGGGTCACTTGTGGGGGGTTTCTGCTGTATTGGTACCTCAGGGGCCCTGCAAATGCGACATGGTGCCAGCCATTTATTTCAACGTTTCCAAAATTCACATGGGGCTCCATCCGTTCTGAGCCCCCTCGTATGTCCAAACAGAGGTTTTTGGCCACATGTGGTACCCCAATGAGCTCATACAAATTTTGTTAAACTGTGGTGTGCACTTTTTGGTGTTTCCTCTTGAAAAAGTGAGAAATTTGGTGCTAAAGCAACATTTTTGTTGAAAAAAATGAAGATTTTCAATACAACGACCTAAGGTTATCAAGTTCTGTAAAGTACCTGTGGGTTCAAAATGCTCAATATACCTCTAGATAAAATCCTTGAGGGGTCTAGTTTCCAAAATAGGATCACTTGTGGGGGAGCTTCACTGTTTAGGCACCTTAGGGGCTCTCTAAACACGACAAGGCATTCGCTAATAATTCCTGCTAATTTTACAGTCAAATGGCGCTCCTTCCCTTTCGAGCCCAGCAGTGCGCCCAAACAGTTGATTTCCACCACATATGAGGTATCTGTGTACTCAGGAAAAAAATGCACCATAAAATGTATTGTGCAGTTTCTCCTGTTATCCTTATGAATAAAAGCTATCTGGTTGAAGTAACAATTTTGTGGTAAAAATTTAATTTTTTTTATTTTCACAGCTCAATATTATAAAATTCAGTGAAGCCTCCCAGGGTTCCAGGTGCTCACCAAACATCTATATAAAATCCTTGAGGGGTCTAGTATCCAAAATGGGGTCACTTGTGGGGGGTTTCTGCTGTTTAGATACCTTAGTGGCCCTACAAATGCTACATGGTGCCCGCAATCTATTTCAGACAAATTTGTGTTCCAAGATTCACATATTGCTCCTTCTGTTCCGGCTCCTCCTATTTGTCCAAACAGAGATTTCTGACCACATGTGGGAATCACCGAGCTCATAAGAAAGTGGGTAATAAACCGTGGGGTCCACTTTTTGGCGTTACCTCTCGAATCCTGTCAAAGTGACACTGGTCAGAATTGTAAAAAATGGCCGAGTCATGAAGTACAAAACTGGCTCCGTCCTTAAAGGGTTAAACTGAATGTAAATGAGCCGGTCAGGAATAGCGGGAAATTGGTCCTGAACTGGTTAAAGTTGAAAATAGTTGCGAAATGAAGGGATTAATGATAATGATGATCCCAAATAATAGAGGCCCTGCACCTACCTCCACCTGCAGAGCCGCACACTAGATATATAATACCCTGCACCTACCTCCACCTGCAGAGCCGCACACTAGATATATAATACCCTGCACCTACCTCCACCTGCAGAGCCGCACACTAGATATATAATACCCTGCACCTACCTCCTCCTGCAGAGCCGCACACTAGATATATAATACCCTGCACCTACCTCCACCTGCAGAGCCGCACACAGATATATAATACCCTGCACCTACCTCCTCCTGCAGAGCCGCACACTAGATATATAATACCCTGCACCTACCTCCTCCTGCAGAGCCGCACACTAGATATATAATACCCTGCACCTACCTCCACCTGCAGAGCCGCACACTAGATATATAATACCCTGCACCTACCTCCACCTGCAGAGCCGCACACTAGATATATAATACCCTGCACCTACCTCCACCTGCAGAGCCGCACACTAGATATATAATACCCTGCACCTACCTCCTCCTGCAGAGCCGCACACTAGATATATAATACCCTGCACCTACCTCCACCTGCAGAGCCGCACACTAGATATATAATACCCTGCACCTACCTCCACCTGCAGAGCCGCACACTAGATATATAATACCCTGCACCTACCTCCACCTGCAGAGCCGCACACTAGATATATAATACCCTGCACCTACCTCCACCTGCAGAGCCGCACACTAGATATATAATACCCTGCACCTACCTCCACCTGCAGAGCCGCACACTAGATATATAATACCCTGCACCTACCTCCACCTGCAGAGCCGCACACTAGATATATAATACCCTGCACCTACCTCCACCTGCAGAGCCCCACACTAGATATATAATACCCTGCACCTACCTCCACCTGCAGAGCCGCACACTAGATATATAATACCCTGCGCCTACCTCCTCCTGCAGAGCCGCGCACTAGATATATAATACCCTGCGCCTACCTCCACCTGCAGAGCCGCACACTAGATATATAATACCCTGCACCTACCTCCACCTGCAGAGCCGCACACTAGATATATAATACCCTGCACCTACCTCCACCTGCAGAGCCGCACACTAGATATATAATAACCTGCACCTACCTCCACCTGCAGAGCCGCACACTAGATATATAATACCCTGCACCTACCTCCACCTGCAGAGCCGCACACTAGATATATAATACCCTGCACCTACCTCCACCTGCAGAGCCGCACACTAGATATATAATACCCTGCACCTACCTCCTCCTGCAGAGCCGCACACTAGATATATAATACCCTGCACCTACCTCCACCTGCAGAGCCGCACACTAGATATATAATACCCTGCACCTACCTCCACCTGCAGAGCCGCACACTAGATATATAATACCCTGCACCTACCTCCACCTGCAGAGCCGCACACTAGATATATAATACCCTGCACCTACCTCCACCTGCAGAGCCGCACACTAGATATATAATAACCTGCACCTACCTCCACCTGCAGAGCCGCACACTAGATATATAATACCCTGCACCTACCTCCTCCTGCAGAGCCGCACACTAGATATATAATACCCTGCACCTACCTCCACCTGCAGAGCCGCACACTAGATATATAATACCCTGCACCTACCTCCACCTGCAGAGCCGCACACTAGATATATAATACCCTGCACCTACCTCCTCCTGCAGAGCCGCACACTAGATATATAATACCCTGCACCTACCTCCTCCTGCAGAGCCGCACACTAGATATATAATACCCTGCACCTACCTCCACCTGCAGAGCCGCACACTAGATATATAATACCCTGCACCTACCTCCACCTGCAGAGCCGCACACTAGATATATAATACCCTGCACCTACCTCCACCTGCAGAGCCGCACACTAGATATATAATACCCTGCACCTACCTCCACCTGCAGAGCCGCACACTAGATATATAATACCCTGCACCTACCTCCACCTGCAGAGCCGCACACTAGATATATAATAACCTGCACCTACCTCCACCTGCAGAGCCGCACACTAGATATATAATACCCTGCACCTACCTCCACCTGCAGAGCCGCACACTAGATATATAATACCCTGCACCTACCTCCACCTGCAGAGCCGCACACTAGATATATAATACCCTGCACCTACCTCCACCTGCAGAGCCGCACACTAGATATATAATACCCTGCACCTACCTCCACCTGCAGAGCCGCACACTAGATATATAATACCCTGCACCTACCTCCACCTGCAGAGCCGCACACTAGATATATAATACCCTGCACCTACCTCCACCTGCAGAGCCGCACACTAGATATATGGCTGCTCTGTGCTTACAGGACCTGTGATGATGTCACATGGAGGGGAGGAGTCAGGGTCACATGGTCAGCTCCTCAGTGTATGCAGGACTCTGCTGTGCTGGTTGTCATGGTGCTGGATGAGGGGAAGTTTATGTGTGGGGTCAGGAGGGGTTTACAGTGTGGATGTAGCAGAGCCGTGTGTGTATGAGGTGTACGGAGCGGAGCCGTGTGTGTACGAGGTGTACGGAGCTGAGCCGTGTGTATACGAGGTGTGCGGAGCAGAGCCGTGTGTGTACGAGGTGTACGGAGCGGAGCCGTGTGTGTACGAGGTGTACGGAGCGGAGCCGTGTGTGTATGAGGTGTACGGAGCAGAGCCATGTGTGTACGAGGTGTACGGAGCGGAGCCGTGTGTGTACGAGGTGTACGGAGCGGAGCCGTGTTTGTACGAGGTTTACGGAGCGGAGCCGCGTGTGTACGAGGTGTACGGAGCGGAGCCGTGTGTGTACGAGGTGTACGGAGCCGAGTGTGTACGAGATGTACGGAGCGAAGCCGTGTGTGTACGAGGTGTACGGAGCGGAGCCGTGTGTGTACGAGGTGTACGGAGCCGAGTGTGTACGAGGTGTACGGAGCGGAGCCGAGTGTGTACGAGGTGTACGGAGCGGAGCCGTGTGTGTACGAGGTGTACGGAGCGGAGCCGTGTGTGTACGAGGTGTACGGAGCGGAGCCGCGTGTGTACGAGGTGTACGGAGCGGAGCCGCGTGTGTACGAGGTGTACGGAGCGGAGCCGCGTGTGTGCGAGGTGTACGGAGCGGAGCCGCGTGTGTACGAGGTGTACGGAGCGGAGCCACGTGTGTACGAGGTGTACGGAGCGGAGCCGCGTGTGTACGAGGTGTACTGAGCGGAGCCGCGTGTGTACGAGGTGTACTGAGCGGAGCCGCGTGTGTACGAGGTGTACTGAGCGGAGCCGCGTGTGTACGAGGTGTACTGAGCGGAGCCGCGTGTGTACGAGGTGTACTGAGCGGAGCCGCGTGTGTACGAGGTGTACGGAGCAGAGCCGCGTGTGTACGAGGTGTACGGAGCAGAGCCGCGTGTGTACGAGGTGTACGGAGCAGAGCCGCGTGTGTACGAGGTGTACGGAGCGGAGTCGTGTGTGTACGAGGTGTACGGAGCAGAGCCGTGTGTGTACGAGGTGTACGGAGCAGAGCCGTGTGTGTACGAGGTGTACGGAGCAGAGCCGTGTGTGTACGAGGTGTACGGAGCAGAGCCGTGTGTGTACGAGGTGTACGGAGCGGAGCCGTGTGTGTACGAGGTGTACGGAGCGGAGCCGCGTGTGTACGAGGTGTACGGAGCAGAGCCGTGTGTGTACGAGGTGTACGGAGCCGAGTGTGTACGAGGTGTACGGAGCGGAGCCGCGTGTGTACGAGGTGTACGGAGCGGAGCCGCGTGTGTACGAGGTGTACGGAGCGGAGCCGCGTGTGTACGAGGTGTACGGAGCGGAGCCGCGTGTGTACGAGGTGTGCGGAGCGGAGCCGCGTGTGTACGAGGTGTACGGAGCCGAGCCGAGCCGCGTGTGTACGAGGTGTACGGAGCGGAGCCGTGTGGGTACGAGGTGTACGGAGCCGAGCCGAGTGTGTATGAGGTGTACGGAGCGGAGCCGCGTGTGTACGAGGTGTGCGGAGCGGAGCCGTGTGGGTACGAGGTGTACGGAGCCGAGCCGTGTGGGTACGAGGTGTACGGAGCCGAGCCGAGTGTGTATGAGGTGTACGGAGCGGAGCCGCGTGTGTACGAGGTGTGCGGAGCGGAGCCGTGTGTGTACGAGGTGTACGGAGCGGAGCCGTGTGTGTACGAGGTGTACGGAGCCGAGTGTGTACGAGGTGTACGGAGCGGAGCCGAGTGTGTACGAGGTGTACGGAGCGGAGCCGTGTGTGTACGAGGTGTACGGAGCGGAGCCGCGTGTGTACGAGGTGTACGGAGCGGAGCCGCGTGTGTACGAGGTGTACGGAGCGGAGCCGCGTGTGTACGAGGTGTACGGAGCGGAGCCGCGTGTGTACGAGGTGTACGGAGCGGAGCAGTGTGTGTACGAGGTGTACGGAGCGGAGCAGTGTGTGTACGAGGTGTATGGAGCAGAGCCGTGTGTGTACGAGGTGTATGGAGCAGAGCCGTGTGTGTACGAGGTGTACGGAGCGGAGCCTCGTGTGAACACAGCAGAAGTCCTGAAGACTGCAGACAGGCTGCAGAGGTACTGACACCCACAGGCAGACAGGTAACTGAGGTATTGGAAGCCGCAGACGTCCTGGAGACCTCAGACAGGGGCAGACATACTGGAAGCCACAGGCAGATTGGTAGCTGAGGTGCTGGAGGCCACAGATAGTCTGGAGATGTTCTGGAGACCTCAGACAGGTGCAGACATACTGGAAGCCACAGGCAGATTGGTAGCTGAGGTGCTGGAGGCCACAGATAGTCTGGAGATGTTCTGGAGGCTGCAGACAGGTCGCTGTGCACAGACTAATAGTCCTAATACCAGGACACAGGGGTGTATCTTGGTAGCCTTATATAGGCCAGTTAAGCTCAGCACATGGAGCGTGTCCGGCTACTTACAAAGCCCAACATGGAGCACAGGAAAGTTTAGCAGAGCGGGGGAAGGGGCAGATCCCAGACACGGGACAGGCGTGTAACAAGTGGATGTGTTCAGCCAAATATCCAACAATGATCCATAAAATTGTGACAACTCTGAATTTCCCTTCCCCTTACATCTATTGATTAGTTTTCTATTGATCTATTCTCCCCTTTATCAGTGAATAACATTTATTTTTATCCTTTATCAAGTAAAATAATAATTGCAGATAGTGAAAGTCATTCTTCTGTTACCCAAATCTCTGCTGAACATTACACAATGTACATATCACATTCCTCTAAATAATGGGGACAATCTAGTTATACCTTTATCAATCCATTCTGTGACATTCCCAAAGTGCTCACAATTCCTGTTCCTCCAGATCAGAGCACAACATAAGTAATAACCTATACTAAAATGGATTTTATTTCTGTCCAACACTGATCACACATTTTCCCACTCCACATTTGTCCCCTGTTTGTCCCAGGAGTCCACTTCTAGGGGGGGAGCGATTGCCGCATTTCTCTGCACCATGATAGACATTTGGCTCATAGCGCAATGTCGGGCAAACACCTTCTTTCACAAAAGTAAATCTTGGAGAAAACCCCTCACAATAACTATTGCACGGACGCTGCAAAATCTACAGATCTGGAATCTCCAGACTGTAATCCTGAGAATTTAAGTGATTATCAAAGAGAAAATGTTCATTCTAAGGCTATGTGCGCACACTAGAAAAGTGATTTTTCTCAAGAAAATTTCTTGAGAAACTTCTGGGAGTTGAAGATTTCCGCACCTGCGGAAAAATCCACGGGAAAAACGCATGCGGATTTGCCGCGGATTTACCGCAGGTTGGTCCCTGCAGTTTTGCAATAAATAATATAGATAATCGATAGACAGATAATGGATAGAGGGAAAGATGGATAGATAGATAGATAGAGGGATAGATAGATAGATGAATAGATAGATAGATAGATAGATAGACCTATATAATGTCCCACCTCCCTGCATTTTCTAAGCTGGCACCCTTTAGTGACTTTCATGTGGCACTAAAGGGTGCTTAGCCTTGTATTTAGCCATAAAATAAATAATTTAAAAAACGACGTGAGGTCCCCCCATTTTTTGTAGCCAGCTAGGGTAAAGCAGACGGCTGCAGCCTGCAGACCACAGCTGGCAGCTTCACCTTGGCTGGTAATCCAAAACTGTTATTTTACATTAAATAAATAATTTAAAACAAAAAATGTGGGGTCCCTACCAAATTGGATCACCAGCCAAGGTAAAGCGGACAGCTGTGGTCTGGTATTCTCAGACTAGGGAGGTCCACTGTTATTGGACACTCCCCAGCCTAAATATAGCAGGCCGCAGCCGCCCCAGAAGTGGCGCATCCATTAGACGTGCCAATCCTGGCACTTCGCCCCAACTCATCCCGTTGCCCTGGTGCGTTGGCAAACGAGGTAATATATGGGGTTGATACCAGATGTGTAATGTCACCTGGCATCAAGCCCTGGGGTTGGTGAGGTCAGGCGTCTATCACATACCCGACATCACCAACCCAGTCAGTAAGAAATAAAAAATAGACGACAAAAAAAGTTTTATTTGAAAAAACACTCCCCACATTCCCTCTTTCACCAATTTATTGAAAAGAACAATCAATTCCACGTCCGGCGTAATCCAATAAAGGGGGGGGTCCCACGGCGATCCATACCATAGTCGCTGTCCCAGTCAATGAAGAACAGAATGTTCCCCATTGGCTGGGAGAGCAATGCAGTGACCTGAGCTAAAATCAATAGCCCAGGTCACTGCAGGGGATGCCGAGCGCTGTCATCAGGAGCATAGATGAGATCATTACCTGCTGTGATCATCTCCTGTACTGCTGACGTCACTGCTGTCACTGACTTCTATGCCCGCCGCGTTGTCAGAAGTATCGCGAGAGCCCGTGACGTCACCGCTAGTGACAGTCTCGGGCCGCCCGCGAGACGGGCATAGACAGCAGTGACCACAGTGACGTCAGGAGGCAGGAGATCGTCACAGCAGGTAATGATCTCACCTCCTGCCTGCGCTGCCGCGTGACAAGCTGCGGATTCTGCGAGCAGACACTGACACTGCTGTGCAGGCAGCGGCGGGGCTGGAGTGGGACACAGACTGCACGGGCACCTGGAGGTTGCACGGAAGTGCTTCTGTGCGGCGTCCAGGGAGTGTGACGTGTGTGTTTACTCTGCTCCGCTTCCTCTTCTGTCATAATGACATCACTTCCTGCAAAACCGCAGGCAGCGATGAGCATTACCGCAGGGAAATCGCGGCTATACCGGGGGTATACCGCACATCATTTGCTACCTGCGGTATACCCCCGGAATTTCGTGATTACATTACAGTGAATGGAGTGAAATTCCGGGGGTATTCCGCAGGTACCTGTGGAAAATAATGGACATGATCATTTTCTCAGAAAGTTTCTCGAGAAAATTTTCTCAAGAAATTTTCCTGAGAAAAATCCGCAGCGTGCGCACAGCTATTTTTTTTCACATAGGTTTTGCTGGGAAATCCACAAAGATTGCAGACATTTCTCAAGAAATTTCCGCAGCAAATCCGCAGGCAAAATGGCCTAGTGCGCACAGAGCCTAATACGTCATTCAGAGAATTTTGGAATTCAAAAAATGAAGAGGAGGAAGGAGAACCAATAAGAAGGATATGAGAAGATCTCCAATACGGAAGAAAAAATGAACTTGCCTATGAATGTATTTATGGATAATGTGTCATGAGTGTGTCCCGCTCTGGGGAGATCTCTGGTGAGTCTGGGATCAGAAGGTCACAGCGCCTTATTGTTCGCAGGTCTACAACTTGATTTCAGTGAATCTACTTTTTTTTAGTGCTGTAGGGGTTAAAGACTCTTTCCAATCTGGCTATCCTTTGTAGCCTTAATCTCAGGTGCATCTCTAATGTGACCACTTCCCTTCAATATACAAAAGTCATGTATCTTAGCATCTGATGTTGGTTATAGATTATCATTCCATGCAGATCTCTTTGGAAGGAGCCTGTCTCTGGAAGAAGCTGAGGAGTTGTGACTATTGCAGCTGTGGTTTTTAGCTGAGTTGGAAGAGCTTCAAATGTTTTTCCTTTCTGTCTATTTTGTCTTTATCTCCTTTACCTGTTGTGCTATTGCTGTGGTGAGACTACTGCTCTCACCGGCCTTCTCACTAGCCCGAGTGAATGAGGGCCTAGGCATGTGATGATGATGGGGGGAAAGACCCATATAGGGACATTAGGGAGCATAGGGTACAGACTCAGGTGAGTAGCAGATGTCTCCTCTCCCTATCGTAAAGGTCTTCCTTTTTTTACCATTTCCGATGCTACCCTTGTGTTACGCTGCATGCTGAGTGTCTGTACGCTCTGGTGTGACATAGTGTTTTGGTTTTGACACCCACAGTCTTATCGGTTGAGTAGATCGAAGTCCTGGACAGGGGTTTAAATTTTCTCAGTGGAATTTTTTTCCTGAGAATAGAAATGTTTCAGGTCAGAATTTATCTAATAAATTTACAACGTGTAATGAATTGGAAGGATTCTCCTTCTCTGAACAGAAGGCCATTGTAATGCTAAACTAAATGGATGAGGATCGGAATTTGGAAGAATTGGTGGAGGATCATGACGTAAAACCAAAGGTCTCCCACCCTCATTATTATCCAGTAACATCTCGCGTACCATCATTACACATGTTCCAGAATATGATAGAAAAGGACCAGTTGGCTCCGCACCGTTATGTCTCCTCCAATAAAAATAAAGTATATAATTTACAAAAAAATTCAATTAAATGCTGATTGTGAACTATAAAATAATAACTATTTGGTTATACGTAAGTCAGACAAGGCGGGATGTATAGGGCTATTGCTGCCTCTTTATATAAAATGAAAATATGACATATGACAATAATACTACTTACCGTAGATTACAATCAATGCAGCTGATGTATTTTCTAAATCCTTATAAATATGTTGGATGAAGGTTTGAAAATGGTATTTTAAATAAACTTACAATAAAATTACTTTTTAAAAATGTCCAAGGTGTTTTTCTGTAAACTTGCCGAGTGTCATGGCGGCATCAGACGCTGTTCAGACCACAGACTGTGACACTCCACACTATACTTTCTCTTGTGCTTCTGAGCTGCACAGGCGAACAGCCATGTGCTCATTAGTGATCAGACTAGCAGGAGTTAATTTCCTGCCTACTTTTCAGATTAAATATATAACAACATTTAATAGTGTATGGCTTCGGGATGTGTTTTCTAGATTAGGAGGGACAAAGCTACCTGTAACGTGTGTCCAATCCACCTGTATATGCAGGGACCCTGATTCCAGCGATGTGTCACTTACTTGGCTGCTTGCTGAAGTTTTGATAAAAATCAGTTTTATCTGCTTAAGATCTACCAGTTCTCGAAATACTGCTCTGTGTATAACCCACCCACACCACTGATTTTCAGTTGTATACAGTGAGCACAGACAGAAAGCTGCCAATCAGGGGTGGGGATGGGGTTATACAGAGCTGATGGAGATGGAGGATACATCGCAGCAGATTTACTAGTTATCTAGTGATAAGCCCCTAGCGATAATACAGTGACTTTATCAAAACTACAGCAAGAAGCTCAGAAAATTACACATCATTGGAATCAGAGTCTCTGTCTGTCACAGGTGACAGACAGTCCTGTGGTGTCCGGCAATAGAAGGTCACAGCGTCTGGCTGTGCAAAATGGTTCCTGATTTTCTATTGTTCCTGCTGTCAGTATACAGTGTACTAGGTAGTTTTTCTCCCAGGTTTTCATCCTTTTCCATTTAGGATCCAGGGGAGCTCCTCTTCCTTTCAGCTGTTAATCATCTGTATTTCCCCTTGGGCTTAAATTCATTAATTTTCCCTGTGATATTCAGTTATTATTATTATTATTATTAATAATAATAATGAGCGCCATTTATTCTATGGCGCTTTACAAGTGAAAAGGGTATAGATAAAAAACTAGTACAACAATCATGAACATTATGAAAACAGACTGGTACAGGAGAGAAGAACCTGCCCGCAAGGGCTCACAGTCTACAGGGAATGGGTGAGGGTACAATAGGTGAGGACAGAGCTGGTTTTGCAGTGGTGTAATGGACTGAAGGTTACTGCAGGTTGTAGGCTTGTCGGAAGAGGTGGGTTACAAGCCCTGGATGCAAGCAGGTGGCTTGCACGCATCAGTAGGATCGTTGCTGCTCAGTTTACTGAACTTCTTACTGAGTCGTCTAGAGATAAGTTATTGTTTTCCCTTGTTTGTTATCTATTTGTGGCCTTTAGTGCCTAATGGGGTTGACGAAGAGCTCATCCCATCTGCTCCCTACTTAGGGCTCAGATCAGGGTCAGCCTGGAGTCAGGTATCCGGCTCGGTGCATAGGCGTGGAACCTATCAAGGGCAGTGAGGGAACCCAGGGCCCAGTGTTAGGCTTTGTCAGGGGTCACTGTCTCCCCCTTCCCTAGACACAGGGTTTCCCTTTCTCCTAGTACTTCCTCGTACCTAGCGTGACACTGACTTTATATTATTCTGATTTTTAATTAAGAAGTAAAGACTTAGTGACAGAATCCCTTCACAAAACCCCAGCATAGGTATCATAAATGTTACTTGCTCTTCATTAGGTGATAGGCCTCTTTTAGTTCTTGTCTCTTCTACACCCATAATCTAAACTGTAATAAAGGTTTGTGGGCAGAGATAAGTGAACCCGAACAGTAAAATTTGCACCGAACACAGATTTTATAAAAAAAATAAATCAGTGATGGAGTTCAGAGTTCGGGTCCATTATGTATTCTAACCACTATCTCTCATCGCTGTGCTCGGGTACACTCGGTACTAACCACAGTGCGAGCTGCTTTCAGTGTTTCAATGGCTTTCAAGGGGAGGTAAAAACATTGTTATAGACTTCACTCCCCCGGAAATGGTCTGATTATGGACGGTTGTGACCCCTGACAATAACCTGCAGCTAACCCTCACCAACCCTATAGAAATCGTGCACATTTTGTCGAGCAGGAATACCTCACCCTAGGCAAACCCTGATCTGGGCCCTAAGTAAGGATGGTGGGTATGCACTGGACGTCAACACCACGAACGCTAACGGAGACAAAAGGAAACAATACAGGGGAAAAAGAGATGCTACCACGTGAGCCCAGGTATATAGCAAAAGTCAAACACTTTTCTTAAGAGCAGTTACCACAGACATCTATGGAACAACAAGAGGAGAAGACAGCTAAAGACCACAGCCAGGAACAGCTATAAACCACACTTAAAGCACCCCATGGTAAGGTTTATAAAGGAAGTCAGAGACTGGCAACCGAGTCCGCTACTGCAGAAACAGAGAACTGTCAGATAACAACACGTGCTGCCAATCTCTGGGATTTTCTGATTGATTGCTCTCAGTGAGAAAAACAAAATTATAATTTTGTAGTTGTGATACCTTTTATCTGCCCCCCAATGGCTTGCCAGAGTTTACCAAAGGCTAGACTGGGAAATCTAAAACAAACCATGGAGGCCATAGGAGGAAACAGTTTAATAAGCAAGCGTACTGGAAGGCAATACGTAACGCCAAAAGCCGCTGCCATAAAGGTAAAGTTGACTACGACTCATTCACAATTTCCACCTGCCCCTCCATCTGTTAGACCACCATTATGATTGGGGGTCCCAGATAGCGCTAGACAATTGTCTATTAGAGGCCAGAATGCTCTCCTGCATCTGCATGATGTGACAAGTGCCGAGACGGTTTCCAGTGTGCGCCCACCAACGTCAACAGGGTTAGCTATGAAGAAAAGTCAGAGATAACCCCCTACACGTGGGTCTCAAAGAGAAACTGGCTCAAAAGCTGAAGGCACATCTGCTCTGAGATCCTCTGCAGTAAATAGGACCTGGAAAGAGAAATCATACAAAATAGGGTCTTATACAAATAAAATCAAAGGTGAAACATCTCCGAAAGGAGGTGCAAGTCTCAACCACCATAAAATGCCTGGGGCCGCAGCGGAACCCACGTGGAGATACAAACAATGGAAGGAAAAAAAGAGTTAATCTCCTGCGCCCCAAAACCAGTCCAAATAATATAGATAAAATGTGATTTATTGGTCAACGAGTTTAAAAGCCCTCAGAGGCTTCTTCATCAGGACTAGCATATACAGGTGAAAGGCACATATATATATGGTCTAGTAAATGAGGGGGCGAGTGTTCACAATGATCAGAGAAAAAAAATATCAAATGACATGTTACAGAAAAATAACACAAATATGTTCTTAATAATTCTCATAAAACCACTGTAAAGAGATACAATGTGATAAACACCAAATAAATAAAATAGATAAATACAAATCAGTGGGGATCAGAACCCCAAAATAAAACGGGAAAAAGGACATGTGTATTTATCTATTAACCATAGGAGCCACCAGAGAAGATCGGTGTCATAATCCAAATCGCTCGTAATCATGAGAAACAACATTGTGAATACAAGAGCAGAAATTAGTGCAAACACAAATGAATAGTTCTTATAAATACACATATTAGCTGAAATCAGCCATTTAGCTCCAGCAACAGCTTCTTTTCTCATTCTCTTCACTCTGAACTTGTTAATAGTAAAAAAAAACCTATAGATTTGCTCAGGACATTAATATCTGATAAAAATTATTATAAAAACCCCTAATTAACATCAGGTAAAATGTATCAACAAACATGAAGCAAAAATAAAAAAGGGGAAAACACCATGAGGAGAGTTTATGAGAACTCCCCAAACTGTGACGCCAGTCCCTTAGAGGTGGTATAGGAAGCAATGAGCCCAGGACCAGTGTAGGGCTACACCCGGTCAGGAGGGTGATAAAGAAAACGAACCAACGCAATTAACCCCTAGTAGTCCCCCATTCAGATTGAAAGAAAAAACAGCTCCAACATAGTAATAAAACCATCACAGCAGGAAACATTCTGGAGGAGGGAACCAAATAAAGGTAAGAGATACATAGACCCTGTGTAGACCCTGTGTATACATCCATCATTAATCCATAAGTAGTAAGGCAAGATGATAATTGAATGCATCAAAACTGTTGTATTAATATTTAAAGGGGCAGCTTGTGGAGTGAGTTGTGCACACAATTGCGTGCATTTAAAAGGGATAAATCTCATATATGATTATCTACTGATGAAGAGAATGCAAAATCATATACAATAAAACTAAAACAAATAGTAGTACCCACCCTCAACGAGACAGAATGGATACTATTAAGTCTAATAAAAGGTAATAGTATAAAAAATAAATAGTATCTATGTATTTATTAAATTGGTTGGTAAAAATATCCATATATCTAATAGTTTAATATCATGCAATGATTAATCATTAAAAAGTTAAACGATGTAACAATAGAATCCAGCATTCAGTCCAGGGCGGGGGAGGGACAAGAAGCACTATTAGTTTTCCACATGGAGAATAGATAATGGACTTACATATATTAACTAGTTAAAAATAATTATTTAAAAATATCCGTAACTTCATTCAGACCCAATGGATTCAAAGTCTTCAATTTATGGATCCAGAAAGTTTCCTTCCGATTCAAAGTCTGAATACGGTTAGGAGCTTCCACTGGGATTTGCTCATTTGGGGTAAAACTGAGCTTTACTATCTTATTGTGAACCAGAGTACAATGCCTCGAGAGTCCATGGAGCAAAAACCCTTTGGCAATATTGTGCCTATGAGAATTAATCCTCCGATGCAGGGGTTGTGTCGTCCGACCTATATACGGTTTACTACATTCACAGTCTATCAGGTAGATCACAAAACTCGATTAGCAATTGAGGTGTTGTTTAATTGGATAACCCTACAGATGTATCAACAGGCGAACAAAAAGTGTTCCTGTTGTGACAAATGGATTTGAAGCACATTCATCGCGGTGTCATACATTTGTACGATCCCCTTGTTCTAATAACCGGTCCACTCCTGTCACCCCCAACCTTTAACCTGCTGGGGGCCAAAAGATTGTGAAGTGTTGGTGCTCTTCTAAACATAACTGCAGGAAACCTGGGAAGCATTTTACCCAATATTGGGTCATTAGTCAAAATGCTCCAGCGTTTTTGTAGAATGTTCCTTATTTTTATGCTGTCAGCACAATATGTAGTGACAAAATTGGTACTGTGGGAATAATCACAATCAGACAGTTTTGTATGTAATTAAATCTCCCTGATTCAATTTGCTAGAATCAACAAAAGCTTACTTGATTAGCCTTTTGGGATATTGCTTGTCCAAAAACCTCTCAGAAAGGATCTTATGGTCATGTCACACACAACGACAGCGACGACGACGTCGCTGCTAAGTCACCATTTTCTGTGACGTAGCAGCGACTTTGCTAGCGATGTCGCTGTGTGTGACATCCAGCAACAACCTGGCCCCTGCTGTGAGGTCGCTGATTGTTGCTGAATGTCCTGGATCATTTTTTGGTCGTTGCTCTCCCGCTGTGAAGCACACATCGCTGTGTGTGACAGCGAGAAAGCAACGAACTGAATGTGCAGGGAGCCGGCTTCTGCAGACGCTGGTAACCAAGGTAAATATCGGGTAACCAAGCAAAGGCTTTTCTTGGTTACCCGATATTTACCTTGGTTACCAGCTTCCGCAGCTTCTTAAAGCCAGCTCCCTGCACATGTAGCCAAGGCACACATCGGGTAACTATAAGCAAATCGGTTTGCTTATTAATCCGATGTGTACTCTGGCTACGAGTGCAGGGAGCCAGCGCTAAGCGGTGTGTGCTGGTAACCAAGGTAAATATCGGGTAACCAAGTGAAGCACTTTGCTTGGTTGCCCGATATTTACCTTAGTTACCAAGCGCAGCATCGCTTCCACGCGTCGCTGCTGGCTGGGGGCTGGTTACTGGTGAGATCTGCCTGTTTGACAGCTCACCAGCGACCATGTAACGACGCAGCAGCGATCCTGATAAGGTCAGATCGTAGTCGTGATCGCTGCTGCGTCGCTACATGTGACCTAGGCTTTAGACTGCTTCACAAAATCAGCATGCAGGGTACAATTTTTTTTTATTCGCGTAAACTGATTGGATGGTATGTTGCGCATCCATTTATAGTAGTGCCCACTATTATAGTGAACATAACGGTTAGCATCGACCTTTTTAAAAAACGTCTTGGTCAGAATGCGATTCCCATTGTGAAAAATGGTAAGATCTAGGAAGTCTACACTAGTATTGCTCAAGATTGGTGAAAATGTTAGGCCCCAGTTGTTGTTATCTGTTGCAGACATGAAGCTATTGATATTACTGGCAGAGTTGTCCCAAATAATAAAAAGGTCATCAATGTACCATTTATATAGCACAATGAGACCTGATAAATCGTTGTTAAAGATAAAAATAAACTCGAAGGTGGCCATAAACAAATTTGCATACATAGGTGCCACCTTCGAGTCCATTGCGTCCCGAGTGTCTGTTGGTACATGTTATCCATGAATGTGAAGAAATTATTATTTAGAATGAATGACATGCCTTACAAAATAAAAAATTTCTGTATTGGAGGAATCCGGTCATCTGTTTCCAGAAAAAAATCAAAACATAATAAACCCAAATTGTGGGGAATATTAGAATAGAGACAGAGACATCCATGGAGATGAAAACAAAAGAATCTTTCCATGGAATGTCATTAACCAAGCCTATAAGTTGGGTAGAATCCCTTAGATAACTGTCCATTCTATTAACATGGGGGTGCATTATAAAGTCGATGTATGACGCTAAATTGGATGTTAAGGAACCGATCCCTGAGATTATCGGACGACCCGGGGGTTTGGATAAATCTTTGTGTATTGTTGGCAGATGGTAGAAAAATGCCATAGCAGGGTTAACTACTGTGAGGAATTTTTCTCGGTCTTAAAATATTAGAGGCAATGGCTCCTTTAATTATGTTGTTATATTGTAAAACGGCTAGTTGATAATCCTTTTGTGTCGCCCGCCGGTAATTTGTGGGATCAGATAGGATTCTGAAAGCCTCTGCTATATAGTCTGATTTATTCTGTAGGACATCTCCCCCCCCTTTATCCGCTGGTCTGATGATATTATTATTCCCTTTTAGAGAGCTTAATGCCCTCTTTTCAGATCTGGATAAGTTATAAGGAATATTTCCGCATTGGCTTTTTAATAGGTTGAAATCCTGAAGCACCATTTCCCAGAATGTGTGTAAATTGTGTCCTTTACTTTCCATTGGATAAAAATTAGAGGTCCTTCTAAGGTGTAAGAATTGATCGGTGACCGAATCACCTAAAAGTGCACTATTGGATGTCGTCCTACCCGCCATAATGGTATAGTGTTTCTGCAGAGTCAATTTTCTAATAAATGTCTGTAGATCGGTAAATAAATCAAATTGTTTTATATTAAAAGTGGGACAAAAAGAAAGGCCCTTATTAAGTAACGAAATGTCTGTAGTAGTAGGTGTATAATCTGAAAGATGAAATATATTATTTCTCTTATTTAAGCATCCAGCAGATAAACTTTTTTCCCTTTTTTGCTTTGTTTTGGCTCCAGTTATGGTCCCTTTGTAATGCTTTTTTTTACCGACTTGGGAGTTAGATAATTGGTTATCACATTGTTCTGACCGGGGGTGGCCTTGGGTAAAAAAAAGCACCAATGTTGCAGCACTAGTGGAATTATCAATAGTGATAAGTTTATTATGATCAGGTAGTGTAGAGGATGAACCAGGGGTTGCAATAAAAACCGTTATATTATCAGGAATGGTGAGATCAAGCAAATCAAATGAAGTATTGTTACATGTATTAGATAATAGAGGGTTAATATTTCTATCAGATGCCAGAGGCTTAAGGGGGCTTTACACGCAGCGACATTGCTAGCGATGTTGCTCGTTAAAGCACCCGCCCCCGTCGTTTGTGTGTCACAGGCAAATCACTGCCCGTGGCACACAATTTCACTAGGCCCCGTCACATGTACTTACCTTCCTAGCGACGTCGCTGTGGGCGGCGAACAACCTCTTCGTTAAGGGGGAGGTTCGTGCGCCGTCATAGCGACGTCACACAGCGGCCGACCAATAGAAGCAGAGGGGCGGAGAACAGCTGCATTAACGACACGCCCACCTCGTTGCCGGAGGACGCAGGTAAGCTGTTGTTCGTCGTTCCCGGGGTGTCACACGTAGCGATGTGTGCTGCCTCAGGAACGACGAACAACCTACGTCCACAACAACCAACGAGATTTTGAAAATGAACGACGTGTCAACGATCAACGATAAGGTATTTTTAATCGTTAACACTTGCTCGGAGCTGTTACACGCAACGACGTCGCTAATGACGCTGGATGTGCATCATGAATTCCGTGACCCCGATGACATATCGTTAGACTCATGGGGCCTTTAGATACAGAGTCAACTATTCCAATCTCCTTAAAGGAGCTGGAGTTAGCTGACATCAAAGAAACCACAGATCTCTCTTTGCTTAATTTATCGATTTGTGTCTGAATGATAGCCAAATCCTGTTGTGTATGAGTGTTGAATTTGTCTGTATTGGTATCAAAAACCTTATTAACATCCGGGGACAGAGTATTTGCCCCCATAAGCATTGTATTAGTAGTGATAGGAGCAATAGAAGAAGAAATCTGTATTTTAATAACCTCAATAGAAGGAGGAAGAGATGAGTATTTCTCATGGACTGTAGGGGGCGTAGTGGTCCATACAAGAGGGGTTGCTTGGTCAATGTTGTGTCAACTATTGTCTCCAGCACTGGCTAGCAGTAGAGAAGACACACTAGGATCAGTAGAATGTGATCTAATGCTACTGAATTGCTGAAACCTAGTCTGCTTATATTTACTGCTTGTATGGTTAGAACCACTTACGGTGAAGCCTTTTCACACAGGCTTCTCACCTGTGTGAATTTTGTGATGTCGAACAAGGTATGATTTCTGACTAAAACCTTTCCCACACTCTGAACATGAAAATGGCTTCTCCCCTTTGTGAATTTTCTGATGTCTAACAAGGTCTGATTTCTGACTAAAACCTTTTCCACACTCTGAACATGAAAATGGCTTCTCCCCTTTGTGAATTTTCTGATGTCAAACAAGGTGTGATCTCTGAATAAAACATTTCCCACACTCTGAACATGAAAATGGCTTCTCTCCTGTGTGAGATCTTTGATGCACAACAAGGTCTGATTTCCGAATAAAATATTTTCCACACTCTGAACATGAAAATGCCTTCTCCCCTGTGTGAAGTCTTTGATGCCGGATAAGTTCTAATTTGCAATTAAAACATTTCCCACATTCTGAACATGAAAATGGCTTCTCTCCTGTGTGATTTTTCTGATGTGTAACAAGGTGTGGTTTCTGACTAAAACCTTTCCCACACTCTGAACATGAAAATGTTTTCTCCCCTGTGTGAGATCTTTGATGCCTAACAAGTTCTGATTTCCGAATAAAACATTTCCCACACTCTGAACATAAAAATGATTTCTCCCCTGTGTGAGATCTTTGATGCCTAACAAGATCTGATTTCTGGTTGAAACATTTCTCACATTCTGAACATGAAAATGGCTTCTCCCCTGTGTGAAATCTTTGATGCAGGACAAGTCCTGATTTCCAATTAAAACAATTCCCACACTCTGAACATAAAAATAGCTTCTTCCCAGTCTGATTTTTTTGATAATCAATAAGGTTTGATTTTCGAGCAAAACATTTCTCACATTGAGGAGATGAAAATGGATTTTCATGTGTCTGAACTTTTTGAAGGTTAACAAGATGTGATTTCTTGGTAAAACATTTCCCACATTTTGAACATGAAAATGGTTTCTCCTTTGTATGAGCCATTTCATGTTCCACATCCCTTCCGTAAGTTTTATTTTGCTGACAATTCTGTGATAAATCGGAATTTTGGACTTGTTTGAAAAGATCAGATGATAGAGCTTTCCAAGGAAGGACTGGAGGTAGATCTGGGACAGCAGCATGCCCTTCATATGTATCATGTGGGATACTTCCACCATCTGTTTTAAATTCTGAAGATATTTGATTTCCATCTGAACTTCCAATACAGTCATCGGCTAAAAATAAACACAATGTTATTATTTTTTAATGATATGATCTTGAAAGTACATTTACTTTTTTAAACCAGAATAACATAAATTAAATTAGGAAAAAATGTATTCTGAATCTGTTGTCCAATTTCGACATCTAAAGGCCCCGTTACACGTAACAACATCGCTAACGAGATATCGCTGGGGTCACGGAATTCATGACGCACATCCAGCCTCGTTAGCGACATCGTTGCGTGTGACACTTACGAGCGACCGCTAATGATCCCAAATACTCACCAAATCGTTGATTGTTGACACGTCGTTCATTTTCAAAATATCGTTGCCTACTGTGTGATGTCGCTGTGACTCCACACTAACTGCCCCCTTAAAAAAGAGGTTGTTTGCCGCCCTTCGTTAGGAAGGTAAGTTCGTGTGACGCTTACCTGCGATATTGTTCGCCACGGGCAGCGATTTGCCCGTGACGCACAAACGACGGGGGCGGGTGCTATCGCTAGCGACATCGCTAGCGATGTTGCAGCGTGTAAAGCGGCCTTAAGAGTTACATCTTTGTTAATGCGGATCTCCCATTCCTAGCACCAGTTCTCTAGAATGTGCTACAGTAAATAATCTAATTGATTGTCACAATGTGACTGCAGGATAATGAGGGACAGGAGGCTCCTATACTGTCCCTCACGCTAGGGGACCCTAAGCTATTGCTAACCTCTGGATTACCCCTGAAGATGGAGATGCCAGAGTCCCATACCTTACTATTCTCCTGACCAGATCTAATCTGTTATTCCCCCCCGGGAAGGAAGGGGCAGTAGTATGATGGAAACACAGATTAAGACAGATGGGAAACACAGATTAAGACAGACAGGACATATTGCAAACTCACATAAATAAACAGTGAGAGACTAAAGAGAAAAGCAAGAGCAGCAAGGCAGCGATAAAAAGAGAACAACAACAGCTCACAGCAATAATACACATCAACTACCTGTAAGTCTGGATCACAACACCTCACCAGACCAGTATAGGTAAATTATAGCTGGCATTAATGAAATAGCCCAACCAGCATATACAGAAAGAAAGAGAAAGATACTGGCTCCCCTACAGCATGTGATCAAAGACATTAACAAGCAGCCTAGCAGAGAATAACTGTTGCTAGACTGCCCAAGCCAGTGATTTGATGCCTGCGTCTCAATGCGCTGCTCACAGACAGCAGAGAAGTTAAACATGTAGAGTACTAGAATCTATAATTTCCAAGATCCTGATACCGCAATGACAGTTGTCAAAACCTGCAAAAATCTCCTTGTAACATTGATCCACAGCATAGACAATTTAAATAGATTTTTTTCGAAGACTAATATAATAGTTACAGACAGATGCTGGATATTTAATAGGGTTGGCCAGGATTGTAAAATTGATGGCCTATCCTTAGGCTTTGTAACCAAAACAGGTAGCAGGGTCTTGATGTCTGTGCAGATAAACATTAGGGCTCTAATTCATGAATACCAGCGATGGACACTGAAAAATGACATCAGGGACTGGAGTGAAATCTCTGTCATAGGGAACGCCGCAGTTTGTTATGAATTAGAGAAGCAGTTGTGACGCCCTGGACCCCAGGGGTCACAGTAGAAAATCACACACACACACACACCCTCCCCTGGTAGGGAACACCCGTCAACCCAAAAACCCTTGTTGCCTCCATCAAGGGTCTGATGTCCACACCAGGCGGGGCGGAGCCAGGCGGTTGACAGTCCTGGAGGCGGGAAAAGCAGTTAGTTCAGGGCAGTTGAGTTCAGGAGTGAGGAGTTGAGAGAAGTAAGAGACTGTGCGTGTCTGGGTCAGAGCCCAGGCACCATCAGCAAGGTCGGCAGACGGTGGTGGCCATCTGCAGGAGTTAGTGGACATCTGCGGAACCGTAGGACCGGGGTTGGGCGGTGGCCCGCCGGTACCGAACCGGGGAGCGGAGTGAAGCTAAGCACCAAAGCAGGGTACTCAGACCCCAACTAGGCTCGGAAGCCGCCGTAAAGGTCAAATTCTCTGATTGCGGTCTGGACCTCAGGGGTTCATTCCCACCCAAGTCCCGTCAGAAGGCAACCGCCCAACCCGTCCGGATAAGAGCCACCGCCAACGGCCAGAGATCCATGGGCCAGCGCCTGCGGGCAAAACGGGCTCTCCCGACACATACAAGCCGGGGAGCGGACCACCCGTGGGAATCCATAGGGGTCAAACACATACATACAGGTGCAGGGAAAGACAGCCGCCACCAACCCGTCCGGAGAGAGTGAAGACGCCGCAGCCGACTGTGGGCCCTGTCCATCCAGCCGTTTGGTTTACCAGAGATTCTGTTATTGACTGCCTGAGTGAGTACACCAGTGCCATCCGGCACAGCGCTGCACCGTAACGCTGACCCCGCAGCCGCGCTGCCTCCCCGCATCAGCACCTGCACCTATCCCCTACCCACTGACTTCCAACCCTCCCAACCGGGGCCCCAGGACCAACAGTCCCTACCCACGGAGGGGCCAACACCTCAGCTGCTCCCCGCCATCGCTCCCGGGAACCCCAGTCACCAGCAGCGATGGTGCCCATCATCACCACAACCCCATGGGTGGCGTCACAACTGACATCCCACCACCAAACCTCCCCTTTTCACTCGTGGGCGAGGAGGCACTGCTCGAGCCCCGGGTCCGGGCCCACTCGAGCCACCGAGGAGCGGAAGCACCGGACCCGAGCGCCAGCGATCCCCCGAGGCGAGCGGCGTTCCCGAAAACCCCTCTCCGCCTGCGACAACCTGGCGTCACGAACAGGATCCTACCCATCTACTTACCAGTAGAAGTGCGCCTTGCAGTCCCCGCCGGCGGTGTCCGGCCGAAAATTTTTAAAGTCCTCCATCTTGGGCACGAAAAGTTCCCGCTCGAGT
The DNA here is from genome assembly GCF_048569485.1 of Anomaloglossus baeobatrachus. Lineage (NCBI taxonomy): Eukaryota > Metazoa > Chordata > Amphibia > Anura > Aromobatidae > Anomaloglossus > Anomaloglossus baeobatrachus. The sequence goes on from NC_134357.1 coordinate 582,382,434, forward strand.
CGTCTTCCCCGAGCAGGGAAAGCGCGAAAAGTGAAGCCCGCCCCCTGAAGGAAGTGCAAGAGAAAACCAAGGAGGGGCGAGAAAAAGATGTCTGCGCCTGGTGTGGCTGTTGGAGGGGCGCCGGGCGCGGTCGCGACGGCGCCTGGAGATTGTAATATGGCAGCCCTCGCCGCAGACGCGCGCGAGGGGGGGGGGGGGCGTGGGTCCCGCGGTCGCCCAGGTAATGCCGATCTCCCTGCCCTATGTGCCTGGTGCTACCTGGCTGCCGCAATATGATGGGAAGCCTGATTCCTTGCAGGCATTCCGGAAAAAGATCAGCCCGGTTCTTGACCTGTATGGCATGACCGGCAGACAGCGGGCGGCGGTAGTGCTAGGGCAGCTAACCGGCGTGGCTGAGCAGGAGACGGAGACCTAGACCGACGCGGACCGGGCCTCAGTGACTACCATTTTTTAAAAACTCCAAGCCACTTTCGAGACCCGCACGGAAGCTGAATTGCGGATGCAGTTTTATCAATGCCGACAGCGACCTGCAGATAACATACGAGACTATGCCTTGCGCCTGCACACTGCCCTCCGTACGCTGAAACGAATGGACACCATTAATGATGTGGACAGCAATAAGATGCTAGTGGAACAATTCCTGCAGGGATCCACGGAGAACCGCAAGCAGCTGCGGCTGTGGGCCCTGGAGCATCCCGACCTAGATTTTACCGTATTGAAAAGAGCGGGCCATCAAGGCCCTGTAAGCTCCAAGCCCTGATGCCCCTGATGCAGCCCCGTGGCTGGCTGAAACCGCTCCTGTCTCAATAGCAACCCCCCTTCTGGCTCTGCCGGCCCCTGCAGCGTCCGGTGGACTGATGGAAGAGCTGGCCGCGCAAGTCCGCCGCATGGATGGAGACCTCGCCCGGATCCTCGCCGCCCTCCAGCTTCCGACGTGAGTCAAGCCCCCGGAGAAGATCCAACTTGCCGACAGCCCGGAGGACGTTCCCTGGATGCAGCGGAGAAGTATCATCGATCAGCGGTATGGACCCTCTACTTGTTACAGGTGCAGCAAGCCTGGTCACTACTCCCGACGATGCCCGTTAAACGAGCAACCCCTGGGGCCAAGGGCCAATCCTCAGGAGTAGACCCTAACGGCCCTACTGATTGGCAAGACCGGTACGTTGGAGGCCGCCCCATCATCCCCCTGGCGGTAGATGGCATCCCGACCATGGCCCTATTGGACACCAGATCACAGGTAACCACTATGCCATATACATTGTACCAGCGGTATTGGGACGATAGTGAACTTGCCCCTCCTGATGACAGCCTGACCATTATTGCGGCCAATGGGCTCCCTATGACACAGGTGGGCTTCAAAGAAGTGACCCTGACCGTGGGACATACCATGTTAAAACATCAAGGGATGATTGTGGTGTTGAATGATCCAATGACCGTAACCCAAAAGTAATTTTAGGGACTAATGTAACTGAGCATTGTATGGGGGAAGTGCTGAGTCTGTTGCAGCAGTTGTCCGCCACTGCAGGAGGAGGCCGACAGAGGGCAGTCCAACGTGAGATCCGGGCCCTCCTGCATCGGCAGCAAGTGAACTTGACGGGCGGAGAGATTGGTGGCGTGCGGGTGATGGATGTGGCCCCTTTGGTGGTGCCACCAAGGAGACCGAGATGATAATTTGGTGCAGGGCAGCAGTAGGCCCCCAGGGGCGCGATTACCCGGCGATGGTGGAACCAACGCCTTCAGAACACTGGCCCACGGTGATGGCGGCCAGAGGGGTGATTGACGTCAAGAAGGGGAGAGTGCCTGTGAGAGTGCTGAATTGTGGGGAGGAAGAAGTTAGGCTTCCCCGTTATGCTACCATTGCTAAGCTGCTTACCATAGACCCCCACGCCATCCACGAAACCATCCCTTCTACCTCTGCACCCCCCACCAATAGCTGTACACCCCCCGAACAACTAGAGGAGTGGTGCCAGGACTTAAGGGGGCTTTACATGGTAGCGATATCGCTAGCAATTTCTAGCGATATCGAGCGTGTAAGTACCCCCCCATCGCGCATGAGATTGTTTGTGATCACTGCCGTAGCGAACATTATCGTTACGGCAGCGTCACACGTACTTACCTGGTCGTCGTCGTCGCTGTGACTGCCGAACAATCCCTCCTTCAAGGGGGAGGGACGTTCGGCATCACAGCGACGTCACCGCAACGTCACTAAGCGGCCGGCCAATCAAAGCGGAGGGGTGGAGATGAGCAGGACGTAACATCCCGCCCATCTCCTTCCTTCCACATTGGGGCCGGCGGCAGGTAAGGAGACGTTCCTCGCTCCTGCGGTGTCACACACAGCGATGTGTGCTGCCGCATGAGCGATGAACCACAACGAAAAACAACCCTTACCGATTTTTGAGTTTGGGACGACCTCTCCATGGTGAACGATTTTCACCATTTTTGAGGTCGCTTTAGGTCGCTGGTCAGTGTCACACGCTGCGATATCGTTAATGACGCCGGATGTGCGTCACTAACAACGTGACCCCAACGATAAAACATTAACGATATCGTAGCGTGTAAAGCCCCCTTTACATGCAGGCACTGAAACTACACCCATGCATCACAAAGAGGGGGTATACAGGGTAGTGCGAGAGTATGAGCAGGTTTTTAGTAAACACCCGCTAGACTTCGGAAGGATTAGAGGGGTTCAACACCATATCCCCACGGGCATACATCCACCCATCAAGCAAAAGGTATAGTCCCATCCCACCAGCACACTATCAATGCGCGAAGGACATGTTGAGGAGCATGAAAGAGGCAGGGGTCATACGGGATAGTTGTAGTCCCTGGGCAGCCCCACTGGTGCTGGTGAAGAAGAAGGATGGCACATTGAGAATGTGTGTAGATTACCGGAAGATCAATCAAATAACGCATAAGGACGCCTATCATCTCCCCCGTATTGAAGAGTCGCTGGCTGAGCTGAAAGCTGCTAACTATTTCTCTACTCTTGACCTTACCATCAGATACTGGCAGGTGGCGGTTGCGCCAGAAGATCGTGAGAAGACTGCATTTGCCACCCCCATGGGACTCTGCGAGTTCAACAGCATGCCGTTTGGGCTGTGCAATGCCCCTGGGACCTTCCAACGGCTTATTGAGTGCTGCCTGGGACATCTTAATTTCGAAACTGTCTTACTGTACCTGGATGACGTAATCGTGTATTCCCAGACATACAAAGCTCACCTGGAGCACCTGGCGGAAGTGTTCGTGTCCCTTGCTTAGTATGGGATGAAGCTGAAACCCTCCAAGTGACACCTTCTAAAGCCTAAGGTGCAGTACCTCGGACACGTGGTGAGTGCAGAAGGTGTCGCCCCAGACCCTGAGAAGGTTACCGCTATCCAAGACTGGCCACGGCCGACCACGGTGAGGGAGTTCCTGGGCCTGGTGGGCTACTACCGCCGCTTCATCAAGGGATACACGAAGATGGCGGCACCAATGCAAGACCTCCTCGTGGGACAGACCAAGAGTGGTAGGGTCCCCGGACCCCCGTTTGTGTGGGAAGAGAAGCATGAGGAGTCCTTTCACCAACTGAAGTCAGCCTTGACAGGAGACGAAATTCTGGCATATCCCGACTACGGCCTCCCGTTCATCCTTTACACCGATACCAGCAATGTGGGCCTGGGGGCGGTCTTGTCCCAGGTCCAGAACGGGAAAGAGAAAGTGATCGCCTATGCCAGCAGAAAACTCCGGCCCACAGAAAGAAACCCCGAGAATTACAGCTCCTTCAAGCTTGAATTCCTAGCCCTGGTGTGGGCAATCACCGATCGGTTTAGGCATTACCTCGCGGCAGCGAAATTCACTGCCTACACAGACAACAATCCGTTGACCCATCTGGATACGGCCAAGCTAGGCGTGCTGGAACAGCGGTGGGTGGCTCGGCTGTCCAACTATGACTTCACTATCAAATACAGAGCCGGCCGCAAGAACACCAATGCGGACACGTTATCCCGGATGCCCCACCTACCTGATGGCGGGTCGGGAGATGACGACCTCGAGGAAATCTAGTTGCCCGCGTTCCACCAGCCACCAGCTGAAAAACTTTGTGTCCATAAGCAACAAGGAAACCTGGACCAACTGCCCAGTCAGGGATAGCAGGAAGCCGAGGACCAGGCACCAGCCGTCCAGTTGGTTAAGACCATGATTGCAAAGGGCTCCTCTAAAATGGATCCCTCAGCTCCCTCTGAAGCCCAGCAGCTGTGGAAAGAAAGAGCCCAGCTATACCTGCATCAAGGGAAGCTGTATCGGGAGCTGATCAACCCAAAAACTCATGAGAAGATTCGCCAGCTGGTGGTCCCCCAGGCCAGCGTGCACAAGGTCTTACAGGTGTACCATGATGGCGCTTGACAATTTGGGTGGAAGAAGCTGGAGATGTTGCTGAGGGAACAGTTCTATTGGAGTCGGATGTGGGAGTCTGTGGAGGCCTGGTGTCGAGAGTGTGGTCCCTGTACACTGAGAAGAAGGGACGAAGTGAGCCAGAGAGCCCCCCTACAGCCGATCATCACCCATCAACCGCTGGAATTGGTCGCCCTGGACCATGTCAAGCTCACACCCAGTCGAATTGGTATACCTATGCCCTAACCATCGTAGACCACTACTCACGGTTCCTGGTGGTTGTTCCAGTTAAAGATCTGACAGGCCAAACCGCAGCTAGAGCATTCCAGGCCTACTTCTGTCGACCGCATGGGTACCCGGAGAGAGTGCTCACGGATCAGGGTCCGGTCTTTGAAGCAGAGGTGTTCCAGGAGTTTTTCCAGTTGTATGGGTGCAAGAAAATCAGGACCACACCGTACCACGCCCAAACCAATGGGATGTGTGAAAAGATGAATCACTTGGTCCTGGGCCTACTCAAGACACTACCGTTGGAAGAACGAAACCTGTGGCCGGAGAAGTTGCCTGACCTGGTAGACAAGTACAACAACATTCCCTGTAGTTCTACCAAGTGTACTCCCGCGTATCTGATCAGGGCCCGACCAGGCCGGCTGCCGGTGGACCTGGAGATAGGCCTGGATGCCCCGGAGGCTCTTCCCTCCACTGCAAGCTGGGATACCAAGCGGCGGGCGCAGTACCGACGGATTCAGGAATATGTGGAAAAGAATCTGCGTCAGAGCCGAGAAAAACAGGAACAACGCTTCAACAGACGGGCTCCGGTGATAATGTTTCCACAACCCGTGGAAGAAGTGGAAACGGAAGTAACCGCCAGTGAACCGCTTGAACCAGTGCCCAGGGATGCACCTATACCACGCCCCCGTAGGCCTCCACCTGCCACACCCGACAGACGGGAAGAGGAACCAGTTGTCTCCTCTGTCCCAGTGCCCCCCAATGACGACATTGTGCCCAGAAGGTCCACACGTCCCAACCTAGGTAGGCCCCCGCTTAGGTATAGGGAAACTGCCATCTAGGGGTGCCGTATGTTGTGTAAATATCCGAATGAATGAGCACTAATCATCCGAGATTCTCACCTGATTTGCAAAAAGAACTGTTGTCCCCCGTTGGGACTGGTGTTGTTTCCGTTTGAAACCGTTAAGTCCCCGTACCGCATGAGGAACTACTCATGAACATGGCCGAGAACTTGCAGGCCACCCACGAACTTGTGGGCTTGTAAATAGTTCCGGGCTGAGTTCCGGTGACCGTCCGCCGGGGTCAGGGGTCCCCCTGGACGAGGGGCCCCCTGAGTGTTTACCGGGTGCGGAAAACTGTACCGTAACCATTCCCGCTTGGGCGACCTGAACCAGGTTCCTGCTTCTGGACTGGGGAAGAGGGGTGCTGCCCGTTTCTTAGGGGCAGCATCAAGGTTGAGGTTGTTTGGGAGGGAAAGCGGAAGAACCGAGACCCGTCGGTTGTTATTAAAAATGTTGTTTTACTGTTAGTAACGTTTAAGCAAGTGCCTCCCGTCAGGGAAGATTTAAAACATATGCCTACTGTTTGTTTGTTGTTTTTGTTATTTATCTTTTTCAGAAAAAAAAATAAAACCGGTGATGGACGGGCAGCCCGTGGATGGTCTGCGTTTTACCAAGGGGGACTGTAGAACATCACACACACACACACACACACCCTCCCCTGGTAGGAAACACCGGTCAACCCAAAAACCCTTGTTGCCTCCCTCCAGGGCCTGATGTCCACACCAGGTGGGGCGGAGCCAGGCGGTTGACCCCGCCCACTGAGGAGTTCACAGTCCTGGAGGCGGGAAAAGCAGTTAGTTCAGGGCAGTTGAGTTCAGGAGTGGGTGGAGTGAGGAGTTGAGAGGAGTAAGAGACTGTGCGTGTCTGGGTCGGAGCCCAGGCACCATCAGCAAGGTCGGCAGACGGTGGTGGCCGTCTGCAGGAGTTAGTGGATGTCTGTGGAACCGTAGGACCGGGGTCGGGCGGTGGCCCGCCGGTACCGAATCGGGGAGCGGAGTGAAGCTAAGCACCAAGGCAGGGTACTCAGACCCCGACTAGGCTCGGAAGCCGCCGTAAAGGTCAAATTCTCTGATTGCGGTCTGGACCTAGGGGGTTCATTCCCACCCATGTCCCGTCAGAAAGCAACCGCCCAACCCGTCCGGATAAGAGCCACCGCCAACGGCCAGAGATCCAAGGGCCAGCGCCTGCAGGCAAAACGGGCTCTCCCGACACGTACAAGCCGGGCATAGGGGGTCAAACACATACATACAGGTGCAGGAAAAGACAGCCGCCACCAACCCGTCCGGGGAGAGTGAAGACGCCGCAGCCGACTGTGGGCCCCCTCCATCCAGCCGTTTGGTTTACCAGAGACTCTGTTATTGACTGCCTGAGTGAGTACACCAGTGCCATCCGGCACAGCTCTGCACCTTAACGCTGACCCCGCAGCCGCGCTGCCTCCTCGCATCGGCACCTGCACCTATCCCCTACCCACCGACTTCCAACCCTCCCAACCGGGGCCCCGGGACCAACAGCCCCTACCCACGGAGGGGCCAACAACTTAGCTGCTCCCCGCCATCGCTCCCGGGAACCCCGATCACCAGCAGCGGTGGTGCCCACATAAGGTGGGGTCCATGAGTTGAACTTGCATACATTTCTTACTATTAATCTTCTACCAGTCAGTAGCCACAGTGTGCTTAGGCTTACTCACGGTTCTTGGCTCAGAAGTGGATGCTGGAGACTGGGAATGTGAATTATCCTTGGAAAAGATGTTAGAAAGATCCACATCAGGGTCCTGCTTGGCTTGGAAGTGGGTGATGGCTGCTTCAAACTGACTGGATAGTCCTTGTCCTAGGTCATTCTCCAAAATGACTGGTGTGAGCAGGTAATCCCCAAGCCCCACTTTCACTTCCCTCTGAGTGGTATCCGAAACAACAGGCTTGGTGGGGCCATCTATGAACCCCACTTCAACTTCCTCCTGGCTAGTCCCCGAAACAACAGGTGTGGGGAGGCTGTCCATAAACTCCATATGGACCTCTTCCTGGTCAGACCCCAAAGTAACTGGTGTGGGGACGGTGTCCATAAGCTCCACATCAGCCTTGCTCTGGTCAGTCTCCACAATGACAGGTATAGGGAGACTGTTCACAAGTCCCACATCGATCGCTTCCTGGTTGGTCCCCAAAATACCAGGTGTGGGGAGGCTATCCACAAGCTCCACCTCGACCTTTCCCTGGTCGGTCCTTAGGTCCAACTGCACACATGCCAGAGGGACGTCTGAGCGCTGACCCTCAGCCAGGGAGATGGGTAATTGGGAATCTGGTAAAGGGTCTTCTGGGGAAACAATAACTGGGCTTACCAGAGTGATGGAAGATCCAATGTCCCGAAGTCCCTGAGCCTGTATATCACCGACCTTGACCGCCTGGATGTGGGGATGGAGGTTGGCTGGTGTACGGTGTCCGGCCTGCCGTAGGGTGTGGACTGGATATACCACTTCCTCAGCTATTGGTGTTTCTTGGGAGTAGCATTCCTCAGGTCTCGTTGGATCATCTCGGCATATGTCGACTGGTTGGAGTGGCAGACAGGCTCCAAGCATGCGGCCTCTTTGTTTTGGTGCAGCTTCTGCTGGGTAGCGGGACCATCCTTCTCGAGCAGCTGGTGCTAGCAGTACGGCAGCTGGAACTCCATAAACATATTGCAGAACCTAAGCCCTCTCTTCTCTTGAGTATTTAGGCCCCAATGCAGTCAACAACGCTGTGGCTTGGGCCATTTTGGACCAAGTTGATTCCAGATTGTCACTAGATCCATGATGTGGCACATAGATTAAATCCTCCAGGTCAATATCGGCAGGATCCTCATCGTCCCCTGCATCATTCTGGGCATCCCAACGGACTAATTTTTGAATCAAGTCCGACCGAGTTTCAGTGTTCCAGTAGATAATCTTTCGCCTCTGGCATAGATCCTGTAGCATCCATTTACTGCTGCGGTCGTAACTCCTCTCTGGTCCTTGTCCCATGGCTGAGCTGGTGGGGTTGGACATGGCAGTGTCCGAAACTTGAGTGCCTCTCCTATGGCCTGCTAGGTATGCTTATGTGCCTCCCTGGTTGTTGAGCCCTTGACGGTGTCCACGAACACCAGTCCTCTGCAGCTCCCTGGATAAACTAGGCTGAGTAGTATCCCACTGCTGCCACCAATTGTGGAGACACGGGGCTCAGTGGGTGCTCTCGTCCACTAAAACCCGCCGCCTTCAGAAAGACAGCGTGGCTCAGGGCTCATCCCAACTGAATACCGGCCTCCTTAACTGAGGGTGGAACACTACTCAGACAACACAGGGTGAGGGAACCACAATAATTAGACTTTCTTGGATCCCCAAACAATTAACGGCACATAACACATAACCAGCAAAACACACAAATGTAACAGGCAACAGAGTCTCACCCTTCTGCTGGCTCACCAGTGATTTAGAATGTCCATGACTCAGAGGTCCCAGGGCTATTTGCTCCAATCCAGCAGCACCCTGCTTTTGGCGGGCACCCACCGAGAAAGGAATAATGCCAGATTTAGGAAGCTGTCTGAGGTCTGCAAAGTCTGTTCCAGGTGACTGAACTGTCCCAACCTGAGTGTCCTCCTTAGGTAGTCCTGGTATGATGATATAATCCTGGCAGCCGGAGTCGAAATTCCTAGACTGGGGATATGATCTCCAACCGGAACCGGAGTCCCTAGATTGAAGCCACAAGATACCCTGATCCTCTAGTCAGCTACTAAGAGCTTAGACTGGATCCATAAGCATCCATCAACCTTCATCAACCTGGTGGCTTAAAGAAATCCTCTCTTATAGCCACAGCCCTCCCTCTCGGCACACTGCGTCCTCATCGATTGGTTGGACAAGATCGCCTCTCCCATTGGATGAACCTCAAGCTGCATGGACAATGTTCATCCAAATGATGTCTACAGAAAGACTGAGGGTATACATGTAGTCTGGAATGCACAGACTAGACAATGACTACTAAGGTAAATACATTAGCAATACACAACTACAATACAATGATTACTGGAAGGGCCTGGAGAAACAATAGCTAAGCAAACATGACTTAGCACACATAAGAACAATACGTCTGGCTGAATGTTAAGAAACTTTAACCCATGAGAGGCATTGGGTGTCCATGTCGTCACACCCACCATCACCACAATCCCGTGGGTGACAACCGACATCCCACCACCAAACCTCCCCTTTTCACTCGTGGGCGAGGAGGCGCTGCTCGAGCCCCGGGTCCGGCCCCACTCGAGCCACCGAGGAGCGGAAGTGTGGCGCCCCTGACCTGGTCAGGCACCACAGAGTATTGCACCCATGCGGGAGCAATGCTTCCAGGTAATCTCCAAAGGCCAGGATGAGGTGCACACACAAACATATAGTGACCAGGCCTCCCACATCACCAGAGGGGACCCTTGGGTAGCCAGAAGGGGTTAACTTTCAATTCCCAGCTAGGGGTGTGTTCAGGGGCTGGTTGCTAGGAAGCAGGGCAGAGAGAGAGAGGAAGTGAGGGAGTCGAGAGGAAGAAGTTGAAGTGTATGGAGGGGGGAGCAGAGAAGCTCCCGTGCAGACAGGTCCTGAGGAGTGCTGTAGCTGAAAGCGGAGGAGAACGGAGTACCGTGGGTCGGCCTGAAGAGCATCCAGAGAAAGAGGGGTGGCTGAGTACGGAGATCCCGGTATCCGAGCACCCAAGGGGAACTAGATCCCCAGTACAGGCAGCAAACCAGTCAGAGCTGCTCAATCTACAGGTGGGGATACTCCATGCCCTCACCACTACTACGCAGCGCTCGGGCCAAGCAGCAATCAGCAGGCCCATAAGGGGATAGGGCCAGAAGCCATCCCACCAAGGCCACGCTGCCGGCGGACGAGCCAGAGAGAGGGGAGCAGGGTGGTAACAGCTTCCCTGGAGGGGTCCTACCACGCTTCAAGCAAAGGACCCTCCCAAAACAGAAGGGGTGCAAGGAAGGCGAGTGGACAGCTACCCTCAGAACGGCCTCCTGGAATTCCTGGTTCCACCTGGTTATCACAGTGTCGCCCGGGCATCTCACCGTGACCCCCCCCAACAGTGAGTAAACACATTGAAAGACTTTTAGACTGTGTTTGAGTCATTCTGCGACTTGTGGTACTACAAACCCACACCGGGCCCTGGGGCTTGCCTCACTCTCAGGAGGCTACTATATCCGACTGCACCCACCATCAGCCCCAGGCGTCCCCTAACCTGCAGTGGCGGTCCCCACTGACCGCAATACTGAGAGTGGCGTCACGATCAAAACTGAAGATTCCCTACCTGTGACCAGCACCAGCTACGTGGAGTCCCTGAAGGTATGCACCGATACAACACCTGTGGGGCTTCACATCTTCTGGCGTCACGAACAGGATAAGGACTAGACCTGTTCAGACAGGTGACCGTGTGCCTCAGAGGTCCGACCGCAAAAATTGAACCGCCGCCATATTGCCATCTTCAAAAGCGCGCGCTGCAGCCCGCGCGAGGGAGAAGAGCACCGCCCACGAAGAGGTGTGGCCGCCCCAGAATCCCCACAATTCAGAGAGCGTTCTGACCCAGGAAGTGGAAAGGGAGCGCGCAGATTTCTGAAGAAAAATGGACGCTGCAGGAGGTAATGCCCCTGGTCAGGGCGACGCAGCCCAAGCGATGCCAGCCCCTGTCGCGCTGGACGCCGCAGCGCCTGGTGCCGGTGCCGCGGTCGCAGCTGCGCCGGCCGAGGTCGCCCCCATAATGCCAGTGTCCTTGTTGTATGCCCCAGGGGCGCAATGGCTGCCTCAATACGCCGGTAAAATAGACACGCTGACCGGGTTTAAGAAAAAGATCAACACCCTGCTAGACATGCACGCGATGACTGGTAAACAGAGGGCCGCTGTGGTGCTGGGACAATTGACTGGAGCAGCAGAATTGGAAGCTGAGTCCTGGGCCAATGATGACCGGAGCTCTGTTGAGACCATCTTTGCCAAACTAGCAGCTGCTTTTGAACACCGCACGGAGGGAGAGCTGAGAACGGACTTCTATCACTGCCGTCAGAAGCCCCAAGATAGTATAAGAGACTATGCCCTCAGGCTGCAGGCTGCACTACGGGCTCTCAAGCTGGTGGACCCTGTTAGTGACCAGGAAGGAAACCGGATGATGAAGGAACAATTCCTGCGGGGCCTGCGCTCTCCTGAGGATGGGAAGCAGATGAAGCTGTGGTCCCTAGAACACCCCGACGTGGACTTTGCCATTCTGAAAGACCGGGCAGTGAAAGCACTCCAACCCCCTGTGGACACAGACCCTGCCAGTTCCACGGCTGCAGGAGCGGAATCCTCCACGCAGGCCCTGATGACTGCAAAAGGACTCAACGCGCCAGCAGAGACCATAAGTACGCTATCCTCCCAAGTGCAGCAGCTCACTAAGGACGTCGCACAAATCCTGAAAGCAATGCAGTTGCCCTCAGAGACCAAAGTCCCTCATCAGATCCTGCTAGCCGACAACCCAGAGGACGTCCCTTGGATGCGGAGGAGAAGGGGTCCCCCAACTCGAGGCAGGAGCAGTGATCGCTATGACTCAGCTGGACAACCCATCTGTCGTCGTTGCCAGAAGGCAGGTCACTATGCAAGGGCCTGTCCTTTAAACGAGTCAAACCTGGGGCCGAGGGCCAGTCCTCAGGATTAAGAAGATCAGGCCCAAGTCGCTGCTGTGATCAGTACGTGGGTGGACGTCCTGTCCTGTCCATCGTCTTGGACGGGATCCCTACCCCGGCATTATTGGACACCGGCTCTCAGGTCACCACGATCCCGCATGTCCTTTATCGGAGGTTTTGGTCGGACGGCGATCTCCGACCACCGGACCCCTCCCTCACCATCTATGCTGCCAACGGACAACCTATAGACCAGATCGGGGTCAAAGAGGTAACCATAAAGGTGGGAAGGCAGGAAATGAAGGGACAAGGACTGATTGTTGTGGACACTGATGTTAGAGAAAGGAACCCGCAAATGATTTTAGGCACTAATGTCATAGAAAATTGCCTAGGGGAAGTGTTGTTGTTGCTTCACCAGATTGTTGAAGGTGCTGACGGCAGGTCGCAAAGAGCCTTGCAAAAGGAGATCCGAATCATTCTGAGGAAGCAACAGGTAAAACAGACTGGCGGTGAGATTGGTAGTGTACGGGTGATGGATGCTAACCCCATTGTGATACCCCCACGGAGTGAAATGATGATGTGGTGTAGAGCAGCGGTAGGTCTCAGAGGACAAGATTACCAGGCTGTACTAGAGCCCACTCATTCAGACCACTGGCCCACGATTCTGACAGCCAGGGGGGTAGTTGATGTACACAAGGGACGAGTGCCTGTACGAGTGTTGAACTGTGGGGAGGAGGAAGCCAGACTACCAAGGTACGCTACCATAGCCAAACTGTTTACATGCTCAGATGACGCCATAACACCTGTAGGTCCCCTGACACAAGCTGACTCAAAAGAGGGCGAGACCTCCCAAAAGCAGTTAGAGGACTGGTGCCAGAAACTACACGTGGGGACTGACTCTACACCCGACTACCAGAAACATGGGGTTTACAGGGTCGTGCAGGAATACGAGCAGGTCTTTAGTAAGAACCCACTAGACTTTGGTAGGATCAAAGGGGTGCAACATCACATACCCACAGGCAGTCATCCTCCCATTAAGGAAAGACATAGGCCTATTCCACCAGCCCATTACCAGCGCACAAAGGACATGCTGAAGGACATGAAGGAGGCAGGAGTCATAAGGGACAGTTGCAGCCCCTGGGCAGCTCCCCTAGTCCTGGTAAGAAAGAAGGATGGCACGATGAGGATGTGTGTGGATTACAGACGGATAAATCAGATAACACACAAGGATGCCTACCCTTTGCCAAGGATAGATGAATCCCTCGCTGCCTTGAAAGCCTCTAACTACTTTTCTACCCTAGATCTTACTAGTGGCTACTGGCAAGTATCTGTAGCAGAAGAAGATCGGGAGAAGACGGCCTTCACCACCCCAATGGGCCTCTGTGAGTTCAACAGCATGCCATTTGGACTCTGCAATGCCCCCGGGACCTTCCAGAGGCTTATGGAATGCTGCCTAGGGCACCTCAACTTTGAAACCGTCCTGCTCTACCTGGATGATGTCATCGTGTACTCCAAGACCTATGAGGACCACCTGAAACACCTGGCTGAAGTCTTTGAAGCACTATCCCGATATGGAATGAAGCTGAAACCATCCAAGTGCCATCTACTGAAGCCAAGGGTCCAGTACCTAGGTCACGTGGTCAGTGCAGAAGGAGTAGCACCGGACCCAGAGAAGGTCACAGTCATCCAGGAATGGCCCACACCTACTACCGTCCGGGAGGTACGTCAGTTCCTTGGCTTGGTAGGCTACTACAGAAGGTTCATCAAGGGCTACACGAAAATGGCAGCGCCTTTGCAAGAGCTCCTGGTAGGCCACCCAAAGAAGAAAGGAAAGATCTCCGGCCCGCCATTTCACTGGGGAGAAGCAGAAGAACACTCCTTCAGACAAATGAAAGGGGCCTTGACGGGTGAAGAGATCCTAGCCTATCCTGACTACGGTCTGCCATTCGTACTGTACACAGATGCCAGTAATGTGGGACTGGGAGCAGTGCTTTCACAGGTGCAGGGAGGCAAAGAGCGTGTGATTGCTTACGCCAGCAGGAAGCTCAGGCCTACTGAAAGAAACCCAGAGAATTATAGCTCATTCAAGCTAGAGTTCCTGGCCATGGTATGGGCTATCACAGAGCGGTTCAAGCACTACCTGGCAGCCACCAAATTCACTGTCTTCACGGACAACAACCCCCTGACCCACTTGGATACTGCTAAATTGGGTGCCATGGAGCAGCGTTGGGTAGCCCGACTGGCGAATTATGACTTTACTGTCAAGTATCGAGCTGGCCGCAAGAACGGCAACGCAGATGCTCTGTCCAGGATGCCTCACCTAGCAGACGAGGGTGAAGATGAAGATGATCTTGAAGAGATTGAGCTGCCAGCGTTCCATCGCCATGGAGCAAAACAGTGTCGGCAGTCGCGTGCCAACCGCCAAGAGGTGACCCTGAACCCACTACCTCACTACAACTGGAAGGAGACCCAGGAAAATGATCCAGCGGTAGGCTTGGTAAAGAAACTGATCAGCCAGCCTGGCGCCAGCCTTGACAAAGGAGCCCCACCTGAGGCACAGTACCTATGGAAGGAGAGGGGTCGATTATTCATCTATCAAGACAAACTTTACAGGAGCATCATTGACCCGAGGACGCATGAGAAGGTGTGGCAAGTGATTGTACCACAGAAGGATACGAGGATGGTGCTAGAAGCCTATCACAATGGTGCAGGCCACTTTGGTTGGAAGAAACTGGAGGCCCTACTTAAAGTAAGATTCTACTGGGTGGGCATGAGATCTGCCCTAGAGAAGTGGTGTCGAAACTGCGGGCCTTGCAATCTTAGAAGAAAAGACCAGCACCGCCAGAGAGCACCACTCCAGCCCATCCAAACTAAACGGCCCCTGGAGATCGTGGCCCTGGACCATGTAAAGTTGGCACCCAGCAGACAAGGCTACAACTACGCTCTCACTATGGTTGACCACTACTCCAGATTCCTGGTGGTAGTACCAGTCAAGGACTTGACAGGTCAAACTGCAGCCAAAGCTTTCCAGACACACTTCTGTCGACCACATGGCTATCCAGATCAAGTGCTCACTGACCAAGGACCAGCCTTTGAAGCTGAAGTGTTTAAGGAGTTTTGTAACCTATACGGCTGCCAGAAGATCCGTACTACGCCTTACCATCCTCAGACCAATGGCATGTGTGAGAAGATGAACCACATCATTCTCGATCTTCTGAAGACGCTCCCATTGGAGGAACGAAGTCAGTGGCCAGAAAAACTACCCGATCTAGTGGACATGTATAACAACATCCCTGTGAGTTCCACGAACTGCACACCGGCATACCTGATGAGGGCCAGACCAGGGAGATTGCCAGTAGATCTGGAAATGGGAGTTGAGACCCCTGAAGACCATCAACAAGGTGCTGATTGGGATTCCAACCGCCAAGCCCAATACAAGAAAGTACAAGAGTGTGTGGAGCGAAGCCTGACTCAGCAGCGTGAGAAACAAGAAACGGCCTACAATCGAAAAGCACCTGCTGTTCCTTTGATGCCAGGAGATATAGTTCTCAAGGGAAAGAGAAGGCGTCATAAACTTGACAATCACTGGGAAGAAGAACCCTATACTGTGTTACCATCAACGCTTAGCAATGAAAAGACATGCCTTATCAGCAAAGATGGAGGAAAAACAACAGCTGTCGTTTCTAGAGATCGCCTAAAGAAATGTCCTGAACAACTAAGAATCCCTGAAGAAATTCCCAACCCTTTGCCAGTTCAAGAACCAAAAGAAAGGATGATCCATACTGCGCTTGGAGATTTTCCAGCAAGTTGGCCTCAATACAATGGAGCAGTTGTTATTCCAGTCATTACATTCACTCAATCTAGAGAAGTAGGAGACCTAGAAGCACCTGTTCAGAACCTAGAAGTGCCAAATGTAGCTGAAGCAGAAAACCACGCATTGGTATCAGTACCCAGTACACCCAGAATTCACATTGAGACACATACATCGGGTGGGAGGACACAACCTCAGACAGATGACAGTATAGTACTGCGTAGATCAACCCGCAGCAACTTTGGTCAGCTCCCATTACGCTATAGACAAAGTACAGTTTAGTTGAAAGTGACGGTATGAAGTGTAATGTTTAACCTGTTATAGTTAAGCAACGTTTAAGCGAAATGTGCCCACAAGGACTATTGTGAGACCTTCTTAAAATGTTAGACCACTGGTTATGAACTGGCTTTAACCACAAACTTTTGTATTGTAAAAAGTTGCCTTCTTGGTACCAACCACAGGGTCTGCCTGTTGAGGGGCATGGCTCTGCACCAACAAGGGGGCACGCCTGTTTATGGGGCCTGCCCTCCAACACTCGGAAGCGGGTACGCCTGTTTATGGGGCCTACCTTACACCACTCCCCTCAGGAGAGGAAGATTGGAGGAAAGGTCTGGGGAATGTGATGGCCCAGACCTGGTTACCAAAAGGACCGGTGACCTACCTCCTGGAGGTTTTTGGGTGGGGTTCGGACATGTGGGTGGTTGGTGGTGGAATGGTACCTGGCATGTTTAAATGTAAATAATTGCCCCTGTGTGGGAAAAATTTGTATTTACCTTTTTTCTTTCTCTTGTCTTTGCAGCCCGAGGACGTGCTGATGATAACTAAGGGGGAATGTGGCGCCCCTGACCTGGTCAGGCACCACAGAGTATTGCACCCATGCGGGAGCAATGCTTCCAGGTAATCTCCAAAGGCCAGGATGAGGTGCACACACAAACATATAGTGACCAGGCCTCCCACATCACCAGAGGGGACCCTTGGGTAGCCAGAAGGGGTTAACTTTCAATTCCCAGCTAGGGGTGTGTTCAGGGGCTGGTTGCTAGGAAGCAGGGCAGAGAGAGAGAGGAAGTGAGGGAGTCGAGAGGAAGAAGTTGAAGTGTATGGAGGGGGGAGCAGAGAAGCTCCCGTGCAGACAGGTCCTGAGGAGTGCTGTAGCTGAAAGCGGAGGAGAACGGAGTACCGTGGGTCGGCCTGAAGAGCATCCAGAGAAAGAGGGGTGGCTGAGTACGGAGATCCCGGTATCCGAGCACCCAAGGGGAACTAGATCCCCAGTACAGGCAGCAAACCAGTCAGAGCTGCTCAATCTACAGGTGGGGATACTCCATGCCCTCACCACTACTACGCAGCGCTCGGGCCAAGCAGCAATCAGCAGGCCCATAAGGGGATAGGGCCAGAAGCCATCCCACCAAGGCCACGCTGCCGGCGGACGAGCCAGAGAGAGGGGAGCAGGGTGGTAACAGCTTCCCTGGAGGGGTCCTACCACGCTTCAAGCAAAGGACCCTCCCAAAACAGAAGGGGTGCAAGGAAGGCGAGTGGACAGCTACCCTCAGAACGGCCTCCTGGAATTCCTGGTTCCACCTGGTTATCACAGTGTCGCCCGGGCATCTCACCGTGACCCCCCCCAACAGTGAGTAAACACATTGAAAGACTTTTAGACTGTGTTTGAGTCATTCTGCGACTTGTGGTACTACAAACCCACACCGGGCCCTGGGGCTTGCCTCACTCTCAGGAGGCTACTATATCCGACTGCACCCACCATCAGCCCCAGGCGTCCCCTAACCTGCAGTGGCGGTCCCCACTGACCGCAATACTGAGAGTGGCGTCACGATCAAAACTGAAGATTCCCTACCTGTGACCAGCACCAGCTACGTGGAGTCCCTGAAGGTATGCACCGATACAACACCTGTGGGGCTTCACAGAAGCACCGGACCCGAGCGCCAGTGATCTCCCAAGGCGAGCGGTATTCCCGAAAACCCCTCTCCGCCCGTGACACAGAAGCTTCACACCCTTCTTCTGGCCAACCTACAAAAGTCGCACAATTCCAATTTGCTCACCCTTTCACCTAATACCAGTCCTGCATGCCAGCTTGTGTCCTGGTCAGTTTAGACTGCTGCAATTAAGAGACCTTTGGTTACGTCCTGTCACATGACTTTGAAGTCATCAAAGGTTCTTATTATTATTATTATTTTTTATTTATTTATAGAGCACCATTAATTCCATGGTGCTGTACATGAGAAGGGGGTTTCATACAGAATACATACACAAGTTACAGTAGACAGACTAGTACAGAGGGCAGAGGGCCCTGCCCTTGCGGGCTTATATTCTTATACAATCAACCTTAGAATACAACTGATGTGGTCACTAAGAGAGTGGGGTTCCTGATAAATTGCGTAATTTGACTCCTTCCAATGCTGGCCCTGACTAACTAGGTTTTTTTTTTTTAGTAGGGCTTATATTTCAAGCATTCTCCAAAAATCCCATAAAATCGTGCTAGGTCTTATTTTTGGTGTAGGTCGTCTTTTCGGGGAAACAGGGTATTCATGAACCCACTGAAGGTCTTTGAGTTGCCTTCATAACATAGAGAAGGCACTAGAAACAAACAACAGAAGAAGCAGAAGCAAAGAAAATACAGCTGAAAAAAAACACAGCAGAAAGTCTAAAAATGTAAACACAAAATGAGTGCAGAAAGTGCATGAGTAGATATCTCTTACAGGATAGAGCTGGAGGACACACATCCTGAGGAACATCGGGATCTTCTTGTTTACAGTCCTGTGGGAGAAGAGGACGGGGACATCTCTCTGGTGTTGTCCTCTTACTGGATAGAACTGGAGGAGACACATACAGGGACTGAATTCATTCCTTACATACAGATAATTATAGGCCGTGTGTATTTAGTCCTGTCTATTACCTGGTGATGTGAGGGGCTGGGGATCCTCCATCATGACGTCCTTGTACAGATCTTTGTGTCCTTCTAAATACTCCCACTCCTCCATGGAGAAATAGACGGTGACGTCCTGACACCTTATAGGAACCTGACACATACAATGATACCGTCACCCCCGATCCCTTCATAGCGTTACTGTATAATGTCCCAGCATTCCCAGCAGTGTCACCTCTCCAGTCAGCAGCTCAATCATCTTGTAGGTGAGTTCTAGGATCTTCTGGTAATTGATGTCCTCATGTATCGGGGGGTGAGGTGGAGGCCCCGTGATTGGGCTCAGGGGTGTTCCCCATCCCTCAGACACAGGGGCCTGACAGCGCTCACTAGAGGTCTTCTTCACTACTGTGTAATCCTGGTTATGGAGAGACACAGTAATAAATCTCACTCCAGACATTTCCAGAGTCCTCACCTCTCCAGTTCTGTCCATCTGTTATTCCCATAGATAAGAATGATGTAATGTGACGTCATCAGAATCTCTCACCTCTCCAGTAAGCCGGAAGAGGATCTCTAGGGTGAGGTGTAATATCCTCTCCGCCATCTTGTCCCTGTCCATATCCATCCTTGATGGGTCAATCAGGAGAATTCTCTTATATAGAAGATCTCCACTGAGAGGATCCGATATTGTAGGGACCTGAATGGGGAGAAGATGACGATGTAACATCATAGAGAATCCGCTGTAATAATATAATTACTGGAGAGAATAAGGGGAAACATATAATGAGAACATTCTGGGGGAACATTATACTGTGTGGGGGCAGAAAGGGGCCGAGGACCGGGGGCAGAAAGGGGCCGAGGACCGAGGGCAGAAAGGGGCCGAGGACCGAGGGCAGAAAGGGGCCGAGGACCGAGGGCAGAAAGGGGCTGAGGATTGAGGGCAGAAAGGGGCCGAGAAAGGGGCCGAGGACTCAAGGCAGAAAGGGGCCGAGGACTGAGGGCAGAAAGGGGCCGAGGACCGAGGGAAGAAAGGGGCCGAGGACCGAGGGCAGAAAGGGGCCTAGGACCGAGGGCAGAAAGGCGCCAAAGACCGAGGGCAGAAAGGGGACGAGGACCGAGGGCAGAAATGGGCCGAGGACTGAGGGCAGAAAGGGGCCGAGGACCGAGGGAAGAAAGGGGCCGAGGACCGAGGGCAGAAAGGGGCCTAGGACCGAGGGCAGAAAGGCGCCAAAGACCGAGGGCAGAAAGGGGACGAGGACCGAGGGCAGAAATGGGCCGAGGACTGAGGGCAGACGGGTTTCCTCACTTCCGGCCTCTCATAGTTGGGGTGTTTGTATCTATCAGGGGAAAAGGAACAAAAACCTCACAATTCATAGAAATCAGCGAGAGAAAAACACCAATAAAGTCTCAGAGCTGAAGGGGTTAATGCCGCCTGCCCCAGTAATGGGGAATCTCCACACACCTCCACCTGCAGAGCCGCACACTAGATATATAATACCCTGCACCTACCTCCACCTGCAGAGCCGCACACTAGATATATAATACCCTGCACCTACCTCCTCCTGCAGAGCCGCACACTAGATATATAATACCCTGCACCTACCTCCACCTGCAGAGCCGCACACTAGATATATAATACCCTGCACCTACCTCCACCTGCAGAGCCGCACACTAGATATATAATACCCTGCACCTACCTCCACCTGCAGAGCCGCACACTAGATATATAATACCCTGCACCTACCTCCACCTGCAGAGCCGCACACTAGATATATAATACCCTGCACCTACCTCCACCTGCAGAGCCGCACACTAGATATATAATACCCTGCACCTACCTCCACCTGCAGAGCCGCACACTAGATATATAATACCCTGCACCTACCTCCACCTGCAGAGCCGCACACTAGATATATAATACCCTGCACCTACCTCCACCTGCAGAGCCGCACACTAGATATATAATACCCTGCACCTACCTCCACCTGCAGAGCCGCACACTAGATATATAATACCCTGCACCTACCTCCACCTGCAGAGCCGCACACTAGATATATAATAACCTGCACCCCTACCTCCACCTGCAGAGCCGCACACTAGATATATAATACCCTGCACCTACCTCCACCTGCAGAGCCGCACACTAGATATATAATACCCTGCACCTACCTCCACCTGCAGAGCCGCACACTAGATATATAATACCCTGCACCTACCTCCACCTGCAGAGCCGCACACTAGATATATAATACCCTGCACCTACCTCCTCCTGCAGAGCCGCACACTAGATATATAATACCCTGCACCTACCTCCACCTGCAGAGCCGCACACTAGATATATAATACCCTGCACCTACCTCCACCTGCAGAGCCGCACACTAGATATATAATACCCTGCACCTACCTCCTCCTGCAGAGCCGCACACTAGATATATAATACCCTGCACCTACCTCCTCCTGCAGAGCCGCACACTAGATATATAATACCCTGCACCTACCTCCACCTGCAGAGCCGCACACTAGATATATAATACCCTGCACCTACCTCCCCCTGCAGAGCCGCACACTAGATATATAATACCCTGCACCTACCTCCACCTGCAGAGCCGCACACTAGATATATAATAACCTGCACCTACCTCCTCCTGCAGAGCCGCACACTAGATATATAATACCCTGCACCTACCTCCACCTGCAGAGCCGCACACTAGATATATAATAACCTGCACCTACCTCCACCTGCAGAGCCGCACACTAGATATATAATACCCTGCACCTACCTCCACCTGCAGAGCCGCACACTAGATATATAATACCCTGCACCTACCTCCCCCTGCAGAGCCGCACACTAGATATATAATACCCTGCACCTACCTCCACCTGCAGAGCCGCACACTAGATATATAATACCCTGCACCTACCTCCTCCTGCAGAGCCGCACACTAGATATATAATACCCTGCACCTACCTCCACCTGCAGAGCCGCACACTAGATATATAATACCCTGCACCTACCTCCTCCTGCAGAGCCGCACACTAGATATATAATACCCTGCACCTACCTCCACCTGCAGAGCCGCACACTAGATATATAATACCCTGCACCTACCTCCACCTGCAGAGCCGCACACTAGATATATAATACCCTGCACCTACCTCCTCCTGCAGAGCCGCACACTAGATATATAATACCCTGCACCTACCTCCACCTGCAGAGCCGCACACTAGATATATAATACCCTGCACCTACCTCCTCCTGCAGAGCCGCACACTAGATATATAATACCCTGCACCTCTGCAGAGCCGCACACTAGATATATAATACCCTGCACCTACCTCCTCCTGCAGAGCCGCACACTAGATATATAATACCCTGCACCTACCTGCAGAGCCGCACACTAGATATATAATAACCTGCACCTACCTCCTCCTGCAGAGCCGCACACTAGATATATAATACCCTGCACCTACCTCCACCTGCAGAGCCGCACACTAGATATATAATACCCTGCACCTACCTCCACCTGCAGAGCCGCACACTAGATATATAATACCCTGCACCTACCTCCACCTGCAGAGCCGCACACTAGATATATAATACCCTGCACCTACCTCCACCTGCAGAGCCGCACACTAGATATATAATACCCTGCACCTACCTCCACCTGCAGAGCCGCACACTAGATATATAATACCCTGCACCTACCTCCACCTGCAGAGCCGCACACTAGATATATAATACCCTGCACCTACCTCCACCTGCAGAGCCGCACACTAGATATATAATACCCTGCACCTACCTCCACCTGCAGAGCCGCACACTAGATATATAATACCCTGCACCTACCTCCACCTGCAGAGCCGCACACTAGATATATAATACCCTGCACCTACCTCCACCTGCAGAGCCGCACACTAGATATATAATACCCTGCACCTACCTCCACCTGCAGAGCCGCACACTAGATATATAATACCCTGCACCTACCTCCACCTGCAGAGCCGCACACTAGATATATAATACCCTGCACCTACCTCCACCTGCAGAGCCGCACACTAGATATATAATACCCTGCACCTACCTCCACCTGCAGAGCCGCACACTAGATATATAATACCCTGCACCTACCTCCACCTGCAGAGCCGCACACTAGATATATAATACCCTGCACCTACCTCCACCTGCAGAGCCGCACACTAGATATATAATACCCTGCACCTACCTCCACCTGCAGAGCCGCACACTAGATATATAATACCCTGCACCTACCTCCACCTGCAGAGCCGCACACTAGATATATAATAACCTGCACCTACCTCCACCTGCAGAGCCGCACACTAGATATATAATACCCTGCACCTACCTCCACCTGCAGAGCCGCACACTAGATATATAATACCCTGCACCTACCTCCACCTGCAGAGCCGCACACTAGATATATAATACCCTGCACCTACCTCCACCTGCAGAGCCGCACACTAGATATATAATACCCTGCACCTACCTCCACCTGCAGAGCCGCACACTAGATATATAATACCCTGCACCTACCTCCACCTGCAGAGCCGCACACTAGATATATAATACCCTGCACCTACCTCCACCTGCAGAGCCGCACACTAGATATATAATACCCTGCACCTACCTCCACCTGCAGAGCCGCACACTAGATATATAATACCCTGCACCTACCTCCACCTGCAGAGCCGCACACTAGATATATAATACCCTGCACCTACCTCCACCTGCAGAGCCGCACACTAGATATATAATACCCTGCACCTACCTCCACCTGCAGAGCCGCACACTAGATATATAATACCCTGCACCTACCTCCACCTGCAGAGCCGCACACTAGATATATAATACCCTGCACCTACCTCCACCTGCAGAGCCGCACACTAGATATATAATACCCTGCACCTACCTCCACCTGCAGAGCCGCACACTAGATATATAATACCCTGCACCTACCTCCACCTGCAGAGCCGCACACTAGATATATAATACCCTGCACCTACCTCCACCTGCAGAGCCGCACACTAGATATATAATACCCTGCACCTACCTCCACCTGCAGAGCCGCACACTAGATATATAATACCCTGCACCTACCTCCACCTGCAGAGCCGCACACTAGATATATAATACCCTGCACCTACCTCCACCTGCAGAGCCGCACACTAGATATATAATACCCTGCACCTACCTCCACCTGCAGAGCCGCACACTAGATATATAATACCCTGCACCTACCTCCACCTGCAGAGCCGCACACTAGATATATAATACCCTGCACCTACCTCCTCCTGCAGAGCCGCACACTAGATATATAATACCCTGCACCTACCTCCACCTGCAGAGCCGCACACTAGATATATAATACCCTGCACCTACCTCCACCTGCAGAGCCGCACACTAGATATATAATACCCTGCACCTACCTCCACCTGCAGAGCCGCACACTAGATATATAATACCCTGCACCTACCTCCACCTGCAGAGCCGCACACTAGATATATAATACCCTGCACCTACCTCCTCCTGCAGAGCCGCACACTAGATATATAATACCCTGCACCTACCTCCACCTGCAGAGCCGCACACTAGATATATAATACCCTGCACCTACCTCCTCCTGCAGAGCCGCACACTAGATATATAATACCCTGCACCTACCTCCACCTGCAGAGCCGCACACTAGATATATAATACCCTGCACCTACCTCCACCTGCAGAGCCGCACACTAGATATATAATACCCTGCACCTACCTCCACCTGCAGAGCCGCACACTAGATATATAATACCCTGCACCTACCTCCACCTGCAGAGCCGCACACTAGATATATAATACCCTGCACCTACCTCCTCCTGCAGAGCCGCACACTAGATATATAATACCCTGCACCTACCTCCACCTGCAGAGCCGCACACTAGATATATAATACCCTGCACCTACCTCCTCCTGCAGAGCCGCACACTAGATATATAATACCCTGCACCTACCTCCACCTGCAGAGCCGCACACTAGATATATAATACCCTGCACCTACCTCCACCTGCAGAGCCGCACACTAGATATATAATACCCTGCACCTACCTCCACCTGCAGAGCCGCACACTAGATATATAATACCCTGCACCTACCTCCACCTGCAGAGCCGCACACTAGATATATAATACCCTGCACCTACCTCCACCTGCAGAGCCGCACACTAGATATATAATACCCTGCACCTACCTCCACCTGCAGAGCCGCACACTAGATATATAATACCCTGCACCTACCTCCACCTGCAGAGCCGCACACTAGATATATAATACCCTGCACCTACCTCCACCTGCAGAGCCGCACACTAGATATATAATACCCTGCACCTACCTCCACCTGCAGAGCCGCACACTAGATATATAATACCCTGCACCTACCTCCACCTGCAGAGCCGCACACTAGATATATAATACCCTGCACCTACCTCCACCTGCAGAGCCGCACACTAGATATATAATACCCTGCACCTACCTCCACCTGCAGAGCCGCACACTAGATATATAATACCCTGCACCTACCTCCACCTGCAGAGCCGCACACTAGATATATAATACCCTGCACCTACCTCCACCTGCAGAGCCGCACACTAGATATATAATACCCTGCACCTACCTCCACCTGCAGAGCCGCACACTAGATATATAATACCCTGCACCTACCTCCACCTGCAGAGCCGCACACTAGATATATAATACCCTGCACCTACCTCCACCTGCAGAGCCGCACACTAGATATATAATACCCTGCACCTACCTCCACCTGCAGAGCCGCACACTAGATATATAATACCCTGCACCTACCTCCACCTGCAGAGCCGCACACTAGATATATAATACCCTGCACCTACCTCCACCTGCAGAGCCGCACACTAGATATATAATACCCTGCACCTACCTCCACCTGCAGAGCCGCACACTAGATATATAATACCCTGCACCTACCTCCACCTGCAGAGCCGCACACTAGATATATAATACCCTGCACCTACCTCCACCTGCAGAGCCGCACACTAGATATATAATACCCTGCACCTACCTCCACCTGCAGAGCCGCACACTAGATATATAATACCCTGCACCTACCTCCACCTGCAGAGCCGCACACTAGATATATAATACCCTGCACCTACCTCCACCTGCAGAGCCGCACACTAGATATATAATACCCTGCACCTACCTCCACCTGCAGAGCCGCACACTAGATATATAATACCCTGCACCTACCTCCACCTGCAGAGCCGCACACTAGATATATAATACCCTGCACCTACCTCCACCTGCAGAGCCGCACACTAGATATATAATACCCTGCACCTACCTCCACCTGCAGAGCCGCACACTAGATATATAATACCCTGCACCTACCTCCACCTGCAGAGCCGCACACTAGATATATAATACCCTGCACCTACCTCCACCTGCAGAGCCGCACACTAGATATATAATACCCTGCACCTACCTCCACCTGCAGAGCCGCACACTAGATATATAATACCCTGCACCTACCTCCACCTGCAGAGCCGCACACTAGATATATAATACCCTGCACCTACCTCCACCTGCAGAGCCGCACACTAGATATATAATACCCTGCACCTACCTCCACCTGCAGAGCCGCACACTAGATATATAATACCCTGCACCTACCTCCACCTGCAGAGCCGCACACTAGATATATAATACCCTGCACCTACCTCCACCTGCAGAGCCGCACACTAGATATATAATACCCTGCACCTACCTCCACCTGCAGAGCCGCACACTAGATATATAATACCCTGCACCTACCTCCACCTGCAGAGCCGCACACTAGATATATAATACCCTGCACCTACCTCCACCTGCAGAGCCGCACACTAGATATATAATACCCTGCACCTACCTCCACCTGCAGAGCCGCACACTAGATATATAATACCCTGCACCTACCTCCACCTGCAGAGCCGCACACTAGATATATAATACCCTGCACCTACCTCCACCTGCAGAGCCGCACACTAGATATATAATACCCTGCACCTACCTCCACCTGCAGAGCCGCACACTAGATATATAATACCCTGCACCTACCTCCACCTGCAGAGCCGCACACTAGATATATAATACCCTGCACCTACCTCCACCTGCAGAGCCGCACACTAGATATATAATACCCTGCACCTACCTCCACCTGCAGAGCCGCACACTAGATATATAATAACCTGCACCTACCTCCACCTGCAGAGCCGCACACTAGATATATAATACCCTGCACCTACCTCCACCTGCAGAGCCGCACACTAGATATATAATACCCTGCACCTACCTCCACCTGCAGAGCCGCACACTAGATATATAATACCCTGCACCTACCTCCACCTGCAGAGCCGCACACTAGATATATAATACCCTGCACCTACCTCCACCTGCAGAGCCGCACACTAGATATATAATACCCTGCACCTACCTCCACCTGCAGAGCCGCACACTAGATATATAATACCCTGCACCTACCTCCACCTGCAGAGTCGCACACTAGATATATAATACCCTGCACCTACCTCCACCTGCAGAGCCGCACACTAGATATATAATACCCTGCACCTACCTCCACCTGCAGAGCCGCACACTAGATATATAATACCCTGCACCTACCTCCTCCTGCAGAGCCGCACACTAGATATATAATACCCTGCACCTACCTCCACCTGCAGAGCCGCACACTAGATATATAATACCCTGCACCTACCTCCACCTGCAGAGCCGCACACTAGATATATAATACCCTGCACCTACCTCCACCTGCAGAGCCGCACACTAGATATATAATACCCTGCACCTACCTCCACCTGCAGAGCCGCACACTAGATATATAATACCCTGCACCTACCTCCACCTGCAGAGCCGCACACTAGATATATAATACCCTGCACCTACCTCCACCTGCAGAGCCGCACACTAGATATATAATACCCTGCACCTACCTCCACCTGCAGAGCCGCACACTAGATATATAATACCCTGCACCTACCTCCACCTGCAGAGCCGCACACTAGATATATAA
The DNA here is from genome assembly GCF_048569485.1 of Anomaloglossus baeobatrachus. Classification (NCBI taxonomy): domain Eukaryota; kingdom Metazoa; phylum Chordata; class Amphibia; order Anura; family Aromobatidae; genus Anomaloglossus; species Anomaloglossus baeobatrachus. The sequence continues at coordinate 582,410,279 of NC_134357.1, forward strand.
TACCCTGCACCTACCTCCACCTGCAGAGCCGCACACTAGATATATAATACCCTGCACCTACCTCCACCTGCAGAGCCGCACACTAGATATATAATACCCTGCACCTACCTCCTCCTGCAGAGCCGCACACTAGATATATAATACCCTGCACCTACCTCCACCTGCAGAGCCGCACACTAGATATATAATACCCTGCACCTACCTCCACCTGCAGAGCCGCACACTAGATATATAATACCCTGCACCTACCTCCACCTGCAGAGCCGCACACTAGATATATAATACCCTGCACCTACCTCCACCTGCAGAGCCGCACACTAGATATATAATACCCTGCACCTACCTCCACCTGCAGAGCCGCACACTAGATATATAATACCCTGCACCTACCTCCACCTGCAGAGCCGCACACTAGATATATAATAACCTGCACCTACCTCCACCTGCAGAGCCGCACACTAGATATATAATACCCTGCACCTACCTCCACCTGCAGAGCCGCACACTAGATATATAATAACCTGCACCTACCTCCTCCTGCAGAGCCGCACACTAGATATATAATACCCTGCACCTACCTCCACCTGCAGAGCCGCACACTAGATATATAATACCCTGCACCTACCTCCACCTGCAGAGCCGCACACTAGATATATAATACCCTGCACCTACCTCCACCTGCAGAGCCGCACACTAGATATATAATACCCTGCACCTACCTCCTCCTGCAGAGCCGCACACTAGATATATAATACCCTGCACCTACCTCCACCTGCAGAGCCGCACACTAGATATATAATACCCTGCACCTACCTCCACCTGCAGAGCCGCACACTAGATATATAATACCCTGCACCTACCTCCACCTGCAGAGCCGCACACTAGATATATAATACCCTGCACCTACCTCCACCTGCAGAGCCGCACACTAGATATATAATACCCTGCACCTACCTCCACCTGCAGAGCCGCACACTAGATATATAATACCCTGCACCTACCTCCACCTGCAGAGCCGCACACTAGATATATAATACCCTGCACCTACCTCCTCCTGCAGAGCCGCACACTAGATATATAATACCCTGCACCTACCTCCACCTGCAGAGCCGCACACTAGATATATAATACCCTGCACCTACCTCCACCTGCAGAGCCGCACACTAGATATATAATAACCTGCACCTACCTCCACCTGCAGAGCCGCACACTAGATATATAATACCCTGCACCTACCTCCACCTGCAGAGCCGCACACTAGATATATAATACCCTGCACCTACCTCCACCTGCAGAGCCGCACACTAGATATATAATACCCTGCACCTCCCTCCACCTGCAGAGCCGCACACTAGATATATAATACCCTGCACCTACCTCCTCCTGCAGAGCCGCACACTAGATATATAATACCCTGCACCTCCCTCCACCTGCAGAGCCGCACACTAGATATATAATACCCTGCACCTACCTCCACCTGCAGAGCCGCACACTAGATATATAATACCCTGCACCTACCTCCACCTGCAGAGCCGCACACTAGATATATAATACCCTGCACCTACCTCCACCTGCAGAGCCGCACACTAGATATATAATACCCTGCACCTACCTCCACCTGCAGAGCCGCACACTAGATATATAATGCCCTGCACCTACCTCCACCTGCAGAGCCGCACACTAGATATATAATACCCTGCACCTACCTCCACCTGCAGAGCCGCACACTAGATATATAATACCCTGCACCTACCTCCACCTGCAGAGCCGCACACTAGATATATGGCTGCTCTGTGCTTCCAGGACCTGTGATGATGTCACATGGAGGGGAGGAGTCAGGGTCACATGATCAGCTCCTCAGTGTATGCAGGACTCTGGATGAGGGGATGGTTATGTGTGGGGTCAGGAGTAGAGATGACCGGTCCTGAACATTATTGTTCGGTGTTTGTAGTGAACCCAGACTTTACAAAAAATATTAGTTTTCGGAGTTTGGGTGCCTTATGAATGTGACCACTGGAGGGAGCAGCGCTGTGCTCGGCGCTCGGATATACTCGGTGCTCGGTGCTTTGTGCTCGGATATACTCGGTGTTCGCTGCTCAGTGCTCGGCCCACTGGGAGTCGCTTGCAGTGTATGAATGTCTCACATAATATTAAGTGGATATCAAAAAGCAAATAAGAGGCTAAAACATAACTTTTAATAAAAGTATAGAAGAGACCTAATACTTCGGCCAATGTAACAATAAGCATCCCCGACTACTATTAGGATATAAGGCGTAGACCCCGCCACACAAGAGACAGCCCCTCAGGGATGCCACAAATATAACAAACTAAACAAACAAAAAAATGAAAAAAATATATAGATTGTGTTTCCACGTGTTATCCACGCCTTATATCCTGATAACAGTCTGCTTATGGTTACATTGGCCTAATTATTAGGTCTTTCACATAATTTTATTAAAAGTTACATTTTTGCCTCTTATTTGCTTTTTGATATTTATTAGTGATGAGCGAGTATCAAAAAGCTCGGGTGCTCGAGGCTCGGGCCGAGCATCCCAAGATACTCGTGTACTCGGCCCGAGCACCGAGCCCAATGTTATCCTATGGGAGACCCGAGTATTTTTGTGAAATCACCCCCGGCAGCATGTAGAAACCAGAAAACTGTAAATTAAAAAAAAAAACGTGCGTGTGTGTGTAAGCGTGCATATATATATACACGCGGAGTGGAGTGCAGGAGGGGCCGTAGCCGAGCGGGGAAGTGTCGGGCTAAAGGCACGGTCACGCTGTGCGGGCTGGCCAATCACTGCAATTCCACAACAGGGCTGTGACATTGCAGTGGTCTGCCAGCCAATCCCTGCATAAGGGATGGCTGTAAAAAGAGCGCCAACATGAAGACCACGAGTACAGCACGAGTATCACGAGATTACTCGGTCCCCGCCGAGTAGCCCGAGTACATTGATACTCGTGCGAGTACCGAGTAGTAACAAGCATACTCGCTCATCACTAATATTTATTCATAAGTGGCATTGAACACATTTGCTGTATTCTATTATATAAAGTGGAGATTAAAATTAGAGAACAACAAACAATTTCCTAAACGTTGCGGTCATTGTGTCGTCCTATGTGATTATATAACCTGTTTCCCCGAAAATAAGACATTGTCTTATATTAATTTTTGCTCCCAAAAATGCACTGATCTTATATTCAGGGGATGTCTTATTTTTCCATGAAGAAAAATTCACAATCATTGATGAACAAAAAAATGAAACTTTATTGTCTGCTGTACAGTAGTTATCACAAACCAGCAGAACCAGACAAACCGTGAACCCTATCAAGAATGTTTTACTGCCATTACTTCCATGTACCACAATCTATGGCACATTTATTGATCACAATATTTAACAACACAATGCAAGATTTATTCAGTGACAGTCATGTCATCATCTTCTGGAACATCATCATAACAATCCAAACTTTCAATTGTTTGGTGAATTTCTTGTGACTCCATTTCTTTCAGAATCATTGACCCAAATCTCTCAGGTTTGGCAATAGCATTGTCCTTAACCCCCGGCCACTAAAACACCCTAATGACCGGGACATTTTTTGCAATTCTGACCAGTGTCACTTTGACAGGTTATAACTCTGGAACGCTTCAACGGATCCTGGCGATTCTGAGATTTTTTTTTGTGACATATTGTACTTCATGTCAGTTGTAAATTTAGGCCAATACTTTTTGCGTTTATTTGTGAAAATTTAGGAAATTGTGCAAAAAGTTTGAAAATTTCGCAATTTTCAAACTTTGAAAATGTATGCCCATAAATCTGAGAGATATGTCACACAAAATAGTTACGAAATAACATTTCCCACATGTCTACTTTACATTAGCGCAATTTTCGAAAGAAATTTTTTTTTCGTTAGGAAGTTAGAAGGGGTCAAAGTTCATCAGCAATTTCTAATTTTTCCAACAAAATTTACAAAATAATTTTTTTAGGGACCACATCACATTTGAAGTGACTTTGAGAGGCCGAGGTGACAGAAAATACCCAAAAGTGACCCCATTCTAAAAACTGCACCCCTCACACTGCTCAAAACCACATCCAAGAAGTTTATTAACCCTTTAGGTGTTTCACAGGAACCAAAGAAATGTGGAAGAAAAAAATGAAAATTTAGCTTTTTTTTTTTTTAAACTCGTTTTATTGAAGGATAAATCAGCAATTTGTACAGTAAAAAATACATGTAAATTGGTTAATAGTCAGAGTAATAAAGCAACAACAATCAAGTCCACGTCTATTACTTTCAGCATGGCCTTAGTACAGTAAACATTTCAAAGGTGTCAGCTCGCCAGTCATATCCGTCCTGGGGCAAAAAGCCCATGTTAACAAGGAATGTGCAACCCAGGTTTCAGGGACCTCGTCATGTCACAGATACGGTATTTCATGGATCACATGTTTCTCCTTTCCCCTCACTGGAGCATTATCGATTATTACTGCGATAATAATGACTGTAGGTTATCAGTCAGGGAACCGGGTGATCCTCCGGTCAAGGGCGATCCCAACCATCTACCCCATATTTTGTCAAATTTATGTAAAGAACCTCTCGTCTTATATACAAATTGCTCTAGCGGGAAAATTTTACTTTTTAACACAAAAATGTTACTTTAGCCATAAAATTTTCATTTTTGCAAGGGAGAAAAGAGAAAGTGCACCCTACAATTTATTGTGCATTTTCTCCTGAGTACGCTGATACCCCATATGGGGTAAAAATCAATTGTTTGGGTGCACGGCAGAGGTCGAAAGGCAAGGAGCGCCATTTGAATTTTTGAACGCAAAATTAGCTGCACTCATTAGCGGACGCCATGTCAGGTTTGAAGACCCCCTGAGGTGCCTAAACAATGGAGCTCCCCCACAAGTGACCCCATTTTGGAAACTAGAGCCCTCAAATAATTTTTCTAGATGTTTGGTGAGCACTTTGAACACCTGGGGGCTTCACAGAAGTTTATAACGTTGAGCCGTGAAAAGGAAAAAAAAAATTTTTACCACAAAACTGTTGCTTCAACTGGGTAGCTTTTTTTTCACAAGGGTATCGGGAAAAAATGGAACATAAAATGTATTGTCCATTTTCTCCTGAGTACGCAGATACCTCATATGTGGTGGAAATCAAATGTTTGGGCACACGGCAGAGCTCGAAAGGGAAGGAGCGCCATTTGAATTTTTGAATGCAAAATTAGCTGCACTCATTAGCGGACGCCATGTCAGGTTTGAAGACCCCCTGAGGTGCCTAAACAATGGAGCGCCCCCACAAGTGACCCCATTTTGGAAACTAGAGCCCTCAAATAATTTTTCTAGATGTTTGGTGAGCACTTTGAACACCTGGGGGCTTCACAGAAGTTTATAAAGTTGAGCTGTGAAAAGATTTTTTTTTTTTTTTTACCACAAAACTGTTTTCTTCAACTAAGTAGCTTTTTTTTCCACAAGGGTATGAGGAAAAAATACACCATGAAATTTATAGTGCATTTTTTCCTGAGTACGACGATACCTCATATGTGGTGGAAAGTAATTGTTTGGGCGCATGGCGGGGCTCAGAAGAGAAGGAGCACCATTTGACAGCAAAATTTGAATCATTAGCGGATACCATGTCACGTTTGGAGACCCCCTGAGGTGCCTAAACAGTGGAGCTCCCCCACAAGTGACCCCATTTTGGAAACTAGACCCCTCAAGGAGTTTATCTAGATGTTTAGTGAGCCCCAAGGGGCTCCACAGAAGTTGATAATGTTGAGCCATGAATACAATTTTCTTTTGTTTTACCACAGAACTGTTACTTGAACCAGGTAGCTTTTTTTTCACAAGGGTATCAGGAAAAAATACACCATAAAACGTATTGTGCAATTTCTCCTGAGTACGCAGATACCTCACATGTGGTGGAAAGTAATTGTTGGGCGCATGGCGTGGCTCAGAAGAGAAGGGCACCATTTGACAGCAAAATTGGTTGGAATCATTAGCGGACGCCATGTCACGTTTTTAGACCCCCCTATGATGCCTAAACAGTGGAGCTCCCCCACAAATTACCCCATTTTGGAACTAGACCCCTCAAGGAATTTATCTAGATGTTTAGTGAGCCCCTTGTACCCCCAGGGGCTCCACTGAAAGTTGATAATGTTGAACCGTGAAAACTATTTATTTTTTTTTAATTTTTTTTTTAAATTTTTGCAGCAACAAGGTAGCTTTTTTTTTTCTTTTTACAACGGTATCAGGAAAAAATGCACCATAAAACGTATTGTGCAATTTTTCCCGAGTACGCAGATACCTCATATGTGGTGGAATTCATTTGTTTGGGCGCATGGCGCGGCTCAGAAGACAAGGAACGCCATTTGACTTTTCAAACGTACAGACGCAGTGCACTGATCGGCCGCTGCAGGAGGCACGGTTGGATGAGATACAAAAAGCGCTGGGGATACGGAAAAAAAAAAAGTCACGCCAAAAATTGAGCAGGGATGCTCATCCGCGCTCAGCGGGATGCACGGACAGATGTGATACAAAAAGTGTAGGGGATACGGAAAAAAAAGTATCGCATCTGTCCGTGCGTCCCGCTGAGCGCGGATCAGCATCCTTGCTCAATTTTTGGCGTGACAAAAAGCATCGGGGATACGGAAAAAAAAGTCACGCCAAAAATTGAGCAGGGATGCCGATCCGTTATGTGCATCCCTGATCAGCGCTCGGCGGGACGCATGGACTAATGCAATACAAAAAGCGTCGGGGATACGGAAAAAAAAGTATCGAATCAGTCCGTGCGTCCCGCCGAGCGCTGATCAGGGATGCACATAACGGATCGGCATCCTTGCTCAATTTTTGGCGTGACTTTTTTTTCCGTATCCCCAATGCTTTTTGTCACGCCAAAAATTGAGCAGGGATGCCGATCCGTTATGTGCATCCCTGATCAGCGTTCGGCGGGACGCACTGACTGATACGATACAAAAAGCGTCGGGGATACGGGAAAAAAAAGTCCCGCCGAAAACTGACCACGGATGCAGATACGTTATCTGCATCCCTGATCAGCGCTCGGCGGGACGCACAGACGCATGAGGTGTAAAAATGGACAGGGGATAGAGGAAAAAGAAAAAAAAAAGTTATACTCACAGTACCCAGAGGATTAGCAGGAGGAACAGCTTTACAGGAGCAGCAGGCAGGAAGTTGGACAGCTCAGCAGAAGACCCAGGAAGAAGGACCCAGCGATGGAGGCAGATGTGATCGGCCGGTGAAGACAGGTAAGAGGACGTCGGGGGGACAGCAGAGGGGGAGGGGGACAGCAGAGGGGGAGGGGGAGAGCAGAGGGGGAGAGCAGAGGAGGAGGGAGATACCGGAGGAGCTGCAGAATAGAGATCACTGGGGAGGCCGGCAGATTGGGATGGCGGGGGGCAGATCGGGATGTCAGGGGGCAGATCGGGATGTCGGGGGGCAGATCAAGATGCCGGGGGGGCAGATCGGGATGTCGGGGGGCAGATCGATATGTCGGGGGGCAGATCAGGGTGTCAGGGGGCAGATCGGGATGTCGGGGGGGCAGATCAGGATGTCGGGGGCGCAGATCGGGATGTCGGGGGGGCAGATCGGGATGTCGGGGGGCAGATCGCAGGGGGGCACGGGCAGGGGCCATTACGGGATCGCGCAGGAGCAATCACAGGAGCGCACAGGGGCTGCAAGGTGAGCACAATACTCACCGCTCCGTGACGTGACAGCAGCGGCAGCAGCAGCGGTGGCGTGGTACCACTAGTACCAGCCAGTGCTGCACTCTGCAGACATGTTGGGGGAGGGTCCCCAGACCAGCACAGGCTTGGGGAGGGCGGCCACCAGCAAATCAAACTGCCCCACTGCACACTGATTGGAGCGATTGTGCGTCATAGCACGATCGCTCCAATCAGTGCTGCAGGGGCTGGGGTCGGCATGTTTGAGATCCACCTATGATCTGCTGTAGCTGCTACGGCATCTCAAAGCCGGATCTCACAGTATCGCACTATTTCCGGCATTATTTTTACCGAAATCAGTGCGAAAGATGTGGTTGGCGGTTCAGATTTGAACAGCCAATCACATCGATCGTCGATGGGGGGTGGCGATGCCGCCCCCCCTGGGGTGAAGCAAAGGTCCCCTGCTGTAAGAAACAGCAGGGGACATCATTTGAAAGCCGTTGCTATGGCCACGGCAATCAAATGAACTTTAGGCAGTAAAGTTACGTCCCTGGTCGTTAAGTCACGTTAAAATAGGACATAATTTTACTGCCCGCGGTCGTGAAGGGGTTAAATGAGCTCCTCTTGTCCAGGTAGCCTGCTCGTAGTGCATTTGCAATGCAACTGTCAGTGATTTTGTCCCATGAATTTTTCACCCAAGTCACAACCTCTTGCAGTTTAGGCTTCACAAAGTTTCCACGCTGATTTCTCTCCATTCTGTTTCCAATGTAGTCATTGATTTCCACGTGCAAATTGTCCTTGAATGGCTTGTTCACTGCAATATCCAGAGTCTGGAGATAGGCCGTCATTCCTGCGGGAATCATTATTTGATCTACGTTTCTGTCATGAAGAAATGTCTTCATATCTTTAGCGCGGTGTGTGCTGGCTTCATCCCAGACTAGCAGACCTCTTTGTCTCCCTCGCATAACATGTGTCAGCATTAAGTGAACCCACTTCCTTATAATTGCTACCGTGGCCCAGGCTTTTCCAGTTTGAAGAATAAATATGCCTGAAACACGTTCAATCTTATCCTTCTTGCCCTTAGAAATTAATAAAGGTGGGACTTTAGTGCCATCCAGACGAATTGCCAATATGCAGGTAAAACGTGCACTTTCGTAAGCAGTGGAGGGAATGTACACTGAGGAGGCACCCGCTGTTCAATTGTTGGTTGAGATGCTTGGCCCATAAACACTGCCGTTTCATCCATAGCAATCATGTTGGAAAGATTGTATTTAGAGAAGTCAGTGTCATCAATAAAGGACTTGAATGCAAATGCACGTTTAATAATTTCAGCACCTTCCAGCCTAAACAGTGTTGTGGATCTTCTTAAAGACAGTTCACTTCGCTGAAGGAAGCTATCCAGCCAGTGTTGTGATGCTTTGAATTCTTCGGGGGCTATTTCGAAATGTGGTGCCATTGCAAGGGCAAATTCTTTAATCTGAGCCCTATTCACAACCAAAGACTTTGCTCTCCTGTCAATAACCCATTCACAGATCAGGTCTTCCAGCTCGGAAAATAATGTTTGCCGACCTGATCCACACTTGCGCTTTTTAGCATTTCCGTTGTCCACTTGTTGACTGAGGTTACCGTAATCTGCTCGCCATTTTCAGACCAATCGGATATTCAGCATCTTCTCTTTGCAGAAAGCAGTAAGATTTTTGCCCTGAGAGTCCTCCACGATTCCTTTCTTGTACTCGACAGAATAGCTCTTTCTTTTTGCGCTCATGTCTAGGGGTAAAAATATACCAACAATGTTTTTTCTTTCAGCAGAAAAGCAGACACCCCCTAAGGCCCCTTTCACATGTCAGTCAAAAAACAACAAAGAAATGGAATACACGGCACTTCTGGAGCTGGTGCACAAGTACCGTAGGATCCAATCCCATAAGCAATGACAAAAAGAACATGGCTCTCAAATCTGGATGCAAAGAAGTTGTTTTATTCCCTAACTCTGAATAGCACAAACGTTTCGGTCATTCACAGACGGTTCACTTCAGCGGTGGACACCGCAAGGTTAAGATAAGCACCAACCTCTTCTAGGATACTTTTCACTGAATCCCCTCTGCACACTGAGTCTCGGATCTGCCGCTCATACCGCGCGGATCCGGATTTTGGGTCGCGGTGCAGTTAATATTCATGAGAATAATTACCGTAGCCGGGTTGAAAGTAACAGACAGCAGAGGCAGAAACAGCAGCGCTGGAGTCAGGTGACTATAGAAAATCATTTTATTTCACAGGCACGTGTTTTCTCCAGTACGTGTTACACAGATCACATCAATGGGTGGTTCGTGTGACATCAGTGCTGCCGGAGAAAACCAGAAATGTCTCTGTGCGGAAAACACGGACATGCGGGTGCGCCGCATGGACACAAAGTCCGTGAGAAATCACTGATGTGTGCGCAGACCCATTGATTATAATGCGCTAGCAGGGGAAACAAAACAAGTGTCTCGATTAACATTGGAAGTAGGAGATAGTGAACCCAGATTACTGAAAAGAGTGCACAGAGACATAGGGCGCAAGGCCCTACGAGGTGGTCCCACAGATAAAAATATAAAAATAAAAGTAGAAAAAAACATAGAGTAAAGAAGAATGTGCGGACAAGTCAAAGAAAAAACAGAAAGTTAACAACCATTAGATTGCGCCAGCAGAGGCGGGTGAGGGAGGATCGCAGGGAAAGAACACACATGAGTGATGAAACCGTATCAAGGAAAGGAGAGGTATACCGCTATTCTAAGGTGGCGGGTGAGAAATAGGAGAAAAAGGCAGGGATAAAGCATCCCCTAATGAAAGTGATGAAGTGAAAGAAGAAAAATTGTATATTTTAAAAGGCAGATATATAAAAAATGGGGGGGGAGATAAAACCACGTTATAAAATCATAGTATCGACGAATAACCAAGGAAGATAAATGAACTGTTGACGGAGACAAATCTTATAAAATTATATATATATGGTGAATGATAGGACCTGGTATAAGACAACAATCATAAAAACATCATAAAAAAATCAATATAAACAAATGGGAAGCAATATATATAAAAAAATTAAAAATGTTTCTTTCCTATTCAGGACCTCAATCCTAGGGATAATGTCAGTCCTATTATTATCAATAAACCTATGGGATCTTATAAATGCTCTGCTAAAAACTGTTTATGTTGCAAAAATATTCAGCATGGAAGGGTAAACTTTGGTTTGGCCCCGGAGGGAATAGAATTTATGATAAAAGGACATCTCACCTGTCAATCCGACTTCGTGATATATCTAATAGAGTGTGATTGTAATAAACGTTATGTGGGCAGAACCACCCAGGCTTTACACAATAGAATCAACTCCCACAGACACAATCTCAAGGTGAGTTTTATGCTCCATGGTCTGTCCCGACATGTAACCCTGTATCATGAAAGAAAGATAAAATTAAGGGTGACTCCGATTGAACATTTACCCCCACATACACCTAATCGGATTGAGGTCCTGAATAGGAAATAAACATACTGGATATACAAACTTAATACCTTAAAACCTCAGGGCCTCAACGAGGTTACAGATTTATTTCATTAGATACTTGCCCTAGTTATGTCTTTTATCTTCGTATTTTTATGCATCATTTTAGAATTTATGTATTGATCTTACCTTCTCAGCATATTTTTAGCACACTACATGTGGAAATGTATGTATATATATATTTTTTTTTCTTTATATGTGCATAATTTTTATATATATATTGCTTCCCATTTGTTTATATTGATTTTTTTATGTTTTTATGATTGTTGTCTTATACCAGGTCCTATCATTCACCATATATATATATATAATTTTATAAGATTTGTCTCCGTCAGCAGTTCATTTGTCTTCCTTGGTTATTCGTTGGTACTATGATTTTATAACGAGGTTTTATCCTCCCCCCCTTTTTTTATATATCTGCCTTTTAAAATATACAATTTTTCTTCTTTCACTTCATCACTTTCGTTAGGGTATGCTTTATCCCTGCCTTATTCTCCTATTTCTTACCCACCACCTTAGAATAGCGGTATACCTCTCCTTTCCTTGATACGGTTTCATCACTCATGTGTGTTCTTTCCCCGCGATCCTCCCTCACCCGCCTCTGCTGGCGCAATCTAATGGTTGTTAACATTCTGGTTTTTCTTTGACTTGTCCGCACATTCTTCTTTACTCTATGTTTTTTTCTTATTTTATTTTTATATTTTTATCTGTGGGACCACCTCGTAGTGCCTTGCGCTTACAATTCTAGGTGAGTTCAAGACCCGTTTCACATACACGTGTTTGTGGATATATACATATACATATATATATATATATTCATTTTATTTATTTTTTATTTTTTTCTGTCACACATTTATGAAGACTCATGTGTTTTGTGTATTTTCAGTTTTCACACATTTTATTATATTTAGATCATACTGCCAATATATATGTGAGACAAGGTTTTATGTTTTGCTTTTTTATTATGTAGTGACTTGTATTGCGTTATATCTGGATCACCATGCACCCTTTCCCGCCCGTTTTTTTCAAGAAGCGGCGGTACTCTGACGTCACTTTGTCTATTTGATGTATACCTGTATCTGCTACGGTAGATTTGATGTTGTCTTACTTCTGACGGTCCTGAGGAAGGGAGCTGAGCTCCTGAAACGTGACCTATGCAACAATGAAGATACATGAATCAGATCCTCTGACTGGTGATCATTGGCGCGGCATTTGAAAACCCATTTTCTACCTCTCTCTGTTATCTGGGGGAAAGATTGTATGAGGAGATATTATAGACCACGTTGCTCCTACCTGTGAGCGGGTCGTGATGGTTCTCGGACCGAAATCCCTTGCTCCGCCTCGTTTTTCTTTTGGTGGTCGTCGTGGGCCTAAAAAATGGGAGGAATGAGCTTGACTTTGTTCGCTGTCGGAACTGTTGGATGAAGCATAATGTCCTGAATATGGGGCACGTCTTGGTTGAGTATAGCCTGGTGAACGCCATGTGTAGACTTGATTCTTTTGGTAGTCTTCTTGGTCTCGCTGGAATTTGGACCGTTTGCGAATTTGGAGGGTTTTCTTGAATTCTGAAATAGCAGACTCAGTCTTTGTCTTGATACTGTTGAACTCCGTGGATGATAAGGTATTTTGAAATTGTTGTTCTATGGTAGAAATATTTGCACTGATATCACCAATCTCCTTCTCAAGGTACTCAATGGTCAGTAATATGAGGTCCCTGGAGCATTTGTTTAAAATGCTCTCATACTTATCACAGTAAGAAATATTTTCTGAAAACAGGGTTGGTCGAAGAGGGATGCGTAGTCCACGTGGGATCCTCTTGGCCTTGTGATACTCTGCTAAGGTGATGTAATGTAATTCAAGAGCAGTATGTCTGCGTAGTTCTTTCTCATAAGCCTTACTTCTTATTTCCTCTGTAGGAATCACCAGGAATTGGTTAGATACATTAACCTTTGATAATATAGTGGAAGTATCCTCGTCGTTATATGAAAACATAGAAAACGACATGACAAAAAGAATGTGGGAAAAATATTTAAGCTGTAGCACATACTAAGAAATCAGTAGTCAGTAGAGGGTAAGCTGTGCTCAACCGCTATAGCTCTGGTGCTCGGGAGAAAAAAGTCCAATATCAAAAAATGTACCCCACAACACAGTAAAAGAGAAATGAGAAATGAACAGTCCAGGTATTGTGGTAGCTAACTACATGAAATGAATTTGCAACCATCTTGTTAAACTGTCCACCCCCTCCACTTTTTGAAGTGACTACCCAGTCGTCCCGACTTCCTTCCAATAACCAGCTTTTTAACTGCTACAGCTATAGTGTGAGGTACTGGACCTGAAATTTGGCTCTGTGGGGGAACTGTGAAAACAGTCAGTGTAATAATCTGATAGGCATTCTCTCTGTATACTGGCCATGTAATACTCTGCAATTTTTGAAGTGCAAACAATATAGAGGACTTGTCTGTGGTGCTGCTTCTAGTGGTGGAGGTGGAGCTGCTGCAGGTAGAAGACATGGTCTCTCTGTGCACCAATGCACCAAAACTAAACACCTTCCTCTGGTGCACACAGGCGGCAGGACGTTCCTCAGTGTGCCACAACATCCAGCACCACCATGGCCCCAGTACCAATAAACAAAATAGGAACAGTTTTATCCCATTATTTCTTGCTGTATTATTCAGCCATGGCTGCTTTCTTGAACAATCATTTTCTATTGTTCTCCTGGAACACTCAGTCAACATCATTGGGGAGGTGCCCAAGGCAAAGCGGCTGTAGTATGCCTCACAGTGGACAGCCAGCTTGATCCCAAATCCAACTACAAGATTTTTAACCGCAGCAGCTGTACTGTACCCTACTGGGGTTGATATTTTGGCTCTGTAGGGGGAACTCTGAAAACAGGCTCTGTAAGTGCCATTTCTTAAACTTGTTGCTCTGTGCGAGAACTCTGACAATCTTGGCTGTGTGGGTGAACTGGGAATACAGGGTATATAGGGCCCTTTTGATAAACTTGTTGCTCTGCAATTTTGCAGAGTCCTGCCGTCCCTGCACTTTACAGTTCTGGTGCCCCTCCGTCCTCTCCTCCCCCTTGGTTTTTTGACAGCCGTCTTGCGGGACCCACTGTCCTTTGCGCTTCCTGTCTTGGGAGTCACCGGTTTCCGCCCTCGTTCCCAGGGGGCAGGTCATTGGCTTTGCGCCTTTTTCATGGAAAAAGATGATGGCGTTGTTGTTTTGGCGCCAAAGATGGTGGGCAAGATGGCGGCAGTCCAAAATTTTGTAACAGTTCACGGTTCAAAAAAAGACACGTCATCCAGGTCACGGATGGGGTAAAAATCCTGTTCGTGACGCCAATTTTTGTGTTGTCGCGTACGAGTGCCGCCTCCGCTGCGGCAATCAGGGCTGCTCCAGTGGTGCTCGGATCCGGGATCGTGTCTGGGACTCGAGTGGTGACCGGACCCAGGGCTTGTGCAACCGCCCATCCACACACACAGTGAAAGAGAGGGGTATTTACAGGGGAGTTGTCTGTGACGCCACCCGTGGGTTCCAGTGAGGGATGTTGACACCGCCGCTGCCTGTTGATGGGGCGCCCGGGGCTGATGGAGCAGGGGGGCAGCAAGATGGGATCCCCTCCACGGGTAGGGGAGGTGTAGTCCCGGGGCCCAGTTGGGAGTTGTGGTGGTGGCAGGGATAGCACAGCGGAATGCCGTCAGCAGGATTGGACCGGAGGGGACTGGTGTACTCACTCTGAGGATGACGCAGTAACTTCACAAGTCCATAAGGTAAACCAGAAATTGCCGGTTTCCGTGGGCCTTTGGTGGGTGGTGCTCAGATCCCACACCCGGTACAATGAAGGAGAGCCCTCTCTCCTGCACACAGTTGAAAGTCACTTTAACTCCTCTGCTTGGAATGGGGAAAGTCCACTTCCCTGCACTAGTCCAGGTTCCCGCTCACAATACCGGCGAGCCACTACCCTGCCCCGGTCCACTTCGGGTTCCTTCCTACAGCAACTTGTTCCAGCGGTCCCGGGGGCTCACTTTCCACTTCAGTTCCCTGAGCTTACCCCTCACTTTAGATCCCAGAACTTAGCTCACACTGCACGCTTCCACAGCAGCCCAGGAGCTCCAACCCCTGTCTGCTCTGCTCTCCACTTCCAACTGCTTGTTTTCTCCCCAGACACTTCATATCCCGAGTGGGCGTCCCTACTGTTCTGAAGAGGGGGGGGGGTGCCTGTTGGATGGACCAGTGTGGGATCAGGTGCTAACAAGGAGGATTAACTCTTTTGTGACTACCTGGTTTTGCCAGGGCGTCACATACTAACCCCATATATTACCCAGTTTGCCACCAGGGCATCAGATTGAGCTGGGGAAAAGCAGCAGCATTGGCACATCTAATGGATGCGCCACTTCTGGGGCAGCTGTGGCCTGCTATTCTTAGGCTGGGGAGGGTCCAAGAACCGCGGACCTCCCTAGTCTGAGAATACCAGACCACAGCTGTCCGCTTTACCTTGTCTGGTGATCCAATTTGGGGAGGACCCCACGTTTTTTGTTTAAAATTATTTATTTAAATTTAAAATATCAGGGTGGTGTGCCCTCTGTTATAGATTACCAGCCAAGGTGAAGCTGCCAGCTATGGTCTGCAGGGTGCAGCCGTCTGCTTTACCCGAGCTGGCAACAAAAAATGGGGGGAACCCACGTCGTTTTTTTAAATTATTTATTTTTTTGGCTAAATACAAGTCTAAGCTCCCTTTAGTGCCACATGAAAGGCACTTAAGGGTGCAAGATTACAAAATGCTGGGGAGTGGGACATTATATATGTCTTTCTCATTTATTATCTATCTATCCCTCTAGCTATCCCTCTATCTGTCCATTCATTCATCCCTCTATTTATCCCTCTATCTATCTGTTTTTCTATCGGTCTATCCCTCTATCTATATCTAGCTATCCATCTATTTATCTATCTAGCTGCTTCTGTGTTTTGCGGTCTGTAAAAAAAAACGAAAGGCACACGGATGACACACGGCCCGTATACGGAATGGTTGTCACATGGATGCATCCGTGAAAAAAACGGACCGTGTTTTGCAGACCACAAAAATGGAATGGTCATGTGAATGAGCCCTTAGATGGATTCAGACAACCCTCCGACAAAACGTGATTAACAAAGGCCATGCATTTTATCATCATTTCTCTGAAGAAAAAAAATAGAATTATCTAATTGAAAAAAAGAAAACATGGCACTGCTTCCTGTCATTTTTTTCCAATTTAAAATTTTATTGAGTTTATAAAAAAGAAAATAACAAGAAAAAATATATCCATGCTTTGACAAATGAGATAGATCAAAGGTCTAGACGACAACACCGTCGTAGACCTAAAGGCAAAATGTAAATGATTAACATAGTACATTGGAATTCAATTTAAACCATGAGAGAAAGAAAAATAAATAATGAAACAGAGAGGGAAGGTAAAGAAGAGCAGCAGTCATGATATTTAGAGAAAAAAGGATAAGTCAGCAAAAGAAGAAGAAATAGAGGAAGAAAAAGAAAAAGAAGAAAAAGAAAAAGAAAAAGAGTGCCGGCCGGGTCTGATACATAGTCCGCTGGACCAAAATTTGTTGGATGGGTGGAGTATGATAGCATGGGGAAAAAGACCAGGGTACCCAGTCACCGGAGATTAAAGTAGGTCAAGAAATTTTTCGCCAGACAGGAATGATTCCCACTGAAACCATTTAGTGGCCATCCCTACCGTCTGACCACTGGACTGGGCCATCACCATCTCCATGCGGTGAATCACATTCACTTCCAGTACCCACTCATCCAACGTGGGGGGAGCAGGGTCCTTCCAACGCCGCGGGATCACCGTCTTGGCCGCCTGAAGGAGGTGACCCAGGAGGGATTTTTTGTAAGTCTTTTCTGGTACCTTAAAGATGTACAATAAGACTGCCTCTGGACGACCAGGAACTGTGATCCCTGTAACCTCCCGTATGGCTGTTAGTACTTTGTTCCAAAAGACCGCTAGGCTCGGGCAATACCACCAGATGTGGGACATGGTGCCCCCCTGCGCTCCACAACGCCAACAGGTATCAGGTACTTCTGGGCACCAAGCATGCAAAAATGCTGGGACCCTGTACCACCTGGAAAGTATTTTATAACTAGTTTCCTGCATCCTGGTGGCAACCACGGACCTGTGGGTCAGACGGAAACAGCGCTCCCACTGATCCCCCCCCGAACGTCTGATTGAGCTCCTCCTCCCAAGCCGCACAAAAGCGGGGAAGAGATACCTCTGTCGCGCTTGTCATGAGTTTGTACACTTTTGATATTGCATGACGTGTATCGGAGGAAACCGCGCAGAGGTTTTCAAAACATGTCGGAAGCGAGGGATGGGCCATGCCACTGTCTAGTGAGGTTATAAAATGTTTAAGTTGGCCGTATTCAAAATGGAACCGCAATTTAAAATTACGATTCTCTACAATCTTCAAGAGTGGTAGGAGGGAGCCCTCCGGGGCTACCTGGTTCAGTCTCAAAGGATTTCGTTTCGAGCTGCCCAGAAAGTTGTTGGACGATGCCCCTGGTATAAACTCTGGGTTATCCGTTAGGGGCATGAGGGGACCCCTGGGCTGGATCAGGCGGTTGCGAAGTGGTGCAGCGTGTATAGATTTCAGTGTTTGTTTGGTGCTATAAGACATACTAATCTTATGTTTAGTAAGGAGTGGCCAGGTCCACGGCAGGGTCGGCACTGATAAAGGGCATAGATCCTGTGCTAGACTAACCCAAAGCTTAGAACCAGAGTTATGTAACAGGTCTAAAACTCTGGCGTAAGCGGTTGCCAAATAATACCGCCTACAGTCGGGCAACCCCGCCCCACCCGCGTTCTTGGTCCTAGTCAGGACGCTACTCCTTAGACGAGCGCGTTTCTTTGACCAAACAAATTGATTGAATAAGCGCTGTAACTTGGCCCAATATGCCGCCGGAACATAAACCGGGACCGTTTGTACCAAATATAACAGTCTTGGCAGGGCCGTCATCCGGAGAGCACTGATCCTGCCAAACCAAGAAAGAGTACCCCTTTGCCAGGAAACTAAGTCTCCCTCAAGTTTTGACAAAAAATTTTG
Organism: Anomaloglossus baeobatrachus; assembly: GCF_048569485.1. Taxonomy (NCBI): domain Eukaryota; kingdom Metazoa; phylum Chordata; class Amphibia; order Anura; family Aromobatidae; genus Anomaloglossus; species Anomaloglossus baeobatrachus. The sequence goes on from NC_134357.1 coordinate 582,428,581, forward strand.
ATAATTCAGTGCGAAGAGCCTGGTCAGATCGGACGGGATATGAATGCCCAAGTAGCCAATACTGCCGTGGGGTGGCCATCTAAAGGGGAAATTTGGTTTTATAGCATCTATAGTTGTTTGAGGCAAGGAAATATTTAGGGCCTCTGATTTTTCAAAATTGATTTTAAAGTTGGACCACCTGCTAAATCGGTTTAGTTCCAACATTAGTGATGGGAGAGATTTAAGGGGATTGCACAGATAAACAAGGAGATCGTCGGCAAAAGCGGCACATTTATGTTCCCGATTGGCGATATTGATTCCCCGTATATCCGGATTATTCCTAATGGCGGATAACAAATGTTCCATGACCAGGATGTACAACAAAGGTGACAGAGGGCACCCCTGTCGGGTCCCGTTGTGGATGGAGAAGGGTCTCGACAGAGTGCCATTAATCTTAAGGTGTGCTGTCGGAGAACGGTATAAGGCCATAATCCTGAACGAGAACACCGGCCCCAAGCCTATATGTTCCAGTGTCTGGGAAAGTGACTGCCAGGAGACTCTGTCGAAAGCCTTCTCAGCATCCAGAGACAACAACATCAGAGAAAGCTTTTTAGTGTGTGCATGATGGATTAGGTCCAGGGTCTTTATGGTGTTATCCCTCGCCTCCCTACCCGGGACAAAACCGACCTGATCCAAATGAATCAGGTCAGGCAGCAGAGGGCTAAGTCTGTTTGCCAAGAGCTTGGCATAAATTTTTAAATCTACATTAAGGAGAGATATTGGTCTAAAGCTACTACACGCCGTGGGGTCTTTTCCAGTCTTAAGGAGCAAAGAAATATGGGCCGTGGTGGAGTGGGGTGGGAAAGGGACTAAATCTGAAATCGAGTTAAAGGAGAGAAGCATTAAGGGTGCTAGCTGTTCTGAAAAGGATTTGTAAAACTTGGCGGGAAACCCGTCGGGACCGGGACTCTTGTTGCCCGGTGTGTCGCGAATCACCGCCAATAAATCCTCCAGTGAAAAAGGACTCTCCAGGTCTTCAACTACAGAGCTATCGAGTTGCCTAAAGGGCGAGGGCATGGAGGGGCACCCCTCACCTAACTCAGGAGGTCCAACAGGTAAATTATATAGCCTAGAATAAAAGTCGTGAAAAGTATTTGAGATGTCGGGGGTGGCATAAAGTAGTTCATCCTGTGAGTTCTTGATACATGGAATGAGAGTATGGGCTCTCCTTTCTCTCAACGCATTGGCCAGCAGTCTGCCTGGCTTGTCCCCAAACTCATAAAACCTCCCCTTACCCACCTGTAATAGACGTTTATAAGAAGAGTCCAGCAGCTTTTTAACCTCCATCCTAGCGTGCAATAGGGCCTGTAAAATAGGGGCCGATAAGGCGCGTTTGTGGATGAGCTCCAGTTCAGAAACCCTATGAAGAGCTTTTACTATGTCTTGGGCCCTTTCTTTTTTAATGCGGGACCCATGTTTGATAAAAATGCCTCGTAGAACGCACTTCAATGCTTCCCACTTGTAGGTGGGGGCAGTGTCGTCCACTGAATGGTCCTCTATGAACCTAGTAATAGAGGTCTGAACATCCGTAAGACAGAGCTCATCCAGCAGCAACGACTCGTTCAGCCGCCATGACCCTCTAGGGGTCGAGAGAGAGGGAATTTTGATCGTACAATAGACCGGCGCGTGGTCAGACCATAATATGTTACCTATCCCGGTATGCTGTATCCAAGGGAGGGCATTATGCTGTAGAAAAATATAGTCGATACGGCTGTATGAGTCCTGCGTGTGGGAATAGAAACTATAATCTCTGTCCGATGGGTGCTGCAGTCTCCATGCATCGAACATTTGGATACGAAATAGAGCTTTTTTGATACGTTTAATGGTAGAGTAAGCAATGCTGGATTTCCCCTTGGAGTTATCCCTTCCTGTCATTTTTTATGTGCAATCATCAAAGCTAAATTTTGATTTAACAAAAAAAAAAGTATATAAAATCATAGAAAATTTAAAGAAGGACCTCATGTGGAGAAATAAACAGCCAATGAAATGAAGGAAAAGGACGAGTTCACATTGTCTAAGAAAAAAAAAAAAAAAGGCCAAGAATACAGGCCTAAATTGTTACCTAAAGCCTGCTTTACACATTGCAATTTCGCATACAATATCGTATGTGATTTGCAATGCCCCCATCGTATGTATGGCATGTTCAATTTGTTGAACGTGCCACACAAACGATTAACCCCCGTCACACGTACTTACCCTTCCATACGACCTCGATGTGGGCGGCGAACGTCCACTTCCTGGAGTGGGAGGGACGTTCGGCGTCACGCGGCAGCCGGCCAATAGAAGCGGAGGGGCGGAGATGAGCGGGACGTAATCATCCCGCCCACCTCTTTCCTTCCGCATTGCCGGCCGGGAGTCGCAGGACGCAGGTAAGATCTGTTCAATGTTCCCAGGGTGTCACACACTGCAATGTGTGCTGCCTCGGGAACATTGAACAACCTCACGTTCAATTCTTGAGGAATGAACGATGTGCGTGCGATGAACGTTTTACCGTTCAATCACAATCACCTGTCACACACTGCAATGTACCTTACGATGCCGGATGTGCGTCACTTACGACGTGAACCCGCCGACACATTGTAAGATACATTGCAGCGTGTAAAGCGGGCTTAAGGCCTTTACAGAGGAAAAATGGATATCCTTTTAGAAAAATGAACAAACAGTTAAATCTTTGTTAGTGAGAAATTGCAGTAATAAGAGTATTGTATCCAAGATATTTAATGCCATAATGAGGGAACAGGTTGGGCGACCTCTGCTCCAGCAAAAAGGAAATGGAGGAAGAAGAAATGAAGAACATTAGTTTAGATACTCAGATTTTATTTGAAAAATATGTTTCTGGTGTCAGGTTATTGGGACAATTTAGTAAGAATTTACAAATTCCCCTAAACCCTATAATCTGTGTATTGGGTAATAGAGAAGGGGGTCAGTTCCCAATGATGATGAAAAAACAACTAAACTTAGTGGAAACTGATTATAAAAACTCAATCACAGCAGATGTTCCCACAAAGAAGGAATGGATCGTTGATGGAAATAGTAATTTGCAATATGAACATGTTTATTATTGTAGTATAGAGAAGTTACAGACATTGTTCAGACATGGAGATTGTGCGCTGAAAGTAACTGTAATCAATGGCAGATCGCTGAGATTGGGAGTTAGGAAGGAGAGGGAGGAGGAAGGTTGGGTATTTTTGGGGGGAGGGTTGTAATACTCATATCCGTATAGAACAATGTGACATGTTCGATGCACATGGAATATTCCTTTTTTCAGATTTTTTTTGTAAAGACGTCTATTAGTAACTGTATATATTATAATTCTAATGTAACTTCTAGCATGCTTTCCCTTTCTTGTTTTCTTACTTGCCTTTACTTTGTCTCTTTTCTGTTTTCTTGTTCAGTTTGTCAAATATATGGTTTCTCCCCATGTGAATTTTTCTTAGTGGTCAACAAATTATAATTTAAGTAAAACATTTCTCACCTTCTAGGTATGATAATGGCTTCTACCCTTGTGAGTATTGTTATGTTTAAAAGGATTAATTTTTGTGTAAAATATTTCCCTCATTCTAAACATGTCAAGCGTTTCACCCTGTATGAATTCTTTGGCATTTAGCAAGACTTGATTGATTTGCAAAACATTTCTCACATTCTGAACATGTTTATAGTTGCTCCTCTGTGTGAGTTCTCTGATGTGTAACAAGACTTGATTTAAATGCAAAACATTTTCCACATCCTGAACATGAAAAAGGCTTCTCCCCTGTGTGAGTTCTCTGATGAATAACAAGAGTTGATTTATGTGCAAAACATTTCCCACATCCTGAACATGAAAAAGGCTTCTCCCCTGTGTGTGTTCTCTGGTGAATAACAAGAGTTGATTTATCTCCAAAACAGTTCCCACATTCTGAACATGAAAAAGGCTTCTCTCCTGTGTGAGTTCTCTGATGAATAACAAAACAGGATTTATCTCCAAAACATCTCCCACATTCTGAACATGAAAAAAGCTTCTCCCCTGTGTGTGTTCTCTGGTGTAAAATGAGATGTGTTTTCTGGTAAAAATGTTTTCCACATTCTGAACATGAAAAAGGCTTCTCCCCTGTGTGCGTTCTCTGATGTGTAACAAGATGCGATTTTTGGTTAAAACATCTCCCACATTCTGAACATGAAAAAGGTTTCTCCCCTGTGTGAATTCTTTGGTGTTTAACAACACTTGATTTATTTGGAAAACATTTCCCACATGCTGAACATTGAAAAGGCTTCTCCCCAGTGTGAGTTCTCTGATGCATAACAAGATGTCATTTTTGGTAATAAGATTTGACACATTTTGAACAGGAATATGGCTTCTCCCCTGTATGATAACTCTGGTAACTACCAGAGTCTGAAGAAAATCTTTTCTCCTCTGTGTAAATTTTTGTATGGATTTTTCCATGTTCTGAAGTTGAAAATGGGTTATTTGTTGTAAGAACACTTCGATTTTTAATGCCTCCTTTGTGACATGTATTTTTAATAATCTGTGATGAATCAAAAGGTAGGACTTGTTTAAATGAATCAGATAAAAGATCTTTATGGTGAAGAGATGATGGTATATCTGGAAAAGCAGCATTCACTTCAGTTATATCTTGTGTGACATCAAGGTGATCTGATTTAAAAATTGAAGATGTCAGTCGTGCCTCTGATCTCCTGGTACAGTCATCTGCCAAGAATAAAAAATATTTATAATAATATATACAAATAAGGATATCATTTATAAAATACCCTCCCAGCCGCCCAGCAGTGGCTTCTGCGTCCCTGATCCCTGACACCGTCTCCCAAGGCCTGCATACGCCAGACAGATTTCCTGGGAGTACGCTTAGGGCACATGTCTGCGTCCCCGATCCCTGACACCGTCTCCCAAGGCCTGCATACGCCAGACAGATTTCCTGGGAGTACGCTTAGGGCACATGTACCTATTCTTAAAGGGCCAGCGTGCCCTAACCCAGAAATGCCTCTCGACCATAGGCTGAGAGGAACTAGGTATTTAAGGGATCTTCCCCTTTTACCAGACCATGGATCACGCAGGCTCCAGTACTCTTCAGCTCACAGGTATGCGGAATGAGATGGTCCATCAACGGGAATAACAAGACCAGATTCTGACCTACTTGTGGTCAGTGGACACTCGCTTGTAAGCCATGACACCAACATCTTACCCCAATCCTGTCCCGGCTGTGGTCGCCACCCCGGTAGCATATCTGGCTCCAAGGTTTGGTCCTCTGCTGTCTGCTCTTTGCAGTTTGACTGTGACCTCAAGCAATGCAGAGGATTAATAAATCAGTGCTCCTTGTCCTTTGAACTTTTATCTTATTAGTTCATTTCAGACAGGTCCAAAGTATCTTTTATGATGTCACACATGACTGGCGATGCCCTTGCTTGCATTACTCCATTATGGGAGTGAACTGATCCTGTCGTTTTGCTGAAAACTTTCTGGTGGTGTTTCCCAAGGTATCTGACAAACAAAATTAAGTTTCCTCTGCAGCATGTCTGCTCCTTAGACTTCGCCATGGAATTCTCACCGTAGGCCAGTATACCAATCCATTTTTTTTTTTAAACACAAATTTTATTTCAGTTTTCAGAATCATTACAATATGTCTAACATTTGAACAAGAATAAATTCACCTTACCGGTTTACCCACCCTTGTCTTAACCCACCCTCTTGTATTCCCACTTTATCCCCCCCAACACTTTTAATACACAAACACCAAGTACAAGTCACGAAAGAACACACAGCTCCTCTATATTCTGATTCCCGTTTGAAGCCCCATTTCTCTGAAACCCTCGTCTCGCCCTACTGTCATGTCTCTACTGCGTGTGTATTTTCAGCTTACCCAATGTGCCTTGCAAGTCTCCCAGTAGATACCATTCCGTATTAGTGAAAGGAGATACCACTTTCCGTATTTCTGCAACTCCATACTGTTGTACAATAAATCTCTTCCATTTTTTAAAAAATTTTCCCGTTAGTTCGTCCTTATTTCTTTCAGCTTCCAACTGTTCAATATTGAGCAGCTTTTTAATCTGATTGACCACTTCTTCCTCTGATGGAACAGATTCCTCGAGCCATCTGCGTAATAGAGCCTTTTTCCCTATCATAGCAATATTATGAAAGAGTCTTGGAATCGTGGTCCCCCGTGTATCTCCTCCTTCTTCCTTTTGTTTAGTCCTGTGATGGAAAATCCATAACAATGGGTCTAGTTCCATTTCCACTTCCCATATTTTTTCTATAAGTGTCTTCATTTTTCCCCAAAATTTCTGACTTTCTGGGCACTGCCAAATCCCGTGGTATAAGTCCGTTTTCGGCTGTTTACATTTGGGGCAATGTTCTATTTTATTCATCGTCTGCTTGGTAGGGATGTTAAAACCATAAATTACTCTATGCATTAATCTAAACTGTGTGTCCCTCTAGCCCTCATTAATCACCTCCATCCTCATCCTCATCCATCCCTGCCATATCTTTTCCCCTGCCTCTGTATCCTTCAATTGTCGTGCCCACGCTCCCCAGACCTGGTCAGAGTGCAGTGGTACCAGTGCTGTTCTCAAATCTTTGTACAGGGAGGAGATAGTAATCTCCTGTTTGTCCTTCATTAAGAATTGGTCCATTTCATTCATTACCTGTTCTTTTCTAACATCCCTCAATAGTCCCATTATTCCCTTTTCCACCTGTTTGTATTGTGATTTGGAATGGGGAAAGCCCGTACCTGTTCACCAACTCCTCAAGGGTCAACCATCTATGTTCCGTTTCATGGAGCAGATCCTTCACCCCACCGATCCCCTTATTTCTCCATTCTAGAAATAGTTTGTTTTCCCTCCCTGCTGGGAATTCCGGGAAATTCCAGATATTTAGGTATTTGGAGATTCGCCAGGACAGGTTAAACTTTTTCCTCACTGCTTTCCACGCCATTATCGTATCTCTACATACCAGGGAGTGCTTAATTTTCCTTGGAATATTGGCCAATGACGTGTGTAATATTGCCCCCAAGTCCCATGGTCTACAGTACTCACTTTCCATTTTTATGTTAGAATAGCTAACATAACATAGCTTGTCTTCCTCAGCCAGTCTATTACATGCCTCATCAAGCATGCAAGGTTGTAGCCTCTCACATTTGGCATCTTGATTCCTCCCTTTTCCAATGGTAGCATTAGTTTTTCCGCCCTAATTCTTGGTCTTTTTCTCTTCCATAGGAAGCTTGTAAATGCTTTATTCAGTCTATTTACATCTGCATGCTTTAATAATATAGGGATAGTCTGCATCGGGTATAACAGCTTCGAGAAACTCATCATTTTTAATAGGTGTTTTCTACCTAGCAGGGATAGCGGCAGCCCCTCCCACATCTTTAACTCTCGCTCTATTTTCTGTATCAGCGGTTTGAAGTTTATGGAGGCAGGCTGGCGTCCCATCTGGATCCCCAGGTATTTAAGGTGGGTTTTTGCTATCGGTATCCCACATATGTTATCCCCTATTCCATAGGTTTTCAGGGATGACATGGTTCGCTCATTCAGAAACAGTATTTCACATTTTGTCTTGTTCAATTTAAAACCTGCCATAGACCCAAATCTCTCTGTTGTATTGTTTTTAAGAGGTCATTCTGTGGTCTATTCATGAATAATATGATATCGTCCGCGAATAGAGCTGAATGTACTTTTTCCGTTCCAATGCGAATGCCCTCAAAGCAGTCTCTTCCATTGATTAGTTTTGATAATGGCTCAATGGTTAGATTGAACAAGAGAGGAGACAGCGGGCACCCCTGTCTCGTCCCCTTGGTCAGAGAGAAGGGTCGTGACAAAAATCCGGGTGTCGCCACTCTTGCCTGAGGGTTTGCATATAGTATACCTATAAATGTTCTGAATGCTCCCCTGAAGCCCATGTTATCTAGGACTGTTTCCAGCCATGGCCACAGCACATTATCAAATGTTTTTTCAGCATCCAACGTGATCATGGCTGGAAATTCTCCTCCTTGTAGATCCCTGTGTCTGATGGCGTCCATTACTATCATGGCCTTTCTTACGTTTGTCACGGCTGCTCTCCCCTTTACAAACCCCGATTGGGCGGGAGAGATTAGCCTTGGTAATACCTCTGCCAATCGATTGGCCATCAATTTGGCCACTAGTTTAAGGTCTTGGTTGATTAGTGAGATTGGTCTATAATTCGTTGGATTGTCCAAATTCTTGTCTCCCTTGGGTAAAAGTTTTATATATGCCGTGTTAAGGTGCCTAGACATTCCCGTACCCCCTAACATTTTATTAAACATACGTGTCAGCGTCAGTGATATTTCCTCCTTTAGTACTTTATAGAATTCCCCATTGAACCCGTCAGGCCCCGATGCTTTATGTATACTCAGTTCTCCTATTGTTGTTTGCACTTCCTCTATTGTAATGTCCGCGTTCAGTCTAGTCAGTTCGTCCTCGGTTATTTGTGTAAGTCCTAATGTCCTTAGCCACTCCCTCCCTCCTTCTCCATTTTCATCCCCCTTACTATATAGTTTGGCATAGTATTCCTACAAGATCTGGTTAATCTCCTGCAGATTCGTCGATTTGGTCCCATCCTGCCTTGTCATACTATCTATCAACGTCAACGGTCGTCTTTCCTTTGCCAGGTTAGCTAGCAGTTTACCTGCCTTATTGCCAAATCGGTGCAAGTCAACCTCCTGCTGAGACCTTACTAGTTCTTCTCGTTTTCCTACCCACATGTCAAACTCTTGTTTTGCTTCCTTCCACTGTTCTTTTGCTTTTTGGGATTTGTTTTCTAGGTACCTTGTGTATTTCTCTCTCAAACTAATGCTTGCCTCCTGGTAATGTTTTTGCGTCTGTTTCCTGATTTTGGCTACATGCCCCATCAGTCTCTCCCTTAATACTACTTTCGCTGTTTCCCAGAATAGCATTGCCTCTTCCTTGTGCCCGCTGTTAGTGCCGCAATATTCCTCCCACCACTCCTTTAATGTTTTAATAAAATCTTTATCTTTGAGTAAGAATGATGGAAATCTCCATATATAATCCGAGCCCCTCTGTATTCTGTCATTTAAGTCTAAGGTCACCGGGCTGTGGTCGGATATAACCATGTTCTCTATGTCTACATCCTTGACCCTGTGCCAGAGTCTTTGGTCTACTAACATATAGTCAATCCTTGACCATGCTTCGTGCGGGTGTGAGTAGTGTGTAAATTCACGTTCATATGGGTGTTGCGTTCTCCAACTGTCCTGCAGATTTGTGTCTTCCAGTAATTTGGCCATCAAACTCTTTGTAGTCCTGCTCTGCCTACCTTGTTCCTTGCCATACCTCCTATCCTCCTCTTTCGAAACTACTGCATTAAAATCTCCCCCCACTATCTTATTTGGTTCTACATCCACTCCCAATTTGTTGGTGATAAAGTCAAAGAAGGCGTTTTGTTCGTTATTAGGGGCGTATATGTTGTGTATACTAAACTCTCCCTGTGGGCTAGTTAATTTGATATGTATGTACCTCCCGCCATCATCACTGTCTTGGGACACTATTTTGTGAGTAAAGTGTTTGTTTATTAAGATCATTACCCCTGCCTTCCTTCCCTGGGATCCCGACCCGACTACCGCCCCCACCCATAATTTTTGCATACGAAAAAAATCCCCTTGTTGCAGGTGGGTCTCCTGCAGTAGTGCGATATCTACCTTCAGTCTTTTAAGGTGTCGTAATATCATCATGCGCTTATGTGGAGACTTCAAACCTTTTACGTTCCAAGTGACTAATTTAACCATTATCCCAACATCTCGGGACATTTATGTCGCTATATGTTCTCTCTTGTGTGTGTCTTGGCGCCTTTCCCTGGTCTTTTCCCTGCCTTAGACGATGTTTTGCCCAAACCCAACCACTTACCCTAACCCGCTTAACAACCCCCAACCCTTGGATTTGTCCCCCAACCCTACGTATTTTCCATTTTACTTCCATTTTTTCTGTGGTGCTCTCCTCTCCGCAACTCTTTCCCAGCCAGTTAAACGTTCATCCTATTATATCATTATAACCTCTAACCGATACAGCAAAATAAAACCTTCACAAGTGTCATTCCCTTCAGTAGTCGCCATCTCCTCTTTCTTTGTCTATATTTAGCAATTGCCTAGAGTCACCTTTTTTTTTTTTTTTTTGTTTAGAAGAGTGTTTGCTTATCTATAGAGAAGACAAAGAGGTGAAAAGACGAATAAGGAAGAGCGAAATAAAGGACTTCCGGCGGCATGTGAAGCTCCCGTTACCCCAAAGGGCGGGAGGCGATAGAATTAGTATATAAAGAAGTATGATGGGGAGACAGGGAAAAATAAGAGAAGAGAAGAGGGAAGATGAGAAGAGACGACAGAAGGAAAGGGAGGAGATGAGAGAGAAATAAGAAAAGAGAAGAGAGAGAGAAGAAAAAAAAAGGGGGGGGGATGTTGGGGGAGGAGCCAAAACAGGAGGTAAAATGTCGATGAGTCTCATTCACTACTCAGGGCCATGGTAATGGTGCGCCCTCCAGGCTCAATCCCCTCCCCCCCCCGAAATGTCCCCCTCTCGGCAGGTGATACCAGATCTTCTTCGGCTTTCATTCAAGCGTCCCCTTTCCTCTGTTGCGTAGGCTTGCTGGTCGCTGTTCTTTGGGCTTTGGGGCTCCCCGGGTGGTCATTTCTCCTCTCTCTCCCTCCGTCCATCCAGTCTCTCCCACTCGCTGCCCGCTCCTCCTCTCCGCCTCCTCCAGACAATCCGCTCTGCCTCTCCCCCGCTCTCCCCGGGCCCCCCCTCTCCTCGAGGTTTCCCAGCCATCTCTCCGCCTCCTTCAGTTCCTTGGTTATGAAAAGGGAGCCATCTTGTTGTGTCACTCTCAGTAGTGCCGGATACAGCAACTGAAATTTTATGTTTTTGCGGTACAGTGCAGTTCAGATTGTACTGAAGGCCTTGCGTTTACGGGTGACCTCCACTGAGTAGTCTCCAAATAGCATACTTTATGTCCATGTATATATAGTGGGGTTCTCCATCCCCTGAATGCTCGCAGGAGCTCCTCCTTGTCTTTATATTCCAAGTATTTTATGATTACTTGGCGTGGTCTATTAACTCCAGGTGTCCCTGTGCCATCCTCCTTTCCCACTGCTTTCCTCTGGTCTGGCTGGTCTCTTGCAGGGCCCACCCTATGTGCTCTTTCTACCCTGCATCGCCTTAGGGAGCTCAGACTCACATATGCTGTCCATCTGCTTCATATTTATGGATTCTGGCAGCCCTACAAGTCTTAAATTGCTTCTTCTGGAGCGGTTTTCCAGGTCCTCCAGTTTATCTTTCATATTCTGGGACCCTGTTATGGCCTCCTGGAGTTGTCCCTTCAGCTTTGCCACCTCATCCTCTGTGTCTGAGAGTCTCTGCTCTATTTCAGACAGCCTAGTTCCCTGCTGGATAATTTGCTCCTGTATGGGGGAGAGCGCCGCCCGGACCATGTCCTCCAGGGATGGCTTTATCCTGTCTGCCAGATAAGCTGCCACTTCCCCCGCAAGTCGCGAGTAGTCTATCTGCAAGTCTGTGATCGGGCAGGGCTCGTGTGCTGCCGGCTTGCCGCTCTGTGCCACCCCCTCCTCCTCCATCATGCAGCGCTCACCTTCCTTCAGGCCTCCAGGCCCCGTGCTCGCCGCGCCATCTTGGGATCCCGCTCTGTGCTCTCCCCCTCTGCCGTTCCGTGTCCTGTCTGCCGCCGCTTCTAAGAAGTTACCGCTCCATGTGCCAGCGTCCCCCGCTGTCCGGCACTCTTTCTCTGCCTCTCTCTGTAGCTGTGTGTCCTTCAGAGTCGATCTGTGGCCGGGTAAGTTGCGGAGCTCAGATCCCTGCATCCTCACATCACAGCGCCGGAACCGGAAGTCCTATACCAATCCATTTTGCACTTTGTGCTCCAAATTATGCTGTGATAACAAAGCACTGATGGGTGATTTCTGTGAGGGTCTATCCAGAAGAATCAAGGATGAATTGGCAGACCATGATGTGCCTTCTTCGCTGGACAACGGGTATCTCTGGCTGCATAGATCTCAGATTCCAAGAATGCCCCAGAGAGGCAAACCATGATCTTTGCGCCTGGCTCCTACCCATCATGCCGGTATCCATGGTTCCCGCTGCTTCCCCTGAGCGCATGGGGTAGATCGTATGAACCTTTCAAAGCCTCGTCCAGTGGACCGTCGCACCACAGAGGGATGCTTCTACTGCGGAAATCCTACTCACCTGATCTATTTCTGTCCTAGGAAACTACCAAGCTTAGGTTCCATAGGATAGGCTACCCTATTTGAGATGAAGTCTTCTCTGTACTTTTCCAGATCCGTGTCCTTGTCCTGTGTGCACCCAATTCACTGAGTCAACCAATACGGACTCTGGTTTAACTGGGAACTTCATACAAAATGCCATTGTGGATAACAACAGATTCCCATCCAGTGAATTCAATCTCATATAGCAGTGTCGTCCGAGGTTGGAAATCTTCTGTCCGAGGATCTCCTGTTCTTCACCAAGGAAGTTGAGCTCTGGGTGAGAATGCTGCACTCAGAGAAGATCGCCTTCTATGTGCTTCCAGGGCTGTCGCACCCACTTCGACTGGGTATGCTGTACCTTTAGATGCATGAGCCTGTCTTGGCCTGGAAATCTGGTGATATACTCAGATGGAGTCTGTCCGGTCATGAAAAATGTCTCGTTCTAGTCCGTGCTGCCCAACTACCAGTGATGCCCTCAAATCTTCTGGGTCTGCCATCTGCTTACTGGGCCTACACAGATGTCTTGAACAAGAAGCAGGCTAAGACTACCTTTACATTCCAAAGAATTTGACGGCATTCCATCTGGCATTTTACATGATAACCTAACTCGGCAGGAACGGATTAGGTTGCGGGAGTTGCGGTCCCTACCTGATGTGATACTGAAGCCAGCAGACAAGGGTGGGAACGTTGTCGTCTGGCCAAGGGACCTCTATGAAAAGGAAGCATTCAGACAGTTACGGGATAGGGTCTGTTATAAAAAACTGACCTATAATCCTTTGTCTGCTTTTACCACACTGCTTCAGAGGACCCTTAAAACAGCGCTAGATGGCAATGTTGTCACCAAGGAGCTGGCTTCGGCTCTTCAGGTTATTGAACCAGCGATTCCCACCCTATACCTTCTGCCGAAGATCCACAAGGACATTAATGTGCCACCAGGGAGACCGATTGTCTCAGGCAGAGGGAATTTTTTGGAGCATGTGAATCGCTGGATTGATACCAAACTTCAGCCACTTGTGGAGGGCCTGCCATCCTTCATTAAGGACACTGGCGAGTTCCTTAGGAAGGTCGACGGACTCTGTGTGGGAGGGGATACATTACTGGTGACAGGAGATGTAGAATCCCTGTACACCAGTATCAAACACTGTGACGGACTTCGGGCTACTCGATATTTCTTAGAAATGTCCAATACACCCATAGACATGGTGGCCCTGATAATGGAGTTGTTGAAGTTCACCTTAACAAACAATTTTTTTGTATTCAAGGGGTCCTTCTATATGCAGCTCCAGGGAACAGCAAGGGGGGCCTCTTTCACCCCCTCGTATGCCAACCTGTTCCTGGGGCTGTGGGAGTGAGACCTCTTCCTGTCGGATCAGCTGCCGTCGATGGACCGTGTCCTTTTTTGGACACGGTACATCGATGACATCTTTTTGATCTGGCAGGGTACGGAGACTGAACTCCATGAGTTTATGGAAATCCTCAACTCCAATAATTTGAATATCCGTATCACCTATACCCACCACGCACAGTCCGTCGACTTCCTTGATGTCATTGTCAAAAAGGATCTTAATAATATCATTCAAACCGACATCTAATCGGAAAGAGACTGCGGGGAACATGCTTTTGCATGAGTCCTCTTCACATCCTGGCCACATGATTCGGTCCATTCCAGTGGGCCAGTTCCTGCGACTCCGTAGGATCTGTTCCACTGATCTGGATTTCGAAAAAAGAGCCGTCGACCTTAAGCATAGATTCTATGCAAGAGGTTACAGCAAGTGATGTGTCAAGAGAGCCTATAACAGGGCAAGACACTCTACTCGTCATTCCCTGCTATACGCTCCCAAGAGATCCAAAGTATGTGATACTTTAAGATTTGTCACGGACTATCATGGTCAATTTCCAGCGATGAGATCGTGTCTGCAGAAATTTTGGCCCATCTTGGAGGCCGATCCGATCCTGGCCAAAATAATTCCGGACAGGCCCATGTTGAGCATTCGGAGATCTAAAAATTTACGCGACCATCTTGTTGCCAGCCACTATAAGGGAGTCACTCAGCCCTCTCCGTTTGGCCCTGTGACGCCTCGCACTGGCTGTGCACCTTGTGGCCGTTGTGTAGCCTGTCCAAATGTGGACAGGACTGATTCATTCTCCGACTCCATGGGGGAACATACTTTTTCCATCAAAAAACACATCACTTGCACTACGATGGCGGTAGTTTATTATGCCACCTGCCCCTCCCCCAAAATCTACGTCGGTTTGACGACTAGGCAATTCAAGGTGCGCATTCGTGAGCACGTGAATGGGATAGCTGCAGCAGCAGATTGCCTAGATATTTCATCTTTAAAAACTATCCCACGTCACTTTAGACAATATCATCAGTCTAATCCGACGTTGCTACGGGTCAGGGGTATTGACCATCTCGATTCTAACATCCGTGGTGGCAAGATTAGTCCGAGATTGGCCAGGATGGAGGCCAGATGGATTTGGACTCTAAAAACTCTCTACCCTATGGGTTTAAATGAAAATATCTCCTATACCTCATTTTTGTGATGGTCGTGGTTCTTTTTTGAGGGGGTTTCTTTCCCTTATTGTTTTTATTATAGTATATTTATACGTGTTTTTCTTTTATTATTTTATTCAGGCGTCCTCCCTTCTCTTGTAGGATGCGTCCTGCATGTGACTTCGATTTATATGTTCGGCCGAAGCACCTTGAATGACCAGGGATCTGGTATTGCATGATCGAACAAGAAATATCTTATGGGAATAAAGAAGCGGATATATGAATCTTTGACCTTCCCTATGTGATGTTTATTCGTAGCTTTGGTTTTTGTGTGTGTGTGTGCGCATGCACGCGCACGTACACATACATGCACACGTATGTATGTGCAGTGCACATTGTTTGTGTGCGAGTGTGTATGTGTGTGTGTGTGCACATGCGTGTGCATGTGTGCGAGTGAGTGTGTGTGCGTGTATGAGAGTGTGTGTGTGCATGTATGCATGTGTGCACGTGTGTGTATGGGTGTGTGCACACATGTATGTATGTGGTTTTGTTTGTGTGTGTACACATATGGTTATGTGTATGTGTGTGAGCATGTTTACATGCATGGGTGTGCTTGCTTGTGTGTACGTGTATGTGTGTGTGTGTGTGTGTGTGTGCGCGCGTATATACATATTCACCTATAGCTCTGTGGTCCTTTATAGCAACTTTTTCCAATAATTGGTGTCTCTTGACATTGTGCTTCATGTCATTTTTGTATTTATTTCGCGGGATATTACCATTTATAGCTATTTCTATTTTTCATATCTAAATGTGGTTAACTGCCTGAGTTGTAACTCTTAAATAATGTTGGATACCAATGTATAACACAATATATATGACGGCAATGTTACCTATATGAGTGTTTTTGCCCTATATATGCTACCATGGTATATCCCATAACTTTATATCCTGGCCATATACCGTCCTTACCCCTCCAATATGTTTCGTAGCTCCGGCTGATGCGTGCGCGCCGCGGGCGCCAGGACATGGTCGCGGTGCCTCGCTGAATTACCCTGCGTGACGTCCACTCGCATGGTCGCCATGTGATGCGCACACGTGGCGGTCATGTGACCGGATATGTCCGGCAGGGGACGGCGCGGCGCGCGACGAGCGTCCCTGGTTGCCCGGGGCGCTGCGCGCGTCATGGCCGTGTTGATCTACTATGATTGGCGGACGCCCTGTTTTAAGCCACACTTCCCCTCACTGCACCACGCCCCCTGACGAAGGCTTCATAGCCGAAACGGCCGTCGGGTTGGACACAGGCTCTGACTGATCATTACATCTTTCCAGGTAACAGCGGCATTTTTGAATTAATCATTGTCCCCTTGATGTCTGGGGCGCTAGGGTCCCTCCTCCACTCTTTTTTTTTTTTAAATCAGATCTTTTTTTATTAAATCATTAGGGATCAATACAGAGAGTATTTCACTTTTCATATAACTGATAACAATAAACAGATAAACACATGTGATTTATAAATCAGGTTCTTTCTCTGCATGTATGTAAATATAATAATAGAGTTCTCAAATCATAATTATATTATATAGCTTGAGCCTACAAACCTCGTGGCTCTACAAATAAACAAAACTTAAATTATGCAATAATGCCTCAGACTAACAGGAACACCTCCTCCATCAGCCGTGTCGCTCCACATCATATTGCTATACTCTCCTGCCCCTCCCTCTCCGTGCAGTCATCCATGAAACCATTCCAGTCCTCTCTCACCGGTTCATTCAAAGTCCACTTCGCCACAGAAAAAAATAGTTTTAATTCCCTTCCTCAAACATGCCATCACTGCAGGCACAGCATTGCATCCCGAACCAGTGCACTAGAGGGTAGGCCCGGCAACTCCATCCATGGCCGCCAAATGTTGTAACACTTTTTCAATGTTTTTCTTTTTAAATAAACTCCCCTTTCCAATCTTATGACGTTATTTAATTTGTTTTTGAGCTCTGGTAATGTTGGTGGTAGAGGGTCTAACCAGTGATATGCAAGTAGCTTTCTTGCTTGGTACATGATACGTGCTATTCCCAGAGCTGTTGGAGAATCCGGATCCACTTCTCCTTCCCACAGACTCAACAGGCACAGGCGGGGCGACGGTTGTATTGTGATATGATATATTTGATCTATAAGTCCCAGGGTTTGGTTCCAGAAATCACCAATGTGTCCACACTCCCACATAACATGCATCAAATGGGCATCATCCTGTCCACACCTAACACACTGTGTGTTTGGTCTGAGTCCCATCTTAAATAGTAGACTGGGAGTTTTATATACCCTGTGGATGAGATATATTTGAGACAGCTTTTGGCACTCCGATACCGCCAGTTTAGGAACTTGTTCCAATATATCAGACCACTGGCCTTCCGTCAGGGGACCGACGTCTCGTTCCCATTTGCTTTTAACAATCAATGGATGTGTTTCCAAATGGGCAGGTAGTAATTTTTTATATAGTTCCGAAATAAGACCCTTAGAGGACTCAGATGTAAGCAGCCTATGTAATGTTTGATTATGTGTCACTGTTACCGGGTTTGTCCTCCTCTGTCTTTCCAGTGCGTGTCTCAGCTGCAAATACTGATAAAAGAAGACATGTGGAAGGTGAAACTCCGTTCTCAGTTGTTCAAAGCTTTTTGAGTATTATTTTGTAATACTTGTGACACTAAATGGATCCCTTTATCCTCCCATCCTCTGAACCCTACTAATTTTTTAATTTCTGGCAAGTCGGGGTTCTGCCACAGTGGCCAGAGCTCTGTAGGTCCGCTTATCCCCAGAAGAGACTTACCCCTGTCCCACACCCGGAATATCATAGCCAGTGTGGGATATCGTACCCCATTTATCTGTCTTTGTCCCACATCCAACCGGCAACCTGGGTGCTTCCATACTGATCCCTCTCTCACTATATCACCACTGGTATCATACCCTCCTTCTTTGCCCCAACCCCTCAGATGTTGCATCTGGGAGGCTATATAGTATATATATGGGTTTGGTACCGCCAGTCCTCCCTCCTCCTTTCCCCGCTGTAGCACTTCTAGTCGAATCCTAGCTTGCTTTTTCTTCCAAATAAGTTCCCGGAATATTGTATTAATTTTTACAAAAAATTCCCTACATATCCACACTGGAGAATTATGTATAAGGTATAGTAATTGTGGCATCATTACCATTTTAATTAAATTGGATCTGCCGATATTTGATAGCGGTAAACGGCACCAGGTATGCACTTTTGCTCTGAATCGCTGTAACAGGGGTTCCAGATTTAGGGCCTGGAAATTCTTCGGGATTGGGCTGACAATTACTCTCAGATATTTAAACTCCCGGACCACAGGAACTGGAATCTGTAAGTCCGAAAAGTCCCCCGGAAGGGGGTCCAATGGCATTAAAGCCGACTTGGACCAGTTGATTCGTAGACCAGACCTCTGTCCAAATTCCCGAATGATATTCATTGCCGGCAAAATCGAGGAACGTACCCTGTCTAAATATAAGAGTAGATCGTCTGCGTATAATGATATCTTTTGTTCCACGGCTCCACACCGAAATCCCTCTACCTCCCTGGATTTCCGTATTGCCACTGCCAACGGCTCCACTGCAGTCGCGAATAGCAAGGGTGAAAGCGGGCACCCCTGTCTAGTACCTCTTCCAAGAGGAAAAGACTCGGAGACCCTGCCATTAACCCTAACCTTCGCCACCGGTGAGTCAAATAGAAGTTTTACCCAATTTATGAATCTATGTCCAAAGCCCATTTTCCGAAGTACAGCCCACATATATTCCCATTCAAGGCTATCGAACGCGTTAGCGGCGTCTAATGACAAAATTGCCCTTTCCCCCGGTACCTCAGAACTATGTTGAATTCCCAAATATAATTTCCGGAGATTCATAGATGTGGCTCTGCATGGAATGAATCCTGTCTGATCACTCTGCACTATAGATGAGATGACTCGGGACATCCTATTGGCGAGCACCTTGGCCAGCAATTTAATGTCTGTTTGTAGGAGAGAAATTGGGCGATACGAATCCGGGATCTCTGGATCTTTTCCGGGTTTTAATATTAAGACTATTAAGGCTTCCCTCATAGAGGGCGGGAGGACCCACTGCCTTTCAGATTCTTCAAATACCTTAAGTAGTTTGGGTAGCAGTAAGGGTGCATAAGTTTTATAAAACTCGCCAGGCAGGCCATCCGTTCCCGGAGATTTTTCATTTTGTGTCTGGCCAAGCGCTTCCTCCAGTTCTTCCAATGAGATGTCCCGGTCCAGCAATTCCCTGTTTACATCACTCAGTGTAGGAAGAGACAGAGCATCCAAATACTGCTCAATCTCAGTCTCCGTGAGGTCACAGTCTGATGTGTATAGCCGCATATAATACCTCTTTATTTCTCTTATTATATCCTCGCTTTCTGTTACAAAGTCACCCGATTCCGTCTTTAACCTATTTATATAGGAAGATCCTTCCTGTGATCTAATGACTGTGGCCAGTAGGTGCCCCACGCCCTCCGCCGCCATAAAATAATTTTGTTTAAGGAAATAGCGTTTATTTTCTGCCACCGACATGAGATTTTCTTTGAGTGACATCTGTGCCTTCTCTAGAGTGTTTTTAGTTTCTACTGTCGGGTTGAGCAGCCTCCGCATCAGATACCTCCTGAATCAGACTCTGGGTGTAACATTTGGTTTGATTTTTGCGTATGCATATTTCTCTAATATATATGCCCCTTACCACAGCTTTCATAGAGTCCCAAACTATGTGTGGCGGTGCAGAGCACTCATTAAGATGAAAGTATTCCAGAATGTTATCATATAAAGATCCCCCAATAAGCTGGATCCAGAAGGGATTAAGTTTCCAGATAGGCCTGGGCAGAGCGAGGGGGTTTCCCCATGCAAGCGTAACATGTAATGGTGAGTGATCAGATACGCTTCTAGGTAGGTAGACCACCTTTTGTGTATATGAGGCCATAAGTGCGTTTCCAATAGCCAGGTCTATCCGTGACATGGTGTGGTGGGAGCTAGAGTAACAGGAGAATTGTTTGGTTGTGGGGTGTTGGGCACGCCAAAGATCTACAAAACCCAGCTCTGTTAGCATTCTAGCAAATGAAGTCGGGGCGGCGTTCTCCGATATGTTTCCCGAGTGTAATTTATCTAGATAGGGATGTAAGTAATTATTAAAATCCCCTATCAAAAGCGTCGGCACAGATGGAAGGGAATCTAAAATAGACAATATCCTTTTTACCGGTTCGACTGAATATGGTGGAGGGATATATATCGCAACCAGAATAAATTGTATACCATACAGTGTGCAAAGCAAGCATACAAATCTGCCCCCCGGGTCAATCACTGATTTGGTACATGAGAACGGGATGGATTTGTGCACCAACACACTCACACCCCGTGCATGGGTCGAGTATGTGGAATGATATTCATGCGCGCCCTCCTCCACTCTTTACCTTAAATATTGTGCAATCTATTTTGCTATTTTGAATTGGATTATCCAATACACATTGTATGTGATTGCCATGATTCTTATAGGAGGTTCTCTGTCCTAGATTGGGACCCTTATTTATTGAAGTTAATATTTTATGCGGCTTTCCTGGCGGACTGCTGATTACTTGATTGTGTACATATGCAAATTGGTTTATATGCAATTACTGCACATTATATGTATGGATTGTTAATGATTTGTTAGCAGTTTGATAAGATCACCTGCCGATGTCCACACTTGTTTTGTGCCGCTCCGCACCTATCCACCCAATAAAGCTTTTTCACTTTTGTACCTTGGACTCTGGTCGTAAATCTCTCTTGTTTGTAATAGAGCAAAAATACAGCCTATTGACCTACTTCCTGCTTCCTTACCTCCCCACTGCCTTATCTGCCCTCTGTCCTAGGCAGAGACTCTAGCCATGTCCAAGTAAATCAAGGAGAATTTGGCAAGTGAATTTATCTAGAAATCCTCATCACCGGCCAGAGCCATATTTGGCATTGCAAGAAACCACATAAACATTTACGGTGTGTGTTTCCCATGGAGCTCAAGCTGGACACTGTATTGGCCACTAAAATGGCATATTTGCAATTTTCGCTCTACAACATCCACTCTGTGCTAATTTCCAGAGACTGCTTGTCGAGTCAAAGTAGTCATTTAGACTAAAGGCCCCGTTACACGCAACGACATCGCTAACGAAATGTCATTGGGGTCACGGAATTCGTGACACACATCCGGCCTCATTAGCGACGTCGTTGCGTGTGACACGTACGAGCGACTGCTAACGATGCAAAATACTCACCAAATCGTTGATTGTTGACACGTTGTCCATTTCCCAAATGTCGTTGCTGATTTTGGACGCAGGTTGTTCGTCGTTCCTGAGGCAGCACACATCGCTACGTGTGACACCCCAGGAATGACGAACAACACCGTACCTGCGTCCTCCGGCAACGAGGTGGGCGTGACTTTAATGCGGCTGCTCTCCGCCCCTCCGCTTCTATTGGACGCCTGCCGTGTGACCTCGCTGTGACGCCGCATGAACCGCACCCTTAGAAAAGAAACTGTTTGTCGGCCACAGAAACATCGTTAGGAAGGTAAGTATGTGCGACGGGTACTAGTGATTTTGTCCGCCATGGCCAGCGATTTGCCCGCGACGCACAAACGACGGGGGCGGGTGCTTTTGGTAGCGACATCGCTGCATGTAAAAAGCCCTTAAAGCAGAATACGGTAAATGCTATTTACTAACTATATATTGTGGTATCACTATTTGTTTTACGAGCATCAAATGCAATGTTTGATCACTTCTAATTCTTTTATATTGCTATTGAATTTCAGGATTTTTTTTTTAATACCGTATTTTTCGGATTATAAGACACACTTTGCCTCCCAAAAATGTGTGAGGAAAACGAGGGGTGCGTCTTAAAATCCGAATGTAGCTTACCAGGGGGTGGTGGAGAGGGGTCAGCAGCAAGTGGCCCTGTTCTGTGCAGTGGTGGGCAGCCCTGCTCTGCTAGGCTCTGTACAGCGGCGGGCGGCTCTGCTCTGTGCGGCGGTAGGCAGCCCCTGTTCTGCGAGGCTCTGTGCAGCGGCGGGTGGCCCTGCTCTGTGCGGTGGTAGGCAGCCCCTGTTCTGCGAGGCTCTGTGCAGTGGCGGGTGGCCCTGCTCTGTGCGGTGGCAGGCAGCCCTGCGAGGCTCTGTGCAGTGGTGGGCGGCCCTGCTCTGTGCGGCGGCAGGCAGCCCTGCTGCTCTGCGAGGCTCTGTACAGCGGCGGGTGGCCCTGCTCTGTGCGGCGGTAGGCAGCCCCTGTTCTGCGAAGCTCTGTGCAGTGGCGGGCGGCCCTGCTCTGTGCAGCGGTAGGCAGCCCCTGTTCTGCGAGGCTCTGTGCAGCAGCGGGCGGCCCAGCTCTGTGCGGTAGCAGGCAGCCCTGCTCTGCGAGGCTCTGTGCAGTGGCGGGCGGCCCAGCTCTGTGCGGTAGGAGGCAGCCCTGCTCTGCGAGGCTCTGTGCAGTGGCGGGTGGCCCAGCTCTGCGAAGCTCTGTGCAGCGGAGGGCGGCCCAGCTGTGTGCGGTGGCAGGCAGTGCTGCGAGGCTCTGTGCAGCGGTGGGCGGCCCTGCTCTGCGAGGCTCTGTGCGGCAGCGGTGGGCGGGTGGCCAGGTCTGCTCTGCGAGGCTTTGCGCGGCGTCGGTGGCGGACGGCCCTGTTCTGCGAGGTACGGGCCATTCTGAAGATGTAGGCGATAAGGGCTTTCAAATAATGGCGCCCAGAGTAGGCACGTGCACAGACGGAGCTGAAGCTCTCCTCTGTGCATGCACGACTGCGGCGGCCATTTCTTTGAAGCTCTCACTACTGATATCTTCAGAATAGTAGTACATCAGCATCGCGCAGCGAGCCGCAGCATCGTCGGCTACCCCAGCATCGTGCAGCGCCAGCTACCCCAGCATCGTGCAGCATTGCAGCCCACAGTGAGTATCTGGGTCCCCCTCTGCACCGCCGATAGCATCGCTGCCATACTTTTATACCAACCCTGGTTCCTGTGACCCCCATTGCCGTCCCACCTCCCCAGTAAGACATCACCAGATTATAAAACGGACCCCATATTTTTATTTTTACCTTTTTTTAATCTCTAAATTTGGGGTGCATCTTATAAAACGAAAAATACGGTAAATGGAGAACAAATCAACCTAACATTACAACTAAAATAAAGTAAAATGTGCCACAGAAAAAAATCTCAAACACTGGAATTAGATTAAGCATTATAAAGGTGTCAGATTGGAGAAATGGGGCCTGGATAGGAGCAGAAAACTGGCTGCAGTGGAAAGCCATGAAATAAAAGCGTCTTTGGTACTAACTACTATAGAGAAAACTGTGACTATAGGCAATACTAATCAATCTTTATTCACCTGGAGAACACGGCACCAAACTAAGAATCTAGGAGGTCACCAGCATCATTACGCTCCGCTTTCTCTTAGGGGTCCACCATACAGATTACATTTTTCTTCCCATGATTTTCTAAGTTGTCTGCACACTCTATGTACACTGTCATTTGGCTTTACAGATTAGAGATCTGGGCAGCTAAGGGTCAACATCTTCTAATTTCAGCGGATAGTATGGATCTTACTTGTAGGATCTGGCTGAGGCCGGAGTCACACTTGTGAGTGCCTCGCGAGTAAGGCTAGGTTCGCACACTGCGTCTTTTTGACGCTGCGTTTTTGTGCGTTTTTGGCCGCTAAAAACGCACAAAAACGCACCTGCGTCGAAAAAACGCATCAAAAAACGCATGCGTTTTTGCCGCGATTTGGTGCGTTTTTGGCTGCATTTTGCTGCGTTTTTGATCTCTGCGTTTTGCTGCGTTTTTCAAATGCATTGCATGGGTGGAAAACGCAGAAAAACGCAGGAAAGAACTGACATGTCCATTTTTTTTTTTAACTCAAAAACGCAGGTAAAAAAAAACAGATGTGTGCGGACAGCAAAAATGAAAACTCATAGACTTTGCTGGGGAAGCAAAGTCCTGCAGTTTTAAGGCCAAAAACGCACCCGAAAAACGCGCAAAAATGCCGCGAAAAACGCACTGTGCGCACATAGCTTTACTCGCGTGAGTCTCTCATTGAATCACCCGGCATGGCCGCACACTCTCCTGACAGGAGCAAGTCGGTTGCATGTATCTCTACGCAGCTGAAACACTCCTGTCCAGAGAGTGTGCGGCCATGACGGGTGATTAAACGAGACACTCGCAAGTGTGATTCCGGCCTGATACAGATTTCACTCCCACAGAAGGGCGTCCAATGCCCAAAATAATGGGGACAGTTTTGGGTGGAGGAGAATGTGGTGGTCTAGCAGCAGAATGGTGACAATTTGATATGGCCGGACTACAACCCTGATAAAGCAGCCACAGCCGGTGACTGAGAAGAATCTGTGACTTCTCTGCATTTAGTGGTCACTACTCACCTGGGCGGTTATCTGTAGGAATCTCCTCTTTACTCCGCTCATCACCCCTCACATATGTCTCTGTAGTATTAATATGGGGCAGATCTTCCCCCTGAAACAAATATTGTAAAAGTCACAGACAGATGGAGAAGTCCCATCTATGATCAGCTCTAATCCTGCCATCTCCACCGCTCTCATTACACAAGTATAACACATATAATACTGGAGGATAAAACAAGACTGAGCACAAGACCTTCACAGCCGTCTACACATCATAGGGAGATTTCATGGCCCCTTCTCTCCATCTACCTGATGATCCTGAGGAACATCGGGATCTTCTTGTTTACAGTCCTGTGGGAGAAGAGGACGGGGACATCTCTCTGGTGTTGTCCTCTTACTGGATAGAACTGGAGGAGACACATACAGGGACTGAATTCATTCCTTACATACAGATAATTATAGGCCGTGTGTATTTAGTCCTGTCTATTACCTGGTGATGTGAGGGGCTGGGGAACCTACATCATGACGTTCTTGTACAGATCTCTGTGTCCTTCTAAATACTCCCACTCCTCCATGGAGAAATAGACGGTGACGTCCTGACACCTTATAGGAACCTGACACATACAATGATACCGTCACCCCGATCCCTTCATAGCGTTACTGTATAATGTCCCAGCATTCCCAGCAGTGTCACCTCTCCAGTCAGCAGCTCAGTCATCTTGTAGGTGAGTTCTAGGATCTTCTGCTCATTGATGTCCTCATGTATTGGGGGGTGAGGTGGAGGCCCCGTGATTGGGCTCAGTGGTCTTCCCCATCCCTCAGACACAGGGGCCTGACAGCGCTCACTAGAGGTCTTCTTCACTACTGTGTAATCCTGGTTATGGAGAGACACAGTAATAAATCTCACTCCAGACATTTCCAGAGTCCTCACCTCTCCAGTTCTGTCCATCTGTTATTCCCATAGATAAGAATGATGTAATGTGACGTCATCAGAATCTCTCACCTCTCCAGTAAGCCGGAAGAGGATCTCTAGGGTGAGGTGTAATATCCTCTCCGCCATCTTGTCCCTGTCCATATCCATCCTTCACGGGGCAATCAGGAGAATTCTCTTATATAGAATCAAATCACCGAGAGGATTCGATATTATAAGAACCTGAATGTGAAAGAGAAGAGAGTCCATATGGAAAATTAATGGAGGAAAGATATAATTTGCGCAGTAAAAAAAAATGTCAACATGAAATGAAGTAGCAAAACCGACCCATAAAAGTATTGCACCTAAAATGGTATCAATGAAACGTCGGCTCATCACGCAAAAAACAAGTCCTCACTCAACTCTGATGTCGGAAGATAGAGACACAAACTGATTTTTTTATGTTGTTTTTTTTTTTTTTTTTACAAAAGTCTGATTTTTATTCACTACTAGAGATGAGTGAACCTGGAGTTCGGTTTTCGGTACAAACTCAGACTTTTCCAAGATAGCAAAGTTCAGGTTTGGAGTTTGGGGGTTTACGTATGGAAACCGCTCTCGTGTGATCAGATGTATTGTGCACCAAGAAATAAAACTGAAAAAACCCGCCCTCCCCCGGAAGTGATCTGTTTATGGCTGCATGTGGGCGGAGACCCGAACTGCCAATCAGTGACTTCAAATAAAGTTCAGGTCAAGTTCAAGTCCAGAACCGATCTTTACAAATGTTCAGCTGGACCAGCAGAAGCCGAACGTCCACGGGTCCGCTCATCTCTAGTCACCACTGAGATAATAACAAATGTCTGATATTGCCGTAATCACACTGACCTGGAGAATCACGCTGACCGCTCACTTCCAGCACATCATGAACGGAGTAAAAACAATAAAAAAAATAATGGAATTACCTTTTTTTTTTAACCATTTCACCGCACTTTGCATTTTTGCTTAATTTTCAGTACATTTTATGGTAAAATTAAAAACTATGAGTCATTTAAAAAAAAAAAAACAAACAAAAAACAAACAATTCTTCATACGGCAATGTGGGAGGAAAAATAAAAGAGCCGCGCAGCTACACACAATCATGTAGCAACGGAGAGGAAATCTGTCCATCTCTACATAAGGCACAGACGGTTTATTACTGCTTCTGCCTTCTCTGTCACTGTATACACAGCTCTGCGGTGCAATGCAGCGGGAATGGTGAGGGACCTGACAGTGACACAGATCTCTGTGTGAGAGCCCATCCACCATCGGTACTTGCCAATTGTAATTGTTTGGGGTCTGGTGAGTGCAATAATTGTATGGGGGGGAGAGGGGTATCTGCTTTCTTTTGGTGGTGTCTGCCTTATTTGATAAAAGTCCTGCTGTATTCTTTAAATTTTTTAGATGCTTGGACACTTTCCTATGGAACCACATCTAGGGCTTATTTTTGGAGTAGGGTTTATATTTTAAGTATACTCAAAAAGGTTCCCAAAAATCCTACTAGGGCTTAATTTCAGGGTAGGTCTTATTTTCGAGGAAACAGTGAAGAAAGAGCTAATAGTGCTTTTTTCCCCCATCTAATGAGGCCATGTGGTCACCGCTGAGTCATTATATCAGCCCCAGTTACAAGGGAAGGAAGATGAAAATAAAAATAAACTGAACTGACCCCCCCGCCCCCCTTCCAATTGTGTGACATATAGGAAAATACCACTATCAATCCAAATCTCTGTTATTGGACCCGACCAGATAAAAAACAGCCATATATACAAAATAATAAGTGTTACTAAATAGCTAAGAAATATTTACATGTGATCATAAACATATAATATGACAGTGTCCGGCTTTCAGTCATAGGGATGGTCCCGATGAGGTTTAGTCACCGCTCAGTTTACAGTGATCAGTGGTTGTATACGCGCTCTCAGCACTGACTGACAGCAGGTTCCAATGCTGAACAGGTGTCAGTCACTGTGGGGGGGGGGAGGGGGGTATATATGTGGTAATAACAGACATTTCCCTTATTTTCGAACCAGTATCGCTCGACATCAGACACAATGCTGAAGTTGGTTTCTAATTCATCCAGTTTCTTATTCGAGGCTGAAGTTGATTTATTTTTGGATTTTTTTCTGTTTTTTATTTGTTGGTTTTTTTTTTTTACAGGTTTAACAAGCCTAAAAAAATTACAATAATAAAATACAATACAGTGCGTAGCCCTGACGTGAATACACTGAAAAGCAGCAAAAAAAAAAAAAGTATAAAACTGGCACAAAATGGGCATCAAAGTCGCAAAGTGACATCAAAGCTTTTTTTCACAAGGGTAACAGGAAAAAAATGCACCATACAATTTATTGTGCAATGTCTCCTGAGTATGCAGATACCTCATATGCGGTGGAAATCAAATGTTTGCGCGCACAGCAGGGCTCGGAAGGAAAGTAGCATCATTTGACTATAAAAGTGGCTGGAATCATTAGCGGACGCCATGTCACGTTTGGAGAGCCCATCAGGTGCCTAAACACTGGAGCTCCATCACAAGTGACAAGTGAGGGAAAATTTAAAATATATTGCTGGCACTATGTCGCATTTGCAGGGCCCCTAAGGTACCTATACAGCAGAAACCCCCCACAAATGACCCCATTTTGGAAACTAGACCCCTCAAGGATTTTAGGGTTACAGTGAGCATTTTGAACCCACAGGTACTTTACAAAAATGGTGCTGTAGTGACAAATTTCTCACTTTTAGGCTATGTGCCCACGATCTGGTGTCACGACGTCTAGGGCGCAGTGTCAGCCCTCCTTCAGAGATGCGAGTATTGTCCACTGGAGAACGTAGCTGCCCACGATCCAGGATCAGGCTGCTACGGACTTTAGCTCTACTTTCCCTGCGGACAACACTCTTGTGTCCACAGCATAAATTGAAATCCTGCAGCTCAGGAAGCCGCGCCGCAGGTCAGATTATGCTATGGAAAAAAACAAGCACAGTGCAGGAGATTAAAAAAAAATCCTTCCAATGCGCTTGTACTGCACAGCACAGCGTTTTGGACGCAGCAAAAACACTCTGCATGCAAAACGCTGCAAACCCTAATCGTGTGCAGCTAGCCTAAAAAGTAGGATGGATGGATAGACAGATGTAAAACACATATATAATGTCCCACCCCCTGCATATTCTAAGCTGGCACCCTTTAGTGACTTCCATGTGACACTAAAGGGTGTTTAGCCATATATTTAGCCAAAAAATAAATAATTAATAAAAAAAAGTGGGGTACCCCCCATTTTTGATAACCAGCTAGGGTAAAGCAGACGGCTGCAGCCTGCAGACTACAGTAGGTAGCTTCACCTTGTCTGGTAATCCAAATCAGAGGGCACCCCACACTGTTTGTTTAAAATTATTTATAAATATTAAAAAAAAAAAAACATGGGTTCCCCCAAATTGGATTACCAGCCAAGGTGAAGCTGACAGCTGGAGTCTGGTATTCTCAGGATGGAAAGGGCCATGGTTACTTGGCCCTTCCCAGCCTAAAAATAGCAGGCTGCAGCCATCCCAGCAGTGGCGCATCCATTAGATGTGCCAATCCTGGCACTTCGCCCCAGCTCATCTTGTTGCCCTGGTGCGGTGGCAAACATGATAATAAATGGGGTTGATACCAGCTGTGTAATGTCACCTGGCATCAAGCCCTGGGGTTAGTAATGTTGCGGCATCTATCAGATATCTGACATCACTAACCCAATAAGAAATAAAAAAAAAAAAAGGACAACAAAAAATTTGTATTTGAATAAACACTCCCCAACACATTCCCTCTTTCAGCAATTTATTGAAAAGAAAAAAAAATCCAGGCCACCAGTTTATTTTGGAGGTCCCACGATGATTGTGGACCTTCCAGAATATGTGGGCACGCTCAGTGAACACTTTTCCCATTTTCTGGAAGTGCAGACCCTCCGTGTGAACAGTGTGGTTGCAGTGACCTGAGAATACTGCACTCACACTCCACGGGTCCAGCCAAGAGCAGTATGAGCTGCAGTAAGCTCAGTGTCACTGTGTACAGGGAGCCAGGTGAGAGGATGAGGAGGGATCGTGGGGACCGGGGCAGCAGCAGGTATCGGGAGACCGGGGGAGGACCGGGGAGTGACAGGTGATGATTTGGCTGGACCTGGGGAGGACTTTTCTGTTGCATCCGACATGGGACAGAAATCAGAGGAGAATGAATGCAGCGTGCGGCCTCCATCTTAGATGATCAGTATGGGGAGGGGAATGGTGGGCACTTTGGCCACACTGGGGACCGGGGGAGGGGATATATCTCCCATCTGACATGTCTGATCATGCCCGGTGGGAGATAAATCATTTATTACTGGAGCCGCCATTTACTGTAACATGATCATCTATATACAGTGTATACCGGTGATCACGTCTCCAGGGACTGGAAAAAATGGCCAAATCGTGATCTCCAGGGTCTCCGCTACCACTGCTAGCTGAGATTATCCAACACCAATGTCACCGGATGGTCATAATACTTACCTAACGGTCGGTGCGGAGCAGACTGGTCGGATGGGAGTCTCCGTTCTCCAGGTCCCGCGCCTCCTCTTTTGGTCGGCTTTGTCCTCCTTCTTAAGTTAATGTGGATGACGCGTTCTACGTGTTGTTCCGCACCGACCGTTAGGTATTATAAACATCTGGTGACAGGTGACATGGAAGAAGTGCCCTTCACTACTGGTTTTATCCGTACGGCGGTCGTAAAGGGGTTAAACTGCGTGTACAAAACAATATGAAAATGTGCCTGGTCAAGAACCAGAGGAAACTGGACATGAAGGGGTTAATGATAATGATGACCTCCAAAATAATAGAGCCCCTGCACCTACCTCCACCTGCAGAGCCGCACACTAGATATATAATACCCTGCACCTACCTCCACCTGCAGAGCCGCACACTAGATATATAATACCCTGCACCTACCTCCACCTGCAGAGCCGCACACTAGATATATAATACCCTGCACCTACCTCCACCTGCAGAGCCGCACACTAGATATATAATACCCTGCACCTACCTCCACCTGCAGAGCCGCACACTAGATATATAATACCCTGCACCTACCTCCACCTGCAGAGCCGCACACTAGATATATAATACCCTGCACCTACCTCCACCTGCAGAGCCGCACACTAGATATATAATACCCTGCACCTACCTCCACCTGCAGAGCCGCACACTAGATATATAATACCCTGCACCTACCTCCTCCTGCAGAGCCGCACACTAGATATATAATACCCTGCACCTACCTCCACCTGCAGAGCCGCACACTAGATATATAATACCCTGCACCTACCTCCACCTGCAGAGCCGCACACTAGATATATAATACCCTGCACCTACCTCCACCTGCAGAGCCGCACACTAGATATATAATACCCTGCACCTACCTCCACCTGCAGAGCCGCACACTAGATATATAATACCCTGCACCTACCTCCACCTGCAGAGCCGCACACTAGATATATAATACCCTGCACCTACCTCCACCTGCAGAGCCGCACACTAGATATATAATACCCTGCACCTACCTCCACCTGCAGAGCCGCACACTAGATATATAATACCCTGCACCTACCTCCACCTGCAGAGCCGCACACTAGATATATAATACCCTGCACCTACCTCCACCTGCAGAGCCGCACACTAGATATATAATACCCTGCACCTACCTCCACCTGCAGAGCCGCACACTAGATATATAATACCCTGCACCTACCTCCACCTGCAGAGCCGCACACTAGATATATAATACCCTGCACCTACCTCCACCTGCAGAGCCGCGCACTAGATATATAATACCCTGCACCTACCTCCACCTGCAGAGCCGCGCACTAGATATATAATACCTTGCACCTACCTCCACCTGCAGAACCGCACACTAGATATATAATACCCTGCACCTACCTCCACCTGCAGAGCCACACATTAGATATATAATACCCTGCACCTACCTCCACCTGCAGAGCCGCACACTAGATATATAATACCCTGCACCTACCTCCACCTGCAGAGCCGCACACTAGATATATAATACCCCGCACCTACCTCCACCTGCAGAGCCGCACACTAGATATATAATACCCCGCACCCACCTCCACCTGCAGAGCCGCACACTAGATATATAATACCCTGCACCTACCTCCTCCTGCAGAGCCGCACACTAGATATATAATACCCTGCACCTACCTCCACCTGCAGAGCCGCACACTAGATATATAATAACCTGCACCTACCTCCACCTGCAGAGCCGCACACTAGATATATAATACCCTGCACCTACCTCCACCTGCAGAGCCGCACACAGATATATAATAACCTGCACCTACCTCCACCTGCAGAGCCGCACACTAGATATATAATACCCTGCACCTACCTCCACCTGCAGAGCCGCACACTAGATATATAATACCCTGCACCTACCTCCTCCTGCAGAGCCGCACACTAGATATATAATACCCTGCACCTACCTCCACCTGCAGAGCCGCACACTAGATATATAATACCCTGCACCTACCTCCACCTGCAGAGCCGCACACTAGATATATAATACCCTGCACCTACCTCCACCTGCAGAGCCGCACACTAGATATATAATACCCTGCACCTACCTCCACCTGCAGAGCCGCACACTAGATATATAATACCCTGCACCTACCTCCACCTGCAGAGCCGCACACTAGATATATAATACCCTGCACCTACCTCCACCTGCAGAGCCGCACACTAGATATATAATACCCTGCACCTACCTCCACCTGCAGAGCCGCACACTAGATATATAATACCCTGCACCTACCTCCACCTGCAGAGCCGCACACTAGATATATAATACCCTGCACCTACCTCCACCTGCAGAGCCGCACACTAGATATATAATACCCTGCACCTACCTCCACCTGCAGAGCCGCACACTAGATATATAATACCCTGCACCTACCTCCACCTGCAGAGCCGCACACTAGATATATAATACCCTGCACCTACCTCCACCTGCAGAGCCGCACACAGATATATAATACCCTGCACCTACCTCCACCTGCAGAGCCGCACACTAGATATATAATACCCTGCACCTACCTCCACCTGCAGAGCCGCACACTAGATATATAATACCCTGCACCTACCTCCACCTGCAGAGCCGCACACAGATATATAATACCCTGCACCTACCTCCACCTGCAGAGCCGCACACTAGATATATAATACCCTGCACCTACCTCCACCTGCAGAGCCGCACACTAGATATATAATACCCTGCACCTACCTCCACCTGCAGAGCCGCACACTAGATATATAATAACCTGCACCTACCTCCACCTGCAGAGCCGCACACTAGATATATAATAACCTGCACCTACCTCCACCTGCAGAGCCACACACTAGATATATAATACCCTGCACCTACCTCCACCTGCAGAGCCGCACACTAGATATATAATACCCTGCACCTACCTCCACCTGCAGAGCCGCGCACTAGATATATAATACCCTGCACCTACCTCCACCTGCAGAGCCGCACACTAGATATATAATACCCTGCACCTACCTCCACCTGCAGAGCCGCGCACTAGATATATAATACCCTGCACCTACCTCCACCTGCAGAGCCGCACACTAGATATATAATACCCTGCACCTACCTCCACCTGCAGAGCCGCACACTAGATATATGGCTGCTCTGTGCTTACAGGACCTGTGAGATGTCACATGGAGGGGAGGAGTCAGGGTCACATGATCAGCTCCTCAGTGTATGCAGGACTCTGCTGTGCTGGTTGTCATGGTGCTGGATGAGGGGAAGTTTATGTGTGGGGTCAGGAGGGGTTTACAGTGTGGATGTAGCAGAGCCGTGTGTGTACGAGGTGTACGGAGGGGAGCCGTGTGTGTACGAGGTGTACGGAGAGGAGCCGTGTGTGTACGAGGTGTACGGAGCGGAGCCGTGTGTGTATGAGGTGTACGGAGCGGAGCCGTGTGTGTGCGAGGTGTACGGAGCGGAGCCGTGTGTGTACGAGGTGTACGGAGGGGAGCCGTGTGTGTACGAGGTGTACGGAGAGGAGCCGTGTGTGTACGAGGTGTACGGAGCGGAGCCGTGTGTGTATGAGGTGTACGGAGCGGAGCCGTGTGTGTGCGAGGTGTACGGAGCGGAGCCGTGTGTGTACGAGGTGTACGGAGAGGAGCCGTGTGTGTACGAGGTGTAC
The DNA here is from genome assembly GCF_048569485.1 of Anomaloglossus baeobatrachus. Lineage (NCBI taxonomy): Eukaryota > Metazoa > Chordata > Amphibia > Anura > Aromobatidae > Anomaloglossus > Anomaloglossus baeobatrachus. Next base: position 582,461,925 of record NC_134357.1, read on the forward strand.
GGAGCGGAGCCGTGTGTGTGCGAGGTGTACGGAGCGGAGCCGTGTGTGTACGAGGTGTACGGAGAGGAGCCGTGTGTGTACGAGGTGTACGGAGCGGAGCCGTGTGTGTACGAGGTGTACGGAGCGGAGCCGTGTGTGTACGAGGTGTACGGAGCGGAGCCGCGTGTGTACGAGGTGTACGGAGCGGAGCCGCGTGTGTACGAGGTGTACGGAGCGGAGCCGCGTGTGTACGAGGTGTACGGAGCGGAGCCGCGTGTGTACGAGGTGTACGGAGCGGAGCCGCGTGTGTACGAGGTGTACGGAGCGGAGCCGCGTGTGTACGAGGTGTACGGAGCGGAGCCGCGTGTGTACGAGGTGTACGGAGCGGAGCCGCGTGTGTACGAGGTGTACGGAGCGGAGCCGCGTGTGTACGAGGGGTACGGAGCGGAGCCGTGTGTGTACGAGGTGTTTTTTGCTTTTATCTGTACCGTTCATCCCCATTTAATAGCGGCTCCATGGACAATGCTACCAGGTGTGTGTCTTCCTTCTAGACACACACAGCACAGACGCACACAGCACAGACACAGCACACAGACACACACAGCACACAGACACACACAGCACACACACAGCGCGCGCACACACAGCACAGACACACACAAAGCACATGTCACGCTCCCCGGTTCTCGTGCGGTGCTCCCCGGTACCCGTGCGGTGCCCTCCGGTCCCCGTGCGGCGTCCTCCGGTCCCCGTGCGGCGCTCCCTGCTTCCCAACGGCGCTCCCCGCTCACCATTCCGGTCCCCGCTCCTCCTTTCCATGGCTACCCTGCTCCTTCTCCCTCGCCGGCGTCCTCCATGCGTCCTCGCTCCACTCTGCCCAGCACTCCTGCTTCTTCAGCGCCGCTGCCTTGCCTGATCTCTGGCACTCGGGCCTCGCGCATGCGCATTAGGGCGCGCGCGCGGTCATTGACCCTCTCTTAAAGGGCCAGCATCCTAAAACAGGATATTGGCTTAGAGGTACAGGGTATAAGAGGATGTGGCCAAAACTGAACTGATCATCTTTCCTCCATCTCACCTGCACTCTCCACCTGACCTATCCATTACAATTAATAACATCACGCTCTCCCCAGCACCCAAAGTTCGGTGCCTCGGAGTGACCTTTGACTCTGCCCTGTCCTTCATACCACACATCCAATCCCTCACCACCTCCTGCCGTTTTCAACTCAAAAATATTTCCAGAATCCGCCCTTTCCTCAATCCCCAATCTACAAAAATGCTAGTGCACGCCCTCATAATCTCCCGCATCGACTACTGCAACATCCTCCTCTGTGGTCTCCCTGCTAACACACTCGCCCCTCTCCAGTCCATCCTTAATTCTGCTGCCCGAATGATCCACCTCTCTCCTCAATACCACCCCGCTTCTCCTCTCTGCAAGTCCCTCCATTGGCTCCCAATCTTCTATCGTATCCAATTCAAACTACTAACCCTGACCTACAAAGCTATCCATAATCTGTCTCCTCCATATATCTCTGAACTAATCTCTCGCTACACTCCAAAACGTAACCTCCGGTCCTCCCAAGATCTCCTTCTCTCCTCCTCTCTCATTCGCTCCTCATGCAACCGACTTCAAGACTTCTCCCGAGCATCCCCAGTCTCCTGGAACTCGCTGCCTCAACACGTCAGACTATCTACTACACTTGCAAACTTCAAACGGACCCTGAAAACTCATCTGTTCAGAAATGCCTATAATCTACAATGACCTCACTGCCCCACCACCGTGCGGAGCTGCCGCCCCACCACCGTGCGGAGCTGCCGCCCCACCACCGTGCGGAGCTGCCGCCCCACCACCGTGCGGAGCTGCCGCCCCACCACCGTGCGGAGCTGCCGCCCAACCTACACCCCACCTACTGTCTCCTCCCCAAAATCCTTTAGGATGTAAGCCCGCAAGGGCAGGGCCCTCTTCCCTCTGTGATAGTCTGTCTATTGTAACGTATATATGTATTCTGTATGTAACCCCCTCATGTACAGCACCATGGAATCAATGGTGCTCTATAAATAAACAATAATAATAATAATAAGAGGATTCTTCTTCCAAGTGGGCGGGGCCTATTCTACGTGTTTAGCAAGCTAGGAGTTCAGGTCCCCTTTTGCCTTGTCCGATATTAACCCTCGTTTGTCTCGCAGAGCCTGTCCTGTGACGCCAACCGGTTCTATCCTCGTCTGCTGCGGAACTCTTGTCAGTGACTCCACCATTTTCTTCAGTCTGGACCCGGCTCTGATCCCCAGCTCCACGTGGTGACATCTGTCCTCTTGTCCAGCTGGATCCGGTTCCCACCTGTCATCTTCATCCGACACCTGGACCGGAGCCTTGTTATCGGGACTACCACCTGGAGCCCTGTGACCTCAGGGACGTCTTCCTTCCTCTTTCCCGGGACGGACTGTTCCTGTACAGCGAGTGCTTCGGCTACTGTGCATTAAGGCCCTCTGGCGGGGTAACCGGACAGTCCCTGTATAGGTGTTAGCTCCGGGTTGCTTCGCTGGAGGAGTCCGGTGCACGGCCCAGAGGTTCCATCACCAGGATCTTACAGCTACACTGTGTTCCAAATTATTATGCAAAAAGAGTTTTGGAGTGATAAGGTTAGTAATTTTTTGTGTGTCATTTAAACTCATTGATGGTGATGTGTGTCAGGGCTCTTTATATCACTGAAAGCAATTGCAGATACCTGTGAAAATTAGTTTGGCAGGTGTGTCCAAATAAAGGCAAGACGACTTAAGAAGGCTGTTCCATATTATTAAGCAGCCTACGTTTTTTGACAAAATGGGAAAGAAAAAGGATGTGTCGGCTGCTGAGAAGCAACAAATTGTGGAGTTTTTAGGTCAAGGCATGACTACAATCAACATTGCCAAGACACTTCATCGTGATCATCGCACAATCAAGAAGTATGTAGCTGATTCACAGCATACACGTGTGCGTGCTGATAAGGAAAAATTGAGGACTCTTTCCAACAGGCAATTGTGTCAGGTTAAAAGCGCAGCAGCTAAAATGCCTTGTCATAGCAGCAAACAAGTTTTTGAAGCTAATGGTGCCTCCAACGTCCCCCGAACAACAAGATGCAGGGTCCTTCAGAGGTTTGCAGCAGTGCGTAAGCCATCCTGTCGACCACCTCTATCCACTGCACACAAGCAGAAACGGCTCCAGTGGGCCAAACGATACATGAAGACTGACTTCCAAACTGTTTTGTTCACCGATGAGTGCCGTGCAATGCTCGATGGTCCAGATGGATGGAGTGGAGGATGGCTGGTTGATGGACACCCCATGAAAACACGGCTAAGGCGCCAACAAGGAGGAGGTGGAGTAATGTTTTGGGCTGGAATCATGGGGAGAGAGATTGCCGGCTCCTTTAGGATCCCTGAAGGGGTAAAGCTGAACTCCATAATCTATGTGGAGTTTCTAAAACAGCACTTCCTGCCATGGTTGAGAAGGAAGAACCGTGCATTCCGCAGCAAGATCATTTTCATGCATGGTAATGCACCGTCTCATGCTGCAAATAACACATCTGCATCTCGGGCTGCTACGGGCATAAAAGAGGACAAACTTATGGTGTGGGCACCATCTTCCCCTGACCTCAACCCCATTGAGAACCTCTGGAGCATCATCAAAAAGAGTGTCTATGATGGTGGGAGGCAGTTCACATCTAAGCAAAACCTCTAGGAGGGTATTCTGTCCACATGCAAAACAATTGAAGCACAAACCATCCAAAAACTGATATTCAATGGACGAGAGAGTTCAGAAGCTTCTTTCGAACAAGGGGTCCTATGTGCAAATGTAACATCACCTAGAATTAAGTTTTGACTTGGAAACTGTTTAATTTCATTTTGTAATAAGCTGATAATGCTTATAATTTCACAATTGACCATTTTCTTTTTCAAAATAAAAATAAAAAGGTTGAAAACTCTGCTGTGCATAATAATTTGGAACATGCATTTTGAGTGCATTTTGAGTGTATATTATTTTTAAAAATATACTGTTATCATAGGCAGTTTGATCAAAAACATTTCAATTATACTCGAATAGTAGATGACTGGAAAATAACAATGACTGCAATTCATAAAGTTAATTTAGGAAAATATGAAAAAATATTTTTTCCATAATAATTTGGAACACAGTGTAGAACAGGCCATGGATCCCGCCGAAGCACTGGCATCCCAGCTGGCCGGATTTCAACAGGAACTGGGATGTCAACGCGAAACCCAATCCCGCATGCTGGCTTTCATGACATCGGTGGACACCCGCCTGAATACGCTACAAGCGACAGCCATGTCCCTGGCTACTCAGTCCACGTCTGCAGCTCCCGTAGGGGCTTCCTCGGAAACCTCTAAACTCCGGCTGGCATCTCCGCCCCGATATGCTGGGGATCCTAAGACCTGCAGGGGATTTGTGAATCAGTGCTCCCTCCACTTTAAGCTTCTTCCGCACCTTTTTGCCTCAGACCAAGCCAAGGTTGCGTTTGTGATGTCCCATCTAGAGGGTGAAGCACTGGCCTGGATGAACCCTTGTGGGAGAAGGAGGATCCTGTGACCAACAACATCCAGGACTTCCTGCAGGCTTTTCGCACTACATTTGATGAACCTGGATGCACCGCTGCGTCCGCTTCATCACTCCTCAGGTTACGTCAGGGGACCTTGACGGTGGGCCAGTATGCCATCCGCTTCCGCACCTTGGCCTCAGAAGTAGGATGGAACAATGAGGCTTTGACTGCCGCCTTCTGGGAAGGGCTCACTGGCCGCATCAAGGACGAGTTGGCCGGCCACGACGTTCCCTCCACCTTGGATGCCCTGATTGCTCTAGCAACCCGAGCGGACCTCCGTTTGCAGGAACGATCCAAGGAACTGTCCAGCGAGAGACGTCCAGTACGGTACTCCTCTCCTCCGCTGAAACCCGCCGCTCCCCAAACGACGTCATCTGGCATTCCCATTCACTTGCCTATGCAAATCGACAGTCTGAGGGAGTCTGAGCAACGCCGAGCAGAACGACTCGCCAAGGGCCTCTGCCTCTACTGCGGAGACGGCACACATCTGCTACGGTCCTGTCCTGAGAGACCGGGAAACTCCAAAGCCTAGGGTTGGTAGGAGAGGACACCCTAGGTACTGGGACTCTCTCAGACCCTATTACATGGACGGTGCAGGTGACAACAGAGGAGTCCCAGTTCACGGCAGAAGCGTATCTCGACTCTGGGGCCGCAGGCAACTTCATCCAGCAGGCCACGGTGGACAAGTACCAAGTGCCTGTTACGTCACTAGACAAGCCCCTCGTGATTGCCTCGGTGGATGGGAGAACCCTCTTGGACACCATCTCGTTCATCACCAAGCCTGTGGAACTTCGCATCGGTGCCCTGCACATCGAGAAAATCGCTCTTTACGTCCTTCCGCGCATGTCTCATCAGATCCTGCTGGGTTTCCTCTGATTACGGGCACACGAAACGTCGGTCAGCTGGTGTACTGAGAGATCACCCGATGGGGTCCGTTCTGTCACGAGAACTGTCTGAAGTCCATACAGCCCATCCGAAGACCTCCGGCCCCGGAGTTTCTACCAGGACTGCCTTCTGCTTATTGGTCCTTCGCGGACGTATTCGATAAAAAGGAGTCGGAGGTGCTTCCGCCACATCGTCCCTACGACTGTGCCATTGACCTGCTGCCAGGAACCACGCCTCCTCGGGGACGGATATACCCCTTGTCCCCTGCTGAAACACGGGCCATGTCCACCTACATCAGCGAGAATCTGGCAAGGAGATTCATTCGGAGATCCTCGTCTACTGCTGGAGCAGGCTTCTTCTTCGTGAAGAAGAAAGAAGGTGACCTGCATCCCTGCATTGACTACCGTGGACTAAACCAGATCACCGTAAAAAACAAACACCCTTTGCCGGTCATTCCCGAATTATTCGATCGGCTTAGAGGAGCCTGTGTGTTCACCAAGTTGGATCTCCGTGGTGCCTACAACCTGGTTCGCATCCGCCCTGGGGACGAATGGAAGACCGCATTCAACACTCGCGACGGGCACTACGAGTATTGTGTGATGCCTTTTGGTCTGTGTAATGCCCCGGCAGTCTTCCAAGAACTAGTGAACGACGTATTCAGGAATCTCCTCTACGTCTGTGTGGTCGTGTACCTTGACGATATCCTGATCTTCTCTCCGGATCTGCCAACCCACAGAGAAAATGTGCAGCTGGTCCTACAAAGGCTGAGAGAGAACCGCCTGTACGCTAAGTACGAGAAGTGCGTGTTCGAACAGTCGTCTCTTCCCTTCCTGGGTTACGTGATCTCCAACATCGGTCTGCAGATGGATCCAGAGAAGGTCTCTTCCATCCTCAACTGGCCCCCTCCTTCCGGGCTGAAGGCTATCCAACGCTTCCTCGGCTTTGCCAATTACTACCGCCAGTTTATTCCTCACTTCTCTGCCCTGACTGTGCCTCTCTCTGCCTTGACCAAGAAGGGGGCTAACCCGAAGAACTGGCCACCGGCGGCTGATGCTGCATTTCGCTCCCTGAAACAGGCATTTGCTTCCTCTCCTGTTCTCCATCGTCCAGAATTGAACCGACAGTTCACCTTGGAGGTGGATGCCTCCTCCTCGGGGGCCGGGGCAGTGCTTATGCAAAAATCCTCCACCGGGAAGATGGTCACTTGTGGATTCTTCTTCAAGAGCTTCTCGGCACCTGAGCGCAACTACACCATCGGTGATCGAGAGCTACTGGCTGTCAAACTGGCGTTGGAGGAATGGCGCTACCTCCTGGAGGGAGCAGTATACCCCGTGATCATTTACACTGACCACAAGAACCTGGAATACCTGCGGTCGGCTCAAAGGCTGAACCCACGACAAGCCCGATGGTCCTTGTTCTTTGCCCGGTTCAATTTCCAACTCCATTTCCGGCCCGCAGATAAGAACGTGCAAGCTGATGCCTTGTCCAGGTCCTTTGTGCCAGTGGAGCAGGAAGAGGAGGCGTTCCAACCCATCATTTGTCCTAGTAAGATCATTCCGGTGGCTCCTGTCACGCTGGCCCAGAAACCTCCTGGGAAGACCTATGTCTCGGAAACCGACAGGGAGAGAGTCTTACACTGGGGCCATGCCTCGAAAACAGCCGGCCATGCTGGCCAGAAGAAGACTTGGAGTACGATTGTCCGCCATTATTGGTGGCCAGCTCTTCGCAAGGACGTCGCCTCCTTCGTCTCAGCCTGCTCATCCTGTGCTCGGAACAAAACGCCCAAGCACCTTCCCTATGGCCGTCTTCTGCCTTTGCCAATTCCCTCCGTACCATGGCAACACATTGCCATGGACTTTATTACAGACTTGCCCTTGTCCTCCGGGCATACGGTCATATGGGTCGTGGTAGACCGTTTCTCAAAAATGGCTCATTTCATCCCCATGGTCGGGTTGCCCTCCGCTCCGGAGCTTGCTGACGCCTTCATACAACACATCTTCCGGTTACATGGCTTTCCTGCACACATTGTGTCTGACAGAGGAACTCAGTTTACCTCATGCTTCTGGAGGGTCCTCTGCAAACATCTGGGAGTGACTCTGGACTTTTCTTCAGCCTACCATCCTCAGTCAAATGGCCAAGTGGAATGAGTCAATCAGATCCTGACTTCCTTCCTGCGCTACTATGTCAACGTCCATCATGACGACTGGTCCACGCTCCTTCCTTGGGCTGAATTCTCCTGCAACCATCACGTCAGCGAGTCCACCTCCAGCTCTCCCTTCCATGTTGTTTACGGACTTCAGCCTTCCGTTCCTTTACCAGTATCCCTGGCTTCTGATGTCCCCGCGGCTGATACCCTGGCCCGAGACTTCACTGCCATATGGAACACTGTTAAGACCTCCCTTGAACGCGCCTCTCTGCGCATGAAGAGACACGCCGACAAGAGGCGCCTGGATCCACCGAATTTCTCTCCAGGCGATCAGGTGTGGCTGGCTTCCAAATACATCCGATTGAAGCTGCCTTCGTACAAGTTGGGTCCTCGATACATCGGGCCATTCAAGGTTGTCAGCAAGATCAATGAGGTCTCCTACAAACTGCAGCTCCCGGCCACGATGCGGATACCCAACTCATTCCATGTCTCCTTGCTTAAACCGGTTGTTCTTGGTCCCTTCTCCGATGCCGTCTGTGCTGCTCCTCCTCCTATTGCTGACGATGACGTCTATGCGGTAAGGGATATCGTGGCCATGAAGACCGTGCGAGGTCAGCAGTACTTCCTGGTGGACTGGGCGGGTTATGGTCCTGAGGACAGATCCTGGGAACCCCGGGAGAATGTTGGCACTCCCCTGATTCGTGCCTTCCTGTCCTGGTTGCGGGGAGGGGGGCGTGGGGGAGGGGGTGCTGTCACACTCCCCGATTCTTGTGTGGTGCTCCCCGGTACCAGTGCGGTGCCCTCAGGTCCCCGTGCGGCGTCCTCCGGTCCCCATGCGGCGCTCCCCACTTCCCGACAGCGCTCCCCGCTCACCATTCCGGTCCCCGCTCCTCCTTTCCATGGCTACCCTGCTCCCTCTCCCTCGCCGGCATCCTCCATGCGTCCTCGCTCCAGGCGCCTCTCTGCATCGCAGGACACTCTGCTCAGCACTCCTGCTTCTTCAGCGCTGCTGCCTTCCCTGATCTCTGGCACTCGGGCCTCGCGCATGCGCATTAGGGCGCGCACGCGGTCATTGACCCTCTATTAAAGGGCCAGCGTCTTAAAACAGGATATTGGCTTACAGGTACAGGGTATAAGAGGATTCTTCTTCCAAGTGGGCGGGGCCTGTTCTACGTGTTTAGCAAGCTAGGAGTTCAGGTCCCCTTTTGCCTTGTCCGATATTAACCCTCGTTTGTCTCGCAGAGCCTATCCTGTGACGCCAACCGGTTCTATCCTCGTCTGCTGCGGAACTCTTGTCGGTGACTCCACCATCTTCTTCAGTCGGGATCCGGCTCCGATCCCCAGCTCCACGTGGTGACCTCCGTCCTCTTGTTCAGCTGGATCCGGTTCCCGCCTGTCATCTTCATCCGACACCTGGACCTGTGACCTCAGGGACGTCTTCCTTCCTCTTTCCCGGGATGGACTGTTCCTGTACAGCGAGTGCTTCGGCTACCGTGCATTAAGGCCCTCTGGCGGGGTGACCGGACAGTCCCTGTATAGGGGTTAGCTACGGGTTGCTTCGCTGGTGGAGTCCGGTGCACGGCCCAGAGGTTCCACCACCAGGATCTTACAGCACACAGACATGCACAAACACATACTGCTGTGAGTGCTTTCCTGCGGTGACCTGGCACTCAAAAGGTGAGCCCAGGTCAACGCAGGGGTGCACACACAGTAGTGTCTGTGCGCGCCTGCTGAGGCAATGACGTCACAGGTGCTATTAATTTCATTCACCTAACCCCGTGACGACAGTGCCGCCCAATATCACTACCCGTGACCGGGTCTCGCAGCACTGCCTTCACGGGGTCATGTGAGTCCATTGTGAACTCACCTCACCTGACCCCCGGTGTCCTAGGCGGCTGCTGTGCTGACCCGGCGTCCTGGGGCAGCACGATATGTAGCTGCAGCTAATCGCGTCCTGCGATCAGCTGTTCTCCAGTCCTGTTGTGACCGCGCGCACTCCCGCGATCACAACGGGATCTGAAAAAGCGAGGGCGCATGCGCCGCCCTCTCGTGCACTCTACTAGGTACTGCGGGCTTCAGAAACACGGCGCTGGAGATCAGCGCTATGCGCAGGTGCCAACTCCGACGCCATGTTACTGAAGAGGGAAATTTAAATACAGCCAGTGAGAGGGAGGAACAGGCGGCGGGGGGGGGGGCGGGAATTATGTGCATAACCCGCCGGATATTATCAGCAGAGGTGCACACGTCAATCAAGAAGTGCATGAATTTTCATACTTCATAAACATGGATTTCACTGCCTAAACATCCGAGCTGCCCACTAATGGTATGTACACACTGTGCCTGATAGTGCCAGTACAGCACTGGCTTTACCTTATACACGAAAATCCTGACGTTTGGTTCCCTTTAATCCCCGATTTGACTCAGATATTGTAATACCTCTAAAGAAACTACCAAAATCACTAGGCGAACCTGCAGAAGTATTATCTGTCGGTTGCTCAGTGTGTTGTACCCGTATATTGTTCAGATTTATAGCCTTTGGAACTGAATTCCCGGGTTGCTTGGGGGACGTAGCTCTAGTCTCACGTTTCTTCGGTACTTAATTTCAGGGTTGCTTGGGGGGCGTAAATCTATCTACGTTTCTTCGGAACTGAATTCCTGGGATACTTGGTGGACGCAGACCTATCCTCACGATTCACAACATTGCTTGGTGAAAGAGGTGTTGTTTTCATGGTCACATTAGCTCTTTGTGGAGTTATCTGCGTCGATTCGTAATTACACCTCTGCAGTACTTGAGGATGAAGAGACGATGTTGCTAAAAAGAAAAGTTACTAGCGTCAGTTCATCATAAAGTTAAAGTAGCATAGGAAAAGGTACAGGTGTCAGTTAAGCAATTTTCATGTGACATTGTATGTATAAAGACAGTATAGAATGGAATAAATGTATACTTACAAGCATGAGCTGTGCATTGTACTTCTACAGGCCCTGGATTAGTTGCCTTCTCATTGAACAATGTCGACGGGATGGGAATATTCTCTTTTGGAAATTCAAGTTTTTTGGCCACTAGTTGAACATCTGTAAATAAAACATAACTATTACACACAACAGAAATGTTTTTGACACAACAAAAATGCTTTTCTTCACGGTACTGATAATCGTAAATTAACTTTTCTATTCTTGAGGTCTCTTCCTATTGATTTTCTGGATTGTTTTGGAGCGTTACAAGCTGGGGGCAGTACAGGACTACAGTGCAGTTCTGCGAGTTCGATATCTGATTCCCGATTTTCAGTTGTTTCAAAGTCATGATTGTTTTCAATCATATACACTGACTGAAAGAATTCATTATCTGAATGAGAAATTGTACTTAGCGCCATTTCTAGAAGCACATGGTAAATCAGTTATTATACAAATAGTAATAAAGTCTGCTGATAATATACATAATTACCTGTGAACGATTGATGAAAAACTGGAACATTTGACTCATCAATTACGTCCTCATTGGTACCATAATTCAGAGTACTAATAATGTTATTAAATCGTGGGATCATACACTTTAAATAAGAAAGAATGAAATAACATAATATACAAAACATGAACTTAATCAGAATGAGATGACACTCCGTTCAATATATTCAATATAATACTTACCTAATTGGGAATTCGTAAGAAAGGTATTGAAATGATCTCCAGAATTGTGGATTTCCATCTGAAATAACATGTAACAAATTAATATATATGCAATGAAAGTAATATACGACAAAATATAATAATACAAAGGTGAATATATTAAATATCTGAATAAGTTAAAATAAAATTATTAACTATATCTAAGCAATGATTGACTATTCAACAACAATATATTACGCATGTTTTAAATATAGGACAGAACTATTCATCAATATAAAATTACGTATCAGATATTACAATGGTGAATAAATTATAAGAAACAATATATTAAATATCTAAAGAAGTTATAATAATAAAAATGAATATATCTAAGCATTGGATGAACTATTCAACAATAATATATTACGCATGTATTAAATATAGGACAGAACTATTCATCAATATAAAATTAAGTACATGGTAAATAATCCTCGGGATAAATTACAAATTGTAACACTAGCGCGACAGATGTACCCAGGAAAAACACGTTTTTTCCTAGAAGCTTTTGAGGATGCAACGTGGGTCCCTTATGGTTATTTGATGCTAGACTTAAGAGCTGATACCCCTGAGGATCTTTTCTTGAGGATGGACCTGTTTCCACCAGATTTACCCGCTGTGTATGTTCAAAAGAAAAATACTTCTAAAAAGTGAATTTTGCACAAAATCAGACATTCTACGCTTTGGACATAGTGATGTAAAGATGTCTGAGAAAATCTGACGTAACTGGGATCTCTTAAAAACCTTCATGAAGGCAGCTCCTGCTGTCAGAAAATCTATTTTGTGCAATTCAAGTCATGATTTAATTACAGCCATGGGAAAATTGCATTAAACATCTTAAAAGGACGTATTCCTCTGAAAGAACGACAAAAAAATATACTAAAAACATGGCGTAAAGCTATAAGAGCCATGAGTAATAAATCCCACAGCATAAAGAAAAAGAAGCGTATTTTAAATCAGACCGGTGGGTTTATAGGTACTCTTTTAGGCTTTGCGATAATAACAAGTCTTCTCGCCGGTGAATAATGGAACATACCAAGAAAGGAACTAATTAAACTATGAGCCCCTATTACACACAACATACGCCAGAGTGTAATCCATCGTCTTAATGCTGAAATTAGTGACATTTTACAAAGAAGCGACATACCAGACTACATCAAAATATATAGTGATATACTACAGTACAGAGATACTTGGCTCATGCTAAACACGATAAACACGATCATGCTAAATCCTCGCTATAAAAAGAAGGCAGAATTTTTACTAAACTGAATGTTGCCGAACAAAAATATTGCATCGTGGAATGATAAAAGTGAATTTATATTGAATGGAAATGTAATTCCAGGCTCTAACTTGATAGATTTCGTATGTAACACAACTCAGAGTCACGCCCTGACCAACAAGAATTTACCACGAGGATGGGATACATTTGTGCAGGCCATGGCTGAATTAAATATGCCCTCCACTGATGTGGGTAATTCTACTACCAGAGAACAGTTAGATCGATTAAAAATACCATTGAATGAATCTGATGGTACATCTAAATCTCGAACTTTATTCACACAGTGACGTGTGAACCACCCTTTACAATCCTCTCCAATAGGTATTGTTCAAGGATCTTTGAGGATTAAAAAAAGAGTATCACCGATTCTACAATCCACGTGGTTCACTATGTAACGACAATTCTGATTTGTGTATTGCGGCTGTTCAATTGTATTGATTTTTGATATTGTTCGCTGATAATTGTTTTGATATTTGCTGTGTATTGCTGATTTGGTTCAATAAACATACTATTATATGAAATAAAAAGTCTTCTCTCATTTAATATCATGGGTAATCGTATCAATAAAACTCATGGGGAAAATTATACTATATATAATTCTACTGACAATATAATTGGGAACGTTCTACTATTATAGGAATAAAGATTATTTTAATGGGTAATCGTGTCAGTAAGACAATTTGATACCAATGATACACTTTGGATATCAATTTGATTAACGGAAGATTACAGTATCAAAATACCTATATAAAAGAGAATAATTATTGGACATCTAAATAATAGGACATGATTAAGGGGAAACATAACCTAACAAATTAATATCACTTGATATCCATTTGATATCAAAAGGATATCAGATGATAGCCATTTGATTAAGGGGGCGTGTTTAATACACTTTAATATGGACGAGGCACCTGTCAGATTTCTTTTGATGACTTATCCCCCACCCCTACTACTCTGGCTGTTGGGATGGGATGACTGCAGTCTCACTTTCTGGCTGCTGTGATGGGATTACGGCAGTCTCATTTTCTAGCTGCTGTGATGGGATGTCGGCAGTCTCACTTTCTGGCTGCAGTGATGGGATGACGGCAGTATCTGTGATGAGATGATTGCAGTCTCACTTTCTGACTGCTGTGATGGGATAATGGCAGTGTCACTTTCTCGCTGCTCTGATGGGATGACGACAGTCTCACTTTCTGGCTGTTGTGATGAGATGACTGCAGTATCACATTCTGACAGTTGTGATGGGATGATGGCAGTCTCACTTTCTGGCTGTTGTGATATGATGACTGCAGTCTATCTTTCTGGCTGTTGTGATGGGATGACGGCAGTCTCACTTTCTGGCTGTTGTGATGGGATGACTGCAGTCTCACTTTCTGACTGTTGTGATGGGATGACGGCAGTCTCACTTTCTGGCTGCTGTGATGGGATGACGGCAGTCTCACTTTCTGGCTGCTGTGATGGGATGACGGGAGTCTCCCTTTCTGACTGCTGTGATGGGATGACGGCAGTCTCACTTTCTGGCTGCTGTGATGGGATGACGGCAGTCTCACTTTCTGGCTCCTGTAAAGGGATGACGGCAGTCTCACTTTCTGGCTGCTGTGATGGGATGACGGCAGTCTCACTTTCTGGCTGCTGTGATGGGATGATTGCAGTCTCACTTTCTGACTGCTGTGATGGGATGATGGCAGTCTCCCTTTCTGGCTGCTGTGATGGGATGACGGCAGTCTCACTTTCCGGCTGCTGTGATGGGATGATGGCAGTCTCACTTCCTGGCTGCTTTGATGGAATGACGGCAGTCTCACTTCCTGGCTGCTGTGATGAGTTGAAGGCAGTCTCACTTTCTGGCTGCTGTGATGGCATGACGGCAGTCTCACTTTCTGGCTGCTGTGATGGGATGACGGCAGTCTCCCTTTCTGGCTGCTGTGATGGGATGACGGCAGTCTCACTTTCCGGCTGCTGTGATGGGATGATGGCAGTCTCACTTTCTGGCTGCTGTGATGGGATGATTGCAGTCTCACTTTCTGACTGCTGTGATGGGATGACAGCAGTCTCCCTTTCTGGCTGCTGTGATGGGATGACGGCAGTCTCACTTTCCGGCTGCTATGATGGAATGACGACAGTCTCATTTTCTGGCTGATGTGACGGGATGACGGCAGACTCACTTTCTGGCTGCTGTGATGGGATGACGGCAGTCTCACTAACTGGCTTCTGTGATGGGATGACTGTAGTCTCCCTTTCTGACTGCTGTAATGGGATGATGGCAGTCTCACTATCTGGCTGCTGTGATGGGATGACTGCAGTCTCACTTTTTGGCTACTGTGATGAGATGAAGACAGTCTCACTTTCTGGCTGCTGTGATGAGATGAAGGCAGTCTCATTTTCTGGCTGTTGTGATGGAATGACGACAGTCATTTTCTGGCTCATGTGGGGGGATGACGGTAGTCTCACTTTCTGGCTGCTGTGATGGGATGACGGCAGTCTCCCTTTCTGGCTGCTGTGATGGGATGAAAGCAGTCTCACTTTACCGCTGTTGTGATGAGATGATGACAGTCTCACTTCCTGGCTGCTGTGAACGGATAACGGCAGTCTCACTTCCTGTCTGCTGAGATGGGATGACGGTAGTCTCACTTCCTGGCTGCTGTGATGGGATAACGGCAGTCTCACTTTCTGGATGCTGTGATGGGATGACGGTGTAGAGACACGGGGCTCATAGGGTGCTCTCGTCTGCTGGCCCAGCCGCCTTTAGAAAGACAGCGTGGCTCAGGGCTCATCCCAACGGAACGCCGGCCTCCTTAACCGTGGGTGTAACACTACTCAGACAACACAGGGTGAGGGAACCACAATAATTAGACTTTATTGGATCCCCAAACAAATAACGGCACATAACACATAACCAGCAAAACACAAAATGTAACAGGCAACAGGGTCTCACCCTTCCGCTGGCTCACCAGGGATTTAGAATGTCCATGCCTCAGAGCTTCCAGGGCCGCTTACTCCAATCCAGCAGCACCCCGCTTTCGGCGGGCACCCACCGAGAAAAGAATAATGCCAGATTTATGAAGCTGTGTGAGAGCCGCAAAGTCTGTAGCCAGGTGACCGGATTGTCCCAACCTGAGTGTCCTCCTTAGGTAGCCCTGGTATGATGATACAATCCTGGCAGCCGGGGTCGAAATCCCTAGGCTGTGGATATGGTCTCCAACCGGAACCAGAGTCCCTAGATTGAAGCCATAAGATATCCTGATCCTCTAGTCAGCTCCGAAGAGCTTAGACTGGATCCATCAGCATTCATCAACAACCTGGTGGCTTAAATAAATCCCTTTTATAGCCACAGCCTTCCACTTAGATACACTGCGTCCTCATCGATTGGTTGGACAAGATCGCCTCTCCCATTCGATGAATCTCAAGCTGCATGCACAATGTTCATCAAAATAATGTCTACAGAAAGACTGAGGATATCTACATGTAGTCTGCAAGTCACCATCTAGACAATGGCTACTAAGGTAATCACATTAGCAATACACAACTACAATACAATGATTACTGGAAAAGTCTGGAGAAACAATACGTCTGGCTTTCAGTGGCCAACACAATTACATGAGTCAACAAGAGTCTTGTAAAAACAATGAGGGACATATCCCCCGTCTATAAACAATCTATCATCCTGTCTGGCTGAATTTTAAGAAACTTTAACCCATGAGAGTCCATGTCATCACAGACGGCAGTCTCACTTTCTGGCTGCTGTGATGGGATGACTGCAGTCTCACTTTCTTACTGCTGTGATGGAATGACGACAGTCTCATTTTCTGGCTGATGTGATAAGATAATGGCAGTCTCATTTTCTGGCTGCTGTGATGGGCTGACAGCAGTCTCACTTTTTGTCTGCTGTGATAGGAAGACGGCATTCTCACTTTCTGGCTACTGTGATGGAATGACGACAGTCTCACTTTCTGACTGCTGTGATGGAATGACGACAGTCTTATTTGCAGGCTGATATGATAAGATAATGGCAGTCTCATTTTCTGGCTGCTGTGATGGGCTGACAGCAGTCTCACTTTTTGTCTGCTGTGATGGGATGATAGCTGTCTCACTTTCTGGCTGCTGTGATGGGATGACTGCAGTCTCACTTTCTGGCTGCTGTGAAGGGATGACTGCAGTTTCACTTTCTGGCTGCTGTGATGGGATGACTGCAGTCTCACTTTCTGACTGCTGTGATGGGATGACGGCAGTCTCACTTTCTGGCTGCTGTGATGGGAAGACGGCAGTCTCACTTTCCATCTGCTGTGACGGGATGATGGCAGTCTCACTTCGAGGCTGCTGTGATGAGATGATGGCAGTCTCACTTCCTGGCTGCTGTGATGGGATGACAGTAGTCTCACTTTCTGGCTGCTATGATGGAATGCCGACAGTCTAATTTTCTAGCTGATGTGATGGGACGATGGCAGTCTCACTTTCTGTCTGCTGTGATGGGATGATGGATGTCTCACTTTCTGGCTGCTGTGATGGGATAATTGCTGTCTCACTTTCTGGATGCTGAGATGGGAAGACTGGAGTCTCACTTTCTGGCTGCTGTGATGGGATGACAGCAGTCTCACTTTCTGGCTGCTGTGATGGGATGACTGCAGTCTCAGTATCTGGCTGCTGTGATGGGATGGCGGAAGTCAAATTTTCTGGCTGCTGTGATGGAATGACGACAGTCTCACTTTCTGGCTGCTGTGATGGAATAACAGTCTCATTTTCTGGCTGATTTGATGGGATGACGGAAGTCTCACTTCCTGGCTTCTGTGATGGGCTGATGGCAGTTTCACTTTCTGGCTGCTGTGATGGGATGATGGCTGTCTCACTTTCTGACTGCTGTGATGGGTTGACGGCAGTCTCCCTTTCTGACTGCTGTGATGGGATGACGGCAGTCTCACTTTCTGGCTGCTGTGAAGGGATGACGGCAGTCTCACTTTCTGGCTGCTGTGATTGACTGATGGCAGTTTCACTTTCTGGCTGCTGTGATGGGATGATGGCTGTCTCACTTTCTGGCTGCTGTGATGGGATGACGGCAGTCTCACTTTCTGGCTGCGGTGATGGAATGACGACTGTCTGATTTTTGTGGCTGCTGTGATGGGATGACGGCAGTCTCATTGTCTTGCTGTTGTGATGGGATGACTGCAGTCTTACTTTCTGGCTGCTGTGATGAGGTAAGAGTAGTCTCTGTGATGGGATGACAGCAGTCTCACTTTCTGGCTGCTGTGATGGGATGACGGCAGTCTCACTTTCTGGCTTCGGTGATGGAATGACGACTGTCTGATTTTTGTGTCTGCTGTGATGCGATCATGGCAGTCTCATTTTCTGGCTGATGTGAAGGGATGATGGCAGTCTCACTTTTTGGCTGCTGTGATGGGATGATGGCATTCTCACTTTCTGGCTGCTGTGATGAGATGACGGCAGTCTCACTTTCTGACTGCTGTGATGGGCGGACTGCAGTCTCACTTTCTGTCTGCTGTGATGGAATGTCGACAGTCTCAATTTCTGGCTCTTGTGGTGGAATGATGAAAGTCTCACTTTCTGGCTGCTGTGATGGAATGTCGACAGTCTCAATTTCTGGCTGCTGTGATGGGATGACAGCAGTCTCACTATCTGGCTGCTGTGATGGGATGACTGCAGACTCTCTTTCTGACTGCTGTGATGAAATGACGGCAGTCTCACTTTCTGGCTGTTGTGATGGGATGACTGCTGTCTCACTTTCTGGCTGTTGTGATGATATGAGGGCAGTCTCACTTTCTGGCTGCTGTGGTGGGATGGTGGAAGTCTCACTTAATGGCTTCTGTGATGAAATGACGGCAGTGTCACTTTCTGGCTGCTGTGATGGGATGACTGCAGTCAAAATTTCTGGCTGTTGGGATGGAATGACGGCACTCTCACTTTCTGGCTGCTGTGATGTGATAACGGCAGTCTCACTTTCTGGCTGCTGTGATGGGATAACGGTAGTCTCAATTTCAAGCTGATGGGATGGGATGACGGCAGTCTCACTTTCTGGCTGTTGTGATGGGATGACTGCTGTCTCACTTTCTGGGTGTTGTGATGAGTTGACGGCAATCTCACTTTCTGGGTGTTGTGATGGGTTAAAGGCATTCTCACTTTTTGGCTACTGTGATGAGATGACGGCAGTCTCACTTTCTGTCTACTGTGGTGCGATGGCAGCAGTCTCTTTTAATGGGAGCTCTGATGGGGTGACAGCAGTCTCACTTTCTGGATGCTGTGATCGGATGACGGCGGTTACACTTTCTGGCTGCTGTGATGGGATGACGGCAGTCTCATTTTCTAGCTGCTGTGATGGGATAACGGCAGTCTCACTTTCTGGCTGCTGTGGTTGGATGACGTTAGTCTTACTTTCTGGCTGCTGTGTTGGGATGGTGGCAGTCTCACTTAATGGCTTCTGTGATGGGATGACGACAGTTTACTTTCTGTCTACTGTGATGAAATGAGGGCAGTGTCACTTTCTGGCTGCTGTGATGGGAGGACGGCAGTCTCACTTTCCATCTGCTGTGATAGGATGATGGCAGTCTCACTTCGAGGCTGCTGTGATGAGATGATGGCAGTCTCACTTCCTGGCTGCTGTGATGGGATGACGGTAGTCTCAGTTTCTGGCTGCTGTGATGGGAAGACTGCAGTCTCACTTTCTGGCTGCTATGATGGAATGACGACAGTCTAATTTTCTAGCTGATGAGATGGGACGATGGCAGTCTCACTTTCTGTCTGCTGTGATGGGATGATGGCTGTCTCACTTTCTGGCTGCTGTGATGGGATGATGGCTGTCTCACTTTCTGGCTGCTGTGATGGGATGATGGCAGTTTCACTTTCTGGCTGCTGTGATGGGATAATTGCTGTCTCACTTTCTGGCTGCTATGAAGCGATGACGGCAGTATCACTTTCTGGCTGCTGTGATGGGATGACTGCAGTCTAATTTTCTAGCTGATGTGATGGGATGATGGCAGTCTCACTTTCTGGCTGCTGTGATGGGATGACTGCAGTCTCACTATCTGGCTGCTGTGATGGGATGACGGAAGTCAAATTTTCTGGCTGCTGTGATGGAATGACAGTCTCATTTTCTGGCTGATTTGATGGGATGACGGAAGTCTCACTTTCTGGCTGCTGTCATGGGCTGATGGCAGTTTCACTTTCTGGCTGCTGTGATGGGATGATGGCTGTCTCACTTTCTGTCTGCTGTGATGGGTTGACGGCAGTCTCCCTTTCTGGTTGCTGTGAAGGGATGACGGCAGTCTCACTTTATGGCTGCTGTGATTGACTGATGGCAGTTTCAATTTCTGGCTGCTGTGATGGGATGATGGCTGTCTCACTTTCTGGCTGCTGAGATGGGATGACGGCAGTCTCACTTTCTGGCTGCGGTGATGGAATGACGACTGTCTGATTTTTGTGGCTGCTGTGATGGGATGACGGCAGTCTCACTTTCTGGCTGTTCTGATGGGATGACTGCAGTCTTACTTTCTGGCTGCTGTGATGAGGTAAGAGTAGTCTCTGTGATGGGATGACAGCAGTCTCACTTTCTGGCTGCTGTGATGGGTTTACGGCAGTCTCACTTTCTGGCTTCGGTGATGGAATGGCGACTGTCTAATTTTTGTGTCTGCTGTAATGCGATCACGGCAGTCTCATTTTCTGGCTGATGTGAAGGGATGATGGCAGTCTTACTTTTTGGCTGCTGTAATGGGATGATGGCATTCTCACTTTCTGGCTGCTGTGATGAGATGACGGCAGTCTCACTTTCTGACTGCTGTGATGGGCGGACTGCAGTCTCACTTTCTGGCTGCTGTGATGGAATGTCGACAGTCTCAATTTCTGGCTCTTGTGGTGGAATAACGAAAGTCTCACTTTCTGGCTTCTGTGATGGAATGTTGACAGTCTCAATTTCTGGCTGCTGTGATGGGATGACGGCAGTCTCACTATCTGGCTGCTGTGATGGGATGACTGCAGTCTCTCTTTCTGACTGCTGTGATGAATTGACGGCAGTCTCATTTTCTGGCTGTTGTGATGGGATGACTGCTATCTCACTTTCTGGCTGTTGTGATGGGATGACTGCTGTCTAACTTTCTGGCTGTTGTGATGATATGAGGGCAGTGTCACTTTCTGGCTGCTGTGGTGGGATGGCGAAAGTCTCACTTAATGGCTTCTGTGATGGGATGACGGCAGTGTCACTTTCTGGCTGCTGTGATGGGATGACTGCAGTCTAAATTTCTGGCTATTGGGATGGGATAACGGTAGTCTCAATTTCAAGCTGTTGGGATGGGATGACGGCAGTCTCACTTTCTGGCTGCTGTGATGGGATAACAGAAGTCTCAATTTCAAGCTGTTGGGATGGGATGACGGCAGTCTCACTTTCTGGCTGCTGTGTTGGGATGGTGGCAGTCTCACTTAATGGCTTCTCTGATGGGATGACGACAGTTTCACTTTCTGTCTACTGTAATGAAATGAGGGCAGTGTCACTTTCTGGCTGCTGTGATGGGAGGACGGCAGTCTCACTTTCCATCTGCTGTGAAAGTATGATGGCAGTCTCACTTCGAGGCTGCTGTGATGAGATGATGGCAGTCTTACTTCCTGGCTGCTGTGATGGGATGACGGTAGTCTCAGTTTCTGGCTGTTGTGATGGGATGACTGCTGTCTCACTTTCTGGGTGTTGTGATGAGATGATGGCAGTCTCACTTTCTGTCTACTGTGGTGCGATGGCAGCAGTCTCTTTTAATGGCTGATCTGATGGGGTGACAGCAGTCTCACTTTCTGGCTGCTGTGATCGGATGACGGCGGTTACACTTTTTAGCTACTGTGATGGGATGACGGCTGTCTCATTTTCTAGCTGCTGTGGTTGGATGACGTTAGTCTCACTTTCTGGCTGCTGTGTTGGGATGGTGGCAGTCTCACTTAATGGCTTCTGTGATGGGATGATGACAGTTTCACTTTCTGTCTACTGTGATGAAATGAGGGCAGTGTCACTTTCTGGCTGCTGTGATGGGAGGACGGCAGTCTCACTTTCCATCTGCTGTGAAAGTATGATGGCGGTCTCACTTCGAGGCTGCTGTGATGAGATGATGGCAGTCTCACTTCCTGGCTGCTGTGATGGGATGACGGTAGTCTCAGTTTCTGGCTGCTGTGATGGGATGACTGCAGTCTCACTTTCTGGCTGCTATGATGGAATGACGATAGTCTAATTTTCTAGCTGATGTGATGGAACGATGGCAGTCTCACTTTTTGTCTGCTGTGATGGGATGATGGCTGTCTCACTTTCTGGCTGCTGTGATGGGATGATGGCTGTCTCGCTTTCTGGTTGCTGTGATGGGATGATGGCAGTTTCACTTTCTGGTTGCTGTAATGGGATAATTGCTGTCTCACTTTCTGGCTGCTATGATGCGATGACGGCAGTATCACTTTCTGGCTGCTGTGATGGGATGACTGCAGTCTAATTTTCTAGCTGATGTGATGGGATGATGACAGTCTCACTTTCTGTCTTCTGTGATGGGATGATGGCTGTCTCACTTTCTGGCTGCTGTGATGGGAAGACTGCAGTATCACTTTCTGGCGGCTGTGATGGGATGACAGCAGTCTCACTTTCTGGCTGCTATGATGGGATGATGGCAGTCTCACTTTCTGGCTGCTGTGATGGGATGACGGAAGTCACACTTTCTGGCTGCTGTGATGGAATGACGACAGTCTCACTTTCTGGCTCCTGTGATGGAATGACGACAGTCTCATTTTCTGGCTGATTTGATGGGATGACAGCAGTCTCACTTTCTGGCTGCTGTGATTGGCTGATGGCAGTTTCACTTTCTGGCTGCAGTGATGGGATGATGGCTGTCTCACTTTCTGGCTGCTGTGATGGGATGACGGCAGTCTCACTTTCTGGCTGCTGTGATGGAATGACGACTGTCTCATTTTTGTGGCTGCTGTGATGGGATGATGGCAATCTCATTTTCTGGCTCATGTGAAGGGATGACGGCAGTCTCACTTTTTGGCTGCTGTGATGGGATGACGGCAGTCTCACTTTCTGGCAGCTTTGATAGAATGACGACAGTCTCACTTTCTGGCTGCTGTGATGGAATGACGACAGTCTCACTTTCTGGCTGCTGTGATGGAATGATGACAGTCTAATTTTCTAGCTGATGTGATGGGATGATGGCAGTCTCACTTTCTGTCTGCTGTGATGGGATGATGGCTGACTTACTTTCTTGGTGCTGTGATGGGAAGACTGCAGTCTCACTTTCTGGCTGCTGTGATGGGATGATAGCAGTCTCACTTTCTGGCTGCTGTGATGGGATGACTGCAGTCTCACTATCTGGCTGCTGTGATGGGATGACGGAAGTCACACTTTCTGGCTGCTGTGATGGAATGTCGACAGTCTCAATTTCTGGCTCTTGTGGTGGAATGACGAAAGTCTCACTTTCTGGCTGCTGTGATGGGATGACTGCAGTCTCATTTTCTGGCTGCTGTGATAAAATGACGACAGACTTACTTTCTGGCTGCTGTGATAGAATGACGACAGTCTCATTTTCTGGCAGATGTGATGGAACGACGGCACTTTCACTTTCTGGCTGCTGTGATGGGATGACAGCAGTCTCATTTTCTGGCTGCCTAGATGGGATGATGGCAGTCTCACTTTCTGGCTGCTGTGATGGGATGACGGCAGTCTCACTATCTGGCTGCTGTGATTGGATGACAGCAGTCTCTCTTTCTGGCTGTTGTGATATGATGGCAGTCTCACTTTCTGGCTGCTGTGGTCGGATGGCGGAAATCTCACTTAATGGCTTCTGTGATGGGATGACGGCAGTGTCACTTTCTGGCTGCTGTGATGGGATGACTGCAGTCTAAATTTCTGGCTGTTGGGATGGGATGAAGGCAGTCTTACTTTCTGGCTGCTGTGATGCGATGACGGCAGTTTCACTTTCTGGCTGCTGTGATGGGATAACGGTAGTCTCAATTTCAAGCTGTTGGGATGCGATGACGGCAGTCTCACTCTATGGCTGCTGTGATGGGATGACTACTGTCTCTCTTTCTGGCTGTTGTGATGGGATGACTGCTGTCTCACTTTCTGGGTGTTGTGATGAGTTGACGGCAATCTCACTTTCTGGGTGGTGTGATGGGTTGAAGGCATTCTCACTTTTTGGCTACTGTGATGAGATGACGGCAGTCTCACTTTCTGTCTACTGTGGTGGGATGGCTGCAGTTTCTTTTAATGGCTGCTCTGATGGGGTGACAGCAGTCCCACTTTCTGGCTGCTGTGATCGGATGACGGCAGTTACACTTTCTGGCTGTTGTGATGGGATGACGGCAGTCTCATTTTCTAACTGTTGTGATGGGATTACAGCAGTCTCACTTTCTGGCTGCTGTGATTGGATGACGTTAGTCTCACTTTCTGGCTGCTGTGTTGGGATGGTGGCAGTCTCACTTAATGGCTTCTGTGATGGGATGACGACAGTTTCACTTTCTGTCTACTGTGATGGGATGAAGGCAGTGTCACTTTCTGGATGCTGTGATGGGAGGACGGCAGTCTCACTTTCCATCTGCTGTGATGGGATGAGGGCAGTCTCACTTCGAGGCTGCTGTGATGAGATGATGGCAGTCTCACTTAATGGCTTCTGTGATGGTATGACGACAGTTTCACTTTCTGTCTACTATGATGGGATGAGGGCAGTCTTACTTCGAGGCTGCTGTGATGAGTGATGGCAGTCTCACTTCCTGGCTGCTGTGATGAGATGATGGCAGTCTCACTTCCTGTCTGCTGTGATGGGATGACGGTAGTCTCACTTTCTGGCTGCTGTGATGGGATGACTGCAGTCTCACTTTCTGGCTGCTATGATGGAATGATCACAGTCTAATTTTCTAGCTGATGTGATGGGACGATGGCAGTCTCCCTTTCTGGCTGCTGTGATGGTATGATGGCTGTCTCCCTTTCTGGCTGCTGTGATGGGATGATGGCTGTCTCACTTTCTGGCTGCTGTGATGGGATGATGGCAGTTTCACTTTTTGGCTGCTGTGATGGGATGAATGCAGTCTAATTTTCTAGCTGATGTAATGGGATGATGGCAGTCTCACGTTCTGTCTGCTGTGATGAGATGATGGCTGTCTCACTTTCTGGCTGCTGTGATGGGAAGACTGCAGTCTCACTTTCTGGCTGCTGTGATGGGATGACAGCAGTCTCACTTTCTGGCTGCTATGATGGGATGATGGCAGTCTCACTTTCTCGCTGCTGTGATGGGATGACTGCAGTCTCACTATCTGGCTGCTGTGATGGGATGACGGAAGTCACACTTTCTGGCTGCTGTGGTGGAATGATGACAGTCACACTTTCCGGCTGCTGTGATGCAATGACGACAGTCTCATTTTCTGGCTGATTTGATGGGCTGATGGCAGTTTCACTTTCTGGCTGCTGTGATGGGATGATGGCTGTCTCACTTTCTGGCTGCTGTGATGGGATGATGGCAGTCTCACTTTCTGGCTGCTGTGATGGGATGACGGCAGTCTCACTATCTGGCTGCTGTGATGGGATGACTGCAGTCTCTCTTTCTGACTGCTGTGATGAAATGACGGCAGTCTCATTTTCTGGCTGTTGTGATGGGATGACTGCTATCTCACTTTCTGGCTGTTGTGATGGGATGAC
The DNA here is from genome assembly GCF_048569485.1 of Anomaloglossus baeobatrachus. NCBI lineage: Eukaryota > Metazoa > Chordata > Amphibia > Anura > Aromobatidae > Anomaloglossus > Anomaloglossus baeobatrachus. Next base: position 582,487,118 of record NC_134357.1, read on the forward strand.
TGCTGTCTCACTTTCTGGCTGTTGTGATATGATGGCAGTCTCACTTTCTGGCTGCTGTGGTCAGATGGCGGAAATCACACTTAATGGCTTCTGTGATGGGATGATGGCAGTGTCACTTTCTGGCTGCTGTGATGGGATGACTGCAGTCTAAAATTCTGGCTGTTGGGATGGGATGACGGCAGTCTCACTTTCTGGCTGCTGTGATGCGATGACGGCAGTCTCACTTTCTGGCTGCTGTGATGGGATAGTGGTAGTCTCAATTTCAAGCTGTTGGGATTGGATGACGGCAGTCTCACTTTCTGGCTGCTGTGATGGGATGACTGCTGCCTCATTTTCTGGGTGCTGTGATGAGTTGACGGCAATCTCACTTTCTGGGTGTTGTGATGGGTCGAAGGAATTCTCACTTTTTGGCTACTGTGATGACATGATGGCAGTCTCACTTTCTGTCTACTGTGGTAGGATGGCAGCAGTCTCTTTTAATGGCTGCTCTGATGAGGTGACAGCAGTCTCACTTTCTGGCTGCTGTGATCGGATGACGGCAGTTACACTTTCTGGCTGCTGTGATGGGATGACGGCAGTCTCATTTTCTAGCTGTTGTGATGGGATTACGGCAGTCTCACTTTCTGGCTGCTGTGATTGGATGACGTTAGTCTCACTTTCTGGCTGCTGTGTTGGGATGGTGGCAATCTCACTTAATGGCTTCTGTGATGGGATGACGACAGTTTCACTTTTTGTCTACTGTGATGGGATGAAGGCAGTCTTACTTTCTGGCTGCTGTGATGCGATGACGGCAGTTTCACTTTCTGGCTGCTGTGATGGGATAACGGTAGTCTCAATTTCAAGCTGTTGGGATGCGATGACGGCAGTCTCACTCTATGGCTGCTGTGATGGGATGACTACTGTCTCTCTTTCTGGCTGTTGTGATGGGATGACTGCTGTCTCACTTTCTGGGTGTTGTGATGAGTTGACGGCAATCTCACTTTCTGGGTGGTGTGATGGGTTGAAGGCATTCTCACTTTTTGGCTACTGTGATGAGATGACGGCAGTCTCACTTTCTGTCTACTGTGGTGGGATGGCTGCAGTTTCTTTTAATGGCTGCTCTGATGGGGTGACAGCAGTCCCACTTTCTGGCTGCTGTGATCGGATGACGGCGGTTACACTTTCTGGTTGTTGTGATGGGATGACGGCAGTCTCATTTTCTAACTGTTGTGATGGGATTACAGCAGTCTCACTTTCTGGCTGCTGTGATTGGATGACGTTAGTCTCACTTTCTGGCTGCTGTGTTGGGATGGTGGCAGTCTCACTTAATGGCTTCTGTGATGGGATGACGACAGTTTCACTTTCTGTCTACTGTGATGGGATGAAGGCAGTGTCACTTTCTGGATGCTGTGATGGGAGGGCGGCAGTCTCACTTTCCATCTGCTGTGATGGGATGAGGGCAGTCTCACTTCGAGGCTGCTGTGATGAGATGATGGCAGTCTCACTTAATGGCTTCTGCGATGGGATGACGACAGTTTCACTTTCTGTCTACTATGATGGGATGAGGGCAGTCTTACTTCGAGGCTGCTGTGATGAGTGATGGCAGTCTCACTTCCTGGCTGCTGTGATGAGATGATGGCAGTCTCACTTCCTGTCTGCTGTGATGGGATGACGGTAGTCTCACTTTCTGGCTGCTGTGATGGGATGACTGCAGTCTCACTTTCTGGCTGCTATGATGGAATGATCACAGTCTAATTTTCTAGCTGATGTGATGGGACGATGGCAGTCTCCCTTTCTGGCTGCTGTGATGGTATGATGGCTGTCTCCCTTTCTGGCTGCTGTGATGGGATGATGGCTGTCTCACTTTCTGGCTGCTGTGATGGGATGATGGCAGTTTCACTTTTTGGCTGCTGTGATGGGATGAATGCAGTCTAATTTTCTAGCTGATGTAATGGGATGATGGCAGTCTCACGTTCTGTCTGCTGTGATGAGATGATGGCTGTCTCACTTTCTGGCTGCTGTGATGGGAAGACTGCAGTCTCACTTTCTGGCTGCTGTGATGGGATGACAGCAGTCTCACTTTCTGGCTGCTATGATGGGATGATGGCAGTCTCACTTTCTCGCTGCTGTGATGGGATGACTGCAGTCTCACTATCTGGCTGCTGTGATGGGATGACGGAAGTCACACTTTCTGGCTGCTGTGGTGGAATGATGACAGTCACACTTTCCGGCTGCTGTGATGCAATGACGACAGTCTCATTTTCTGGCTGATTTGATGGGCTGATGGCAGTTTCACTTTCTGGCTGCTGTGATGGGATGATGGCTGTCTCACTTTCTGGCTGCTGTGATGGGATGATGGCAGTCTCACTTTCTGGCTGCTGTGATGGGATGACGGCAGTCTCACTATCTGGCTGCTGTGATGGGATGACTGCAGTCTCTCTTTCTGACTGCTGTGATGAAATGACGGCAGTCTCATTTTCTGGCTGTTGTGATGGGATGACTGCTATCTCACTTTCTGGCTGTTGTGATGGGATGACTGCTGTCTCACTTTCTGGCTGTTGTGATATGATGGCAGTGTCACTTTCTGGCTGCTGTGGTCAGATGGCGGAAATCACACTTAATGGCTTCTGTGATGGGATGACGGCAGTGTCACTTTCTGGCTGCTGTGATGGGATGACTGCAGTCTAAAATTCTGGCTGTTGGGATGGGATGACGGCAGTCTCACTTTCTGGCTGCTGTGATGCGATGACGGCAGTCTCACTTTCTGGCTGCTGTGATGGGATAGTGGTAGTCTCAATTTCAAGCTGTTGGGATTGGATGACGGCAGTCTCACTTTCTGGCTGCTGTGATGGGATGACTGCTGCCTCATTTTCTGGGTGCTGTGATGAGTTGACGGCAATCTCACTTTCTGGGTGTTGTGATGGGTCGAAGGAATTCTCACTTTTTGGCTACTGTGATGACATGATGGCAGTCTCACTTTCTGTCTACTGTGGTAGGATGGCAGCAGTCTCTTTTAATGGCTGCTCTGATGAGGTGACAGCAGTCTCACTTTCTGGCTGCTGTGATCGGATGACGGCAGTTACACTTTCTGGCTGCTGTGATGGGATGACGGCAGTCTCATTTTCTAGCTGTTGTGATGGGATTACGGCAGTCTCACTTTCTGGCTGCTGTGATTGGATGACGTTAGTCTCACTTTCTGGCTGCTGTGTTGGGATGGTGGCAATCTCACTTAATGGCTTCTGTGATGGGATGACGACAGTTTCACTTTTTGTCTACTGTGATGGGATGAGGGCAGTGTCACTTTCTGGCTGCTGTGATGGGAGGACGGCAGTCTCACTTTCCATCTGCTGTGATGGGATGATGGCAGTCTCACTTCGAAGCTGCTGTGATGAGATGATGGCAGTCTCACTTCCTGGCTGCTGTGATGAGATGATGGCAGTCTCACTTCCTGGCTGCTGAGATGGGATGATGGTTGTCTCACTTTCTGGCTGCTGTGATGGGATGACTGCAGTCTCACTTTCTGGCTGCTATAATGGAATGATCACAGTTTAATTTTCTAGCTGATGTGATGGGACGATGGCAGTCTCACTTTCTGTCTGCTGTGATGGGATGATGGCAGTTTCACTTTCTAGCAGCTGTGATGGGATGACTGCAGTCTAATTTTCTAGCTGATGTAATGGGATGATGGCAGTCTCACTTTCTGTCTGCTGTGATAGGATGATGGCAGTCTCACTTTCTGGCTGCTGTGATGGGAAGACTGCAGTATCACTTTCTGGCTGCTGTGATGGGATGACAGCAGTCTCACTTTAAGGTTGCTATGATGGGATGATGGCAGTCTCACTTTCTGGCTACTGTGATGGGATGACTGCAGTCTCACTATCTGGCTGCTGTGATGGGATGACGGAAGTCACACTTTCTGGCTGCTGTGATGCAATGATGACAGTCTCACTTTCTGGCTGCTGTGATGGAATGACGACAGTCTCATTTTCTGGCTGATTTGATGGGCTTATGGCAGATTCACTTTGTGGCTGCTGTGATGGGAAGATGGCTGTCTCACTTTCTGGCTGCAGTGATGGGATGACGGCAGTCTCTCTTTCTGGCTGCTGTGATGGAATGACGACAGTCTCACTTTCTGGCTGCTGTGATGGAATGACAGCAGTCTCACATTCTGGCTGCTATGATGGGATGATGGCAGTCTCACTTTCTGTCTGCTGTGATGGGATGATGGCTGTCTCACTTTCTGGCTGCTGTGATGGGAAGACTGCAGTCTCACTTTCTGGCTGCTGTGATTGGATGACAGGAGTCTCACTTTCTGGCTGCTATGATGGGAAGATGGCAGTCTCACTTTCTGGCTGCTGTGATGGGATGACTGCAGTCTCACTATCTGGCTGCTGTGATGGGATGATGAAAGTCACACTTTCTGGCTGCTGTGATGCAATGATGACAGTCTCACTTTCGGGCTGCTGTGATGATATGACGGCAGTCTCACTTTATGACTGCTGTGATGGGATGATTGCAGTCTCACTTTCTGGCTGCTGTGATGGATTGTCGACAGTCTCAATTTCTGGCTGTTGTGGTGGAATGACGAAACTCTCACTTTCTGGCTGCTGTGATGGAATGTCGACAGTCTCAAATTCTGGCTGTTTTGGTGGAATGACGAAAGTCTGAATTCTGGCTGCTGTGATCGGATGACGGCAGTCTCTTTTTCTGGCTGCTGTGATGGAATGATGACAGTCTCACTTTCTGGCTGCTGTGATACAATAACGACCGTCTCATTTTCTGGCTGATGTGATGGGACAACGTCACTCTCACTTTCTGGCTGCTGTGATGGGATGACGACAGACTAATTTTCTAGCTGATGTGATGGGATGTTGGCAGTCTCACTTTCTGTCTGCTGTGATGGGATGATGGCTGTCTCACTTTCTGGCTGCTGTGATGGAATGACAGCAGTCTCACTTTCTGGCTGCTATGATGGGATGATGGCAGTCTCATTTTCTGGCTGATGTGAAGGGATGACGGCAGTCTCACTTTTTGGCTGCTGTGATGGGATGATGGCAGTTTCACTTTCTGGCTGCTGTGATGATATAATTGCTGTCTCACTTTCTGGCTGCTATGATGGGATGACGGCAGTCTCTTGTTCTGGCTGCTGTGATGGGCTGACCGCAGTCTCACTTTCTGGCAGCTTTGATAGAATGTTGACAGTCTCACTTTCTGGCTGCTGTGATGGAATGACGACAGTCTCACTTTCTGGCTGCTGTGATGGAATGACAGTCTATTTTTCTAGCTGATGTGATGGGATGATGTCAGTCTCACTTTCTATCTGCTATGATGGGATGATGGCTGTCTCACTTTCTGGCTGCTGTGATGGGAAGACTGCAGTCTCACTATCTGGCTGCTGTGATGGGATGACAGAAGTCACACTTTCTGGCTGCTATGATGGAATGACGACAGTCTCACTTTCTGGCTGCTGTGATGGAATGACGACAGTCTCATTTTCTGGCTGATTTGATGGGGTGACGGCAGTCTCACTTTCTGGCTGCTGTGATGGGCTGATGGCAGTTTCACTTTCTGGCTGCTGTGATGGGATGATGACTGTCTCACTTTCTGGCTGCTGTGATGGAATGACGGCAGTCTCATTTAATGGCTGATGTGAAGGGATGACGGCAGTCTCACTTTTTGGCTGCTGTGATGGGATGACGGCAGTCTCACTTTCTGGCAGCTTTTATCGAATGAAGACAGTCTCACTTTCTGGCTGCTGTGATGGAATGACGACAGTCTCACTTTCTGGCTGCTGTGATGGGATGACGACAGTCTAATTTTCTAGCTGATGTGATGGGATGTTGGCAGTCTCACTTTCTCTCTGCTGTGATGGGATGATGGCTGTCTCACTTTCTGGCTGCTGTGATGGGAAGACTGCAGTCTCACTTTCTGGCTGCTGTGATTGGATGACAGCAGTCTCACTTTCTGGCTGCTATGATGGGAAGATGGCAGTCTCACTTTCTGGCTGCTGTGATGGGATGACTGCAGTCTCACTATCTGGCTGCTGTGATGGGATGATGGAAGTCACACTTTCTGGTTGCTGTGATGCAATGATGACAGTCTCACTTTCTGGCTGCTGTGATGATATGACGGCAGTCTCACTTTATGACTGCTGTGATGGGATGATTGCAGTCTCACTTTCTGGGTGCTGTGATGGAATGTCGACAGTCTCAAATTCTGGCTGTTTTGGTTGAATGACGAAAGTCTGAATTCTGGCTGCTGTGATCGGATGACGGCAGTCTCATTTTCTGGCTGCTGTGATGGAATGATGACAGTCTCACTTTCTGGCTGCTGTGATACAATAATGACCGTCTCATTTTCTGGCTGATGTGATGGGACAACGTCACTCTCACTATCTGGCTGCTGTGATGGGATGATGGAAGTCACACTTTCTGGCTGCTGTGATGCAATGATGACAGTCTCACTTTCTGGCTGCTGTGATGAGATGACGGCAGTCTCACTTTATGACTGCTGTAATGGGATGACTGCAGTCTCACTTTCTGGCTGCTGTGATGGATTGTCGACAGTCTCAATTTCTGGCTGTTGTGGTGGAATGACGAAACTCTCACTTTCTGGCTGGTGTGATGGAATGTCGACAGTCTCAATTTCTGGCTGCTGTGATGGAATGACGACAGTCTCATTTTCTGGCTGATTTGATGGGGTGACGGCAGTCTCACTTTCTTGTGGTGGGATCACACTTGTTGTGGTGGAATGACGAAAGTATCAATTCTGGCTGCTGTGATCAGATGACGGCAGTCTCACTTTCTGGCTGCTGTGATGATATGACGGCAGTCTCACTTTATGACTGCTGTGATGGGATGACTGCAGTCTCACTTTCTGGCTGCTGTGATGGATTGTCGATAGTCTCAATTTCTGGCTGTTGTGGTGGAATGACGAAACTCTCACTTTCTGGGTGCTGTGATGGAATGTCGACTGTCTCAAATTCTGGCTGTTGTGGTGGAATGACGAAAGTCTGAATTCTGGCTGCTGTGATCGGATGACGGCAGTCTCATTTTCTGGCTGCTGTGATGGAATGATGACAGTCTCACTTTCTGGCTGCTGTGATACAATAACGACCGTCTCATTTTCTGGCTGATGTGATGGGACAACGTCACTCTCACTTTCTGCCTGCTGTGATGGGATGACGACAGTCTAATTTTCTAGCTGATGTGATGGGATGTTGGCAGTCTCACTTTCTGTCTGCTGTGATGGGATGATGGCTGTCTCACTTTCTGGCTGCTGTGATGGGAAGACTGCAGTCTCACTTTCTGGCTGCTGTGATTGGATGACAGCAGTCTCACTTTCTAGCTGCTATGATGGGATGATGGCAGTCTCACTTTCTGGCTGCTGTGATGGGATGACTGCAGTCTCACTATCTGGCTGCTGTGATGGGATGATGGAAGTCACACTTTCTGGCTGCTGTGATGCAATGATGACAGTCTCACTTTCTGGCTGCTGTGATGAGATGATGGCAGTCTCACTTTATGACTGCTGTGATGGGATGACTGCAGTCTCACTTTCTGGCTGCTGTGATGGATTGTCGACAGTCTCAATTTCTGGCTGTTGTGGTGGAATGATGAAACTCTCACTTTCTGGCTGCTGTGATGGAATGTCGACAGTCTCAATTTCTGGCTGTTGTGGTGGAATGACGAAAGTCTCAATTCTAGCTGCTGTGATCGGATGACGGCAGTCTCACTTTCTGGCTGCTGTGATGATATGACGGGAGTCTCACTTTATGACTGCTGTGATGGGATGACTGCAGTCTCACTTTCTGGCTGCTGTGATGGATTGTCGACAGTCTAATTTTCTAGCTGATGTGATGGGATGATGGCAGTCTCACTTTCTGTCTGCTGTGATGGGATGATGGCTGTCTCACTTTCTGGCTGCTGTGATGGGATGACGACAGTCTCATTTTTTGGCTGATTTGATGGGCGGATGGCAGTTTCATTTTCTGGCTGCTGTGATGGGATGACAGCAGTCTCACTTTCTGGCTGCTGTGATGGGATGACGGCAGTCTATCTTTCTGGCTGCTGTGATGGAATGACGACAGTCTCAATTTCTGGCTGCTGTGATGGAATGACAGCAGTCTCACTTTCTGGCTGCTATGATGGGATGATGGCAGTCTCATTTTCTGGCTGATGTGAAGGGATGACGGCAGTCTCACTTTTTGGCTGCTGTGATGGGATGATGGCAGTTTCACTTTCTGGCTGCTGTGATGATATAATTGCTGTCTCACTTTCTGGCTGCTATGATGGGATGATGGGATGACGGCAGTCTCTTGTTCTGGCTGCTGTGATGGGCTGACCGCAGTCTCACTTTCTGGCAGCTTTGATAGAATGATGACAGTCTCACTTTCTGGCTGCTGTGATGGAATGACGACAATCTCACTTTCTGGCTGCTGTGATGGAATGACAGTCTAATTTTCTAGCTGATGTGATGGGATGATGTCAGTCTCACTTTCTGTCTGCTGTGATGGGATGATGGCTGTCTCACTTTCTGGCTGCTGTGATGGGAAAACTGCAGTCTCACTATCTGGCTGCTGTGATGGGATGACGGAAGTCACACTTTCTGGTCGCTGTGATGGAATGACGACAGTCTCACTTTCTGGCTGCTGTGATGGAATGACGACAGTCTCATTTTCTGGCTGATTTGATGGGATGACGGCAGTCTCACTTTCTGGCTGCTGTGATGGGCTGATGGCAGTTTCACTTTCTGGCTGCTGTGATGGGATGATGACTGTCTCACTTTCTGGCTGCTGTGATGGAATGACGGCAGTCTCATTTAATTGCTGATGTGAAGGGATGACGGCAGTCTCACATTTTGGCTGCTGTGATGGGATGACGGCAGTCTCACTTTCTGGCAGCTTTTATAGAATGAAGACAGTCTCACTTTCTGGCTGCTCTGATGGAATGACGACCGTCTCACTTTCTGGCTGCTGTGATGGGATGACGACAGTCTAATTTTCTAGCTGATGTGATGGGATGTTGGCAGTCTCACTTTCTGTCTGCTGTGATGGGATGATGGCTGTCTCACTTTCTGGCTGCTGTGATGGCAAGACTGCAGTCTCACTTTCTGGCTGCTGTGATTGGATGACAGCAGTCTCACTTTCTGGCTGCTATGATGGGATGATGGCAGTCTCACTTTCTGGCTGCTGTGATGGGATGACTGCAGTCTCACTATCTGGCTGCTGTGATGGGATGATGGAAGTCACACTTTCTGGCTGCTGTGATGCAATGATGACAGTCTCACTTTCTGGCTGCTGTGATGAGATGACGGCAGTCTCACTTTATGACTGCTGTGATGGGATGACTGCAGTCTCACTTTCTGGCTGCTGTGGTGGATTGTCGACAGTCTCAATTTCTGGCTGTTGTGGTGGAATGACGAAACTCTCACTTTCTGGCTGCTGTGATGGAATGTCGACAGTCTCAATTTCTGGCTGTTGTGGTGGAATGACGAAAGTCTCAATTCTGGCTGCTGTGATCGGATGACGGCAGTCTCACTTTCTGGCTGCTGTGATGATATGACGGCAGTCTCACTTTATGACTGCTGTGATGGGATGACTGCAGTCTCACTTTCTGGCTGCTGTGAAGGATTGTCGACAGTCTCAATTTCTGGTTGTTGTGGTGGAATGACGAAACTCTCACTTTCTGGGTGCTGTGATGGAATGTCGACAGTCTCAAATTCTGGCTGTTGTGGTGGAATGACGAAAGTCTGAATTCTGGCTGCTGTGATCGGATGACGGCAGTCTCATTTTCTGGCTGCTGTGATGAAATGATGACAGTCTCACTTTCTGGCTGCTGTGATACAATAACGACCGTCTCATTTTCTGGCTGATGTAATGGGACAATGTCACTCTCACTTTCTGGCTGCTGTGATGGGATGACGACAGTCTAATTTTCTAGCTGATGTGATGGGATGTTGGCAGTCTCACTTTCTGTCTGCTGTGATGGGATGATGGCTGTCTCACTTTCTGGCTGCTGTGATGGGAAGACTGCAGTCTCACTTTCTGGCTGCTGTGATTGGATGACAGCAGTCTCACTTTCTGGCTGCTATGATGGGATGATGGCAGTCTCACTTTCTGGCTGCTGTGATGGGATGACTGCAGTCTCACTATCTGGCTGCTGTGATGGGATGATGGAAGTCACACTTTCTGGCTGCTGTGATGCAATGATGACAGTCTCACTTTCTGGCTGCTGTGATGAGATGACGGCAGTCTCACTTTATGACTGCTGTGATGGGATGACTGCAGTCTCACTTTCTGGCTGCTGTGATGGATTGTCGACAGTCTCATTTTCTGGCTGTTGTGGTGGAATGACGAAACTCTCACTTTCTGGCTGCTGTGATGGAATGTCGACAGTCTCAATTTCTGGCTGTTGTGGTGGAATGACGAAAGTCTCAATTCTGGCTGCTGTGATCGGATGACGGCAGTCTCACTTTCTGGCTGCTGTGATGATATGACGGCAGTCTCACTTTATGACTGCTGTGATGGGATGACTGCAGTCTCACTTTCTGGCTGCTGTGATGGATTGTTGACAGTCTCAATTTCTGGCTGTTGTGGTGGAATGACGAAACTCTCACTTTCTGGGTGCTGTGATGGAATGTCGACAGTCTCAAATTCTGGCTGTTGTGGTGGAATGACGAAAGTCTGAATTCTGGCTGCTGTGATTGGATGACGGCAGTCTCATTTTCTGGCTGCTGTGATGGAATGATCACAGTCTCACTTTCTGGCTGCTGTGATACAATAACGACCGTCTCATTTTCTGGCTGATGTGATGGGACAACGTCACTCTCACTTTCTGGCTGCTGTGATGGGATGACGACAGTCTAATTTTCTAGCTGATGTGATGGGATGTTGGCAGTCTCACTTTCTGTCTGCTGTGATGGGATGATGGCTGTCTCACTTTCTGGCTGCTGTGATGGGAAGACTGCAGTCTCACTTTCTGGCTGCTGTGATTGGATGACAGCAGTCTCACTTTCTGGCTGCTATGATGGGATGATGGCAGTCTCACTTTCTGGTTGCTGTGATGTGATGACTGCAGTCTCACTATCTGGCTGCTGTGATGGGATGATGGGAGTCACACTTTCTGGCTGCTGTGATGCAATGGTTACAGTCTCACTTTCTGGCTGCTGTGATGAGATGACGGCAGTCTCACTTTATGACTGCTGTGATGGGATGACTGCAGTCTCACTTTCTGGCTGCTGTGATGGATTGTCGACTGTCTCAATTTCTGGCTGTTGTGGTGGAATGACGAAACTCTCACTTTCTGGCTGCTGTGATGGATTGTCGACTGTCTCAATTTCTGGCTGTTGTGGTGGAATGACGAAACTCTCACTTTCTGGCTGCTGTGATGGAATGTCGACAGTCTCAATTTCTGGCTGTTGTGGTGGAATGTCGAAAGTCTCAATTCTGGCTGCTGTGATCGGATGACGGCAGTCTCATTTTCTGGCTGCTGTGATGGAATGATGACAGTCTCACTTTCTGGCTGCTGTGATACAATATCGACCGTCTCATTTTCTGGCTGATGTGATGGGACGACGTCACTCTCACTTTCTGGCTGCTGTGATGGGATGACAGCAGTCTCATTTTCTGGCTGCTGTGATGGAATGATGGCAGTCTCACTTTCTGGCTGCTGTGATGGGATGACGGAAGTCTCACTATCTGGCTGCTGTGATGGAATGACAACAGTCTCACTTTCTGGCTGCTGTGATGGAATGACGTCAGTCTCATTTTCTGGCTGATTTGATGGGATGACGGCAGTCTCACTTTCTGGCTGCTGTGATGGGCTGATGGCATTTTCACTTTCTGGCTGCTGTGATGGGATGATTGCTGTCTCACTTTCTGGCTGCTATGATGGGATGACGGCAGTCTCACTTTCTGGCTGCTGTGATGGAATGACGACTGTCTCATTTTTGTGGCTGCTGTGATGATATGACGGCAGTCTCACTTTATGACTGCTGTGATGGGATGATTGCAGTCTCACTTTCTGGGTGCTGTGATGGAATGTCGACAGTCTCAAATTCTGGCTGTTTTGGTTGAATGACGAAAGTCTGAATTCTGGCTGCTGTGATCGGATGACGGCAGTCTCATTTTCTGGCTGCTGTGATGGAATGATGACAGTCTCACTTTCTGGCTGCTGTGATACAATAATGACCGTCTCATTTTCTGGCTGATGTGATGGGACAACGTCACTCTCACTATCTGGCTGCTGTGATGGGATGATGGAAGTCACACTTTCTGGCTGCTGTGATGCAATGATGACAGTCTCACTTTCTGGCTGCTGTGATGAGATGACGGCAGTCTCACTTTATGACTGCTGTAATGGGATGACTGCAGTCTCACTTTCTGGCTGCTGTGATGGATTGTCGACAGTCTCAATTTCTGGCTGTTGTGGTGGAATGACGAAACTCTCACTTTCTGGCTGGTGTGATGGAATGTCGACAGTCTCAATTTCTGGCTGCTGTGATGGAATGACGACAGTCTCATTTTCTGGCTGATTTGATGGGGTGACGGCAGTCTCACTTTCTTGTGGTGGGATCACACTTGTTGTGGTGGAATGACGAAAGTATCAATTCTGGCTGCTGTGATCAGATGACGGCAGTCTCACTTTCTGGCTGCTGTGATGATATGACGGCAGTCTCACTTTATGACTGCTGTGATGGGATGACTGCAGTCTCACTTTCTGGCTGCTGTGATGGATTGTCGATAGTCTCAATTTCTGGCTGTTGTGGTGGAATGACGAAACTCTCACTTTCTGGGTGCTGTGATGGAATGTCGACTGTCTCAAATTCTGGCTGTTGTGGTGGAATGACGAAAGTCTGAATTCTGGCTGCTGTGATCGGATGACGGCAGTCTCATTTTCTGGCTGCTGTGATGGAATGATGACAGTCTCACTTTCTGGCTGCTGTGATACAATAACGACCGTCTCATTTTCTGGCTGATGTGATGGGACAACGTCACTCTCACTTTCTGCCTGCTGTGATGGGATGACGACAGTCTAATTTTCTAGCTGATGTGATGGGATGTTGGCAGTCTCACTTTCTGTCTGCTGTGATGGGATGATGGCTGTCTCACTTTCTGGCTGCTGTGATGGGAAGACTGCAGTCTCACTTTCTGGCTGCTGTGATTGGATGACAGCAGTCTCACTTTCTAGCTGCTATGATGGGATGATGGCAGTCTCACTTTCTGGCTGCTGTGATGGGATGACTGCAGTCTCACTATCTGGCTGCTGTGATGGGATGATGGAAGTCACACTTTCTGGCTGCTGTGATGCAATGATGACAGTCTCACTTTCTGGCTGCTGTGATGAGATGATGGCAGTCTCACTTTATGACTGCTGTGATGGGATGACTGCAGTCTCACTTTCTGGCTGCTGTGATGGATTGTCGACAGTCTCAATTTCTGGCTGTTGTGGTGGAATGATGAAACTCTCACTTTCTGGCTGCTGTGATGGAATGTCGACAGTCTCAATTTCTGGCTGTTGTGGTGGAATGACGAAAGTCTCAATTCTAGCTGCTGTGATCGGATGACGGCAGTCTCACTTTCTGGCTGCTGTGATGATATGACGGGAGTCTCACTTTATGACTGCTGTGATGGGATGACTGCAGTCTCACTTTCTGGCTGCTGTGATGGATTGTCGACAGTCTAATTTTCTAGCTGATGTGATGGGATGATGGCAGTCTCACTTTCTGTCTGCTGTGATGGGATGATGGCTGTCTCACTTTCTGGCTGCTGTGATGGGATGACGACAGTCTCATTTTTTGGCTGATTTGATGGGCGGATGGCAGTTTCATTTTCTGGCTGCTGTGATGGGATGACAGCAGTCTCACTTTCTGGCTGCTGTGATGGGATGACGGCAGTCTATCTTTCTGGCTGCTGTGATGGAATGACGACAGTCTCAATTTCTGGCTGCTGTGATGGAATGACAGCAGTCTCACTTTCTGGCTGCTATGATGGGATGATGGCAGTCTCATTTTCTGGCTGATGTGAAGGGATGACGGCAGTCTCACTTTTTGGCTGCTGTGATGGGATGATGGCAGTTTCACTTTCTGGCTGCTGTGATGATATAATTGCTGTCTCACTTTCTGGCTGCTATGATGGGATGATGGGATGACGGCAGTCTCTTGTTCTGGCTGCTGTGATGGGCTGACCGCAGTCTCACTTTCTGGCAGCTTTGATAGAATGATGACAGTCTCACTTTCTGGCTGCTGTGATGGAATGACGACAATCTCACTTTCTGGCTGCTGTGATGGAATGACAGTCTAATTTTCTAGCTGATGTGATGGGATGATGTCAGTCTCACTTTCTGTCTGCTGTGATGGGATGATGGCTGTCTCACTTTCTGGCTGCTGTGATGGGAAAACTGCAGTCTCACTATCTGGCTGCTGTGATGGGATGACGGAAGTCACACTTTCTGGTCGCTGTGATGGAATGACGACAGTCTCACTTTCTGGCTGCTGTGATGGAATGACGACAGTCTCATTTTCTGGCTGATTTGATGGGATGACGGCAGTCTCACTTTCTGGCTGCTGTGATGGGCTGATGGCAGTTTCACTTTCTGGCTGCTGTGATGGGATGATGACTGTCTCACTTTCTGGCTGCTGTGATGGAATGACGGCAGTCTCATTTAATTGCTGATGTGAAGGGATGACGGCAGTCTCACATTTTGGCTGCTGTGATGGGATGACGGCAGTCTCACTTTCTGGCAGCTTTTATAGAATGAAGACAGTCTCACTTTCTGGCTGCTCTGATGGAATGACGACCGTCTCACTTTCTGGCTGCTGTGATGGGATGACGACAGTCTAATTTTCTAGCTGATGTGATGGGATGTTGGCAGTCTCACTTTCTGTCTGCTGTGATGGGATGATGGCTGTCTCACTTTCTGGCTGCTGTGATGGCAAGACTGCAGTCTCACTTTCTGGCTGCTGTGATTGGATGACAGCAGTCTCACTTTCTGGCTGCTATGATGGGATGATGGCAGTCTCACTTTCTGGCTGCTGTGATGGGATGACTGCAGTCTCACTATCTGGCTGCTGTGATGGGATGATGGAAGTCACACTTTCTGGCTGCTGTGATGCAATGATGACAGTCTCACTTTCTGGCTGCTGTGATGAGATGACGGCAGTCTCACTTTATGACTGCTGTGATGGGATGACTGCAGTCTCACTTTCTGGCTGCTGTGGTGGATTGTCGACAGTCTCAATTTCTGGCTGTTGTGGTGGAATGACGAAACTCTCACTTTCTGGCTGCTGTGATGGAATGTCGACAGTCTCAATTTCTGGCTGTTGTGGTGGAATGACGAAAGTCTCAATTCTGGCTGCTGTGATCGGATGACGGCAGTCTCACTTTCTGGCTGCTGTGATGATATGACGGCAGTCTCACTTTATGACTGCTGTGATGGGATGACTGCAGTCTCACTTTCTGGCTGCTGTGAAGGATTGTCGACAGTCTCAATTTCTGGTTGTTGTGGTGGAATGACGAAACTCTCACTTTCTGGGTGCTGTGATGGAATGTCGACAGTCTCAAATTCTGGCTGTTGTGGTGGAATGACGAAAGTCTGAATTCTGGCTGCTGTGATCGGATGACGGCAGTCTCATTTTCTGGCTGCTGTGATGAAATGATGACAGTCTCACTTTCTGGCTGCTGTGATACAATAACGACCGTCTCATTTTCTGGCTGATGTAATGGGACAATGTCACTCTCACTTTCTGGCTGCTGTGATGGGATGACGACAGTCTAATTTTCTAGCTGATGTGATGGGATGTTGGCAGTCTCACTTTCTGTCTGCTGTGATGGGATGATGGCTGTCTCACTTTCTGGCTGCTGTGATGGGAAGACTGCAGTCTCACTTTCTGGCTGCTGTGATTGGATGACAGCAGTCTCACTTTCTGGCTGCTATGATGGGATGATGGCAGTCTCACTTTCTGGCTGCTGTGATGGGATGACTGCAGTCTCACTATCTGGCTGCTGTGATGGGATGATGGAAGTCACACTTTCTGGCTGCTGTGATGCAATGATGACAGTCTCACTTTCTGGCTGCTGTGATGAGATGACGGCAGTCTCACTTTATGACTGCTGTGATGGGATGACTGCAGTCTCACTTTCTGGCTGCTGTGATGGATTGTCGACAGTCTCATTTTCTGGCTGTTGTGGTGGAATGACGAAACTCTCACTTTCTGGCTGCTGTGATGGAATGTCGACAGTCTCAATTTCTGGCTGTTGTGGTGGAATGACGAAAGTCTCAATTCTGGCTGCTGTGATCGGATGACGGCAGTCTCACTTTCTGGCTGCTGTGATGATATGACGGCAGTCTCACTTTATGACTGCTGTGATGGGATGACTGCAGTCTCACTTTCTGGCTGCTGTGATGGATTGTTGACAGTCTCAATTTCTGGCTGTTGTGGTGGAATGACGAAACTCTCACTTTCTGGGTGCTGTGATGGAATGTCGACAGTCTCAAATTCTGGCTGTTGTGGTGGAATGACGAAAGTCTGAATTCTGGCTGCTGTGATTGGATGACGGCAGTCTCATTTTCTGGCTGCTGTGATGGAATGATCACAGTCTCACTTTCTGGCTGCTGTGATACAATAACGACCGTCTCATTTTCTGGCTGATGTGATGGGACAACGTCACTCTCACTTTCTGGCTGCTGTGATGGGATGACGACAGTCTAATTTTCTAGCTGATGTGATGGGATGTTGGCAGTCTCACTTTCTGTCTGCTGTGATGGGATGATGGCTGTCTCACTTTCTGGCTGCTGTGATGGGAAGACTGCAGTCTCACTTTCTGGCTGCTGTGATTGGATGACAGCAGTCTCACTTTCTGGCTGCTATGATGGGATGATGGCAGTCTCACTTTCTGGTTGCTGTGATGTGATGACTGCAGTCTCACTATCTGGCTGCTGTGATGGGATGATGGGAGTCACACTTTCTGGCTGCTGTGATGCAATGGTTACAGTCTCACTTTCTGGCTGCTGTGATGAGATGACGGCAGTCTCACTTTATGACTGCTGTGATGGGATGACTGCAGTCTCACTTTCTGGCTGCTGTGATGGATTGTCGACTGTCTCAATTTCTGGCTGTTGTGGTGGAATGACGAAACTCTCACTTTCTGGCTGCTGTGATGGAATGTCGACAGTCTCAATTTCTGGCTGTTGTGGTGGAATGTCGAAAGTCTCAATTCTGGCTGCTGTGATCGGATGACGGCAGTCTCATTTTCTGGCTGCTGTGATGGAATGATGACAGTCTCACTTTCTGGCTGCTGTGATACAATATCGACCGTCTCATTTTCTGGCTGATGTGATGGGACGACGTCACTCTCACTTTCTGGCTGCTGTGATGGGATGACAGCAGTCTCATTTTCTGGCTGCTGTGATGGAATGATGGCAGTCTCACTTTCTGGCTGCTGTGATGGGATGACGGAAGTCTCACTATCTGGCTGCTGTGATGGAATGACAACAGTCTCACTTTCTGGCTGCTGTGATGGAATGACGTCAGTCTCATTTTCTGGCTGATTTGATGGGATGACGGCAGTCTCACTTTCTGGCTGCTGTGATGGGCTGATGGCATTTTCACTTTCTGGCTGCTGTGATGGGATGATTGCTGTCTCACTTTCTGGCTGCTATGATGGGATGACGGCAGTCTCACTTTCTGGCTGCTGTGATGGAATGACGACTGTCTCATTTTTGTGGCTGCTGTGATGGGATGACGGCAGTCTCATTTTCTGGCTGATGTGAAGGGATGACGGCAGTTTCACTTTTTGGCTGCTGTGATGGGCTCTTGGCAGTTTCACTTTCTGGCTGCTGTGATGGGATGATTGCTGTCTCACTTTCTGGTTGCTATGATGGGATGACGGCAGTCTCACGTTCTGGCTGCTGTGATGGGATGACGGAAGTCACACTTTCTGGCTGCTGTGATGGAATGACGACAGTCTCATTTTCTGGCTGATTTAATGGGATGACGGCAGTCTCACTTTCTTGCTGCTGTGATGGGCTGATGGCAGTTTCCCTTTCTGGCTGCTGTGATGGGATGACAGCAGTCTCATTTTCTGGCTGATGTGAAGGGATGACGGCAGTTTCACTTTTTGGCTGCTGTGATGGGCTGTTGGCAGTTTCACTTTCTGGCTGCTGTGATGGGATGATTGCTGTCTCACTTTCTGGTTGCTATGATGGGATGACGGCAGTCTCACGTTCTGGCTGCTGTGATGGGATGACGGAAGTCACACTTTCTGGCTGCTGTGATGGAATGAACACAGTGTCATTTTCTGGCTGATTTAATGGGATGACGGCAGTCTCACTTTCTTGCTGCTGTGATGGGCTGATGGCAGTTTCACTTTCTGGCTGCTTTGATGGGATGACGGCAGTCTCACTTTCTGGCTGCTGTGATAGAATGACGACTGTCTCATTTTTGTGGCTGATGTGAAGGGATGACAGCAGTCTCACTTTTTGGCTGCTGTGATGTGATGATGGCAATTTCACTTTCTGGCTGCTGTGATGGGATAATTGCTGTGGAGACACGGGGCTCAGTGGGTGCTCTTGTCCACTAAAACCCACCGCCTTTAGAAAGACAGCGTGGCTCAGGGCTCATCCCAACTGAACGCCGGCCTCCTTAACCGTGGGCGTAACACTACTCAGACAACACAGGGTGAGGGAACCACAATAATTAGACTTTATTGGATCCCCAAACAATTAACGGCACATAACACATAACCAGCAAAACACACAAATGTAACAGGCAACAGAGTCTCACCCTTCCATTGGCTCACCAGGGATTTAAAATGTCCATGCCTCACAGTTTCCAAGCTGTCTGAGGTCTGCAAAGTCTGTAACAGGTGACTGAACTGTCCCAACCTGAGTGTCCTCCTTAGGTAGTCCTGGTATGATGATACAATCCTGGCAGCCGGAGTCGAAATCCCTAGGCTGTGGATATGGTCTCCAACCGGAACCGGAGTCCCTAGATTGCCATAAGATATCCTGATCCTCTAGTCAGCTCCAAAGAGCTTAGACTGGATCTATCAGCATCCATCAACAACCACTGGTGGCTTAAAGAAATCCCTTTTATAGCCACAGCCTTCCACTTGGATACACTGTGTCCTCATCGATTGGTTGGACAAGATCGCCTCTCCCATTGGATGATCTCAAGCTGCATGGACAATGTTCATTTAAATGATGTGCATAGAAAGACTGAAGATATCTACATGAATTCTTCAAGTCACAGACTCGACAATGGCTACTAAGGTAATCACATTAGCAATACACAACTACATTACAATAGTTACTGAAAGAGTCTGGAGAAACAATGCGTCTGGCTTTCAGTGGCCAACACAATTACATGAGTCAACAAGAGTCTTCTAGAAACTTATCCCTGTCTATAAACAATCTATCATCCTGTCTGGCTGAATTTTAAGAAACTTTAACCCATGAGAGTCCATGTCGTCACATTTGCTGTCTCACTTTCTTGCTGTTATGATGGGATGACGGCAGTCTCACGTTCTGGCTGCAGTGATGGGCTGACGGAAGTCTCACTTTCTGGCAGCTTTGATAGAATGACAACATTCTCACTTTCTGGCTGCTGTGATGGAATGACGACAGTCTCACTTTCTGGCTGCTGTGATGGAATGACGACAGTCTAATTTTCTAGCTGATGTGATGGGATCATGGCAGTCTCACTTTCTGGCTGCAGTGATGGCAAGACTGCAGTCTCACTTTCTGGCTGCTGTGATGGGATGACAGCAGTCTCACTTTCTGGCTGCTGTGATAGGATGATGGCAGTCTCACTTTCTGGCTGCTGTGATGGGATGACTACAGTCTCACTATCTGGCTGCTGTGATGGGATGATGGAAGTCACACTTTCTGGCTGCTGTGATGGAATGATGACAGTCTCACTTTCTGGCTGCTGTGATGGAATGATGAGTGTCTCATTTTTGTGGCTGCTGTGATGGGATGACGGCAGTCTCACTTTCTGGCAGCTTTGATAGAATGACGACAGTCTCACTTTCTGGCTGCTGTGATGGAATGACGACAGTCTCACTTTCTGGCTGCTGTGATGGAATGACGACAGTCTAATTTTCTAGCTGATGTGATGGGATGATGGCAGTCTCACTTTCTGTCTGCTGTGATGGGATGATGGCTGTCTCACTTTCTGGCTGCTGTGATGGGATAACTGCAGTCTCTCTATCTGGCTGCTGTAATGGGATGACGGAAGTCACACTTTCTGGCTGCTGTGATGCAATGATGACAGTCTCACTTTCTGGCTGCTGTGATGAGATGACGGCAGTCTCACTTTCTGTCTGCTGTGATGGGATGACTGTAGTCTCACTTTCTGGCTGCTGTGATGGATTGTCGACAGTCTCAATTTCTGGCTGTTGTGGTGGAATGACGAAACTCTCAATTTCTGGCTGTTGTGGTGGAATGACGAAAGTCTCACTTTCTGGCTGCTGTGATCGGATGACGGCAGTCTCATTTTCTGGCTGCTGTGATGGAATGATGACAGTCTCACTTTCTGGCTGCTGTGATAGAATAAACACTGTCTCATTTTCTGGCTGCTGTGATGTGATGATGGCAGTCTCACTTTCTGGCTGCTGTGATGGGATGACGGAAGTCTCACTATCTGGCTGCTGTGATGGAATGAAAATAGTCTCACTTTCTGGCTGCTGTGATGGAATGACGTCAGTCTCATTTTCTGGCTGATTTGATGGGATGACGGCAGTCTCACTTTCTGGCTGCTGTGATGGGCTGATGGCAGTTTCACTTTCTGGCTGCTGTGATGGGATGATTGATGTCTCACTTTCTGGCTGCTATGATGGGATGACAGCAGTCTCATGTTCTGGCTGCTGTGATGGGCTGACCTGCAGTCTCACTTTCTGGCAGCTGTGATGGAATGATGACAGTCTCACTTTCTGGCTGCTGTGATGGAATGACGACAGTCTCACTTTCTGGCTGCTGTGATGGAATGACGACAGTCTAATTTTCTAGCTGATGTGATGGGATGATGGCAGTCTCACTTTCTGTCTGCTGTGATGGGATAATGGCTGTCTCACTTTCTGGCTGCTGTGATGGGAAGACTGCAGTCTCACTTTCTGGCTGCTGTGATGGGATGACAGCAGTCTCACTTTCTGGCTGCTATGATGGGATGATGGCAGTCTCACTTTCTGGCTGCTGTGATGGGATGACTGCAGTTTCACTAACTGGCTGCTGTGATGGTATGACGGCAGTCTCACTTTCTGGCTGCTGTGATGGAATGATGACAGTCTCATTTTCTGGCTGATTTGATGTGATGACGGCAGTCTCACTTTCTGGCTGCTGTGATGGGCTGAGGGCAGTTTCACTTTCTGGCTGCTGTGATGGGCTGATGGCAGTTTCACTTTCTGGCTGCTGTGATTGGATGATTGATGTCTCACTTTCTGGCTGCTATGATGGGATGACAGCAGTCTCACGTTCTGGCTGCTGTGATGGGCTGACGGCAGTCTCACTTTCTGGCAGCTGTGACGGAATGATGACAGTCTCACTTTCTGGCTGCTGTGATGGAATGACGACAGTCTCACTTTCTGGCTGCTGTGATGGAATGACGACAGTCTAATTTTCTAGCTGATGTGATGGGATGATGGCAGTCTCACTTTCTGTCTGCTGTGATGGGATAATGGCTGTCTCACTTTCTGGCTGCTGTGATGGGAAGACTGCAGTCTCACTTTCTGGCTGCTGTGATGGGATGACAGCAGTCTTACTTTCTGGCTGCTATGATGGGATGATGGCAGTCTCACTTTCTGGCTGCTGTGATGGGATGACTGCAGTTTCACTATCTGGCTGCTGTGATGGTATGACGGAAGTCACACTTTCTGGCTGCTGTGATGGATTGACGACAGTCTCACTTTCTGGCTGCTGTGATGGAATGATGACAGTCTCATTTTCTGGCTGATTTGATGTGATGACGGCAGTCTCACTTTCTGGCTGCTGTGATGGGCTGAAGGCAGTTTCACTTTCTGGCTGCTGTGTTGGGATGATGGCTGTCTCACTTTCTGACTGCTGTGATGGGATGACGGCAGTCTCACTTTCTGGCTGCTGTGATAGAATGACGACTGTCTCTTTTTTGTGGCTGCTATGATGGGATGACAGCAGTCTCACTTTCTGACTGCTGTGATTTGATGACTGCAGTCTCACTTTCTGGCTGCTGTGATGGAATGTTGACTGTTTCAATTTCTGGCTGTTGTGGTAGAATGACGAAAGTCTCACTTTCTGGCTACTGTGATGGAATGTTGACCGTCTCAATTTTACATAGTTATGTTGAGGATGGGATACAAGTGATCCCTTTCCGATCTGACCGTTGTTCCAAATTAAAATGTCGTTTGTGCACGGCGAAAAAGAATAATAATTAATTGGAAATCAATTATAACTCTTCCTCTCACGACCAAGGCTGAGGCAAGCCTGAAAATCTTTATTCTCGGACAATTAGATCACGAAGTAAAAGGGGTGTAAACAAAAGTTTTAGTCCAATCAAGTATCGTAGGTCAGGGCTTCATGACGTAGAGAGATCTGCATATCCCCCTTGGATTGGTCAATCCAGGCTCCAGGAATTTTCCTTTGTCCATCTGTCTTGGGTGTAAAACAGGAAATAGCAGCCATCTTTACAATTACATATGCTGGTATATACTGTGTCTAAGGAAAATACACTGAATATGCAATATACATA
Organism: Anomaloglossus baeobatrachus; assembly: GCF_048569485.1. Taxonomy (NCBI): domain Eukaryota; kingdom Metazoa; phylum Chordata; class Amphibia; order Anura; family Aromobatidae; genus Anomaloglossus; species Anomaloglossus baeobatrachus. The sequence continues at coordinate 582,509,816 of NC_134357.1, forward strand.
TATACATGTTAGTAAGAAACAAAAGCATTCACAAATATGTGTGTTAGTTCACATCTACTGAACTATATAACTGAGTCTATGAAATGGCTGAATTAAGTATTTTTGGATACTCAATTCTTTATCCTCAACAGTCCCCCCTAAAGACTTACTTCTGCCATTTCTAAATTCTAAGGGTACTGTGTTCCCTTAGGAAGAGAGGTAGAAAGATCTGTTGAAAAACCTGCCTAACTGAACGTTGAAACATGGGCGGAAAGGGGAAAGGGGTTTTCTTCACCGGTTTGAGACCAAGGACTCCTAGGCGAGTCCTCACCCTTTGTAGTTGGACTTTCCCATGTCTCAAGGTTCTCTAAGTCCTCTCTTCTAACTGTTCTGGCAATGCTGGTCTAAAACTGTACAGGGTTTTCTGAAAAGGATAAGTATGAGCAGAATGCTCAGTGCAGCTCTGGTTGATTAACCCTTCTACAATGCGAGGTGTGAATCCATAGATTTTCTGTGGTTGGATCAGCTCCTCTAGTGTTGACTCATGGCTCTTTCTCGCTTGTCCTTTAGGATCAATCAGTCTCCTGACTGGAGACCATATGCTAATAGCTCTGATTTAAAATCTGGAATTGGAGAATACACCTGTTTATCACACTATTCAGTCAATTATATAAAAATATACATGTCTATGCTAAACCAAAAAACATCTTACATAAAGACCTGCTTATTGCAAAAAGAAAACAAAACATATACATTTTATACACGATTTACTAGTTTCCACTTTTCTATAAAATATACACTTTTTGTAAACACATTTTTCTTTACATACCACCTTCATGTGCTTCTCAACAATAATATCGTTTTCTGCACTGGAATACCTCTGACCAAACCTGGAGAGAAATTTACACAACACGCACAGACTTGCATACAACGTGCTCTATATACATCTATAATCAGTTTGCAGTCTCTAAGAATGGGTAGAGTAGGTGCAGGGTGTTTCTACGGACTCTTTACAGTTTTTTCTCACTTCGTTCTAGGCACTTGTCTCACAAGACTGGGTGAATCTGCCCACCTGGGTACTGAACCCGGTGTCACCAAAGCACACACTGACAATTGTCTTTCACAGATGTTACCTGGGCCATCATTAAGAAGAGCTCTCATGACAGAGAAAGCTTACCACCCTTTGTCCACAGACCTTCTTCAGTCAGCTGACTCCCTGCATGTCACACTCCATTCCTTGTTGTATCGCTTGTTCCTGTAGGGATTTAAGAACACAAGGAGTGACAGAAGTCACTGACGTGACCAATGTCACCAAGGCGTGGTCGGTATTGGTGAAAGACTCTCAACTCTAGGCCCGTTCACTGCTTCTTGGTCAGCTGCACCTGTGCGAGGATCTCCATCCGAATCCATCAGCTCAGATCTAGACTTTCTTTTCGGCATACCTAATTCATTTGACAACAGGAAAAAATCTACAACCTACATACACCTCTAAAGACTCTTACCCACTCCTGTTCTACCCATCAAGAGAGGCATTTAATGCATCACTGTCTCCTGTATCAATAGGATTGGAGGGAGTGGTCGAATTTAGACTACCTCATGTGGTGTAAACAGCAGCATATCCAGTGCAGAATCGACCACCATCTGGTTTCATCTATAAAAACAAAAACTAAAAAATATACATTAGATCATTCTTATAACTTTATCTCTGATCATAATACAGTTAGTGGTCATCTATACTTCACATGACTGAGAGTACTAAATAAATAAACAAACAAATAAATAAACAAATAAACATATAAGACAAGACTTTCCTATTTCAGCTAACAGATATACCTCATAGTAATCTAATAAACATAGCCTGTGGAAAAAAGGTCAGCTTCAAAACCTATCTAATATGCCTACTGCGCCCTCGAAGAAACTGGAGAATATAATTAATACCTTATTCCCCCCTTGTTTAATTGTTTATTTACCAATATGGCAAAATTCAGGATTTTTATACTGGTATTCCCTAAAAGAAAAAATAAAACAGCAGGTAATAAATTAGCCACATACTAAAACCTAAAATGAACAAACACTGAAAATAATGTACATCTCACAACACTATACATTACTGAGAAATTTTAAAAACCTTACAATAAACACTGTATCCATAAAGAAAAGAAAAACCTTTCATAGTAGAAACGACTGAGACATGATGAAATGACAGCTGTGACTGGGCGACTAACTTGCAAAAATATATGAAATGTTTAGAAATAATCATAAAAACAGAGAAGGTGATAGTCACAAAATAAAAATATATTGTTCGAAGAAATCGCCATTAAAAAACAAAAACAACACAAATTATATCGCACATCCCATAAAATTTAATATTCCCTATTCAGGTATAAACAGCAAACTAAAAATGTGAAATCCTGAACTCCAAGGATTAAACCAAACTTACGTCACTATTGGGGAAAGACACATTCCATCAAGACACATTCCATCCTTATTTCTTAAAAGTGAGAGAGGAAGAAGAAAAAAACCTCATCCTTTGTTATAACAAAGATGTAGTAGTGAACACATCCATTTCCCATATCTACATTGGATGCATTATACATTTTTCCTAATTCCTTTTTACAAATGGATTTGATACATTTTGACATCAGTATGGGTAAGTCGTTTACAATTTTTGTTTTAAATTAACTAACACAGTACAAAGATATATATATATTTACCTTCCTCTATTTTATTTTATGATATAATGCTGCAGGACTTCTAAAATACCAATTGATTTTATGTGAACAGATCTTTCCACATCAATTCTGTAAAAGTTTCACTTACTTATCTTTGACTTGCATTTATGGGATAGCTGAGTAAACAAATATACTATTTATACTTATTCAAATATGTTAGTCATTTATACCACAGAACACCTCCCACCGGGGGATGGGTGGAGAGCTTTGAACAAAGAGCCATTGCGAGGGGTGTGGCTTATGAGGTGTACTGCCATCAGTGGGTGTAGCAAGACGGCTGCCACAGGAAGTTCCAGACACCTGACTTCCGGGTGCAGCATCCATGTTGTGACTCCCTGGGTGTACTGGGAGTGGCTGGAACTACGTAGTAAACCAGGGATACTTTTAGTGCCTGTAAATTTGCATTTCAGCATACAAAAGAGAGATTTGATTAGCACCAGATATAATGACTTCTAAAGGAAAACAATGAGGCACCGCCAGAGAAAAACATTTAGTGATTCTACAAACAGCAACACACAGTGAATAGGGTCTTTGTTCTTCATTATAAACTCACTACAGATTAATCTGAAGTTCAATACATGGGTTGCAGCCTGCCATCTAGTGGTAGTTCAACGATTTTACACAACTTTTTGCAATCTTTTATATTTTTTCCGTTTTTTGTAACTAGGGCGACAGCGTTCTCAGCTTCTACTAAAAACAACATATTTATCTTTTGAACAGAGTATACAGTGCTTAATTGGACCGGCCGGCTGCAACCGAAATTCTTTCCCGCCTCGTTATGAAGACCTACCCCCTCATAACAGTGACTCACGTTTAATACGCAGGGGAATACGCTAATTCCGACACTTTTACCTTAACTAAAGTGAGTTTCTTTCCCGCCTCGTCTGCCACGCAGACAGTGACATGCGCCTGAACCGCAGGGGAATACGCTAAATCCACTTTAAGTTAACAGAACCCTTCCCGCCTCGTCTATTATCTATCCAACATTCAACATTCAATATTCAATATTTAATATTCAATATTTAATATTCAATATTTAATATCTAATATCTAACAAACAGTGGATGTGTTATCCGCAACACAGGGGAATCGCTAGTTCTCATACTTCTGTTCAAAAAACAAACAATTTAAAAAAACTGAAAAATGCATGAACCCGTTAATTTCTCTGTAATCCAAACCAAAATAACACTTGTCTTTCTTTCAAATCATTACAACTCTGTTTGCTCTACTATACAAAGGCTGCAGCCATCTCCTGTATGTTAGCCCACTGACCCCTCCTCTCTCCTCGCTCCAAAGAGCTGCGCTGTTTTAACCCCCGGCGTCTGCCTCTTCACCCTCCACCCCCCTTGCTTCTCAGCTAAAAGACAGCAGGGTCATAGCTATGCAATTTGATCTCTGGTCTGCCTCAAGCAGCTGGTGGACATATGGCCCCCACCTTTTTGCTTCCTCTGAGTGTAAGAATGTAAGGATGTAGCTGCTTCTGTGGGCTTCTGCTCCCCCCCCTCTCGCATTCTTTGTTCTCAATAGAAAGACTGTTATAGATATCCCTGGGCTCCACCAGACCCCCGTAGTCTGCCTCTTCGCTCTCAGTGAAGAAGAAAAAAAAACTGCAGGCAGTGGGTGATTAACTTCCCCCCCCCCCCCGCTTTCTTTGTCTAAGAGCCTGCAGACACAGCGCGTAATACAACTCCCGCTCTCAGTCCGTGACTACCCCCCTTCTTCCTTTGTTCACAGCGAAGAAGAAAAAACTACAGGCAATTAACTCTTTGAAAACTAGATCAGAGCGTAGAATCTACAAGCTATCTATGAAGCTAAAAACACCGTTCACAATTAGCAATAAAAAAAAAAAAAACAAACGATCAGATCGTATGACCCACGGACCCTATGACGCTATGGGGTCTGGGTCCGTCTCTTTGTTCTTAGACTACCGGCGAAAGATTCAAGCCCGCTAAGGGTCAATAGCGTCAACCACTTCCTCAGTTCAGGGATCAGACCTTTCGCCACAAATCTCCGAAATCGCAGGCAGTACTCATATACATTATATATGACACTTACCTGCGATTTTGAGTGATCAGCTCCTGTTTCGGCGGCCTGTGGGTACTAGGAAACGATCCCTCGGATCCGAGATAGAAGTTCGGCCAATCTTTCTTACGGTTTCTCAGCAGTGCCTCCAGTTGTTGAGGATGGGATACAAGTGATCCCTTTCCGATCTGACCATTGTTCCGAATTAAAATGTCGTTTGTGCACGGCGAAAAAGAATATTAATTAATTGGAAATCAATTATAACTCTTCCTCTCACGACCAAGGCTGAGGCAAGCCTGAAAATCTTTATTCTCGGACAATTAGATCACGAAGTAAAAGGGGTGTAAACAAAAGTTTTAGTCCAATCAAGTATCGTAGGTCAGGGCTTCATGACGTAGAGAGATCTGCATATCCCCCTTGGATTGGTCAATCCAGGCTCCAGGAATTTTCCTTTGTCCATCTGTCTTGGGTGTAAAACAGGAAATAGCAGCCATCTTTACAATTACATATGCTGGTATATACTGTGTCTAAGGAAAATACACTGAATATGCAATATACATATATACATGTTAGTAAGAAACAAAAGCATTCACAAATATGTGTGTTAGTTCACATCTACTGAACTATATAACTGAGTCTATGAAATGGCTGAATTAAGTATTTTTGGATACTCAATTCTTTATCCTCAACAGTTACATAGTTACATAGTTACTAAGGTTGAAAAAAGACCTAGGTCCATCTAGTTCAACCTTCCTCCACCAGTTCTACATTTGGTCACTAAGTCATTTATAACCAACAATGTTGTGTGTAGTGAGGAAATCATCCAGCCCTTTTTTGAAAGCTGTTATAGTATCTGCCATTACTACCTCTTGTGGTAGGGTATTCCACAGTCTGACTGCTCTAACTGTAAAGAACCCTTTCCTATTTAGCTGTCGGAATCGCTTTTCTTCCACTCGCAGTGAGTGCCCCCTGGTCCTTAGTATTTTCTTCGGAAGAAATAAGTCATGTGTCAGTCCTTTATATTGACCACACATATATTTATACATATAAATGAGATCTCCTCTGAGACGTCTTTTTTCTAAGCTAAACATATCTAACTTTTTCAACCTGTCATCATATGGGAGGCCTTCCATTCCTTGTAATAATCTAGTTGCCTGCCTTTGAACTGACTCTAACTTCTGAATGTCCTTTTTAAAATGTGGAGTCCAAAACTGGATCCCATATTCCAGATTTGGCCTTACAAGTGATTTATAGAGGGGTAATAATATGTTGGGATCGCGGGATCTAATCTCTCTTTTTATACACCCTAGAATCTTGTTTGCTTTTGCAGCTGCTGCTTGACATTGAGTGCTGCTGCTCAGCTTATTTGTAATGAGAATACCCAAGTCCTTCTCCTGTTCTGTAGTCCCGAGTTTACTTCCATTTAATGTATACGCAGTTATAGGATTACTCCGTCCTAGGTGCATTACTTTACATTTATCAACATTAAATCTCATTTGCCAAGTATCTGCTCATTCTGACATCTTATCCAGATCTTTTTGTAATATTATACTATCAAGATCAGTTTTTAATATCCTACATAGTTTGGTGTCATCAGCAAAGACTGACACTTTACTATCAATCCCATCCACAAGGTCATTAATAAAGAGATTAAAAAGAATTGGTCCTAGCACAGATCCCTGCGGCACCCCACTGCTGACTATGGCCCATTTAGAGAATGTTCCATTTATGACTACTCTTTGTTTCCTATCTTTTAGCCAATTCCTTACCCAGTTGCATATAGTTTCCCCTAGTCCTTGCTTCTGGAGCTTTAGTATAAGCCTATTATGTGGTACAGTATCAAATGCCTTTGCAAAGTCCAAATAAATCACATCAACTGCATTACCAATATCCAGGTTTGCACTTACCCCCTCATAGAACCCCAACAGGTTGGTTAGACACGACTTATCTTTCATGAATCCATGCTGTCTGTCAGTTATTATATTATTTTCTGCAACATATTTTTGCATGTCATCCCTTAAAATGCCCTCAAAAACTTTGCATACTACAGATGTCAGGCTTACTGAACGGTAGTTGCCTGGATCTACCCTCTTACCTTTCTTAAATATCGGTACCACATCAGCAATCCTCCAATCCTGAGGCACCAACCCTGTTACAAGCGAGTCTAAAAAGATGAGATACAGTGGTCTGTCAATTACAGAGCTCAATTCCCTCAATATTCGTGGATGAATGCCATCTGGCCCTGGGGATTTGTCAATGTTTAATTTACTCAGACGTAGGCGTACTTCTTCTTGTGTTAAATTAATTATATTGGGTGGTGAACTTTGATTTTTCACTTGTTGAATACTGCCTGGTACAGTCAGTTCCTTGGTGAACACAGATGAGAAATGCCTATTTAATATCTCAGTCTTTTGTTTGTCCTCTATAACTAACTTGTTATTATATTTTAAGGGGCCAATACTATCCTTTGGTTTCCTTTTGGCATTAATGTATTTATAAAAGATTTTGGGATTTATTTTAATGTCATTGGCGATTTTTGTTTCAGTAGCTAGTTTTGCTTGTTTGATTTCTTTTTTGCATTGCCTATTGATATCTTTATATTCCTGCAATGCTATTTCTGTATTCTCAGCCTTCAAGATTTTAAACGCCCTTTGTTTTTGTTTTATTATACTTTGTACAGTCTTATTTATCCATAGTGGTTTCTTTTTATTCCGGGACGTTTTATTACCAGAGGGTATACGTTTTTTACAGGACTCTAGCAGTATATCCTTAAACTTTCCCCATTTATGTTCACTATCCCCAGTTACCATGACTTTGTCTCAATCTACACATTTAAGCTCTTCCCTTAATTTGTTGAAATCAGCTTTCCTAAAATTCCAGGTTTTAGCATTTCCCCTTTGAAATGTTCTATTGAATATTACGTTGAAGCTTACCATATTATGATCGCTGGTGCCCAAGTGCTCCCGGATCTTTAGATCTGAAATTGTATCCGGTCTATTTGACAGGACCAAATCTAGCAAATTATCTCCCCTCGTCGGTTCATCTACCATCTGAGAGAGGAAATGGTCTTGAATGGTAGATAAAAATTTACAGCATTTAGCACAACCAGAAGATTCTATGTCCCACTGTATGTCTGGATAGTTGAAATCCCCCATAATAAGAACCCGATTATTATTATTAGCTGCCTTTTCAATTTGTTCCAGCATTTCACCCTCTATTTGTTCAAGTATGTTAGGAGGCTTATAGCAAACTCCAATTAGCATTTTTCCATTATTCTCCTCCCCATGTACATTTACCCATACTGACTCTACATTGTTGCAGTTCCCCCCAATGTCATCATTCAACACAGGTTTTAGGTTAGATTTGATAAATATACACACCCCACCAACTTTTTTGTCTTTCCTGTCTCTCCTAAATGTACTATAACCCTGTATGTTTGTCACCCAGTCATGGCTTTCATCCAGCCAGGTTTCCGTAATGCCCACCACATCATAATCCATGGTTGACATAAGAGTCTCCAATTCATTCATTTTGTTTGCAAGACTTCTTGCATTTGCCAGTAGACATTTAATCCTATTAACACCTTTATTACTCCTAGCCTCCCTACTTTCCTTGCATATCCCATCCCCCCCTAATCCTTCATTGACCCCTACCATCTCACTGTCTCTATCTGCTCTATCTATCCCCTTTTTTGCTCCACTACCCTCCCTCCCCCCAAATCCTAGTTTAAAAGCTCCTCCATCCGTCTGACCATTTTCTTCCCCAGCACAGCTGCACCTTCCCCATTGAGGTGCAGCCCGTCCCTACCGTAGAGCCTGTAGTCGACTGAGAAGTCAGCCCAGTTCTCCATGAACCCGAACCCTTCCTTCCTGCACCAATTTCTAAGCCACGTGTTTATCTCCCTAAGCTCCCGCTGTCTTTCTAGTGATGCTCGTGGCACCGGTAGTATTTCTGAAAACACCACCTTGGAGGTCCTGGACTTCAGCTTCTCTCCTAGTTCCCTGTAATCATTTTTAAGGACCTTCCACCTGCCTCTAACTTTGTCATTAGTACCAATGTGCACCATGACCGCTGGGTTTTCCCCAGCCCCACCCAGCAATCTGTCTATCCGATCCACAATATGCCGAACCTGAGCACCCGGCAGACAACACACTGTTCGGCATTCACGGTCTCGGCGACAGATGACCCTGTCTGTCCGCCTAATTATAGAGTCATAGTTACATAGTTACATAGTTACATAGTTACTTAGGTTGAAAAAAGACCTAGGTCCATCTAGTTCAACCTTCCTCCACCAGTTGTACATTTAGTCACTAAGTCATTTATAACCAACAATGTTTTGTGTACTGAGGAAATCATCCAGCCCTTTTTTAAAAGCTGTTATAGTATCTGCCATTACTACCTCTTGTGGTAGGGCATTCCACAGTCTGACCGCTCTAACTGTAAAGAACCCTTTCCTATTTAGGTGTCGGAATCGCTTTTCTTCCACTCGCAGTGAGTGCCCCCTGGTCCTTAGTAAGGTTTTCGGAAGAAATAAGTTATGTGCCAGTCCTTTATATTGACCACACATGTATTTATACATATAAATGAGATCTCCTCTGAGACGTCTTTTTTCTAAGCTAAACATATCTAACTTTTTCAATCTGCCATCATATGGGAGGCCTTCCATTCCTTGTAATAGTCTAGTTGCCCGCCTTTGAACTGACTCTAACTTCTGAATGTCCTTTTTAAAATGTGGAGCCCAAAACTGGATCCCGTATTCCAGATGTGGCCTTACAAGTGATTTATAGAGGGGTAACAATACGTTGGGATCGCGGGATCTAATCTCTCTTTTTATACACCCTAGAATCTTGTTTGCTTTAGCAGCTGCTGCCTGACATTGAGTGCTGCTGCTCAGCTTATTTGTAATGAGAATACCCAAGTCCTTCTCCTGTTCTGTAGTCCCGAGTTTACTTCCATTTAATGTATACGCAGCTATAGGATTCCTCCGTCCTAGGTGCATTACTTTACATTTATCAACATTAAATCTCATTTGCCAAGTATCTGCCCATTCTGACATCTTATCCAGATCTTTTTGTAATATTGTACTATCCAGGTCAGTTTTTAATATCCTACATAGTTTGGTGTCATCGGCAAAGACTGACACTGTACTATCAATCCCATCCACAAGGTCATTAATATAGAGAGTAAAAAGAATTGGTCCTAGCACAGATCCCTGCGGCACCCCACTGCTGACTAAAGCCCATTTAGAGAATGTAGCATTTATGACTACTCTTTGTTTCCTATCTTTTAGCCAATTCCTTACCCAGTTGCATATTGTGTCCCCTAGTCCTTGCTTCTGGAGCTTTAGTATAAGGCTATTATGTGGTACAGTATCAAATGCCTTTGCAAAGTCCAAATAAATCACATCAGCTGCATTACCAATATCCAGGTTTGCACTTACCCCCTCATAGAACCCCAACAGGTTGGTTAGACACGACTTATCTTTCATGAATCCATGCTGTTTGTCAGTTATCATATTATTTTCTGCAATATATTTTTGCATGTCATCCCTTAAAATGCCCTCAAAAACTTTGCATACTACTGATGTCAGGCTTACTGGACGGTAGTTGCCTGGATCTACCCTCTTACCTTTCTTAAATATCGGTACCACATCAGCAATCCTCCAATCCTGAGGCACCAACCCTGTTACAAGTGAGTCTAAAAAGATGAGATACAGCGGTCTGTCGATTACGGAGCTCAATTCCCTCAATATTCGTGGATGAATGCCATCTGGCCCTGGGGATTTGTCAATGTTTAATTTACTCAGACGTAGGCGTACTTCATCTTGTGTTAAATTAATTATATCGGGTGGTGGACTTTGATTTTTCACTTGTTGAATGATCCCTGGTACAGTCAGTTCCTTGGTGAATACAGATGAGAAATGCCTATTTAATATCTCAGTCTTTTGTTTGTCCTCTATAACTAACTTGTTATTATATTTTAAGGGTCCGATACTATCCTTTGTTTTCCTTTTGGCATTAATGTATTTATAAAAGATTTTGGGATTTATTTTAATGTCATTGGCGATTTTTGTTTCAGTAGCTAGTTTTGCTTGTTTGATTTCTTTTTTGCATTGCCTATTGATATCTTTATACTCCTGCAATGCTATTTCTGTATTCTCAGCCTTTAAGATGTTAAACGCCCTTTGTTTTTGTTTTATTATACTTTGTACAGTCTTATTTATCCATAGTGGTTTCTTTTTATTCCTGGACATTTTATTACCAGAGGGTATAAGTTTTTTACAGGACTCTAGCAGTATATCCTTAAACTTACCCCATTTATGTTCGGTATCCCCAGTTATCATGACTCTGTCCCAATCTACACATTTAAGCTCTTCCCTTAATTTGTTGAAATCAGCTTTCCTAAAATTCCAGGTTTTAGCATTCCCCCTTTGAAATGTTCTATTGAATATTATGTCGAAGCTTACCATATTATGATCGCTGGTGCCCAAGTGCTCCCGGACCTGTAGATTTGAAATTGTATCCGGTCTATTTGACAGGACCAGCTCTAGCAAATTATCTCCCCTGGTCGGTTCATCTACCATCTGAGAGAGGAAATGGTCCTGAATGGTGGATAAGAACTTACAGCTTTTAGCAGAACCAGAAGATTCTATGTCCCACTGTATGTCTGGATAGTTGAAATCCCCCATAATAAGAACCCGATTATTATTATTAGCTGCCTTTTCAATTTGTTCCAGCATTTCACCCTCTATTTGTTCAGGTATGTTAGGAGGCTTATAGCAAACTCCAATTAGCATTTTTCCATTATTCCCCTCCCCATGTACATTTACCCATACTGACTCTACATTGTTGCTGTTCCCCTCAATGTCATCATACAACACAGGTTTTAGGTTAGATTTGATAAATATACACACCCCACCACCTTTTTGGCCTTTCCTGTCCTTCCTAAATGTACTATAACCCTGTATGTTTGTCACCCAGTCATGGCTTTCATCCAGCCAGGTTTCCGTAATGCCCACCACATCATAATCCATGGTTGACATAAGAGTCTCCAATTCATTCATTTTGTTTGCAAGACTTCTTGCATTTGCCAGTAGACATTTAATCCTATTAACACCTTTATTACTCCTAGCCTCCCTACGTTCCTTGTATGTCCCATCCCCCCCTAATCCTTCATTGACCCCTACCGTCTCCCTGTCTCTATCTGCTCTATCTATCCCCTTATTTGCTCCACTACCCTCCCTCCCCCCCGATCCTAGTTTAAAAGCTCCTCCATCCGTCTGACCATTTTCTCCCCCAGCACAGCTGCACCTTCCCCATTGAGGTGCAGCCCGTCCCTACCGTAGAGCCTGTAGCCGACTGAGAAGTCGGCCCAGTTCTCCATGAACCCGAACCCTTCCTTCCTGCACCAATTTCTAAGCCACATATTTATCTCCCTAAGCTCCCGCTGTCTTTCTAGTGACGCTCGTGGCACCGGTAGTATTTCTGAAAACACCACCTTGGAGGTCCTGGACTTCAGCTTCTCTCCTAGTTCCCTGTAATCATTTTTAAGGACCTTCCACCTGCCTCTAACTTTGTCATTAGTACCAATGTGCACCATGACCGCTGGGTTTTCCCCAGCCCCACCCAGCAATCTGTCTATCCGATCCACAATATGCCGAACCCGAGCACCCGGCAGACAACACACTGTTCGGCATTCACGGTCTCGGCGACAGATGACCTTGTCTGTCCGCCTAATTATAGAGTCCCCTACCACCAACATCTGTCTGGGCTTTGCTGCACTCCTATTTCCCTCCTTCCTACAGCAGTTGTTTTCCTGGTTGCTAGGAGCAACGTCCTGCTGTAGTGACCGTAGTCCTGGCCCTTCATTCCTGATATCAGCAAAACAGGCATATTTACTAGGTTGTGCCAGGTCAGGACTAGGCTCCCTGACACTTTTTCCCCTACCTCTTCTTCTAACTGTTACCCAACTACCTACCTCTGGGTCCTGATCTTCTCCACCTCCACCCTCCTCCATATCACTGGCCCCAGCCAGAGAAAGCTCAGTGAGCTCTAAACTCCTCTCCAGGTTTGCAATGCCCCTGAGTGTTGCAAGCTGCTTATTTAGATCAGTTACCTTGGCTTCCAAACATGCAACATGCTTGCATCGAGTGCAGACATATTCACCCTCAAACGGCTGCTCAAGGCATGCATACATCTGACAAGATACACACTTGGTAGCATTGTCCATGGAGCACCTATCAAATGGGAATAAACAGTAAAGTAGACAAAGAGAAAAAATAATTAAAAAAACCCAATGGGAAACGTATAAGGATAAATTCAAACTATGTTCTTGTGTCATACTATGTAATTATGTTGAAACTATGCCACACTTATCTTTAAACCCTGCACACTTTGCTGCAGAACCTCGCACGCTCAGCACCTCGCTTGATCTGGCTGGTTTATATAGTTCTACAGGACTTGCAGAAGTTGCCAGAAGCTTCTAGAAACAGGTGTGACTAATGCTACTGATTAAATCCCAAGACAAACTTTTTTTTTGCTTTTTTAACAGTATCACAGACAAACAGACAAACAATTCCCTAATAAAATTAAACAATTACAGTTATCACCACTATGTAATTGTGTTGAAACTATGCCACACTTATCTTTAAACCCTGCACACTTTGCTGCAGAATCTCGCACGCTCAGCACCTTGCTTGATCTGGCTGGTTTATATAGTTCTACAGGACTTGCAGAAGCTGCCAGAAGCTTCTAGAAACAGGTGTGACTAATGCTACTGATTAAATCCCAAGACAAACTTTTTTTTTTTGCTTTTTTAACAGTATCACAGACAAACAGACAAACAATTCACTAATAAAATTAAACAATTACAGTTATCACCACTATGTAATTGTGTTGAAACTATGCCACACTTATCTTTAAACCCTGCACACTTTGCTGCAGAACCTCGCACGCTCAGCACCTCGCTTGATCTGGCTGGTTTATATAGTTCTACAGGACTTGCAGAAGCTGCCAGAAGCTGTTTCTGGCTGTTGTAATGGAATGACAAAAATCTCACTTTCTGACTGCTGTGATCGGATGACGGCAGTCTCATTTTCTGGCTGCTGTGATGGAATGACGACAGTCTCACTTTCTGGCTGCTGTGATAGAATGACGACAGTCTCATTTTCTGGCTGATGTGATGGGACGACGGCACTCTAACTTTCTGGCTGCTGTGATGGGATGACAGCAGTCTCATTTTCTGGCTGCTGTGATGGGATGATGGCAGTCTCACTTTCTGGCTGCTGTGAAGGGATGACGACAGTCTCACTATCTGGCTGTTGTGATGGGATGACTGCTGTCTCACTTTCTGGCTGTTGTGATGAGATGATGGCAGTCTCACGTTCTGGCTGCTGTGGTGGGATGGCGGAAGTCTCACTTTATGGCTTCTGTGATGGGATGACGGCAGTGTCACTTTCTGGCTCTTTCTGGCTGCTGTGATAGGATGATGGTAGTCTAACTTTCTGGCTGCTGTGATGGGATAACGGTAGTCTCAATTTCAAGCTGTTGGGATGGGATGATGGCAGTCTCACTTTCTGGCTGCTGTGATGGGATGACGGAAGTCACACTTTCTGGCTGCTGTGATGGAATGACGACAGTTTCACTTTCTGACTGCTGTGATGGAATGACTGCAGTCTCATTTTCTGGCTGCTGTGATGGAATGATGACTGTCTCATTTTTGTGGCTGCTGTGATGGGATGACGGCAGTCTCATTTTCTGGCTGATGTGAAGGGATGACGGCACTCTCACTTTTTGGCTGCTGTGATGGGATGACGGCAGTCTCAATTTCTGGCAGCTTTGATAGAATGATGACAGTCTGACTTTCTGGCTGCTGTGCTGGAATGACGACAGTCTCACTTTCTGGCTGCTGTGATGGAATGACGACAGTCTAATTTTCTAGCTGATGTGATGGGATGATGGCAGTCTCACTTTCTGTCTGCTGTGATGGGATGATGGCTGTCTCACTTTCTGGCTGCTGTGATGGGATGACTGCAGTCTCACTATCTGGCTGCTGTAATGGGATGACGGAAGTCACACTTTCTGACTGCTGTGATGCAATGACGACAGTCTCACTTTCTGGCTGCTGTGATGAGATGACGGCAGTCTCACTTTCTGACTGCTGTGATGGGATGACTGTAGTCTCACTTTCTGGCTGCTGTGATGGATTGTCGACAGTCTCAATTTCTGGCTGTTGTGGTGGAATGACGAAACTCTCACTTTCTGGCTGCTGTGATCGGATGACTACAGTCTCACTTTCTGGCTGCTGTGATAGAATAACGACCGTCTCATTTTCTGGCTGATGTGATGGGACGATGGCACTCTCACTTTCTGGCTGCTGTGATGGGATGCCAGCAGTCTCATTTTCTGGCTGCTGTGATGGGATGATGGCAGTCTCACTTTCTGGCTGCTGTGATGGGATGACGGAAGTCTCACTATCTGGCTGCTGTGATGGAATGACAATAGTCTCACTTTCTGGCTGCTGAGATGGAATGACGTCTAATTTTATAGCTGATGTGATGGGATGATGGCATTCTCACTTTCTGTCTGCTGTGATGGGAAGACTGCAGTCTCACTTTCTGGCTGCTGTGATGGGATGACAGCAGTCTCACTTTCTGGCTGCTAGGTTGGGATGATGGCAGTCTCACTTTCTGGCTGCTGTGATGGGATGACTGCAGTCTCACTATCTGGCTGCTGTAATGGGATGACGGAAGTCACACATTCTGGCTGCTGTGATGCAATGACGACAGTCTCACTTTCTGGCTGCTGTGATGAGATGACGGCAGTCTCACTTTATGTCTGCTGTGATGGGATGACTGTAGTCTCACTTTCTGGCTGCTGTGATGGATTGTCGACAGTCTCAATTTCTGGCTGTTGTGGTGGAATGACGAAACTCTCACTTTCTGGCTACTGTGATGGAATGTCGACAGTCTCACTTTCTGGCTGCTGTGATCGGATGACGGCAGTCTCATTTTCTGGCTGCTGTGATGGAATGATGACAGTCTCACTTTCTGGCTGCTGTGATAGAATAAACACCGTCTCATTTTCTGGCTAATGTGATGGGACGATGGCACTCTCACTTTCTGGCTGCTGTGATGGGATGCCAGCAGTCTCATTTTCTGGCTGCTGTGATGTGATGATGGCAGTCTCACTTTCTGGCTGCTGTGATGAGATGACGGCAGTCTCACTTTCTGACTGCTGTGATGGGATGACTGTAGTCTCACTTTCTGGCTGCTGTGATGGATTGTCGACAGTCTCAATTTCTGGCTGTTGTGGTGGAATGACGAAACTCTCACTTTCTGGCTGCTGTGATCGGATGACGGCAGTCTCACTTTCTGGCTGCTGTGATAGAATAACGACCGTCTCATTTTCTGGCTGATGTGATGGGACGATGGCACTCTCACTTTCTGGCTGCTGTGATGGGATGCCAGCAGTCTCACTTTCTGGCTGCTGTGATGGGATGACGGAAGTCTCACTATCTGGCTTATGTGATGGAATGACAATAGTCTCACTTTCTGGCTGCTGTGATGGAATGACGTCTCATTTTATAGCTGATGTGATGGGATGATGGCATTCTCACTTTCTGTCTGCTGTGATGGGATAATGGCTGTCTCACTTTCTGGCTGCTGTGATGGGAAGACTGCAGTCTCACTTTCTGGCTGCTGTGATGGGATGACAGCAGTCTCACTTTCTGGCTGCTAGGTTGGGATGATGGCAGTCTCACTTTCTGGATGCTGTGATGGGATGACTGCAGTCTCACTATCTGGCTGCTGTGATGGGATGACAGCAGTCTCCCTTTCAGGCTGCTGTGATGGATTGATGACAGTCTCACTTTCTGGCTGCTGTGAAGGAATGATGACAGCCTCATTTTCTGGCTGATTTGATGTGATGACGGCAGTCTCACTTTCTGGCTGCTGTGATGGGCTGATGGCAGTTTCACTTTCGAGCTGCTGTGATGGGATGACGGCAGTCTCACTTTCTGGCTGCTGTGATGGAATGTCGACAGTCTCAATTTCTGGCTGTTGTGGTAGAATGACGAAAGTCTCACTTTCTGGCTACTGTAATGGAATGTCGACCGTCTCAATTTCTGGCTGTTGTGATGGGATGACTGCAGTCTCATTTTCTGGCTGTTGTGATGGGATGACTGCTATCTAACTGTCTGGCTGTTGTGATGGGATGACTGCTGTCTCACTTTCTGGCTGTTGTGATGAGATGATGGCAGTCTCACGTTCTGGCTGCTGTGGTGGGATGGCGGAAGTCTCACTTTATGGCTTCTGTGATGGGATGACGGCAGTGTCACTTTCTGGCTCTTTCTGGCTGCTGTGATAGGATGACGGTAGTCTAACTTTCTGGCTGCTGTGATGGGATAACGGTAGTCTCAATTTCAAGCTGTTGGGATGGGAGGACGGCAGTCTCACTTTCTGGCTGCTGTGATGGGATGACGGCAGTCTCACTTTCTGGCTGCTGTGATGGGATGACGGCAGTCTCACTTTCCGTCTGCTGTGATGGGATAATGGCAGTCTCACTTCGAGGCTGCTGTGATGGGATGACTGCAGTCTCAATATCTGGCTGCTATGATGGGATGACGGAATTTACACTTTCTGGCTGCTGTGATGGGATGACGACAGTCTCACTTTCTGGTTGCTGTGACGGAATGACGACAGCCTAATTTTCTGGCTGATTTGATGGGATGACAGCAGTCTCACTTTCTGGCTGCTGTGATTGGCTGATGGCAGTTTCACTTTCTGGCTGCTGTGATGGGATGATGGCTGTCTCACTTTCTGGCTGCTGTGATGGGATGACGGCAGTCTCATTTTCTGGCTGTTGTGATGGGATAACTGCAGTCTCACTTTCTGGCTGCTGTGATGAGGTAAGAGTAGTCTCTGTGATGGGATGACTGCAGTCTCACTTTCTGGCTGCTGTGATGGAATGTGGACAGTCTCAATTTCGGGCTGTTGCAGTGGAATGACGAAAGTCTCACTTTCCGGCTGCTGTGATGGAATGTCGATTGTCTCAATTTCTGGCTGTTGTGGTGGAATGACGAAAATCTCACTTTCTGGCTGCTGTGATGGGATGACTGCAGTCTCATTTTCTGGCTGCTGTGATAAAATGACGACAGTCTTACTTTCTGGCTGCTGTGATAGAATGACGACTGTCTAATTTTCTGGCTGATGTGATGGGATGACAGCAGTCTCACTTTCTGGCTGCTGTGATTGGCTGATGGCAGTTTCACTTTCTGGCTGCTGTGATGGGATGACGGCAGTCTCATTTTCTGGCTGTTGTGATGGGATAACTGCAGTCTCACTTTCTGGCTGCTGTGATGAGGTAAGAGTAGTCTCTGTGATGGGATGACAGCAGTCTCACTTTCTGGCTGCTGTGATGAGATGACGACAGTCTCACTCTCTGACTGCTGTGATGGGATGACTGCAGTCTCACTTTCTGGCTGCTGTGATGGAATGTGGACAGTCTCAATTTCGGGCTGTTGCAGTGGAATGACGAAAGTCTCACTTTCCGGCTGCTGTGATGGAATGTCGATTGTCTCAATTTCTGGCTGTTGTGGTGGAATGACGAAAATCTCACTTTCTGGCTGCTGTGATGGGATGACTGCAGTCTCATTTTCTGGCTGCTGTGATAAAATGACGACAGTCTTACTTTCTGGCTGCTGTGATAGAATGACGACAGTCTCATTTTCTGGCTGATGTGATGGGACGACGGCACTCTCACGTTCTGGCTGCTGTGATGGGATGACAGCAGTCTCATTTTCTGGCTGCCATGATGGGATGATGGCAGTCTCACTATCTGGCTGCAGTGATGGGATGACGGCAGTCTCACTATCTGGCTGCTGTGATGGGATGACTGCAGTCTCCCTTTCTGACTGCTGTGATGAAATGACGGCAGTCTCATTTTCTGGCTTTTGTAATGGGATGACTGCAGTCTCACTTTCTGGCTGTTGTGATTATATGATGGCAGTCTCACTTTCTGGCTGCTGTGGTGGGATGGCGGAAGTCTCACTTAATGGCTTCTGTGATGGGATGACGGCAGTGTCACTTTCTGGCTTCTGTGATGGGATGACGGCAGTGTCACTTTCTGGCTGCTGTGATGGGATGACTGAGGTCTAAATTTCAGGCTGATGGGATGGGATGACGGCAGTCTCACTTTCTAGCTGTTGGGATGGGATGACGGCAGTCTCACTTTCTGGCTGCTGTGATGGGATAACGGTAGTCTCAATTTCAAGCTGTTGGGATGGGATGACGGCAGTCTCACTTTCTGGCTGCTGTGATAGGATGACTGCTGTCTCTCTGTCTGGCTGTTGTGATGGGATGACTGCTGTCTCACTTTCTGGGTGTTGTGATGAGTGGAGGGCAATCTCACTTTCTGGGTGCTGTGATGGGTTGAAGGCATTCTCATTTTTTGGCTACTGTGATGAGATGACGGCAGTCTCACATTCTGTCTACTGAGGTGGGATGGCAGCAGTCTCTTTTAATGGCTGCTCTGATGGGGTGACAGCAGTCTCACTTTCTGGCTGCTGTGATGGGATGACGGCAGTCTCATTTTCTGGCTGCTGTGATAAAATGACGACAGTCTTACTTTCTGGCTGCTGTGATAGAATGACGACAGTCTCATTTTCTGGCTGATGTGATAGGACGACGGCACTCTCACGTTCTGGCTGCTGTGATGGGATGACAGCAGTCTCATTTTCTGGCTGCCATGATGGGATGATGGCAGTCTCACTATCTGGCTGCAGTGATGGGATGACGGCAGTCTCACTATCTGGCTGCTGTGATGGGATGACTGCAGTCTCCCTTTCTGACTGCTGTGATGAAATGACGGCAGTCTCATTTTCTGGCTTTTGTAATGGGATGACTGCAGTCTCACTTTCTGGCTGTTGTGATGATATGATGGCAGTCTCACTTTCTGGCTGCTGTGGTGGGATGGCGGAAGTCTCACTTAATGGCTTCTGTGATGGGATGACGGCAGTGTCACTTTCTGGCTTCTGTGATGGGATGACGGCAGTGTCACTTTCTGGCTGCTGTGATGGGATGACTGAGGTCTAAATTTCAGGCTGTTGGGATGGGATGACGGCAGTCTCACTTTCTAGCTGTTGGGATGGGATGACGGCAGTCTCACTTTCTGGCTGCTGTGATGGGATAACGGTAGTCTCAATTTCAAGCTGTTGGGATGGGATGACGGCAGTCTCACTTTCTGGCTGCTGTGATAGGATGACTGCTGTCTCTCTGTCTGGCTGTTGTGATGGGATGACTGCTGTCTCACTTTCTGGGTGTTGTGATGAGTGGAGGGCAATCTCACTTTCTGGGTGCTGTGATGGGTTGAAGGCATTCTCATTTTTTGGCTACTGTGATGAGATGACGGCAGTCTCACTTTCTGTCTACTGAGGTGGGATGGCAGCAGTCTCTTTTAATGGCTGCTCTGATGGGGTGACAGCAGTCTCACTTTCTGGCTGCTGTGATCGGATGACGGCGGTTACACTTTCTGGCTGCTGTGATGGGATGACGGCAGTCGCATTTTCTAGCTGCTTTGATGGGATTACGGCAGTCTCACTTTCTGGCTGCTGTGATTGGATGACGTCAGTCTCACTTTCTGGCTGCTCTGTTGGGAAGACGGCAGTCTCATTTTCTAGCTGCTGTGATGGGATTACGGCAGTCTCACTTTCTGTCTACTGTGATGGGATGATGGCAGTCTCACTTCGAGGCTGCTGTGATGAGATGATGGCAGTCTCACTTCCTGGCTGCTGTGATGGGATGACGGTAGTCTCACTTTCTGGCTTCTGTGGTGGGATGACTGCAGTCTCACTTTCTGGCTGCTATGATGGAATGACGACAGTCTAATTTTCTAGCTGATGTGATGGGATGATGGCAGTCTCAGTTTCTGTCTGCTGTGATGGGATGATGGCTGTCTCACTTTCTGGCTGCTGTGATGGGATGATGGCTGTCTCACTTTCTGGCTGCTGTGATGTGATTATGGCAGTTTCACTTTATGGCTGCTGTGATGGGATGACTGCAGTCTAATTTTCTAGCTGATGTGATGAGATGATGGCAGTCTCACTTTCTGTCTGCTTTGATGGGATGATGGCTGTCTCACTTTCTAGTTCCTGTAATTGGAAGAATGCAGTCTCACTTTCTGGCTGCTGTGATGGGATGACATCAGTCTCACTTTCTGGCTGCTTTGATGGGATGATGGCAGTCTCACTTTCTGGCTGCTGTGATGGGATGACTGCAGTCTCACAATCTGGCTGCTGTGATGGGATGACGGAAGTCACACTTTCTGGCTGCTGTGATGAAATTACGACAGTTTCATTTTCTGGCTGATTTGATGGGATGACGGCAGTCTCACTTTCTGGCTGCTGTGATGGGCTGATGGCAGTTTCACTTTCTAGCTGCTGTGATGGGATGACGGCAGTCTCACTTACTGGCTGCTGTGATGGAATGACGACTGTCTCATTTTTGTGGCTGCTGTGATGGGATGACGGCAGTCTCATTTTCTGGCTGATGTGAAGGGATGACGGCAGTCTCACTTTTTGGCTGCTGTGATGGGATGATGGCAGTTTCACTTTCTGGCTGCTTTGATGGGATAATTGCTGTCTCACTTTCTGGCTGCTATGATGGGATGACGGCAGTCTCACGTTCTGGCTGCTGTGATGGGCTGAAGGCAGTCTCACTTTCTGGCAGCTTTGATAGAATGACAACATTCTCACTTTCTGGTTGCTGTGATGGAATGAAGACAGTCTCACTTTCTGGCTGCTGTGCTGGAATGACGAGAGTCTAATTTTCTAGCTGATGTGATGGGATGATGGCAGTCTCACTTTCTGTCTGCTGTGATGGGATGATGGCTGTCTCACTTTCTGGCTGCTGTGATGGGAAGACTGCAGTCTCACTTTCTGGCTGCTGTGATGGGATGACAGCAGTCTCACTTTCTGGCTGCTATGATGGGATGATGGCAGTCTCACTTTCTGGCTGCTGTGATGGGATGACTGCAGTCTCACTATCTGGCTGCTGTGATGGGATGACGGAAGTCACACTTTCTGACTGCTGTGATGGAATGACGACAGTTTCACTTTCTGGCTGCTGTGATGAGATGACGGCAGTCTCACTTTCTGACTGCTGTGATAGGATGACTGCAGTCTCACTTTTTGGCTGCTGTGATGGAATGTCGACAGTCTCAATTTCTAGCTGTTGTGGTGGAATGACGAAACTCTCACTTTTTGGCTGCTGTGATGGGATGATGGCTGTCTCACTTTCTAGCTGTTGGGATGGGATGACGGCAGTCTCACTTTCTGGCTGTTGGGATGAGATGACGGCAGTCTCACTTTCTAGCTGTTGAGATGGGATGACGGCAGTCTCACTTTCTGGCCGCTGTGATGGGATAACGGTAGTCTCAATTTCAA
Organism: Anomaloglossus baeobatrachus; assembly: GCF_048569485.1. Lineage (NCBI taxonomy): Eukaryota > Metazoa > Chordata > Amphibia > Anura > Aromobatidae > Anomaloglossus > Anomaloglossus baeobatrachus. The sequence continues at coordinate 582,531,988 of NC_134357.1, forward strand.
GCTGTTGGGATGGGATGACGGCAGTCTAACTTTCTGGCTGCTGTGATGGGATGACTGCTGTCTCTCTTTCTGGCTGTTGCGATGGGATGACTGCTGTGTCACTTTCTGGGTGTTGTGATGGGTTGAAGGCATTCTCACTTTTTGGCTACTGTGATGAGATGACGGCAGTCTCACTTTCTGTCTACTGTGGTGGGATGGCAGCAGTCTCTTTTAATTGCTGCTATGATGGGGTGACAGCAGTCTCATTTTCTGGCTGCTGTGATGGGTTGACGGCGGTTACACTTTCTGGCTGCTGTGATGGGATGACGGCAGTCGCATTTTCTAGCTGCTGTGATGGGATTACGGCATTCTCACTTTCTTGCTGCTGTGATGGGAAGACTGCAGTTTCACTTTCTGGCTGCTTTGATGGGATGACAGCAGTCTCACTTTCTGGCTGCTATGATGGGATGATGGCAGTCTTACTTTCTGGCTGCTGTGATAGGATAATTGCAGTCTCACTTTCTGGCTGCTGTGATGGAATGTCGACAGTCTCAATTTCTGGCTGTTGTGGTGGAATGACGAACTCTCACTTTCTGGCTGCTGTGAAGGAATGTCGACAGTCTCACTTTCTGGCTGCTGTGATCGGATGACGGCACTCTCATTTTCTGGCTGCTGTGATGGAATGATGACAGTCTAACTTTCTGGCTGCTGTGATAGAATGACAACAGTATCACTTTCTGGCTGCTGTGATGGGCTGATGGCAGTTTCACTTTCTGGCTACTGTGATGGGATGATTGCTGTCTCACTTTCTGACTGCTGTGATGGGATGACGGCAGTCTCACTTTCTGACTGCTGTGATGGAATGACGACTGTCTCATTTTTGTGGCTTCTGTGATGGGATGACGGCAGTCTCACTTTCTGACTGCTGTGATGGGATGACTGCAGTATCACTTTCTGGCTGCTGTGATGGAATGTCGACAGTCTCAATTTCTGGCTGTTGTGGTGGAATGACAAAAGTCTCACTTTCTGACTGCTGTGATTGGATGACGGCAGTCTCACTTTCTGGCTGTTGTGATGGGATGACAGCAGTCTCACTTTCTGGCTGCTATGATGGGATGATGGCAGTCTCACTTTCTGGCTGCTGTGATGGAATGACTGCAGTCTCACTATCTGGCTGCTATGATGGGATGACGGAAGTCACAATTTCTGACTGCTGTGATGGAATGACGACAGTCTCACTTTCTGGCTGCTGTGATGAGATGATGGCAGTCTCACTTTCTGACTGCTGTGATAGGATGACTGCAGTCTCACTTTCTGGCTGCTGTGATGGAATGTCGACAGTCTCAATTTCTGGCTGTTGTGGTGGAATCACGAAACTCTCACTTTCTCGCAGCTGTGATGGGATGATGGCAGTATCACTTTCTGGCTGCTATGATGGGATGATGGCAGTCTCACTTTCTGGCTGCTGTGATAGGATGACTGCAGTCTCACTTTCTGGCTGCTGTGATGGAATGTCGACAGTCTCAATTTCTGGCTGTTGTGGTGGAATGACGAAAGTCTCACTTTCTGGCTGGTTTGATGGGATGACGGCAGTATCACTTTCTGGCTGCTGTGATGGGATGATTGCTGTCTCACTTTCTGACTGCTGTGATGGGATGACGGCAGACTCATTTTCTGGCTGCTTTGATGGAATGACGACTGTCTCATTTTTGTGGCTGCTGTGATGGGATGACGGCAGTATCACTTTCTGACTACTGTGATGGGATGACTGCAGTCTCACTTTCTGGCTGCTGTGATGGAATGTCGACAGTCTCAATTTCTAGCTGTTGTGGTAGAATGACGAAAGTCTTACTTTCTGGCTACTGTGATGGATTGTCGACCGACTCAATTTCTGGCTGTTGTGGTGGAATGACAAAAGTCTTACTTTCTGACTGCTGTGATTGGATGACGGCAGTCTAATTTTCTGGCTGATGTGATGGGACGACGGCACTCTCACTTTGTGGCTGCTGTGATGGGATGACAGCAGTCTCATTTTCTGGCTGCTGTGATGGGATGATGGCAGTCTCACATTCTGGCTGCTGTGATGGGATGACGGCAGTCTCACTATCTGGCTGCTGTGATGGGATGACTGCAGTCTCCCTTTCTGACTGCTGTGATGTGATGACGGCAGTCTCATTTTCTGGCTGTTGTGATGGGATGACTGCTATCAAACTTTCTGGCTGTTGTGAAGGGATGACTGCTGTCTCACTTTCTGGCTGTAGTGATGAGATGATGGCAGTCTCACGTTCTGGCTGCTGTGGTGGGATGGCGGAAGTCTCACTTTATGGCTTCTGTGATGGGATAACGGCAGTGTCACTTTCTGGCTGCTGTGAATGGATGACTGCAGTCTCACTTTCTAGCTGTTGGGATGGGATGACGGCAGTCTCACTTTCTGGCTGCTGTGATGGGATAACGGTAGTCTTAATTTCAAGCTGTTGGGATGGGATGACGGCAGTCTCACTTTCTGGCTGCTGTGATGGGATGACTGCTGTCTCTCTTTCTGGCTGTTGTGATGGGACGACTGCTGTCTCACTTTCTGGGTGTTGTGATGGGTTGAAGGCATTCTCACTTTCTGGCTAATGTGATGAGATGATGGCAGTCTCACTTTCTGTCTACTGTGGTGGGATGGCAGCAGTTTCTTTTAATGGCTGCTCTGATGGGGTGACAGCAGTATCACTTTCTGGCTGCTGTGATCGGATGACGGCGGTTACACTTTCTGGCTGCTGTGATGGGATGACGGCAGTCGCATTTTCTAGCTGCTGTGATGGGATTACGGCAGTCTCACTTTCTGGCTGCTGTGATTGGATGACGTCAGTCTCACTTTCTGGCTGCTGTGTTGGGATGACGGCAGTCTCATTTTCTAGCTGCTGTGATGGGATTACTGCAGTTTCACTTTCTGTCTACTGTGATGGGATGACGGCAGTGTTACTTTCTGGCTGCTGTGATGGGAGGACGGCAGTCTCACTTTCCATCTGCTGTGATGGGATGATGGCAGTCTCACTTCGAGGCTGCTGTGATGAGATGATGGCAGTCTCACTTCCTGGCTGCTGTGATGGGATGACCGTAGTCTCACTTTCTGGCTTCTGTGGTGGGATAACTGCAGTGTCACTTTCTGGCTGCTATGATGGAATGACGACAGTCTAATTTTCTAGCTGATGTGATGGGATGATGGCAGTCTCAGTTACTGTCTGCTGTGATGGGATGATGGCTGTCTCACTTTCTGGCTGCTGTGATGGGATGATGGCTGTCTCACTTTCTGGCTGCTGTGATGGAATGACGACTGTCTCATTTTTGTGGCTGCTGTGATGGGATGACGGTAGTCTCACTTTCTGACTGCTGTGATAGGATGACTGCAGTCTCACTTTCTGGCTGCTGTGATGGAATGTCGACAGTCTCAATTTCTGGCTGTTGTGGTAGAATGACGAAAGTCTTACTTTCTGGCTACTGTGATGGATTGTCGACCTCCTCATTTTCTGGCTGTTGTGGTGGAATGACAAAAGTCTCACTTTCTGACTGCTATGATTGGATGACGGCAGTCTCATTTTCTGGCTGCTGTGATGGAATGACGACAGTCTCACTTTCTGGCTGCTGTGATAGAATGACGACAGTCTCATTTTCTTGCTGATGTGATGAGACGACGGCACTCTCACTTTCTGGCTGCTGTGATGGGATGACAGCAATCTCATTTTCTGGCTGCTGTGATGGCATGATGGCAGTCTCACTTTCTGGCTGCTGTGATGGGATGACGGCAGTCTCCCATTCTGACTGCTGTGATGTGATGACGGCAGTCTCATTTTCTGGCTGTTGTGATGGGATGACTGCTATCTAACTTTTCTGGCTGTTGTGATGGGATGACTGCTGTCTCACTTTCTGGCTGTTGTGATGAGATAATGGCAATCTCACGTTCTGGCTGCTGTGGTGGGATGGCGGAAGTCTCACCTTATGGCTTCTGTGATGGGATGACGGCAGTGTAACTTTCTGGCTCTTTCTGGCTGCTGTGATGGGATGACGGCAGTCTCACTTTCTGGCTGCTGTGATGGGATGACGGAAGTCACACTTTCTGACTGCTGTGATGGAATGACGACAGTCTCACTTTCTGGCTGCTGTGATGAGATGACGGCAGTCTCACTTTCTGACTGCTGTGATAGGATGACTGCAGTCTCACTTTCTGGCTGCTGTGATGGAATGTCGATAGTCTCAATTTCTGGCTGTTGTGGTGGAATGACGAAACTCTCCCTTTCTGGCTGCTGTGATGGGATGATGGCTGTCTCACTTTCTGGCTGCTGTGATGGGAAGACTGCAGTCTCACTTTCTGGCTGCTGTGATGGGATGACAGCAGTCTCACTTTCTGGCTGCTATGATGGGATGATGGCAGTCTCACTTTCTGGCTGCTGTGATAGGATGACTGCAGTCTCACTTTCTGGCTGCTGTGATGGAATGTCGACAGTCTCAATTTCTGGCTGTTGTGGTGGAATGACGAAAGTCTCATTTTCTGGCTGCTGTGATCGGATGACGGCAGTCTCATTTTCTGGCTGCTGTGATGGAATGATGACAGTCTCACTTTCTGGCTGCTGTGATAGAATGACGACAGTCTCATTTTCTGGCTGGTTTGATGGGTTGACGGCAGTATCACTTTCTGGCTGCTGTGATGGGCTGATGGCAGTTTCACTTTGTGGCTGCTGTGATGGGATGATTGCTGTCTCACTTTCTGGCTGCTGTGATGGAATGACGACTGTCTCATTTTTGTGGCTGCTGTGATGGGATGACGGCAGTCTCACTTTCTGACTGCTGTGATGGGATGACTGCAGTCTCACTTTCTGGCTGCTGTGATGGAATGTCGACAGTCTCAATTTCTGGCTGTTGTGGTAGAATGACGAAAGTCTTACTTTCTGGCTACTGTGATGGATTGTCAACCTCCTCAATTTCTGGCTGTTGTGGTGGAATGACGAAAGTCTCACTTTCTGGCTGCTGTAATCGGATGACGGCAGTCTCATTTTCTGGCTGCTGTGATGGAATGACGACAGTCTCACATTCTGGCTGCTGTGATAGAATGACGACAGTCTCATTTTCTTGCTGATGTGATGGGACGACGGCACTCTCACTTTCTGGCTGCTGTGATGGGATGACAGCAATCTCATTTTCTGGCTGCTGTGATGGGATGATGGCAGTCTCACTTTCTGGCTGCTGTGATGGGATGACGGCAGTCTCCCTTTCTGACTGCTGTGATGTGATGACGGCAGTCTCATTTTCTGGCTGTTGTGATGGGATGACTGCTATCTAACTTTTCTGTCTGTTGTGATGGGATGACTGCTGTCTCACTTTCTGGCTGTTGTGATGAGATAATGGCAATCTCACGTTCTGGCTGCTGTGGTGGGATGGCGGAAGTCTCACCTTATGGCTTCTGTGATGGGATGACGGCAGTGTATTTTTCTGGCTCTTTCTGGCTGCTGTGATGGGATGACGGCAGTCTCACTTTCTGGCTTCTGTGATGGGATGACGGCAGTCTCACTTTCTGGCTGCTGTGATGGGATGACAGCAGTCTCACTTTCTGGCTGCTATGATGGGATGATGGCAGTCTCACTTTCTGGCTGCTGTGATGGGATGACTGCAGTCTCACTATCTGGCTGCTGTGATGGGATGACGGAAGTCACACTTTCTGACTGCTGTGATGGAATGACGACAGTCTCACTTTCTGGCTGCTGTGATGAGATGACGGCAGTCTCACTTTCTAACTGCTGTGATAGGATGACTGCAGTCTCACTTTCTGGCTGCTGTGATGGAATGTCGACAGTCTCAATTTCTGGCTGTTGTGGTGGAATGACGAAAGTCTCACTTTCTGGCTGCTGTGATGGGATGATGGCTGTCTCACTTTCTGGCTGCTGTGATGGGAAGACTGCAGTCTCACTTTCTGGCTGCTGTGATGGGATGACAGCAGTCTCACTTTCTGGCTGCTATGATGGGATGATGGCAGTCTCGCTTTCTGGCTGCTGTGATAGGATGACTGCAGTCTCACTTTCTGGCTGCTGTGATGGAATGTCGACAGTCTCAATTTCTGGCTGTTGTGGTGGAATGACGAAACTCTCACTTTCTGGCTGCTGTGAAGGAATGTCGACAGTCTCAATTTCTGGCTGTTCTGGTGGAATGACGAAAGTCTCACTTTCTGGCTGCTGTGATCGGATGACGGCAGTCTCATTTTATGGCTCCTGTGATGGAATGATGACAGTCTTACTTTCTGGCTGCTGTGATAGAATGACGACAGTCTCATTTTCTGGCTGGTTTGATGGGTTGACGGCAGTATCACTTTCTGGTTGCTGTGATGGGCTGATGGCAGTTTCACTTTCTGGCTGCTGTGATGGGATGATTGCTGTCTCAGTTTCTGACTGCTGTGATGGGATGATGGCAGTCTCACTTTCTGGCTGCTGTGATGGAATGACGACTGTCTCATTTTTGTGGCTGCTGTGATGAGATGACGGCAGTCTCACTTTCTGACTGCTGTGATAGGATGACTGCAGTCTCACTTTCTGGCTGCTGTGATGGAATGTCGACAGTCTCAATTTCTGGCTGTTGTGGTGGAATGACGAAACTCTCACTTTCTGGCTGCTGTGATGGGATGATGGCTGTCTCACTTTCTGGCTGCTGTGATGGGAAGACTGCAGTCTCACTTTCTGGCTGCTGTGATGGGATGACAGCAGTCTCACTTTCTGGCTGCTGTGATAGGATGACTGCAGTCTCACTTTCTGGCTGCTGTGATGGAATGTCGACAGTCTCAATTTCTGGCTGTTGTGGTGGAATGACGAAACTCTCACGTTCTGGCTGCTGTGATGGAATGTCGACAGTCTCAATTTATGGCTGTTGTGGTGGAATGACGAAAGTCTCACTTTCTGGCTGCTGTGATCGGATGACGGTAGTCTCATTTTCTGGCTGCTGTGATGGAATGATGACAGTCTCACTTTCTGGCTGCTGTGATAGAATGACGACAGTCTCATTTTCTGGCTGGTTTGATGGGTTGACGGCAGTATCACTTTCTGGCTGCTGTGATGGGCTGATGGCAGTTTCACTTTCTGGCTGCTGTGATGGGATGATTGCTGTCTAACTTTCTGACTGCTGTGATGGGATGACGGCAGTCTCACTTTCTGGCTGCTGTGATGGAATGACGACTGTCTCATTTTTGAGGCTGCTGTGATGGGATGACGGCAGTCTCACTTTCTGACTGCTGTGATGGGATGACTGCAGTATCACTTTCTGGCTGCTGTGATGGAATGTCGACAGTCTCAATTTCTGGCTGTTGTGGTAGAATGACGAAAGTCTTACTTTCTGGCTACTGTGATGGATTGTCGACCTCCTCAATTTCTGGCTGTTGTAGTGGAATGACAAAAGTCTCACTTCCTGACTGCTGTGATTGGATGACGGTAGTCTCATTTTCTGGCTGCTGTGATGGAATGACGACAGTCTCACTTTCTGGCTGCTGTGATAGAATGACGACAGTCTCATTTTCTTGCTGATGTGATGGGACGACGGCACTCTCACTTTCTGGCTGCTGTGATGGGATGACAGCAATCTCATTTTCTGGCTGCTGTGATGGGATGATGGCAGTCTCACTTTCTGGCTGCTGTGATGGGATGACGGCAGTCTCACTTTCTGGCTGCTGTGATGGGATGACTGCAGTCTCCCTTTCTGACTGCTGTGATGTGATGACGGCAGTCTCATTTTCTGGCTGTTAAGATGGGATGACTGCTATCTAACTTTTCTGACTGTTGTAATGGGATGACTGCTGTCTCACTTTCTGGCTGTTGTGATGAGATGATGGCAGTCTCACGTTCTGGCTGCTGTGGTGGGATGGCGGAAGTCTCACCTTATGGCTTCTGTGATGGGCTGACGGCAGTGTAACTTTCTGGCTCTTTCTGGCTGCTGTGATGGGATGACGGCAGTCTCATTTTCTGGCTGCTGTGTTGGGATGACGGCAGTCTCACTTTCTGGCTGCTGTGATGGGATGACGGCTGTCTCATTTTTGTGGCTGCTGTGATGGGATGACGGCAGTCTCATTTTCTGGCTGATGTGAAGGGATGACGGAAGTCTCACTTTTTGGCTGCTGTGATGGGATGACGGCAGTCTCACTTTCTGGCTGCTGTGATAGGATGACTGCAGTCTAAATTTCTGGCTGTTGGGATGGGATCACGGCAGTCTCACTTTCTAGCTGTTGAGATGGGATAACGGTAGTCTCAATTTCAAGCTGTTGGGATGGGATGACGGCAGTCTCACTTTCTGGGTGTTGTGATGGGTTGAAGGCATTCTCACTTTTTGGCTACTGTGAGGAGATGACGGCAGTCTCACTTTCTGTCTACTGTGGTGGGAAGGCAGCAGTTTCTTTTAATGGCTGCTCTGATGGGGTGACAGCAGTCTCACTTTCTGGCTGCTGTGATCGGATGACGGCGGTTACACTTTCTGGCTGCTGTGATGGGATGACGGCAGTCGCATTTTCTAGCTGCTGTGATGGGATTATGGCAGTCTCACTTTCTGGTTGCTGTGATTGGATGACGTCAGTCTCACTTTCTGGCTGCTGTGTTGGGATGACGGCAGTCTCATTTTCTAGCTGCTGTGATGGGATTACTGCAGTCTCACTTTCTGTCTACTGTGATGGGATGACGGCAGTGTTACTTTCTGGCTGCTGTGATGGGAGGACGGCAGTCTCACTTTCCATCTGCTGTGATGGGATGATGGCAGTCTCACTTCGAGGCTGCTGTGATGAGATGATGGCAGTCTCACTTCCTGGCTGCTGTGATGAGATGACCGTAGTCTCACTTTCTGGCTTCTGTGGTGGGATGACTGCAGTGTCACTTTCTGGCTGCTATGATGGAATGACGAAAGTCTAATTTTCTAGCTGATGTGATGGGATGATGGCAGTCTCAGTTACTGGCTGCTGTGATGGGATGATGGCAGTCTCACTTTCTGGCTGCTGTGTTGGGATGACGGCAGTCTCACTATCTGGCTGCTGTGATGGGATGACTGCAGTCTCCCTTTCTGACTGCTGTGATGTGATAACGGCAGTCTCATTTTCTGGCTGTTAAGATGGGATGACTGCTATCTAACTTTTCTGGCTGTTGTGATGGGATGACTGCTGTCTCACTTTCTGGCTGTTGTGATGAGATGATGGCAATCTTACGTTCTGGCTGCTGTGGTGGGATGGCGGAAGTCTCACCTTATGGCTTCTGTGATGGGATGACGGCAGTGTAACTTTCTGGCTCTTTCTGGCTGCTGTGATGGGATGACGGCAGTCTCACTTTCTGGCTGCTGTGATGGGATGACGGAAGTCACACTTTCTGGCTGCTGTGATGGAATGTCGACAGTCTCAATTTCTGGCTGTTGTGGTGGAATGACGAAACTCTCACTTTCTGGTTGCTGTGATGGGATGATGGCTGTCTCACTTTCTGGCTGCTGTGATGGGAAGACTGCAGTCTCACTTTCTGACTGCTGTGATGGGATGACAGCAGTCTCACTTTCTGGCTGCTGTGATAGGATGACTGCAGTCTCACTTTCTGGCTGCTGTGATGGAATGTCGACAGTCTCAATTTCTGGCTGTTGTGGTGGAATGACGAAACTCTCACGTTCTGGCTGCTGTGAAGGAATGTCGACAGTCTCAATTTATGGCTGTTGTGGTGGAATGACGAAAGTCTCACTTTCTGGCTGCTGTGATCGGATGACGGTAGTCTCATTTTCTGGCTGCTGTGATGGAATGATGACAGTCTCACTTTCTGGCTGCTGTGATAGAATGACGACAGTCTCATTTTCTGGCTGGTTTGATGGGTTGACGGCAGTATTACTTTCTGGCTGCTGTGATGGGCTGATGGCAGTTTCACTTTCTGGCTGCTGTGATGGGATGATTGCTGTCTAACTTTCTGACTGCTGTGATGGGATGACGGCAGTCTCACTTTCTGGCTGCTGTGATGGAATGACGACTGTCTCATTTTTGAGGCTGCTGTGATGGGATGACGGCAGTCTCACTTTCTGACTGCTGTGATGGGATGACTGCAGTATCACTTTCTGGCTGCTGTGATGGAATGTCGACAGTCTCAATTTCTGGCTGTTGTGGTAGAATGACGAAAGTCTTACTTTCTGGCTACTGTGATGGATTGTCGACCTCCTCAATTTCTGGCTGTTGTAGTGGAATGACAAAAGTCTCACTTCCTGACTGCTGTGATTGGATGACGGTAGTCTCATTTTCTGGCTGCTGTGATGGAATGACGTCAGTCTCACTTTCTGGCTGCTGTGATAGAATGACGACAGTCTCATTTTCTTGCTGATGTGATGGGACGACGGCACTCTCACTTTCTGGCTGCTGTGATGGGATGACAGCAATCTCATTTTCTGGCTGCTGTGATGGGATGATGGCAGTCTCACTTTCTGGCTGCTGTGATGGGATGACGGCAGTCTCACTATCTGGCTGCTGTGATGGGATGACTGCAGTCTCCCTTTCTGACTGCTGTGATGTGATGACGGCAGTCTCATTTTCTGGCTGTTAAGATGGGATGACTGCTATCTAACTTTTCTGACTGTTGTAATGGGATGACTGCTGTCTCACTTTCTGGCTGTTGTGATGAGATGATGGCAGTCTCACGTTCTGGCTGCTGTGGTGGGATGGCGGAAGTCTCACCTTATGGCTTCTGTGATGGGATGACGGCAGTGTAACTTTCTGGCTCTTTCTGGCTGCTGTGATGGGATGACGGCAGTCTCATTTTCTGGCTGCTGTGTTGGGATGACGGCAGTCTCACTTTCTGGCTGCTGTGATGGGATGACGGCTGTCTCATTTTTGTGGCTGCTGTGATGGGATGACGGCAGTCTCATTTTCTGGCTGATGTGAAGGGATGACGGAAGTCTCACTTTTTGGCTGCTGTGATGGGATGACGGCAGTCTCACTTTCTGGCTGCTGTGATAGGATGACTGCAGTCTAAATTTCTGGCTGTTGGGATGGGATCACGGCAGTCTCACTTTCTAGCTGTTGAGATGGGATAACGGTAGTCTCAATTTCAAGCTGTTGGGATGGGATGACGGCAGTCTCACTTTCTGGGTGTTGTGATGGGTTGAAGGCATTCTCACTTTTTGGCTACTGTGAGGAGATGACGGCAGTCTCACTTTCTGTCTACTGTGGTGGGAAGGCAGCAGTTTCTTTTAATGGCTGCTCTGATGGGGTGACAGCAGTCTCACTTTCTGGCTGCTGTGATCGGATGACGGCGGTTACACTTTCTGGCTGCTGTGATGGGATGACGGCAGTCGCATTTTCTAGCTGCTGTGATGGGATTATGGCAGTCTCACTTTCTGGCTGCTGTGATTGGATGACGTCAGTCTCCCTTTCTGGCTGCTGTGTTGGGATGACGGCAGTCTCATTTTCTAGCTGCTGTGATGGGATTACTGCAGTCTCACTTTCTGTCTACTGTGATGGGATGACGGCAGTGTTACTTTCTGGCTGCTGTGATGGGAGGACGGCAGTCTCACTTTCCATCTGCTGTGATGGGATGATGGCAGTCTCACTTCGAGGCTGCTGTGATGAGATGATGGCAGTCTCACTTCCTGGCTGCTGTGATGGGATGACCGTAGTCTCACTTTCTGGCTTCTGTGGTGGGATGACTGCAGTGTCACTTTCTGGCTGCTATGATGGAATGACGAAAGTCTAATTTTCTAGCTGATGTGATGGGATGATGGCAGTCTCAGTTACTGTCTGCTGTGATGGGATGATGGCTGTCTCACTTTCTGGCTGCTGTGATGGGATGATGGCTGTCTCACTTTCTGGCTGCTGTGATGTGATTATGGCAGTTTCACTTTATTGCTGCTGTGATGGGATAATTGCTGTATCACTTTCTGGCTGCTGTGATGGAATGACTACTGTCTCATTTTTGTGGCTGCTGTGATGGGATGACGGCAGTCTCACTTTCTGACTGCTGTGATGGGATGACTGCAGTCTCACTTTCTGGCTGCTGTGATGGAATGTCGACAGTCTCAATTTCTGGCTGTTGTGGTAGAATGACGAAAGTCTTACTTTCTGGCTACTGTGATGGATTTTCGACCTCCTCAATTTCTGGTTGTTGTGGTGGAATGACAAAAGTCTCACTTTCTGACTGCTGTGATTGGATGACGGCAGTCTCATTTTCTGGCTGCTGTGATGGAATGACGACAGTCTCACTTTCTGGCTGCTGTGATAGAATGACGACAGTCTCATTTTCTTGCTGATGTGATGGGACGACGGCTCTCTCACTTTCTGGCTGCTGTGATGGGATGACAGCAATCTCATTTTCTGGCTGCTGTGATGGGATGATGGCAGTCTCACTTTCTGGCTGCTGTGATGGGATGACGGCAGTCTCATTTTCTGGCTGTTGTGATGGGATGACTGCTATCTAACTTTTCTGGCTGTTGTGATGGAATGACTGCTGTCTCACTTTCTGGCTGTTGTGATGAGATGATGGCAGTCTCACGTTCTGGCTGCTGTGGTGGGATGGCGGAAGTCTCACCTTATGGCTTCTGTGATGGGATGACGACAGTGTAACTTTCTGGCTCTTTCTGGCTGCTGTGATGGGATGACGGCAGTCTCACTTTCTGGCTGCTGTGATGGGATGACGGCAGTCTCACTTTCTGACTGCTGTGATGGGATGATGGAAGTCTCACTTTCTGGCTGCTATGATGGGATGATGGCAGTCTCACTTTCTGGCTGCTGTGATGGGATGACTGCAGTCTCACTATCTGGCTGCTGTGATGGGATGACGGAAGTCACACTTTCTGACTGCTGTGATGGAATGACGACAGTCTCACTTTCTGGCTGCTGTGATGAGATGACGGCAGTCTCACTTTCTGACTGCTGTGATAGGATGTCTGCAGTCTCACTTTCTGGCTGCTGTGATGGAATGTCGACAGTCTCAATTTCTGGCTGTTGTGGTGGAATGACGAAACTCTCACTTTCTGGCTGCTGTGATGGGATGATGGCTGTCTCACTTTTTGGCTGCTGTGATGGGAAGACTGCAGTCTCACTTTCTGGCTGCTGTGATGGGATGACAGCATTCTCACTTTCTGGCTGCTATGATGGGATGATGGCAGTCTCACTTTCTGGCTGCTGTGATAGGATGACTGCAATCTCACTTTCTGGCTGCTGTGATGGAATGTCGACAGTCTCAATTTCTGGCTGTTGTGGTGGAATGACGAAACTCTCACTTTCTGGCTTCTGTGAAGGAATGTCGACAGTCTCAATTTCTGGCTGTTGTGGTGGAATGACGAAAGTCTCACTTTCTGGCTGCTGCGATCGGATGACGGCAGTCTCATTTTCTGGCTGCTGTGATGGAATGATGACAGTCTCACTTTCTGGCTGCTGTGATAGAATGACGAAAGTCTCATTTTCTGGCTGGTTTGATGGGTTGACGGCAGTATCACTTTCTGGCTGCTGTGATGGGCTGATGGCAGTTTCACTTTCTGGCTGCTGTGATGGGATGATTGCTGTCTCAGTTTCTGACTGCTGTGATGGGATGACGGCAGTCTCACTTTCTGGCTGCTGTGATGGAATGACGACTGTCTCATTTTTGTGGCTGCTGTGATGGGATGATGGCAGTCTCACTTTCTGACTGCTGTGATGGGATGACTGCAGTCTCACTTTCTGGGTGCTGTGATGGAATGTCGACAGTCTCAATTTCTGGCTGTTGTGGTAGAATGACGAAAGTCTTACTTTCTGGCTACTGTGATGGATTGTCGACCTCCTCATTTTCTGGCTGTTGTGGTGGAATGACAAAAGTCTCACTTTCTGACTGCTGTGATTGGATGACGGCAGTCTCATTTTCTGGCTGCTGTGATGGAATTCTGACAATCTCACTTTCTGGCTGCTGTGATAGAATGACGACAGTCTCATTTTCTTGCTGATGTGATGGGACGACGGCACTCTCACTTTCTGGCTGCTGTGATGGGATGACAGCAATCTCATTTTCTGGCTGCTGTGATGGGATGATGGCAGTCTCACTTTCTGGCTGCTGTGATGGGATGACGGCAGTCTCACTATCTGGCTGCTGTGATGGGATGACTGCAGTCTCCCTTTCTGACTGCTGTGATGTGATGACGGCAGTCTCATTTTCTGGCTGTTGTGATGAGATGATGGCAATCTCACGTTCTGGCTGCTGTGGTGGGATGACTGCTATCTAACTTTTTTGGCTGTTGTGATGGGATGACTGCTGTCTCACTTTCTGGCTGTTGTGATGAGATGATGGCAGTCTCACTTTCTGACTGCTGTGATAGGATGACTGCAGTCTCACTTATTGGCTGCTGTGATGGGATGACGGCAGTCTCACTATCTGGCTGCTGTGATGGGATAACTGCAGTCTCCCTTTCTGACTGCTGTGATGTGATGACGGCAGTCTCATTTTCTGGCTGTTGTGATGGGATGACTGCTATCTAACTTTTCTGGCTGTTGTGATGGGATGACTGCTGTCTCACTTTCTGGCTGTTGTGATGAGATGATGGCAATCTCACGTTCTGGCTGCTGTGGTGGGATGGCGGAAGTCTCACCTTATGGCTTCTGTGATGGGATGACGGCAGTGTAACTTTCTGGCTCTTTCTGGCTGCTGTGATGGGATGACGGCAGTCTCACTTTCTGGCTGCTGTGATGGGATGACGGAAGTCACACTTTCTGACTGCTGTGATGGAATGACGAGTCTCACTTTCTGGCTGCTGTGATGAGATGACGGCAGTCTCACTTTCTGACTGCTGTGATAGGATGACTGCAGTCTCACTTTCTGACTGCTGTGATGGAATGTCGACAGTCTCAATTTCTGGCTGTTGTGATGGAATGACGAAACTCTAACTTTCTGGCTGCTGTGATGGGATGATGGCTGTCTCACTTTCTGGCTGCTCTGATGGGAAGACTGCAGTCTCATTTTCTGGCTGCTGTGATGGGATGACAGCAGTCTCACTTTCTGGCTGCTGTGATAGGATGACTGCAGTCTCACTTTCTGGCTGCTGTGATGGAATGTCGACAATCTCAATTTGTGGCTGTTGTGGTGGAATGACGAAACTCTCACTTTCTGGCTGCTGTGAAGGAATGTCGACAGTCTCAATTTCTGGCTGTTGTGGTGGAATGACGAAAGTCTCACTTTCTGGCTGCTGTGATCGGATGACGGCAGTCTCATTTTCTGGCTGCTGTGATGGAATGATGACAGTCTCACTTTCTGGCTGCTGTGATAGAATGACGACAGTCTCATTTTCTGGCTGGTTTGATGGGTTTACGGCAGTATCACTTTCTGGCTGCTGTGATGGGCTGATGGCAGTTTCACTTTCTGGCTGCTGTGATGGGATGATTGCTGTCTCACTTTCTGACTGCTGTGATGGGATGACGGCAGTCTCACTTTCTGGCTGCTGTGATGGAATGACGACTGTCTCATTTTTGTGGCTGTTGTGATGGGATGACGGCAGTCTCACTTTCTGACTGCTGTGATGGGATGACTGCAGTCTCACTTTCTGGCTGCTGTGATGGAATGTCGACAGTCTCAATTTCTGGCTGTTGTGGTAGAATGACGAGAGTCTTACTTTCTGGCTACTGTGATGGATTGTCGACCTCCTCAATTTCTGGCTGTTGTAGTGGAATGACAAAAGTCTCACTTCCTGACTGCTATGATTGGATGACGGCAGTCTCATTTTCTGGCTGCTGTGATGGAATGACAACAGTCTCACTTTCTGGCTGCTGTGATAGAATGACGACAGTCTCATTTTCTTGCTGATGTGATGGGACGACGGCACTCTCACTTTCTGGCTGCTGTGATGGGATGACAGCAATCTCATTTTCTGGCTGCTGTGATGGGATGATGGCAGTCTCACTTTCTGGCTGCTGTGTTGGGATGACGGCAGTCTCACTATCTGGCTGCTGTGATGGGATGACTGCAGTCTCCCTTTCTGACTGCTGTGATGTGATAACGGCAGTCTCATTTTCTGGCTGTTAAGATGGGATGACTGCTATCTAACTTTTCTGGCTGTTGTGATGGGATGACTGCTGTCTCACTTTCTGGCTGTTGTGATGAGATGATGGCAGTCTTACGTTCTGGCTGCTGTGGTGGGATGGCGGAAGTCTCACCTTATGGCTTCTGTGATGGGATGACGGCAGTGTAACTTTCTGGCTCTTTCTGGCTGCTGTGATGGGATGACGGCAGTCTCACTTTCTGGCTGCTGTGTTGGGATGACGGCAGTCTCACTTTCTGGCTGCTGTGATGGGATGACGACTGTCTCATTTTTGTACCTGCTGTGATGGGATGAAGGCAGTCTCATTTTCTGGCTGATGTGAAGGGATGACGGAAGTCTCACTTTTTGGCTGCTGTGATGGGATGATGGCAGTCTCACTTTCTGGCTGCTGTGATGGGATGACTGCAGTCTAAATTTCTGGCTGTTGGGATGGGATGACGGCAGTCTCACTTTCTAGCTGTTGGGATGGGATGACGGCAGTCTCACTTTCTGGCTGCTGTGATGGGATAACGGTAGTCTCAATTTCAAGCTGTTGGGATGGGATGACGACAGTCTCATTTTCTTGCTGATGTGATGGGACGACGGCACTCTCACTTTCTGGCTGCTGTGATGGGATGACAGCAATCTCATTTTCTGGCTGCTGTGATGGGATGATGGCAGTCTCACTTTCTGGCTGCTGTGTTGGGATGACGGCAGTCTCACTATCTGGCTGCTGTGATGGGATGACTGCAGTCTCCCTTTCTGACTGCTGTGATGTGATAACGGCAGTCTCATTTTCTGGCTGTTAAGATGGGATGACTGCTATCTAACTTTTCTGGCTGTTGTGATGGGATGACTGCTGTCTCACTTTCTGGCTGTTGTGATGAGATGATGGCAGTCTTACGTTCTGGCTGCTGTGGTGGGATGGCGGAAGTCTCACCTTATGGCTTCTGTGATGGGATGACGGCAGTGTAACTTTCTGGCTCTTTCTGGCTGCTGTGATGGGATGACGGCAGTCTCACTTTCTGGCTGCTGTGTTGGGATGACGGCAGTCTCACTTTCTGGCTGCTGTGATGGGATGACGACTGTCTCATTTTTGTACCTGCTGTGATGGGATGAAGGCAGTCTCATTTTCTGGCTGATGTGAAGGGATGACGGAAGTCTCACTTTTTGGCTGCTGTGATGGGATGACGGCAGTCTCACTTTCTGGCTGCTGTGATGGGATGACTGCAGTCTAAATTTCTGGCTGTTGGGATGGGATGACGGCAGTCTCACTTTCTAGCTGTTGGGATGGGATGACGGCAGTCTCACTTTCTGGCTGCTGTGATGGGATAACGGTAGTCTCAATTTCAAGCTGTTGGGATGGGATGACGGCAGTCTCACTTTCTGGCTGCTGTGATGGGATGACTGCTGTCTCTTTCTGGCTGTTGTGATGGGATGACTGCTGTCTCATTTTCTGGGTGTTGTGATGGGTTGAAGGCATTCTCAACTCATTTTTGGCTACTGTGAGGAGATGACGGCAGTCTCACTTTCTGTCTACTGTGGTGGGATGGCAGCAGTTTCTTTTAATGGTTGCTCTGATGGGGTGACAGCAGTCTCACTTTCTGGCTGTTGTGATCAGATGACGGCGGTTACACTTTCTGGCTGCTGTGATGGGATGACGGCAGTCGCATTTTCTAGCTGCTGTGATGGGATTATGGCAGTCTCACTTTCTGGCTGCTGTGATTGGATGACGTCAGTCTCACTTTCTGGCTGCTGTGTTGGGATGACGGCAGTCTCATTTTCTAACTGCTGTGATGGGATTACTGCAGTCTCACTTTCTGTCTACTGTGATGGGATGACGGCAGTGTTACTTTCTGGCTGCTGTGATGGGAGGACGGCAGTCTCACTTTCCATCTGCTGTGATGGGATGATGGCAGTCTCACTTCGAGGCTGCTGTGATGAGATGATGGCAGTCTCACTTCCTGGCTGCTGTGATGGGATGACCGTAGTCTCACTTTCTGGCTTCTGTGGTGGGATGACTACAATGTCACTTTCTGGCTGCTATGATGGAATGACGAAAGTCTAATTTTCTAGCTGATGTGATGGGATGATGGCTGTCTCACTTTCTGGCTGCTGTGATGGGATGATGGCTGTCTCACTTTCTGGCTGCTGTGATGTGATTATGGCAGTTTCACTTTATTGCTGCTGTGATGGGATAATTGCGGTATCACTTTCTGGCTGCTGTGATGGAATGACGACTGTCTCATTTTTGTGGCTGCTGTGATGGGATGACGGCAGTCTCACTTTCTGACTGCTTTGATGGGATGACTGCAGTCTCACTTTCTGGCTGCTGTGATGGAATGTCGACAGTCTCAATTTCTGGCTGTTGTGGTAGAATGACGAAAGTATTACTTTCTGGCTACTGTGATGGATTTTCGACCTCCTCAATTTCTGGCTGTTGTGGTGGAATGACAAAAGTCTCACTTTCTGACTGCTGTGATTGGATGACGGCAGTCTCATTTTCTGGCTGCTGTGATGGAATGACGAAAGTCTAATTTTCTAGCTGATGTGATGGGATGATGGCAGTCTCAGTTACTGTCTGCTGTGATGGGATGATGGCTGTCTCATTTTCTGGCTGCTGTGATGGAATGACGACAGTCTCACTTTCTGGCTGCTGTGATAGAATGACGACAGTCTCATTTTCTTGCTGATATGATGGGACGACGGCACTCTCACTTTCTGGCTGCTGTGATGGGATGACAGCAATCTCATTTTCTGGCTGCTGTGATGGGATGATGGCAGTCTCACTTTCTGGCTGCTGTGATGGGATGACGGCAGTCTCACTATCTGGCTGCTGTGATGGGATAACTGCAGTCTCCCTTTCTGACTGCTGTGATGTGATGACGGCAGTCTCATTTTCTGGCTGTTGTGATGGGATGACTGCTGTCTCACTTTCTGACTGCTGTGATGGGATGACGGCAGTCTCACTTTCTGGCTGCTGTGATGGAATGACGACTGTCTCATTTTTGTGGCTGTTGTGATGGGATGACGGCAGTCTCACTTTCTGATGGCGGAAGTCTCACCTTATGGCTTCTGTGATGTGACGGCAGTGTAACTTTCTGGCTCTTTCTGGCTTCTGTGATGGGATGACGGCAGTCTCACTTTCTGGCTGCTGTGATGGGATGACGGAAGTCACACTTTCTGACTGCTGTGATGGAATGACGACAGTCTCACTTTCTGGCTGCTGTGATGAGATGACGGCAGTCTCACTTTCTGACTGCTGTGATAGGATGACTGCAGTCTCACTTTCTGGCTGCTGTGATGGAATGTCGACAGTCTCAATTTCTGGCTGTTGTGATGGAATGACGAAACTCTAACTTTCTGGCTGCTGTGATGGGATGATGGCTGTCTCACTTTCTGGCTGCTCTGATGGGAAGACTGCAGTCTCATTTTCTGGCTGCTGTGATGGGATGACAGCAGTCTCACTTTCTGGCTGCTGTGATAGGATGACTGCAGTCTCACTTTCTGGCTGCTGTGATGGAATGTCGACAGTCTCAATTTCTGGCTGTTGTGGTGGAATGACGAAACTCTCACTTTCTGGCTGCTGTGAAGGAATGTCGACAGTCTCAATTTCTGGCTGTTGTGGTGGAATGATGAAAGTCTCACTTTCTGGCTACTGTGATCGGATGACGGCAGTCTCATTTTCTGGCTGCTGTGATGGAATGATGACAGTCTCACTTTCTGGCTGCTGTGATAGAATGACGACAGTCTCATTTTCTGGCTGGTTTGATGGGTTTACGGCAGTATCACTTTCTGGCTGCTGTGATGGGCTGATGGCAGTTTCACTTTCTGGCTGCTGTGATGGGATGATTGCTGTCTAACTTTCTGACTGCTGTGATGGGATGACGGCAGTCTCACTTTCTGGCTGCTGTGATGGAATGACGACTGTCTCATTTTTGTGGCTGTTGTGATGGGATGACGGCAGTCTCACTTTCTGACTGCTGTGATGGGATGACTGCAGTCTCACTTTCTGGCTGCTGTGATGGAATGTCGACAGTCTCAATTTCTGGCTGTTGTGGTAGAATGACGAAAGTCTTACTTTCTGGCTACTGTGATGGATTGTCGACCTCCTCAATTTCTGGCTGTTGTAGTGGAATGACAAAAGTCTCACTTCCTGACTGCTGTGATTGGATGACGGCAGTCTCATTTTCTGGCTGCTGTGATGGAATGACGACAGTCTCACTTTCTGGCTGCTGTGATAGAATGACGACAGTCTCATTTTCTTGCTGATGTGATGGGACGACGGCACTCTCACTTTCTGGCTGCTGTGATGGGATGACAGCAATCTCATTTTCTGGCTGCTGTGATGGGATGATGGCAGTCTCACTTTCTGGCTGCTGTGTTGGGATGACGGCAGTCTCACTATCTGGCTGCTGTGATGGGATGACTGCAGTCTCCCTTTCTGACTGCTGTGATGTGATAACGGCAGTCTCATTTTCTGGCTGTTAAGATGGGATGACTGCTATCTAACTTTTCTGGCTGTTGTGATGGGATGACTGCTGTCTCACTTTCTGGCTGTTGTGATGGAATGACGACTGTCTCATTTTTGTGGCTGCTGTGATGGGATGACGGCAGTCTCACTTTCTGACTGCTGTGATGGGATGACTGCAGTCTCACTTTCTGGCTGCTGTGATGGAATGTCGACAGTCTCAATTTCTGGCTGTTGTGGTAGAATGACGAAAGTATTACTTTCTGGCTACTGTGATGGATTTTCGACCTCCTCAATTTCTGGCTGTTGTGGTGGAATGACAAAAGTCTCACTTTCTGACTGCTGTGATTGGATGACGGCAGTCTCATTTTCTGGCTGCTGTGATGGAATGACGAAAGTCTAATTTTCTAGCTGATGTGATGGGATGATGGCAGTCTCAGTTACTGTCTGCTGTGATGGGATGATGGCTGTCTCATTTTCTGGCTGCTGTGATGGAATGACGACAGTCTCACTTTCTGGCTGCTGTGATAGAATGACGACAGTCTCATTTTCTTGCTGATATGATGGGACGACGGCACTCTCACTTTCTGGCTGCTGTGATGGGATGACAGCAATCTCATTTTCTGGCTGCTGTGATGGGATGATGGCAGTCTCACTTTCTGGCTGCTGTGATGGGATGACGGCAGTCTCACTATCTGGCTGCTGTGATGGGATAACTGCAGTCTCCCTTTCTGACTGCTGTGATGTGATGACGGCAGTCTCATTTTCTGGCTGTTGTGATGGGATGACTGCTGTCTCACTTTCTGACTGCTGTGATGGGATGACGGCAGTCTCACTTTCTGGCTGCTGTGATGGAATGACGACTGTCTCATTTTTGTGGCTGTTGTGATGGGATGACGGCAGTCTCACTTTCTGATGGCGGAAGTCTCACCTTATGGCTTCTGTGATGTGACGGCAGTGTAACTTTCTGGCTCTTTCTGGCTTCTGTGATGGGATGACGGCAGTCTCACTTTCTGGCTGCTGTGATGGGATGACGGAAGTCACACTTTCTGACTGCTGTGATGGAATGACGACAGTCTCACTTTCTGGCTGCTGTGATGAGATGACGGCAGTCTCACTTTCTGACTGCTGTGATAGGATGACTGCAGTCTCACTTTCTGGCTGCTGTGATGGAATGTCGACAGTCTCAATTTCTGGCTGTTGTGATGGAATGACGAAACTCTAACTTTCTGGCTGCTGTGATGGGATGATGGCTGTCTCACTTTCTGGCTGCTCTGATGGGAAGACTGCAGTCTCATTTTCTGGCTGCTGTGATGGGATGACAGCAGTCTCACTTTCTGGCTGCTGTGATAGGATGACTGCAGTCTCACTTTCTGGCTGCTGTGATGGAATGTCGACAGTCTCAATTTCTGGCTGTTGTGGTGGAATGACGAAACTCTCACTTTCTGGCTGCTGTGAAGGAATGTCGACAGTCTCAATTTCTGGCTGTTGTGGTGGAATGATGAAAGTCTCACTTTCTTGCTACTGTGATCGGATGACGGCAGTCTCATTTTCTGGCTGCTGTGATGGAATGATGACAGTCTCACTTTCTGGCTGCTGTGATAGAATGACGACAGTCTCATTTTCTGGCTGGTTTGATGGGTTTACGGCAGTATCACTTTCTGGCTGCTGTGATGGGCTGATGGCAGTTTCACTTTCTGGCTGCTGTGATGGGATGATTGCTGTCTAACTTTCTGACTGCTGTGATGGGATGACGGCAGTCTCACTTTCTGGCTGCTGTGATGGAATGACGACTGTCTCATTTTTGTGGCTGTTGTGATGGGATGACGGCAGTCTCACTTTCTGACTGCTGTGATGGGATGACTGCAGTCTCACTTTCTGGCTGCTGTGATGGAATGTCGACAGTCTCAATTTCTGGCTGTTGTGGTAGAATGACGAAAGTCTTACTTTCTGGCTACTGTGATGGATTGTCGACCTCCTCAATTTCTGGCTGTTGTAGTGGAATGACAAAAGTCTCACTTCCTGACTGCTGTGATTGGATGACGGCAGTCTCATTTTCTGGCTGCTGTGATGGAATGACGACAGTCTCACTTTCTGGCTGCTGTGATAGAATGACGACAGTCTCATTTTCTTGCTGATGTGATGGGACGACGGCACTCTCACTTTCTGGCTGCTGTGATGGGATGACAGCAATCTCATTTTCTGGCTGCTGTGATGGGATGATGGCAGTCTCACTTTCTGGCTGCTGTGTTGGGATGACGGCAGTCTCACTATCTGGCTGCTGTGATGGGATGACTGCAGTCTCCCTTTCTGACTGCTGTGATGTGATAACGGCAGTCTGATTTTCTGGCTGTTAAGATGGGATGACTGCTATCTAACTTTTCTGGCTGTTGTGATGGGATGACTGCTGTCTCACTTTCTGGCTGTTGTGATGAGATGATGGCAGTCTTACGTTCTGGCTGCTGTTGTGGGATGGCGGAAGTCTCACCTTATGGCTTCTGTGATGGGATGACGGCAGTGTAACTTTCTGGCTCTTTCTGGCTGCTGTGATGGGATGACGCCAGTCTCACTTTCTGGCTGCTGTGTTGGGATGACGGCAGTCTCACTTTCTGGCTGCTGTGATGGGATGACGACTGTCTCATTTTTGTACCTGCTGTGATGGGATGACGGCAGTCTCATTTTCTGGCTGATGTGAAGGGATGACGGAAGTCTCACTTTTTGGCTGCTGTGATGGGATGACGGCAGTCTCACTTTCTGGCTGCTGTGATGGGATGACTGCAGTCTAAATTTCTGGCTGTTGGGATGGGATGACGGCAGTCTCACTTTCTAGCTGTTGGGATGGGATGACGGCAGTCTCACTTTCTGGCTGCTGTGATGGGATAACGGTAGTCTCAATTTCAAGCTGTTGGGATGGGATGACGGCAGTCTCACTTTCTAGCTGCTGTGATGGGATGACTGCTGTCTCTTTCTGGGTGTTGTGATGGGATGACTGCTGTCTCATTTTCTGGGTGTTGTGATGGGTTGAAGGCATTCTCACTTTTTGGCTACTGTGAGGAGAAGACGACAGTCTCACTTTCTGTCTAATGTGGTGGGATGGCAGCAGTTTCTTTTAATGGCTGCTCTGATGGGGTGACAGCAGTCTCACTTTCTGGCTGTTGTGATCAGATGACGGCGGTTACACTTTCTGGCTGCTGTGATGGGATGACGGCAGTCGCATTTTCTAGCTGCTGTGATGGGATTATGACAGTCTCACTTTCTGGCTGCTGTGATTGGATGACGTCAGTCTCACTTTCTGGCTGCTGTGTTGGGATGACGGCAGTCTCATTTTCTAGCTGCTGTGATGGGATTACTGCAGTCTCACTTTCTGTCTACTGTGATGGGATGACGGCAGTGTTACTTTCTGGCTGCTGTGATGGGAGGACGGCAGTCTCACTTTCCATCTGCTGTGATGGGATGATGGCAGTCTCACTTCGAGGCTGCTGTGATGAGATGATGGCAGTCTCACTTCCTGGCTGCTGTGATGGGATGACCGTAGTCTCACTTTCTGGCTTCTGTGGTGGGATGACTACAGTGTCACTTTCTGGCTGCTATGATGGAATGACGAAAGTCTAATTTTCTAGCTGATGGGATGATGGCAGTCTCAGTTACTGTCTGCTGTGATGGGATGATGGCTGTCTCACTTTCTGGCTGCTGTGATGGGATGATGGCTGTCTCACTTTCTGGCTGCTGTGATGTGATTATGGCAGTTTCACTTTATTGCTGCTGTGATGGGATAATTGCTGTATCACTTTCTGGCTGCTGTGATGGAATGACGACTGTCTCATTTTTGTGGCTGCTGTGATGGGATGACGGCAGTCTCACTTTCTGACTGCTGTGATGGGATGACTGCAGTCTCACTTTCTGGCTGCTGTGATGGAATGTCGACAGTCTCAATTTCTGGCTGTTGTGGTAGAATGACGAAAGTATTACTTTCTGGCTACTGTGATGGATTTTCGACCTCCTCAATTTCTGGCTGTTGTGGTGGAATGACAAAAGTCTCACTTTCTGACTGCTGTGATTGGATGACGGCAGTCTCATTTTCTGGCTGCTGTGATGGAATGACGAAAGTCTAATTTTCTAGCTGATGTGATGGGATGATGGCAGTCTCAGTTACTGTCTGCTGTGATGGGATGATGGCTGTCTCATTTTCTGGCTGCTGTGATGGAATGACGACAGTCTCACTTTCTGGCTGCTGTGATAGAATGACGACAGTCTCATTTTCTTGCTGATGTGATGGGACGACGGCACTCTCACTTTCTGGCTGCTGTGATGGGATGACAGCAATCTCATTTTCTGGCTGCTGTGATGGGATGATGGCAGTCTCACTTTCTGGCTGCTGTGATGGGATGACGGCAGTCTCACTATCTGGCTGCTGTGATGGGATGACTGCAGTCTCCCTTTCTGACTGCTGTGATGTGATGACGGCAGTCTCACTTTCTGGCTGCTGTGATGGGATGATTGCTGTCTCACTTTCTGACTGCTGTGATGAGATGACGGCAGTCTCACTTTCTGGCTGCTGTGATGGAATGACGACTGTCTCATTTTTGTGGCTGTTGTGATGGGATGACAGCAGTCTCACTTTCTGACTGCTGTGATGGGATGACTGCAGTCTCACTTTCTGGCTGCTGTGATGGAATGTCGACAGTCTCAATTTCTGGCTGTTGTGGTAGAATGACGAAAGTCTTACTTTCTGGCTACTGTGATGGATTGTCGACCTCCTCAATTTCTGGCTGTTGTAGTGGAATGACAAAAGTCTCACTTCCTGACTGCTGTGATTGGATGACGGCAGTCTCATTTTCTGGCTGCTGTGATGGAATGACGACAGTCTCACTTTCTGGCTGCTGTGATAGAATGACGACAGTCTCATTTTCTTGCTGATGTGATGGGACGACGGCACTCTCACTTTCTGGCTGCTGTGATGGGATGACAGCAATCTCATTTTCTGGCTGCTGTGATGGGATGATGGCAGTCTCACTTTCTGACTGCTGTGTTGGGATGACGGCAGTCTCACTATCTGGCTGCTGTGATGGGATGACTGCAGTCTCCCTTTCTGACTGCTGTGATGTGATAACGGCAGTCTCATTTTCTGGCTGTTAAGATGGGATGACTGCTATCTAACTTTTCTGGCTGTTGTGACGGGATGACTGCTGTCTCACTTTCTGGCTGTTGTGATGAGATGATGGCAGTCTTACGTTCTGGCTGCTGTTGTGGGATGGCGGAAGTCTCACCTTATGGCTTCTGTGATGGGATGACGGCAGTGTAACTTTCTGGCTCTTTCTGGCTGCTGTGATGGGATGACGCCAGTCTCACTTTCTGGCTGCTGTGTTGGGATGACGGCAGTCTCACTTTCTGGCTGCTGTGATGGGATGACGACTGTCTCATTTTTGTACCTGCTGTGATGGGATGACGGCAGTCTCATTTTCTGGCTGATGTGAAGGGATGACGGAAGTCTCACTTTTTGGCTGCTGTGATGGGATGACGGCAGTCTCACTTTCTGGCTGCTGTGATGGGATGACTGCAGTCTAAATTTCTGGCTGTTGGGATGGGATGACGGCAGTCTCACTTTCTAGCTGTTGGGATGGGATGACGGCAGTCTCACTTTCTGGCTGCTGTGATGGGATAACGGTAGTCTCAATTTCAAGCTGTTGGGATGGGATGACGGCAGTCTCACTTTCTAGCTGCTGTGATGGGATGACTGCTGTCTCTTTCTGGGTGTTGTGATGGGATGACTGCTGTCTCATTTTCTGGGTGTTGTGATGGGTTGAAGGCATTCTCACTTTTTGGCTACTGTGAGGAGAAGACGACAGTCTCACTTTCTGTCTACTGTGGTGGGATGGCAGCATTTTCTTTTAATGGCTGCTCTGATGGGGTGACAGCAGTCTCACTTTCTGGCTGTTGTGATCAGATGACGGCGGTTACACTTTCTGGCTGCTGTGATGGGATGACGGCAGTCGCATTTTCTAGCTGCTGTGATGGGATTATGGCAGTCTCACTTTCTGGCTGCTGTGATTGGATGACGTCAGTCTCACTTTCTGGCTGCTGTGTTGGGATGACGGCAGTCTCATTTTCTAGCTGCTGTGATGGGATTACTGCAGTCTCACTTTCTGTCTACTGTGATGGGATGACGGCAGTGTTACTTTCTGGCTGCTGTGATGGGAGGACAGCAGTCTCACTTTCCATCTGCTGTGATGGGATGATGGCAGTCTCACTTCGAGGCTGCTGTGATGAGATGATGGCAGTCTCACTTCCTGGCTGCTGTGATGGGATGACCGTAGTCTCACTTTCTGGCTTCTGTGGTGGGATGACTACAGTGTCACTTTCTGGCTGCTATGATGGAATGACGAAAGTCTAATTTTCTAGCTGATGGGATGATGGCAGTCTCAGTTACTGTCTGCTGTGATGGGATGATGGCTGTCTCACTTTCTGGCTGCTGTGATGGGATGATGGCTGTCTCACTTTCTGGCTGCTGTGATGTGATTATGGCAGTTTCACTTTATTGCTGCTGTGATGGGATAATTGCTGTATCACTTTCTGGCTGCTGTGATGGAATGACGACTGTCTCATTTTTGTGGCTGCTGTGATGGGATGACGGCAGTCTCACTTTCTGACTGCTGTGATGGGATGACTGCAGTCTCACTTTCTGGCTGCTGTGATGGGAAGACTGCAGTCTCAATTTCTGGCTGTTGTGGTAGAATGACGAAAGTATTACTTTCTGGCTACTGTGATGGATTTTCGACCTCCTCAATTTCTGGCTGTTGTGGTGGAATGACAAAAGTCTCACTTTCTGACTGCTGTGATTGGATGACGGCAGTCTCATTTTCTGGCTGCTGTCATGGAATGACGAAAGTCTAATTTTCTAGCTGATGTGATGGGATGATGGCAGTCTCAGTTACTGTCTGCTGTGATGGGATGATGGCTGTCTCATTTTCTGGCTGCTGTGATGGAATGACGACAGTCTCACTTTCTGGCTGCTGTGATAGAATGACGACAGTCTCATTTTCTTGCTGATGTGATGGGACGACGGCACTCTCACTTTCTGGCTGCTGTGATGGGATGACAGCAATCTCATTTTCTGGCTGCTGTGATGGGATGATGGCAGTCTCACTTTCTGGCTGCTGTGATGGGATGACGGCAGTCTCACTATCTGGCTGCTGTGATGGGATGACTGCAGTCTCCCTTTCTGACTGCTGTGATGTGATGACGGCAGTCTCATTTTCTGGCTGTTGTGATGGGATGACTGCTGTCTCACTTTCTGACTGCTGTGATGGGATGACGGCAGTCTCACTTTCTGGCTGCTGTGATGGAATGACGACTGTCTCATTTTTGTGGCTGTTGTGATGGGATGACGGCAGTCTCACTTTCTGACTGCTGTGATGGGATGACTGCAGTCTCACTTTCTGGCTGCTGTATTGGAATGTCGACAGTCTCAATTTCTGGCTGTTGTGGTAGAATGACGAAAGTCTTACTTTCTGGCTACTGTGATGGATTGTCGACCTCCTCAATTTCTGGCTGTTGTAGTGGAATGACAAGAGTCTCACTTCCTGACTGCTGTGATTGGATGACGGCAGTCTCATTTTCTGGCTGCTGTGATGGAATGACGACAGTCTCACTTTCTGGCTGCTGTGATAGAATGACGACAGTCTCATTTTCTTGCTGATGTGATGGGACGACGGCAGTCTCATTTTCTTGCTGATGTGATGGGACGACGGCACTCTCACTTTCTGGCTGCTGTGATGGGATGACAGCAATCTCATTTTCTGGCTGCTGTGATGGGATGACGGCAGTCTCACTTTCTGGCTGCTGTGATGGAATGACGACTGTCTCATTTTTGTGGCTGTTGTGATGGGATGACGGCAGTCTCACTTTCTGACTGCTGTGATGGGATGACTGCAGTCTCACTTTCTGGCTGCTGTATTGGAATGTCGACAGTCTCAATTTCTGGCTGTTGTGGTAGAATGACGAAAGTCTTGCTTTCTGGCTACTGTGATGGATTGTCGACCTCCTCAATTTCTGGCTGTTGTAGTGGAATGACAAGAGTCTCACTTCCTGACTGCTGTGATTGGATGACGGCAGTCTCATTTTCTGGCTGCTGTGATGGAATGACGACAGTCTCACTTTCTGGCTGCTGTGATAGAATGACGACAGTCTCATTTTCTTGCTGATGTGATGGGACGACGGCACTCTCACTTTCTGGCTGCTGTGATGGGATGACAGCAATCTCATTTTCTGGCTGCTGTGATGGGATGATGGCAGTCTCACTTTCTGGCTGCTGTGATGGGATGACGGCAGTCTCACTATCTGGCTGCTGTGATGGGATGACTGCAGTCTCCCTTTCTGACTGCTGTGATGTGATGACGGCAGTCTCATTTTCTGGTTGTTAAGATGGGATGACTGCTATCTAACTTTTCTGGCTGTTGTGATGGGATGACTGCTGTCTCACTTTCTGGCTGTTGTGATGAGATGATGGCAGTCTCACGTTCTGGCTGCTGTGTTGGGATGGCGGAAGTCTCACCTTATGGCTTCTGTGATGGGATGACGGCAGTGTAACTTTCTGGCTCTTTCTGGCTGCTGTGATGGGATGACGGCAGTCTCACTTTCTGGCTGCTGTGTTGGGATGACGGCAGTCTCACTTTCTGGCTGCTGTGATGGGATGACGACTGTCTCATTTTTGTGACTGCTGTGATGGGATGACGGCAGTCTCATTTTCTGGCTGATGTGAAGGGATGACGGAAGTCTCACTTTTTGGCTGCTGTGATGGGATGACGGCAGTCTCACTTTCTGGCTGCTGTGATGGGATGACTGCAGTCTAAATTTCTGGCTGTTGGGATGGGATGACAGCAGTCTCACTTTCTAGCTGTTGGGATGGGATGACGGCAGTCTCACTTTCTGGCTGCTGTGATGGGATAACGGTAGTCTCAATTTCAAGCTGTTGGGATGGGATGACGGCAGTCTCACTTTCTGGCTGCTGTGATGGGATGGCTGCTGTCTCTTTCTGGCTGTTGTGATGGGATGACTGCTGTCTCATTTTCTGGGTGTTGTGATGGGTTGAAGGCATTCTCACTTTTTGGCTACTGTGAGGAGATGACGGCAGTCTCACTTTCTGTCTACTGTGGTGGGATGGCAGCAGTTTCTTTTAATGGCTGCTCTGATGGGTTGACAGCAGTCTCACTTTCTGGCTGTTGTGATCGGATGACGGCGGTTACACTTTCTGGCTGCTGTGATGGGATGACGGCAGTCGCATTTTCTAGCTGCTGTGATGGGATTATGGCAGTCTCACTTTCTGGCTGCTGTGATTGGATGACGTCAGTCTCACTTTCTGGCTGCTGTGTTGGGATGACGGCAGTCTCATTTTCTAGCTGCTGTGATGGGATTACTGCAGTCTCACTTTCTGTCTACTGTGATGGGATGACGGCAGTGTTTCTTTCTGGCTGCTGTGATGGGAGGACGGCAGTCTCACTTTCCATCTGCTGTGATGGGATGATGGCAGTCTCACTTCGAGGCTGCTGTGATGAGATGATGGCAGTCTCACTTTCTGGCTGCTGTGATGGGATGACGGCAGTCTCACTATCTGGCTGCTGTGATGGGATGACCTGCAGTCTCCCTTTCTAACTGCTGTGATGTGATGACGGCAGTCTCATTTTCTTTCTGTTAAGATGGGATGACTGCTTTCTAACTTTTCTGGCTGTTGTGATGGGATGACTGCTGTCTCACTTTCTGGCTGTTGTGATGAGATGATGGCAGTCTCACATTCTGGCTGCTGTGGTGGGATGGCGGAAGTCTCACCTTATGGCTTCTGTGATGGCATGACGGCAGTGTAACTTTCTGGCTCTTTCTGGCTGCTGTGGTGGGATGACGGCAGTCTCACTTTCTGGCTGCTGTGTTGGGATGACGGCAGTCTCACTTTCTGGCTGCTGTGATGGGATGACGACTGTCTCATTTTTGTGGCTGCTGTGATGGGATGACGGCAGTCCCATTTTCTGGCTGATGTGAAGGGATGACGGAAGTCTCACTTTTTGGCTGCTGTGATGGGATGACGGCAGTCTCACTTTCTGGCTGCTGTGATGAGATGACGGCAGTCTCACTTTCTGACTGCTGTGATAGGATGACTGCAGTCTCACTTTCTGGCTGCTTTGATGGAATGTCGACAGTCTCAATTTCTGGCTGTTGTGGTGGAATGACGACAGTCTCACTTTCTGGCTGCTGTGATAGAATAACGACAGTCTCATTTTCTGGCTGATGTGATGGGATGATGACAGTCTCACTTCCTGGCTGCTGTGATGGGATGACTGTAGTCCCATTTTCTGGCTGTTGTGGTGGGATCACTGCTATCTAACTTTTTGGCTGTTGTGATGGGATGACTGCTGTCTCACTTTCTGGCTGTTGTGATGAGATGACGGCAGTCTCACTTTCTGACTGCTGTGATGGGATGACAGCAGTCTCATTTTCTGGCTGCTATGATGGGATGATGACAGTCTCCCTTTCTGGCTGCTGTGATGGGATGACGGCAGTCTCATTTTCTGGCTGCTGTGATGGGATGTTGGCTGTCTAACTTTCTGGCTGCTGTGATGGGAAGACTGCAGTCTTACTTTCTAGCTGCTGTGATGGGATGACAGCAGTCTCACTTTCTGGCTGCTATGATGGGATGATGGCAGTTTCACTTTCTGGCTGCTGTGATGGGATGACTGCAGTCTCACTATCTGGCTGCTGTGATGGGATGACGGAAGTCACACTTTCTGGCTGCTGTGATGAAATAACGACAGTCTCACTTTCTGGCTGCTGTGATGAGATGACGGCAGTCTCACTTTCTGACTGATGTGATGGGATGACTTCGCTCTCACTTTCTGGCTGCTGTGATGGGATGATGGCAGTCTCACTTTCTGGCTGCCGTGATAGGATGACAGCAGTGTCACTATCTGGCTGCTGTTATGGGATGACTGCAGTCTCCCTTTCTGACTGCTGTAATGTGATGATGGCAATCTTATTTTCTGGCTGTTGTGATGGGATGACTGCTTTCTAACTTTCTGGCTGTTGTGATGGGATGACTGCTGTCTGACTTTCTGGCTGTTGTGATGAGATAAAGGCAGTCTCACGTTCTGGCTGCTGTGGTGGGATGGCGGAAGTCTCACTTTGTGGCTTCTGTGATGGGATGATGGCAGTGTCACTTTCTAGCTCTTTCTGGCTGCTGTGATGGAATGACGACAGTCTCACTTTCTGGCTGCTGTGATGAGATGACGGCAGTCTCACTTTCTGACTGCTGTGATGGGATGACTGCAGTCTAACTTTCTGGCTGCTCTGATCGGACGACAGCAGTCTCATTTTCTGGCTGCTGTGATGGAATGATGACAGTCTCACTTTCTGGCTGTTGTGATAGAATGACGACAGTCTCATTTTCTTGCTGATGTGATGGGATGACGGCACTCTCACTTTCTGGCTGCTGTGATGGTATGACAGCAGTCTCATTTTCTGGCTGCTGTGATGGGATGATGGCAGTCTCACTTTCTGGCTGCTGTCATGGGATGACGGCAGTCTCACTATCTGGCTGTTGTGGTGGAATGACGAAAGTCTCACTTTCTGGCTGCTGTGATGGGATGACGGCAGTCTCACTATCTGGCTGC
This sequence comes from Anomaloglossus baeobatrachus, assembly GCF_048569485.1. Taxonomy (NCBI): domain Eukaryota; kingdom Metazoa; phylum Chordata; class Amphibia; order Anura; family Aromobatidae; genus Anomaloglossus; species Anomaloglossus baeobatrachus. The sequence continues at coordinate 582,564,079 of NC_134357.1, forward strand.
TGTGATGGAATGACGTCAGTCTCATTTTCTGGCTGATTTGATGGGATGACGGCAGTCTCACTTTCTGGCTGCTGTGATGGGCTGATGTCAGTTTCACTTTCTGGCTGCTGTGATGGGATGATTGCTGTCTCACGTTCTGGCTGCTGTGATGGGCTGACGGCAGTCTCACTTTCTGGCTGCTGTCATGGGATGACGGCAGTCTCACTATCTGGCTGTTGTGGTGGAATGACGAAAGTCTCACTTTCTGGCTGCTGTGATGGGATGACGGCAGTCTCACTATCTGGCTGCTGTGATGGAATGACGTCAGTCTCATTTTCTGGCTGATTTGATGGGATGACGGCAGTCTCACTTTCTGGCTGCTGTGATGGGCTGATGTCAGTTTCACTTTCTGGCAGCTGTGATGGAATGACTACAGTCTCACTTTCTGTCTGCTGTGATGGGAAAATGGTTGTCTCCCTTTCTGGGTGCTGTGATGGGAAGACTGTAGTCTTACTTTCTGGCTGCTGTGATGGGATGACGGCAGTCTCATTTTCTGGCTGTTGTGATGGGATGACTGCTATCTAAATTTTGGCTGTTGTGATGGGATGACTGCTGTCTCACTTTCTCACTGTTGTGATGAGATGATGGCAGACTCACGTTCTGGCTGCTGCGGTGGGATGGCGGAAGTCTCACTTTATAGCTTCTGTGATGGAATGACGACAGTCTCACTTTCTGGCTGCTGTGATAGAATAATGACAGTCTCATTTTCTGGCTGATGTGATGGGACAACGGCACTCTCACTTTCTGACTGCTGTGATGGGATGACAGCAGTCTCATTTTCTGGCTGCTATGATTGGATGATGACAGTCTCACTTTCTGGCTGCTGTGATGGGATGACGGCAGTCTCATTTTCTGGCTGCTGTGATGGGATGTTGGCTGTCTAACTTTCTGGCTGCTGTGATGGGAAGACTGTAGTCTTACTTTCTGGCTGCTGTGATGGGATGACAGCAGTCTCACTATCTGGCTGCTATGATGGCAGTCTCACTATCTGGCTGCTGTGATGGGATGACGGAAGTCACACTTTCTGGCTGCTGTGATGAAATGACGACAGTCTCACTTTCTGGCTGCTGTGATCAGATGATGGCAGTCTCACTTTCTGACTGATGTGATGGGATGACTGCACTCTCACTTTCTGGCTGCTGTGATGGGATGATGGTAGTCTCACTTTCTGGCTGCTGTGATGGGATGACGGCAGTGTCACTATCTGGCTGCTGTTATGTGTTGACTGCAGTCTCCCTTTCTCGCTGTTGTAATATGATGACGGCAGTCTCATTTTCTGGCAGTTGTGATGGGATGACTGCTGTCTCGTTTTCTGGCTGTTGTGATGAGATGATGGCAGTCTCACGTTCTGGCTGATGTGGTGGGATGGCGGAAGTCTCACTTCATGGCTTCTGTAATGGGATGACGGCAGTGTCACTTTCTGGCTCTTTCTGGCTGCTGTGATGGGAAGACTGCAGTCTCACTTTCTGGCTGCTGTGATGGGAAGACTGCAGTCTCACTTTCTGGCTGCTGTGATGGGATGACAGCAGTCTCACTTTGTGGCTGCTGTGGTGAGATGACGGCAGTCTCATTTTCTGATGTGATGGGATGACTGCACTCTCACTTTCTGGCTGCTGTGATGGGATAATGGCAGTCTCACTTTCAGGTTGCTGTGATGGGATGATGGCAGTGTCACTATCTGGCTGCTGTTATGGGATGACTGCAGTCTCCCTTTCTGACTGCTGTAATATGATGACGGCAGTCTCATTTTCTGGCTGTTGTGATGGGATGACTGCTGTCTCGTTTTCTGGCTGTTGTGATGAGATGAGATGATGGCAGTCTCACATTCTGGCTACTGTGGTGGTATGGCGGAAGTCTCACTTCATGGCTTCTGTGATGGGATGACGGCAGTGTCACTTTCTGGCTTTTTCTGGCTGCTGTGACGGGAAGACTGCAGTCTCACTTTCTGGCTGCTGTGATGGGAAGACTGCAGTCTCACTTTCTGGCTGCTGTGATGGAATGACTGCAGTCTCACTATCTAGCTGCTGTGATGGGATGACGGAAGTCACACTTTCTGGCTGCTGTGATGGAATGACGACAGTCTCACTTTCTGGCTGCTGTGAAGAGATGACGGCAGTCTCACTTTCTGACTGATGTGATGGGATGACTGCAGTCTCACTTTCTTGCTGCTGTGTCTACAGACTCAATTTCTGGCTGTTGTGGTGGAATGACGAAACTCTCACTTTCTGGCTGCTGTGATTGAATGTCGACAGTCTCATTTTCTGGCTGCTGTGATGGAATGATGACAGTGTCACTTTCTGGCTGCTGTGATAGAATGACGACAGTCTCATTTTCTGGCTGATGTGGTGGGACGACGGCACTCTCACTTTCTGGCTGCTGTGATGGGATGACAGCAGTTTCATTTTCTGGCTGCTGTGATGGGATGATGGTATTCTCACTTTCTGGCTGCTGTGATGGGATGACAACAGTTTCAATTTCTGGCTGCTGTGATGGAATGTCGTCAGTCCCATTTTCTGGCTGATTTGATGGGATGACGGCAGTCTCACTTTCTGGCTGCTTTGATGGGCTGATGGCAGTTTCACTTTCTGGCTGCTGTGATGGGATGATTGCTGTCTCATTTTCTGGCTGCTATGATGGGATGACGGCTGCCTGACGTTCTGGCTGCTGTGATGAGCTGACGGCAGTCTCACTTTCTGACAGCTGTGATGGAATGACGACAGTCTCACTTTCTGGCTGCTGTGATGGAATGACGACAGTCTTATTTTCTAGCTGATGTGATGGGATGAAGGCATTCTCAACTTCTGTCTTCTGTGATGGGATAATGGCTGTCTCACTTTCTGGCTGCTGTGATGGGAAGACTGCAGTCTTACTTTCTGGCTGCTGTGATGGGATGACAGCAGTCTCACTTTTTGGCTGCTATGATGGGATGATGGCAGTCTCACTTTCTGGCTGCTATGATGGGATGACTGCAGTCTCACTATCTGGCTGCTGTGATGGGAAGACGGAAGTCACACTTTCTGGCTGCTGTGATGGAATGATGACAGTCTCACTTTCTGGCTGCTGTGATGAAATGACGACAGTCTCATTTTCTGGCTGATTTGATGTGATGACGGCATTCTCACTTTCTGGCTGCTGTGATCGGCTGATGGCAGTTTCACTTTCTGGCTGCTGTGATGGGATGATGGGTGTCTCACTTTCTGACTGCTTTGATGGGATGACAGCAGTCTCCCTTTCTGGCTGCTGTGATAGAATGACGACTGTCTCATTTTTGTGGCTGCTGTGATGGGATGAGGGCAGTCTCATTTTCTGGCTGATGTGAAGGGATGACGGTAGTCTCACTTTTTGGCTGCTGTGATGGGATGACGGAAGTCACACTTTCTGGCTGCTGTGATGGAATGACGACAGTCTCATTTTCTGGCTGATTTGATGTGATGACGGCATTCTCACTTTCTGGCTGCTGTGATGGAATGTCTACAGTCTCAATTTCTGGCTGTTGTGGTGGAATGACGAAACTCTCACTTTCTGGCTGCTGAGATGGAATGTCGACAGTCACAATTTCTGGCTGTTGTGGTGGAATGACGAAAGTCTCACTTTCTGGCGGCTGTGATCGGATGACGGCAGTCTTATTTTCTGGCTGCTGTGATGGAATGATGACAGTCTCACTTTCTGGCTGCTGTGATAGAATGAGGACAGTGTCATTTTCTGGCTGATGTGGTGGGACGACGGCACTCTCACTTTCTGACTGCTGTGATGAGATGACAGCAGTCTCATTTTCTGGCTGCTGTGATGGGATGATGGCAGTCTCACTTTCTGGCTGTTGTGATGGGATGACGGCAGTCTCACTTTCTGGCTGCTGTTATGGGATGACGACTGTCTCATTTTTGTGGCTGCTGTGATGGGATGACGGCAGTCTCATTTTCTGGCTGATGTGAAGGGATGAGGCAGTCTCACTTTTTGGCTGCTGTGATGGGATGACGGCAGTCTCACTTTCTGGCTGCTGTGATGAGATAACGGCAGTCTCACTTTCTGACTGCTGTGATGGGATGACTGCAGTCTCACTTTCTGGCTGCTGTGATGGGATGACGGCAGTCTCACTTTCTGGCTGCTGTTATGGGATGACGACTGTCTCATTTTTGTGGCTGCTGTGATGGGATGACGGCAGTCTCATTTTCTGGCTGATGTGAAGGGATGAGGCAGTCTCACTTTTTGGCTGCTGTGATCGGATGACGGCAGTCTCATTTTCAGGCTGCTGTGATGGAATGACGACAGTCTAACTTTCTGACTGCTGTGATGGGATGACTGCTGTCTCACTTTCTGGTTGTTGTGATGAGATGACTGCACTCTCACTTTCTGGCTGCTGTGATGGGATGATGGCAGTCTCACTTTCTGGTTGCTGTGATGGGATGACGGCACTGTCACTATCTGGCTGCTGTTATTGGATGACTGCAGTCTCTCTTTCTGACTGCTGTAATGTGATGACGGCAGTCTCATTTTCTGGCTGTTGTGATGGGATGACTGCTATCTAACTTTCTGGCTGTTGTGATGGGATGACTGCTGTCTCGTTTTCTGGCTGTTGTGATGAGATGATGGCAGTCTAACGTTCTGGCTGCTGTGGTGGGATGGCGGAAGTCTCACTTCATGGCTTCTGTGATGGGATGACGGCAGTGTCACTTTCTGGCTCTTTCTGGCTGCTGTGATGGGAAGACTGCAGTTTCACTTTCTGGCTGCTGTGATGGGAAGACTGCAGTCACACTTTTTGGCTGCTGTGATAGGATGACGGAAGTGACACTTTCTGGCTGCTATGATGGAATGACGACAGTCTCACTTTCTGGCTGCTGTGATGGGATGACTGCAGGCTCACTTTCTGGCTGCTGTGATGGAATGTCTACAGTCTCAATTTCTGGCTGTTGTGGTGGAATGATGAAACTCTTACTTTCTGGCTGCTGTGATGGAATATCGACAGTCTCAATTTCTGGCTGTTGTGGTGGAATAACGAAAGTCTCACTTTCTGGCTGCTGTGATCGGATGATGGCAGTCTCATTTTCTGGCTGCTGTGATGGAATGATGACAGTCTCACTTTCTGGCTGCTGTGATAGAATGACGACAGTCTCATTTTCTGGCTGATGTGGTGGGATGACGGCACTCTCACTTTCTGGCTGCTGTGATGGGATGACAGCAGTCTCAATTTCTGGCTGCTGTGATGGGATGATGGCATTCTCACTTTCTGGCTGCTGTGATGGGATGACAAAAGTCTCACTTTATGGCTGCTGTGATGGAATGACGTCAGTCTTATTTTCTGGCTGATTTGATGGGATAATGCCAGTCTCACTTTCTGGCTGCTTTGATGTGCTGATGGCAGTTTCACTTTCTGGCTGCTGTGATGGGATGATTGCTGTCTCATTTTCTGGCTGCTATGATGGGATGACGGCTGCCTCACGTTCTGGCTGCTGTGATGGGCTGACGGCAGTCTCACTTTCTGGCAGCTGTGATGGAATGACGACAGTCTTATTTTCTAGCTGATGTGATGGGAGGATGGCATTCTCACTTTCTGTCTGCTGTGATGGGATAATGGCTGTCTCACTTTCTGGCTGCTGTGATGGGAAGACTGCAGTCTTACTTTCTGGCTGCTGTGATGGGATGACAGGAGTCTCACTTTTTGGCTGCTATGATGGGATGATGGCAGTCTCACTTTCTGGCTGCTGTGATGGGATGACTGCAGTCTCACTATCTGGCTGCTGTGATGGGAAGACGGAAGTCACACTTTCTGGCTGCTGTGATGGAATGATGACAGTCTCACTTTCTGGCTGCTGTGATGGAATGACGACAGTCTCATTTTCTGGCTGATTTGATGTGATGACGGCATTCTCACTTTCTGGCTGCTGTGATCGGCTGATGGCAGTTTCACTTTCTGGCTGCTGTGATGGGATGATGGCTGTCTCACTTTCTGACTGCTGTGATGGGATGACGGCAGTCTCCCTTTCTGGCTGCTGTGATGGAATGACGACTGTCCCATTTTTGTGGATGCTGTGATGGGATGACGGCAGTCTCACTTTCTGGCTGCTGTGATGAGATGACGGCAGATTCACTTTGTGACTGCTGTGATGGGATGACTGCAGTCTCACTTTCTGGCTAGTGTGATGGAATGTCAACAGTCTCAATTTCTGGCTGTTGTGGTGGAATGACGAAAGTCTCACTTTCTGGCTACTGTGATGGAATGTCGACCGTCTCAATTTCTGGCTGTTGTGGTGGAATGACAAAAGTCTCACTTTCTGGCTGCTGTGACCGGATGACGGCAGTCTCAATTTCTGGCTGCTGTAATGGAATGACGACAGTCTCACTTTCTGGCTGCTGTGATAGAATGACAACAGTCTCATTTTCTGGCTGATGTGATGGAACGACGGCACTCTCACTTTCTTGCTGCTGTGATGGGATGACAGCAGTCTCACTTTCTGGCTGCTATGATGGGATGATGGCAGTCTCACTTTCTGGCTGCTGTGATGGGAAGACTGCAGTCTCACTTTCTGGCTGCTGTGATGGGATGACAGCAGTCTCATTTTTTGGCTGCTATGATGGGATGATGGCAGTCTCACTTTCTGGCTGCTGTGATGGGATGACTGCAGTCTCACTATCTGGCTGCTGTGATGGGATGACGGAAGTCACACTTTCTGGCTGCTGTGATGGAATGACGACAGTCTCACTTTCTGGCTGCTGTGATGGAATGACGACAGTCTCATTTTCTGGCTGATTTGATGTGATGACGGCATTCTCACTTTCTGACTGCTGTGATGGAATGTCTACAGTCTCACTTTCTGGCTGCTGTGATGGAATGTCGACAGTCACAATTTCAGGCTGTTGTGGTGGAATGACGAAAGTCTCACTTTCTGGCGGCTGTGATCGCATGACGGCAGTCTCATTTTCTGGCTGCTGTGATGGAATGATGACAGTCTCACTTTCTGGCTGCTGTGATAGAATAACGACAGTCTCATTTTCTGGCTGATGTGGTGGGACGACGGCACTTTCACTTTCTGGCTGCTGTGATGGGATGACAGCAGTCTCATTTTCGGGCTGCTGTGATGGGATGACGACTGTCTCATTTTTGTGGCTGCTGTGATGGCATGACGGCAGTCTCATTTTCTGGCTGATGTGAAGGGATGACGGCAGTCTCACTTTTTGGCTGCTGTGATGTGATGACGGCAGTCTCACTTTCTGGCTGCTGTGATGAGATGACGGCAGTCTCACTTTCTGACTGCTGTGATGGGATGACTGCAGTCTCACTTTCTGGCTGCTGTGATGGAATGTCAACAGTCTCAATTTCTGGCTGTTGTGGTGGAATGACGAAAGTCTCACTTTCTGGCTACTGTGATGGGATGATGGCAGTCTCACTTTATGGCTGCTGTGATCGGATGACGGCAGTCTCATTTTCAGGCTGCTGCGATGGAATGACGACAGTCTCACTTTCTGGCTGCTTTGATAGAATAACGACAGTCTCATTTTCTGGCTGATGTGATGGGACGACGGCACTCTCACTTTCTGAATGCTGTGATGGGATGACAGCAGTCTCATTTTCTGGCTGCTGTGATGGGATGATGACTGCCTCACTTTCTGGCTGCTGTGATGGGATGACGGCAGTCTCATTTTCTGGCTGTTGTGATGGGATGACTGCAATCTAACTTTCTAGCTGTTGTGATGGGATGACTGCTGTCTCACTTTCTGGCTGTTGTGATGAGATGATGGCAGTTTCACGTTCTGGCTGCTGCGGTTGTATGGCGGAAGTCTCACTTTATGGCTTCTGTGATGGGATGACGGCAGTGTCACTTTCTGGCTCTTTCTGGCTACTGTGATGGGATTTTGGCTGTCTAACTTTCTGGCTGCTGTGATGGGAAGACTGCAGTCTTACTTTCTGGCTGCTGTGATGGGATGACAGCAGTCTCACTTTCTGGCTGCTATGATGGGATGATGGCAGTCTCACTTTCTGGCTGCTCTGATGGGATGATTGCAGTCTCACTATCTGGCTGCTGTGATGGGATGACGTAAGTCACACTTTCTGGCTGCTGTGATGAAATGACGACAGTCTCACTTTCTGGCTGCTGTGATGAGATGACGGCAGTCTCACTTTCTGACTGATGTGATGGGATGACTGCACTCTCACTTTCTGGCTGCTGTGATGGGATGATGGCAGTCTCGCTTTGTGGTTGCTGTGATGGGATGACGGCAGTGTCACTATCTGGCTGCTGTTATGGGATGACTGCAGTCTCCCTTTCTGACTGCTGTAATGTGATGACGGCAGTCTCATTTTCTGGCTGTTGTGATGGGATGACTGCTATCTAACTGTCTGGCTGTTGTGATGGGATGACTGCTGTCTCGTTTTCTGGCTGTTGTGATGAGATGATGGCAGTCTCACGTTCTGGCTGCTGTGGTGGGATGGCGGAAGTCTCACTTCATGGCTTCTGTGATGGGAAGACTCCAGTCTCACTTTCTTGTTGCTGTGATGGGAAGACTGCAGTCTCACTTTCTGGCTGCTATGATGGGATGATGGCAGTCTCACTTTCTGGCTGCTGTGATGGAATGACTGCAGTCTCACTATCTGGCTGCTGTGATGGGATGACGGAAGTCACACTTTCTGGCTGCTCTGATGGAATGACGACAGTCTCACTTTCTGGCTGCTGTGATGAGATGATGGCAGTCTCACATTCTGACTGATGTGATGGGATGACTGCAGTCTCACTTTCTGGCTGCTGTGATGGAATGTCTACAGTCTCAATTTCTGGCTGTTGTGGTGGAATGACAAAACTCTCACTTTCTGGCTGCTGTGATGGAATGTCGACAGTTTCAATTTCTGGCTGTTGTGGTGGAATGACGAAAGTCTCACTTTCTGGCTGCTGTGATCGGATGACGGCAGTCTCATTTTCTGGCTGCTGTGATGGAATGATGACAGTCTCACTTTCTGGCTGCTGTGATAGAATGACGACAGTCTCATTTTCTGGCTGATGTGGTGGGACGACGGCACTCTCACTTTCTGGCTGCTGTGATGGGATGACAGCAGTCTCATTTTATGGCTGCTGTGATGGGATGATGGCATTCTCACTTTCTGGCAGCTGTGATGGGATGACAACAGTCTCAATTTCTGGCTGCTGTGATGGGCTGATGGCAGTTTCACATTCTGGCTGCTGTGATGGGATGATTGCTGTCTCATTTTCTGGCTGCTATGAGGGATGACGGCTGTCTCACGTTCTGGCTGCTGTGATGGGCTGACGGCAATCTCACTTTCTGGCAGCTGTGATGGAATGACGACAGTCTCACTTTCTGGCTGCTGTGATGGAATGACGACAGTCTTATTTTCTAGCTGATGTGATGGGATGATGGCATTCTCACTTTCTGTCTGCTGTGATGGGATAATGGCTGTCTCACTTTCTGGCTGCTGTGATGAGAAGACTGCAGTCTCACTTTCTGGCTGCTGTGATGGGATGACAGCAGTCTCACTTTTTGGCTGCTATGATGGGATGATGGCAGTCTCACTTTCTGGCTGCTGTGATGGGATGACTGCAGTCTTACTATCTGGCTGCTGTGATGGGAAACGGAAGTCACATTTTCTGGCTGCTGTGATGGAATGATGACAGTCTCACTTTCTGGCTGCTGTGATGGGATGACTGCAGTCTTACTATCTGGCTGCTGTGATGGGAAACGGAAGTCACATTTTCTGGCTGCTGTGATGGAATGATGACAGTCTCACTTTCTGGCTGCTGTGATGGAATGACGACAGTCTCATTTTCTGGCTGATTTGATGTGATGACGGCATTCTCACTTTCTGGCTGCTGTGATCGGCTGATGGCAGTTTCACTTTCTGGCTGCTGTGATGGGATGATGGCTGTCTCACTTTCTGACTGCTGTGATGGGATGACGGCAGTCTCACTTTCTGGCTGCTGTGATGGAATAACGACTGTCTCATTTTTGTGGCTGCTGTGATGGGATGACGGCAGTCTCATTTTGTGGCTGATGTGAAGGGATGACGGTAGTCTTACTTTTTGGCTGCTGTGATGGGATGATGGCAGTCTCACTTTCTGGCTGCTGTGATGGGATGACTGCAGTCTCACTTTCTAGCTGCTGTGATGGAATGTCGACAGTCTCAATTTCTGGCTGTTGTGGTGGAATGACGAAAGTCTCACTTTCTGGCTACTGTGATGGAATGTCGACCGTCTCAATTTCTGGCTGTTGTGGTGGAATGACAAAAGTCTCACTTTCTGGCTGCTGTGACCGGATGACGGCAGTCTCAATTTCTGGCTGCTGTAATGGAATGACGACAGTCTCACTTTCTGGCTGCTGTGATACAATGACGACAGTCTCATTTTCTGGCTGATGTGATGGAACGACGGCACTCTCACTTTCTGGCTGCTGTGATGGGTAGACAGAAAACTCATTTTCTGGCTGATGTGATGGGATGATGGCAGTCTAACTTTCTGGCAGCTGTGATGGGATGACGACAGTCTTATTTTCTAGCTGATGTGATGGGATGATGGCAGTCTCACTTTCTGTCTGCTGTGATGGGATAATGGCTGTCTCACTTTTTGGCTTATGTGATGGGAAGACTGCAGTCTCACTTTCTGGCTGCTGTGATGGGATGACAGCAGTCTCACTTTCTGGCTGCTATGATGGGATGATGGCAGTCTCACTTTCTGGCTGCTGTGATGGAATGACGACAGTCTTATTTTCTTGCTGATGTGATGGGATGATGGCTGTCCCACTTTCTGGCTGCTGTGATGGAAAGACTGCAGTCTCACTTTCTGGCTGCTGTGATGGGATGACAGCAGTCTCACTTTCTGGCTGCTATGATGGGATGATTGCAGTCTCACTTTCTGGCTGCTGTGATGGAATGACTGCAGTCTCACTATCTGGCTGCTGTGACGGGATGACGGAAGTCACACATTCTGGCTGCTGTGATGGAATGACGACAGTCTCACTTTCTGGCTGCTGTGATGGAATGACGACAGTCTCATTTTCTGGCTGATTTGATGTGATGACGGCATTTTCACTTTCTGGCTGCTGTGATGGGCTGATGGCAGTTTCACTTTCTGGCTGCTGTGATGGGATGATGGCTGTCTCACTTTCTGACTGCTGTGTTGGGATGACGGAAGTCTCACTTTCTGGCTGCTGTGATGGAATGACGACTGTCTCATTTTTGTGGCTGCTGTGATGGGATGACGGAAGTCTCATTTTCTGGCTGATGTGAAGGGATGACGGCAGTCTCACTTTTTGGCTGCTGTGATGGGATGACGGCAGTCTCACTTTCTGGCTGCTGTGATGAGATGACGGCAGTCTCACTTTCTGGCTGCTGTGATGGAATGTCGACAGTCTCAATTTCTGGCAGTTGTGGTGGAATGACGAAAATCTCACTTTCTGGCTATTGTGATGGAATGTCGACTGTCTCAATTTCTGGCTGTTGTGGTGGAATGACAAAAGTCTCACTTTCTGGCTGCTGTGACCGGATGACGGCAGTCTCATTTTCTGGCTGCTGTAATGGAATGACGACAGTCTCACCTTCTGGCTGCTCTGATAGAATGACGACAGTCTCATTTTCTGGCTGATGTGATGGAACGACGGCACTCTCACTTTCTTACAGCTGTGATGGGATGACAGCAGTCTCATTTTCTGGCTGCTGTTATGGGATGATGGCAGTCTCTTTTTCTGGCTGCTGTGATAGGATGACGGCAGTCTCACTATCTGGCTGCTGTGATGAGATGACTGCAGTCTCCCTTTCTGACTGCTGTGATGTGATGACGGCAGTCTCATTTTCTGGCTGTTGTGATGGGATGACTGCTATCTAACTTTCTGGCTGTTGTGATGGGATGACTGCTGTCTCACTTTCTGGCTGTTGTGTTTAGATGATGGCAGTCTCACGTTCTGGCTGCTGTAATGGGATGACGGCTGTGGATACACGGGGCTCAGTGGGTGCTCTCGTCCACTAAAACCCGCCGCCTTTAGAAAGACAGCGTGGCTCAGGGCTCATCCCAACTGAACGCCGGCCTCCTTAACCGTGGGCGTACCACTAGTCAGACAACACAGGGTGAGGGAACCACAATAATTAGACTTTATTGGATCCCCAAACAATTAACGGCACATAACACATAACCAGCAAAACACAAATGTAACAGGCAACAGAGTCTCACCCTTCCGCTGGCTCACCAGGGATTTAGAATGTCCATGCCTCACAGGTTCCAAGCTGTCTGAGGCCTGCAAAGTCTGTAACAAGTGACTGAACTGTCCCAACCTGAGTGTCCTCCTTAGGTAGTCCTGGTTTGATGTTAAAATCCTGGCAGCCGGAGTCGAAATCCCTAGGCTGTGGAGATGGTCTCCAACCGGGACCGGATTCCCTAGATTGAAGCCATAAGATATCCTGATCCTCTAGTCAGTTCCAAAGAGCTTAGACTGGATCCATCAGCATCCTTCAACCTTCATCCACCCTGATGGCTTAAACTAGTCCCTTTTATAGCTATAACCTTCCCTTAGGATACACTGCGTCCTCATCGATTGGTTGGACAAGATTGCTTCTCCCATTGGATGAATTTCAAGCTGCATGGATAATGTTCATTTAAATGATGTGCATAGAAAGACTCAGTATATCTACATGGAGTCGGCAAGTCACCGACTAGACAATGGCTGCTAAGGTAATTACATTATCAATACACAACTACAATACAATGGTTACTGGAAGAGACTGGAGATACAATAGTCAAGCAAACATTACTTAGCAAACATAAGAACAATAGTCTGGCTGAATGTTAAGAAACTTTAACCCATGAGAGTCCATGTCGTCACATTCCTCCCCCTTCTTAATATTAGCCAGACATGATAGGCTTCCGATCATCCTTCTCCTCTTGACGGCATTGTCCTTTTTAATGGTGAGGTCAGCAACAGAGGCTTGCATCTATACACCTCCCCCTGATTACCTCCACCAAGTTGAAGAGCCATATTGCGGACAAGCACTAAGGTGGGATCCATGAGTTGGGCCTGCACAAATCTCCCACTATCAATCCCTCCCCAGTCAATAGCCACAGTGTGGTTAGGCTTACTCACGGTTCTTGGCTCAGAAGTGGATGATGGAGACCGGGAATGCAAACCATTCCTGGAAAAGATGTTAGAAAGATCCACATCAGGGTCCTGCTTGGCTTGGAGGTGGGTGATGGCTGCTTCAAACTGACTGGATAGTCCTTGTCCTAGGTCATTCTCCAAAATGACTGGTGTGAGCAGGTAATTCACAAGCCCCACTTTCACTTCCCTTTAAGTGGTAATCGAAACAACAGGCTTGGTGGGGCCATCTATGAAGCCCACTTCAACTTCCTCCTGGCTAGTCCCCGAAATAACAGGTGTGGGGAGGCTGTCCATAAACTCCATATGGACCTCTTCCTGGTCTTACCCCAAACTAACTGGTGTGGGGACGGTGTCCATAAGCTCCACATCAGCCTTGCTCTGATTAGTCTCCACAATGACAGGTGTGGGGAGGCTGTTCACAAGTCTCACGTCAACCTCTCCCTGGTCCTTTCCCGAAATAACTGGTGTGGGGACGGTGTCCATATGCTCCACATCAGCCTTGCTCCGGTTAGTCTCCACAATGACAGGTGTGGGAAGGCTGTTCTCAAGTCTCACATCAACCTCTCCCTGATCCTTTCCCGAAATAACTGGTGTGGGGACGGTGTCCATAAGCTCCACATCAGCCTTGCTCTGGTCAGTCTCCACAATGACAGGTATGGGGAGGCTGTTCACAATCCCCACATCGATTACTTCCTGGTTGGTCCCCAAAATACCAGGTGTGGGGAGGCTGTCCACAAGCTCCACCTCGACCTCTCCCTGGTCAGTCCTTAGGTCCAACTGCACACATGCCAGAGGAATGTCTGAGCGCTGGCCCTCAGCCAGGGAGATGGATAATTGGGAATCCGGTACAGGGTCTTCCGGGGAAACAATAACTGGGCTTACCAGAGTGATGGAAGATCTAATGTCTCGAAGTCCCTGAGCCTGTATATCACCGTCCTTGACCGTCTGGATGTGGGGATGGATGTTGGCTGGTGTACGTTGTCCGACCTGCCGTAGGGTGTGGACTGGATAAACCACCTCCTAAGCTATTGGTGTTTCTTGGGAGTAGCATTCCTCGTTGGTTCATCTCGGCTTATGTTGACTGGTTGGACTGGCAGATGGTCTCCAAGCATGCGGCCTCTTTGTTTTGGTGCAGCTTCTGCTGGGTAGCGGGACCATCCTTCTCGACCAGCTGGTGCTTGCAGTATGGCAGCTGGAATCCCATAAACATATTCCATAACCGAAGCCCTCTCTTCTCTTGAGGATCTAGGCCCCAATGCATCCAACAACGCTGTGGCTTGGGCCATTTTGGACAAAGTTGATTTCCGATTGTCACTAGATCCATGATGTAGCACATAGTTTAAATCCTCTGGGTCAATATCGACGGGATCCTCATCGTCCTCTGCATCATTCTGGACATCCCAACGGACTAATTTCTGGATCAAGACTGACCGAGTCTCAGCGTTCCAGTAGATAATCTTTCGCCTCTGGCACAGATCCTGTAGCATCCATTTACTGCAGCGGTCTTAAATACTCTCTTGTCCTTGTCCCATGGCTGAGCTGGTGGGGTTGGACATGGCAGCGTCCGAAACCTGAATGCCTCCCCTATGGCCTGCTGGGTATGCTTATGTGCCTCCCTGGTTGTTGAGCCCTGGACGGTGTCCACGAACACCAGTTCGCTGCAGCTCCCCTGGGTAAACCAGGCTGAGTAGTATCCCACCGCTGCCACCAATTGTGGAGACACGGGGCTCAGTGGGTGCTCTCGTCCACTAAAACCCGCCGCCTTTAGAAAGACAGCGTGGCTCAGGGCTCATCCCAACTGAACGCCGGCCTCCTTAACCATGGGCGTAACACTACTCAGACAACACAGGGTGAGGGAACCACAATAATTAGGCTTTATTGGATCCCCAAACAATTAACGGCACATAACACATAACCAGCAAAACACACAAATGTAACAGGCAACAGAGTCTCACCCTTCCGCTGGCTCACCAGGGATTTAGAATGTCCATGCCTCACAGGTTCCAAGCTGTCTGAGGTCTGCAAAGTCTGTAACAGGTGACTGAACTGTCCCAACCTGAGTGTCCTCCTTAGGTAGTCCTGGTTTGATGTTAAAATCCTGGCAGCCGGAGTCGAAATCCCTAGGCTGTGGATATAGTCTCCAACCGGGACCGGAGTCCCTAGATTGAAGCCATAAGATATCCTGATCCTCTAGTCAGTTCCAAAGAGCTTAGACTGGATCCATCAGCATCCATCAACCATCATCCACCCTGGTGGCTTAAAGTAGTCCCTTTTATAGTCATAACCTTCCCTTAGGATACACTGCGTTCTCATCGATTGGTTGGACAAGATTGCTTCTACCATTGGATGAATTTTAAGCTGCATGGATAATGTTATTTAAATGATGTGCATAGAAAGACTCAGTATATCTACATGGAGTCGGCAAGTCACCGACTAGACAATGACTATTAAGGTAATTACATTATCAATACACAACTACAATACAATGGTTACTGGAAGAGACTGGAGATACAATAGCTAAGCAAACATGACTTAGCACACATAAGAACAATAGTCTGGTTGAATGTTAAGAAACTTTAACACATGAGAGTCCATGTCGTCACAACGGCAGTCTAACTTTCTTGCTGCTGTGATGGGATAACGGTAGTCTCAATTTCAAGCTGTTGGGATGGGATGACAGCAGTCTCACTTTCTGGCTGCTGTGATGGGATGACGGCAGTCTCACTTTCTGGCTGCTGTAATGGGATGACAGCAGTCTCACTTTCCGTCTGCTGTGATAGGATGATGGCAGTCTCACTTCGAGGCTACTGTGATGGGATGATGGCAGTCTCCCTTCCCGGCTGCTATGATGGGATAACGGTAGTCTCACTTTCTGGCCGCTGTGATGGGATGACTGCAGTCTAATTTTCTAGCTGATGTGATGCGATGATGGCTGTCTCACTTTCTGGCTGCTGTGATGGGAAGACTGCAGTCTCACTTTCTGGCTGCTGTGATGGGATAACGGCAGTCTCACTTTCTGGCTGCTGTGATAGGATGACTGCAGTCTCACTATCTGGCTGCTGTGATGGGATGACGGAAGTCACACTTTTTGGCTGCTGTGATGGGATGACGGCAGTCTCATTTTCTGGCTGATGTGAAGGGATGACGGCAGTCTCACTTTCTGAATGCTGTGATGGGATCACTGTAGTCTCACTTTCTTGCTGCTGTGATGGAATGTCGACAGTCTCAGTTTCTGGCTGTTGTGGTGGAATGACGAAAGTCTCACTTTCTGGCTGCTGTGATGGAATGTCGACAGTCTCAATTTGTGGCTGTTGTGGTGGAATGACGAAAGTCTCACTTTCTGGCTGCTGTGATGGGATGACGGCTGTCTCACTTTCTGGCTGCTGTGATGGAATGTCGACAGTCTCAGTTTCTGGCTGTTGTGGTGGAATGACGAAAGTCTCACTTTCTGGCTGCTGTGATGGAATGTCGACAGTCTCAATTTGTGGCTGTTGTGGTGGAATGACGAAAGTCTCACTTTCTGGCTGCTGTGATGGGATGACGGCTGTCTCATTTTCTGGCTGCTGTGATGGAATGACGACAGTCTTACTTTCTGGTTGCTGTGATAGAATGACGACAGTCTCATTTTCTGGCTGATGTGATGGGACGATGGGACTCTCACTTTCTGGCTGCTGTGATGGGATGACAGCAGTCTCATTTTTTGGCTGCTGTGATGGGAGGATGGCAGTCTCACTTTCTGGCTGCTGTGATGGGATGACGGCAGTCTCACTATCTGGCTGCTGTGATGGGATGACTGCAGTCTCCCTTTCTGACTGCTGTGATGAAATGATGGCAGTCTCATTTTCTGGCTGTTGTAATGGGATGACTGCTATCTCACTCTCTGGCTGTTGTGATGGGATGACTGCTGTCTCCCTTTCTGACTGTTGTGCTGAGATGATGGCAGTCTCACTTTCTGGCTGCTGTGGTGGGATGGCGGAAGTCTCACTTAATGGCTTCTGTGATGGGATGACGGCAGTCTATCTTTCTGGCTGCTGTGATGGGATAACGGTAGCCTCAATTTCAAGCTGTTGGGATGGGATGACGGCAGTCTCACTTTCTGGCTGCTGTGATGGGATGAAGGCAGTCCCACTTTCTGGCTGTTGTGATAAGATGACTGCTGTCTCACTTTTTGGCTGTTGTGATGGGATGACTGCTGTCTGAATTTCTGGGTGTTGTGATGTGTTGACGGCAATCTCACTTTCTGGGTGTTGTGATGGGTTGACGGCATTCTCACTTTTTGGCTGCTGTGATGAGATGACGGATGTCTCACTTTCTGTCTACTGTGATGGGATGATGGCGGTTACACTTTCTGGTTGCTGTGATGGGATGACGGCAGTCTCATTTTCTAGCTGCTGTGATGGGATGACGGAAGTTTCACTTTCTGTCTACTGTGATGGGATGAGATCAGTGTCACTTTCTGGCTACTGTGAAGGGATGAAGGCAGTCTCACTTCGAGGCTGCTGTGATGGGACGATGGCAGTCTCACTTCCTGGCTGATGTGATGGGATGATGGTAGTCTCACTTTCTGACTGCTGTGATGGGATGACTGCAGTCTCACATTCTGGCTGCTGTGATGGAAAAACGACAGTCTCACTTTCTGGCTGCTGTGATGGGATGACGGCAGTCTCAATTTCTGACTGCTGTGATGGGATGACGGCAGTCTCACTTTCTGGCAGCTGTGATGGAATGACGACAGTCTCCCTTTCTGGCTGCTGTGATGGGATGACGGCAGGCTCACTTTCTGGCTGCTGTGATGGGATGGCGGCAGTCCCACTTTCTGGCCGTTGTGATGGGATGACTGCTGTCTCACTTTTTGGCTGTTGTGATGGGATGACTGCTGTCTAAATTTCTGGGTGTTATGATGTGTTGACGGCAATCTCACTTTCTGGGTGTTGTGATGGGTTGATGTTATTCTTACTTTTTGGCTGCTGTGATGAGATGACGGCAGTCTCACTTTCTGTCTACTGTGATCGGATGACGGCGGTTACATTTTCTGGCTGCTGTGATGGGATGACGGCAGTCTCATTTTCTAGCTGCTGTGATGGGATGACGGCAGTTTCACTTTCTGTCTACTGTGATGGGATAAGGGCAGTGTAACTTTCTGGCTGCTGTGATGGGATGACGGCAGTCTCACTTTCTGGCTGCTGTGATGGGACGATGGCAGTCTCACTTACTGGCTGCTGTGATGGGAGGACGGTAGTCTCACTTTCTGGCTGCTGTGATGGTATGACTGCAGTCTCACTTTCTGGCTGCTGTGATGGAATGACGACAGTCTCACTTTCTGCCTGCTGTGATAGAATGAAGACAGTCTAATTTTCTAGCTGATGTGATGGGATGATGGCTGTCTTACTTTCTGGCTGCTGTAATGGGAACACTGCAGTCTCACTTTCTGGCTGTTGTGATGGGATGACAGCAGTCTCACTTTCTGGCTGCTATGATGGGATGATGGCAGTCTCACTTTCTGGCTGCTGTGATGGGATGACGGCAGTCTCAATTTCTGGCTGCTGTGATGGAATGACGACTGTCTCATTTTTGTGGCTGCTGTGATGGGATGACGGCAGTCTCACTATTTGGCTGCTGTGATGGGATGACGGCAGTCTCACTTTCTGGCTGCTGTGATGAGATGACGGCAGTCTCACTTTCTGGCTGCTGTGATGAGATGAAGGCAGTCTCACTTCGTGGCTGCTGTGATGGGACGATGGCAGTCTCACTTCCTGGATGCTGTGATGGGAAGACGGTAGTCTCACTTTCTGGCTGCTGTGATGGGATGACTGCAGTCTCACTTTCTGGCTGCTGTGATGGAATGACGACAGTCTAATTTTCTAGCTGATGTGATGGGATTATGGCAGTCTCACTTCCTTGCTGCTGTGATGGGCTGATGGCAGTTTCACTTTCTTGCTGCTGTGAAGGGATGATTGCTGTCTCACTTTCTGTCTGCTGTGATGGGATGACAGCAGTCTCACTTTTTTTGGCAGCGGTGATGGAATGACGACAGTCTCACTTTCTGGCTGCTGTAATGGAATGACAACAGTCTCACATTTTGGCTGCTTTGATGGAATGACGACATTCTACTTTTCTAGCTGCTGTGATGGGATGATTGCTGTCTCACCTTCTGTCTGCTGTGATGGGATGACGGCAGTCTCAATTTCTGGCTGCTGTGATGGGAAGACGGCAGTCTCACTTTCTGTCTGCTGTGATGAGATGATGGCAGTCTCACTTTCTGTCTGCTGTGATGGGATGACGGCAGTCTCAATTTCTGGCTGCTGTGATGGGAAGACGGCAGTCTCACTTTCTGTCTGCTGTGATGAGATGATGGCAATCTCACTTTCTGGCTGCTGTGATGGGATGAAGGCAGTCTCACTTTTTGGCTGCTGTGATGGAATGACGACAGTCTAATTTTCTAGCTGCTGTGATGGGATGATTGCTGTCTCACTTTCTGTCTGCTGTGATGGGATGACGGCAGACTCACTTTCTGGCTGCTGTGATGGGATGACGGCAGTCTCACTTTCTGGCTGCTGTGATGGTATAACGGCAGTCTCACTTTCTGTCTGCTGTGATGGAATTATGGTAGTCTCACTTTCTGGCTGCTGTGATGGGATGACGGCAGTCTCACTTTCTGGCTGCTGTGATGGGATGATGGCAGTCTCACTTTCCGTCTGCTGTGATGGGATGATGGCAGTCTCACTTCGAGGCCGCTGTGATGGAATGATGGCAGTCTCACTTCCTGGCTGCTGTGATGGGATGACCGTAGTCTCATTTTCTGGTTGCTGTGATGGGATGATGGCAGTCTCACTTTCTGGCTGTTGTGATGGGATGACGACAGTCTCACTATTTGGCTGCTGTGATGGGATGACTGCAGTCTCTCTTTCTGACTACTGTGATGGGATGACGACAGTCTCACTTTCTGGCTGCTGTGATGGAATGACGACAGTCTAATTTTCTAGGTGATGTGATGGGATGATGGCAGTCTCACTTTCTGTCTGCTATGATGGGACGACTGCAGTCTCACTTTCTGGCTGCTGTGATGGGATGACAGCAGTCTCACTTTCTGGCTGCTATGATGGGATGATGGCAGTCTCACTTTCTGGCAGCTGTGATGGGATGACTGCAGTCTCACTATCTGGCTGCTGTGATGGGATGACGGAAGTCACACTTTCTGGCTGCTGTGATGGAATGACGGCAATCTCACTTTCTGGCTGCTGTGATGGGCTGATGGCAGTTTCACTTTCTGGCTGCAGTGAACGGATGATGGCTGTCTCACTTTCTGGCTGCTGTGATGGGACGACGGCACTCTGACTTTCTGGCTGCTGTGATGGGATGACAGCAGTCTCATTTTCTGGCTGCTGTGATGGGATGATGGCAGTCTCACTTTCTGGCTGCTGTGATGGGATGACGGCAGTCTCACTATCTGGCTGCTGTGACGGGATGACTGCAGTATGCCTTTCTGACTGTTGTGATGAAATGACGGCAGTCTCATTTTCTGGCTGTTGTGATGGGATGACTGCTGTCTCACTTTCTGGCTGTTGTGATGAGATGATGGCAGTCTCACTTTCTGGCCGCTGTGGTGGGATGGCGGAAGTGTCACATAATGGCTTCTGTGATGGGATGATGGCAGTCTCATTTTCTAGCTGCTGTGATGGGATTACGGCAGTCTCACTTTCTGGCTGCTGTGATTGGATGACGTTAGTCTCACTTTATGGCTCCTGTGTTGGGATGACGGGAGTCCCACTTTTCATCTGCTGTGATGGGATGATGGCAGTCTCACTTCGAGGCTGCTGTGATGGGATGATGGCAGTCTCACTTCCTGGCTGCAGTGATGGGATGACTGCAGTCTCACTTTCTGGCTGCTGTGATGGAATGACGACAGTCTAATTTTCTAGGTGATATGATGGGATGATGGCAGTCTCACTTCCTGGCTGCTGTGATGGGCTGATGGCAGTTTCACTTTCTGGCTGCTGTGATGGGATGATTGCTGTCCAACTATCTGGCTGCTGTGATGGGATGACGGCAGTCTCACGTTCTGGCTGCTGTGATGGGATGACGGCAGTCTCACTTTCTGGCAGTTGTGATGGAATGACGACAGTCTCACTTTCTGGCTGCTGTGATGGAATGACGACAGTCAAATTTTCTACGTGATGTGATGGGATGATGGCAGTCTCACTTTCTGTCTGCTGTAATGGGATGATGCCTGTCTCACTTTCTGGCTGCTGTGATCGGATGACAGCAGTCTCACTTTCTGGCTGCTATGATGGGATGATGGCAGTCTCACTATCTGGCTGCTGTGATGGGATGACGGAAGTCACACTTTCTGGCTGCTGTGATGGAATGACGGCAGTCTCACTTTTTGGCTGCTGTGATGGGCTGATGGCAGTTTCACTTTCTGGCTGCTGTGATGGGATGATGCTGTCTCACTTTCTGGCTGCTGTGATGGATTGACGACTGTCTCATTTTTGTGGCTGCTGTGACGGGATGATGGCAGTCTCATTTTCTGGCTGATGTTAAACGATGACTGCAGTCTCACTTTTTGGCTGATGTGATGGGATGACGACAGTCTTACTTTCTGGCTGCTGTGATGAGATGACGGCATTCTCACTTTCTGACTGCTGTGATGGGATGACTGCAGTCTCACTTTCTGGCTGCTGTGATGGCATGACGGCAGTCTCACTTTCTGGCTGCTGTGATGGAATGACGACAGTTTAATTTTCTAGCTGATGTGATGGGATGATGGCAGTTTCACTTTCTGGCTGCTGTGATGGGATGATTGCTGTCCAACTTTCTGGCTGCTGTGATGGGATAACGGCAGTTTCACGTTCTGGCTGCTGTGATGGGCTGACGGCAGTCTCACTTTCTGGCAGTTGTGATGGAATGACGACAGTCTCATTTTTTGGCTGCTGTGATGGAATGATGAAAGTCTCACTTTCTGGCTGCTGTGATGGAATGACGACAGTCTAATTTTCTAGGTGATGTGATGGGATAATGGCAGTCTCACTATCTGGCTGCTGTGATGGGATGACGTAAGTCACACTTTCTGGCTGCTGTGATGGAATGACGGCTGTCTCACATTCTGGCTGCTGTCATGGGATGACGGCAGTCTCACTTTCTGGCTGCTGTGATGGAATGACGACTGTCTCATTTTTGTGGCTGCTGTGATGGGATGATGGCAGTCTCATTTTCTGGCTGATGTGAAGGGATGACTGCAGTCTCACTTTTTGGCTGATGTGATGGGATAACGACATTCTTACTTTCTGGCTGCTGTGATGAGATGACGGCAGTCTCACTTTCTGAGTGCTGTGATGGGATGATGACAGTCTCACTTTCTGGCTGCTGTGATGGAATGACGACAGTCTAATTTTCTAGGTGATGTGATGGGATGATGGCAGTCTCACTATCTGGCTGCTGTGATGGGATGACGTAAGTCACACTTTCTGGCTGCTGTGATGGAATGACGGCAGTCTCACTTTCTGGCTGCTGTGATGGGCTGATGGCAGTTTCACTTTCTGGCTGCTGTGATGGGATGATTGCTGTCCAACTTTCTGGCTGCTGTGATGGGATGACGGCAGTCTCACGTTCTGGCTACTGTGATGGAATGATGACAGTCTAATTTTCTAGGTGATGTGATGGGATGATGGCAGTCTCACTTTCTGTCTGCTATGATGGGACGACTGCAGTCTCACTTTCTGGCTGCTGTGATGGGATGACAGCAGTCTCACTTTCTGGCTGCTATGATGGGATGATGGCAGTCTCACTTTCTGGCAGCTGTGATGGGATGACTGCAGTCTCACTATCTGGCTGCTGTGATGGGATGACGGAAGTCACACTTTCTGGCTGCTGTGATGGAATGACGGCAATCTCACTTTCTGGCTGCTGTGATGGGCTGATGGCAGTTTCACTTTCTGGCTGCAGTGAACGGATGATGGCTGTCTCACTTTCTGGCTGCTGTGATGGGATGACGGCAGTCTCACTTTCTGGCTGCTGTGATGGAATGATGACTGTCTCATTTTTGTGGCTGCTGTGATGGGATGACGGCAGTCTCACTTTTTGGCTGATGTGATGGGATGACGACAGTCTTACTTTCTGGCTGCTGTGATGAGATGACGGCAGTCTCACTTTCTGAGTGCTGTGATGGGATGACTGCAGTCTCACTTTCTGGCTGCTGTGATGGCATGATGGCAGTCTCACTTTCTGGCTGCTGTGATGGGATATTTGCAGTCTCACTTTCTGGCTGCTGTGATGGAATGATGACTGTCTCATTTTTGTGGCTGCTGTGATGGGATGACGGCAGTCTCACTTTTTGGCTGATGTGATGGATTGACGACAGTCTCATTTTCTGGTTGATGTGATGAGATGACGGCAGTTTCACTTTCTGGCTGCTGTGATGGGATGACGACAGTCTCACTTTCTGGCTGCTGTGATGGGATGACGGCAGTCTCACTTTCTGGCTGCTGTGATGGGATATTTGCAGTCTCACTATCTGGCTTCTGTGATGGGATGACGGAAGTCACACTTTCTGGCTGCTGTGATGGAATGACGGCAGTCTCACTTTCTGGCTGCTGTGATGGGCTGATGGCAGTTTCACTTTCTGGCTGCTGTGATGGGATGATGGCTGTCTCACTTTCTGGCTGCTGTGATGGAATGACGACTGTCTCATTTTTGTGGCTGCTGTGACGGGATGATGGCAGTCTCATTTTCTGGCTGATATTAAAGGATGACTGCAGTCTCACTTTTTGGCTGATGTGATGGGATGACGACAGTCTTACTTTCTGGCTGCTGTGATGAGATGACGGCATTCTCACTTTCTGACTGCTGTGATGGGATGACTGCAGTCTCACTTTCTGGCTGCTGTGATGGCATGACGGCAGTCTCACTTTCTGGCTGCTGTGATGGAATGACGACAGTTTAATTTTCTAGCTGATGTGATGGGATGATGGCAGCCTCACTTACTGGCTGCTGTGATGGGCTGATGGCAGTTTCACTTTCTGGCTGCTGTGATGGGATGATTGCTGTCCAACTTTCTGGCTGCTGTGATGGGATGACGGCAGTTTCACGTTCTGGCTGCTGTGATGGGCTAACGGCAGTCTCACTTTCTGGCAGTTGTGATGGAATGACGACAGTCTCACTTTCTGGCTGCTGTGATGGAATGACGACAGTCTAATTTTCTAGGTGATGTGATGGGATGATGGCAGTCTCACTATCTGGCTGCTGTGATGGGATGACGTAAGTCACACTTTCTGGCTGCTGTGATGGAATGACGGCAGTCTCACTTTCTGGCTGCTGTGATGGGCTGATGGCAGTTTCACTTTCTGGCTGCTGTGATGGGATGATGGCTGTCTCACATTCTGGCTGCTGTGATGGGATGACGGCAGTCTCACTTTCTGGCTGCTGTGATGGAATGACGACTGTCTCATTTTTGTGGCTGCTGTGATGGGATGATGGCAGTCTCATTTTCTGGCTGATGTGAAGGGATGACTGCAGTCTCACTTTTTGGCTGATGTGATGGGATAACGACAGTCTTACTTTCTGGCTGCTGTGATGAGATGACGGCAGTCTCACTTTCTGAGTGCTGTGATGGAATGATGACAGTCTCACTTTCTGGCTGCTGTGATGGAATGACGACAGTCTAATTTTCTAGGTGATGTGATGGGATGATGGCAGTCTCACTATCTGGCTGCTGTGATGGGATGACGTAAGTCACACTTTCTGGCTGCTGTGATGGAATGACGGCAGTCTCACTTTCTGGCTGCTGTGATGGGCTGATGGCAGTTTCACTTTCTGGCTGCTGTGATGGGATGATTGCTGTCCAACTTTCTGGCTGCTGTGATGGGATGATGGCAGTCTCACGTTCTGGCTGCTGTGATGGAATGACGACAGTCTAATTTTCTAGGTGATGTGATAGGATGATGGCAATCTCACTTTCTGTCTGCTATGATGGGACAACTGCAGTCTCACTTTCTGGCTGCTGTGATGGGATGACAGCAGTCTCACTTTCTGGCTGCTATGATGGGATGATGGCAGTCTCACTTTCTGGCAGCTGTGATGGGATGACTGCAGTCTCACTATCTGGCTGCTGTGATGGGATGACGGAAGTCACACTTTCTGGCTGCTGTGATGGGCTGATGGCAGTTTCACTTTCTGGCTGCTGTGAACGGATGATGGCTGTCTCACTTTCTGGCTGCTGTGATGGGATGACGGCAGTCTCACTTTCTGGCTGCTGTGATGGAATGATGACTGTCTCATTTTTGTGGCTGCTGTGATGGGATGATGGCAGTCTCATTTTCTGGCTGATGTGAAGGGATGACGGCAGTCTCACTTTTTGGCTGATGTGCTGGGATGACGACAGTCTTACTTTCTGGCTGCTGTGATGAGATGACGGCAGTCTCACTTTCTGAGTGCTGTGATGGGATGACTGCAGTCTCACTTTCTGGCTGCTGTGATGGAATGATGGCAGTCTCACTTTCTGGCTGCTATGATGGATTGACGACAGTCTCATTTTCTGGTTGATGTGATGAGATGACGGAAGTTTCACTTTCTGGCTGCTGTGATGGGATGACGACAGTCTCATTTTCTGGCTGCTGTGATGGGATGACGGCAGTCTCACTTTCTGGCTGCTGTGATGGGATATTTGCAGTCTCACTTTCTGGCTGCTGTGATGGATTGTCGACAGTCTCAATTTCTGGGTGTTGTGGTGGTATGACGAAAGTCTCACTTTCTGGCTGCTTTGATGAAATGTCGACAGTCTCAATTTCTGGCTGCTGCGATGGGATGACGGCAGTCTCATTTTCTGGCTGCTGTGATAGGACGACGGCACTCTCACTTTCTGGCTGCTGTGATGGGATGACGGCAGTCTCACTTTCTGTCTGCTGTGATGGGATGATGGCAGTCTCACTTTCTGGCTGCTGTGATGGGATGACGGCAGTCTCACTTTCTGGCTGCTGTGATGGGATGACGACAGTCTAATTTTCTAGCTGATGTGATGAGATGACGGAACTCTCACTTTCTGGCTGCTGTGATGGGATGACAGCAGTCTCACTTTCCGGCTGCTGTGATGGGATGATGGCAGTTTCACTTTCTGGCTGCTGTGATGGGATGACGAGAGTCTCACTTTTTGGCTGCCGTGATGGGATGATGGCAGTCTCACATTCTGGCTGCTGTGATGAGATGACGGCAGTCTATCTTTCTGACTGCTGTGATGAGATGACTGCAGTCTCACTTTCTGGCTGCTGTGATGGAACGTCGACAGTCTCAATTTCTGGGTGTTGTGGTGGAATGACGAAAGTCTCACTTTCTGGCTGCTGTGATGAAATGTCGACAGTCTCAATTTCTGGCTGCTGTGATGGGATGACGGCAGTCTTATTTTCTGGCTGCTGTGATGGGATGACGGCAGTCTCACTTTCTGTCTGCTGTGATGGGATGATGGCAGTCTCACTTTCTGGCTGCTGTGATGGGATGACGGCAGGCTCACTTTCTGGCTGCTGTGATGGGATGACGACAGTCTAATTTTCTAGCTGATGTGATAGGATGATGGCAGTCTCACTTTCTGTCTGCTGTGATGAGATGATGGCTGTCTCACTTTCTTGCTGCTGTGATGGGAAGACTGCAGTCTCACTTTCTGGCTGTTGTGATGGGTTGACCGCAGTCTCACTTTCTGGCTGCTATGATTTGATGATGGCAGTCTCACTTTCTGGCTGATGTGATGGGATGACTGCAGTCTCACTATCTGGCTGCTGTGATGGGATGACGTAAGTCACACTTTCTGGCTGCTGTGATGGAATGATGACAGTCTCACTATCTGGCTGCTGTGATGGAATGACGACAGTCTCATTTTCTGGCTGATTTGATTGGATAACGGCAGTCTCACTTTCTAGCTGCTGTGATGGGCTGATGGCAGTTTCACTTTCTGGCTGCTGTGATGGGATGATGGCTGTCTCACTTTCTGGCTGCTGTAATGGGATGACGGCAGTCTCACTTTCTGGCTGCTGTGATGGAATGACGACTGTCTCATTTTTGTGGCTGCTGTGATGGGATGACGGCAGTCTCACTTTCTGGCTGCTGTGATGGGATGACAGCAGTCTCACTTTCCGGCTGCTGTGATGGGATGATGGCAGTTTCACTTTCTGGCTGCTGTGATGGGATAACGACAGTCTCATTTTCTGGCTGCTGTGATGGGATGACGGCAGTCTCACTTCCTGGCTGCTGTGATGGGATATTTGCAGTCTCACTTTCTGACTGCTGTGATGGGATGACGGCAGTCTCCCTTTCTGGCTGCTGTGATGGAATGTCGACAGTCTCAATTTCTGGGTGTTGTGGTGGAATGACGAAAGTCTCACTTTCTGGCTGCTGTGATGAAATGCCGACAGTCTAAATTTCTGGCTGCTGCGATGGGTTGACGGCAGTCTCATTTTCTGGCTGCTGTGATAGGACGACGGCACTCTCATTTTCTGGCTGCTGTGATGGGATGACGGCAGTCTCACTTTCTGTCTGCTGTGATGGGATGATGGCAGTCTCACTTTCTGGCTGCTGTGATGGGATGACGGCAGTCTCATTTTCTGGCTGCTGTGATTGGATGACGACAGTTTAATTTTCTAGCAGATGTGATGAGATGACGGCAGTCTCACTTTCTGCCTGCTGTGATGGGATCACAAAGGCAAAAGACCTGTGGAAAAGAAAGAGCATAGGGTCTTACCCTGATAACCAGGGGGTACATAAGAGAGTAATCCTACTCACCGATCAGGGTTGTGACAGGCACAACTCCTGTAACCGCATGTATGTGGATCAACGGCAGCAGTACCCCAAGCGGCAGATAACAGAGAGAGGTAGTGGAAAGGGGCTTTTGAAAACCGCGCCAAAGATCCCAGATGTAATCTTGAATTAATGTATTTTTATTTCGGCATAGGTCTACGCGTTTCAGAAGGCTCAGCTCCCTTTCTCAGGACCAGCAAGCACAAGATACATCAAATCTGCAGAATCACATGTGTACAGACTGTATATACCCGTATATATATATAGGGGTATATACGGTCTGCACACATGTGATTCTGCAGATTTGATGTATCTTGTGCTTGCTGGTCCTGAGGAAGGGAGCTGAGCCTCCTGAAACGCGTAGACCTATGCCGAAATAAAAATACATTAATTCAAGATTACATCTGGGATCTTTGGCGCGGTTTTCAAAAGCCCCTTTCCACTACCTCTCTCTGCTGTGATGGGATGACAGCAGTCTCACTTTCCGGCTGCTGTGATGGGATGATGGTAGTTTCACTTTCTGGCTGCTGTGATAAGATGACGAGAGTCTCACTTTTTGGCAGCCGTGATGGGATGACGGCAGTCTAACTTTCTGGCTGCTGTGATGAGATGACGGCAGTCTATCTTTCTGACTGCTGTGATGGAATGTCGACAATCTCAATTTCTGGGTGTTGTGGTGGAATGACGAAAGTCTCACTTTCTGGCTGCTGTGATGAAATGTCGACAGTCTCAATTTCTGGCTGCTGTGATGGGATGACGGCAGTCTCATTTTCTGGCTGCTGTGATGGGATGACGGCAGTCTCACTTTCTGTCTGCTGTGATGGGATGATGGCAGTCTCACTTTCTTGCTGCTGTGATGGGATGACGGCAGTCTCACTTTCTGGCTGCTGTGACGGAATGACGACAGTCTAATTTTCTAGCTGATGTGATGGGATGATGGCAGTCTCACTTCCTGGCTACTGTAATGGGCTGATGGCAGTTTCACTTTCTGGCTGCTGTGATGGGATGTTTGCTGTCCAACTTTCTGGCTGCTGTGATGGGATGATGGCAGTCTCACGTTCTGGCTGCTATGATGGGCTGACGGCAGTCTCACTTTCTGGCAGTTGGGATGGAATGGCGACAGTCTCATTTTTTGGCTGCTGTGATGGAATGATGACAGTCTCACTTTCTGGCTGCTGTGATGGAATGACGACAGTCTAATTTTCTAGGTGATGTGATGGGATGATGGCAGTCTCACTTTCTGTCTGCTGTAATGGGATGATGCCTGTCTCACTTTTTGGCTCCTGTGATGGGAAGACTGCAGTCTCACTTTCTGGCTGCTGTGATGGGATGACAGCAGTCTCACTTTCTGGCTGCTATGATGGGATGATGGCAGTCTCACTTTCTGGCTGCTGCGATGGGATGACTGAAGTCTCACTATCTGGCTGCTGTGATGGGATGACGGAAGTCACACTTTCTGGCTGCTGTGATGGAATGACGGCAGTCTCACTTTCTGGTTGCTGTGATGGGCTGATGGCAGTTTCACTTTCTGGCTGCTGTGATGGGATGATGGCTGTCTCACTTTATGGCTGCTGTGATGGGATGACGGCAGTCTCACTTTCTGGCTGCTGTGATGGAATGACGACTGTCTCATTTTTGTGCCTGCTGTGATGGGCTGATGGCAGTCTCATTTTCTGGCTGATGTGAAGGGATGTCGGCAGTCTCAATTTTTGGTTGATGTGATGGGATGACGACAGTCTTACTTTCTGGCTGCTGTGATGAGATGACGGCACTCTCACTTTCTGACTGCTGTGATGGGTTGACGGCAGTCTCAGTTTCTGTCTGCTGTGATGGGATGATGGCAGTCTCACTTTCTGGCTGCTGTGATGGGATGACGGCAGTCTCACTTTCTGGCTGCTGTGATGGGATGATGACAGTCTAATTTTCTAGCTGATGTGATGAGATGACAGCAGTCTCACTTTCTGGCTGCTGTGATGGGATGACAGCAGTTTTACTTTCCGGCTGCTGTGATGGGATGATGGCAGTTTCACATTCTGGCTGCTGTGATGGGATGACGAGAGTCTCACTTTTTGGCTGCCGTGATGGGATGACGGCAGTCTCACTTTCTGGCTGCTGTGATGAAATGACGGCAGTCTATTTTTCTGACTGCTGTGATGAGATGACTGCAGTCTCACTTTCTGGCTGCTGTGATGGAATGTCGACAGTCTCAATTTCTGGGTGTTTTGGTGAAATGACGAAAGTCTCACTTTCTGGCTGCTGTGATGAAATGTCGACAGTCTCAATTTCTGGCTGCTGTGATGGGATGACGGCAGTCTCATTTTCTGCTGCTGTGATGGGATGACGGCAGTCTCACTTTCTGTCTGCTGTGATGGGATGATGGCAGTCTCACTTTCTGGCTGCTGTGATGGGATGATGGCAGGCTC
Source organism: Anomaloglossus baeobatrachus (assembly GCF_048569485.1). Lineage (NCBI taxonomy): Eukaryota > Metazoa > Chordata > Amphibia > Anura > Aromobatidae > Anomaloglossus > Anomaloglossus baeobatrachus. The sequence continues at coordinate 582,594,399 of NC_134357.1, forward strand.
ACTTTCTGGCTGCTGTGATGGGTTGACGACAGTCTCACTTTCTGGCTGCTGTGATGGGATGACGGCAGTCTCATTTTCGGGCTGCTGTGATGGGATGACGGCAGTCTCACTTTCTGTCTGCTGTGATATGATGATGGCAGTCTCACTTTCTGGCTACTGTGATGGGATGACGGCAGTCTCACTTTCTGGCTGCTGTGATGGGATGACGACAGTGTAATTTTCTAGCTGATGTGATGGGATGATGGCAGTCTCACTTTCTGTCTGCTGTGATGGGATGATGGCTGTCTCACTTTCTTGCTGCTGTGATGGGAAGACTGCAGTCTCACTTTCTGGCTGTTGTGATGGGATTACAGCAGTCTCACTTTCTGGCTGCTATGATTTGATGATGGCAGTCTCACTTTCTAGCTGATGTGATGGGATGACTGCAGTCTCACTATCTGGCTGCTGTGATGGGATGACGTAAGTCACACTTTCTGGCTGCTGTGATGGAATGATGACAGTCTCACTATCTGGCTGCTGTGATGGAATGACGACAGTCTCATTTTCTGGCTGATTTGATTGGATAACGGCAGTCTCACTTTCTGGCTGCTGTGATGGGCTGATGGTAGTTTCACTTTCTGGCTGCTGTGATGGGATGATGGCTGTCTCACTTTCTGGCTGCTGTAATGGGATGACGGCAGTCTCACTTTCTGGCTGCTGTGATGGAATGACGACTGTCTCATTTTTGTGGCTGCTTTGATGGGATGACGACAGTCTCACTTTCTGGCTGCTGTGATGGGATGACAGCAGTCTCAGTTTCTGGCTGCTGTGATGGGATGATGGCAGTTTCACTTTCTGGCTGCTGTGATGGGATGACGACAGTCTCATTTTCTGGCTGCTGTGATGGGATGACGGCAGTCTCACTTTCTGGCTGCTGTGATGGGATATTTGCAGTCTCACTTTCTGACTGCTGTGATGGGATGACGGCAGTCTCTCTTTCTGGCTGCTGTGATGGAATGTCGACAGTCTCAATTTCTGGGTGTTTTGGTGGAATGACGAAAGTCTCACTTTCTGGCTGCTGTGATGAAATGTCGACAGTCTCAATTTCTGGCTGCTGCGATGGGATGACGGCAGTCTCATTTTCTGGCTGCTGTGATAGGACGACGGCACTCTCACTTTCTAGCTGCTGTGATGGGATGACGGCAGTCTCCCTTTCTGTCTGCTGTGATGGGATGATGGCAGTCTCACTTTCTGGCTGCTGTGATGGGATGACGGCAGTCTCACTTTCTGGCTGCTGTGATGGGATGACGACAGTCTAATTTTCTAGCTGATGTGATGAGATGATGGCAGTCTCACTTTCTGGCTGCTGTGATGGGATGACAGCAGTCTCACTTTCCGGCTGCTGTGATGGGATGATGGCAGTTTCACTTTCTGGCTGCTGTGATGGGATGACGAGAGTCTCACTTTTTAGCTGCCGTGATGGGATGACGGCAGTCTCACTTTCTGGCTGCTGTGATGAGATGACGGCAGTCTATCTTTCTGATTGCTGTGATGAGATGACTGCAGTCTCACTTTCTGGCTGCTGTGATGGAATGTCGACAGTCTCAATTTCTGGGTGTTGTGGTGGAATGACGAAAGTCTCAATTTCTGGCTGCTGTGATGAAATGTCAACAGTCTCAATTTCTGGCTGCTGTGATGGGATGACGGCAGTCTCATTTTCTGGCTGCTGTGATGGGATGACGGCAGTCTCACTTTCTGTCTGCTGTGATGGGATGATGGCAGTCTCACTTTCTGGCTGCTGTGATGGGATGACGGCAGTCTCACTTTCTGGCTGCTGTGATGGGATGACGACAGTCTAATTTTCTAGCTGATGTGATGGGATGATGGCAGTCTCACTTTCTGTCTGCTGTGATGGGATAATGGCTGTCTCACTTTCTTGCTGCTGTGATGGGAAGACTGCAGTCTCACTTTCTAGCTGTTGTGATGGGATGACAGCAGTCTCACTTTCTGGCTGCTATGATTTGATGATGGCAGTCTCACTTTCTGGCTGATGTGATGGGATGACTGCAGTCTCACTATCTGGCTGCTGTGATGGGATGACGTTAATCACACTTTCTGGCTGCTGTGATGGAATGATGACAGTCTCACTTTCTGGCTGCTGTGATTGAATGACGACAGTCTCATTTTCTGGCTGATTTGAATGGATAACGGCAGTCTCAATTTCTGGCTGCTGTGATGGGCTGATGGCAGTTTCACTTTCTGGCTGCTGTGATGGGATGATGGCTGTCTCACTTTCTGGCTGCTGTAATGGGATGACGGCAGTCTCACTTTCTGGCTGCTGTGATGGAATGATGACTGTCTCATTTTTGTGGATGCTGTGATGGGATGACGGCAGTCTCATTTTCTGGCTGATGTGAAGGGATGACGGCAGTCTCACTTTTTGGCTGCTGTGATGGGATGACGGCAGTCTCACTTTCTGACTGCTGTGATGGGATGACTGCAGTCTAACTTTCTGGCTGCTGTGATGAAATTTCGACAGTCTCAATTTCTGGGTGTTGTGGTGGAATGACGAAAGTCTCACTTTCTGGCTGCTGTGATGAAATGTCGACAGTCTCAATTTCTGGCTGCTGTGATGGGATGATGGCAGTCTCATTTTCTGGGTGCTGTGATGGGACGACGGCACTCTCACTTTCTGGCTGCTGTGATGGGATGACGGCAGTCTCACTTTCTGTCTGCTGTGATGGGATGAAGGCAGTCTCTCTTTCTGGCTGCTGTGATGGGATGACGGCAGTCTCACTTTCTGTTTGCTGTGATGGGATGACGGCAGTCTCACTTTCCGTCTGCTGTGATGGGATGATGGCAGTCTCACTTCGAGGCTGCTGTGATGGGATGATGGCAGTCTCACTTCCTGGCTGCTGTGATGGGATGACCGTAGTCTCATTTTCTGGCTGCTGTGATGGCATGATGGCAGTCTCACTTTCTGGCTGCTGTGATGGGATGACGACAGTCTCACTATCTGGCTGTTGTGATGGGATGACTGCAGTCTCTCTTTCTGACTGCTGTGATGGGATGACGACAGTCTCACTTTCTGGCTGCTGTGATGGAATGACGACAGTCTAATTTTCTAGGTGATGTGATGGCATGATGGCAGTCTCACTTTCTGGCTGCTGTGATGGGATGACAGCAGTCTCACTTTCCGGCTGCTGTGATGGGATGATGGCAGTTTCACTTTCTGGCTGCTGTGATGGGATAACGACAGTCTCATTTTCTGGCTGCTGTGATGGGATGACGGCAGTCTCACTTCCTGGCTGCTGTGATGGGATATTTGCAGTCTCACTTTCTGACTGCTGTGATGGGATGACGGCAGTCTCCCTTTCTGGCTGCTGTGATGGAATGTCGACAGTCTCAATTTCTGGGTGTTGTGGTGGAATGACGAAAGTCTCACTTTCTGGCTGCTGTGATGAAATGCCGACAGTCTAAATTTCTGGCTGCTGCGATGGGATGACGGCAGTCTCATTTTCTGGCTGCTGTGATAGGACGACGGCACTCTCATTTTCTGGCTGCTGTGATGGGATGACGGCAGTCTCACTTTCTGTCTGCTGTGATGGGATGATGGCAGTCTCACTTTCTGGCTGCTGTGATGGGATGACGGCAGTCTCATTTTCTGGCTGCTGTGATGGGATGACGACAGTTTAATTTTCTAGCAGATGTGATGAGATGACGGCAGTCTCACTTTCTGCCTGCTGTGATGGGATCACAAAGGCAAAAGACCTGTGGAAAAGAAAGAGCATAGGGTCTTACCCTGATAACCAGGGGGTACATAAGAGAGTAATCCTACTCACCGATCAGGGTTGTGACAGGCACAACTCCTGTAACCGCATGTATGTGGATCAACGGCAGCAGTACCCCAAGCGGCAGATAACAGAGAGAGGTAGTGGAAAGGGGCTTTTGAAAACCGCGCCAAAGATCCCAGATGTAATCTTGAATTAATGTATTTTTATTTCGGCATAGGTCTACGCGTTTCAGAAGGCTCAGCTCCCTTTCTCAGGACCAGCAAGCACAAGATACATCAAATCTGCAGAATCACATGTGTACAGACTGTATATACCCGTATATATATATAGGGGTATATACGGTCTGCACACATGTGATTCTGCAGATTTGATGTATCTTGTGCTTGCTGGTCCTGAGGAAGGGAGCTGAGCCTCCTGAAACGCGTAGACCTATGCCGAAATAAAAATACATTAATTCAAGATTACATCTGGGATCTTTGGCGCGGTTTTCAAAAGCCCCTTTCCACTACCTCTCTCTGCTGTGATGGGATGACAGCAGTCTCACTTTCCGGCTGCTGTGATGGGATGATGGTAGTTTCACTTTCTGGCTGCTGTGATAAGATGACGAGAGTCTCACTTTTTGGCAGCCGTGATGGGATGACGGCAGTCTAACTTTCTGGCTGCTGTGATGAGATGACGGCAGTCTATCTTTCTGACTGCTGTGATGGAATGTCGACAATCTCAATTTCTGGGTGTTGTGGTGGAATGACGAAAGTCTCACTTTCTGGCTGCTGTGATGAAATGTCGACAGTCTCAATTTCTGGCTGCTGTGATGGGATGACGGCAGTCTCATTTTCTGGCTGCTGTGATGGGATGACGGCAGTCTCACTTTCTGTCTGCTGTGATGGGATGATGGCAGTCTCACTTTCTTGCTGCTGTGATGGGATGACGGCAGTCTCACTTTCTGGCTGCTGTGACGGAATGACGACAGTCTAATTTTCTAGCTGATGTGATGGGATGATGGCAGTCTCACTTCCTGGCTACTGTAATGGGCTGATGGCAGTTTCACTTTCTGGCTGCTGTGATGGGATGTTTGCTGTCCAACTTTCTGGCTGCTGTGATGGGATGATGGCAGTCTCACGTTCTGGCTGCTATGATGGGCTGACGGCAGTCTCACTTTCTGGCAGTTGGGATGGAATGGCGACAGTCTCATTTTTTGGCTGCTGTGATGGAATGATGACAGTCTCACTTTCTGGCTGCTGTGATGGAATGACGACAGTCTAATTTTCTAGGTGATGTGATGGGATGATGGCAGTCTCACTTTCTGTCTGCTGTAATGGGATGATGCCTGTCTCACTTTTTGGCTCCTGTGATGGGAAGACTGCAGTCTCACTTTCTGGCTGCTGTGATGGGATGACAGCAGTCTCACTTTCTGGCTGCTATGATGGGATGATGGCAGTCTCACTTTCTGGCTGCTGCGATGGGATGACTGAAGTCTCACTATCTGGCTGCTGTGATGGGATGACGGAAGTCACACTTTCTGGCTGCTGTGATGGAATGACGGCAGTCTCACTTTCTGGTTGCTGTGATGGGCTGATGGCAGTTTCACTTTCTGGCTGCTGTGATGGGATGATGGCTGTCTCACTTTATGGCTGCTGTGATGGGATGACGGCAGTCTCACTTTCTGGCTGCTGTGATGGAATGACGACTGTCTCATTTTTGTGCCTGCTGTGATGGGCTGATGGCAGTCTCATTTTCTGGCTGATGTGAAGGGATGTCGGCAGTCTCAATTTTTGGTTGATGTGATGGGATGACGACAGTCTTACTTTCTGGCTGCTGTGATGAGATGACGGCACTCTCACTTTCTGACTGCTGTGATGGGTTGACGGCAGTCTCAGTTTCTGTCTGCTGTGATGGGATGATGGCAGTCTCACTTTCTGGCTGCTGTGATGGGATGACGGCAGTCTCACTTTCTGGCTGCTGTGATGGGATGATGACAGTCTAATTTTCTAGCTGATGTGATGAGATGACAGCAGTCTCACTTTCTGGCTGCTGTGATGGGATGACAGCAGTTTTACTTTCCGGCTGCTGTGATGGGATGATGGCAGTTTCACATTCTGGCTGCTGTGATGGGATGACGAGAGTCTCACTTTTTGGCTGCCGTGATGGGATGACGGCAGTCTCACTTTCTGGCTGCTGTGATGAAATGACGGCAGTCTATTTTTCTGACTGCTGTGATGAGATGACTGCAGTCTCACTTTCTGGCTGCTGTGATGGAATGTCGACAGTCTCAATTTCTGGGTGTTTTGGTGAAATGACGAAAGTCTCACTTTCTGGCTGCTGTGATGAAATGTCGACAGTCTCAATTTCTGGCTGCTGTGATGGGATGACGGCAGTCTCATTTTCTGCTGCTGTGATGGGATGACGGCAGTCTCACTTTCTGTCTGCTGTGATGGGATGATGGCAGTCTCACTTTCTGGCTGCTGTGATGGGATGATGGCAGGCTCACTTTCTGGCTGCTGTGATGGGTTGACGACAGTCTCACTTTCTGGCTGCTGTGATGGGATGACGGCAGTCTCATTTTCGGGCTGCTGTGATGGGATGACGGCAGTCTCACTTTCTGTCTGCTGTGATATGATGATGGCAGTCTCACTTTCTGGCTACTGTGATGGGATGACGGCAGTCTCACTTTCTGGCTGCTGTGATGGGATGACGACAGTGTAATTTTCTAGCTGATGTGATGGGATGATGGCAGTCTCACTTTCTGTCTGCTGTGATGGGATGATGGCTGTCTCACTTTCTTGCTGCTGTGATGGGAAGACTGCAGTCTCACTTTCTGGCTGTTGTGATGGGATTACAGCAGTCTCACTTTCTGGCTGCTATGATTTGATGATGGCAGTCTCACTTTCTAGCTGATGTGATGGGATGACTGCAGTCTCACTATCTGGCTGCTGTGATGGGATGACGTAAGTCACACTTTCTGGCTGCTGTGATGGAATGATGACAGTCTCACTATCTGGCTGCTGTGATGGAATGACGACAGTCTCATTTTCTGGCTGATTTGATTGGATAACGGCAGTCTCACTTTCTGGCTGCTGTGATGGGCTGATGGTAGTTTCACTTTCTGGCTGCTGTGATGGGATGATGGCTGTCTCACTTTCTGGCTGCTGTAATGGGATGACGGCAGTCTCACTTTCTGGCTGCTGTGATGGAATGACGACTGTCTCATTTTTGTGGCTGCTTTGATGGGATGACGACAGTCTCACTTTCTGGCTGCTGTGATGGGATGACAGCAGTCTCAGTTTCTGGCTGCTGTGATGGGATGATGGCAGTTTCACTTTCTGGCTGCTGTGATGGGATGACGACAGTCTCATTTTCTGGCTGCTGTGATGGGATGACGGCAGTCTCACTTTCTGGCTGCTGTGATGGGATATTTGCAGTCTCACTTTCTGACTGCTGTGATGGGATGACGGCAGTCTCTCTTTCTGGCTGCTGTGATGGAATGTCGACAGTCTCAATTTCTGGGTGTTTTGGTGGAATGACGAAAGTCTCACTTTCTGGCTGCTGTGATGAAATGTCGACAGTCTCAATTTCTGGCTGCTGCGATGGGATGACGGCAGTCTCATTTTCTGGCTGCTGTGATAGGACGACGGCACTCTCACTTTCTAGCTGCTGTGATGGGATGACGGCAGTCTCCCTTTCTGTCTGCTGTGATGGGATGATGGCAGTCTCACTTTCTGGCTGCTGTGATGGGATGACGGCAGTCTCACTTTCTGGCTGCTGTGATGGGATGACGACAGTCTAATTTTCTAGCTGATGTGATGAGATGATGGCAGTGTCACTTTCTGGCTGCTGTGATGGGATGACAGCAGTCTCACTTTCCGGCTGCTGTGATGGGATGATGGCAGTTTCACTTTCTGGCTGCTGTGATGGGATGACGAGAGTCTCACTTTTTAGCTGCCGTGATGGGATGACGGCAGTCTCACTTTCTGGCTGCTGTGATGAGATGACGGCAGTCTATCTTTCTGATTGCTGTGATGAGATGACTGCAGTCTCACTTTCTGGCTGCTGTGATGGAATGTCGACAGTCTCAATTTCTGGGTGTTGTGGTGGAATGACGAAAGTCTCAATTTCTGGCTGCTGTGATGAAATGTCAACAGTCTCAATTTCTGGCTGCTGTGATGGGATGACGGCAGTCTCATTTTCTGGCTGCTGTGATGGGATGACGGCAGTCTCACTTTCTGTCTGCTGTGATGGGATGATGGCAGTCTCACTTTCTGGCTGCTGTGATGGGATGACGGCAGTCTCACTTTCTGTCTGCTGTGATGGGATGATGGCAGTCTCTCTTTCTGACTGCTGTGATGGGATGACGACAGTCTCACTTTCTGGCTGCTGTGATGGAATGACGACAGTCTAATTTTCTAGGTGATGTGATGGCATGATGGCAGTCTCACTTTCTGGCTGCTGTGATGGGATGACAGCAGTCTCACTTTCCGGCTGCTGTGATGGGATGATGGCAGTTTCACTTTCTGGCTGCTGTGATGGGATAACGACAGTCTCATTTTCTGGCTGCTGTGATGGGATGACGGCAGTCTCACTTCCTGGCTGCTGTGATGGGATATTTGCAGTCTCACTTTCTGACTGCTGTGATGGGATGACGGCAGTCTCCCTTTCTGGCTGCTGTGATGGAATGTCGACAGTCTCAATTTCTGGGTGTTGTGGTGGAATGACGAAAGTCTCACTTTCTGGCTGCTGTGATGAAATGCCGACAGTCTAAATTTCTGGCTGCTGCGATGGGATGACGGCAGTCTCATTTTCTGGCTGCTGTGATAGGACGACGGCACTCTCATTTTCTGGCTGCTGTGATGGGATGACGGCAGTCTCACTTTCTGTCTGCTGTGATGGGATGATGGCAGTCTCACTTTCTGGCTGCTGTGATGGGATGACGGCAGTCTCATTTTCTGGCTGCTGTGATGGGATGACGACAGTTTAATTTTCTAGCAGATGTGATGAGATGACGGCAGTCTCACTTTCTGCCTGCTGTGATGGGATCACAAAGGCAAAAGACCTGTGGAAAAGAAAGAGCATAGGGTCTTACCCTGATAACCAGGGGGTACATAAGAGAGTAATCCTACTCACCGATCAGGGTTGTGACAGGCACAACTCCTGTAACCGCATGTATGTGGATCAACGGCAGCAGTACCCCAAGCGGCAGATAACAGAGAGAGGTAGTGGAAAGGGGCTTTTGAAAACCGCGCCAAAGATCCCAGATGTAATCTTGAATTAATGTATTTTTATTTCGGCATAGGTCTACGCGTTTCAGAAGGCTCAGCTCCCTTTCTCAGGACCAGCAAGCACAAGATACATCAAATCTGCAGAATCACATGTGTACAGACTGTATATACCCGTATATATATATAGGGGTATATACGGTCTGCACACATGTGATTCTGCAGATTTGATGTATCTTGTGCTTGCTGGTCCTGAGGAAGGGAGCTGAGCCTCCTGAAACGCGTAGACCTATGCCGAAATAAAAATACATTAATTCAAGATTACATCTGGGATCTTTGGCGCGGTTTTCAAAAGCCCCTTTCCACTACCTCTCTCTGCTGTGATGGGATGACAGCAGTCTCACTTTCCGGCTGCTGTGATGGGATGATGGTAGTTTCACTTTCTGGCTGCTGTGATAAGATGACGAGAGTCTCACTTTTTGGCAGCCGTGATGGGATGACGGCAGTCTAACTTTCTGGCTGCTGTGATGAGATGACGGCAGTCTATCTTTCTGACTGCTGTGATGGAATGTCAACAATCTCAATTTCTGGGTGTTGTGGTGGAATGACGAAAGTCTCACTTTCTGGCTGCTGTGATGAAATGTCGACAGTCTCAATTTCTGGCTGCTGTGATGGGATGACGGCAGTCTCATTTTCTGGCTGCTGTGATGGGATGACGGCAGTCTCACTTTCTGTCTGCTGTGATGGGATGATGGCAGTCTCACTTTCTTGCTGCTGTGATGGGATGACGGCAGTCTCACTTTCTGGCTGCTGTGACGGAATGACGACAGTCTAATTTTCTAGCTGATGTGATGGGATGATGGCAGTCTCACTTCCTGGCTACTGTAATGGGCTGATGGCAGTTTCACTTTCTGGCTGCTGTGATGGGATGTTTGCTGTCCAACTTTCTGGCTGCTGTGATGGGATGATGGCAGTCTCACGTTCTGGCTGCTATGATGGGCTGACGGCAGTCTCACTTTCTGGCAGTTGGGATGGAATGGCGACAGTCTCATTTTTTGGCTGCTGTGATGGAATGATGACAGTCTCACTTTCTGGCTGCTGTGATGGAATGACGACAGTCTAATTTTCTAGGTGATGTGATGGGATGATGGCAGTCTCACTTTCTGTCTGCTGTAATGGGATGATGCCTGTCTCACTTTTTGGCTCCTGTGATGGGAAGACTGCAGTCTCACTTTCTGGCTGCTGTGATGGGATGACAGCAGTCTCACTTTCTGGCTGCTATGATGGGATGATGGCAGTCTCACTTTCTGGCTGCTGCGATGGGATGACTGAAGTCTCACTATCTGGCTGCTGTGATGGGATGACGGAAGTCACACTTTCTGGCTGCTGTGATGGAATGACGGCAGTCTCACTTTCTGGTTGCTGTGATGGGCTGATGGCAGTTTCACTTTCTGGCTGCTGTGATGGGATGATGGCTGTCTCACTTTATGGCTGCTGTGATGGGATGACGGCAGTCTCACTTTCTGGCTGCTGTGATGGAATGACGACTGTCTCATTTTTGTGCCTGCTGTGATGGGCTGATGGCAGTCTCATTTTCTGGCTGATGTGAAGGGATGTCGGCAGTCTCAATTTTTGGTTGATGTGATGGGATGACGACAGTCTTACTTTCTGGCTGCTGTGATGAGATGACGGCACTCTCACTTTCTGACTGCTGTGATGGGTTGACGGCAGTCTCAGTTTCTGTCTGCTGTGATGGGATGATGGCAGTCTCACTTTCTGGCTGCTGTGATGGGATGACGGCAGTCTCACTTTCTGGCTGCTGTGATGGGATGATGACAGTCTAATTTTCTAGCTGATGTGATGAGATGACAGCAGTCTCACTTTCTGGCTGCTGTGATGGGATGACAGCAGTTTTACTTTCCGGCTGCTGTGATGGGATGATGGCAGTTTCACATTCTGGCTGCTGTGATGGGATGACGAGAGTCTCACTTTTTGGCTGCCGTGATGGGATGACGGCAGTCTCACTTTCTGGCTGCTGTGATGAAATGACGGCAGTCTATTTTTCTGACTGCTGTGATGAGATGACTGCAGTCTCACTTTCTGGCTGCTGTGATGGAATGTCGACAGTCTCAATTTCTGGGTGTTTTGGTGAAATGACGAAAGTCTCACTTTCTGGCTGCTGTGATGAAATGTCGACAGTCTCAATTTCTGGCTGCTGTGATGGGATGACGGCAGTCTCATTTTCTGCTGCTGTGATGGGATGACGGCAGTCTCACTTTCTGTCTGCTGTGATGGGATGATGGCAGTCTCACTTTCTGGCTGCTGTGATGGGATGATGGCAGGCTCACTTTCTGGCTGCTGTGATGGGTTGACGACAGTCTCACTTTCTGGCTGCTGTGATGGGATGACGGCAGTCTCATTTTCGGGCTGCTGTGATGGGATGACGGCAGTCTCACTTTCTGTCTGCTGTGATATGATGATGGCAGTCTCACTTTCTGGCTACTGTGATGGGATGACGGCAGTCTCACTTTCTGGCTGCTGTGATGGGATGACGACAGTGTAATTTTCTAGCTGATGTGATGGGATGATGGCAGTCTCACTTTCTGTCTGCTGTGATGGGATGATGGCTGTCTCACTTTCTTGCTGCTGTGATGGGAAGACTGCAGTCTCACTTTCTGGCTGTTGTGATGGGATTACAGCAGTCTCACTTTCTGGCTGCTATGATTTGATGATGGCAGTCTCACTTTCTAGCTGATGTGATGGGATGACTGCAGTCTCACTATCTGGCTGCTGTGATGGGATGACGTAAGTCACACTTTCTGGCTGCTGTGATGGAATGATGACAGTCTCACTATCTGGCTGCTGTGATGGAATGACGACAGTCTCATTTTCTGGCTGATTTGATTGGATAACGGCAGTCTCACTTTCTGGCTGCTGTGATGGGCTGATGGTAGTTTCACTTTCTGGCTGCTGTGATGGGATGATGGCTGTCTCACTTTCTGGCTGCTGTAATGGGATGACGGCAGTCTCACTTTCTGGCTGCTGTGATGGAATGACGACTGTCTCATTTTTGTGGCTGCTTTGATGGGATGACGACAGTCTCACTTTCTGGCTGCTGTGATGGGATGACAGCAGTCTCAGTTTCTGGCTGCTGTGATGGGATGATGGCAGTTTCACTTTCTGGCTGCTGTGATGGGATGACGACAGTCTCATTTTCTGGCTGCTGTGATGGGATGACGGCAGTCTCACTTTCTGGCTGCTGTGATGGGATATTTGCAGTCTCACTTTCTGACTGCTGTGATGGGATGACGGCAGTCTCTCTTTCTGGCTGCTGTGATGGAATGTCGACAGTCTCAATTTCTGGGTGTTTTGGTGGAATGACGAAAGTCTCACTTTCTGGCTGCTGTGATGAAATGTCGACAGTCTCAATTTCTGGCTGCTGCGATGGGATGACGGCAGTCTCATTTTCTGGCTGCTGTGATAGGACGACGGCACTCTCACTTTCTAGCTGCTGTGATGGGATGACGGCAGTCTCCCTTTCTGTCTGCTGTGATGGGATGATGGCAGTCTCACTTTCTGGCTGCTGTGATGGGATGACGGCAGTCTCACTTTCTGGCTGCTGTGATGGGATGACGACAGTCTAATTTTCTAGCTGATGTGATGAGATGATGGCAGTCTCACTTTCTGGCTGCTGTGATGGGATGACAGCAGTCTCACTTTCCGGCTGCTGTGATGGGATGATGGCAGTTTCACTTTCTGGCTGCTGTGATGGGATGACGAGAGTCTCACTTTTTAGCTGCCGTGATGGGATGACGGCAGTCTCACTTTCTGGCTGCTGTGATGAGATGACGGCAGTCTATCTTTCTGATTGCTGTGATGAGATGACTGCAGTCTCACTTTCTGGCTGCTGTGATGGAATGTCGACAGTCTCAATTTCTGGGTGTTGTGGTGGAATGACGAAAGTCTCAATTTCTGGCTGCTGTGATGAAATGTCAACAGTCTCAATTTCTGGCTGCTGTGATGGGATGACGGCAGTCTCATTTTCTGGCTGCTGTGATGGGATGACGGCAGTCTCACTTTCTGTCTGCTGTGATGGGATGATGGCAGTCTCACTTTCTGGCTGCTGTGATGGGATGACGGCAGTCTCACTTTCTGGCTGCTGTGATGGGATGACGACAGTCTAATTTTCTAGCTGATGTGATGGGATGATGGCAGTCTCACTTTCTGTCTGCTGTGATGGGATAATGGCTGTCTCACTTTCTTGCTGCTGTGATGGGAAGACTGCAGTCTCACTTTCTAGCTGTTGTGATGGGATGACAGCAGTCTCACTTTCTGGCTGCTATGATTTGATGATGGCAGTCTCACTTTCTGGCTGATGTGATGGGATGACTGCAGTCTCACTATCTGGCTGCTGTGATGGGATGACGTTAATCACACTTTCTGGCTGCTGTGATGGAATGATGACAGTCTCACTTTCTGGCTGCTGTGATTGAATGACGACAGTCTCATTTTCTGGCTGATTTGAATGGATAACGGCAGTCTCAATTTCTGGCTGCTGTGATGGGCTGATGGCAGTTTCACTTTCTGGCTGCTGTGATGGGATGATGGCTGTCTCACTTTCTGGCTGCTGTAATGGGATGACGGCAGTCTCACTTTCTGGCTGCTGTGATGGAATGATGACTGTCTCATTTTTGTGGATGCTGTGATGGGATGACGGCAGTCTCATTTTCTGGCTGATGTGAAGGGATGACGGCAGTCTCACTTTTTGGCTGCTGTGATGGGATGACGGCAGTCTCACTTTCTGGCTGCTGTGATAAGATGACGGCAGTCTCACTTTCTGACTGCTGTGATGGGATGACTGCAGTCTAACTTTCTGGCTGCTGTGATGAAATTTCGACAGTCTCAATTTCTGGGTGTTGTGGTGGAATGACGAAAGTCTCACTTTCTGGCTGCTGTGATGAAATGTCGACAGTCTCAATTTCTGGCTGCTGTGATGGGATGATGGCAGTCTCATTTTCTGGGTGCTGTGATGGGACGACGGCACTCTCACTTTCTGGCTGCTGTGATGGGATGACGGCAGTCTCACTTTCTGTCTGCTGTGATGGGATGAAGGCAGTCTCTCTTTCTGGCTGCTGTGATGGGATGACGGCAGTCTCACTTTCTGTTTGCTGTGATGGGATGACGGCAGTCTCACTTTCCGTCTGCTGTGATGGGATGATGGCAGTCTCACTTCGAGGCTGCTGTGATGGGATGATGGCAGTCTCACTTCCTGGCTGCTGTGATGGGATGACCGTAGTCTCATTTTCTGGCTGCTGTGATGGCATGATGGCAGTCTCACTTTCTGGCTGCTGTGATGGGATGACGACAGTCTCACTATCTGGCTGTTGTGATGGGATGACTGCAGTCTCTCTTTCTGACTGCTGTGATGGGATGACGACAGTCTCACTTTCTGGCTGCTGTGATGGAATGACGACAGTCTAATTTTCTAGGTGATGTGATGGCATGATGGCAGTCTCACTTTCTGACTGCTGTGATGGGATGACTGCAGTCTCACTTTTTGGCTGCTGTGATGGAATGTCGACAGTCTCAATTTCTGGCTGTTGTGGTGGAATGACGAAAGTATCACTTTCTGACTGCTGTGATGGAATGTCGACAGTCTCAATTTCTGGCAGTTGTGGTGGAATGATGAAAGTCTCACTTTCTGGCTGCTGTGATGGGTCAACGGCAGTCTCATTTTCTGGCTGCTGTGATGGAATGACAACAGTCTTACTTTCTGGCTGCTGTGATAGAATGACGACAGTATCATTTTCTGGCTGATGTGATGGGACGACGGCACTCTCACTTTCTGGCTGCTGTGATGGGATGACAGCAGTCTCACTTTCTGGCTGCTGTGATGGGATGACGGCAGTCTCATTATCTGGCTGCTGTGACGGGATGACTGCAGTCTCCCTTTCTGACTGCTGTGATGAAATGACGACAGTCTCATTTTCTGGCTGTTGTGATGGGATGACTGCTGTCTCACTTTCTGGCTGTTGTGATGAGATGATGGCAGTCTCACTTTCTGGCTGCTGTGGTGGGATGGCGGAAGTCTCACTTAATGGCTTCTGTGATGGCATGACGGCAGTCTCATATTCTAGCTGCTGTGATGGGATTACGGCAGTCTCACTTTCTGGCTGCTGTGATTGGATGACGTTAGTATCACTTTATGGCTCCTGTGTTGGGATGACGGCAGTCCCACTTTTCATCTGCTGTGATGGGATGATGGCAGTCTCACTTCGAGGCTGCTGTGATGGGATGATGGCAGTCTCATTTCCTGGCTGCAGTGATGGGATAACAGTAGTCTCACTTTCTGGCTGCTGTGATGGAATGACGACAGTCTAATTTTCTAGCTGATGTGATGGGCTGATGGCAGTTTCACTATCTGAGTGCTGTGATGGGATGTTTGCTGTCCAACTTTCTGGCTGCTGTGATGGGATGATGGCAGTCTCACGTTCTGGCTGCTATGAAGGGCGGACGGCAGTCTCACTTTCTGGCAGTTGTGATGGAATGATGACAGTCTCATTTTTTGGCTGCTGTGATGGAATGATGACAGTCTCACTTTCTGGCTGCTATGATGGATTGACGACAGTCTCATTTTCTGGTTGATGTGATGAGATGACGGCAGTCTCACTTTCTGTCTGCTGTAATGGGATGATGCCTGTCTCACTTTTTGGCTGCTGTGATGGGAAGACTGCAGTCTCACTTTCTGGCTGCTGTGATGGGATGACAGCAGTCTCACTTTCTGGCTGCTATGATGGGATGATGGCAGTCTCACTTTCTGGCTGCTGTGATGGGATGACTGCAGTCTCACTATCTGGCTGCTGTGATGGGATGACGGAAGTCACACTTTCTGGCTGCTGTGATGGAATGACGGTAGTCTCACTTTCTGGCTGCTGTGATGGGCTGATGGCAGTATCACTTTCTGGCTGCTGTGATGGGATGATGCCTGTCTCACTTTCTGGCTGCTGTGATGGGATGATGGCTGTCTCACTTTCTGGCTGCTGTGATGGGATGACGGCAGTCTCACTTTCTGGCTGATGTGATGGGATGATGGCAGTCTCACTTCCTGGCTGCTGTGATGGGCTGATGGCAGTTTCACTTTCTGGCTGCTGTGATGGGATGATTGCTGTCCAACTTTCTGGCTGCTGTGATGGGATGACGGCAGTCTCACGTTCTGGCTGCTCTGATGGGTTGACGGCAGTCTCACTTTCTGGCAGTTGTGATGGAATGACGACAGTCTCATTTTTTGGCTGCTGAGATGGAATGATGACAGTCTCACTTTCTGGCTGCTGTAATGGAATGACAACAGTCTAATTTTCTAGGTGATGTGATGGGATGATGGCAGTCTCACTTTCTGTCTGCTGTAATGGGATGATGGCAATCTCACTTTCTGTCTGCTGTAATGGGATGATGCCTGTCTTACTTTTTGGCTGCTGTGATGGGAAGACTGCAGTCTCACTTTCTAGCTGCTGTGATGGGATGACAGCAGTCTCACTTTCTGGCTGCTATGAAGTGATGATGGCAGTCTCACTTTCTGGCTGCTGTGATTGGATGACTGCAGTCTCACTATCTGGCTGCTGTGATGGGATGACGGAAGTCACACTTTCTGGCTGCTGTAATGGAATGACGGCAGTCTCACTTTCTGGCTGCTGTGATGGGATGACAGCAGTCTCACTTTCTGGATGCTGTGATGGGATGACAGTAGTCTCACTTTCTGGCTGCTGTGATAGAATGACGACAGTCTCATTTTCTGGCTGATGTGATGGGACGACGGCACTCTCACTTTCTGGCTGCTGTGATTTGATGACAGCAGTCTCATTTTCTGGCTGCTGTGATGGGATGATGGCAGTCTCACTTTCTGGCTGCTGTGATGGGATGACGGCAGTCTCACTATCTGGCTGCTGTGACGGGATGACTGCAGTCTCCCTTTCTGACTGCTGTGATGAAATGACGACAGTCTCATTTTCTGGCTGTTGTGATGGGATGACTGCTGTCTCACTTTCTGGCTGTTGTGATGAGATGATGGCAGTCTCATTTTCTGGCTGCTGTGGTGGGATGGCGGAAGTCTCACTTAATGGCTTCTGTGATGGCATGACGGCAGTCTCATTTTCTAGCTGCTGTGATGGGATTACGGCAGTCTCACTTTCTGGCTGCTGTGATTGGATGACGTTAGTATCACTTTATGGCTCCTGTGTTGGGATGACGGCAGTCCCACTTTTCATCTGCTGTGATGGGATGATGGCAGTCTCACTTCGAGGCTGCTGTGATGGGATGATGGCAGTCTCATTTCCTGGCTGCAGTGATGGGATAACAGTAGTCTCACTTTCTGGCTGCTGTGATGGGCTGACTGCAGTCTCACTTTCTGGCAGTTGTGATGGAATGATGACAGTCTCATTTTTTGGCTGCTGTGATGGAATGATGACAGTCTCACTTTCTGGCTGCTATGACGGATTGACGACAGTCTCATTTTCTGGTTGATGTGATGAGATGACGGCAGTCTCACTTTCTGTCTGCTGTAATGGGATGATGCCTGTCTCACTTTTTGACTGCTGTGATGGGAAGACTGCAGTCTCACTTTCTGGCTGCTGTGATGGGATGACAGCAGTCTCACTTTCTGGCTGCTATGATGGGATGATGGCAGTCTCACTTTCTGGCTGCTGTGATGGGATGACTGCAGTCTCACTATCTGGCTGCTGTGATGGGATGACGGATGTCACACTTTCTGGCTGCTGTTATGGAATGACGGCAGTCTCACTTTCTGGCTGCTGTGATGGGCTGATGGCAGTATCACTTTCTGGCTGCTGTGATGGGATGATGGCTGTCTCACTTTCTGGCTGCTGTGATGGGATGACGGCAGTCTCACTTTCTGGCTGCTGTGATGGAATGACGACTGTCTCATTTTTGTGGCTGCTGTGATGGGATGATGGCAGTCTCATTTTCTGGCTGATGTGAAGGGATGTCGGCAGTCTCAATTTTTGGCTGATGTGATGGGATGACGACAGTCTTACTTTCTGGCTGCTGTGATGAGATGACGGCTGTCTCACTTTCTGACTGCTGTGCTGGGATGACTGCAGTCTCACTTTCTAGCTGATGTGATGGGATGATGGCAGTCTCACTTCCTGGCTGCTGTGATGGGCTGATGGCAGTTTCACTTTCTGGCTGCTGTGATGGGATGATTGCTGTCCAACTTTCTGGCTGCTGTGATGGGATGACGGCAGTCTCACGTTCTGGCTGCTCTGATGGGTTGACGGCAGTCTCATTTTCTGCCAGTTGTGATGGAATGACGACAGTCTCATTTTTTGGCTGCTGAGATGGAATGATGACAGTCTCACTTTCTGGCTGCTGTAATGGAATGACAGTCTAATTTTCTAGGTGATGTGATGGGATGATGGCAGTCTCACTTTCTGTCTGCTGTAATGGGATGATGGCAGTCTCACTTTCTGTCTGCTGTAATGGGATGATGCCTGTCTCACTTTTTGGCTGCTGTGATGGGAAGACTGCAGTCTCACTTTCTGGCTGCTGTGATGGGATGACAGCAGTCTCACTTTCTGGCTGCTATGAAGTGATGATGGCAGTCTCACTTTCTGGCTGCTGTGATTGGATGACTGCAGTCTCACTATCTGGCTGCTGTGATGGGATGATGGAAGTCACACTTTCTGGTTGCTGTAATGGAATGACGGCAGTCTCACTTTCTGGCTGCTGTGATGGGCTTATGGCAGTTTCACTTTCTGGCTGCTGTGATGGGATGATGGCTGTCTCACTTTCTGGCTGCTGTGATGGGATGACAGCAGTCTCACTTTCTGGCTGCTGTGATGGAATGACGACTGTCTCATTTATGTGGCTGCTGTAATGGGATGATGGCAGTCTCATTTTCTGGCTGATGTGAAGGGATGACGGCAGTCTCACTTTTTGGCTGATGTGATGGGATGACGACAGTCTTACTTTCTGGCTGCTGTGATGAGATGACGGCAGTCTCACTTTCTGACTGCTGTGATGGGATGACAGCAGTCTCACTTTCTGTCTGCTGTGATGGCATGACGGCAGTCTCACTTTCTGGCTGCTGTAATGGAATGACAACAGTCTAATTTTCTAGGTGATGTGATGGGATGATGGCAGTCTCACTTTCTGTCTGCTGTAATGGGATGATGCCTTTCTCACTTTTTGGCTGCTGTGATGGGAAGACTGCAGTCTTACTTTCTGGCTGCTGTGATGGGATGACAGCAGTCTCACTTTCTGGCTGCTATGATGGTATGATGGCAGTCTCACTTTCTGGCTGCTGTGATGGGATGACTGCAGTCTCACTATCTGGCTGCTGTGATGGGATGACGGAAGTCACACTTTCTGGCTGCTGTGATGGAATGACGGCAGTCTCACTTTCTGGCTGCTGTGATGGGCTGATGGCAGTTTCACTTTCTGGCTGCTGTGATGGGATGATGGCTTTCTCACTTTATGGCTGCTGTGATGGAATGACGACTGTCTCATTTTTGTGGCTGCTGTGATGGGATGATGGCAGTCGCATTTCCTGGCTGATGTGAAGGGATGACGGCAGTCTCACTTTTTGGTTGATGTGATGGGATGACGGCAGTCTTACTTTCTGGCTGCTGTGATGAGATGACGGCAGTCTCACTTTCTGACTGCTGTGATGGGATGACTGCAGTCTCACTTTCTGGCTGCTGTGATGGCATGACGGCAGTCTCACTTTCTGGCTGCTATGATGGATTGACGACAGTCTCATTTTCTGGTTGATGTGATGAGATGACGGCAGTCTCACTTTCTGACTGCTGTGATGGGATGACAGCAGTCTCACTTTCCGGCTGCTGTGATGGGATGATGGCAGTTTCACTTTCTGGCTGCTGTGATGGGATGACGACAGTCTCACTTTCTGGCTGCTGTGATGGGATGACAGCAGTCTCACTTTCCGGCTGCTGTGATGGGATGATGGCAGTTTCACTTTCTGGCTGCTGTGATGGGATGACGGCAGTCTCACTTTCTGGCTGCTGTGATGGAATGACGACTGTCTCATTTTTGTGGCTGCTGTGATGGGATGATGGCAGTCTCATTTCCTGGCTGATGTGAAGGGATGACGGCAGTCTCACTTTTTGGTTGATGTGATGGGATGACGACAGTCTTACTTTCTGGCTGCTGTGATGAGATGACGGCAGTCTCACTTTCTGACTGCTGTGATGGGATGACTGCAGTCTCACTTTCTGGCTGCTGTGATGGCATGACGGCAGTCTCACTTTCTGGCTGCTATGATGGATTGACGACAGTCTCATTTTCTGGTTGATGTGATGGGATGACAGCAGTCTCACTTTCCGGCTGCTGTGATGGGATAATGGCAGTTTCACTTTCTGGCTGCTGTGATGGGATGACGACAGTCTCATTTTCTGACTGCTGTGATGGGATGACTGGAGTCTCACTTTCTGGCTGCTGTGATGGAATGTCGACAGTCTCAATTTCTGAGTGTTGTGGTGGAATGACGAAAGTCTCAATTTCTGGCTGCTGTGATGAAATGTCGACAGTCTCAATTTCTGGTTGCTGTGATGGGATGACGGCAGTTTCATTTTCTGGCTGCTGTGATGGGACGACGGCACTCTCACTTTCTGACTGCTGTGATGGGATGACGGCAGTCTCACTTTCTGTCTGCTGTGATGGGATGATGGCAGTCTCACTTTCTGGCTGCTGTGATGGGATGTCGGCAGTCTCACTTTCTGGCTGCTGTGATGGGATGATGGCAGTCTCACTTTCTGGCTGCTGTGATGAGATGACGGCAGTCTCACTTTCTGACTGCTGTGATGGGATGACTGCAGTCTCACTTTCTAACTGCTGTGATGGAATGTCGACAGTCTCAATTTCTGGGTGTTGTGGTGGAATGACGAAAGTCTCACTTTCTGGCTGCTGTGATGAAATGTCGACAGTCTCAATTTCTGGCTGCTGTGATGGGATGATGGCAGTCTCATTTTCTGGCTGCTGTGATGGGATGACGGCACTCTCACTTTCTGGCTGCTGTGATGGGATGACGGCAGTCTCACTTTCTATCTGCTGTGATGGGATGATGGCAGTCTCACTTTCTGGCTGCTGTGATGGGATGACGACTGTCTAATTTTCTAGCTGATGTGATGAGATGACGGCAGTCTCACTTTCTGGCTGCTGTAATGGGATGACAGCAGTCTCACTTCCCGGCTGCTTTGAAGGGATGATGGCAGTTTCACTTTCTGGCTGCTGTTATGGGATGACGACAGTCTCACTTTTTGACTACTGTGATGGGATGACGGCAGTCTCACTTTCTGGCTGCTGTGATAAGATGACGGCAGTCTCACTTTCTGACTGCTGTGATGGGATGACTGCAATCTCACTTTCTGGCTGCTGTGATGGAATGTCGACAGTCTCAATTTTTGGGTGTTGTGATGGAATGACGAAAGTCTCACTTTCTGGCTGCTGTGATGAAATGTCGACAATCTCAATTTCTGGCTGCTGTGATGGGATGACGGCAGTCTCATTTTCTGGCTGCTGTGATGGGACAACGGCACTGTCACTTTCTGGCTGCTGTGATGGGATGACGGCAGTCTCACTTTCTGTCTGCTGTGATGGGATGATGGCAGTCTCACTTTCTGGCTGATGTGATGGGATGATGGCAGTCTCACTTTCTGTCTGCTGTGATGGGATGATGGCTGTCTCACTTCCAGGCTGCTGTGATGGGAAGACTGCAGTCTCACTTTCTGGCTGTTGTGATGGGATGACAGCAGTCTCACTTTCTGGCTGCTATGATTTGATGATGGCAGTCTCACTTTCTGGCTGATGTGATGGGATGACTGCAGTCTTACTTTCTGGCTGCTGTGATGGGATGACGTAAGTCACACTTTCTGGCTGCTGTGATGGAATGATGACAGTCTCACTTTCTGGCTGCTGTGATGGAATGATGACAGTTTCATTTTCAGGCTGATTTGATTGGATAACGGCAGTCTCACTTTCTGGCTGCTGTGATGGGCTGATGGCAGTTTTACTTTCTGGCTGCTGTGATGGGATGATGGCTGTCTCACTTTCTGGCTGCTGTAATGGGATGACGGCAGTCTCATTTTCTTGCTGCTGTGATGGAATGACGACCGTCTCATTTTTGTGGCTGCTGTGATGGGATGACGTCAGTCTTATTTTCTGGCTGATGTGAAGGGATGACGGCAGTCTCACTTTTTGGCTACTGTGATGAGATGACGGAAGTCTCACTTTCTGACTGCTGTGATGGGATGACTGCAGTCTCACTTTCTGGCTGCTGTGAAGGAATGTCGACAGTCTCAATTTCTGGCTGCTGTGATGGGATGACGGCAGTCTCATTTTATGGCTGCTGTGATGGGACGACGGCACTCTCACTTTCTGGCTGCTGTGATGGGATGATGGCAGTCTCACTTTCTGTCTGCTGTGATGGGATGATGTTAGTCTCACTTTCTGCCTGCTGTGATGGGATGACAGCAGTCTCACTTTACGTCTGCTGTGATGGGATGATGGCAGTCTCACTTCCTGGCTGCTGTGATGGGATGACCGTAGTCTCATTTTCTGGCTGCTGTGATGGGATGATGGCAGTCTCACTTTCTGGCTGCTGTGATGGGATGACGGCAGTCTCACTATCTGGCTGCTGTGATGGGATGACTGCAGTCTCTCTTTCTGACTGCTGTGATGGGATGACGGCAGTCTCATTTTCTGGCTGTTGTGATGGGATGACTGCTGTCTCACTTTCTGGCTGTTGTGATGAGATGATGGCAGTTTCATTTTCTGGCTGCTGTGGTGGGATGGCAGAAGTCTCACTTAATGGTTTCTGTAATGGGATGACGGCAGTGTCACTTTCTGGCTCTTTCTGGCTGCTGTGATGGGATGACGGCAGTCTCACTTTTTTGGCTGCTGTGCTGGGATAACGGTAGTCTCAATTTCAAGCTGTTGGGATGGGATGACGGCAATCTCACTTATTGGCTGCTGTGGAGGGATGGCGGAAGATTCACTTAGTAGCTTCTCTGATGGGATAACGGCAGTGTCACTTTCTGGCTGCTGTGATGGGATGACTGCAGTCTAAATTTCTGGCTGTTGGGATGGGATGACAGCAGTCTCACTTTCTGGCTGCTGTGATCGGATGATGGCAGTCTCAGTTTCTGGCTGCTGTGATGGGATAACGGTAGTCTCAATTTCAAGATGTTGGGATGGGATGACGGCAGTCTCACTTTCTGGCTGTTGTGATGGGATGACGGCAGTCTTACTTTCTGGCTGCTGTGATGGGATGACGGCAGTCTCACTTTCCGTCTGCTGTGATGGGATGATGGAAGTCTCATTTCGAGGCTGCTGTGAAGGGATGATGGCAGTCTCACTTCCTGGCTGTTGTAGTGGGATGGCGGAAGATTCACTTAGTAGCTTTTTTGATGGGATAACGGCAGTGTCACTTTCTGGCTGCTGTGATGGGATGACTGCAGTCTAAATTTCTCGCTGTTGGGATGAGATGACGGCAGTCTCACTTTCTGGCTGCTGTGATGGGATGACGGCAGTCTCACATTCTGGATGCTGTGATGGGAAAACGGTAGTCTCAATTTCAAGCTGTTGGGATGGGATGACGGCAGTCTCACTTTCTGTCTGCTGTGATGGAAAACGGCAGTCTCACTTTCTGGCTGCTGTGATGGGATGACGGCAGTCTCACTTTCCGTCTGCGGTGATTGGATGATGGCAGTCTCACTTCGAGGCTGCTGTGATGGGTTGATGGCAGTCTCACTTCCTGGCTGTTGTGATGGGATGACGGTAGTATCACTTTCTGGCTGCTGTGATGGGATGACTACAGTCTCACTTTCTGGCTGCTGTGATGGAATGACAACAGTCTAATTTTCTAGCTGATGTGATGGGATGATGGCAGTCTCACTTTCTGTCTGCTGTAGTGGGATGATGGCTGTCTCACTTTCTGGCAGCTGTGATGGGAAGACTGCAGTCTCACTTTCTGGCTGCTGTGATGGGATGATGGCAGTCTCACTTTCTGGCTGCTGTGATGGGCTGATGGCAGTTTCACTTTCTGGCTGCTGTGATGGGATGATGGCTGTCTCACTTTCTGTCTGCTGTGATGGGATGACGGCAGTCTCACTTTCTGGCTGTTGTGATGGAATGATGACTGTCTCATTTTTGTGGCTGCTGGGATGGGATGACGGCAGTCTCATTTTCTGGCTGATGTGAAGGGATGACGGCAGTCTCACTTTTTGGCTGCTGTGATGGGATGATGGCAGTCTCACTTTCTGACTGCTGTGATGAGATGACGGCAGTCTCACTTTCTGACTGCTGTGATGGGATGACAGCAGTCTCACTTTCTGGCTGCTGTGATGGGATGATGGCAGTCTCACTTTCTGGCTGCTGTGATGGGATAACGGTAGTCTCAATTTCAAGCTGTTGGGATGGGATGATGGCAGTCTCACTTTCTGGCTGTTGTGATGGGATGACGGCAGTCTCACTTTCTGGCTGCTGTGATGGGATGACGGCAGTCTCACTTTCCGTCTGCTGTGATGGGATGATGGAAGTCTCACTTCGAGGCTGCTGTGATGGGATGATGGCAGTCTCACTTCCTGGCTGTTGTAGTGGGATGGCGGAAGATTCACTTAGTAGCTTTTTTGATGGGATGACAGCAGTCTCACTTTCTGGCTGCTGTGATGGGATGACGGCAGTCTCACATTCTGGATGCTGTGATGGGATAACGGTAGTCTCAATTTCAAGCTGTTGGGATGGGATGACGGCAGTCTCACTTTCTGTCTGCTGTGATGGAAAACGGCAGTCTCACTTTCTGGCTGCTGTGATGGGATGACGGCAGTCTCACTTTCCGTCTGCGGTGATTGGATGATGGCAGTCTCACTTCGAGGCTGCTGTGATGGGTTGATGGCAGTCTCACTTCCTGGCTGTTGTGATGGGATGACGGTAGTATCACTTTCTGGCTGCTGTGATGGGATGACTACAGTCTCACTTTCTGGCTGCTGTGATGGAATGACAACAGTCTAATTTTCTAGCTGATGTGATGGGATGATGGCAGTCTCACTTTCTGTCTGCTGTAGTGGGATGATGGCTGTCTCACTTTCTGGCTGCTGTGATGGGAAGACTGCAGTCTCACTTTCTGGCTGCTGTGATGGGATGATGGCAGTCTCACTTTCTGGCTGCTGTGATGGGCTGATGGCAGTTTCACTTTCTGGCTGCTGTGATGGATGATGGCTGTCTCACTTTCTGTCTGCTGTGATGGGATGACGGCAGTCTCACTTTCTGGCTGTTGTGATGGAATGATGACTGTCTCATTTTTGTGGCTGCTGGGATGGGATGACGGCAGTCTCATTTTCTGGCTGATGTGAAGGGATGACGGCAGTCTCACTTTTTGGCTGCTATGATGGGATGATGGCAGTCTCACTTTCTGACTGCTGTGATGAGATGACGGCAGTCTCACTTTCTGACTGCTGTGATGGGATGACTGCAGTCTCACTTTCTGGCTGCTGTGATGATATGTCGACAGTCTCAATTTCTGGGTGTTGTGGTGGAATGACGAAAGTCTCACTTTCTGACTGCTGTGACGGAATGTCGACAGTCTCAATTTCTGGCTGTTGTGGTGGAATGACGAAAGTCTCACTTTCTGGCTGCTGTGATGGGTCAATGGCAGTATCATTTTCTGGCTGCTGTGATGGAATGACGACAGTCTTACTTTCTGGCTGCTGTGATAGAATGACGACAGTCTCATTTTCTGGCTGATGTGATGGGACGACGGCACTCTCACTTTCTGGCTGCTGTGATGGGATGACAGCAGTCTCATTTTCTGGCTGCTGTGATGGGATGACGGCAGTCTCACTTTCCGTCTGCGGTGATGGGATGATAGCAGTCTTACTTCGAGGCTGCTGTGATGGGTTGATGGCAGTCTCACTTTCTGTCTGCTGTGATGGAAAACGGCAGTCTCACTTTCTGGCTGCTGTGATGGGATGACGGCAGTCTCACTTTCCGTCTGCGGTGATTGGATGATGGCAGTCTCACTTCGAGGCTGCTGTGATGGGTTGATGGCAGTCTCACTTCCTGGCTGTTGTGATGGGATGACGGTAGTATCACTTTCTGGCTGCTGTGATGGGATGACTACAGTCTCACTTTCTGGCTGCTGTGATGGAATGACAACAGTCTAATTTTCTAGCTGATGTGATGGGATGATGGCAGTCTCACTTTCTGTCTGCTGTAGTGGGATGATGGCTGTCTCACTTTCTGGCAGCTGTGATGGGAAGACTGCAGTCTCACTTTCTGGCTGCTGTGATGGGATGATGGCAGTCTCACTTTCTGGCTGCTGTGATGGGCTGATGGCAGTTTCACTTTCTGGCTGCTGTGATGGGATGATGGCTGTCTCACTTTCTGTCTGCTGTGATGGGATGACGGCAGTCTCACTTTCTGGCTGTTGTGATGGAATGATGACTGTCTCATTTTTGTGGCTGCTGGGATGGGATGACGGCAGTCTCATTTTCTGGCTGATGTGAAGGGATGACGGCAGTCTCACTTTTTGGCTGCTGTGATGGGATGATGGCAGTCTCACTTTCTGACTGCTGTGATGAGATGACGGCAGTCTCACTTTCTGACTGCTGTGATGGGATGACAGCAGTCTCACTTTCTGGCTGCTGTGATGGGATGATGGCAGTCTCACTTTCTGGCTGCTGTGATGGGATAACGGTAGTCTCAATTTCAAGCTGTTGGGATGGGATGATGTCAGTCTCACTTTCTGGCTGTTGTGATGGGATGACGGCAGTCTCACTTTCTGGCTGCTGTGATGGGATGACGGCAGTCTCACTTTCCGTCTGCTGTGATGGGATGATGGAAGTCTCACTTCGAGGCTGCTGTGATGGGATGATGGCAGTCTCACTTCCTGGCTGTTGTAGTGGGTTGGCGGAAGATTCACTTAGTAGCTTTTTTGATGGGATGACAGCAGTCTCACTTTCTGGCTGCTGTGATGGGATGACGGCAGTCTCACATTCTGGATGCTGTGATGGGATAACGGTAGTCTCAATTTCAAGCTGTTGGGATGGGATGACGGCAGTCTCACTTTCTGTCTGCTGTGATGGAAAACGGCAGTCTCACTTTCTGGCTGCTGTGATGGGATGACGGCAGTCTCACTTTCCGTCTGCGGTGATTGGATGATGGCAGTCTCACTTCGAGGCTGCTGTGATGGGTTGATGGCAGTCTCACTTCCTGGCTGTTGTGATGGGATGACGGTAGTATCACTTTCTGGCTGCTGTGATGGGATGACTACAGTCTCACTTTCTGGCTGCTGTGATGGAATGACAACAGTCTAATTTTCTAGCTGATGTGATGGGATGATGGCAGTCTCACTTTCTGTCTGCTGTAGTGGGATGATGGCTGTCTCACTTTCTGGCTGCTGTGATGGGAAGACTGCAGTCTCACTTTCTGGCTGCTGTGATGGGATGATGGCAGTCTCACTTTCTGGCTGCTGTGATGGGTTGATGGCAGTCTCACTTCCTGGCTGTTGTGATGGGATGACGGTAGTATCACTTTCTGGCTGCTGTGATGGGATGACTACAGTCTCACTTTCTGGCTGCTGTGATGGAATGACAACAGTCTAATTTTCTAGCTGATGTGATGGGATGATGGCAGTCTCACTTTCTGTCTGCTGTAGTGGGATGATTGCTGTCTCACTTTCTGGCAGCTGTGATGGGAAGACTGCAGTCTCACTTTCTGGCTGCTGTGATGGGATGATGGCAGTCTCACTTTCTGGCTGCTGTGATGGGCTGATGGCAGTTTCACTTTCTGGCTGCTGTGATGGGATGATGGCTGTCTCACTTTCTGTCTGCTGTGATGGGATGACGGCAGTCTCACTTTCTGGCTGTTGTGATGGAATGATGACTGTCTCATTTTTGTGGCTGCTGGGATGGGATGACGGCAGTCTCATTTTCTGGCTGATGTGAAGGGATGACGGCAGTCTCACTTTTTGGCTGCTGTGATGGGATGATGGCAGTCTCACTTTCTGACTGCTGTGATGAGATGACGGCAGTCTCACTTTCTGACTGCTGTGATGGGATGACAGCAGTCTCACTTTCTGGCTGCTGTGATGGGATGATGGCAGTCTCACTTTCTGGCTGCTGTGATGGGATAACGGTAGTCTCAATTTCAAGCTGTTGGGATGGGTTGATGGCAGTCTCACTTTCTGGCTGTTGTGATGGGATGACGGCAGTCTCACTTTCTGGCTGCTGTGATGGGATGACGGCAGTCTCACTTTCCGTCTGCTGTGATGGGATGATGGAAGTCTCACTTCGAGGCTGCTGTGATGGGATGATGGCAGTCTCACTTCCTGGCTGTTGTAGTGGGTTGGCGGAAGATTCACTTAGTAGCTTTTTTGATGGGATGACAGCAGTCTCACTTTCTGGCTGCTGTGATGGGATGACGGCAGTCTCACATTCTGGATGCTGTGATGGGATAACGGTAGTCTCAATTTCAAGCTGTTGGGATGGGATGACGGCAGTCTCACTTTCTGTCTGCTGTGATGGAAAACGGCAGTCTCACTTTCTGGCTGCTGTGATGGGATGACGGCAGTCTCACTTTCCGTCTGCGGTGATTGGATGATGGCAGTCTCACTTCGAGGCTGCTGTGATGGGTTGATGGCAGTCTCACTTCCTGGCTGTTGTGATGGGATGACGGTAGTATCACTTTCTGGCTGCTGTGATGGGATGACTACAGTCTCACTTTCTGGCTGCTGTGATGGAATGACAACAGTCTAATTTTCTAGCTGATGTGATGGGATGATGGCAGTCTCACTTTCTGTCTGCTGTAGTGGGATGATGGCTGTCTCACTTTCTGGCTGCTGTGATGGGAAGACTGCAGTCTCACTTTCTGGCTGCTGTGATGGGATGATGGCAGTCTCACTTTCTGGCTGCTGTGATGGGCTGATGGCAGTTTCACTTTCTGGCTGCTGTGATGGATGATGGCTGTCTCACTTTCTGTCTGCTGTGATGGGATGACGGCAGTCTCACTTTCTGGCTGTTGTGATGGAATGATGACTGTCTCATTTTTGTGGCTGCTGGGATGGGATGACGGCAGTCTCATTTTCTGGCTGATGTGAAGGGATGACGGCAGTCTCACTTTTTGGCTGCTATGATGGGATGATGGCAGTCTCACTTTCTGACTGCTGTGATGAGATGACGGCAGTCTCACTTTCTGACTGCTGTGATGGGATGACTGCAGTCTCACTTTCTGGCTGCTGTGATGATATGTCGACAGTCTCAATTTCTGGGTGTTGTGGTGGAATGACGAAAGTCTCACTTTCTGACTGCTGTGACGGAATGTCGACAGTCTCAATTTCTGGCTGTTGTGGTGGAATGACGAAAGTCTCACTTTCTGGCTGCTGTGATGGGTCAATGGCAGTATCATTTTCTGGCTGCTGTGATGGAATGACGACAGTCTTACTTTCTGGCTGCTGTGATAGAATGACGACAGTCTCATTTTCTGGCTGATGTGATGGGACGACGGCACTCTCACTTTCTGGCTGCTGTGATGGGATGACAGCAGTCTCATTTTCTGGCTGCTGTGATGGGATGACGGCAGTCTCACTTTCCGTCTGCGGTGATGGGATGATAGCAGTCTTACTTCGAGGCTGCTGTGATGGGTTGATGGCAGTCTCACTTCCTGGCTGTTGTGATCGGATGACTGTAGTATCACTTTCTGGCAGCTGTGATGGGATGACTGCAGTCTCACTTTCTGGCTGCTGTGATGGAATGACAACAGTTTAATTTTCTAGCTGATGTGATGGGATGATGGCAGTCTCACTTTCTGTCTGCTGTAGTGGGATGATGGCTGTCTCACTTTCTGGCTGCTGTGATGGGAAGACTGCAGTCTCACTTTCTGGCTGCTGTGATGGGATGATGGCAGTCTCACTTTCTGGCTGCTGTGATGGGCTGATGGCAGTTTCACTTTCTGGCTGCTGTGATGGGATGATGGCTGTCTCACTTTCTGTCTGCTGTGATGGGATGACGGCAGTCTCACTTTCTGGCTGTTGTGATGGAATGATGACTGTCTCATTTTTGTGGCTGCTGGGATGGGATGACGGCAGTCTCATTTTCTGGCTGATGTGAAGGGATGACGGCAGTCTTACTTTTTGGCTGTTGTGATGGGATGACGGCAGTCTCACTTTCTGACTGCTGTGATGAGATGACGGCAGTCTCACTTTCTGACTGCTGTGATGGGATTACTGCAGTCTCACTTTCTGGCTGCTGTGATGATATGTCGACAGTCTCAATTTCTGGGTGTTGTGGTGGAATGACGAAAGTCTCACTTTCTGACTGCTGTGACGGAATGTCGACAGTCTCAATTTCTGGCTGTTGTGATGGAATGACGAAAGTCTCACTTTCTGGCTGCTGTGATGGGTCAACGGCAGTCTCATTTTCTGGCTGCTGTGATGGAATGACGACAGTCTTACTTTCTGGCTGCTGTGATAGAATGACGACAGTCTCATTTTCTGGCTGATGTGATGGGACGACGGCACTCTCACTTTCTGGCTGCTGTGATGGGATGACAGCAGTCTCATTTTCTGGCATCTGTGATGGGATGATGGCAGTCTCACTTTCTGGCTGCTGTGATGGGATGACGGCAGTCTCACTATCTGGCTGCTGTGATGGGATGACTGCAGTCTCCTTTTCTGACTGCTGTGATGAAATGACGGCAGTCTCATTTTCTGGCTTTTGTGATGGGATGACTGCTGTTTCACTTTCTGACTGTTGTGATGAGATGATGGCAGTCTTACTTTCTGGCTGCTGTTGTTACGGGGGGACCGGCAGATTAGGACCAGGGGTATATATCCCAATCGCCAGTCGGGGCCCACCGTGCTCCAAATGGTAATGGAGCTGCTGGCACCCTTTGGGTTAGGCGGAGACTATAGAGCTGGATGGCTCTGAGATAACTCAAGAAACCGGTCACGTGTGTAGGGACACGTCAGACCGGACGACAACCCAGTTAGCATTTTGGTGGAGCGGACGCTACTCCGACCACGTGTGTAACAACACGTCAGGCCGGATTGTAACCAGTTAGCGTTGACCGAAAAGACCGCTGCGACAGCGCCCTGTCGGCCACGTGTGTAAGATACGTCAGGCTGAGTGGTCCTCCGATTAGCGTTTCTGGCCACCACTCGACTGGCAACGTGTGTAAAGGACACGGCAGACCAGGTAGTCACACCAGTAGCATTTGACTGGGAAGCCGAGGAGGATAATACGGTTCACACACCCAATCCAGGAACACCCTGTTAACTTCACAGGGGTTCTGGGGTGTGCTGTCCGTGCGCGTAGAGGGCACAACTAGACAGGTGGTGCATCAGGTACACTGTCCGTGTGCGTAGAGGGCACTCTCGGACAGGTGACGCAACAGGTATTCTGTCCGTGTGCTTAGGAGGCACAACTGGACAGGTGACGCAGCAGCCGCAGCCCAGTTAACGCCACTGGACTGCTCTAGCACAACAGGCACGGTAGCAAGGAAGCACGGCGCCTGACCCTCATGTGCTGAGCCACGAATCTTGTCGTGACAGGCACCGTTCGCCTAGCTCTACCTACCGCTTCCAACAAGGCTTATGCCACCAAGAACTCTAAATGAAGACTGCGCGCCTCCATGTTGTGTCCAGCCCCTTTTATAACCTGGGTCCGCCCCAAACCCAGGGTGGAACCACCAAGGTCCAATAGCAGAGTGCCATGTCATCAGTGACGTCACATGCGACCTATCCGGAACCGCCACGTCATTGATGACCTCATGGCAGCCACGCCCCAAACACTTCATTAGTCATCGTCTGACGACCAATGGTGAGGTGCCAGATCATAGGGGCGGGCCTCTGCGAGCCAGTCCGGAGTTGCCACGTCATCAGGACACCTGACACCCTCTGCCCTGTCAGGGCCTGCCACCTCACGGACATGCTCAGTGAGATCCTTACCAGACCTAGCCTCTGATGCACTAAGTGCCTGGGCATGCTCAGTAGCCTGAGCAACAGGCTCAGAAAGCAGACTATCAGTTTGAGCATGCTCAGTAGGCACA
This sequence comes from Anomaloglossus baeobatrachus, assembly GCF_048569485.1. Classification (NCBI taxonomy): domain Eukaryota; kingdom Metazoa; phylum Chordata; class Amphibia; order Anura; family Aromobatidae; genus Anomaloglossus; species Anomaloglossus baeobatrachus. The sequence continues at coordinate 582,626,455 of NC_134357.1, forward strand.
TCCCAGAACTTAGACACAGCACGAAGTCCAAGTACATGTGCAAAGAGGCTGTTAGGGTTAATTGTGGGAGCATGCTCAGTAGCCTGAACTGAGGACTTAGTCTCAGACATAACACAATCAGGCTGAGCATGCTCACTAGGCAAAACACCGGGCTTAGACTCTGGCTGGGGAAAATCGGAGCACGCATGCGCACTAGCCACCTCTCCACACTTAGACGTGGTGGAAGGAGCAGCCAACTGGACTACCCGAGGCACGGCCAAGAACGGCAGTCGGCGCCTGGGCGCAAAAGGAACCGCAGCTGGCTGCTTGCGGCTATGGCGGCGCCGGTTCGTAACAGCTGTGGTGGGATGGCGGAAGTCTCACTTAATGGCTTCTGTGATGGGATGACGGCAGTCTCATTTTCTAGCTGCTGTGATGGGATTACGGCAGTCTCACTTTCTGGCTGCTGTGATTGGATGACGTTAGTCTCATTTTATGGCTCCTGTGTTGGGATGACGACAGTCCCACTTTCCATCTGCTGTGATGGGATGATGGCAGTCTCACTTCGAGGCTGCTGTGATGGGATGATGGCAGTCTCACTTCCTGGCTGCAGTGATGGGATGACGGTAGTCTCACTTTCTGGCTGCTGTGATGGGCTGACTGCAGTCTCACTTTCTGGCTGCTGTGAAGGAATGACGACAGTCTAATTTTCTAGCTGATGTGATGGGATGATGGCAGTCTCACTTCCTGGCTGCTGTGATGGGCTGATGGCAGTTTCACTTTCTGGCTGCTGTGATGGGATGATTGCTGTCCCACTTTCTGGCTGCTGTCATGGGATGACGGCAGTCTCACGTTCTGGCTGCTGTGATGGGCTGACGGCAGTCTCACTTTCTGGCAGTTGTGATGGAATGACGACAGTCTCATTTTCTGGCTGCTGTGATGGAATGATGACAGTTTCACTTTCTGGCTGCTGTGATGGAATGACGACAGTCTAATTTTCTAGCTGATGTGATGTGATGATGGCAGTCTCACTTTCTGTCTGCTGTGATGGGATGATGCCTGTCTCACTTTCTGGCTGCTGTGATGCGAAGACTGCAGTCTCACTTTCTGGCTGCTGTGATGAAATGACAGCAGTCTCACTTTCTGGCTGCTATGATGGGATGATGGCAGTCTCACTTTCTGGCTGCTGTGATGGGATGACGGAAGTCCCACTTTCTGGCTGCTGTGATGGAATGACGACAGTCTCACTTTCTGGCTGCTGTGATGGAATGACGGCAGTCTCACTTTCTGGCTGCTGTGATGGGCTGATGGCAGTTTCACTTTCTGGCTGCTGTAATGGGATGATGGCTGTCTCACTTTCTGGCTGCTGTGATGGGATGACGGCAGTCTCACTTTCTGGCTGCTGTGATTGGATGACGTTAGTCTCACTTTATGGCTCCTGTGTTGGGATGACGACAGTCCCACTTTCCATCTGCTGTGATGGGATGATGGCAGTCTCACTTCGAGGCTGCTGTGATGGGATGATGGCAGTCTCACTTCCTGGCTGCAGTGATGGGATGACGGTAGTCTCACTTTCAGGCTGCTGTGATGGGCTGACTGCAGTCTCACTTTCTGGCTGCTGTGATGGAATGACGACAGTCTAATTTTCTAGCTGATGTGATGGGATGATGGCAGTCTCACTTCCTGGCTGCTGTGATGGGCTGATGGCAGTTTCACTTTCTGGCTGCTGTGATGGGATGATTGCTGTCCCACTTTCTGGCTGCTGTCATGGGATGACGGCAGTCTCACGTTCTGGCTGCTGTGATGGGCTGACGGCAGTCTCACTTTCTGGCAGTTGTGATGGAATGACGACAGTCTCATTTTCTGGCTGCTGTGATGGAATGATGACAGTTTCACTTTCTGGCTGCTGTGATGGAATGACGACAGTCTAATTTTCTAGCTGATGTGATGTGATGATGGCAGTCTCACTTTCTGTCTGCTGTGATGGGATGATGCCTGTCTCACTTTCTGGCTGCTGTGATGCGAAGACTGCAGTCTCACTTTCTGGCTGCTGTGATGAAATGACAGCAGTCTCACTTTCTGGCTGCTATGATGGGATGATGGCAGTCTCACTTTCTGGCTGCTGTGATGGGATGACGGAAGTCCCACTTTCTGGCTGCTGTGATGGGATGACGACAGTCTTACTTTCTGGCTGCTGTGATGAGATGACGGCAGTCTCACTTTCTGGCTGCTGTGATGGGCTGATGGCAGTTTCACTTTCTGGCTGCTGTAATGGGAAGATGGCTGTCTCACTTTCTGGCTGCTGTGATGGGATGACGGCAGTCTCACTTTCTGGCTGCTGTGATGGAATTACGACTGTCTCATTTTTGTGGCTGCTGTGATGGGATGATGGCTGTCTCATTTTCTGGCTGATGTGAAGGGATGACAGCAGTCTCACTTTTGGCTGATGTGATGGGATGACGACAGTCTTACTTTCTGGCTGCTGGGATGAGATGACGGCAGTCTCACTTTCTGACTGCTGTGATGGGATGACTACAGTCTCACTTTCTGGCGGCTGTGATGGTATGACGGCAGTCTCACTTTCTGGCTGCTGTGATGGGATGACAGCAGTCTCACTTTCCGGCTGCTGTGATGGGATGATGACAGTTTCACTTTCTGGCTGCTGTGATGGGATGACGACAGTCTCATTTTCTGGCTGCTGTGATGGGATGACGGCAGTCTCAATTTCTGGCTGCTGTGATGGGATATTTGCAGTATCACTTTCTGACTGCTGTGATGGGATGACGGCAGTTTCCCTTTCTGGCTGCTGTGATGGGATGACAGCAGTCTCACTTTCCAGCTGCTGTGATGGGATTATGGCAGTCTCACTTCCTGGCTGCTGTGATGGGATGACGACAGTCTTACTTTCTGGCTGCTGTGATGAGATGATGGCAGTCTCACTTTCTGACTGCTGTGATGGGATGACTGCAGTCTCACTTTCTGGCTGCTGTGATGGTATGACGGCAGTCTCACTTTCTGGCTGCTGTGATGGGATGAAAGCAGTCTCACTTTCCGGCTGCTGTGATGGGATGATGGCAGTTTAACTTTCTGGCTGCTGTGATGGGATGACAACAGTCTCATTTTCTGGCTGCTGTGATGGGATGACGGCAGTCTCACTTTCTGGCTGCTGTGATGGGATATTTGCAGTCTCACTTTCTGACTGCTGTGATGGGATGACGGCAGTCTCCCTTTATGGCTGCTGTGATGGGATGACGGCAGTCTCACTTTCTGGCTGCTGTGATGAGATGAAGGCAGTCTCACTTTCTGGCTGCTGTGATGGCATGACGGCAGTCTCACTTTCTGGCTGCTCTGATGGAATGACGACAGTCTCATTTTCTGGCTGATTTGATGGGATGACGGCAGTCTCACATTCTGGCTGCTGTAAATGACTGATGGCAGTTTCACTTTCTGGCTGCTGTGATGGGATGACGGCAGCCTCACTTTCTGGCTGCGGTGATGGAATGACGACTGTCTGATTTTTGTGGCTGTTGTGATGGGATGACGGCAGTCTCATTTTCTGGCTGTTGTGATGGGATGACTGCAGTCTCACTTTCTGGCTGTTGTGATGGGATGACTGCAGTCTCACTTTCTGGCTGCTGTGATGAGGTAAGAGTAGTCTTTGTGATGGGATGACAGCAGTCTCACTTTCTGGCAGCTGTGGTGGGATGACGGCAGTCTCACTTTCTGGCTGCTGTGATGGGATGACTGCAGTCTCACGTTCTGGCTGTTGTGGTGGGCTGATGGCAGTCTCACTTTCTGGCAGCTATGATGAAATAATGACAGTCTCACTTTCTGGCTGCTGTTATGGGATGACTGCAGTCTCAGTATCTGGCTGCTGTGATGGGATGACAGAAGTCACATTTTCTGGCTGCTGTGATGGAATGACGACAGTCTCACTTTCTGGCTGCTGTGATGGAATGACGACAGTCTCATTTTTTGGCTGATTTAATGGGATGAAGCAGTCTCACTTTCTGGCTGCTGTGATTGACTGATGGCAGTTTCACTTTCTGGCTGCTGTGATGGGATGACGGCAGTCTCATTTTCTGGCTGATGTGAAGGGATGACGGCAGTCTCACTTTTTGGCTGCTGTGATGGGATGACGGCAGTCTCACTTTCTGGCTGCTGTGATGAAATGATGGCAGTCTCACTTTCTGACTGCTGTGATGGGATGACTGCAGTCTCACTTTCTGGATGCTGTGATGGAATGTCGACAGTCTCAATTTCTGGCTGTTGTGGTGGAATGACGAAAGACTCACTTTCTGGCTGCTGTGATGGGATGACGGCAGTCTCATTTTCTGGCTCCTGTGATGGAATGACGACAGTCTTACTTTCTGGTTGCTGTGATAGAATGACGACAGTCTCATTTTCTGGCTGATGTGATGGGATGACAGCAGTCTCATTTTCTGGCTGCTGTGATGGGATGACGGCAGTCTCACTTTCTGACTGCCGTGATGGTTTAACGGCAGTCTCACTTTCTGTCTACTGTGATCGGATGACGGCGGTTACACTTTATGGCTGCTGTGATGGGATGACGGCAGTTTCATTTTCTAGCTGCTGTGATGGGATGACGGCAGTTTCACTTTCTGTCTACTGTGATGGGATGAGGGCAGTGTCACTTTCTGGCTGCTGTGATGGGATGACGGCAGTCTCATTTTCTGGCTGCTGTGATGGGATGAAGGCAGTCTCCCTTTGAGACTGCTGTGATGGGACGATGGCAGCCGCACTTCCTGGCTGCTGTGATGGGATGACGGTAGTCTGACTTTCTGGCTGCTGTGATGGGATGACTGCAGTCTCACTTAATGGCTGCTGTGATGGAAAGACGACAGTCTAATTTTCTAGCTGATGTGATGGGATGACGGAAGTCACACTTTCTGGCTGCTGTGATGGAATGACGACAGTCTCACTTTCTGGCTGCTGTGATGGAATGACGACAGTCTCATTTTTTGGCTGATTTAATGGGATGAAGCAGTCTCACTTTCTGGCTGCTGTGATTGACTGATGGCAGTTTCACTTTCTGGCTGCTGTGATGGAATGACGACTGTCTGATTTTTGTGGCTGTTGTGATGGGATGACGGCAGTCTCACTTTTTGGCTGCTGTGATGGGATGACGGCAGTCTCACTTTCTGGCTGCTGTGATGAAATGATGGCAGTCTCACTTTCTGACTGCTGTGATGGGATGACTGCAGTCTCACTTTCTGGATGCTGTGATGGAATGTCGACAGTCTCAATTTCTGGCTGTTGTGGAGGAATGACGAAAGACTCACTTTCTGGCTGCTGTGATGGGATGACGGCAGTCTCATTTTCTGGCTCCTGTGATGGAATGACGACAGTCTTACTTTCTGGTTGCTGTGATAGAATGACGACAGTCTCATTTTCTGGCTGATGTGATGGGATGACAGCAGTCTCATTTTCTGGCTGCTGTGATGGGATGACGGCAGTCTCACTTTCTGACTGCCGTGATGGTTTAACGGCAGTCTCACTTTCTGTCTAGTGTGATCGGATGACGGCGGTTACACTTTATGGCTGCTGTGATGGGATGACGGCAGTTTCATTTTCTAGCTGCTGTGATGGGATGACGGCAGTTTCTATTTCTGTCTACTGTGATGGGATGAGGGCAGTGTCACTTTCTGGCTGCTGTGATCGGATGACGGCTGTCTCACTTTCTGGCTGCTGTGATGGGATGAAGGCAGTCTCACTTCGAGTCTGCTGTGATGGGACGATGGCAGCCGCACTTCCTGGCTGCTGTGATGGGATGACGGTAGTCTGACTTTCTGGCTGCTGTGATGGGATGACTGCAGTCTCACTTTCTGGCTGCTGTGATGGAATGACAGTCTAATTTTCTAGCTGATGTGATGGGATGATGGCAGTCTCACTTCCTGGCTGCTGTGATGGGCTGATGGCAGTTTCACTTTCTTGCTGCTGTGATGGGATGATTGCTGTCTCACTTTCTGGCTGCTGTGATGGGATGACAGCAGTCTCACTTTCTGGCAGCTGTGTCGGAATGACGACAGTCTCACTTTCTGGCTGCTGGGATGGAATGACAACAGTCTCACTTTCTGGCTGCTGTGATGGAATGAGAACAGTCTAATTTTCTAGCTGATGTGATGGGATGATGGCAGTCTCACTTTCTGTCTGCTGTGATGGGATGATGGCTGTCTCACTTTCTGACTGCTGTGATGGGAAGACTGCAGTCTCACTTTCTAACTGTTGTGATGGGATGACAGCAGTCTCACTTTCTGGCTGCTTTGATGGGATGATGGCAGTCTCACTATCTGGCTGCTGTGATGGGATGACGTAAGTCACACTTTCTGGCTGCTGTGATAGAATGATGACAGTCTCACTTTCTGGCTGCTGTGATGGAATGATGACAGTCTCACTTATTGGCTGCTGTGATGTAATGACGACTGTCTCATTTTTGTGGCTGCTGTGATGGGATGACGGCAGTCTCATTTTCTGGCTGATGTTAAGGGATGACGGCAGTCTCACTTTTGGCTGATGTGATGGGATGACGACAGTCTTACTTTCTGGCTGCTGTGATGAGATGACGGCAGTCTCACTTTCTGACTGCTGTGATGGGATGACGGCAGTCTCACTTTCTGACTGCTGTGACGGGATGACTGCAGTCTCAGTTTCTGGCTGCTGTGATGGAATGTTGACAGTCTCAAGTTCTGGGTGTTGTGGTGGAATGACGGCAGTCTCATTTTCTGGCTGCTGTGATGGGACGACGGCACTCTCACTTTCTGGCTGCTATGATGGAATGACAGTCTCATTTTCTGGTTGATGTGATGAGATGACGGCAGTCTCACTTTCTGGCTGCTGTGATGGGATGACAGCAGTCTCACTTTCCGGCTGCTGTGATGGGATGATGGCAGTTTCACTTTCTGGCTGCTGTGATGGGATGACGACAGTCTCATTTTCTGGCTGCTGTGATGGGATGACGGCAGTCTCACTTTCTGGTTGCTGTGATGGGATATTTGCAGTCTCACTTTCTGACTGCTGTGATGGGATGACGGCAGTCTCCCTTTCTGGCTGCTGTGATGGGATGACAGCAGTCTCACTTTCCAGCTGCTGTGATGGGATGATGGCAGTCTCACTTCCTGGCTGCTGTGATGTGATGACGGCAGTCTCACTTTCTGGCTGCTGTGATGAGATGAAGGCAGTCTCACTTTCTGGCTGCTGTGATGGCATGACGGCAGTCTCACTTTCTGGCTGCTGTAATGGAATGACGACAGTCTCATTTTCTGGCTGATTTGATGGGATGACGGCAGTCTCACTTTCTGGCTGCTGTAATTGACTGATGGCAATTTCACTCTCTGGCTGCTGTGATTGGATGACGGCAGTTTCACTTTCTGGCTGCGGTGATGGAATGACGACTGTCTGATTTTTGTGGCTGCTGTGATGGGATGACGGCAGTCTCATTTTCTGGCTGTTGTGATGGGATGACTGCAGTCTCACTTTCTGGCTGCTGTGAATAGGTAAGAGTAGTCTCTGTGATGGGATGACAGCAGTCTCACTTTCTGGCTGCTGTGATGGGATGACGGCAGTGTCACTTTCTGGCTGCTGTGATGGGATGACTGCAGTCTCACGTTCTGGCTGTTGTGATGGGCTGACGGCAGTCTCACTTTCTGGCAGCTATGATGGAATAAAGACAGTCTCACTTCGAGGCTGCTGTGATGGGACGATCGCAGCCGCAATTCCTGGCTGCTGTGATGGGATGACGGTAGTCTGACTTTCTGGCTGCTGTGATGGGATGACTGCAGTCTCACTTTCTGGCTGCTGTGATGGAATGACGACAGTCTAATTTTCTAGCTGATGTGATGGGATGATGGCAGTCTCACTTCCTGGCTGCTGTGATGGGCTGATGGCAGTTTCACTTTCTTGCTGCTGTGATGGGATGATTGCTGTCTCACTTTCTGGCTGCTGTGATGGGATGATGGATGTCTCACTTTCTGGCTGCTGTGATGGGAAGACTGAAGTCTCACTTTCTGGCTGCTGTGATGGGATGACAGCAGTTTCACTTTCTGGCTGCTGTGATGGGATAACGGTAGTCTCAATTTCAAGCTGTTGGATGGGATGACGGCAGTCTCACTTTCTGGCTGCTGTGATTTGATGACGGTAGTCTCACTTTCTGGCTGCTGTGATGGGATAACGGTAGTCTCAATTTCAAGCTGTTGGGATGGGATGACGGCAATCTCTCTTTCTGGCTGCTGTGATTTGATGACGGCAGTCTCACTTTCTGGCTGCTGTGATGTGCTGATGGCAGTTTCACTTTCTGGCTGCTGTGATGGGATGATTGCTGTCTCACTTGCTGGCTGCTGTGATGGGATAATTGCTGTCTCACTTTCTGGCTGCTGTGATGGGATGACTGCAGTCTCACGTTCTGGCTGTTGTGATGGGCTGACGGCAGTCTCGCTTTCTGGCAGCTATGATGGAATAATGACAGTCTCACTTCGAGGCTGCTGTGATGGGACGATGGCAGCCGCACTTCCTGGCTGCTGTGATGGGATGACGGTAGTCTGATTTTCTGGCTGCTGTGATGGGATGACTGCAGTCTCAGTTTCTGGCTGCTGTGATGGAATGACGACAGTCTAATTTTCTAGCTGATGTGATGGGATGATGGCAGTCTCACTTCCTGGCTGCTGTGATGGGCTGATGGCAGTTTCACTTTCTTGCTGCTGTGATGGGATGATTGCTGTCTCACTTTCTGGCTGCTGTGATGGGATGATGGATGTCTCACTTTCTGGCTGCTGTGATGGGAAGACTGCAGTCTCACTTTCTGGCTGTTGTGATGGGATGACAGCAGTCTCACTTTCTGGCTGCTGTGATGGGATAACGGTAGTCTCAATTTCAAGCTGTTGGGATGGGATGACGGCAGTCTCACTTTCTGGCTGCTGTGATTTGATGACGTCAGTCTCACTTTCTGGCTGTGATGGGATAACGGTAGTCTCAATTTCAAGCTGTTGGGATGGGATGACGGCAGTCTCACTTTCTGGCTGCTGTGATGGGATGACGGCAGTCCCACTTTCTGGCTGCTGTGATGGGATGACGACAGTCTCACTTTCCGTCTGCTGTGATGGGATGATGGCAGTCGCAATTTCAAGCTGTTGGGGTGGGATAACGGCAGTCTCACTTTTTGGCTGCTGTGATGGGATGACGGCAGTCTAATTTTCTAGCTGATGTAATGGGAAGATGGCAGTCTCCCTTTCTGTCTGCTGTGATGGGATGATGGCTGTCTCACTTTCTGGCTGCTGTGATGGGAAAACTGCATTCTCACTTTCTGGCTGCTGTGATGGGATGACGGCAGTCTCACTTTCTGGCTGCCTGAATGGGATGATGGCAGTCTCACTGTCTGGCTGCTGTGATGGGATGACGGCAGTCTAATTTTCTAGCTGATGTAATGGGAAGATGGCAGTCTCTCTTTCTGTCTGCTGTGATGGGATAATGGCTGTCTCACTTTCTGGCTGCTGTGATGGGAAGACTGCATTCTCACTTTCTGGCTGCTGTGATGGAATGACGACAGTCTCATTTTCTGACTGATTTGATGGGATGACGGCAGTCTCACATTCTGTCTGCTGTGATGGTCTGATGGCAGTTTCACTTTCTGGCTGCTGTGATGGCATGATTGCTGTCTCACTTTCTGGCTGCTGTGATGGGATGACGGCAGTCTCACTTTCTGGCTGCTGTGATGGGCTGATGGCAGTTTCACTTTCTGGCTGCTGTGATGGGATGATTGCTGTCTCACTTGATGGCTGCTGTGATGGGATAATTGCTGTCTCACTTTCTGGCTGCTGTGATGGGATAACTGCAGTCTCACGTTCTGGCTATTGTGATGGGCTGACGGCAGTCTCACTTTCTGGCAGCCATGATGGAATAATGACAGTCTCACTTCGAGGCTGCTGTGATGGGACGATGGCAGCCACACTTCCTGGCTGCTGTGATGGGATGACGGCAGTCTCACTTTCTGGCTGCTGTGTTGGGATGACGGCAGTCTCACTTTCTGGCTGCTGTGATGAGATGACGGCAGTCTCACTTTCTGACTGCTGTGATGGAATGACTGCAGTCTCACTTTCTGGCTGCTGTGATGTTATATCAACAGTCTCAATTTCTGGGTGTTGTGGTGGAATGACGAAAGTCTCACTTTCTGGCTGCTGCGATGAAATGTCGACAGTCTCAATTTCTGGCTGTTGTGTTGGAATGACGAAAGTCTCACTTTCTGGCTGCTGTGATGGGATGACGGCAGTCTCATTTTCTGGCTGCTGTGATGGGACGACGGCACTCTCATTTTCTGACTGATTTGATGGGATGACGGCAGTCTCACATTCTGGCTGCTGTGATGGTCTGATGGCAGTTTCACTTTCTGGCTGCTGTGATGGGATGATTGCTGTCTCACTTTCTGGCTGCTGTGATGGGATGACGGCAGTCTCACTTTCTGGCTGCTGTGATGGGCTGATGGCAGTTTCACTTTCTGGCTGCTGTGATGGGATGATTGCTGTCTCACTTGATGGCTGCTGTGATGGGATAATTGCTGTCTCACTTTCTGGCTGCTGTGATGGGATAACTGCAGTCTCACTTTCTGGCAGCTATGATGGAATAATGACAGTCTCACTTCGAGGCTGCTGTGATGGGACGATGGCAGCCACACTTCCTGGCTGCTGTGATGGGATGACGGTAGTCTGACTTTCTGGCTGCTGTGATGGAATGACTGCAGTCTCACTTTCTGGCTGCTGTGATGGAATGACAACAGTCTAATTTTCTAGCTGATGTGATGGGATGATGGCAGTCTCACTTCCTGGCTGCTGTGATGGGCTGATGGCAGTTTCACTTTCTTGCTGCTGTGATGGGATGATTGCTGTCTCACTTTCTGGCTGCTGTGATGGGATGATGGATGTCTCACTTTCTGGCTGCTTTGATGGGAAGACTGCAGTCTCACTTTCTGGCTGTTGTGATGGGATGACAGCAGTCTCACTTTCTGACTGCTATGATGAGATGATGGCAGTCTCACTTTCTGGCTGCTGTGATGGGATGACTGCAGTCTCACTATCTGGCTGCTGTGATGGGATGACGTAAGTCACAATTTCTGGCTGCTGTGACGGAATGATGACAGTCTCACTTTCTGGCTGCTGTGATGGAATGACGACTGTCTCATTTTTGTGGCTGCTGTGATGGGATGATGGAAGTCTCATTTTCTGGCTGATGTTAAGGGATGATGGCAGTCTCACTTTCTGGCTGCTGTGTTGGGATGACGGCAGTCTCACTTTCTGGCTGCTGTGATAAGATGACGGCAGTCTCACTTTCTGACTGCTGTGATGGAATGACTGCAGTCTCACTTTCTGGCTGCTGTGATGTTATATCAACAGTCTCAATTTCTGGGTGTTGTGGTGGAATGACGAAAGTCTCACTTTCTGGCTGCTGTGATGGGATGACGGCAGTCTCATTTTCTGGCTACTGTGATGGGACGACGGCACTCTCCCTTTCTGGCTGCTGTGATGGGATGACGGCAGTTTCACTTTCTGGCTGCTGTGATGGAATGACGGCAGTCTCACTTTCTGGCTGCTGTGATGGGATGATGGCAGTCTAACTTTCTGGCTGCTGTGATGGGATGACGGCAGTCTCACTTTCTGGCTGCTGTAATGGGATGACGGCTGTCTCACTTTCCGTCTGCTGTGATGGGTGATGGCAGTCTCACTTCGAGGCTGCTGTGATGGGATGATGGCAGTCTCACTTCCTGGCTGCTGTGATGGGATGACCGTAGTCTCATTTTCTGGCTGCTGTGATGTGATGATGGCAGTCTCAATTTCTGGCTGCTGTGATGGGATGACGGCAGTCTCAATATCTGGCTGCTGTGATGGGATGAATGCAGTCTCATTTTCTGGCTGTTGTAATGGGATGACTGCTATCTCACTTTCTGGCTGTTGTGATGGGATGACTGCTGTCTCACTTTCTGGCTGCTGTGGTGGGATAACGGTAGTCGCAATTTCAAGCTGTTGGGATGGGATAACGGCAGTCTCACTTTTTGGCTGCTGTGATGGGATGACGGCAGTCTAATTTTCTAGCTGATGTAATGGGATGATGGCAGTCTCCCTTTCTGTCTGCTGTGATGGGAAGACTGCATTCTCACTTTCTGGCTGCTGTGATGGGATGACGGCAGTCTCACTTTCTGGCTGCTGTGGTAGCATGATGGCAGTCTCACTGTCTGGCTGCTGTGATGGGATGACGGCAGTCTAATTTTCTAGCTGATGTAATGGGAAGATGGCAGTCTCTCTTTCTGTCTGCTGTGATGGGATAATGGCTGTCTCACTTTCTGGCTGCTGTGATGGGAAGACTGCATTCTCACTTTCTGGCTGCTGTGATGGAATGACGACAGTCTCATTTTTTAACTGATTTGATGGGATGACGGCAGTCTCATATTCTGGCTGCTGTGATGGGCTGATGGCAGTTTCACTTTCTGGCTGCTGTGATGGGATGATTGCTGTCTCACTTTCTGGCTGCTGTGATGGGATGACGGCAGTCTCACTTTCTGGCTGCTGTGATGGGCTGATGGCAGTTTCACTTTCTGGCTGCTGTGATGGGATGATTGCTGTCTCACTTGCTGGCTGCTGTGATGGGATAATTGCTGTCTCACTTTCTGGCTGCTGTGATGGGATGACGGGAGTCTCACTTTCTGGCTGCTGTAATGGAATGACGACTGTCTCATTTTTGTGGCTGCTGTGATAGTAAGATGGCAGTCTCATTTTCTGGCTGATGTGAGGGGATGACAGCAGTCTCACTTTCTGGCTGCTGTGTTGGGATGGCGGAAGATTGACTTAGTAGCTTCTCTGATGGGATAACGGCAGTGTCACTTTCTGGCTCCTGTGATGGGATGACTGCAGTCTAAATTTCTGGCTGTTGGGATGGGATGACGGCAGTCTCACTTTCTGGCTGCTGTGATGGGATAACGGTAGTCTCAATTTCAAGCTGTGTGGATGGGATGACGGCAGTCTCACTTTCTGGCTGCCGTGATTTGATGACGGCAGTCTCACTTTCTGGCTGCTGTGATGGGATAACGGTAGTCTCAATTTCAAGCTGTTGGGATGGGATGACGGCAGTCTCACTTTCTGGCTGCTGTGATGGGATGACGGCAGTCCCACTTTCTGGCTGCTGTGATGGGATGACGACAGTCTCACTTTCCGTCTGCTGTGATGGGATGATGGCAGTCGCAATTTCAAGCTGTTGGGATGGGATGACAGCAGTCTCACTTTCTGGCTGCTATGATGGGATGATGGCAGTCTCACTTTCTGGCTGCTGTGATAGGATGACTGCAGTCTCACTTTCTGGCTGCTGTGATGTTATATCAACAGTCTCAATTTCTGGGTGTTGTGGTGGAATGACGAAAGTCTCACTTTCTGGCTGCTGCGATGAAATGTCGACAGTCTCATTTTCTGACTGATTTGATGGGATGACGGCAGTCTCACATTCTGGCTACTGTGATGGGCTGATGGCAGTTTCACTTTCTGGCTGCTGTGATGGGATTATTGCTGTCTCACTTTCTGGCTGCTGTGATGGGATGATGGCAGTTTCACTTTCTGTCTGCTGTGATGGGATGATGGCTGTCTCACTTTCTAGCTGCTGTGATGGGAAGACTGCATTCTCACTTTCTGGCTGCTGTGATGGGATGATGGCAGTCTCACTTTCTGGCTGCTGTGATGGGATGATGGCAGTCTCACTGTCTGGCTGCTGTGATGGGATGACGGCAGTCTCACTTTCTGACTGCTGTGATGGAATGACTGCAGTCTCACTTTCTGGCTGCTGTGATGTTATATCAACAGTCTCAATTTCTGGGTATTGTGGTGGAATGACGAAAGTCTCACTTTCTGGCTGCTGCGATGAAATGTCGACAGTCTCAATTTCTGGCTGTTGTGTTGGAATGACGAAAGTCTAACTTTCTGGCTGCTGTGATGGGATGACGGCAGTCTCATTTTCTGGCTGCTGTGATGGGACGACGGCACTCTCACTTTCTGGCTGCTGTGATGGGATGACGGCAGTTTCACTTTCTGGCTGCTGTGATGGGATGAAAGCAGTCTCACTTTCTGGCTGCTGTGATGGGATGATGGCAGACTCACTTTCTGGCTGCTGTGATGGGATGACGGCAGTCTCACTTTCTGGCTGCTGTAATGGGATGACGGCTGTCTCACTTTCCGTCTGCTGTGATGGGTGATGGCAGTCTCACTTCGAGGCTGCTGTGATGGGATGATGGCAGTCTCACTTCCTGGCTGCTGTGATGGGATGACCGTAGTCTCATTTTCTGGCTGCTGTGATGGGATGATGGCAGTCTCAATTTCTGGCTGCTGTGATGGGATGACGGCAGTCTCAATATCTGGCTGCTGTGATGGGATGAATGCAGTCTCATTTTCTGGCTGTTGTAATGGGATGACTGCTATCTCACTTTCTGGCTGTTGTGATGGGATGACTGCTGTCTCACTTTCTGGCTGCTGTGGTGGGATAACGGTAGTCGCAATTTCAAGCTGTTGGGATGGGATAACGGCAGTCTCACTTTTTGGCTGCTGTGATGGGATGACGGCAGTCTAATTTTCTAGCTGATGTAATGGGATGATGGCAGTCTCCCTTTCTGTCTGCTGTGATGGGAAGACTGCATTCTCACTTTCTGGCTGCTGTGATGGGATGACGGCAGTCTCACTTTCTGGCTGCTGTGGTAGCATGATGGCAGTCTCACTGTCTGGCTGCTGTGATGGGATGACGGCAGTCTAATTTTCTAGCTCATGTAATGGGAAGATGGTAGTCTCTCTTTCTGTCTGCTGTGATGGGATAATGGCTGTCTCACTTTCTGGCTGCTGTGATGGGAAGACTGCATTCTCACTTTCTGGCTGCTGTGATGGAATGACGACAGTCTCATTTTTTAACTGATTTGATGGGATGACGGCAGTCTCATATTCTGGCTGCTGTGATGGGCTGATGGCAGTTTCACTTTCTGGCTGCTGTGATGGGATGATTGCTGTCTCACTTTCTGGCTGCTGTGATGGGATGACGGCAGTCTCACTTTCTGGCTGCTGTGATGGGCTGATGGCAGTTTCACTTTCTGGCTGCTGTGATGGGATGATTGCTGTCTCACTTGCTGGCTGCTGTGATGGGATAATTGCTGTCTCACTTTCTGGCTGCTGTGATGGGATGACGGGAGTCTCACTTTCTGGCTGCTGTAATGGAATGACGACTGTCTCATTTTTGTGGCTGCTGTGATAGTAAGATGGCAGTCTCATTTTCTGGCTGATGTGAGGGGATGACAGCAGTCTCACTTTCTGGCTGCTGTGTTGGGATGGCGGAAGATTGACTTAGTAGCTTCTCTGATGGGATAACGGCAGTGTCACTTTCTGGCTCCTGTGATGGGATGACTGCAGTCTAAATTTCTGGCTGTTGGGATGGGATGACGGCAGTCTCACTTTCTGGCTGCTGTGATGGGATAACGGTAGTCTCAATTTCAAGCTGTGTGGATGGGATGACGGCAGTCTCACTTTCTGGCTGCCGTGATTTGATGACGGCAGTCTCACTTTCTGGCTGCTGTGATGGGATAACGGTAGTCTCAATTTCAAGCTGTTGGGATGGGATGACGGCAGTCTCACTTTCTGGCTGCTGTGATGGGATGACGGCAGTCCCACTTTCTGGCTGCTGTGATGGGATGACGACAGTCTCACTTTCCGTCTGCTGTGATGGGATGATGGCAGTCGCAATTTCAAGCTGTTGGGATGGGATGACAGCAGTCTCACTTTCTGGCTGCTATGATGGGATGATGGCAGTCTCACTTTCTGGCTGCTGTGATAGGATGACTGCAGTCTCACTTTCTGGCTGCTGTGATGTTATATCAACAGTCTCAATTTCTGGGTGTTGTGGTGGAATGACGAAAGTCTCACTTTCTGGCTGCTGCGATGAAATGTCGACAGTCTCATTTTCTGACTGATTTGATGGGATGACGGCAGTCTCACATTCTGGCTACTGTGATGGGCTGATGGCAGTTTCACTTTCTGGCTGCTGTGATGGGATTATTGCTGTCTCACTTTCTGGCTGCTGTGATGGGCTGATGGCAGTTTCACTTTCTGTCTGCTGTGATGGGATGATGGCTGTCTCACTTTCTAGCTGCTGTGATGGGAAGACTGCATTCTCACTTTCTGGCTGCTGTGATGGGATGATGGCAGTCTCACTTTCTGGCTGCTGTGATGGGATGATGGCAGTCTCACTGTCTGGCTGCTGTGATGGGATGACGGCAGTCTCACTTTCTGACTGCTGTGATGGAATGACTGCAGTCTCACTTTCTGGCTGCTGTGATGTTATATCAACAGTCTCAATTTCTGGGTGTTGTGGTGGAATGACGAAAGTCTCACTTTCTGGCTGCTGCGATGAAATGTCGACAGTCTCAATTTCTGGCTGTTGTGTTGGAATGACGAAAGTCTAACTTTCTGGCTGCTGTGATGGGATGACGGCAGTCTCATTTTCTGGCTGCTGTGATGGGACGACGGCACTCTCACTTTCTGGCTGCTGTGATGGGATGACGGCAGTTTCACTTTCTGGCTGCTGTGATGGGATGACGGCAGTCTCACTTTCTGGCTGCTGTGATGGGATGATGGCAGACTCACTTTCTGGCTGCTGTGATGGGATGACGGCAGTCTCACTTTCTGGCTGCTGTAATGGGATGACGGCTGTCTCACTTTCCGTCTGCTGTGATGGGTGATGGCAGTCTCACTTCGAGGCTGCTGTGATGGGATGATGGCAGTCTCACTTCCTGGCTGCTGTGATGGGATGACCGTAGTCTTATATTCTGGCTGCTGTGATGGGATGATGGCAGTCTCAATTTCTGGCTGCTGTGATGGGATTACTGCATTCTCACGTTCTGGCTGTTGTGATGGGCTGACGGCAGTCTCACTTTCTGGCAGCTATGATGGAATAATGACAGTCTCACTTCGAGGCTGCTGTGATGGGACCATGGCAGCCGCACTTCCTGGCTGCTGTGATGGGATGACGGTAGTCTGATTTTCTGGCTGCTGTGATGGGATGACTGCAGTCTCACTTTCTGGCTGCTGTGATGGAATGACGACAGTCTAATTTTCTAGCTGATGTGATGGGATGATTGCAGTCTCACTTTCTGGCTGCTGTGATGGGATAACGGTAGTCTCAATTTCAAGCTGTTGGGATTAGATGACGGCAGTCTCACTTTCTGGCTGCTGTGATGGGATGACGGCAGTCCCACTTTCTGGCTGCTGTGATGGGATGACGACAGTCTCACTTTCCGTCTGCTGTGATGGGATGATGGCAGTCGCAATTTCAAGCTGTTGGGATGGGATAACGGCAGTCTCACTTTTTGGCTGTTGTGATGGGATGACGGCAGTCTAATTTTCTAGCTGATGTAATGGGAAGATGGCAGTCTCCCTTTCTGTCTGCTGTGATGGGAAGACTGCATTCTCACTTTCTGGCTGCTGTGATGGGATGACGGCAGTCTCACTTTCTGGCTGCTGTGATGGGATGATGGCAGTCTCACTGTCTGGCTGCTGTGATGGGATGACGGCAGTCTCACTTTCTGACTGCTGTGATGGAATGACTGCAGTCTCACTTTCTGGCTGCTGTGATGTTATATCAACAGTCTCAATTTCTGGGTGTTGTGGTGGAATGACGAAAGTCTCACTTTCTGGCTGCTGCGATGAAATGTCGACAGTCTCATTTTCTGACTGATTTGATGGGATGACGGCAGTCTCACATTCTGGCTACTGTGATGGGCTGATGGCAGTTTCACTTTCTGGCTGCTGTGATGGGATGATTGCTGTCTCACTTTCTGGCTGCTGTGATGGGCTGATGGCAGTTTCACTTTCTGGCTGCTGTGATGGGATGATTGCTGTCTCACTTGCTGGCTGCTGTGATGGGATAATTGCTGTCTCACTTTCTGGCTGCTGTGATGGGATGACTGCAGTCTCACGTTCTGGCTGTTGTGATGGGCTGACGGCAGTCTCACTTTCTGGTAGCTATGATGGAATAATGACAGTCTCACTTCGAGGCTGCTGTGATGGGACCATGGCAGCCGCACTTCCTGGCTGCTGTGATGGGATGACGGTAGTCTGATTTTCTGGCTGCTGTGATGGGATGACTGCAGTCTCACTTTCTGGCTGCTGTGATGGAATGACGACAGTCTAATTTTCTAGCTGATGTGATGGGATGATTGCAGTCTCACTTCCTGGCTGCTGTGATGGGCTGATGGCAGTTTCACTTTCTTGCTGCTGTGATGGGATGATTGCTGTCTCACTTTATGGCTGCTGTGATGGGATGATGGATGTCTCACTTTCTGGCTGCTGTGATGGGAAGACTGCAGTCTCACTTTCTGGCTGTTGTGATGGGATGACAGCAGTCTCACGTTCTGGCTGCTATGATGAGATGATGGCAGTCTCACTTTCTGGCTGCTGTGGTGGGATGACTGCAGTCTCACTATCTGGCTGCTGTGATGGGATGACAAAAGTCACACTTTCTGGCTGCTGTGACGGAATGATGACAGTCTCACTTTCTGGCTGCTGTGATGGAATGACGACTGTCTCATTTTTGTGGCTGCTGTGATGGGATGATGGCAGTCTCATTTTCTGGCTGATCTTAAGGGATGACGGCAGTCTCACTTTCTGACTGCTGTGTTGGGATGACGGCAGTCTCACTTTCTGGCTGCTGTGATGAGATGACGGCAGTCTCACTTTCTGACTGCTGTGATGGAATGACTGCAGTCTCACTTTCTGGCTGCTGTGATGTTATATCAACAGTCTCAATTTCTAGGTGTTGTGGTGGAGTGATGAAAGTCTCACTTTCTGGCTGCTGCGATGAAATGTCGACAGTCTCAATTTCTGGCTGTTGTGTTGGAATGACGAAAGTCTAACTTTCTGGCTGCTGTGATGGGATGACGGCAGTCTCATTTTCTGGCTGCTGTGATGGGACGACGGCACTCTCACTTTTTGGCTGCTGTGATGGGATGACGGCAGTTTCACTTTCTGGCTGCTGTGATGGGATGACGGCAGTCTCACTTTCTGGCTGCTGTGATGGGATGATGGCAGACTCACTTTCTGGCTGCTGTGATGGGATGACGGCAGTCTCACTTTCTGGCTGCTCTAATGGGATCATGGCTGTCTCACTTTCCGTCTGCTGTGATGGGTGATGGCAGTCTCACTTCGAGGCTGCTGTGATGGGATGATGGCAGTCTCACTTCCTGGCTGCTGTGATGGGATGACCGTAGTCTTATTTTCTGGCTTCTGTGATGGGATGATGGCAGTCTCAATTTCTGGCTGCTGTGATGGGATGACGGCAGTCTCAATATCTGGCTGCTGTGATGGGATGACTGCAGTCTCATTTTCTGGCTGTTGTAATGGGATGACTGCTATCTCACTTTCTGGCTGTTGTGATGGGATGACTGCTGTCTCACTTTCTGGCTGCTGTGGTGGGATGGCAGAAGTTTCACTTAATGGCTTCTGTAATGGGATGACGGCAGTGTCACTTTCTTGCTCCTTCTGGCTGCTGTGATGGGATGACGGCAGTCTCACTTTCTGGCTGCTGTGATGGGATAACGGTAGTCGCAATTTCAAGCTGTTGGGATGGGATAACGGCAGTCTCACTTTTTGGCTGCTGTGATGGGATGACGGCAGTCTAATTTTCTAGCTGATGTAATGGGAAGATGGCAGTCTCCCTTTCTGTCTGCTGTGATTGGATGATGGCTGTCTCACTTTCTGGCTGCTGTGGTGGGAAGACTGCATTCTCACTTTCTGGCTGCTGTGATGGGATGACGGCAGTCTCACTTTCTGGCTGCTGTGGTGGCATGATGGCAGTCTCACTGTCTGGCTGCTGTGATGGGATGACGGAAGTCTAATTTTCTAGCTGATGTAATGGGAAGATGGCAGTCTCTCTTTCTGTCTGCTGTGATGGGATAATGGCTGTCTCATTTTCTGGCAGCTGTGATGGGAAGACTGCATTCTCACTTTCTGGCTGCTGTGATGGAATGACGACAGTCTCATTTTTTAACTGATTTGATGGGATGACGGCAGTCTCACATTCTGGCTACTGTGATGGGCTGATGGCAGTTTCACTTTCTGGCTGCTGTGATGGGATGATTGCTGTCTCACTTTCTGGCTGCTGTGATGGGATGACGGCAGTCTCACTTTCTGGCTGCTGTAATGGAATGACGACTGTCTCATTTTTGTGGCTGCTGTGATAGGAAGATGGCAGTCTCATTTTCTGGCTGATGTGAGGGGATGACGGCAGTCTCACTTTCTGGCTGCTGTGGTGGGATAGCGGAAGATTCACTTAGTAGCTACTCTGATGGGATAACGGCAGTGTCACTTTCTGGCTCCTGTGATGGGATGACTGCAGTCTAAATTTCTGGCTGTTGGGATGGAATGACGGCAGTCTCACTTTCTGGCTGCTGTGATGGGATAACGGTAGTCTCCATTTCAAGCTGTTGGGATGGGATGATGGCAGTCTCACTTTCTGGCTGCTGTGATTTGATGACGGCAGTCTCACTTTCTGGCTGCTGTGTTGGGATAACGGTAGTCTCAATTTCAAGCTGTTGGGATGGGATGACAGCAGTCTCACTTTTTGGCTGCTGTGATGGGATGACGGCAGTCCCACTTTCTGGCTGCTGTGATGGGATGACGACAGTCTCACTTTCCCTCTGCTGTGAGGGGATGATGGCAGTCACAATTTAAAGCTGTTGGGATGTTATAACGGCAGTCTCACTTTTTGGCTGCTGTGATGGGATGACGGCATTCTAATTTTCTAGCTGATGTAATGGGAAGATGGCAGTCTCCATTCTGTCTGCTGTGATGGGATGATGGCTGTCTCACTTTCTGGCTGCTGGGATGACAACAGTCTCACTTTCCATCTGCTGTGATGGGATGATGGCAGTCTCACTTCGAGGCTGCTGTGATGGGATGATTGCAGTCTCACTTCCTGGCTGTTGTGATGGGATGACGGTAGTCTCACTTTCTGGCTGCTGTGATGGGATGACTGCAGTCTCACTTTCTTGCTGCTGTGATGGAATGACAACAGTCTATTTTTCTAGCTGATGTGATGAGATGATGGCAGTCTCACTTTCTGTCTGCTGTGATGGGATGATGGCTGTCTCACTTTCTGGCTGCTGTGATGGGATGACGGCAGTCTCACTTTCTGGCTGCTGTGATGGGCTGATGGCAGTTTCACTTTCTGGCTGCTGTGATGGGATGATGGCTGTCTCACTTTCTGGCTGCTGTGATGGAATGATGACGGTCTCATTTTTGTGGCTGCTGTGATGGGATGACAGCAGTCCCATTTTCTGGCTGATGTGAAGAGATGACGGCAGTCTCACTTTTTGGCTGCTGTGATGGGATGATGGCAGTCTCACTTACTAGCTGCTGTGATGAGATGACGGCAGTCTCACTTTCTGACTGCTGTGATGGGATGACTGCAGTCTCACTTTCTGGCTTCGGTGATGGAATGTCGACAGTCTCAATTTCTGGCTGTTTTAGTGGAATGACAAAAGTCTCACTTTCTGACTGCTGTGATGGAATGTCGACCGTCTCAATTTCTGGCTGTTGTGGTGGAATGACGAAAGTCTCACTTTCTGGCTGCTGTGATGGGTCAACGGCAGTCTCACTTTCTGGCAGCTGTGATGGAATGACGACAGTCTCACTTTCTGGCTGCTGTGATGGAATGACGACAGTCTCACTTTCTGGCTGCTGTGATGGAATGACAACAGTCTAATTTTCTAGCTGATGTGATGGGATGATGGCAGTCTCACTTTCTGTCTGCTGTGATGGGATGATGGCAGTCTCACTTTCTGGCTGTTGTAATGGGATGACAGCAGTCTCACTTTCTGGCTGCTATGATGGGATGATAGCAGTCTCACTTTCTGGCTGCTGTGATGGGATGACTGCAGTCTCACTATCTGCCTGCTGTGATGGGATGACGTAAGTCACACTTTCTGGCTGCTGTGATGGAATGATGACAGTCACTTTCTGGCTGCTGTGATGGAATGACGACTGTCTCATTTTTGTGGTTGCTGTGATGGGATGACGGCAGTCTCATTTTCTGGCTGATGTTAAGGGATGACGGCAGTTTCACTTTTTGGCTGCTGTGTTGGGATGACGGCAGTCTCACTTTCTGGCTGCTGTGATGAGATGACGGCAGTCTCACTTTCTGACTGCTGTGATGGGATGACTGCAGTCTCACTTTCTGGCTGCTGTGATGGAATGTCGACAGTCTAAATTTCTGGGTGTTGTGGTGGAATGACGAAAGTCTCACTCTCTGGCTGCTGTGATGGGATGACGGCAGTCTCAATTTTTGGCTGCTGTGATGGGACGACGGCACTCTCATTTTCTGGCTGCTGTGATGGGATGACGGCAGTTTCACTTTCTGGCTGCTGTGAGGGGATGACGGTTGTCTCACTTTCTGGCTGCTGTGATGGGATGACGGCAGTCTCACTTTCTGGCTGCTGTAATGGGATGACGGCAGTCTCACTTTCCGTCTGCTGTGATGGGATGATGGCAGTCTCACTTCCTAGCTGCTGTGATGGGATGACAGTAGTCTCATTTTCTGGCAGCTGTGATGGGATGAAGGCAGTCTCAATTTCTGGCTGCTGTGATGGGATGACGACTGTCTCATTTTTGTGGCTGCTGTGATGGGATGACGGCAGTCTCATTTTCTAAATGATGTTAAGGGATGCGGCTGTCTCACTTTCTGGCTGCTGTGTTGGGATGACGGCAGTCTCACTTTCTGGCTGCTGTGATGAGATGATGGCAGTCTCACTTTCTGACTGCTGTGATGGGATGACTGCAGTCTCACTTTCTGGCTGCTGTGATGTTATATCGACAGTCTCAATTTCTGGGTGTTGTGGTGGAATGACGAAAGTCTCATTTTCTGGCTGCTGTGATGGGATGAGGACAGTCTCAATTTCTGGCTGTTTTGTTGGAATGACGAAAGTCCCACTTTCTGGCTGCTGTGATGGGATGATGGCAGTCTCATTTTCTGGCTGCTGTGATGGGACGACGGCACTCTCACTTTCTGGCTGCTGTGATGGGATGACGGCAGTTTCACTTTCTGGCTGCTGTGATGGGATGACGGCAGTCTCACTTTCTGGCTGCTGTGATGGGATGATGGCAGTCTCACTTTCTAGCTGCTGTGATGGGATGACGGCAGTCTCACTTTCTGGCTGCTATAATGGGATGACGGCTGTCTCACTTTCCATCTGCTGTGATGGGTGATGGCAGTCTCACTTCGAGGCTGCTGTGATGGGATGATGGCAGTCTCACTTCCTGGCTGCTGTGATGAGATGACCCTAGTCTCAATTTCTGGCTGCTTTGATGGGATGACGGCAGTCTCACTATCTGGCTGCTGTGATGGGATGACTGCAGTCTCATTTTCTGGCTGTTGTAATGGGATGACTGCTATCTCACTTTCTGGCTGTTGTGATGGGATGACTGCTGTCTCACTTTCTGGCTGTTGTGGTGGAATGACGAAAGTCTCACTCTCTGGCTGCTGTGATGGGATGACGGCAGTCTCATTTTTTGGCTGCTGTGATGGGACGACGGCACTCTCATTTTCTGGCTGCTGTAATGGGATGACGGCAGTTTCACTTTCTGGCTGCTGTGAGGTGATGACAGTTGTCTCACTTTCTGGCTGCTGTGATGGGATGACGGCAGTCTCACTTTCCGTCTGCTGTGATGGGATGATGGCAGTCTCACTTCCTAGCTGCTGTGATGGGATGACAGTAGTCTCATTTTCTGGCTGCTGTGATGAGATGAGGGCAGTCTCAATTTCTGGCTGCTGTGATGGGATGACGACTGTCTCATTTTTGTGGCTGCTGTGATGGGATGACGGCAGTCTCACTTTCTGGCTGCTGTGATGAGATGATGGCAGTCTCACTTTCTGACTGCTGTGATGGGTTGACTGCAGTCTCACTTTCTGGCTGCTGTGATGTTATATCGACAGTCTCAATTTCTGGGTGTTGTGGTGGAATGACGAAAGTCTCACTTTCTGGCTGCTGTGATGAAATGTCGACAGTCTCAATTTCTGGCTGTTGTGTTAGAATGACGAAAGTCCCACTTTCTGGCTGCTGTGATGGGATGATGGCAGTCTCATTTTCTGGCTGCTGTGATGGGACGACGGCACTCTCACTTTCTTGCTGCTGTGATGGGATGACGGCAGTTTCACTTTCTGCCTGCTTTGATGGGATGACGGCAGTCTCAATTTCTGGCTGCTGTGATGGGATGATGGCAGTCTCACTTTCTAGCTGCTGTGATGGGATGACGGCAGTCTCACTTTCTGACTGCTGTAATGGGATGACGGCTGTCTCACTTTTCATCTGCTGTGATGGGATGATGGCAGTCTCACTTCCTGGCTGCTGTGATGGGATGACCGTAGTCTCATTTTCTGGCTGCTGTGATGGGATGATGGCAGTCTCAATTTCTGGCTGCTTTGACGGGATGACGGCAGTCTCACTATCTGGCTGCTGTGATGGGATGACTGCAGTCTCATTTTCTGGCTGTTGCAATCGGATGACTGCTATCTCACTTTCTGGCTGTTGTGATGGGATGACTGCTGTCTCATTTTCTGGCTGCTGTGGTGGGATGGCAGAAGTCTCACTTAATGGCTTCTGTAATGGGATGACGGCAGTGTCACTTTCTTGCTCCTTCTGGCTGCTGTGATGGAATGACGGCAGTCTCACTTTCTGGCTGCTGTGATGGGATAACGGTAGTCGCAATTTCAAGCTGTTGGGATGGGATGACGGCAGTCTCACTTTTTGGCTGCTGTGATGGGATGACGGCAGTCTAATTTTCTAGCTGATGTAATGGGAAGATGGCAGTCTCCCTTTCTGTCTGCTGTGATGGGATGATGGCTGTCTCACTTTCTGGCTGATTTGATGGGAAGACTGCATTCTCACTTTCTGGCTGCTGTGATGGGATGACGGCAGTCTCATTTTCTGGCTGCTGTGATGGGATGATGGCAGTCCCACTTTCTGGCTGCTGTGATGGGATGATGGCAGTCTCACTTTCTGGCTGCTGTGATGGAATGATGACAGTCTCATTTTCTGACTGATTTGATGGGATGACGGCAGTCTCACATTCTGGCTGCTGTGATGGGCTGATGGCAGTTTCACTTTCTGGCTGCTGTGATGGGATGATTGCTGTCTCACTTTCTGGCTGCTGTGATGGGTTGATGGCAGTCTCACTTTCTGGTTGCTGTGATGGGCTGATGGCAGTTTCACTTTCAGGCTGCTGTGATGGGATGATTGCTGTCTCACTTGCTGGCTGCTGTGATGGGATCATTGCTGTCTCACTTTCTGGCTGCTGTGATGGGATGACGGGAGTCTCACTTTCTGGCTGCTGTAATGGAATGACGACTGTCTCATTTTTGTGGCTGCTGTGATAGGAAGACGGCAGTCTCATTTTCTGGCTGATGTGAGGGGATGACGGCAGTGTCACTTTCTGGCTCCTGTGATGGGATGACTGCAGTCTAAATTTCTGGCTGTTGGGATGGGATGACGGCAGTCTCACTTTCTGGCTGCTGTGATGGGATAACGGTAGTCTCAATTTCAAGCTGTTGGGATGGGATGACGGCAGACTCACTTTCTGGCTGCTGTGATGGGATGACGGTAGTCTCACTTTCTGGCTGCTGTGATGGGATAACGGTAGTTTCAATTTCAAGCTGTTGGGATGGGATGACGGTAGTCTCACTTTCTGGCTGCTGTGATGGGATGACGGCAGTCCCACTTTCTGGCTGCTGTAATGGGATGACGACAGTCTCACTTTCCGTCTGCTGTGATGGGATGATGGCAGTCTCACTTCGAGGCTGCTGTGATGGGATGATTGCAGTCTCACTTCCTGGCTGTTGTGATGGGATGGCGGTAGTCTCACTTTCTGGCTGCTGTGATGGGATGACTGCAGTCTCACTTTCTGGCTGCTGTGATGGAATGACAACAGTTTATTTTTCTAGCTGATGTGATGGGATGATGGCAGTCTCACATTCTGTCTGCTGTGATGGGATGATGGCTGTCTCACTTTCTGGCTGCTGTGATGGGAAGACTGCAGTCTCACTTTCTGGCTGCTGTGATGGGATGACGGCAGTCTCACTTTCTGGCTGCTGTGATGGGCTGATGGCTGTCTCACTTTCTGGCTGCTGTGATGGAATGATGACTGTCTCATTTTTGTGGCTGCTGTGATGGGATGACAGCAGTCCCATTTTCTGGCTGATGTGAAGGGATGACGGCAGTCTCACTTTTTGGCTGCTGTGATGGGATGATGGCAGTCTCACTTACTAGCTGCTGTGATGAGATGACGGCAGTCTCACTTTCTGACTGCTGTGATGGGATGACTGCAGTCTCACTTTCTGGCTGTGGTGATGGAATGTCGACAGTCTCAATTTCTGGCTGTTTTAGTGGAATGACGAAAGTCTCACTTTCTGACTGCTGTGATGGAATGTCGACCGTCTCAATTTCTGGCTGTTGTGGTGGAATGACGAAAGTCTCACTTTCTGGCAGCTGTGATGGAATGATGACAGTCTCACTTTCTGGCTGCTGTGATGGAATGACGACAGTCTCACTTTCTGGCTGCTGTGATGGAATGACAACAGTCTAATTTTCTAGCTGATGTGATGGGATGATGGAAGTCTCACTTTCTGTCTGCTGTGATGGGATGATGGCAGTCTCACTTTCTGGCTGTTGTGATGGGATGACAGCAGTCTTACTTTCTGGCTGCTATGATGGGATGATGGCAGTCTCACTTTCTGGCTGCTGTGATGGGATGACGTAAGTCACACTTTCTGGCTGCTGTGATTTAATGATGACAGTCTCACTTTCTGGCTGCTGTGATGGAATGATGACAGTCACTTTCTGGCTGCTGTGATGGAATGACGACTGTCTCATTTTTGTGGCTGCTGTGATTGGATGACGGCAGTCTCATTTTCTGGCTGATGTTAAGGGATGACGGCAGTCTCACTTTTTGGCTGCTGTGTTGGGATGACGGCAGTCTCACTTTCTGGCTGCTGTGATGAGATGACGGCAGTCTCACTTTCTGACTGCTGTGATGGGATGACTGCAGTCTCACTTTCTGGCTGCTGTGATGAAATGTCGACAGTCTCAATTTCTGGCTGTTGTGGTGGAATGACGAAACTCTCACTCTCTGGCTGCTGTGATGGGATGTCGGCAGTCTCATTTTTTGGCTGCTGTGATGGGACGACGGCACTCTCATTTTCTGGCTGCTGTGATGGGATGACGGCAGTTTCACTTTATGGCTGCTGTGATGGAATGACGACAGTCTCATTTTATGACTGATTTGATGGGATGACTGCAGTCTCACATTCTGGCTGCTGTAATGGGCTGATTGCAGTTTCACTTTCTGGCTGCTGTGATGGGATGATTGCTCTCTCACTTTCTGGCTGCTGTGATGGGATGACGGCAGTCTCACTTTCTGGCTGCTGTGATGGGCTGATGGCAGTTTCACTTTCTGGCTGCTGTGATGGGATGATTGTTGTCTCACTTGCTGGCTGCTGTGATGGGATAATTGCTGTCTCACTTTCTGGCTGCTGTGATGGGATGACGGAAGTCTCACTTTCTGGATGCTGTAATGGAATGACGACTGTCTCAGTTTTGTGGCTGCTGTGATAGGATGACGGCAGTCTCATTTTCTGGCTGTTGTGAGGGGATGATGGCAGTCTCACTTTCTGGCTGCTGTGGTGGGATGGCGGAAGATTCACTTAGTAGCTTCTCTGATGGGATAACGGCAGTGTCACTTTGTGGCTCCTGTGATGGGATGACTGCAGTCTAAATTTCTGGCTGTTGGGATGGGATGACGACAGTCTCACTTTCTGGCTGCTGTGATGGGATAACGGTAGTCTCAATTTCAAGCTGTTGGGATGGGATGACGGCAGTCTCACTTTCTGGCTGCTGTGATGGGATGACGGCAGTCTCACTTTCTGGCTGCTGTGATGGGATAACGGTAGTCTCAATTTAAGTCTGTTGGGATGGGATGACGGCAGTCTCACTTTCTGGCTGCCGTTATGGGATGACGGCAGTCTCACTTTCTGGCTGCTGTGATGGGATGACGGCAGTCTCACTTTCCGTCTACTGTGATGGGATGATGGCAGTCTCACTTCGAGGCTGCTGTGGTGGGATGATTGCAGTCTCACTTCCTGGCTGCTGTGATGGAATGACTGCAGTCTCACTTTCTGGCTGCTGTGATGGAATGACAACAGTCTAATTTTCTAGCTGATGTGATGGGAAGATGGCAGTCTCCCTTTCTGTCTGCTGTGATGGGATGATCGCTGTCTCACTTTCTGGCTGCTGTGATGGGAAGACTGCATTCTTACTTTCTGGCTGCTGTGATGGGATGACGGCAGTCTCACTGTCTGGCTGCTGTGATAGGATGACGGAAGTCACACTTTCTGGCTGCTATGATGGAATGACGACAGTCTCATTTTCTGACTGATTTGATGGGATGACGGCAGTCTCACATTCTGGCTGCTGTGATGGGCTGATGGCAGTTTCACTTTCTGGCTGCTGTGATGGGATGATTGCTGTCTCACTTTCTGGCTGCTGTGATGGGATGACGGCATTCTCACTTTCTGGCTGCTGTGATGGGCTGATGGCAGTTTCACTTTCTGGCTGCTGTGATAGGATGATTGCTGTTTCACTTGCTGGCTGCTGTGATGGGATAATATCTGTCTCACTTTCTGGCTGCTGTGATGGGATGACGGAAGTCTCACTTTCTGGCTGCTGTAATGGAATGACGACTGTCTCATTTTTGTGGCTGCTGTGATAGGATGACGGCAGTCTCATTTTCTGGCTGATGTGAGGGGATGACGGCAGTCTCACTTTCTGGCTGCTGTAATGGGATAACGGTAGTCTCATTTTCAAGCTGTTGGGATGGGATGACGGCAGTCTCACTTTCTGGCTGCTGTGATGGGATGACAGCAGTCTCACTTTTTGGCTGCTGTGATGGGATGACGGCAGTCTCACTTAATGTCTGCTGTGATGGGATGATGGCAGTCTCACTTCCTGGCTGTTGTGATGGGATGATGGTAGTCTCACTTTCTGGCTGCTGTGATGGGATGACGGCAGTCTCACTTTCCGTCTGCTGTGATGGGATGATGGCAGTCTCACTTCCTGGCTGTTGTGATGGGATGACGGCAGTTTCACTTTCTGGCTGCTGTGATGGAATGACAACAGTCTAATTTTCTAGCTGATGTGATGGGATGATGGCAGTCTCACTTTCTGTCTGCTGTGATGGGATGATGGCTGTTTCACTTTCTGGCTCCTGTGATGGAAAGACTGCAGTCTCACTTTCTGGCTGCTGTAATGGGATGACGGCAGTCTCACTTTCTGGCTGCTGTGATGGGCTGATGGGAGTTTCACTTTCTGGCTGCTGTGATGGGATGATGGCTGTCTCACTTTCTGGCTGCTGTGATGGAATGACGACTGTCTCATTTTTGTGGCTGCTGTGATGGGATGACAGCAGTCCCATTTTCTGGCTGATGTGAAGGGATGACGGCAGTCTCACTTTTTGGCTGCTGTGATGGGATGACGGCAGTCTCACTTTCTGGCTGCTGTGATCAGATGACGGCAGTCTCACTTTCTGACTGCTGTGATGGGATGACTGCAGTCTCACTTTCTGGCTGCTGTGATGGAATGTCGACAGTCTCAATTTCTGGCTGTTTTGGTGGAATGACGAAAGTCTCACTTTCTGACTGTTGTGATAGAATGTTGACCGTCTCAATTTCTGGCTGTTGTGGTGGAATGACGAAAGTCTCACTTTCTGGCTGCTGTGATGGGTCAACGGCAGTCTCATTTTCTGGCTGCTGTGATGGAATGACGACAGCCTTACTTTCTGGCTGCTGTGATAGAACGACGACATTCTCATTTTCTGGCTGATATGATGGTACGACGGCACTCTCACTTTCTGGCTGCTGTGATGGGAAGACAGCAGTCTCATTTTCTGGCTGCTGCGATGGGATGATGGCAGTCTCACTATCTGACTGCTGTGATGGGATAACTGCAGTCTCCCTTTCTGACTGCTGTGATGAAATGACGGCAGTCTCATTTTCTGGCTGTTGTGATGGGATGACTGCTGCCTCACTTTCTGGCTGTTGTGATGAGATGATGGCAGTCTCACTTTCTAGCTGCTTTGATGGGATTACGGCAGTCTCACTTTCTGGCTGCTGTGATTGGATGACGTTAGTCTCATTTTATGGCTCCTGTGTTGGGATGACGGCAGTCCCACTTTCCATCTGCTGTGATGGGATGATGGCAGTCTCACTTCGAGGCTGCTGTGATGGGATGATGGCATTCTCACTATCTGGCTGCAGTGATGGGATGACGGTAGTCTCACTTTCTGGCTGCTTTGATGGGATGACTGCAGTCTCACTTTCTGGCTGCTGTGATGGAATGACGACAGTCTAATTTTTTAGCTGATGTGATGGGATGA
The DNA here is from genome assembly GCF_048569485.1 of Anomaloglossus baeobatrachus. Classification (NCBI taxonomy): domain Eukaryota; kingdom Metazoa; phylum Chordata; class Amphibia; order Anura; family Aromobatidae; genus Anomaloglossus; species Anomaloglossus baeobatrachus. The sequence goes on from NC_134357.1 coordinate 582,656,922, forward strand.
TGGCAGTCTCCATTCCTGGCTCCTGTGATGGGCTGATGGCAGCTTCACTTTCTGGCTGCTGTGATGGGATGATTGCTGTCCCACTTTATGGCTGAAGTGATGGGATGACGGCAGTCTCACGTTCTGGCTGCTGTGATGGGATGACGGCAGTCTCACTTTCTGGCAGTTGTGATGGAATGACGACAGTCTCATTTTCTGGTCGCTGTGATGGAATGACGACAGTCTCACTTTCTGGCTGCTGTGATGGAATGACGACGATCTAATTTTCTAGCTGATGTGATGGGATGATGGCAGTCTCACTTTCTGTCTGCTGTGATGGGATGATGCATGTCTCTCTTTCTCTATCTGCTGTGATGGGATGACAGCAGTCTCACTTTCTGGCTGCTATGATGGGATGATGGCAGTCTCACTTTCTGGCTGCTGTGTTGGGATGACTGCAATCTCACTATCTGGCTGCTGTGATGGGATGACGGAAGTCACACTTTCTGGCTGCTGTGATGGAATGACGACAGTCTCATTTTCTGGCTGCTGTGATGGAATGACGGCAGTCTCACTTTCTGGCTGCTGTGATGGGCTGATGGCAGTTTCACTTTCTGGCTGCTGTGATGGGATGATGGCTGTCTCACTTTCTGGCTGCTGTGATGGGATGACGGCAGTCTCATTTTCTGGCTGATGTTAAGGGATGACGGCAGTCTCACTTTTTGGCTGCTGTGTTGGGATGACGGCAGTCTCACTTTCTGGCTGCTGTGATGAGATGACGGCAGTCTCACTTTCTGACTGCTGTGATGGGATGACTGCAGTCTCACTTTTTGGCTGCTGTGATGGAATCTCGACAGTCTCAATTTCTGGCTGTTGTGGTGGAATGACGAAAGTCTCACTTTCTGGCTGCTGTGATGAAATGTCGACAGTCTCAATTTCTGGCTGTTGTGGTGGAATGACGAAACTCTCACTCTCTGGCTGCTGTGATGGGATGTCGGCAGTCTCATTTTTTGGCTGCTGTGATGGGACGACGGCACTCTCATTTTTTGGCTGCTGTGATGGGATGACGGCAGTTTCACTTTCTGGCTGCTGTGATGGAATGACGACAGTCTCATTTTCTGACTGATTTGATGGGATGACTGCAGTCTCACATTCTGGCTGCTGTGATGGGCTGATGGCAGTTTCACTTTCTGGCTGCTGTGATGGGATGATTGCTCTCTCACTTTCTGGCTGCTGTGATGGGATGACGGCAGTCTCACTTTCTGGCTGCTGTGATGGGCTGATGGCAGTTTCACTTTCTGGCTGCTGTGATGGGATGATTGTTGTCTCACTTGCTGGCTGCTGTGATGGGATAATTGCTGTCTCACTTTCTGGCTGCTGTGATGGGATGACGGAAGTCTCACTTTCTGGATGCTGTAATGGAATGACGACTGTCTCAGTTTTGTGGCTGCTGTGATAGGATGACGGCAGTCTCATTTTCTGGCTGATGTGATGGTACGACGGCACTCTCACTTTCTGGCTGCTGTGATGGGAAGACAGCAGTCTCATTTTCTGGCTGCTGCGATGGGATGATGGCAGTCTCACTATCTGACTGCTGTGATGGGATAACTGCAGTCTCCCTTTCTGACTGCTGTGATGAAATGACGGCAGTCTCATTTTCTGGCTGTTGTGATGGGATGACTGCTGCCTCACTTTCTGGCTGTTGTGATGAGATGATGGCAGTCTCACTTTCTAGCTGCTTTGATGGGATTACGGCAGTCTCACTTTCTGGCTGCTGTGATTGGATGACGTTAGTCTCATTTTATGGCTCCTGTGTTGGGATGACGGCAGTCCCACTTTCCATCTGCTGTGATGGGATGATGGCAGTCTCATTTCGAGGCTGCTGTGATGGGATGATGGCATTCTCACTATCTGGCTGCAGTGATGGGATGACGGTAGTCTCACTTTCTGGCTGCTTTGATGGGATGACTGCAGTCTCACTTTCTGGCTGCTGTGATGGAATGACGACAGTCTAATTTTTTAGCTGATGTGATGGGATGATGGCAGTCTCCATTCCTGGCTCCTGTGATGGGCTGATGGCAGTTTCACTTTCTGGCTGCTGTGATGGGATGATTGCTGTCCCACTTTATGGCTGAAGTGATGGGATGACGGCAGTCTCACGTTCTGGCTGCTGTGATGGGATGACGGCAGTCTCACTTTCTGGCAGTTGTGATGGAATGACGACAGTCTCATTTTCTGGTCGCTGTGATGGAATGACGACAGTCTCACTTTCTGGCTGCTGTGATGGAATGACGACGATCTAATTTTCTAGCTGATGTGATGGGATGATGGCAGTCTCACTTTCTGTCTGCTGTGATGGGATGATGCATGTCTCTCTTTCTCTATCTGCTGTGATGGGATGACAGCAGTCTCACTTTCTGGCTGCTATGATGGGATGATGGCAGTCTCACTTTCTGGCTGCTGTGTTGGGATGACTGCAATCTCACTATCTGGCTGCTGTGATGGGATGACGGAAGTCACACTTTCTGGCTGCTGTGATGGAATGACGACAGTCTCATTTTCTGGCTGCTGTGATGGAATGACGGCAGTCTCACTTTCTGGCTGCTGTGATGGGCTGATGGCAGTTTCACTTTCTGGCTGCTGTGATGGGATGATGGCTGTCTCACTTTCTGGCTGCTGTGATGGGATGACGGCAGTCTCATTTTCTGGCTGATGTTAAGGGATGACGGCAGTCTCACTTTTTGGCTGCTGTGTTGGGATGACGGCAGTCTCACTTTCTGGCTGCTGTGATGAGATGACGGCAGTCTCACTTTCTGACTGCTGTGATGGGATGACTGCAGTCTCACTTTTTGGCTGCTGTGATGGAATGTCGACAGTCTCAATTTCTGGCTGTTGTGGTGGAATGACGAAAGTCTCACTTTCTGGCTGCTGTGATGAAATGTCGACAGTCTCAATTTCTGGCTGTTGTGGTGGAATGACGAAACTCTCACTCTCTGGCTGCTGTGATGGGATGTCGGCAGTCTCATTTTTTGGCTGCTGTGATGGGACGACGGCACTCTCATTTTCTGGCTGCTGTGATGGGAAAACGGCAGTTTCACTTTCTGGCTGCTGTGATGGAATGACGACAGTCTCATTTTCTGACTGATTTGATGGGATGACTGCAGTCTCACATTCTGGCTGCTGTGATGGGCTGATGGCAGTTTCACTTTCTGGCTGCTGTGATGGGATGATTGCTCTCTCACTTTCTGGCTGCTGTGATGGGATGACGGCAGTCTCACTTTCTGGCTGCTGTGATGGGCTGATGGCAGTTTCACTTTCTGGCTGCTGTGATGGGATGATTGTTGTCTCACTTGCTGGCTGCTGTGATGGGATAATTGCTGTCTCACTTTCTGGCTGCTGTGATGGGATGACGGAAGTCTCACTTTCTGGATGCTGTAATGGAATGACGACTGTCTCAGTTTTGTGGCTGCTGTGATAGGATGACGGCAGTCTCATTTTCTGGCTGATGTGAGGGGATGACGGCAGTCTCACTTTCTGGCTGCTGTGGTGGGATGGCGGAAGATTCACTTAGTAGCTTCTCTGATGGGATAACGGCAGTGTCACTTTCTGGCTCCTGTGATGGGATGACTGCAGTCTAAATTTCTGGCTGTTGGGATGGGATGACAACAGTCTCACTTTCTGGCTGCTGTGATGGGATAACGGTAGTCTCAATTTCAAGCTGTTGGGATGGGATGACGGCAGTCTCACTTTCTGGCTGCTGTGATGGGATGACGGCAGTCTCACTTTCTGGATGCTGTGATGGGATAACGGTAGTCTCAATTTAAGTCTGTTGGGATGGGATGACGGCAGTCTCACTTTCTGGCTGCCGTGATGGGATGACGGCAGTCTCACTTTCTGGCTGCTGTGATGGGATGACGGCAGTCTCACTTTCCGTCTACTGTGATGGGATGATGGCAGTCTCACTTCGAGGCTGCTGTGGTGGGATGATTGCAGTCTCACTTCCTGGCTGTTATGATGGGATGATGGTAGTCTCACTTTCTGGCTGCTGTGATGGGATGACTTCAGTCTCACTTTCTGGCTGCTGTGATGGAATGACAACAGTACAACAGTCTAATTTTCTAGCTGATGTGATGGGAAGATGGCAGTCTCCCTTTCTGTCTGCTGTGATGGGATGATCGCTGTCTCACTTTCTGGCTGCTGTGATGGGAAGACTGCATTCTTACTTTCTGGCTGCTGTGATGGGATGACGGCAGTCTCACTGTCTGGCTGCTGTGATAGGATGACGGAAGTCACACTTTCTGGCTGCTATGATGGAATGACGACAGTCTCATTTTCTGACTGATTTGATGGGATGACGGCAGTCTCACATTCTGGCTGCTGTGATGGGCTGATGGCAGTTTCACTTTCTGGCTGCTGTGATGGGATGATTGCTGTCTCACTTTCTGGCTGCTGTGATGGGATGACGGCATTCTCACTTTCTGGCTGCTGTGATGGGCTGATGGCAGTTTCACTTTCTGGCTGCTGTGATGGGATGATTGCTGTTTCACTTGCTGGCTGCTGTGATGGGATAATTGCTGTCTCACTTTCTGGCTGCTGTGATGGGATGACGGAAGTCTCACTTTCTGGCTGCTGTAATGGAATGACGACTGTCTCATTTTTGTGGCTGCTGTGATAGGATGACGGCAGTCTCATTTTCTGGCTGATGTGAGGGGATGACGGTAGTCTCACTTTCTGGCTGCTGTGGTGGGATGGCGGAAGATTCACTTAGTAGCTTCTCTGATGGGATAACGGCGGTGTCACTTTCTGGTTCCTGTGATGGGATGATTGCAGTCTAAATTTCTGGCTGTTGGGATGGGATGACGGCAGTCTCACTTTCTGGCTGCTGTGATGGGATAACGGTAGTCTCATTTTCAAGCTGTTGGGATGGGATGACGGCAGTCTCACTTTCTGGCTGCTGTGATGGGATGACAGCAGTCTCACTTTTTGGCTGCTGTGATGGGATGACGGCAGTCTCACTTAGTGTCTGCTGTGATGGGATGATGGCAGTCTCACTTCCTGGCTGTTGTGATGGGATGATGGTAGTCTCACTTTCTGGCTACTGTGATGGGATGACGGCAGTCTCACTTTCCGTCTGCTGTGATGGGATGATGGCAGTCTCACTTCCTGGCTGTTGTGATGGGATGACGGCAGTTTCACTTTCTGGCTGCTGTGATGGGATGATTGCTGTCTCACTTTCTGGCTGCTGTGATGGGATGACGGCATTCTCACTTTCTGGCTGCTGTGATGGGCTGATGGCAGTTTCACTTTCTGGCTGCTGTGATGGGATGATTGCTGTTTCACTTGCTGGCTGCTGTGATGGGATAATTGCTGTCTCACTTTCTGGCTGCTGTGATGGGATGACGGAAGTCTCACTTTCTGGCTGCTGTAATGGAATGACGACTGTCTCATTTTTGTGGCTGCTGTGATAGGATGACGGCAGTCTCATTTTCTGGCTGATGTGAGGGGATGACGGTAGTCTCACTTTCTGGCTGCTGTGGTGGGATGGCGGAAGATTCACTTAGTAGCTTCTCTGATGGGATAACGGCGGTGTCACTTTCTGGTTCCTGTGATGGGATGATTGCAGTCTAAATTTCTGGCTGTTGGGATGGGATGACGGCAGTCTCACTTTCTGGCTGCTGTGATGGGATAACGGTAGTCTCATTTTCAAGCTGTTGGGATGGGATGACGGCAGTCTCACTTTCTGGCTGCTGTGATGGGATGACAGCAGTCTCACTTTTTGGCTGCTGTGATGGGATGACGGCAGTCTCACTTAGTGTCTGCTGTGATTGGATGATGGCAGTCTCACTTCCTGGCTGTTGTGATGGGATGATGGTAGTCTCACTTTCTGGCTGCTGTGATGGGATGACGGCAGTCTCACTTTCCGTCTGCTGTGATGGGATGATGGCAGTCTCACTTCCTGGCTGTTGTGATGGGATGACGGCAGTTTCACTTTCTGGCTGCTGTGATGGAATGACAACAGTCTAATTTTCTAGCTGATGTGATGGGATGATGGCAGTCTCACTTTCTGTCTGCTGTGATGGGATGATGGCTGTTTCACTTTCTGGCTCCTGTGATGGAAAGACTGCAGTCTCACTTTCTGGCTGCTGTAATAAGATGACGGCAGTCTCACTTTCTGGCTGCTGTGATGGGCTGATGGCAGTTTCACTTTCTGGCTGCTGTGATGGGATGATGGCTGTCTCACTTTCTGGCTGCTGTGATGGAATGACGACTGTCTCATTTTTGTGGCTGCTGTGATGGGATGACAGCAGTCCCATTTTTTGGCTGATGTGAAGGGATGACGGCAGTCTCACTTTTTGGCTGCTGTGATGGGATGACGGCAGTCTCACTTTCTGGCTGCTGTGATGAGATGACGGCAGTCTCACTTTCTGACTGCTGTGATGGGATGACTGCAGTCTCACTTTCTGGCTGCTGTGATGGAATGTCGACAGTCTCAATTTCTGGCTGTTTTGGTGGAATGACGAAAGTCTCACTTTCTGACTGTTGTGATGGAATGTCGACCGTCTCAATTTCTGGCTGTTGTGGTGGAATGACGAAAGTCTCACTTTCTGGCTGCTGTGATGGGTCAATGGCAGTCTCATTTTCTGGCTGCTGTGATGGAATGACGACAGCCTTACTTTCTGGCTGCTGTGATAGAACGACGACATTCTCATTTTCTGGCTGATGTGATGGTACGACGGCACTCTCACTTTCTGGCTGCTGTGATGGGAAGACAGCAGTCTCATTTTCTGGCTGCTGCGATGGGATGATGGCAGTCTCACTATCTGGCTGCTGTGATGGGATAACTGCAGTCTCCCTTTCTGACTGCTGTGATGAAATGACGGCAGTCTCATTTTCTGGCTGTTGTGATGGGATGACTGCTGCCTCACTTTCTGGCTGTTGTGATGAGATGATGGCAGTCTCACTTTCTAGCTGCTTTGATGGGATTACGGCAGTCTCACTTTCTGGCTGCTGTGATTGGATGACGTTAGTCTCATTTTATGGCTCCTGTGTTGGGATGACGGCAGTCCCACTTTCCATCTGCTGTGATGGGATGATGGCAGTCTCACTTCGAGGCTGCTGTGATGGGATGATGGCATTCTCACTATCTGGCTGCAGTGATGGGATGACGGTAGTCTCACTTTCTGGCTGCTTTGATGGGATGACTGCAGTCTCACTTTCTGGCTGCTGTGATGGAATGACGACAGTCTAATTTTTTAGCTGATGTGATGGGATGATGGCAGTCTCCATTCCTGGCTCCTGTGATGGGCTGATGGCAGTTTCACTTTCTGGCTGCTGTGATGGGATGATTGCTGTCCCACTTTATGGCTGCAGTGATGGGATGACGGCAGTCTCACGTTCTGGCTGCTGTGATGGGCTGACGGCAGTCTCACTTTCTGGCAGTTGTGATGGAATGACGACAGTCTCATTTTCTGGTCGCTGTGATGGAATGACGACAGTCTCACTTTCTGGCTGCTGTGATGGAATGACGACGATCTAATTTTCTAGCTGATGTGATGGGATGATGGCAGTCTCACTTTCTGTCTGCTGTGATGGGATGATGCATGTCTCTCTTTCTCTATCTGCTGTGATGGGATGACAGCAGTCTCACTTTCTGGCTGCTATGATGGGATGATGGCAGTCTCACTTTCTGGCTGCTGTGTTGGGATGACTGCAATCTCACTATCTGGCTGCTGTGATGGGATGACGGAAGTCACACTTTCTGGCTGCTGTGATGGAATGACGACAGTCTCATTTTCTGGCTGCTGTGATGGAATGACGGCAGTCTCACTTTCTGGCTGCTGTGATGGGCTGATGGCAGTTTCACTTTCTGGCTGCTGTGATGGGATGATGGCTGTCTCACTTTCTGGCTTCTGTGATGGGATGACGGCAGTGTCACTTTCTGGCTCTTTCTGGCTGCTGTGATGGGATGACGGCAGTCTCACTTTCTGGCTGCTGTGATGGGATAACGGTAGTCTCAATTTCAAGCTGTTGGGATGGGATGACGGCAGTCTCACTTTCTGGCTGCTGTGATGGGATGACGGCAGTCTCACTTTATGGCTGCTGTGATGGGATGACAACAGTCTCACTTTCCCTCTGCTGTGATGGGATGATGGCAGTCTCACTTCGAGGCTGCTGTGATGGGATGATGGCAGTGTCACTTCTTATCTGCTGTGATGGGATGACGGTAGTCTCACTTTCTGGCTGCTGTGATGGCATGACTGCAGTCTCACTTTCTGGCTGCTGTGATGGAATGACAACAGTTTAATTTTCTAGCTGATGTGATGGGATGATGGCAGTCTCACTTTCTGGCTGCTGTGATGGGATGATGGCTGTCTCACTTTCTGGCTGCTGTGATGGGAAGACTGCAGTCTCACTTTCTGGCTGCTCTGATGGGATGACTGCAGTCTCACTTTCTGGCTGCTGTGATGAGATGATGGCAGTCTCACTTTCTGGCTGCTGTAGTGGGATTGCGGAAGTCTCACTTAATGGCTTCTGTGATGGAATGACGACTATCTCATTTTTGTGGCTGCTGTGATGGGATGATGGCAGTCTCATTTTCTGGCTGAAGTGAAGGGATGACGACAGTCTTACTTTCTGGCTGCTGTGATGAGATGACGGCAGTCTCACTTTCTGACTGCTGTGATGGGATGACTGCAGTCTCACTTTCTGGCTGCTGTAATGGAATGTCGACAGTCTCAATTTCTGGCTGTTGTAATGGAATGACGAAAGTCTTACTTTCTGGCTGCTGTGATGAAATGTCGACAGTCTCAATTTCTGGCTGTTGTGGTGGAATGACGAAAGTCTCACTTTCTCTCTGTTGTGATGGGATGACGGCAGTCTCATTTTCTGGATGCTGTGATGGAATGACGACAGTCTCACTTTCTGGCTGCTGTGATAGAATGACGACAGTCTCATTTTCTGGCTGATGTGATGGGACGACGGCACTCTCACTTTCTGGCTGCTGTGATAGGATGACAGTAGTCTCATTTTCTGGCTGCTGTGATGGGATGATGGCAGTCTCACTTTCTGGCTGCTGTGATGGGATGACGGCAGTCTCACTATCTGGCTGCTGTGATGGGATGACTGCAGTCTCCCTTTCTGACTGCTGTGATGAAATGACGGCAGTCTCATTTTCTGGCTGTTGTGATAGGATGATGGCAGTCTCACTTTCTGGCTGCTGTGGTGGGATGGCGGAAGTCTCACTTAATGGCTTCTGTGATGGGATGACGTCAGTCTCATTTTCTAGCTGCTTTGATGGGATTACGGCAGTCTCACTTTCTGGCTGCTGTGATTGGATGACGTTAGTCTCATTTTATGGCTCCTGTGTTGGGATGACGGCAGTCCCACTTTCCATCTGCTGTGATGGGATGATGGCAGTCTCACTTCGAGGCTGCTGTGATGGGATGATGGCATTCTCACTATCTGCCTACAGTGATGGGATGACGGTAGTCTCACTTTCTGGCTGCTTTGATGGGATGACTGCAGTCTCACTTTCTGGCTGCTGTGATGGAATGACGACAGTCTAATTTTTTAGCTGATGTGATGGGATGATGGCAGTCTCCATTCCTGGCTCCTGTGATGGGCTGATGGCAGTTTCACTTTCTGGCTGCTGTGATGGGATGATTGCTGTCCCACTTTATGGCTGCAGTGATGGGATGACGGCAGTCTCACGTTCTGGCTGCTGTGATGGGCTGACGGCAGTCTCACTTTCTGGCAGTTGTGATGGAATGACGACAGTCTCATTTTCTGGTCGCTGTGATGGAATGACGACAGTCTCACTTTCTGGCTGCTGTGATGGAATGACGACGATCTAATTTTCTAGCTGATGTGATGGGATGATGGCAGTCTCACTTTCTGTCTGCTGTGATGGGATGATGCATGTCTCTCTTTCTCTATCTGCTGTGATGGGATGACAGCAGTCTCACTTTCTGGCTGCTATGATGGGATGATGGCAGTCTCACTTTCTGGCTGCTGTGTTGGGATGACTGCAATCTCACTATCTGGCTGCTGTGATGGGATGACGGAAGTCACACTTTCTGGCTGCTGTGATGGAATGACGACAGTCTCATTTTCTGGCTGCTGTGATGGAATGACGGCAGTCTCACTTTCTGGCTGCTGTGATGGGCTGATGGCAGTTTCACTTTCTGGCTGCTGTGATGGGATGATGGCTGTCTCACTTTCTGGCTTCTGTGATGGGATGACGGCAGTGTCACTTTCTGGCTCTTTCTGGCTGCTGTGATGGGATGACGGCAGTCTCACTTTCTGGCTGCTGTGATGGGATAACGGTAGTCTCAATTTCAAGCTGTTGGGATGGGATGACGGCAGTCTCACTTTCTGGCTGCTGTGATGGGATGACGGCAGTCTCACTTTATGGCTGCTGTGATGGGATGACAACAGTCTCACTTTCCCTCTGCTGTGATGGGATGATGGCAGTCTCACTTCGAGGCTGCTGTGATGGGATGATGGCAGTGTCACTTCTTATCTGCTGTGATGGGATGACGGTAGTCTCACTTTCTGGCTGCTGTGATGGCATGACTGCAGTCTCACTTTCTGGCTGCTGTGATGGAATGACAACAGTTTAATTTTCTAGCTGATGTGATGGGATGATGGCAGTCTCACTTTCTGGCTGCTGTGATGGGATGATGGCTGTCTCACTTTCTGGCTGCTGTGATGGGAAGACTGCAGTCTCACTTTCTGGCTGCTCTGATGGGATGACTGCAGTCTCACTTTCTGGCTGCTGTGATGAGATGATGGCAGTCTCACTTTCTGGCTGCTGTAGTGGGATTGCGGAAGTCTCACTTAATGGCTTCTGTGATGGAATGACGACTATCTCATTTTTGTGGCTGCTGTGATGGGATGATGGCAGTCTCATTTTCTGGCTGAAGTGAAGGGATGACGACAGTCTTACTTTCTGGCTGCTGTGATGAGATGACGGCAGTCTCACTTTCTGACTGCTGTGATGGGATGACTGCAGTCTCACTTTCTGGCTGCTGTAATGGAATGTCGACAGTCTCAATTTCTGGCTGTTGTAATGGAATGACGAAAGTCTTACTTTCTGGCTGCTGTGATGAAATGTCGACAGTCTCAATTTCTGGCTGTTGTGGTGGAATGACGAAAGTCTCACTTTCTCTCTGTTGTGATGGGATGACGGCAGTCTCATTTTCTGGATGCTGTGATGGAATGACGACAGTCTCACTTTCTGGCTGCTGTGATAGAATGACGACAGTCTCATTTTCTGGCTGATGTGATGGGACGACGGCACTCTCACTTTCTGGCTGCTGTGATAGGATGACAGTAGTCTCATTTTCTGGCTGCTGTGATGGGATGATGGCAGTCTCACTTTCTGGCTGCTGTGATGGGATGACGGCAGTCTCACTATCTGGCTGCTGTGATGGGATGACTGCAGTCTCCCTTTCTGACTGCTGTGATGAAATGACGGCAGTCTCATTTTCTGGCTGTTGTGATAGGATGATGGCAGTCTCACTTTCTGGCTGCTGTGGTGGGATGGCGGAAGTCTCACTTAATGGCTTCTGTGATGGGATGACGTCAGTCTCATTTTCTAGCTGCTTTGATGGGATTACGGCAGTCTCACTTTCTGGCTGCTGTGATTGGATGACGTTAGTCTCATTTTATGGCTCCTGTGTTGGGATGACGGCAGTCCCACTTTCCATCTGCTGTGATGGGATGATGGCAGTCTCACTTCGAGGCTGCTGTGATGGGATGATGGCATTCTCACTATCTGCCTACAGTGATGGGATGACGGTAGTCTCACTTTCTGGCTGCTTTGAAGGGATGATTGCAGTCTCACTTTCTGGCTGCTGTGTTGGAATGACGACAGTCTAATTTTTTAGCTGATGTGATGGGATGATGGCAGTCTCCCTTCCTGGCTGCTGTGATGGGCTGATGGCAGTTTCACTTTCTGGCTGCTGTGATGGGATGATTGCTGTCCCACTTTATGGCTGCAGTGATGGGATGACGGCAGTCTCACGTTCTGGCTGCTGTGATGGGCTGATGGCAGACTCACTTTCTGGCAGTTGTGATGGAATGACGACAGTCTCATTTTCTGGCCGCTGTGATGGAATGACGACAGTCTCACTTTCTGACTGCTGTGATGGAATGACGACGATCTTATTTTCTAGCCGATGTGATGGGATGATGGCAGTCTCACTTTCTGTCTGTTGTGATGGGATGATGCCTGTCTCACTTTCTGGCTGCTGTGATGGGATGACAGCAGTCTCACTTTCTGGCTGCTATGATGGGATGATGGCAGTCTCACTTTCTGGCTGCTGTGTTGGGATGACTGCAGTCTCACTATCTGGCTGCTGTGATGGGATGACGGAAGTCACTCTTTCTGGCTGCTGTGATGGAATGACGACAGTCTCATTTTCTGGCTGCTGTGATGGAATGACGGCAGTCTCACTTTCTGGCTGCTGTGAAGGGCTGATGGCAGTTTCACTTTCTGGCTGCTGTGATGGGATGACGACAGTCTCATTTTCTGGATGCTGTGATGGAATGACGACAGTTTCACTTTCTGGCTGCTGTGATAGAATGACGACAGACTTATTTTCTGGCTGATGTGATGAAACGACGGCACTCTCACTTTCTGGCTGCTGTGATGAGATGACTGCTGTCTCACTTTCTGGCTGCTGTGATGAGATGATGGCAGTCTCACTTTCTGGCTGCTGTGGTGGGATGGCGGAAATCTCACTTAATGGCTTCTGTGATGGGATGACGGCAGTGTCACTTTCTGGCTCTTTCTGGCTGCTGTGATGGGATGACGGCAGTCTCACTTTCTGGCTGCTGTGATGGGATAACGGTAGTCTCAATTTCAAGCTGTTGGGATGGGATGACGGCAGTCTCACTTTCTGGCTGCTGTGATGGGATGACGGCAGTCTCACTTTATGGCTGCTGTGATGGGATGACAACAGTCTCACTTTCCCTCTGCTGTGATGGGATGATGGCAGTCTCACTTCGAGGCTGCTGTGATGGGATGATGGCAGTGTCACTTCTTATCTGCTGTGATGGGATGACGGTAGTCTCACTTTCTGGCTGCTGTGATGGCATGACTGCAGTCTCACTTTCTGGCTGCTGTGATGGAATGACAACAGTTTAATTTTCTAGCTGATGTGATGGGATGATGGCAGTCTCACTTTCTGGCTGCTGTGATGGGATGATGGCTGTCTCACTTTCTGGCTGCTGTGATGGGAAGACTGCAGTCTCACTTTCTGGCTGCTCTGATGGGATGACTGCAGTCTCACTTTCTGGCTGCTGTGATGAGATGATGGCAGTCTCACTTTCTGGCTGCTGTAGTGGGATTGCGGAAGTCTCACTTAATGGCTTCTGTGATGGAATGACGACTATCTCATTTTTGTGGCTGCTGTGATGGGATGATGGCAGTCTCATTTTCTGGCTGAAGTGAAGGGATGACGACAGTCTTACTTTCTGGCTGCTGTGATGAGATGACGGCAGTCCCATTTTCTGACTGCTGTGATGGGATGACTGCAGTCTCACTTTCTGGCTGTTGTAATGGAATGACGAAAGTCTTACTTTCTGGCTGCTGTGATGAAATGTCGACAGTCTCAATTTCTGGCTGTTGTGGTGGAATGACGAAAGTCTCACTTTCTGTCTGTTGTGATGGGATGACGGCAGTCTCATTTTCTGGATGCTGTGATGGAATGACGACAGTCTCAGTTTCTGGCTGCTGTGATAGAATGACGACAGTCTCATTTTCTGGCTGATGTGATGGGACGACGGCACTCTCACTTTCTGGCTGCTGTGATAGGATGACAGTAGTCTCATTTTCTGGCTGCTGTGATGGGATGATGGCAGTCTCACTTTCTGGCTGCTGTGATGGGATGACGGCAGTCTCACTATCTGGCTGCTGTGATGGGATGACTGCAGTCTCCCTTTCTGACTGCTGTGATGAAATGACGGCAGTCTCATTTTCTGGCTGTTGTGATAGGATGATGGCAGTCTCACTTTCTGGCTGCTGTGGTGGGATGGCGGAAGTCTCACTTAATGGCTTCTGTGATGGGATGACGTCAGTCTCATTTTCTAGCTGCTTTGATGGGATTACGGCAGTCTCACTTTCTGGCTGCTGTGATTGGATGACGTTAGTCTCATTTTATGGCTCCTGTGTTGGGATGACGGCAGTCCCACTTTCCATCTGCTGTGATGGGATGATGGCAGTCTCACTTCGAGGCTGCTGTGATGGGATGATGGCATTCTCACTATCTGCCTACAGTGATGGGATGACGGTAGTCTGACTTTCTGGCTGCTTTGAAGGGATGATTGCAGTCTCACTTTCTGGCTGCTGTGTTGGAATGACGACAGTCTAATTTTTTAGCTGATGTGATGGGATGATGGCAGTCTCCCTTCCTGGCTGCTGTGATGGGCTGATGGCAGTTTCACTTTCTGGCTGCTGTGATGGGATGATTGCTGTCCCACTTTATGGCTGCAGTGATGGGATGACGGCAGTCTCACGTTCTGGCTGCTGTGATGGGCTGATGGCAGACTCACTTTCTGGCAGTTGTGATGGAATGACGACAGTCTCATTTTCTGGCCGCTGTGATGGAATGACGACAGTCTCACTTTCTGACTGCTGTGATGGAATGACGACGATCTTATTTTCTAGCCGATGTGATGGGATGATGGCAGTCTCACTTTCTGTCTGTTGTGATGGGATGATGCCTGTCTCACTTTCTGGCTGCTGTGATGGGATGACAGCAGTCTCACTTTCTGGCTGCTATGATGGGATGATGGCAGTCTCACTTTCTGGCTGCTGTGTTGGGATGACTGCAGTCTCACTATCTGGCTGCTGTGATGGGATGACGGAAGTCACTCTTTCTGGCTGCTGTGATGGAATGACGACAGTCTCATTTTCTGGCTGCTGTGATGGAATGACGGCAGTCTCACTTTCTGGCTGCTGTGAAGGGCTGATGGCAGTTTCACTTTCTGGCTGCTGTGATGGGATGACGACAGTCTCATTTTCTGGATGCTGTGATGGAATGACGGCAGTCTCACTTTCTGGCTGCTGTGATAGAATGACGACAGACTTATTTTCTGGCTGATGTGATGAAACGACGGCACTCTCACTTTCTGGCTGCTGTGATGAGATGACTGCTGTCTCACTTTCTGGCTGCTGTGATGAGATGATGGCAGTCTCACTTTCTGGCTGCTGTGGTGGGATGGCGGAAATCTCACTTAATGGCTTCTGTGATGGGATGACGGCAGTGTCACTTTCTGGCTCTTTCTGGCTGCTGTGATGGGATGACGGCAGTCTCACTTTCTGGCTGCTGTGATGGGATAACGGTAGTCTCAATTTCAAGCTGTTGGGATGGGATGACGGCAGACTCACTTTCTGGCTGCTGTGATGGGATGACGGCAGTCTCACTTTATGGCTGCTGTGATGGGATGACAACAGTCTCACTTTCCCTCTGCTGTGATGGGATGATGGCAGTCTCACTTCGAGGCTGCTGTGATGGGATGATGGCAGTGTCACTTCTTATCTGCTGTGATGGGATGACGAAAGTCTCACTTTCTGGCTGCTGTGATGGCATGACTGCAGTCTCACTTTCTGGCTGCTGTGATGGAATGACAACAGTTTAATTTTCTAGCTGATGTGATGGGATGATGGCAGTCTCACTTTCTGGCTGCTGTGATGGGATGATGGCTGTCTCACTTTCTGGCTGCTGTGATGGGAAGACTGCAGTCTCACTTTCTGGCTGCTCTGATGGGATGACTGCAGTCTCACTTTCTGGCTGCTGTGATGAGATGATGGCAGTCTCACTTTCTGGCTGCTGTAGTGGGATTGCGGAAGTCTCACTTAATGGCTTCTGTGATGGAATGACGACTATCTCATTTTTGTGGCTGCTGTGATGGGATGATGGCAGTCTCATTTTCTGGCTGAAGTGAAGGGATGACGACAGTCTTACTTTCTGGCTGCTGTGATGAGATGACGGCAGTCTCACTTTCTGGCTGCTGTGATGGGATGACAGCAGTCTCACTTTCTGGCTGCTATGATGGGATGATGGCAGTCTCACTTTCTGGCTGCTGTGTTGGGATGACTGCAGTCTCACTATCTGGCTGCTGTGATGGGATGACGGAAGTCACTCTTTCTGGCTGCTGTGATGGAATGACGACAGTCTCATTTTCTGGCTGCTGTGATGGAATGACGGCAGTCTCACTTTCTGGCTGCTGTGAAGGGCTGATGGCAGTTTCACTTTCTGGCTGCTGTGATGGGATGACGACAGTCTCATTTTCTGGATGCTGTGATGGAATGACGACAGTCTCACTTTCTGGCTGCTGTGATAGAATGACGACAGACTTAGTTTCTGGCTGATGTGATGAAACGACGGCACTCTCACTTTCTGGCTGCTGTGATGAGATGACTGCTGTCTCACTTTCTGGCTGCTGTGATGAGATGATGGCAGTCTCACTTTCTGGCTGCTGTGGTGGGATGGCGGAAATCTCACTTAATGGCTTCTGTGATGGGATGACGGCAGTGTCACTTTCTGGCTCTTTCTGGCTGCTGTGATGGGATGACGGCAGTCTCACTTTCTGGCTGCTGTGATGGGATAACGGTAGTCTCAATTTCAAGCTGTTGGGATGGGATGACGGCAGTCTCACTTTCTGGCTGCTGTGATGGGATGACGGCAGTCTCACTTTATGGCTGCTGTGATGGGATGACAACAGTCTCACTTTCCCTCTGCTGTGATGGGATGATGGCAGTCTCACTTCGAGGCTGCTGTGATGGGATGATGGCAGTGTCACTTCTCATCTGCTGTGATGGGATGACGGTAGTCTCACTTTCTGGCTGCTGTGATGGCATGACTGCAGTCTCACTTTCTGGCTGCTGTGATGGAATGACAACAGTTTAATTTTCTAGCTGATGTGATGGGATGATGGCAGTCTCACTTTCTGGCTGCTGTGATGGGATGATGGCTGTCTCACTTTCTGGCTGCTGTGATGGGAAGACTGCAGTCTCACTTTCTGGCTGCTCTGATGGGATGACTGCAGTCTCACTTTCTGGCTGCTGTGATGAGATGATGGCAGTCTCACTTTCTGGCTGCTGTAGTGGGATTGCGGAAGTCTCACTTAATGGCTTCTGTGATGGAATGACGACTATCTCATTTTTGTGGCTGCTGTGATGGGATGATGGCAGTCTCATTTTCTGGCTGAAGTGAAGGGATGACGACAGTCTTACTTTCTGGCTGCTGTGATGAGATGACGGCAGTCTCACTTTCTGACTGCTGTGATGGGATGACTGCAGTCTCACTTTCTGGCTGCTGTGATGGAATGTCGACAGTCTCAATTTCTGGCTGTTGTAATGGAATGACGAAAGTCTTACTTTCTGGCTGCTGTGATGAAATGTCGACAGTCTCAATTTCTGGCTGTTGTGGTGGAATGACGAAAGTCTCACTTTCTGTCTGTTGTGATGGGATGACGGCAGTCTCATTTTCTGGATGCTGTGATGGAATGACGACAGTCTCACTTTCTGGCTGCTGTGATAGAATGACGACAGTCTCATTTTCTGGCTGATGTGATGGGACGACGGCACTCTCACTTTCTGGCTGCTGTGATAGGATGACAGTAGTCTCATTTTCTGGCTGCTGTGATGGGATGATGGCAGTCTCACTTTCTGGCTGCTGTGATGGGATGACGGCAGTCTCACTATCTGGCTGCTGTGATGGGATGACTGCAGTCTCCCTTTCTGACTGCTGTGATGGGATGACGGCAGTCTCATTTTCTGGCTTTTGTGATGGGATGACTGCTATCTCACTTTCTGGCTGTTGTGATGGGATGACTGCTATCTCACTTTCTGGCTGCTGTGATGAGATGATGGCAGTCTTACTTTCTGGCTGCTGTGGTGGGATGGCGGAAGTCTCACTTAATGGCTTCTGTGATGGGATGACGGCAGAGACACTTTCTCGCTCTTTCTGGCTGCTGTGATGGGATGACGGCAGTCTCACTTTATGGCTGCTGTGATGGGATATCGGTAGTCTCAATTTCAAGCTGTTGGGATGGGATGACGGCAGTGTCACTTTCTGGCTGCTGTGATGGGATGATGGCAGTCTCACTTTATGGCTGCGGTGATGGGATGACGGCAGTCTCACTTTCCCTCTGCTGTGATGGAATGACAACAGTCTAATTTTCTAGCTGATGTGATGGGATGATGGCAGACTCACTTTCTGGCTGCTCTGATGGGATGACAGCAGTCTCACTTTCTGGCTGCTGTGATGAGATGATGGCAGTCTCACTTTCTGGCTGCTGTGGTGGGATGGCGGAAGTCTCTCTTAATGGCTTCTGTGATGGGATGACGGCAGTCTCATTTTCTAGCTGCTGTGATGGGATTACGGCAGTCTCACTTTCTGGCTGCTGTGATTGAATGAGGTTAGTCTCACTTTATGGCTCCTGTGTTGGGATGACGGCAGTCCCACTTTCCATCTGCTGTGATGGGATGATGGCAGTCTCACTTCGAGGCTGCTGTGATGGGATGATGCAGTCTCACTTTCTGGCAGTTGTGATGGAATGACGACAGTCTCATTTTCTGGTTGCTGTGAAGGAATGAAGACAGTCTCACTTTCTGGCTGCTGTGATGGAATGACGGCAGTCTCACTTTCTGGCTGCTGTGATGGGCTGATGGCAGTTTCACTTTCTGGCTGCTGTGATGGAATGACGGCAGTCTCACTTTCTGGCTGCTGTGATGGGCTGATGGCAGATTCACTTTCTGGCTGCTGTGATGGGATCGTGGCAGTCTCACTTTTTGGCTGTTGTGATGGAATGACGACTGTCTCATTTTATGGCTGCTGTGATGGGATGATGGCAGTCTCATTTTCTGGCTGATGTGAAGGGATGACGGCAGTCTCACTTTTTGGCTGATGTGATGGAATGACGACAGTCTTACTTTCTGGCTGCTGTGATGAGATGACGGCAGTCTCACTTTCTGACTGCTGTGATGGGATGACTGCAGTCTCACTTTCTGGCAGCTGTGATGGAATGTCGACAGTTTCAATTTCTGGCTGTTGTAATGGAGTGACGAAAGTCTTACTTTCTGGCTGCTGAGATGAAATGTAGACAGTCTCAATTTCTTGCTGTTGAGGTGGAATGACGAAAGTCTCACTTTCTGGCTGCTATGATGGGATGACGGAAGTTTCACTTTCTGGCTGCTGTGATGGAATGACGACAGTCTCATTTTTATGGCTGCTGTGATGGGATGATGGCAGTCTCATTTTCTGGCTGCTGTGATGGGATGACAGTAGTCTCATTTTCTGGCTGCGTGATGGGATGATAGCAGTCTCACTTTCTGGCTGGTGTGATGGGATGATGGCAGTCTACTTTTTTGGCTGTTGTGATGGGATGACTGCTATCTCACTTTCTGGATGTTGTGATGGGATGACTGCTGTCTCACTTTCTGGCTGCTGTGATGAGATGATGGCAGTCTCACTTTCTGGCTGCTGTGATGAGATGATGGCAGTCTCACTTTCTGGCTGCTGTGATGGGATGATGGCAGTCTCACTTTCTTGCTGGTGTGATGGGATGACTGCAGTCTCACTATCTGGCTGCTGTGATGAGATGATGGCAGTCTCACTTTCTGGCTGCTGTGATGAGATGATGGCAGTCTCACTTTCTGGCTGCTGTAATGGAATGATGACTGTCTCATTTTTTTGGCTGCTGTGATGGGATGGTGGAAGATTCACTTAATAGCTTCTGTGATGGGACGACGGCAGTGTAACTTTCTGGCTGCTGTGATGGGATGACTGTAGTCTAAATTTCTGGCTGTTGGGATGGGATGGCGGCAGTCTCACTTTCTGGCTGCTGTGATGGGATGATGGCAGTCTCATTTTCTGGCTGATGTGAAGGGATGACGGCAGTCTCACTTTTTGGCTGATGTGATGGAATGACGACAGTCTTACTTTCTGGCTGCTGTGATGAGATGACGGCAGTCTCACTTTCTGACTGCTGTGATGGGATGAATGCAGTCTCACTTTCTGGCAGCTGTGATGGAATGTCGACAGTCTCAATTTCTGGCTGTTGTAATGGAGTGATGAAAGTCTTACTTTCTGGCTGCTGAGATGAAATGTAGACAGTCTCAATTTCTGGCTGTTGAGGTGAAATGACGAAAGTCTCACTTTCTGGCTGCTGTGATGGGATCACGGCAGTCTCATTTTCTGGCTGCTGTGATGGAATGACGACAGTCTCATTTTTATGGCTGCTGTGATGGGATGATGGCAGTCTCATTTTCTGGCTGCTGTGATGGGATGACAGTAGTCTCATTTTCTGGCTGCTGTGATGGGATGATAGCAGTCTCACTTTCTGGCTGGTGTGATGGGATGATGGCAGTCTAATTTTCTGGCTGTTGTGATGGGATGACTGCTATCTCACTTTCTGGCTGTTGTGATGGGATGACTGCTGTCTCACTTTCTGGCTGCTGTGATGAGATGATGGCAGTCTCACTTTCTGGCTGCTGTGATGAGATGATGGCAGTCTCACTTTATGGCTGCTGTGATGGGATGACAGAAGTCTCACTTTCTGGCTGCTGTGATGGGATGATGGCAGTCTCACTTTCTTGCTGCTGTGATGGGATGACTGCAGTCTCACTATCTGGCTGCTGTGAAGGGATGACGAAAGTCTCACTTTCTTGCTGCTGTGATAGGCTGATGGCAGTTTCACTTTCTGGCTGCTGTGATGGGATGATTGCTGTCTCACTTTCTGGCTGCTGTGATGGGATGACGGCAGTCTCACTTTCTGGCTGCTGTGATGGGCTGATGGCAGTTTCACTTTCTGGCTGCTGTGATGGGATGATTGCTTTCTCACTTGCTGGCTGCTGTGATGGGATGATTGCTGTCTTACTTTCTGGCTGCTGTGATGGGATGATGGCAGTCTCACTTTCTGGCTGCTGTAATGGAATGACGACTGTCTCATTTTTTTGGCTGCTGTGATGGGATGACGGCAGTCTCATTTTCTGGCTTATGTGAGGGGATGACAGCAGTGTCACTTTCTGGCTGCTGTGGTGGGATGGTGGAAGATACACTTATTAGCTTCTGTGATGGGATGACGGCAGTGTCACTTTCTGGCTGCTGTGATGGGATGACTGCAGTCTAAATTTCTGGCTGTTGGGATGGGATGGCGGCAGTCTCACTTTCTGGCTGCTGTGATGGGATGACGGCATTCTCACTTTCTGGCTGCTGTGATGGGATGACAACAATCTAATTTTCTAGCTGATGTGATGGGATGATGGCAGTCTCACTTTCTGTCTGCTGTGATGGGATGATGGCTGTCTCACTTTCTGGCTGCTGTGATGGGAAGACTGCAGTCTCACTTTCTGGCTGCTATGATGGGATGACGGCAGTCTCACTTTCTGGCTGTTGTGATGGGATGATGGCAGTCTCACTTTCTGGCTGCTGTGATGGAATGACGACAGTCTCATTTTCTGGCTGATTTGATGGGATGACGGCTGTCTCACTTTCTGGCTGCTGTGATGGGCTGAAAGCAGTTTCACTTTCTGGCTGCTGTGATGGGATGACGGCAGTCTTACTTTCTGGCTGCTGTGATGTAATGACGACTGTCTCATTTTTGTGGCTGCTGTGATGGGATAACGACAGTCTCATTTTCTGGCTGATGTGAAGGGATGACGGCAGTCTCACTTTTTGGCTGATGTGATGGGATGACGACAGTCTTACTTTCTGGCTGCTGTGATGAGATGACAGCAGTCTCACTTTCTGACTGCTGTGATGGGATGACTGCAGTCTCACTTTCTGGCTGTTGTGGTGGAATGACGAAAGTCTCACTTTCTGGCTGCTGTGATGGGATGACTGCAGTCTCATTTTCTGGCTGCTGTGATGGAATGACGACAGTCTCACTTTCTGGCTGCTGTGATAGAATGATGACAGTCTCATTTTCTGGGTGATGTGATGGGATGATGGCAGTCTCACTTTTTTGGCTGCTGTGATGGGATCACGGCAGTCTCACTATCTGGCTGCTGTGATGGGATGACTGCAGTCTCCCTTTCTCACTGCTGTGATTGGATGACGGCAGTCTCATTTTTTGGCTGTTGTGATGGGATGACTGCTGTCTCACTTTCTGGCTGCTGTGGTGGGATGGCGGAAGTCTCACTTAATGGCTTCTGTGATGGGATGACGGCAGTGTCACTTTCTGGCTCTTTCTGACTGCTGTGATGGGATGACGGCAGTCTCA
Organism: Anomaloglossus baeobatrachus; assembly: GCF_048569485.1. NCBI lineage: Eukaryota > Metazoa > Chordata > Amphibia > Anura > Aromobatidae > Anomaloglossus > Anomaloglossus baeobatrachus. Next base: position 582,679,137 of record NC_134357.1, read on the forward strand.
CTTTCTGGCTGCTGTGATGGGATGACGGCAGTCTCATTTTCTGGCTGTTGTGATGGGATGAATGCTATCTCACTTTCTGGCTGTTGTGATGGGATGACTGCTGTCTCACTTTCTGGCTGCTGTGATGAGATGATGGCAGTCTCACTTTCTGGCTGCTCTGATGGGATGACAGCAGTCTCACTTTCTGGCTGCTGTGATGAGATGATGGCAGTCTCACTTTCTGGCTGCTGTGGTGGGATGGCGGAAGTCTCTCTTAATGGCTTCTGTGATGGGATGACGGCAGTCTCATTTTCTAGCTGCTGTGATGGGATTACGGCAGTCTCACTTTCTGGCTGCTGTGATTGGATGACGTTAGTCCCACTTTCCATCTGCTGTGATGGGATGATGATTGCAGTCTCACTTCGAGGCTGCTGTGATGGGATGATGCAGTCTCACTTTCTGGCAGTTGTGATGGAATGACGACAGTCTCATTTTCTGGTTGCTGTGATGGAATGAAGACAGTCTCACTTTCTGGCTGCTGTGATGGAATGACGGCAGTCTCACTTTCTGGCTGCTGTGATGGGCTGATGGCAGTTTCACTTTCTGGCTGCTGTGATGGAATGACGGCAGTCTCACTATCTGGCTGCTGTGATGAGATGATGGCAGTCTCACTTTCTGGCTGCTGTGATGAGATGATGGCAGTCTCACTTTCTGGCTGCTGTAATGGAATGATGACTGTCTCATTTTTTTGGCTGCTGTGATGGGATGGTGGAAGATTCACTTAATAGCTTCTGTGATGGGATGACGGCAGTGTAACTTTCTGGCTGCTGTGATGGGATGACTGTAGTCTAAATTTCTGGCTGTTGGGATGGGATGGCGGCAGTCTCACTTTCTGGCTGCTATGATGGAATGACGACTGTCTCATTTTATGGCTGCTGTGATGGGATGATGGCAGTCTCATTTTCTGGCTGATGTGAAGGGATGACGGCAGTCTCACTTTTTGGCTGATGTGATGGAATGACGACAGTCTTACTTTCTGGCTGCTGTGATGAGATGACGGCAGTCTCACTTTCTGACTGCTGTGATGGGATGACTGCAGTCTCACTTTCTGGCAGCTCTGATGGAATGTCGACAGTCTCAATTTCTGGCTGTTGTAATGGAGTGACGAAAGTCTTACATTCTGGCTGCTGAGATGAAATGTAGACAGTCCCAATTTCTGGCTGTTGAGGTGGAATGACGAAAGTCTCACTTTCTGGCTGCTGTGATGGGATGACGGCAGTCTCATTTTCTGGCTGCTGTGATGAAATGACGACAGTCTCATTTTTATGGCTGCTGTGATGGGATGATGGCAGTCTCATTTTCTGGCTGCTGTGATGGGATGACAATAGTCTCATTTTCTGGCTGCTGTGATGGGATGATAGCAGTCTCACTTTCTGACTGCTGTGATGGGATGACTGCAGTCTCACTTTCTGGCAGCTCTGATGGAATGTCGACAGTCTCAATTTCTGGCTGTTGTAATGGAGTGACGAAAGTCTTACATTCTGGCTGCTGAGATGAAATGTAGACAGTCCCAATTTCTGGCTGTTGAGGTGGAATGACGAAAGTCTCACTTTCTGGCTGCTGTGATGGGATGACGGCAGTCTCATTTTCTGGCTGCTGTGATGAAATGACGACAGTCTCATTTTTATGGCTGCTGTGATGGGATGATGGCAGTCTCATTTTCTGGCTGCTGTGATGGGATGACAATAGTCTCATTTTCTGGCTGCTGTGATGGGATGATAGCAGTCTCAATTTCTGGCTAGTGTGATGGGATGATGGCAGTCTAATTTTCTGGCTGTTGTGATGGGATGCCTGCTATCTCACTTTCTGGCTGTTGTGATGGGATGACTGCTGTCTCACTTTCTGGCTGCTGTGATGAGATGATGGCAGTCTCACTTTCTGGCTGCTGTGATGAGATGATGGCAGTCTCACTTTATGGCTGCTGTGATGGGATGACAGCAGTCTCACTTTCTGTCTGCTGTGATGGGATGATGGCAGTCTCACTTTCTTGCTGCTGTGATGGGATGACTGCAGTCTCACTATCTGGCTGCTGTGATGGGATAACGGAAGTCTCACTTTCTGGCTGCTGTGATAGGCTGATGGCAGTTTCACTTTCTGGCTGCTGTGATGGGATGATTGCTGTCTCACTTTCTGGCTGCTGTGATAGGATGACGGCAGTCTCACTTTCTGGCTGCTGTGATGGGCTGATGGCAGTTTCACTTTCTGGCTGCTGTGATGGGATGATTGCTTTCTCACTTGCTGGCTGCTGTGATGGGATGATTGCTGTCTTACTTTCTGGCTGCTGTGATGGGATGATGGCAGTCTCACTTTCTGGCTGCTGTAATGGAATGATGACTGTCTCATTTTTTTGGCTGCTGTGATGGGATGACGGCAGTCTCATTTTCTGGCTGATGTGAGGGGATGACAGCAGTCTCACTTTCTGGCTGCTGTGGTGGGATGGTGGAAGATACACTTAATAGCTTCTGTGATGGGATGACAGCAGTGTCACTTTCTGGCTGCTGTGATGGGATGACTGCAGTCTAAATTTCTGGCTGTTGGGATGGGATGGCGGCAGTCTCACTTTCTGGCTGCTGTGATGGGATGACGTCATTCTCACTTTCTGGCTGCTGTGATGGGATGACCACAATCTAATTTTCTAGCTGATGTGATGGGATGATGGCAGTCTCACTTTCTGTCTGCTGTGATGGGATGATGGCTTTCTCACTTTCTGGCTGCTGTGATGGGAAGACTGCAGTCTCACTTTCTGGCTGCTATGATGGGATGACGGCAGTCTCACTTTCTGGCTGTTGTGATGGTATGATGGCAGTCTCACTTTCTGGCTACTGTGATGGAATGACGACAGTCTCATTTTCTGGCTGATTTGATGGGATGACGGCTGTCTCACTTTCTGGCTGCTGTGATGGGCTGAAAGCAGTTTCACTTTCTGGCTGCTGTGATGGGATGACGGCAGTCTTACTTTCTGGCTGCTGTGATGTAATGACGACTGTCTCATTTTTGTGGCTGCTGTGATGGGATGACGACAGTCTCATTTTCTGGCTGATGTGAAGGGATGACGCCAGTCTCACTTTTTGTCTGATGTGATGGATGACGACAGTCTTACTTTCTGACTGCTGTGATGGGATGACTGCAGTCTCACTTTCTGGCTGCTGTGATGGAATGTTGACAGTCTCAATTTCTGGCTGTTGTGGTGGAATGACGAAAGTCTCACTTTCTGGCTGCTGTGATGGGATGACTGCAGTCTCATTTTCTGGCTGCTGTGATGGAATGACGACAGTCTCACTTTCTGGCTGCTGTGATAGAATGATGACAGTCTCATTTTCTGGGTGATGTGATGGGATGATGGCAGTCTCACTTTCTGGCTGCTGTGATGGGATCACGGCAGTCTCACTATCTGGCTGCTGTGATGGGATGACTGCAGTCTCCCTTTCTCACTGCTGTGATGGGATGACGGCAGTCTCATTTTTTGGCTGTTGTGATGGGATGACTGCTGTCTCACTTTCTGGCTGCTGTGGTGGGATGGCGGAAGTCTCACTTAATGGCTTCTGTGATGGGATGACGGCAGTGTCACTTTCTGGCTCTTTCTGACTGCTGTGATGGGATGACGGCAGTCTCACTTTCTGGCTGCTGTGATGGGATGACGGCAGTCTCATTTTCTGGCTGTTGTGATGGGATGAATGCTATCTCACTTTCTGGCTGTTGTGATGGGATGACTGCTGTCTCACTTTCTGGCTGCTGTGATGAGATGATGGCAGTCTCACTTTCTGGCTGCTGTGGTGGGATGGTGGAAGTCTCACTTAATGGCTTCTGTGATGGGATGACGGCAGTGTCACTTTCTGGCTCTTTCTGGCTGCTGTGATGGGATGACGGCAGTCTCACTTCGAGGCTGCTGTGATGGGATGATGGCAGTCTCACTTCTTGGCTGCTGTGATGGGATGACGCTAGTCTCACTTTCTGGCTGTTGTGATGGGATGACTGCAGTCTCACTTTCTGGCTGCTGTGATGGAATGACAACAGTCTAATTTTCTAGCTGATGTTATGAGATGATGGCATTCTCACTTTCTGGCCGCTGTGATGGGATGATGGCAGTCTCACTTTCTTGCTGCTGTGATGGGATGACTGCAGTCTCACTATCTGGCTGCTGTGATAGGATGACGGAAGTCACGCTTTCTGGCTGCTGTGATAGAATGACGACAGTCTCATTTTCTGGCTGATTTGATGGGATGACGGCAGTCTCACTTTCTGGCTGCTGTGATAGGCTGATGGCAGTTTCACTTTCTGGCTTCTGTGATGGGATGAAGGCAGTCTCACTTTCTGGCTGCTGTGATGGGCTGATGGAAGTCTCACTTTCTGGCTGCAGTAATGGAATGACGACTGTCTCATTTTTGTGGCTGCTGTTATGGGATGACGGCAGTCTCATTTTCTGCCTGATGTGAGGGGATGACAGCAGTTTCACTTTCTGGCTGCTGTGGTGGGATGGCGGAAGATTCACTTAATAGCTTCTGTGATGGAATGACGGCAGTGTCACTTTCTGGCTGCTGTGATGGGATGACTGCAGTCTAAATTTCTGGCTGTTGGGATGGGATGACGGCAGTCTCCCTTTTCGTCTGCTGTGATGGGATGATGGCAGTCTCACTTCGAGGCTGCTGTGATGGGATGATGGCAGTCTCACTTCCTGGCTGCTGTGATGGGATGACGGTAGTCTCACTTTCTGGCTGCTGTGATGGGATGACTGCAGTCTCACTTTCTGGCTGCTGTGATGGAATGACAACAGTCTAATTTTCTAGCTGATGTGATGGGATAATGGCAGTATCACTTTCTGTCTGCTGTGATGGGATGATGGCTGTCTCACTTTCTGGCTGCTGTGATGGGAAGACTGCAGTCTCACTTTCTGGCTGTTGTAATGGAATGACGAAAGTCTTACTTTCTGGCTGCTGAGATGAAATGTCGACAGTCTCAATATCTGGCTGTTGTGGTGGAATGACGAAAGTCTCACTTTCTGGCTGCTGTGATGGGATGACGGCAGTCTCATTTTCTGGCTGCTGAGATGGAATGACGACAGTCTCACTTTCTTGCTGCTATGATGGAATGACGACAGTCTATATTTCTAACTGATGTGATGGGATGATGGCAGTCTCACTTCCTGGCTGCTGTGATGGGCTGATGGCAGTTTCACTTTCTAGCTGCTGTGATGGGATGATTGCTGTCCCAATTTCTGGCTGCTGTGATGGGATGACGGCAGTCTCACGTTCTGGCTGCTGTGATGGGCTGACGGCAGTCTCACTTTCTGGCTGCTGTGATGGGATGACTGCAGTCTCTCTATCTGGCTGCTGTGATGGGATGACGGAAGTCACACTTCTTGGCTGCTGTGATGGAATGACGACAGTCTCATTTTCTGGCTGATTTGATGGGATGACGGCAGTCTCACTTTTTGGCTGATGTGATGGGATGACGACAGTCTTACTTTCTGGCTGGTGTGATGAGATGACGGCAGTCTCACTTTCTGGTTGCTGTGATGGGATGACTGCAGTCTCACTTTCTGGCTGCTGTGATGGAATGTCGACAGTCTAAATTTCTGGCTGTTGTAATGGAATGACGAAAGTCTTACTTTCTGGCTGCTGTGATAAAATGTCGGCAGTCTCAGTTTCTGGCTGTTGTGGTGGAATGACGAAAGTCTCACTTTCTGTCTGCTTTGATGGGATGATGGCAGTCTCACTTGTGGCTGCTGTGATGGGATGACGGCAGTCTCACTATCTGGCTGCTGTGATGGAATGACTGCAGTCTCCCTTTCTGACTGCTGTGATGGGATGACGGCAGTCTCATTTTCTGGATGTTGTGATGGGATGACTGCTATTTCACATTCTGGCTGTTGTGATGGGATGACTGCTGTCTCACTTTCTGGCTGCTGTGATGAGATGATGGCAGTCTCACCTTTCTGGCTGCTGTGGTGGGATGGCGGAAGTCTCACTTAATGGCTTCTGTGATGGGATGACGGCAGTGTCACTTTCTGGCTCTTTCTGGCTGCTTTGATGGGATGACGGCAGTCTCACTTTCTGGCTGCTGTGATGGATAACGGTAGTCTCAATTCAAGCTTTTGGGATGGGATGACGGAAGTCTCACTTTCTGGCTGATGTGATGGGATGACGGCAGTCTCACTTTCTGGCTGCTGTGATGGGATGACGGCAGTCTCATTTTCCCTCTGCTGTGATGGGTTGATGGCAGTCTCACTTCGTGGCTGCTGTGATGGTTTGATGGCATTCTGACTTCCTGGCAGCTGTGATGGGATGACGGTAGTCTCACTTTCTGGCTGCTGTGATGGGATGACTGCAGTCTCACTTTCTGGCTGCTGTGATGGAATGACAACAGTCTAATTTTCTAGCTGATGTGATGGGATGATGGCAGTCTCACTTTCTATCTGCTGTGATGGGATGATGGCTGTCTCTCTTTCTGGCTGCTGTGATGGGAAGACTGCAGTCTCACTTTCTGGCTGCTGTGATGGGATGACAGCAGTCTCACTTTCTGGCTTCTGTAATGAGATGATGGCAGTCTCACTTTCTGGCTGCTGTGGTGGGATGGCGGAAGTCTCACTTAATGGATTCTGTGATGGGATGACGGCAGTCTCATTTTCTAGCTGCTGTGATGGGATTATGGCAGTCTCACTTTCTGGCTGCTGTGATTGGATGACGTTAGTCTCACTTTATGGCTCCTGTGTTGGGATGACGGCAGTTCCACTTTCCATCTGCTGTGATGGGATGATGGCAGTCTCACTTCCTGGCTGCAGTGATGGGATGACGGTAGTCTCACTTTCTGACTGCTGTAATGGGATGACTGCAGTCTCACTTTCTGGCTGCTGTGATGGAATGATGACAGTCTATATTTCTAGCTGATGTGATGGGATGATGGCAGTCTCACTTCCTGGCTGCTTGTGATGGGCTGATGGCAGTTTCAATTTCTAGCTGCAGTGATGGGATGATTGCTGTCCACTTTCTGGCTGCTGTGATGGGATAACGGCAGTCTCACGTTCTGGCTGCTGTGATAGGCTGACGGCAGTCTCACTTTCTGGCAGTTGTGATGGAATGACGACAGTCTCATTTTCTGGCTGCTGTGATGGAATGACGACAATCTCACTTTCTGGCTGCTCAGATGGAATGATGACAGTCTAATTTTCTAGCTGATGTGATGGGATGATGGCAGTTTCACTTTTTTTCTGCTGTGATGGGATGATGCCTGTCTCACTTTCTGGCTGCTGTGATGGGAAGACTGCAGTCTCACTTTCTGGCTGCTGTGATGGGATGACAGCAGTCTCACTATCTGGCTGCTGTGATGGGATGACGGAAGTCACACTTTCTGGCTGCTGTGATGGAATGAAGACAGTCTCTCTTTCTGGCTGCTGTGATGGATTGACAGCAGTCTCACTTTCTGGCTGCTGTGATGGACTGATGGCAGTTTCACTTTCTGGCTGCTGTGATGGGATGACGGCTGTCTCACTTTCTGGCTGCTGTGATGGGATGGTGGCAGTCTCACTTTTTGGTTCTGTGATGGAATGACGACTGTCTCATTTTTATGGCTGCTGTGATGGGATGATGGCAGTCTCATTTTCTGGCTGATGTGAAGGATGACGGCAGTCTCACTTTTTGGCTGATGTGATGGGATGACGACAGTCTTACTTTCTGGCTGCTGTGATGAGATGACGGCAGACTCACTTTCTGACTGCTGTGATGGGATGACTGCAGTCTCACTTTCTGGCAGCTGTGATGGAATGTCGACAGTCTCAATTTGCTGGCTGTTGTAATGGAATGACGAAAGTCTTACTTTCTGGCTGCTGAGATGAAATGTCGACAGTCTCAATTTCTGGCTGTTGTGGTGGAATGACGAAAGTCTCACTTTCTGGCTGCTGTGATGGGATGACGGTAGTCTCATTTTCTGGCTGCTGTGATGGAATGACGACAGTCTCACTTTCTGGCTGCTGTGATGGAATGACGAACGTCTATATTTCTAACTGATGTGATGGGATGATGGCAGTCTCACTTCCTGGCTGCTGTGATTGGCTGATGGCAGTTTCACTTTCTAGCTGCTGTGATGGGATGATTGCTGTCCCAATTCTGGCTGCTGTGATGGGATGACGGCAGTCTCACGTTCTGGCTGCTGTGATGGGCTGACGGCAGTCTCACTTTCTGGCAGTTGTGATGGGATGACGGCTATCTCACTTTCTGGTTGTTGTGATGGGATGACTGCTGTCTCACTTTCTGGCTGCTGTGATGAGATTGTGGCAGTCTCACTTTCTGGCTGCTGTGATGGGATGACTGCAGTCTCACTATCTGGCTGCTATGATGGGATGACGGAAGTCACACTTTCTGGCTGCTGGGATAGAATGATGACAGTCTCATTTTCTGGCTGATTTTATGGGATGACGGCAGTCTCACTTTCTGGCTGCTGTGATAGGCTGATGGCAGTTTCACTTTCTGGCTGCTGTGATGGGATGATTGCTGTCTCACTTTCTGGCTGCTGTGATGGGATGACGGCAATCTCACTTTCTGGCTGCTGTGATGGGCTGATGGCAGATTCAATTTCTGGCTGCTGTGATGGGATGATTGCTTTCTCACTTGCTGGCTTCTGTGATGGAATGATTGCTGTCTTACTTTCTGGCTGCTGTGATGGGATGATGGCACTCTCACTTTCTGGCTGCTGTAATGGAATGACGACTGTCTCATTTTTGTGGCTGCTGTGATGGGATGACGGCAGTCTCATTTTCTGGCTGATGTGAGGGGATGACAGCAGTCTCACTTTCTGGTTGCTGTGGTGGGATGGCGGAAGATTCACTTAATAGCTTCTGTGATGGGATGACGGCAGTGTCACTTTCTGGCTGCTGTGATGGGATGTCTGCAGTCTAAATTTCTGGATGTTGGGATGGGATGATGGTATTCTCACTTTCTGGCTGCTGTGATGAGATGAAGGCAGTCTCACTTTCTGGCTGCTGTGATGGGATGACGGCAGTCTCACTTTCCGTCTGCTGTGATGGGATGATGGCAGTCTCACTTCGAGGCTGCTGTGATAAGATGATGGCAGTCTCACTTTCTGGCTGCTGTGATGGGATGACTGCAGTCTCACTTTCTTGCTGCTGTGATGGAATGACAATAGTCTAATTTTCTAGCTGCTGTGATGGGATGATGGAAGTCTCACTTTCTGGCTGCTGTGATGGGATGACGGCAGTCTCACTTTCTGGCTGTTGTGATGGGATGATGGCAGTCTCACTATCTGGCTGCTGTGATGGGATGACGGAAGTCACACTTTCTGGCTGCTGTGATGTTATGACGACAGTCTCATTTTCTGGCTGATTTGTTGGGATGACGGCAGTCTCACTTTCTGGCTGCTGTGATGGGCTGAAGGCAGTTTCACTTTTTGGCTGCTGTGATGGGATGACGGCAGTCTTACTTTCTGGCTGCTGTGATGTAATGACGACTGTCTCCTTTTTGTGGCTGCTGTGATGGGATGACTGCTATCTCACTTTCTGGCTGTTGTGATGGGATGACTGCTGTCTCATTTTCTGGCTGATGTGAAGGGATGACGGCAGTCTCACTTTTTGGCTGATGCGATGGGATGACAACAGTCTTACTTTCTGGCTGCTGTGATGAGATGACGGCAGTCTCACTTTCTGACTGCTGTGATGGGATGACTGCAGTCTCACTTTCTGGCTGCTGTGATGGAATGAGGACAGTCTCAATTTCTGGCTGTTGTGGTGGAATGACCAAAGTCTCACTTTCTGACTGCTGTGATGGGATGACAGCAGTCTCATTTTCTGGCTGCTGTGATGGAATGACGGCAGTCTCACTTTCTGGCTGCTGTGATGGGCTGATGGAAGTCTCACTTTCTGGCTGCTGTAATGGAATGACGACTGTCTCATTTTTCTGGCTGCTGTGATGGGATGACGGCAGTCTCATTTTCTGCCTGATGTGAGGGGATGACAGCAGTCTCACTTTCTGGCTGCTGTGGTGGGATGGCGGAAGATTCACTTAATAGCTTCTGTGATGGGATGACGGCAGTGTCACTTTCTGGCTGCTGTGATGGGATGACTGCAGTCTAAATTTCTGGCTGTTGGGATGGGATGACGGCAGTCTCCCTTTCTGGCTACTGTGATGGGATGACGGCAGTCTCACTTTCTGGCTGCTGTGATGGGATAACGATAGTCTTAATTTCTGGCTGTTGGTATGGGATGACGGCAGTCTCACTTTCTGGCTGCTGTGATGGGATGACGGCAGTCTCACTTTCCGTCTGCTGTGATGGGATGATGGCAGTCTCACTTCGAGGCTGCTGTGATGGGATGATGGCAGTCTCACTTCCTTGCTGCTGTGATGGGATGACGGTAGTCTCACTTTCTGGCTGCTGTGATGGGATGACTGCAGTCTCACTTTTTGGCTGCTTTGATGGAATGACAACAGTCTAATTTTCTAGCTGATGTGATGGGATTATGGCAGTCTCACTTTCTGTCTGCTGTGATGGGATGATGGCTGTCTCACTTTCTGGCTGCTATGATGGGAAGACTGCAGTCTCACTTTCTGGCTGCTGTGATGGGATGATGGCAGTCTCACTTTCTGGCTGTTGTGATGGGATGATGGCAGTCTCACTTTCTGGCTGCTGTGATGGGATGACTGCAGTCTCTCTATCTGGCTGCTGTGATGGGATGACGGAAGTCACACTTTCTGGCTGCTGTGATGGAATGACGACAGTCTCATTTTCTGGCTGATTTGATGGGATGACGGCAGTCTCACTTTCTGGCTGCTGTGGTAGGCTGAAGGCAGTTTCACTTTCTGGCTGCTGTGATGGGATGATTGCTGTCTTACTTTCTGGCTGCTGTGATGGGATGACGTCAGTCTCACTTTATGGCTGCTGTGATGGGCTGATGGCAGTTTCACTTTCTGGCTGCTATGATGGGATGATTGCTGTCTCACTTACTGGCTGCTGTGATGGGATGATTGCTGTCTCACTTTCTGGCTGCTGTGATGGGATGACGGCAGTCTTACTTTCTGGCTGCTGTGATGTAATGACGACTGTCTCATTTTTGTGGCTGCTGTGATGGGATGACGACAGTCTCATTTTCTGGCTGATGTGAGGGGATGACGGCAGTCTCACGTTTTGGCTGCTGTGATGAGATGACGGCAGTCTTACTTCTGGCTGCTGTGATGAGATGACGGCAGTCTCACTTTCTGACTGCTGTGATGGGATGACTGCTGTCTCACTTTCTGGCTGCTGTGATGGAATGTCTACAGTCTCAATTTCTGGCTGATGTGGTGGAATGACGAAAGTCTCACTTTCTGGCTGCTGTGATGGAATGTCGACAGTGTCAATTTCTGGCTGTTGTGGTGGAATGACGAAAGTCTCACTTTCTGGTTGCTGTGATGGAATGACGACAGTCTCACTTTCTGGCTGCTGTGATAAAATGACGACAGTTTCATTTTCTGGCTGATGTGATGGGACGACGGCACTCTCACTTTCTGGCTGCTGTGATGGGATGACAACAGTCTCATTTTCTGGCTGCTGTGATGGGATGATGGCAGTCTCACTTTCTGGCTGCTGTGAAGGGATGATGGCAGTCTCACTATCTGGCTGCTGTGATAGGATGACTGCAGTCTCCCTTTCAGACTGCTGTGATGTGATGACGGCAGTCTCATTTTCTGGCTGTTGTGAAGGGATGACTGCTATCTCACTTTCTGGCTGTTGTGATGGGATGACTGCTGTCTCACTTTCTGGCTGTTGTGATGAGATGATGGCAGTCTCACTTTCTGGCTGCTCTAGTGGGATGGCGGAAGTCTCACTTATTGGCTTCTGTGATGGGATGACGGCAGTGTCACTTTCTGGCTGCTGTGATGGGATGACTGCAGTCTCAATTTCTGGCTGCTGTGATGGAATGTCGACAGTCTCAATTTCTGGCTGCTGTGATGGGATGACGGCAGTCTCACTTTCTGGCTGCTGTGATGGGATAACGGTAGTCTTAATTTCAAGCTGTTGGGATGGGATGACGGCAGTCTCACTTTCTGGCTGCTGTGATGAGTTGAAGGCAGTCTCACTTTCTGGCTGCTGTGATGGGATGTCGGCAGTCTCACTTTTTGTCTGCTGTGATGGGATGATGGCAGTCTCACTTCCTGGCTGCTGTGATGGGATGACGGTAGTCTCACTTAATGGCTTCTGTGATGGGATGACTGCAGTCTCACTTTCTGACTGCTGTGATGGGATGACTGCAGTCTCAATTTCTGGCTGCTGTGATGGAATGTCAACAGTCTCAATTTCTGGCTGCTGTGATGGGATGACGGCAGTCTGACTTTCTGGCTGCTGTGATGGGATAACGGTAGTCTTAATTTCAAGCTGTTGGGATGGGATGACGGCAGTCTCACTTTCTGGCTGCTGTGATGGGATGTCGGCAGTCTCACTTTTTGTCTGCTGTGATGGGATGATGGCAGTCTCACTTCCTGGCTGCTGTGATGGGATGACGGTAGTCTCACTTTCTGGCTGTTGTGATGGGATGACTGCTGTCTCACTTTCTGGCTGTTGTGATAAGATGATGGCAGTCTCACTTTCTGGCTGCTCTAGTGGGATGGCGGAAGTCTCACTTAATGGCTTCTGTGATGGGATGACGGCAGTGTCACTTTCTGGCTGCTGTGATGGGATGACTGCAGTCTCAATTTCTGGCTGCTGTGATGGAATGTCGACAGTCTCAATTTCTGGCTGTTGTGATGGGATGACGGCAGTCTCACTTTCTGGCTGCTGTGATGGGATAACGGTAGTCTTAATTTCAAGCTGTTGGGATGGGATGACGGCAGTCTCACTTTCTGGCTGCTGTGATGAGTTGAAGGCAGTCTCACTTTCTGGCTGCTGTGATGGGATGTCGGCAGTCTCACTTTTTGTCTGCTGTGATGGGATGATGGCAGTCTCACTTCCTGGCTGCTGTGATGGGATGACGGTAGTCTCACTTAATGGCTTCTGTGATGGCATGACTGCAGTCTCACTTTCTGACTGCTGTGATGGGATGACTGCAGTCTCAATTTCTGGCTGCTGTGATGGAATGTCAACAGTCTCAATTTCTGGCTGCTGTGATGGGATGACGGCAGTCTGACTTTCTGGCTGCTGTGATGGGATAACGGTAGTCTTAATTTCAAGCTGTTGGGATGGGATGACGGCAGTCTCACTTTCTGGCTGCTGTGATGGGATGTCGGCAGTCTCACTTTTTGTCTGCTGTGATGGGATGATGGCAGTCTCACTTCCTGGCTGCTGTGATGGGATGACGGTAGTCTCACTTTCTGGCTGCTGTGATGGGATGACTGCAGTCTCACTTTCTGGCTGCTGTGATGGAATGACAACAGTCTAATTTTCTAGCTGATGTGATGGGATGATGGCAGTCTCACTATCTGTCTGCTGTGATGGGATGATGGCTGTCTCACTTTCTGGCTACTGTGATGGGAAGACTGCAGTCTCACTTCCTGGCTGCTGTGATGGGATGACGGTAGTCTCACTTAATGCCTTCTGTGATGGGATGACGGCAGTCTCACTTTCTGACTGCTGTGATGGGATGACTGCAGTCTCAATTTCTGGCTGCTGTGATGGAATGTCAACAGTCTCAATTTCTGGCTGCTGTGATGGGATGACGGCAGTCTGACTTTCTGGCTGCTGTGATGGGATAACGGTAGTCTTAATTTCAAGCTGTTGGGATGGGATGACGGCAGTCTCACTTTCTGGCTGCTGTGATGGGATGTCGGCAGTCTCACTTTTTGTCTGCTGTGATGGGATGATGGCAGTCTCACTTCCTGGCTGCTGTGATGGGATGACGGTAGTCTCACTTTCTGGCTGCTGTGATGGGATGACTGCAGTCTCACTTTCTGGCTGCTGTGATGGAATGACAACAGTCTAATTTTCTAGCTGATGTGATGGGATGATGGCAGTCTCACTGTCTGCTGTGATGGGATGATGGCTGTCTCACTTTCTGGCTACTATGATGGGAAGACTGCAGTCTCACTTTCTGGCTGCTATGATGGGATGACGGCAGTCTCACTTTCTGGCTGTTTTGATGGGATGATGGCAGTCTCACTTTCTGGCTGCTGTGATGGGATGACTGCAGTCTCACTATCTGGCTGCTGTGATGGGATGACGGAAGTCACACTTTCTGGCTGCTGTGATGGAATGATGACAGTCTCATTTTTTGGCTGATTTGATGGGATGACGGCAGTCTCACTTTCTGGCTGCTGTGATGGGATGATTGCTGTCTCACTTTCTGGCTGCTGTGATGGAATGACGTCAGTCTCACTTTATGGCTGCTGTGATGGGCTGATGGCAGTTTCACTTTCTGGCTGCTGTGATGGGATGATTGCTGTCTTACTTGCTGGCTGCTGTGATGAGATGATTGCTGTCTCACTTTCTGGCTGCTGTGATGGAATGACGTCAGTCTCACTTTATGGCTGCTGTCATGGGCTGATGACAGTTTCACTTTCTGGCTGCTGTGATGGGATGATTGCTGTCTTACTTGCTGGCTGCTGTGAGGGGATGACGGCAGTCTCACGTTTTGGCTGTTGTGATGGGATAACGGCAGTCTTACTTCTGGCTGCTGTGAGGAGATGACGGCAGTCTAACTTTCTGACTGCTGTGATGGAATGTCGACAGTCTCAATTTCTGGCTGTTGTGGTAGAATGACGAAAGTCTTACTTTCTGGCTACTGTGATGGATTGTCGACTTCCTCAATTTCTGGCTGTTGTAGTGGAATGACAAAAGTCTCACTTCCTGACTGCTGTGATTGGATGACGGCAGTCTCATTTTCTGGCTGTTGTGGTGGAATGACAAAAGTCTCACTTTCTGGCTGCTGTGATGGAGTGTCGACAGTCTCACTTTCTGGCTGCTGTGATAGAATGACGACAGTCTCATTTTCTGGCTGATGTGATGGGACGATGGCAGTTTCACTTTCCGTCTGCTGTGATGGGTTGATGGAAGTCTCATTTCGAGGCTGCTGTGATGGGATGATGGCAGTCTCACTTCCTGGCTGCTGTGATGGGATGACGGTAGTCTCACTTTCTGGCTGCTGTGATGGGATGACTGCAGTCTCACTTTCTGACTGCTGTGATAGGATGATGGCAGTCTCACTTTCTGGCTGCTGTGATGGGATGACGACAGTCTTATTTTCTGGCTGATGTGATGGGATGACTGCAGTCTCACTTTCTGGCTGCTGTCATGGAATGATGACAGTCTCACTTTCTGGCTGCTGTGATGGTATGATGACAGTCTCATTTTCTGTCTGATGTGATGGGATGATGGCAGTCTCACTTTCTGGCTGCTGTGAAGGGATGATGGCAGTCTCACTATCTGGCTGCTGTGATAGGATGACTGCAGTCTCCCTTTCAGACTGCTGTGATGTGATGACGGCAGTCTCATTTTCTGGCTGTTGTGAAGGGATGACTGCTATCTCACTTTCTGGCTGTTGTGATGGGATGACTGCTGTCTCACTTTCTGGCTGTTGTGATGAGATGATGGCAGTCTCACTTTCTGGCTGCTCTAGTGGGATGGCGGAAGTCTCACTTAATGGCTTCTGTGATGGGATGACGGCAGTGTCACTTTCTGGCTGCTGTGATGAGATGACTGCAGTCTCAATTTCTGGCTGCTGTGATGGAATGTCGACAGTCTCAATTTCTGGCTGCTGTGATGGGATGACGGCAGTCTCACTTTCTGGCTGCTGTGATGGGATAACGGTAGTCTTAATTTCAAGCTGTTGGGATGGGATGACGGCAGTCTCACTTTCTGGCTGCTGTGATGAGTTGAAGGCAGTCTCACTTTCTGGCTGCTGTGATGGGATGTCGGCAGTCTCACTTTTTGTCTGCTGTGATGGGATGATGGCAGTCTCACTTCCTGGCTGCTGTGATGGGATGACGGTAGTCTCACTTAATGGCTTCTGTGATGGGATGACGGCAGTCTCACTTTCTGACTGCTGTGATGGGATGACTGCAGTCTCAATTTCTGGCTGCTGTGATGGAATGTCAACAGTCTCAATTTCTGGCTGCTGTGATGGGATGACGGCAGTCTGACTTTCTGGCTGCTGTGATGGGATAACGGTAGTCTTAATTTCAAGCTGTTGGGATGGGATGACGGCAGTCTCACTTTCTGGCTGCTGTGATGGGATGTCGGCAGTCTCACTTTTTGTCTGCTGTGATGGGATGATGGCAGTCTCACTTCCTGGCTACTTCCTGGCTGCTGTGATGGGATGACGGTAGTCTCACTTTCTGGCTGCTGTGATGGGATGACTGCAGTCTCACTTTCTGGCTGCTGTGATGGAATGACAACAGTCTAATTTTCTAGCTGATGTGATGGGATGATGGCAGTCTCACTATCTGTCTGCTGTGATGGGATGATGGCTGTCTCACTTTCTGGCTACTGTGATGGGAAGACTGAAGTCTCACTTCCTGGCTGCTGTGATGGGATGACGGTAGTCTCACTTAATGGCTTCTGTGATGGGATGACGGCAGTCTCACTTTCTGACTGCTGTGATGGGATGACTGCAGTCTCAATTTCTGGCTGCTGTGATGGAATGTCAACAGTCTCAATTTCTGGCTGCTGTGATGGGATGACGGCAGTCTGACTTTCTGGCTGCTGTGATGGGATAACGGTAGTCTTAATTTCAAGCTGTTGGGATGGGATGACGGCAGTCTCACTTTCTGGCTGCTGTGATGGGATGTCGGCAGTCTCACTTTTTGTCTGCTGTGATGGGATGATGGCAGTCTCACTTCCTGGCTGCTGTGATGGGATGACGGTAGTCTCACTTTCTGGCTGCTGTGATGGGATGACTGCAGTCTCACTTTCTGGCTGCTGTGATGGAATGACAACAGTCTAATTTTCTAGCTAATGTGATGGGATGATGGCAGTCTCACTATCTGTCTGCTGTGATGGGATGATGGCTGTCTCACTTTCTGGCTACTGTGATGGGAAGACTGCAGTCTCACTTTCTGGCTGCTGTGATGGGATGACGGCAGTCTCACTTTCTGGCTGTTTTGATGGGATGATGGCAGTCTCACTTTCTGCCTGCTGTGATGGGATGACTGCAGTCTCACTATCTGGCTGCTGTGAGGGGATGACGGAAGTCACACTTTCTGGCTGCTGTGATGGAATGATGACAGTCTCATTTTTTGGCTGATTTGATGGGATGACGGCAGTCTCACTTTCTGGCTGCTGTGATGGGATGATTGCTGTCTCACTTTCTGGCTGCTGTGATGGAATGACGTCAGTCTCACTTTATGGCTGCTGTGATGGGCTGATGGCAGTTTCACTTTCTGGCTGCTGTGATGGGATGATTGCTGTCTTACTTGCTGGCTGCTGTGATGAGATGATTGCTGTCTCACTTTCTGGCTGCTGTGATGGAATGACGTCAGTCTCACTTTATGGCTGCTGTGATGGGCTGATGACAGTTTCACTTTCTGGCTGCTGTGATGGGATGATTGCTGTCTTACTTGCTGGCTGCTGTGAGGGGATGACGGCAGTCTCACTTTTTGGCTGTTGTGATGGGATAACGGCAGTCTTACTTCTGGCTGCTGTGAGGAGATGACGGCAGTCTAACTTTCTGACTGCTGTGATGGGATGACTGCTGTGATGGAATGTCGACAGTCTCAATTTCTGGCTGTTGTGGTGGAATGACAAAAGTCTCACTTTCTGGCTGCTGTGATGGAGTGTCGACAGTCTCAATTTCTGGCTGTTGTGGTGGAATGACGACAGTCTCACTTTCTGGCTGCTGTGATAGAATGACGACAGTCTCATTTTCTGGCTGATGTGATGGGACGATGGCAGTTTCACTTTCCGTCTGCTGTGATGGGATGATGGAAGTCTCACTTCGAGGATGCTGTGATGGGATGATGGCAGTCTCACTTCCTGGCTGCTGTGAAGGGATGACGGTAGTCTCACTTTATGGCTGCTGTGATGGGATGACTGCAGTCTCACTTTCTGACTGCTGTGATAGGATGATGGCAGTCTCACTTTCTGGCTGCTGTGATGGGATGACGACAGTCTTATTTTCTGGCTGATGTGATGGGATGACTGCAGTCTCACTTTCTGGCTGCTGTCATGGAATGATGACAGTCTCACTTTCTGGCTGCTGTGATGGTATGACGACAGTCTCATTTTCTGTCTGATGTGATGGGATGATGGCAGTCTCACTTTCTGGCTGCTGTGAAGGGATTACGGCAGTCTCACTTTCTGGCTGCTGTGATGGGATGACGGCAGTCTCACTTTCTGGCTGCTATTGCAAGAAGAGAATGGCACTTCCTATATATGCGTCGGACATATTGGGGTGCACTTCAGGTTCCAAAGCCAAACAGTGAGAAGTATACAAGGCACTCCCAAGATGATTTGAAGAAAAATTTATTATTGTGCGTAACAAAAACGTTTTCGGTCCTATGTGGACCTTCCTGAGTAGCACATGTGTGAGGGAACACGCTGTGTGGGCTGTCAGACGCGGAATCCACCGCTGTATTGGGGGCTGCCCCCAATAGAGCGGTGGATTCTGCGTCTGACAGCCCACACAGCATGTTCCCTCACACATGTGCTACTGAGGAAGGTCCACATAGGACCGAAAACGTTTTTGTTACACACATGAATAAATTGTTCTTCAAATCATCTTGGGAGTGCCTTGTATACTTCTCACTTTCTGGCTGCTGTTATGGGATGACTGCAGTCTAAGTTTCTGGCTGTTGGGACTGGATGACGGCAGTGTCACTTTCTGGCTGCTTTGATGGGATAACGGTAGTCTCAATTTCTAGCTGTTGGGATGGGATGACGGCAGTCTCACTTTCTGGGTGCTGTGATAGGTTGACTGCTGTCTCGCTTTCTGGCTGTTGTGATGAGATGATTGCTGTCTCACTTTCTGGCTGCTGTGATTGGATGTCGTCAGTCTCAATTTCTGGCTGCTGTGTTGGGATGGCGGCAGTCTCACTTAATGGCTTCTGTGATGGGATGACGGCAGTCTCACTTTCTGTCTACTGTGATGGGATGACGGCAGTGTCACTTTCTGGCTGCTGTGATGGGATGACGGCAGTTTCACTTTCCATCTGCTGTGATGGGATGATGGAAGTCTCATTTCGAGGCTGCTGTGATGGGATGATGGCAGTCTCACTTCCTGGCTGCTGTGATGGGATGACGGTAGTCTCACTTTCTGGCTGCTGTGATGGGATGACTGCAGTCTCACTATCTGGCTGCTGTGATGGGATGACGTAAGTCACACTTTTTGGCTGCTGTGATGGAATGACGACAGTCTCATTTTTTGGCTGATTTGATGGGATGACGGCAGTCTCACTTTCTGGCTGCCGTGATGGGCTGATGGCAGTTTCACTTTCTGGCTGCTGTGATGGGATGATTGCTGTCTCACTTTCTGCCTGCTGTGATGGGATGACGGCAGTCTCACTTTCTGGCTGCTGTGATGGGCTGTTGGCAGTTTCACTTTCTGGCTGCTGTGATGGGATAATTGCTGTCTAACTTGCTGGCTGCTGTGATAGGATGATTGCTGTCTCACTTTCTGGCTGCTGTGATGGGATGACGGCAGTCTCATTTTCTGGCTGCTGTATTGGAATGACGAGTGTCTCATTTTTGTGGCTGCTGTGATGGGATGACGGCAGTCTCATTTTCTGGCTGATGTGAGGGGATGACGGCAGTCTCTCTTTCTGGCTGCTGTGGTGGGATGGCGTAAAATTAACTTAATAGCTTCTGTGATGGGATGACGGCAGTGTCACTTTCTGGCTGCTATGATGGGATGACTGCAGTCTCATTTTCTGGCTGCTGTCATGGAATGACGACAGTCCCACTTTCTGGCTGCTGTGATAGAATGACGACAGTCTCATTTTCTGGCTGCTGTGATGGGTTGATGGCAGTCTCACTTTCTGGCTGCTGAGATGGGATGATGGCAGTCTCACTATCTGGCTGCTGTGATGGGATGACTACACTCTACCTTTCTGACTGCTGTGATGTGATGACGGCAGTCTCATTTTCTGGCTGTTGTGATGGGATGACTGCTATCTCACTTTCTGGCTGTTGTGATGTGATGACTGCTGTCTCACTTTCTGGCTGTTGTAAAGAGATGACGGCAGTGTCAATTTCTGGCTGCTGTGATGGAATGACAGCAGTCTAAATTTCTGGCAGTTGGGATTGGATGATGGCAGTCTCACTTTCTGGCTGCTGTAATGGGATGACGGCAGTCTCACTTTCTGGCTGCTGTGATGGGATAACGGTAGTCTCAATTTCGAACTGTTGAGATGGGATGACGGCAGTCTCACTTTCTGGCTGCTGTGAAGGGATGACGGCAGTCTCACTTTCCGTCTGCTGTGATGGGATGATGGCAGTCTCACCTCGACGCTGCTGTGATGGGATGATGGCAGTCTCACTTCCTGCCTGCTGTGATGGGATGATGGTAGTCTCACTTTCTGGCTGCTCTGATGGGATGACGAAAGTTTCACTTTCTGGCTGCTGTGATGGGATGACGACAGTCTTATTTTCTGGCTGATGTGATGGGATGACTGCAGTCTCACTTTCTGGCTGCTGTCATGGAATGATGACAGTCTCACTTTCTGGCTGCTGTGATGGTATGACGACAGTCTCATTTTCTGTCTGATGTGATGGGATGATGGCAGTCTCACTTTCTGGCTGCTGTGAAGGGATTACGGCAGTCTCACTTTCTGGCTGCTGTGATGGGATGACGGCAGTCTCACTTTCTGGCTGCTATTGCAAGAAGAGAATGGCACTTCCTATATATGCGTCGGACATATTGGAGTGCACTTCAGGTTCCAAAGCCAAACAGTGAGAAGTATACAAGGCACTCCCAAGATGATTTGAAGAAAAATTTATTATTGTGCGTAACAAAAACGTTTTCGGTCCTATGTGGACCTTCCTGAGTAGCACATGTGTGAGGGAACACGCTGTGTGGGCTGTCAGACGCGGAATCCACCGCTGTATTGGGGGCTGCCCCCAATAGAGCGGTGGATTCTGCGTCTGACAGCCCACACAGCATGTTCCCTCACACATGTGCTACTGAGGAAGGTCCACATAGGACCGAAAACGTTTTTGTTACACACATGAATAAATTGTTCTTCAAATCATCTTGGGAGTGCCTTGTATACTTCTCACTTTCTGGCTGCTGTTATGGGATGACTGCAGTCTAAGTTTCTGGCTGTTGGGACTGGATGACGGCAGTGTCACTTTCTGGCTGCTTTGATGGGATAACGGTAGTCTCAATTTCTAGCTGTTGGGATGGGATGACGGCAGTCTCACTTTCTGGGTGCTGTGATAGGTTGACTGCTGTCTCGCTTTCTGGCTGTTGTGATGAGATGATTGCTGTCTCACTTTCTGGCTGCTGTGATTGGATGTCGTCAGTCTCAATTTCTGGCTGCTGTGTTGGGATGGCGGCAGTCTCACTTAATGGCTTCTGTGATGGGATGACGGCAGTCTCACTTTCTGTCTACTGTGATGGGATGACGGCAGTGTAACTTTCTGGCTGCTGTGATGGGATGACGGCAGTTTCACTTTCCATCTGCTGTGATGGGATGATGGAAGTCTCATTTCGAGGCTGCTGTGATGGGATGATGGCAGTCTCACTTCCTGGCTGCTGTGATGGGATGACGGTAGTCTCACTTTCTGGCTGCTGTGATGGGATGACTGCAGTCTCACTATCTGGCTGCTGTGATGGGATGACGTAAGTCACACTTTTTGGCTGCTGTGATGGAATGACGACAGTCTCATTTTTTGGCTGATTTGATGGGATGACGGCAGTCTCACTTTCTGGCTGCCGTGATGGGCTGATGGCAGTTTCACTTTCTGGCTGCTGTGATGGGATGATTGCTGTCTCACTTTCTGCCTGCTGTGATGGGATGACGGCAGTCTCACTTTCTGGCTGCTGTGATGGGCTGTTGGCAGTTTCACTTTCTGGCTGCTGTGATGGGATAATTGCTGTCTAACTTGCTGGCTGCTGTGATAGGATGATTGCTGTCTCACTTTCTGGCTGCTGTGATGGGATGACGGCAGTCTCATTTTCTGGCTGCTGTATTGGAATGACGAGTGTCTCATTTTTGTGGCTGCTGTGATGGGATGACGGCAGTCTCATTTTCTGGCTGATGTGAGGGGATGACGGCAGTCTCTCTTTCTGGCTGCTGTGGTGGGATGGCGTAAAATTAACTTAATAGCTTCTGTGATGGGATGACGGCAGTGTCACTTTCTGGCTGCTATGATGGGATGACTGCAGTCTCATTTTCTGGCTGCTGTCATGGAATGACGACAGTCCCACTTTCTGGCTGCTGTGATAGAATGACGACAGTCTCATTTTCTGGCTGCTGTGATGGGTTGATGGCAGTCTCACTTTCTGGCTGCTGAGATGGGATGATGGCAGTCTCACTATCTGGCTGCTGTGATGGGATGACTACACTCTACCTATCTGACTGCTGTGATGTGATGACGGCAGTCTCATTTTCTGGCTGTTGTGATGGGATGACTGCTATCTCACTTTCTGGCTGTTGTGATGTGATGACTGCTGTCTCACTTTCTGGCTGTTGTAAAGAGATGACGGCAGTGTCAATTTCTGGCTGCTGTGATGGAATGACAGCAGTCTAAATTTCTGGCAGTTGGGATTGGATGATGACAGTCTCACTTTCTGGCTGCTGTAATGGGATGACGGCAGTCTCACTTTCTGGCTGCTGTGATGGGATAACGGTAGTCTCAATTTCGAACTGTTGAGATGGGATGACGGCAGTCTCACTTTCTGGCTGCTGTGAAGGGATGACGGCAGTCTCACTTTCCGTCTGCTGTGATGGGATGATGGCAGTCTCACCTCGACGCTGCTGTGATGGGATGATGGCAGTCTCACTTCCTGCCTGCTGTGATGGGATGATGGTAGTCTCACTTTCTGGCTGCTCTGATGGGATGACGAAAGTTTCACTTTCTGGCTGCTGTGATGGAATGACAACAGTCTAATTTTCTAGCTGATATGATGGGATGATGGCAGTCTCACTTTTTGTTTGCTGTGATGGGATGATGGCTGTCTCACTTTCTGGCTGCTGTGATGGGAAGACTGCAGTCTCACTTTCTGGCTGCTGTGATGGGATGACGGCAGTCTCACTTTCTGGCTGCTGTGATGGGATGACGGCAGTCTCACTTTCTGGCTGTTGTGATGGGATGATGGCAGTCTCACTTTCTGGCTGCTGTGATGGGATGACTGCAGTCTCACTATCTGGCTGCTGTGATGGGATGACGGAAGTCACACTTTCTGGCTGCTGTGATGGAATGATGACAGTCTCATTTTTTGGCTGATTTGATGGGATGACGGCAGTCTCACTTTCTGGCTGCTGTGATGGGATGATTGCTGTCTCACTTTCTGGCTGCTGTGATGGAATGACGTCAGTCTCACTTTATGGCTGCTGTGATGGGCTGATGGCAGTTTCACTTTCTGGCTGCTGTGATGGGATGATTGCTGTCTTACTTGCTGGCTGCTGTGATGAGATGATTGCTGTCTCACTTTCTGGCTGCTGTGATGGAATGACGTCAGTCTCACTTTATGGCTGCTGTGATGGGCTGATGACAGTTTCACTTTCTGGCTGCTGTGATGGGATGATTGCTGTCTTACTTGCTGGCTGCTGTGAGGGGATGACGGCAGTCTCACGTTTTGGCTGTTGTGATGGGATAACGGCAGTCTTACTTCTGGCTGCTGTGAGGAGATGACGGCAGTCTAACTTTCTGACTGCTGTGATGGGATGACTGCTGTGATGGAATGTCGACAGTCTCAATTTCTGGCTGTTGTGGTGGAATGACAAAGGTCTCACTTTCTGGCTGCTGTGATGGAGTGTCGACAGTCTCAATTTCTGGCTGTTGTGGTGGAATGACGACAGTCTCACTTTCTGGCTGCTGTGATAGAATGATGACAGTCTCATTTTCTGGCTGATGTGATGGGACGATGGCAGTTTCACTTTCCGTCTGCTGTGATGGGATGATGGAAGTCTCACTTCGAGGCTGCTGTGATGGGATGATGGCAGTCTCACTTCCTGGCTGCTGTGATGGGATGACGGTAGTCTCACTTTCTGGCTGCTGTGATGGGATGACTGCAGTCTCACTTTCTGACTGCTGTGATAGGATGATGGCAGTCTCACTTTCTGGCTGCTGTGATGGGATGACGACAGTCTTATTTTCTGGCTGATGTGATGGGATGACTTCAGTCTCACTTTTTGGCTGCTGTCATGGAATGATGACAGTCTCACTTTCTGGCTGCTGTGATGGTATGACGACAGTCTCATTTTCTGTCTGATGTGATGGGATGATGGCAGTCTCACTTTCTGGCTGCTGTGAAGGGATTACGGCAGTCTCACTTTCTGGCTGCTGTGATGGGATGACGGCAGTCTCACTTTCTGGCTGCTATTGCAAGAAGAGAATGGCACTTCCTATATATGCGTCGGACATATTGGGGTGCACTTCAGGTTCCAAAGCCAAACAGTGAGAAGTATACAAGGCACTCCCAAGATGATTTGAAGAAAAATTTATTATTGTGCGTAACAAAAACGTTTTCGGTCCTATGTGGACCTTCCTGAGTAGCACATGTGTGAGGGAACACGCTGTGTGGGCTGTCAGACGCGGAATCCACCGCTGTATTGGGGGCTGCCCCCAATACAGCGGTGGATTCTGCGTCTGACAGCCCACACAGCGTGTTCCCTCACACATGTGCTACTGAGGAAGGTCCACATAGGACCGAAAATGTTTTTGTTACACACATGAATAAATTTTTCTTCAAATCATCTTGGGAGTGCCTTGTATACTTCTCACTTTCTGGCTGCTGTTATGGGATGACTGCAGTCTAAGTTTCTGGCTGTTGGGACTGGATGACGGCAGTGTCACTTTCTGGCTGCTTTGATGGGATAACGGTAGTCTCAATTTCTAGCTGTTGGGATGGGATGACGGCAGTCTCACTTTCTGGCTGCTGTGATAGGTTGACTGCTGTCTCGCATTCTGGCTGTTGTGATGAGATGATTGCTGTCTCACTTTCTGGCTGCTGTGATTGGATGTCGTCAGTCTCAATTTCTGGCTGCTGTGTTGGGATGGCGGCAGTCTCACTTAATGGCTTATGTGATGGGATGACGGCAGTCTCACTTTCTGTCTACTGTGATGGGATGACGGCAGTGTCACTTTCTGGCTGCTGTGATGGGATGACGGCAGTTTCACTTTCCATCTGCTGTGATGGGATGATGGAAGTCTCATTTCGAGGCTGCTGTGATGGGATGATGGCAGTCTCACTTCCTGGCTGCTGTGATGGGATGACGGTAGTCTCACTTTCTGGCTGCTGTGATGGGATGACTGCAGTCTCACTATCTGGCTGCTGTGATGGGATGACGTAAGTCACACTTTTTGGCTGCTGTGATGGAATGACGACAGTCTCATTTTTTGGCTGATTTGATGGGATGACGGCAGTCTCACTTTCTGGCTGCCGTGATGGGCTGATGGCAGTTTCACTTTCTGGCTGCTGTGATGGGATGATTGCTGTCTCACTTTCTGCCTGCTGTGATGGGATGACGGCAGTCTCACTTTCTGGCTGCTGTGATGGGCTGTTGGCAGTTTCACTTTCTGGCTGCTGTGATGGGATAATTGCTGTCTAACTTGCTGGCTGCTGTGATAGGATGATTGCTGTCTCACTTTCTGGCTGCTGTGATGGGATGACGGCAGTCTCATTTTCTGGCTGCTGTATTGGAATGACGAGTGTCTCATTTTTGTGGCTGCTGTGATGGGATGACGGCAGTCTCATTTTCTGGCTGATGTGAGGGGATGACGGCAGTCTCTCTTTCTGGCTGCTGTGGTGGGATGGCGTAAAATTAACTTAATAGCTTCTGTGATGGGATGACGGCAGTGTCACTTTCTGGCTGCTATGATGGGATGACTGCAGTCTCATTTTCTGGCTGCTGTCATGGAATGACGACAGTCCCACTTTCTGGCTGCTGTGATAGAATGACGACAGTCTCATTTTCTGGCTGCTGTGATGGGTTGATGGCAGTCTCACTTTCTGGCTGCTGAGATGGGATGATGGCAGTCTCACTATCTGGCTGCTGTGATGGGATGACTACAGTCTACATTTCTGACTGCTGTGATGTGATGACGGCAGTCTCATTTTCTGGCTGTTGTGATGGGATGACTGCTATCTCACTTTCTGGCTGTTGTGATGTGATGACTGCTGTCTCACTTTCTGGCTGTTGTAATGAGATGACGGCAGTGTCAATTTCTGGCTGCTGTGATGGAATGACAGCAGTCTAAATTTCTGGCAGTTGGGATTTGATGACGGCAGTCTCACTTTCTGGCTGCTGTAATGGGATGACGGCAGTCTCACTTTCTGGCTGCTGTGATGGGATCACGGTAGTCTCAATTTCGAACTGTTGAGATGGGATGACGGCAGTCTCACTTTCTGGCTGCTGTGAAGGGATGACGGCAGTCTCACTTTCCGTCTGCTGTGATGGGATGATGGCAGTCTCACTTCGACGCTGCTGTGATGGGATGATGGCAGTCTCACTTCCTGCCTGCTGTGATGGGATGATGGTAGTCTCACTTTCTGGCTGCTCTGATGGGATGACGAAAGTTTCACTTTCTGGCTGCTGTGATGGAATGACAACAGTCTAATTTTCTAGCTGATATGATGGGATGATGGCAGTCTCACTTTTTGTTTGCTGTGATCGGATGATGGCTGTCTCACTTTCTGGATGCTGTGATGGGAAGACTGCAGTCTCACTTTCTGGCTGCTGTGATGAGATGACGGCAGTCTCACTTTATGGCTGTTGTGATGGGATGATGGCAGTCTCACTTTCTGGCTGCTGTGATGGGATGATTGCTGTCTCACTTTCTGGCTGCTGTGATGGGATGACGGTAGTCTCACTTTCTGGCTGCTGTAATGGGCTGATGGCAGTTTCACTTTCTGGCTGCTGTGATGGGATGATTGCTGTCTCACTTGCTGGCTGCTGTGATGGGATGATTGCTGTCTCACTTTCTGGCTGCTGTGATGGGATGACGGCAGTATCACTTTCTGGCTGGTGTGATGGAATGACGACTGTCTGATTTTTGTGGCTGCTGTGATGGGATGACGGCAGTCTCATTTTCTGGCTGATGTGAGGGGATGACGGCAGTCTCACTTTTTGACTGCTGTGATGGGATGATGGCAGTCTTACTCTCTGGCTGCTGTGATGAGATGACGGCAGTCTCACTTTATGACTGCTGTGATGGGATGACTGCAGTCTCACTTTCTGGCTGCTATGATGCAATGTTGACAGTCTCAATTTATGTCTGTTGTTGTGGAATGACGAAAGTCTCACTTTCTGGCCGCTGTGATGGGCAATGGAATGACGGCAGTCTTTTTTTCTGGCTGCTGTGATGGAATGACGACAGTCTCACTTTCTGGCTGCTGTGATAGAATGACGACATTCTCATTTTCTGGCTGATGTGATGGGACGACGGCACTCTCACTTTCTGGCTGCTGTGATGGGATGACAGCAGTCTCATTTTATGGCTGCTGTGATGGGATGATGGCAGTCTCACTTTCTGGCTGCTGTGATGTGATGACGGCACTCTCATTTTCTGGCTGTTGTGATAGGATTACTGCTATCTCACTTTCTGGCTGTTGTGATGGGATTACTGCTATCTCACTTTCTGGCTGTTGTGATGAGATGATGGCAGTCTCACTTTCTGGCTGCTGTGGTGGGATGGCGGAAGTCTCACTTAATGGCTTTTGTGATGGGATGACGGCCGTGTCACTTTCTGGCTGCTGTGATGGTATGACTGCAGTCTAAATTTCTGGCTGTTGGGATGGGATGACGGCAGTCTCACTTTCTGGCTGCTGTGATGGGATGACGGCAGTCTCACTTTCTGGCTGCTGTGATGGGATAATTGCTGTCTCACTTTCTGGCTGCTGTGATGGGATGACGGCAGTCACACTTTCTGGCTGCTGTGATGGGCTGATGGCAGTTTCACTTTCTAGCTGCTGTGATGGGATGATTGCTGTCTCACTTGCTGGCTGCTGTGATGGGATGAGTGCTGTTTCACTTTCTGGCTGCTGTGATGGGATGACGGAAGTCTCACTTTCTGGCTGGATTGATGGAATGACGACTGTCTCATTTTTGTGGCTGCTGTGATGGGATGACGGCAGTCTCATTTTCTGGCTGATGTGAGGGGATGACGGCAGTCTCACTTTTTGGCTGCTGTGATGGGATGACGGCAGCCTTACTTTCTGGCTGCTGTGATGAGATGACGGCAGTCTCGCATTCTGACTACTGTGATGGGATGACTGCAGTCTCAATTTCTGGCTGCTGTGATGGAATGTCGACAGTCTCAATTTCTGGCTGTTGTGGTGGAATGACAAAAGTCTCACTTTCTGGCTGCTGTGGTAGAATGACGACAATCTCATTTTCTGGCTGATGTGATGGGACGACAGCACTCTCACTTTCTGGCTGCTGTGATGGGATAACAGCAGTCCCATTTTCTGGCTGCTGTGATGAGATGATGGCAGTCTCACTTTCTGGCTGCTGTGATGGGATGATGGCAGTCTCACTATCTGGCTGCTGTAATGGGATGACTGCAGTCTCCATTTCTGACTGCTGTGATGGGATGACGGCAGTCTCATTTTCTAGCTGCTGTGATGGGATTATGGCAGTCTCACTTTCTGGCTGCTGTGATTGGATGACGTCAGTCTCACTTTCTGGCTGCTGTGTTGGGATGGCAGCAGTCTCACTTAATGGCTTCTGTGATGGGATGACGGCAGTCTCACTTTCTGTCTACTGTGATGGGATGACGGCTGTGTCACTTTCTGGCTGCTGTGTTGGGATGGCTGCAGTTTCACTTAATGGCTTCTGTGATGGGATAACGGCAGTCTCATTTTCTGGCTGCTGTGATGGAATGACGACAATCTCATTTTCTGGCTGATGTGATGGGACGACAGCACTCTCACTTTCTGGCTGCTCTGATGGGATGATAGCAGTCTCACTATCTGGCTGCTGTGATGGGATGACTGCAGTCTCCCTTTCTGACTGCTGTGATGTGATGAAGGCAGTCTCATTTTCTGGCTGTTGTGATGGGATGACTGCTATCTCACTTTCTGGCTGTTGTGATGGGATGACTGCTGTCTCACTTTCTGGCTGTTGTGATGAGATGATGGCAGTCTCACTTTCTG
The DNA here is from genome assembly GCF_048569485.1 of Anomaloglossus baeobatrachus. NCBI lineage: Eukaryota > Metazoa > Chordata > Amphibia > Anura > Aromobatidae > Anomaloglossus > Anomaloglossus baeobatrachus. Next base: position 582,708,340 of record NC_134357.1, read on the forward strand.
GCTGCTGTGGTGGGATGGCGGAAGTCTCACTTAATGGCTTCTGTGATGGGATGACTGCAATGTCACTTTCTTGCTGCTGTGATGGGATGACTGCAGTCTAAATTTCTGACTGTTGGGATGGGATGACGGCAGTCTCACTTTCTGGCTGCTGTGATGCGATGACGGCAGTCTCACTTTCTGGCTGCTGTGAAGGGATAACGGTAGTCTCAATTTCTAGCTGTTGGGATGGGATGACGGCAGTCTCACTTTCTGGCTGCTGTGATGGGATGACTGCTGTCTCGCTTTCTGGGTGTTGTGATGGGTTGACGGCAATCTCACTTTCTGTCTGCTGTGATGGGATTACGGCATTCTCACTTTTTGGCTGCTGTGATGAGTTGACGGCAGTCTCATTTTCTGTCTACTGTGGTGGGATGGCAGCAGTGTCACTTTCTGGCTGCTGTGATGGGATGACGGCAGTTTCACTTTTCATCTGCTGTGATGGGATGATGGAAGTCTCACTTCGAGGCTGCTGTGATGGGATGATGGCAGTCTCACTTCCTGGCTGCTGTGATGGGATGACGGTAGTCTCACTTTCTGGCTGCTGTGATGGGATGACTGCAGACTCAATATCTGTCTGCTGTGAAGGGATGACGTAAGTCACACTTTTTGGCTGCTGTGATGGAATGACGACAGTCTCATTTTCTGGCTGATTTAATGGGATGACGGCAGTCTCACTTTCTGGCTGCCGTGATGGGCTAATGGCAGTTTCACTTTCTCGCTGCTGTGATGGGATGATTGCTGTCTCACTTTCTGCCTGCTGTGATGGGATGACGGCAGTCTCACTTTCTGGCTGCTGTGATGGGCTGTTGGCAGTTTCACTTTCTGGTTGCTGGTATGGGATGATTGCTGTCTTACTTGCTGGCTGCTGTGATAAGATGATGGCTATCTCACTTTCTGGCTGCTGTGATGGGATGACGGCAGTCTCACTTTCTGGCTGCTGTAATGGAATGACGAGTTTCTCATTTTTGTGGCTGCTGTGATGGTATGACGGCAGTCTCATTTTCTGGCTGATATGAGGGGATGACGGCAGTCTCACTTTCTGGCGGCTGTGGTGGGATGGCGGAAGATTAACTTAATAGCTTCTGTGATGGGATGACGGCAGTGTCACTTTCTGGCTGCTATGATGGGATGACTGCAGTCTCATTTTCTGGCTGCTGTGATGGAATGACGACAGTCCCACTTTCTGGCTGCTGTGATAGAATGACGACAGTCTCATTTTCTGGCTGATGTGATGGGACGACGGCACTCTCACTTTCTGGCTGCTGTGATGGGATGACAGCAGTCTCATTTTCTGGCTGCTGTGATGGGATGATGGCAGTCTCACTTTCTGGCTGCTGAGATGGGATGATGGCAGTCTCACTATCTGGCTGCTGTGATGGGATGAATAAAGTCTCCCTTTCTGACTGCTGTGATGTGATGACGGCAGTCTCATGTTCTGGCTGTTGTTATGGGATAACTGCTATCTCACTTTCTGGCTGTTGTAATGAGATGACGGCAGTCTCACTTTCTGGCTGCTGTGGAGGGATGGCGGAATATTCACTTAATAGCTTCTGTGATGGGATGACGGCAGTGTCAATTTCTGGCTGCTGTGATGGGATAACGGTAGTCTCAATTTCAAACTGTTGAGATGGGATGACGGCAGTCTCACTTTATGGCTGCTGTGATGCAATGTCGACAGTCTCAATTTCTGACTGTTGTTGTGGAATGACGAAAGTCTCACTTTCTGGCTGCTGTGATGGGTGATGGGACGACGGCAGTCTCATTTTCTTCCTGCTGTGATGGGATGATGGCAGTCTCACTTTCTAGCTGCTGTGATGTGATGACGGCAGTCTCATTTTTTGGATGTTGTGATGGGATGACTGCTATCTCACTTTCTGGCTGTTGTGATGGGATGACTGCTGTCTCCCTTTCTGGCTGTTGTGATGGGATGATGGCAGTCTCACTTTCTGGCTGCTGTGGTGGGATGGCGGAAGTCTTACTTAATGGCTTCTGTGATGGGATGACGGCAGTGTCACTTTCTGGCTGCTGTGATGGGATGACGGCAGTCTCACTTTCTGGCTGCTGTGATGGGCTGATAGCAGTTTCACTTTCTGGCTGCTGTGATGGGATGATTGCTGTCTCCATTGCTGGCTGCTGTGATGGGATGATTGCTGTCTCACTTTCTGGCTGCTGTGATGGGATGACGGCAGTATCACTTTCTGGCTGCTGTGATGGAATGACGACTGTCTCATTTTTGTGGCTGCTGTGATGGGATGACGGCAGTCTAATTTTCTGGCTGATGTAAGGGGATGACGGCAGTCTCACTTTTTGGCTGCTGTGATGAGATGACGGCAGTCTCACTTTCTGGCTGCTGTGATGAGATGACTGCAGTCTCACTTTCTGGCTGCTGTGATGCAATGTCGACAGTCTCAATTTCTGGCTGTTGTGGAATGACGAAAGTCTCACTTTCTGGCTGCTGTGATGGGTGATGGAATGACGGCAGTCTCATTTTCTGGCTGCTGTGATGGAATGACGACAGTCTCACTTTCTGGCTGCTGTGATAGAATGACGACATTCTCATTTTCTGGCTGATGTGATGGGACGACGGCACTCTCACTTTCTGGCTGCTGTGATGGGATGACAGCAGTCTCATTTTCTTCCTGTTGTGATGGGATGATGGCAGTCTCACTTTCTAGCTGTTGTGATGGGATGACAGCAGTCTCATTTTCTTCCTGTTGTGATGGGATGACTGCTATCTCACTTTCTGGCTGTTGTGATGGGATGACGGCAGTCTCACTTTCTGGCTGCTGTGGAGGGATGGCGGAATATTCACTTAATAGCTTCTGTGATGGGATGACGGCAGTGTCAATTTCTGGCTGCTGTGATGGGATAACGGTAGTCTCAATTTCAAACTGTTGAGATGGGATGACGGCAGTCTCACTTTATGGCTGCTGTGATGCAATGTCGACAGTCTCAATTTCTGACTGTTGTTGTGGAATGACGAAAGTCTCACTTTCTGGCTGCTGTGATGGGTGATGGGACGACGGCAGTCTCATTTTCTTCCTGCTGTGATGGGATGATGGCAGTCTCACTTTCTAGCTGCTGTGATGTGATGACGGCAGTCTCATTTTTTGGATGTTGTGATGGGATGACTGCTATCTCACTTTCTGGCTGTTGTGATGGGATGACTGCTGTCTCCCTTTCTGGCTGTTGTGATGGGATGATGGCAGTCTCACTTTCTGGCTGCTGTGGTGGGATGGCGGAAGTCTTACTTAATGGCTTCTGTGATGGGATGACGGCAGTGTCACTTTCTGGCTGCTGTGATGGGATGACGGCAGTCTCACTTTCTGGCTGCTGTGATGGGCTGATAGCAGTTTCACTTTCTGGCTGCTGTGATGGGATGATTGCTGTCTCCATTGCTGGCTGCTGTGATGGGATGATTGCTGTCTCACTTTCTGGCTGCTGTGATGGGATGACGGCAGTATCACTTTCTGGCTGCTGTGATGGAATGACGACTGTCTCATTTTTGTGGCTGCTGTGATGGGATGACGGCAGTCTAATTTTCTGGCTGATGTAAGGGGATGACGGCAGTCTCACTTTTTGGCTGCTGTGATGAGATGACGGCAGTCTCACTTTCTGGCTGCTGTGATGAGATGACTGCAGTCTCACTTTCTGGCTGCTGTGATGCAATGTCGACAGTCTCAATTTCTGGCTGTTGTGGAATGACGAAAGTCTCACTTTCTGGCTGCTGTGATGGGTGATGGAATGACGGCAGTCTCATTTTCTGGCTGCTGTGATGGAATGACGACAGTCTCACTTTCTGGCTGCTGTGATAGAATGACGACATTCTCATTTTCTGGCTGATGTGATGGGACGACGGCACTCTCACTTTCTGGCTGCTGTGATGGGATGACAGCAGTCTCATTTTCTTCCTGTTGTGATGGGATGATGGCAGTCTCACTTTCTAGCTGTTGTGATGGGATGACAGCAGTCTCATTTTCTTCCTGTTGTGATGGGATGACTGCTATCTCACTTTCTGGCTGTTGTGATGGGATGACTGCTGTCTCATTTTCTGGCTGTTGTGATGGGATGATGGCAGTCTCACTTTCTGGCTACTGTGATGGGATGACTGTAGTCTAAATTTCTGGCTGTTGGGATGGGATGACGGCAGTCTCACTTTCTGGCTGCTGTGCTGCGATGACGGCAGTCTCACTTTCTGGCTGCTGTGATGGGATAACGGTAGTCTCAATTTCTAGCTATTGGGATGTGATGACGGAAGTCTCACTTTCTGGCTGCTGTGATGGGATGACTGCTGTCTCGCTTTCTGGCTGTTGTGATAGGTTGACGGCAATCTCACTTTCTGGCTGCTGTGATGGGATAATTGCTGTCTCACTTTCTGGCTGTTGTGATGGGATGACGACAGTCTCACTTTCTGGCTGCTGTGATGGGCTGATGGCAGTTTCACTTTCTAGCTGCTGTGATGGGATGATTGCTGTCTCACTTGCTGGCTGCTGTGATGGGATGATTGCTGTCTCACTTTCTGGCTGCTGTGATGGGATGACGGAAGTCTCACTTTCTGGCTGAATTGATGGAATGACGACTGTCTCATTTTTGTTCCTGCTGTGATGGGATGACGGCAGTCTCATTTTCTGGCTGATGTGAGGGGATGACGGCAGTCTCATTTTCAGGCTGCTGTGATGGGATGACGGCAGCCTTACTTTCTGGCTGCTGTGATGAGATGACGGCAGTCTCGATTTCTGACTACTGTGATGGGATGACTGCAGTCTCACTTTCTGGCTTCTGTGATGGAATGTCGACAGTCTCACTTTCTGGCTCCTGTGGTAGAATGACGACAATCTCATTTTCTGGCTGATGTGATGGGACGACAGCACTCTCACTTTCTGGCTTCTGTGATGGGATAACAGCAGTCCCATTTTCTGGCTGCTGTGATGCGATGATGGCAGTCTCACTTTCTGGCTGCTGTGATGGGATGACTGCAGTCTAAATTTCTGGCTGTTGGGATGGGATGACGGCAGTCTCACTTTCTGGCTGCTGTGATGCGATGACGGCAGTCTCACTTTCTGGCTGCTGTGATGGGATAACGGTAGTCTCAATTTCTAGCTGCTGTGATGGGATGACTGCAGTCTAAATTTCTGGCTGTAGGGATGGGATGACGGCAGTCTCACTTTCTGGCTGCTGTGATGCGATGACGGCAGTCTTACTTTCTGGCTGCTGTGATGGGATAATGGTAGTCTCAATTTCTAGCTGTAGAGATGGGATGACGGCAGTCTCACTTTCTGGCTGCTGTGGTGGGATGGCGGAAGTCTCACTTAATGGCTTCTGTGATGGGATGACGGCAATGTCACTTTCTTGCTACTGTGATGGGATGACTGCAGTCTAAATTTCTGGCTGTTGGGATGGGATGACGGCAGTCTCACTTTCTGGCTGCTGTGATGCGATGACGGCAGTCTCACTTTCTGGCTGCTGTGATGGGATAACGGTAGTCTCAGTTTCTAGCTGCTGTGATGGGATGACTGCAGTCTAAATTTCTGGCTGTAGGGATGGGATCACGGCCGTCTCCCTTTCTGGCTGCTGTGATGCGATGACGGCAGTCTCACTTTCTGGCTGCTGTGATGGGATGACTGCTGTCTTGTTTTCTGGCTGTTGTGATAGGATGACTGCTGTCTCACTTTCTGGCTGCTGTGGTGGGATGGCGGAAGTCTCACTTAATGGCTTCTGTGATGGGATGACGGCAATGTCACTTTCTTGCTGCTGTGATGGGATGACTGCAGTCTAAATTTCTGGCTGTTGGGATGGGATGACGGCAGTCTCACTTTCTGGCTGCTGTGATGCGATGACGGCAGTCTCACTTTCTGGCTGCTGTGATGGGATAACGGTAGTCTCAGTTTCTAGCTGCTGTGATGGGATGACTGCAGTCTAAATTTCTGGCTGTAGGGATGGGATGAAGGCCGTCTCACTTTCTGGCTGCTGTGATGCGATGACGGCAGTCTCACTTTCTGGCTGCTGTGATGGGATGACTGCTGTCTTGTTTTCTGGCTGTTGTGATGGGATGACTGCTGTCTCACTTTCTGGGTGTTGTGATGGGTTGACGGCAATCTCATTTTCTGGCTGCTGTGATGGGATTACGGCATTCTCACTTTTTGGCTGCTGTGATGAGATGACGGCAGTCTCATTTTCTGTCTACTGTGGTGGGATGGCAGCAGTCTCTTTTAATGGCTGCTCTGAAGGGGTGACAGCAGTCTCACTTTCTGGCTGCTGTGATCGGATGACGGCGGTCTCACTTTCTGGCTGCTGTGATGGGATGACAGCAGTCTCATTTTCTAGCTGCTGTGATGGGATTACGGCAGTCTCACTTATTGGATGACGTCAGTCTCACTTTCTGGCTGCTGTGTTGGGATGGCGGCAGTCTCAATTAAAGGCTTCTGTGATGGGATGACGGCAGTCTCACTTTCTTGTTGCTGTGATTTGATGATGGCAGTCTCATTTTCTGGCTGCTGTGATGGAATGACGACAGTCTCATTTTCTGGCTGATTTGATGGGATGACGGCAGTCTCACTTTCTGGCTGCCGTGATGGGCTAATGGCAGTTTCACTTTCTGGCTGCTGTGATGGGATGATTGCTGTCTCACTTTCTGCCTGCTGTGATGGGATGACGGCAGTCTCACTTTCTGGCTGCTGTGATGGGCTGTTGGCAGTTTCACTTTCTGGTTGCTGGTATGGGATGATTGCTGTCTTACTTGCTGGCTGCTGTGATAAGATGATGGCTATCTCACTTTCTGGCTGCTGTGATGGGATGACGGCAGTCTCACTTTCTGGCTGCTGTAATGGAATGACGAGTTTCTCATTTTTGTGGCTGCTGTGATGGGATGACGGCAGTCTCATTTTCTGGCTGATATGAGGGGATGACGGCAGTCTCACTTTCTGGCGGCTGTAATGGGATGGCGGAAGATTAACTTAATAGCTTCTGTGATGGGATGACGGCAGTGTCACTTTCTGGCTGCTATGATGGGATGACTGCAGTCTCATTTTCTGGCTGCTGTGATGGAATGACGACAGTCCCACTTTCTGGCTGCTGTGATAGAATGACGACAGTCTCATTTTCTGGCTGATGTGATGGGACGACGGCACTCTCACTTTCTGGCTGCTGTGATGGGATGACAGCAGTCTCATTTTCTGGCTGCTGTGATGGGATGATGGCAGTCTCACTTTCTGGCTGCTGAGATGGGATGATGGCAGTCTCACTATCTGGCTGCTGTGATGGGATGAATAAAGTTTCCCTTTCTGACTGCTGTGATGTGATGACGGCAGTCTCATTTTCTGGCTGTTGTTATGGGATGACTGCTATCTCACTTTCTGGCTGTTGTAATGAGATGACGGAAGTCTCACTTTCTGGCTGCTGTGGAGGGATGGCGGAATATTCACTTAATAGCTTCTGTGATGGGATGACGGCAGTGGCAATTTCTGGCTGCTGTGATGGGATAACGGTAGTCTCAATTTCAAACTGTTGAGATGGGATGACGGCAGTCTCACTTTATGGCTGCTGTGATGCAATGTCGACAGTCTCAATTTCTGACTGTTGTTGTGGAATGACGAAAGTCTCACTTTCTGGCTGCTGTGATGGGTGATGGGACGACGGCAGTCTCATTTTCTTCCTGCTGTGATGGGATGATGGCAGTCTCACTTTCTAGCTGCTGTGATGTGATGACGGCAGTCTCATTTTCTGGATGTTGTGATGGGATGACTGCTATCTCACTTTCTGGCTGTTGTGATGGGATGACTGCTGTCTCCCTTTCTGGCTGTTGTGATGGGATGATGGCAGTCTCACTTTCTGGCTGCTGTGGTGGGATGGCGGAAGTCTTACTTAATGGCTTCTGTGATGGGATGACGGCAGTGTCACTTTCTGGCTGCTGTGATGGGATGACGGCAGTCTCACTTTCTGGCTGCTGTGATGGGCTGATAGCAGTTTCACTTTCTGGCTGCTGTGATGGGATGATTGCTGTCTCCATTGCTGGCTGCTGTGATGGGATGATTGCTGTCTCACTTTCTGGCTGCTGTGATGGGATGACGGCAGTATCACTTTCTGGCTGCTGTGATGGAATGACGACTGTCTCATTTTTGTGGCTGCTGCGATGGGATGACGGCAGTCTAATTTTCTGGCTGATGTAAGGGGATGACGGCAGTCTCACTTTTTGGCTGCTGTGATGAGATGACGGCAGTCTCACTTTCTGGCTGCTTTGATGAGATGACTGCAGTCTCACTTTCTGGCTGCTGTGATGCAATGTCGACAGTCTCAATTTCTGGCTGTTGTTGTGGAATGACGAAAGTCTCACTTTCTGGCTGCTGTGATGGGTGATGGAATGACGGCAGTCTCATTTTCTGGCTGCTGTGATGGAATGACGACATTCTCATTTTCTGGCTGATGTGATGGGACGACGGCACTCTCACTTTCTGGCTGCTGTGATGGGATGACAGCAGTCTCATTTTCTTCCTGTTGTGATGGGATGATGGCAGTCTCACTTTCTAGCTGTTGTGATGGGATGACAGCAGTCTCATTTTCTTCCTGTTGTGATGGGATGACTGCTATCTCACTTTCTGGCTGTTGTGATGGGATGACTGCTGTCTCATTTTCTGGCTGTTGTGATGGGATGATGGCAGTCTCACTTTCTGGCTGCTGTGATGGGATGACTGTAGTCTAAATTTCTGGCTGTTGGGATTGGATGACGACAGTCTCACTTTTTGGCTGCTGTGCTGCGATGACGGCAGCCTCACTTTCTGGCTGCTGTGATGGGATGACTGCTGTCTCGCTTTCTGGCTGTTGTGATAGGTTGACGGCAATATCACTTTCTGGCTGCTGTGATGGGATAATTGCTGTCTCACTTTCTGGCTGTTGTGATGGGATGACGGCAGTCTCACTTTCTGGCTGCTGTGATGGGCTGATGGCAGTTTCACTTTCTAGCTGCTGTGATGGGATGATTGCTGTCTCACTTGCTGGCTGCTGTGATGGGATGATTGCTGTCTCACTTTCTGGCTGCTGTGATGGGATGACGGAAGTCTCACTTTCTGGCTGAATTGATGGAATGACGACTGTCTCATTTTTGTGGCTGCTGTGATGGGATGACGGCAGTCTCATTTTCTGGCTGATGTGAGGGGATGACGGCAGTCTCACTTTTTGGCTGCTGTGATGGGATGACGGCAGCCTTACTTTCTGGCTGCTGTGATGAGATGATGGCAGTCTCGATTTCTGACTACTGTGATGGGATGACTGCAGTCTCACTTTCTGGCTGCTGTGATGGGATAACGGTAGTCTCAATTTCTAGCTGCTGTGATGGGATGACTGCAGTCTAAATTTCTGGCTGTAGGGATGGGATGACGGCAGTCTCACTTTCTGGCTGCTGTGATGCAATGACGGCAGTCTTACTTTCTGGCTGCTGTAATGGGATAACGGTAGTCTCAATTTCTAGCTGTAGGGATGGGATGACGGTAGTCTCACTTTCTGGCTGCTGAGGTGTGATGGCGGAAGTCTCACTTAATGGCTTCTGTGATGGGATGACGGCAATGTCACTTTCTTGCTGCTGTGATGGGATGACTGCAGTCTAAATTTCTGGCTGTTGGGATGGGATGACGGCAGTCTCACTTTCTGGCTGCTGTGATGCGATGACGGCAGTCTCACTTTCTGGCTGCTGTGATGGGATAACGGTAGTCTCAGTTTCTAGCTGCTGTGATGGGATGACTGCAGTCTAAATTTCTGGCTGTAGGGATGGGATGACGGCCGTCTCACTTTCTGGCTGCTGTGATGCGATGACGGCAGTCTCACTTTCTGGCTGCTGTGATGGGATAACGGTAGTCTCAGTTTCTAGCTGCTGTGATGGGATGACTGCTGTCTTGTTTTCTGGCTGTTGTGATGGGATGACTGCTGTCTCACTTTCTGGCTGCTGTGGTGGGATGGCGGAAGTCTCACTTAATGGCTTCTGTGATGGGATGACGGCAATGTCACTTTCTTGCTGCTGTGATGGGATGACTGCAGTCTAAATTTCTGGCTGTTGGGATGGGATGACGGCAGTCTCACTTTCTGGCTGCTGTGATGTGATGACGGCAGTCTCACTTTCTGGCTGCTGTGATGGGATAACGGTAGTCTCAGTTTCTAGCTGCTGTGATGGGATGACTGCAGTCTAAATTTCTGGCTGTAGGGATGGGATGAAGGCCGTCTCACTTTCTGGCTGCTGTGATGCGATGACGGCAGTCTCACTTTCTGGCTGCTGTGATGGGATGACTGCTGTCTTGTTTTCTGGCTGTTGTGATGGGATGACTGCTGTCTCACTTTCTGGGTGTTGTGATGGGTTGACGGCAATCTCATTTTCTGGCTGCTGTGATGGGATTACGGCATTCTCACTTTTTGGCTGCTGTGATGAGATGACGGCAGTCTCATTTTCTGTCTACTGTGGTGGGATGGCAGCAGTCTCTTTTAATGGCTGCTCTGATGGGGTGACAGCAGTCTCACTTTCTGGCTGCTGTGATCGGATGACGGCGGTCTCACTTTCTGGCTGCTGTGATGGGATGACAGCAGTCTCATTTTCTAGCTGCTGTGATGGGATTACGGCAGTCTCACTTATTGGATGACGTCAGTCTCACTTTCTGGCTGCTGTGTTGGGATGGCGGCAGTCTCAATTAAAGGCTTCTGTGATGGGATGACGGCAGTCTCACTTTCTTGTTGCTGTGATTTGATGACGGCAGTCTCATTTTCTGGCTGCTGTGATGGAATGACGACAGTCTCATTTTCTGGCTGATGTGATGGGACGACGGCACTCTCACATTCTGGCTGCTGTGATGGGATGACGGCAGTCTCATTTTCTGGCTGTTGTGATAAGATGACTGCTATCTCACTTTCTGGCTGTTGTGATGGGTTGACGGCAATCTCATTTTCTGGCTGCTGTGATGGGATTACGGCATTCTCACTTTTTGGCTGCTGTGATGAGATGACGGCAGTCTCATTTTCTGTCTACTGTGGTGGGATGGCAGCAGTCTCTTTTAATGGCTGCTCTGATGGGGTGACAGCAGTCTTACTTTCTGGCTGCTGTGATCGGATGACGGTGGTCTCACTTTCTGGCTGCTGTGATGGGATGACGGCAGTCTCATTTTCTAGCTGCTGTGATGGGATTACGGCAGTCTCACTTTCTGGCTGCTGTGATTGGATGACGTCAGTCTCACTTACTGGCTGCTGTGTTGGGATGGCGGCAGTCTCACTTAAGGGCTTCTGTGATGGGATGACGGCAGTCTCACTTTCTGTCTACTGTGATGGGATCACGGCAGTGTCACTTTCTGGCTGCTGTGATGGGATGACGGCAGTTTCACATTCCGTCTGCTGTGATGTGATGATGGAAGTCTCACTTCGAGGCTGCTGTGATGGGATGACGGTAGTCTCACTTTTTGGCTGCTGTTATGGGATGACTGCAGTCTCACTTTCTGGCTGTTGTGATAGGATGATGGCAGTCCCACTTTCTGGCTGCTGTAATTTAATGACGACAGTCTCATTTTCTGGCTGATGTGATGGGATGATGGCAGTCTTACATTCTGGCTGCTGTGATGAGATGACGGCAGTCTCACTTTCTTACTGCTGTGATGGGATGACTGCAGTTTCACTTTCTGGCTGCTGAGATGGAATGTCGACAGTCTCAATTTCTGGCTGTTGTGGTGGAATGACGAAAGTCTCACTTTCTGGCTGCTGTGATGGAATGTCGACAGTCTTTATTTCTGGCTGTTGTGGTGGAATGACGAAAGTCTCACTTTCTGGTTGCTGTGATGGGATGATGGCAGTCTCATTTACTGGCTGCTGTGATAGATTGACGGCAGTCTCACTTTCTGGCTGTTGTGGTGGGATGGCGGAAGTCTCACTTAATGGCTTCTGTGATGGGATGATGGCAGTGTCCCTTTCTGGCTGCTGTGATGGGATGACTGCAGTCTAAATTTCTGGCTGTTGGGATTTGATGACGGCAGTCTCACTTCTAGGCTGCTATGATGCGATGACGGCAGTCTCACTTTCTGGCTCCTGTGATGGAATAATGGTAGGCTCAATTTTTAGCTGTTGGGATGGGATGACGGCAGTCTCACTTTCTGGCTGCTGTGATGGGATGACTGCTGTCTCACTTTCTGGGTGTTATGATGGGTTGACAGCAATCTCACTTTCTGTCTGCTGTGATGGTATTACGGCATTCTCACTTTTTGGCTGCTGTGATGAGTTGACGGCAGTCTCATTTTCTGTCTACTGTGGTGGGATGGCAGCAGTGTCACTTTCTGGCTGCTGTGATGGGATGACGGCAGTTTCACTTTCCGTCTGCTGTGATGGGATGATGGAAGTCTCACTTCGAGGCTGCTGTGATGGGATGATGGCAGTCTCACTTCCTGGCTGCTGTGATGGGATGACGGTAGTCTCACTTTCTGGCTGCTGTGATGGGATGACTGCAGTCTCAATATCTGGCTGCTGTGATGGGATGACGTAAGTCACACTTTTTGGCTGCTGTGATGGAATGACGACAGTCTCATTTTCTGGCTGATTTGATGGGATGACGGCAGTCTCACTTTCTGGCTGCCGTGATGGGCTAATGGCAGTTTCACTTTCTCGCTGCTGTGATGGGATGATTGCTGTCTCACTTTCTGCCTGCTGTGATGGGATGACGGCAGTCTCACTTTCTGGCTGCTGTGATGGGCTGTTGGCAGTTTCACTTTCTGGTTGCTGGTATGGGATGATTGCTGTCTTACTTGCTGCCTGCTGTGATAAGATGATGGCTATCTCACTTTCTGGCTGCTGTGATGGGATGACGGCAGTCTCACTTTCTGGCTGCTGTAATGGAATAACGAGTTTCTCATTTTTGTGGCTGCTGTGATGGGATGACGGCAGTCTCATTTTCTGGCTGATATGAGGGGATGACGGCAGTCTCACTTTCTGGCGGCTGTGGTGGGATGGCGGAAGATTAACTTAATAGCTTCTGTGATGGGATGACGGCAGTGTCACTTTCTGGCTGCTATGATGGGATGACTGCAGTCTCATTTTCTGGCTGCTGTGATGGAATGACGACAGTCCCACTTTCTGGCTGCTGTGATAGAATGACGACCGTCTCATTTTCTGGCTGATGTGATGGGACGACGGCACTCTCACTTTCTGGCTGCTGTGATGGGATGACAGCAGTCTCATTTTCTGGCTGCTGTGATGGGATGATGGCAGTCTCACTTTCTGGCTGCTGAGATGGGATGATGGCAGTCTCACTATCTGGCTGCTGTGATGGGATGAATAAAGTCTCCCTTTCTGACTGCTGTGATGTGATGACGGCAGTCTCATTTTCTGGCTGTTGTTATGGGATGACTGTTTTCTCACTTTCTGGCTGTTGTAATGAGATGACGGCAGTCTCTCTTTCTGGCTGCTGTGGTGGGATGGCGGAATATTCACTTAATAGCTTCTGTGATGGGATGACGGCAGTGTCACTTTCTGGCTGCTGTGATGGAATGACTGCAGTCTAAATTTCTGGCCGTTGGGATAGGATGACGGCAGTCTCACTTTCTGGCTGCTGTAATGGGATGACGGCAGTCTCACTTTCTGGCTGCTGTGATGGGATAACGGTAGTCTCAATTTCAAACTGTTGAGATGGGATGATGGCAGTCTCACTTTATGGCTGCTGTGATGCAATGTCGACAGTCTCAATTTCTGACTGTTGTTGTGGAATGACGAAAGTCTCACTTTCTGGCTGCTGTGATGGGTGATGGAATGACGGCAGTCTCATTTTCTGGCTGCTGTGATGGCATGACGACAGTCTCACTTTCTGGCTGCTGTGATAGAATGACGACATTCTCATTTTCTGGCTGATGTGATGGGACGACGGCACTCTCACTTTCTGGCTGCTGTGATGGGATGACAGCAGTCTCATTTTCTTCCTGCTGTGATGGGATGATGGCAGTCTCACTTTCTAGCTGCTGTGATGTGATGACTGCAGTCTCATTTTCTGGCTGTTGTGATGGGATGACTGCTATCTCATTTTCTGGCTGTTGTGATGGGATGACTGCTGTCTCCCTTTCTGGCTGTTGTGATGGGATGATGGCAGTCTCACTTTCTGGCTGCTGTGGTGGGATGGCGGAAGTCTTACTTAATGGCTTCTGTGATGGGATGACGGCAGTGTCACTTTCTGGCTGCTGTGATGGGATGACGGCAGTCTCACTTTCTGGCTGCTGTTATGGGCTGATAGCAGTTTCACTTTCTGGCTGCTGTGATGGGATGATTGCTGTCTCACTTGCTGGCTGCTGTGATGGGATGATTGCTGTCTCACTTTCTGGCTGCTCTGATGGGATGACGGCAGTATCACTTTCTGGCTGCTGTGATGGAATGACGACTGTCTCATTTTTGTGGCTGCTGTGATGGAATGACGGCAGTCTCATTTTCTGGCTGATGTAAGGGGATGACGGCAGTCTCACTTTTTGGCTGCTGTGATGGGATGATGGCAGTCTTACTTTCTGACTGCTGTGATGAGATGACGGCAGTCTCACTTTCTGACTGCTGTGATGGGATGACTGCAGTCTCACTTTCTGGCTGCTGTGATGCAATGTCGACAGTCTCAATTTCTGGCTGTTGTTGTGGAATGACGAAAGTCTCACTTTCTGGCTGCTGTGATGGGTGATGGAATGACGGCAGTCTCATTTTCTGGCTGCTGTGATGGAATGACGACAGTCTCACTTTCTGGCTGCTGTGATAGAATGACGACATTCTCATTTTCTGGCTGATGTGATGGGACGACGGCACTCTCACTTTCTGGCTGCTGTGATGGGATGACAGCAGTCTCATTTTCTTCCTTTTGTGATGGGATGATGGCAGTCTCACTTTCTAGCTGCTGTGATGTGATGACGGCAGTCTCATTTTCTGGCTGTTGTGATGGGATGACTGCTATCTCACTTTCTGGCTGTTGTGATGGGATGACTGCTGTCTCACTTTCTGGCTGTTGTGATGGGATGATGGCAGTCTCACTTTCTGGCTGCTGTGATGGGATGACTGCAATCTAAATTTCTGGCTGTTGGGATGGGATGACGGCAGTCTCACTTTCTGGCTGCTGTGCTGCGATGATGGCAGTCTCACTTTCTGGCTGCTGTGATGGGATAACGGTAGTCTCAATTTCTAGCTATTGGGATGTGATGACGGCAGTCTCACTTTCTGGCTGCAGTGATGGGATGACTGCTGTCTCGCTTTCTGGCTGTTGTGATAGGTTGATGGCAATCTCACTTTCTGGCTGCTGTGATGGGATGACGGCAGTCTCACTTTCTGGCTGCTGTGATGTGATAATTGCTGTCTCACTTTCTGGCTGTTGTGATGGGATGACGGCAGTCTCACTTTCTGGCTGCTGTGATGGGCTGATGGCAGTTTCACTTTCTAGCTGCTGTGATGGGATGATTGCTGTCTCACTTGCTGGCTGCTGTGATGGGATGATTGCTGTCTCACTTTCTGGCTGCTGTGATGGGATGACGGAAGTTTCACTTTCTGGCTGAATTGATGGAATGACGACTGTCTCATTTTTGTGGCTGCTGTGATGGGATGACGGCAGTCTCATTTTCTGGCTGATGTGAGGGGATGACGGCAGTCTCACTTTTTGGCTGCTGTGATGGGATGACGGCAGCCTTACTTTCTGGCTGCTGTGATGAGATGACGGCACTCTCGATTTCTGACTACTGTGATGGGATGACTGCAGTCTCACTTTCTGGCTTCTGTGATGGAATGTCGACAGTCTCAATTTCTGGCTGTTATGGTGGAATGACGAAAGTCTCACTTTCTGGCTCCTGTGGTAGAATGACGACAATTTCATTTTCTGGATGATGTGATGGGACGACAGCACTCTCACTTTCTGGCTGCTGTGATGGGATAACAGCAGTCCCATTCTCTGGCTGCTGTGATGGGATGATGGCAGTCTCACTTTCTGGCTGCTGTGATGGGATGACTGCACTCTAAATTTCTTGCTGTTGGGATGGGATGACGGCAGTCTCACTTTCTGGCTGCTGTGATGCGATGACGGCAGTCTCACTTTCTGGCTGCCTTGAAGGTATAACGGTAGTCTCAATTTCTAGCTGCTGTGATGGGATGACTGCAGTCTAAATTTCTGGCTGTAGGGATGGGATGATGGCAGTCTCACTTTCTGGCTGCTGTGATGCGATGACGGCAGTCTTACTTTCTGGCTGCTGTGATGGGATAACGGTAGTCTCAATTTCTAGCTGTAGGGATGGGATGACGGCAGTCTCACTTTCTGGCTGCTGTGGTGGGATGGCGGAAGTCTCACTTAATGGCTTCTGTGATGGGATGACGGCAATGTCACTTTCTTGCTGCTGTGATGGGATGACTCCAGTCTAAATTTCTGGCTGTTGGGATGGGATGACGGCAGTCTCACTTTCTGGCTGCTGTGATGCGATGACGGCAGTCTCACTTTCTGGCTGCTGTGATGGGATAACGGTAGTCTCAATTTCTAGCTGCTGTGATTGGATGACTGCAGTCTAAATTTCTGGCTGTAGGGATGGGATGACGGCCGTCTCACTTTCTGGCTGCTGTGATGCGATGACGGCAGTCTCACTTTCTGGCTGCTGTGATGGGATGACTGCTGTCTCGTTTTCTGACTGTTGTGATGGGATGACTGCTGTCTCACTTTCTGAGTGTTGTGATGGGTTGACAGCAATCTCACTTTCTGGCTGCTGTGATGGGATTACGGCATTCTCACTTTTTGGCTGCTGTGATGAGATGACGGCAGTCTCATTTTCTGTCTACTGTGGTGGGATGGCAGCAGTCTCTTTTAATGGCTGCTCTGATGGGGTGACAGCAGTCTCACTTTCTGGCTGCTGTGATCGGATGACGGCGGTCTCACTTTCTGGCTGCTGTGATGGGATGACAGCAGTCTCATTTTCTAGCTGCTGTGATGGGATTACGGCAGTCTCACTTATTGGATGACGTCAGTCTCACTTTCTGGCTGCTGTGTTGGGATGGTGGCAGTCTCAATTAAAGGCTTCTGTGATGGGATGACAGCAGTCTCACTTTCTGTCTACTGTGATGGGATGACGGCAGTGTCACTTTCTGGCTGCTGTGATGGGATGACGGCAGTTTCACATTCCGTCTGCTGTGATGTGATGATGGAAGTCTCACTTCGAGGCTGTTGTGATGAAATGATGGTAGTCTCACTTTTTGGCTGCTGTGATGGGATGACTGCAGTCTCACTTTCTGGCTGTTGTGATAGGATGATGGCAGTCTCACTTTTCTGGCTGCTGTAATGGAATGACGACAGTCTCATTTTCTGGCTGATGTGATGGGATGATGGCAGTCTTACTTTCTGGCTGCTGTGATGAAATGACGGCAGTCTCACTTTCTGACTGCTGTGAGGGGGTGACTGCAGTCTCACTTTTTGGCTGCTGTGATGGAATGTCGACAGTCTCAATTTCTGGCTGTTGTGGTTGAATGACGAAAGTCTCACTTTCTGGCTGCTGTGATGGAATGTCGACAGTCTTTATTTCTGGCTGTTGTGGTGGAATGACGAAAGTCTCACTTTCTGGTTGCTGTGATTTGATGACGGCAGTCTCATTTTCTGGCTTCTGTGATGGAATGACGACAGTCTCATTTTCTGGCTGATGTGATGGGACGACAGCACTCTCACATTCTGGCTGCTGTGATGGGATGACAGCAGTCTCATTTTCTGGCTGCTGTGATGGGATGATGGCAGTCTCACTATCTGGCTGCTGTGATGGGATCACTGCAGTCTCCCTTTCTGACTGCTGTGATGACGGCAGTCTCATTTTCTATCTGTTGTGATAGGATGAAGGCTATCTCACTTTCTGACTGTTGTGATGGGTTGACGGCAATCTCACTTTCTGGCTGCTGTGATGGGATTACGGCATTCTCACTTTTTGGCTGCTGTGATGAGATGACGGCAGTCTCATTTTCTGTCTACTGTGGTGGGATGGCAGCAGTCTCTTTTAATGGCTGCTCTGATGGGGTGACAGCAGTCTTACTTTCTGGCTGCTGTGATCGGATGACGGCGGTCTCACTTTCTGGCTGCTGTGATGGGATAACGGTAGTCTCAATTTCTAGCTGCTGTGATGGGATGACTGCAGTCTAAATTTCTGGCTGTAGGGATGGGATGACGGCAGTCTCACTTTCTGGCTGCTGTGATGCGATGACGGCAGTCTTACTTTCTGGCTGCTGTGATGGGATAACGGTAGTCTCAATTTCTAGCTGTAGGGATGGGATGACGGCAGTCTCACTTTCTGGCTGCTGTGGTGGGATGGCGGAAGTCTCACTTAATGGCTTCTGTGATGGGATGACGGCAATGTCACTTTCTTGCTGCTGTGATGGGATGACTCCAGTCTAAATTTCTGGCTGTTGGGATGGGATGACGGCAGTCTCACTTTCTGGCTGCTGTGATGCGATGACGGCAGTCTCACTTTCTGGCTGCTGTGATGGGATAACGGTAGTCTCAATTTCTAGCTGCTGTGATTGGATGACTGCAGTCTAAATTTCTGGCTGTAGGGATGGGATGACGGCCGTCTCACTTTCTGGCTGCTGTGATGCGATGACGGCAGTCTCACTTTCTGGCTGCTGTGATGGGATGACTGCTGTCTCGTTTTCTGGCTGTTGTGATGGGATGACTGCTGTCTCACTTTCTGAGTGTTGTGATGGGTTGACGGCAATCTCACTTTCTGGCTGCTGTGATGGGATTACGGCATTCTCACTTTTTGGCTGCTGTGATGAGATGACGGCAGTCTCATTTTCAGTCTACTGTGGTGGGATGGCAGCAGTCTCTTTTAATGGCTGCTCTGATGGGGTGACAGCAGTCTCACTTTCTGGCTGCTGTGATCGGATGACGGCGGTCTCACTTTCTGGCTGCTGTGATGGGATGACAGCAGTCTCATTTTCTAGCTGCTGTGATGGGATTACGGCAGTCTCACTTATTGGATGACGTCAGTCTCACTTTCTGGCTGCTGTGTTGGGATGGCGGCAGTCTCAATTAAAGGCTTCTGTGATGGGATGACGGCAGTCTCACTGTCTGTCTACTGTGATGGGATGACGGCAGTGTCACTTTCTGGCTGCTGTGATGGGATGACGGCAGTTTCACATTCCGTCTGCTGTGATATGATGATGGAAGTCTCACTTCGAGGCTGCTGTGATGAAATGACGGTAGTCTCACTTTTTGGCTGCTGTGATGGGATGACTGCAGTCTCACTTTCTGGCTGTTGTGATAGGATGATGGCAGTCTCACTTTTCTGGCTGCTGTAATGGAATGACGGCAGTCTCATTTTCTGGCTGATGTGATGGGATGATGGCAGTCTTACTTTCTGGCTGCTGTGATGAAATGACGGCAGTCTCACTTTCTGACTGCTGTGAGGGGGTGACTGCAGTCTCACTTTTTGGCTGCTGTGATGGAATGTCGACAGTCTCAATTTCTGGCTGTTGTGGTTGAATGACGAAAGTCTCACTTTCTGGCTGCTGTGATGGAATGTCGACAGTCTTTATTTCTGGCTGTTGTGGTGGAATGACGAAAGTCTCACTTTCTGGTTGCTGTGATTTGATGACGGCAGTCTCATTTTCTGGCTTCTGTGATGGAATGACGACAGTCTCATTTTCTGGCTGATGTGATGGGACGACGGCACTCTCACATTCTGGCTGCTGTGATGGGATGACAGCAGTCTCATTTTCTGGCTGCTGTGATGGGATGATGGCAGTCTCACTATCTGGCTGCTGTGATGGGATCACTGCAGTCTCCCTTTCTGACTGCTGTGATGACGGCAGTCTCATTTTCTGGCTGTTGTGATGGGATGACTGCTATCTCACTTTCTGACTGTTGTGATGGGTTGACGGCAATCTCACTTTCTGGCTGCTGTGATGGGATTACGGCATTCTCACTTTTTGGCTGCTGTGATGAGATGACGGCAGTCTCATTTTCTGTCTACTGTGGTGGGATGGCAGCAGTCTCTTTTAATGGCTGCTCTGATGGGGTGACAGCAGTCTTACTTTCTGGCTGCTGTGATCGGATGACGGCGGTCTCACTTTCTGGCTGCTGTGATGGGATTACGGCAGTCTCACTTTCTGGCTGCTGTGTTGTGATGGCGGCAGTCTCACTTAATGGCTTCTGTGATGGGATGACGGCAGTCTCACTTTCTGTCTACTGTGATGGGATGACGGCAGTGTCACTTTCTGGCTGCTGTGATGGGATGACGGCAGTTTCACATTCCGTCTGCTGTGATGTGATGATGGAAGTCTCACTTCGAGGCTGCTGTGATGTCATGACGGTAGTCTCACTTTTTGGCTGCTGTGATGGGATGACTGCAGTCTCACTTTCTGACTGTTGTGATAGGATGATGGCAGTCTCACTTTCTGGCTGCTGTAATTTAATGACGACAGTCTCATTTTCTGGCTGATGTGATGGGATGATGGCAGTCTTACATTCTGGCTGCTGTGATGAGATGACGGCAGTCTCACTTTCTTACTGCTGTGATGGGATGACTGCAGTTTCACTTTCTGGCTGCTGTGATGGAATGTCGACAGTCTCAATTTCTGGCTGTTGTGGTGGAATGACGAAAGTCTCACTTTCTGGCTGCTGTGATGGAATGTCGACAGTCTTTATTTCTGGCTGTTGTGGTGGAATGACGAAAATCTCACTTTCTGGTTGCTGTGATGGGATGACGGCAGTCTCATTTACTGGCTGCTGTGATAGAATGACGGCAGTCTCACTTTCTGGCTGTTGTGGTGGGATGGCGGAAGTCTCACTTAATGGCTTCTGTGATGGGATGATGGCAGTGTCCCTTTCTGGCTGTTGGGATTTGATGACGGCAGTCTCACTTTTAGGCTGCTGTGATGCGATGACGGCAGTCTCACTTTCTGGCTCCTGTGATGGAATAACGGTAGGCTCAATTTTTAGCTGTTGGAATGGGATGACGGCAGTCTCACTTTCTGGCTGCTGTCATGGGATGACTGCTGTCTCGCTTTCTGGCTGTTGTGATGGGATGACTGCTGTCCCACTTTCTCGGTGTTGTGATGGGTTGATGGCAATCTCACTTTCTGGCTGCTGTGATAGGATTACGGCATTCTCCCTTTTTGGCTGCTGTGATGAGATGACGGCAGTCTCCCTTTCTGTCTACTGTGGTGGGATAGCAGCAGTCTCTTTTAAAGGCTGCTCTGATGGGGTGACAGCAGTCTCACTTTCTGGCTGCTGTGATCGAATTACGGCGGTCTCACTTTCTGGCTGCTGTGATGGGATGACGGCAGTCTCATTTTCTAGCTGCTGTGATGGGATTACAGCAGTCTCACTTTTTGGCTGCTGTGATTGGATGACGTCAGTCTCACTTTCTGGCTGCTGTGTTGGGATGACGGCAGTCTCACTTAATGGCTTCTGTGATGGGATGACGGCAGTCTCACTTTCTGTCTACTGTGATGAGATGACGGTAGTGTCACTTTCTGGCTGCTGTGATGGCATGACGGCAGTTTCACTTTCCATCTGCTGTGATGGGATGATGGAAGTCTCATTTCGATTCTGCTGTGATGCGATCATGGCAGTCTCACTTCCTGGCTGCTTTGATGGGATGACGGTAGTCTCACTTTCTGGCTACTGTGATAGGATGATGGCAGTCTCACCTTCTGGCTGCTGTGATGGAAAGGCAACAGTCTTATTTTCTGGCTGATGTGATGGGATGACTGCAGTCTCACTTTCTGGCTGCTGTAATGGAATGACGACAGTCTCACTTTCTGGCTGCTGTGATGGGATGACGACAGTCTCATTTTCTGGCTGATGTGATGGGATGATGGCAAACTCACTTTCTGGCTGCTGTGATGGGATGACGTAAGTTGCACTTTCTGGCTGCTGTGTTGGGATGGCGGCAGTCTCACTTAATGGCTTCTGTGATGGGATGACGGCTGTCTCACTTTCTGTCTACTGTGATGGGATGACGGTAGTGTCACTTTCTGGCTGCTGTGATGGGATGACGGCAGTTTCACTTTCCATCTGCTGTGACGGGATGATGGAAGTCTCACTTCGATTCTGCTGTGATGGGATCATGGCAGTCTCACTTCCTGGCTGCTTTGATGGGATGACGGTAGTCTCACTTTCTGGCTGCTGTGATAGGATGATGGCAGTCTCACCTTCTGGCTGCTGTGATGGAATGATAACAGTGTCACTTTCTGGCTGCTGTAATGGAATAACGAGTTTCTCATTTTTGTGGCTGCTGTGATGGGATGACGACAGTCTCATTTTCTGGCTGATGTGATGGAATGTTGCCAGTCTCACTTTCTGGCTGCTGTGATTGAATGACGACAGTCTAGATTTCTGGCTGATTTGATGGGATGAAGGCAGTCTCACTTTCTGGCTGCTGTGATGGGCTGATGGCAGTTTCACTTTCTGTGTGCTGTGATGGCATGATGGCTGTCTCACTTTCTGGCTGCTGTGATGGGATGACGGCAGTATCACTTTCTGGCTGCTGTGATGGAATGACGACTGTCTCATTTTTGTGGCTGCTGTGATGGGATGACGGCAGTCTCATTTTCTGGCTGACGTGAAGGGATTACTGCAGTCACACTTTCTGACTGCTGTGATGGAATGTCGACAGTCTCAATTTCTGGCTGTTGTGGTGGACTGACTGCAGTCTCACTTTCTGGCTGCTGTGATGGAATGTCAACAGTCTGAATTTCTGGCTGTTGTGGTGGACTGAAGAAAGCCTTCCTTTCTGGCTGCTGTGATGGGATGACGGCAGTCTCATTTTCTGGCTGCTGTGATGGAAGGACGACAGTCTCACTTTCTGGCTGCTGTGATAGAATGACGACAGTCTCATTTTCTGGCTGATGTGATGCGACGATGGCACTCTCACTTTCTGGCTGCTGTGATGGGATGACAGCAGTCTCATTTTCTGGCTGCTGTGATGGGTTGATGGCAGTCTCATTTTCTGGTTGATGTGATGGAATGACGGCATTTTCACTATCTGGCTGCTGTGATGGGTTGACTGCAGTCTCCTTTTCTGAATGCTGTGATGGGATCACGGCAGTCTCATTTTCTGGCTTTTGTGATGGGATGACTGCTATCTCACTTTCTGGCTGTTGTGATGGGATGACTGCTGTCTCACTTCCTGGCTGTTGTGATGAGGTGATGGCAGTCTCACTTTCTGGCTGCTGTGGTGGGATGGCGGAAGTCTCACTTAATGGCTTCTTTGATGGGATGACGGCAGCGTCACTTTCTGGCTGCTGTGATGGGATGACTACAGTATAAATTTCTGGCTGTTGGGATGGGATGATGGCAGTCTCACTTTCTGGCTGCTGTGATGGGATCACGGCAGTCTCACTTTCTGGCTGCTGTGATGGGATAACAGTAGTCTCAATTTCAAGCTGTTGGGATGGGATGACGGCAGTCTCACTTTCTGGCTACTGTGATGGGATGACTGCTGTCTCACTTTCTGGCTGCTGTGATGGGATGACCGCAGTCTTTCTTTCAGGCTGCTGTGATGGGATGATGGCAGTCTCACTCCCTGGCTGCTGTGATGGGATTATGCCATTCTCACTTTCTGGCTGCTGTGAAGGGATGACTGCAGTCTCACTTTCTGGCTTCTGTGATGGAATGATGACAGTCTAATTTTCTAGCTGATGTGATGATGGCTGTCTTACTTTCTGGCTGCTGTGATGGGATAATGGCTGTCTCATTTTCTGGCTGCTGTGATGGGATGATGGCAGTCTAACTTTCTGGCTGCCGTGATGGGATGACGGCAGTCTCACTTTCTGGCTGCTGTGATGGGATAACGGTAGTCTCAATTTGAAGCTGTTGGGATGGGATGACGGCAGTCTCACTTTCTGGCTTCTGTGATAGGATTACTGCTGTCTCACTTGCTAAGTGTTGTGATGGGGTGACTGCTGTCTCACTTTCTGGCTGCTGTGATGGGATGACGGCAGTCTTTCTTTCAGGCTGCTGTGATGGGATGATGGCAGTCTCACTCCCTGGCTGCTGTGATGGGATTATGGCATTCTCACTTTTTGACTGTTGTGATGAGATGACGGCAGTCTCACTTTCGTTTCACTGTGGTGGGATGGCAGCAGTCTCTTTTAATGGCTGCTCTGATGGGGTGACAGCAGTCTCACTTTCTGTCTGCTGTGATGGGATGACGGCAGTCTCATTTTCTGCTGCTGTGATGGGAATACGGCAGTCTCACTTTCTATCTGCTGTGATTGGATGACGTTAGTCTCATTTTCTGGCTGCTGTGTTGGGATGGCGGCAGTCTCACTTAATGGCTTCTTTGATGGGATGACGGCAGTCTCCCTTTCTGTCTACTGTGATGGGATGACGGCAGTGTCACTTTCTGGCTGCCGTGATGGGATGACGGCAGTCTCACTTTCCGTCTGCTGTGATGGGATGATGGCAGTCTCACTTCGAGGCTGCTGTGATGGGATGATGTTAGTCTTACTTCTTGGCTGCTGTGATGGGATGATGGTAGTCTCACTTTCTGGCTGCTGTGATGGGATGACGACAGTCTAATTTTCTAGCTGATGTGATGGGATGATGGCTGTCTCACTTTCTGTCTGCTGAGATGGGATGACGGCAGTCTCACTTTCTGGCTGCTGTGATGGGATGAATGCAGTCTCACTTTCTGGCTTCTGTGATGGGATGACGGCAGTCTCACTTTCTGACTGAAGTGATGCAATGACGACAGTCTAAGTTTTGTGGCTGCTGTAATGGAATGACGACAGTCTCGTTTTCTACCATATGTGAGGGGATCACGGCAGTCTCACTTTTTGGCTGCTGTGATGTGATGACGGCAGTCTCACTTTCTGGCTGCTGTGATGGGATGACTGCAGTCTCACTTTCTGGCTGCTGTGATGGGATAACGGTAGTCTCAATTTCAAGCTGTTGGGATGGGATGACGGCAGTCTCACTTTCTGGCTTCTGTGATGGGATGACTGCTGTCTCACTTGCTAAGTGTTGTGATGGGGTGACTGCTGTCTCACTTTCTGGCTGCTGTGATGGGATGACGGCAGTCTTTCTTTCAGGCTGCTGTGATGGGATGATGGCAGTCTCACTCCCTGGCTGCTGTGATGGGATTATGGCATTCTCACTTTTTGACTGTTGTGATGAGATGACAGCAGTCTCAATTTCGTTCTACTGTGGTGGGATGGCAGCAGTCTCTTTTAATGGCTGCTCTGATGGGGTGACAGCAGTCTCACTTTCTGTCTGCTGTGATCGGATGACGGCGGTCTCACTTTCTGGCTGCTGTGATGGGATGACGGCAGTCTCATTTTCTAGCTGCTGTGATGGGAGTACGGCAGTCTAACTTTCTATCTGCTGTGATTGGATGACGTTGGTCTCATTTTCTGGCTGCTGTGTTGGGATGGCGGCAGTCTCACTTAATGGCTTCTTTGATGGGATGACGGCAGTCTCACTTTCTGTCTACTGTGATGGGATGACGGCAGTGTCACTTTCTGGCTGCCGTGATGGGATGACGGCAGTCTCACTTTCCGTCTGCTGTGATGGGATGACGGCATTCTCACTTCGAGGCTGCTGTGATAGGATGATGTTAGTCTCACTTCTTGGCTGCTGTGATGGGATGACGGTAGTCTCACTTTCTGGCTGCTGTGATGGGTTGATGGCTGTCTCACTTTCTGGCTACTGTGATGGTAAGACTGCAGTCTCACTTTCTGGCTGCTGAGATGGGATGACGGCAGTCTCACTTTCTGGCTGCTTTGATGGGATGAATGCAGTCTCACTTTCTGGCTTCTGTGATGGGATGACGGCAGTCTCACTTTCTGACTGAAGTGATGCAATGACGTCAGTCTAATTTTTGTGGCTGCTGTGATGTAATGACAAAAGTCTCGTTTTCTACCTTATGTGAGGGGATCACGGCAGTCTCACTTTTTGGCTGCTGTGATGTGATGACGGCAGTCTCACTTTCTGGCTGCTGTGATGGAATAACGGCAGTCTCACTTTCTGGCTGCTGTGATGCAATGACGACAATCTCATTTTTGTGGTTGCTGTAATGGAATGACGACAGTCTCATTTTCTGCCTGATGTGAGGGGATGGCGGCAGTCTCACTTTCTGGCAGCTGTGATGGGATGACGGCAGTCTCACTTTCTAGCTGCTGTGATGGGATGAAGACAGTCTCACTTTCTGGCTGCTGTGATGGGATGATGGCAGTCTCACTTTCTGGCTGCTGTGATGGGATAACGGTAGTCTCAATTTCAAGCTGTTGAGATGGGATGACGGCAGTCTCACTTTCTGGCTACTGTGATGGGATGACTGCTGTCTCACTTTCTAAGTGTTGTGATGGGATGACTGCTGTCTCACTTTCTGGCTGCTGTGATGGGATGACGGCAGTCTTTCTTTCAGGCTGCTGTGATGGGATGATGGCAGTCTCACTCCCTGGCTGCTGTGATGGGATTATGGCATTCTCACTTTCTGGCTGCTGTTATGGAATGACGACAGTCTAATTTTCTAGCTGATGTGATGGGATGATGGCTGTCTCACTTTCTGGCTGCTGTGATGGGATAATGGCTGTCTCATTTTCTGGCTGCCGTGATGGGATGATGGCAGTCTCACTTTCTGGCTGCTGTGATGGGATAACGGTAGTCTCAATTTCAAGCTGTTGGGATGGGATGATGGCAGTCTCACTTCGAGGCTACTGTGATGGGATGACTGCTGTCTCACTTTCTAAGTGTTATGATGGGGTGACTGCTGTCTCACTTTCTGGCTGCTGTGATGGGATTATTGCATTCTCACTTTTTGACTGTTGTGATGAGATGACGGCAGTCTCACTTTCGTTCTACTGTGGTGGGATGGCAGCAGTCTTTTTTAATGGCTGCTCTGATGGCGTGACAGCAGTCTCACTTTCTGTCTGCTGTGATCGGATGACGGCGTTCTCACTTTCTGGCTGCTGTGATGGGATGACGGCAGTCTCATTTTCTAGCTGCTGTGATGGGAACACGGCAGTCTCACTTTCTATCTGCTGTGATTGGATGACGTTAGTCTCATTTTCTGGCTGCTGTGTTGGGATAACGGCAGTCTCACTCAATGGCTTCTTTGATTTGATGAAGGCAGTCTCACTTTCTTTCTACTGTGATGGGATAACGGCAGTGTCACTTTCTGGCTGCCGTGATGGGATGACGGCAGTCTCACTTTCCGTCTGCTGTGATGGGATGATGGCAGTCTCACTTCGAGCTGCTGTGATGGGATGACGGTAGTCTCACTTTCTGGCTGCTGTGATGGATTGACGACAGTCTAATTTTCTAGCTGATGTGATGGGATGATGGCTGTCTCACTTTTTGTATGCTGTGATGGGATGATGGCTGTCTCACTTTCTGGCTACTGTGATAAGAAGACTGCAGTCTCACTTTCTGGCTGCTGAGATGGGATGACGGCAGTCTCACTTTCTGGCTGCTGTGATGGGATGAATGCAGTCTCACTTTCTGGCTTCTGTGATGGGATGACGGCAGTCTCACTTTCTGACTTAAGTGGTGCAATGAAGACAGTCTAATTTTTGTGGCTGCTGTGATGGAATGAATACAGTCTCGTTTTCTACCTTATGTGAGGGGATCACGGCAGTCTTACTTTTTGGCTGCTGTGATGTGATGATGGCAGTCTCACTTTCTGGCTGCTGTGATGGGATGACTGCAGTCTCACTTTCTGGATGCTGTGATGGGATCACGGCAGTCTCACTTTCTGGCTGCTGTGATGCAATGACGACAGTCTCATTTTTGTGGTTGCTGTAATGGAATGACGACAGTCTCATTTTCTGCCTGATGTGAGGGGATGGCGGCAGTCTCACTTTCTGGCAGCTGTGATGGGATGACGGCAGTCTCACTTTCTGGCTGCTGTGATGGGATGAAGACAGTCTCACTTTCTGGCTGCTGTGATGGAATGACTGCAGTCTCACTTTCTGTTTGCTGTGATGGGATGACGGCATTTTCTCTTTCTGGCTGCTGTGATGGGATGAATGCAGTCTCACTTTCTGGCTGCTGTGATGGGATGACGGCAGTCTCACTTTCTGGCTGCTGTGATGCAATGACGACAGTCTCATTTTTGTGGCTGCTGTGATGGAATGACGACAGTCTCGTTTTCTACCTCATGTGAGGGTATCACGGCAGTCTTACTTTTTGGCTGCTGTGATGTGATGATGGCAGTCTTACTTTCTGGCTGCTGTGATGGGATGACGGCAGTCTCACTTTCTGGCTGCTGTGATGGAATGACAGCAGTCTCACTTTCCGGCTGCTGTGATGGGATGACGACAGTCTCATTTTATGGCTGATGTGATGGGATGACAGCAGTCTCACTTTCTGGCTGCTGTGACGGGATGACAGCAGTCTCACTTTCCGGCTGCTGTGATGGGATGATGGCAGTCTCACTTTCTGGCTGCTGTGATGGGATGACAGCAGACTCCCTTTCTGGCTGCTGTGATGGGATGACGGCAGACTCACTTTCTGGTTGCTGTAATGGGCTAACGGCAGTCTCACTTTCTGGCTGCTGTGATGGGATGATTGCTGTCTAACTTTCTAGCTGCTGTGATGGGATGACTGCAGTCTCACATTTTGGCTGATTTGATGGGATGATGGGAGTCTCACTTTCTAGCTAATGTGATGGGATGACGGCAGTCACACTTTCTGGCTACTGTGATGGGATCACGGCAGTCTCACTTTCTGGCTGCTGTGATGAAATGACGACAGTCTCATTTTTGTGGATGCTGTAATGAAATGACAACAGTCTCATTTTCTGCCTGATGTGAGGGGTTGACGGCAGTCTCACTTTTTGGCTGCTGTGATGGGATGATGGCAGTCTCAGTTTCTGATTGCTGTGATGGAATGATGGCAGTCTTACTTTCTGGCTGCTGTGATGGGATGACTGCAGTCTCACTTTCTGTTTGCTGTGATGGGATGACGGCATTTTCTCTTTCTGGCTGCTGTGATGGGATGAATGCAGTCTCACTTTCTGGCTGTTGTGATGGGATGACGGCAGTCTCACTTTCTGGCTGCTGTGATGCAATGACAACAGTCTCATTTTTGTGGTTGCTGTAATGGAATAACGAGAGTCTCATTTTCTGCCTGATGTGAGGGGATGGCGGCAGTCTCACTTTCTGGCAGCTGTGATGAGATGACGGCAGTCTCACTTTCTGGCTGCTGTGATGGGATGAAGACAGTCTCACTTTCTGGCTGCTGTGATGGGATGACTGCAGTCTCACTTTCTGTTTGCTGTGATGGGATGACGGCATTTTCTCTTTCTGGCTGCTGTGATGGGATGAATGCAGTCTCACTTTCTGGCTGCTGTGATGGGATGACGGCAGTCTCACTTTCTGGCTGCTGTGATGCAATGACGACAGTCTCATTTTTGTGGCTGCTGTGATGGAATGACGACAGTCTCGTTTTCTACCTCATGTGAGGGTATCACGGCAGTCTTAGTTTTTGGCTGCTGTGATGTGATGATGGCAGTCTTACTTTCTGGCTGCTGTGATGGGATGACAGCAGTCTCACTTTCTGGCTGCTGTGATGGGATGACAGCAGTTTCACTTTCCGGCTGCTGTGATGGGATGATGGCAGTCTCACTTTCTGGCTGCTGTGATGGGATGACGACAGTCTCATTTTATGGCTGATATGATGGGATGACAGCAGTCTCACTTTCTGGCTGCTGTGATGGGATGACGACAGTCTCACTTTCTGGCTGCTGTGATGGGCAGCATGGGGGATGGAGCACGATGGGGAGTGTGCAGCATGGGGGATGGAGCACGATGGGGAGTGCGCAGCATGGGGGATGGAGCACGTTTGGGAGTGCGCAGCATGGAGGATGGAGCACGATGGGGAATGCGCAGCATGGGGGATGGAGCACGATGGGGGGTGCGCAGCATGGGGGATGGAGCACGATGGGGGGTGCGCAGCATGGGGGATGGAGCACTTTTGGGAGTGCGCAGCTTGGGGGATAGAGCACGATGGGGAGTGCGCAGCATGGGGGATGGAGCACGATGGGGAGTGCGCAGCATGGGGGATGGAGCACGTTTGGGAGTGCGCAGCATGGGGGATGGAGCACGATGGGGAATGCGCAGCATGGGGGATGGAGCACGATGGGGAGTACACAGCATGGGGGATGGAGCACGATGGGGAGTATGCAGCATGGGGGATGGAGCACAATGGGGAGTGGGGATGGAGCACAATGGTGGGTGCGCAGCATGGGGTATGGAGCACGATGGGGGGTGCGCAGCATGGGGGATGG
This sequence comes from Anomaloglossus baeobatrachus, assembly GCF_048569485.1. Lineage (NCBI taxonomy): Eukaryota > Metazoa > Chordata > Amphibia > Anura > Aromobatidae > Anomaloglossus > Anomaloglossus baeobatrachus. The sequence goes on from NC_134357.1 coordinate 582,738,591, forward strand.
AGCACGATGGGGGGTGCACACCTCCCCCCAAAACACACACACACTGCCACACACGCACTGCACAACACACCACACACACACTGGGAACCACAAACACTGCCCTACACAGACACCCACACACACAGACAATGCCGCACACACACAACACCGAACACACAAACACCGCAGCACACACAAATATACGCACATACCGCACAACACACACATTGCACAAAACATACCTCCCCCCAAAACACACACACCCCACACACACACAAACTGCGCAACACACATACACAACGATACAGACACACAGCGCTCCACAAATAACGACACACAACGCAACACCCAAACAAAACCGCTCTCACCCCCTGCCACACCCAGACAACACCCAGAACATGTACAGCCCCTACACAAACACTTGGTAACTACACACAACAACATCTATATATATTTATAACAAAAATCATACATTAACTACACAATACGTAAATTCTAGAATACCCGATGCGTAGAATCGGGCCACCTTCTAGTCTATATATATAATTGCCTTATTCTGTCTGTCTGTCTTGCTCCAAAATTGTGTCACCGTGACAGTGTCACTGTGACAGTGTCGTTAGCGTGACAACTGTCGGATTGGCCGCTGGGCTCGGCCTGGCCCCACCCCCCGCATGGATTAGCCACTCGCCCCGGCCCTCCGCACGCATTGCCCGCTCCAGCGTACACTGGCTCCCGGTACACATGTGCAGGGAGCCGGCATACGCTGATGCCTCGCCCGCTAGCTCCCGCCACACGTTGGCACACTCGGCCCCGCCCCCGGCGGACATAACCTTGCGATGCTGGGATCGTGACGGAGCCGGTGTACGCTGGTAACCATGATACACATCGCGTAACTATAGGAAGTGCTTCCCTTAGTTACCCGATGTGTATCATGGTTACCAGTGAACACCGGCTCCCTATACACATGTGCAGGGAGCCGGCATACGCTGCGGTCAATAATGAAGTGTCATGCAGCGGTGAAAGAGTTAAAGACACTGCTAGACACTTCATTATAGGCAGCGGGCACCCCCAAAAGAGAGAAGACAGAAGAAAGAAGACCCCGCAGTCATACTCACCAGACGCCGACCGGGAGCAGGTGAGCGCATCAAGGTCCTTCAGCGGTGGAACACACACACACACACACACATACACACACACACATCAGATCACACTCACATCAGATCACACTCACTCACTCTCACACACACATCAGATCGCATCCACACACTCACAACATCCAGTGATATCGCTTACTTCTTGGCGGCGATACTGTTCGTGCAGTGACCTTCCAGGACCTGCCGGAGGATCCCATGGCCAAAAGCATGTGGTATCTCCAGATGTTGTGAGTGTGTGAGCGTGTATGTGCGACATCGTCAGTGTGTGTATGCGATCGGATGTGTGCGTGTATGCGATCGGATGTGTGCGTGTATGCGATCGGATGTGTGCGTGTGTTCTGATGTGTAAGTTACGCAATCGGATCTGTGAGTGTCGGCAGAAGGCAGAGGAGCACGGCGTGCAGCACAGCTGCTGGGACCGCCCACCGGAGGACACGGAGAAGTGGGGTGTGAGTGTATGCGATTAGATGTGTGCGTGTATACTGTCTGATGTGTGACTGTGGAGCAAGATGGGGAGCGCGCAGCATAGGGGATGGAGCACGATGGAGGGTGCGCAGCATGGGGGATGGAGCACGATGGGGGGTGCGCAGCATGGGGGATGGAGCACGATGGGGGGTGCGCAGCATGGGGGATGGAGCACGATGGGGGGGTGCGCAGCATGGGGGATGGAGCACGATGGGGGGGTGCGCAGCATGGGGGATGGAGCACGATGGGGAGTGTGCAGCATGGGGGATGGAGCACGATGGGAGTGCGCAGCATGGGGGATGGAGCACGATGGGGGGTGCGCAGCATGGGGGATGGAGCACGATGGGGGGTGCGCAGCATGGGGGATGGAGCACGATGGGGGGTGCGCAGCATGGGGGATGGAGCACGATGGGGGGTGCGCAGCATGGGGGATGGAGCACGATGGGGGTGCACACCTCCCCCCAAAACACACACACAGCGCCACACGCGCACCGCACAACACACCACACACACACTGGGAACCACAAACACCGCCCTACACAGACACCCAAACACAGACAACGCCGCACACACACAACACCCAACACACAAACACCGCGGCATACACAAATATACGCACATACCGCGCAACACACACACTGCACAAAACATACCTCCCCCAAAACACACACGCACTCCACAGCCACACAAACCGCGCAACACACACAGCACCACACACAGACAACACTGCAGACACACAGCGCTCCACAAACAACGCAACACACACAACACAACACACATACAACACCGCTCTCACACACCCCCACACCCAGACAACACCCAGAACATTTACAGTGCCCTACACAAACACTGGCAACTACACACAACAACATCGATATATATAACTAAAATCATACATTAACTACACATTAAATTCTAGAATACTCGATGCGTTAGAATCGGGCCACCTTCTAGTGTAACCATAAACATCCCCGACTGTTATCAGGATATAAGGCGTGGATAACACGTGGAAACACAATCTATATATTTTTGGTTTTTTTGGTTTTTGTTTGTTTAGTGTGTTATATTTGTGGCATCCCTGAGAGGCTCTCTCTTGTGTGGCGTGGTCTACGCCTTATATCCTGATAGCAGTCGGGGATGCGTATGGTTACATTGGCCTCAGTATTAGGTCTCTTCTATACTTTTATTAAAAGTTATGTTTTAGCCTCTTATTTGCTTTTTGATATCCACTTTATATAATGCGAGACATTCATACACTGCAAGCGACTCCCAGTGGGCCGAGCACCGAGTATATCCGAGCACCGAGTATATCCGAGCACAGAGCACAGCGCTGCTCCCCCCAGTGGTTACATTGATAAGGCACCCAAACTCCAAAAACTAATTTTTTTTTCACTACAAACACCGAACAATAATGTTCAGAACCGGTCATGTCTACTCCTGACCCCACACATAACCGTCCCCTCATCCAGAGTCCTGCATACACTGAGGAGCTGATCATGTGACCCCTGACTCCTCCCCTCCATGTGACATCATCACAGGTCCTGGAAGCACAGAGCAGCCATATATCTAGGGTCGTGGCTAAATCCCAGTGGCTAGAAGGACCTGGTCCCTCTGCCCACTGGGAAATAGCCGACTCTATAGAGAGAAAGCTAAATCCCAGTGGGCTAAAGGACCTGGTCCCTCCTTCCACTGGGATTTAGCTTTCTCTATCCAGAGCCGGCTATTTCCCAGTGGGCAGAGGGACCAGGTCCTAATAAGTGTTTTAATACAATTCTTAGTGGGAAAAAGGACCAGGTCCTTCTGGCCACTGGGATTTAGCCTGTTCTACATAAGAAAGCTAAATCCTAGTGGGCTAAAGGACCAGGTCCTAATAAGTGTTTTAATACAAGACTTAGTGATCTAATGGATCCTTCCACTGGGATTTAGCTTTCTCTATCCAGAGCCAGCTATTTGCCAGTGGGCAGAGGGACCAGGTCCTAATGAGTGTTTTAATATGATTTTTAGTGGGGAAAAAAGGACCAGGTCCTTCTGCCCACTGGGAATTAGCCTGCTCTACATAAGAAAGTTAAATCCTAGTGGGCTAAAGGATCAGGTCCTAATGAGTGTTTTAATACAATTCTTAGTGGGAAAAAGGACCAGGTCCTTCTGCCCACTGGGATTTAGCCTGCTCTCTATGCGAAAGCTAAATCCTAGTGGGCTAAAGGACCAGGTCCCAATAACTGTTTTAATACAAGACTTAGTGATCTAATGGACCAGGTCCTTCTGCCCACTGGGATTTAGCCTGCTCACTATGAAAATGCTAAACTCTAGTGGGTAAAGGACCAGGTCCCTAGGGGCGTTTTTAAAATGGACACACTTGGCTAAAAACCATGTTATCATGCCAATTGGGATTTATTTTACTGTATCTGTAGATTATCTGCAGTAGAATCATGGAATGTTATAGTTGGATGGGACCTCCAGGGTCATCAGGTCCAACTCCCTGCTCAAAGCAAGATTCACTATATCATCCCACACAGGTGTCTGTCCAGTCTCCTTTTTACGTCTTCCATTGAAGGGGAACTCATTACCTCTTGTGGTTCCAGTCATTAATCACCCTCACTGTCAAAAGGTTTTTATTCCAAAATCTAATCTGTGACGCTTCCCAATCAGTTTCATTCCATTGCTTCTATTCTTTCCTTGTCCTTGTCCTTGTCAACCCTAGTTCGACAGCCTTTGAGATATTTGCGGACGGCTATTAAGATTCCTCTCCGTTTTCTTTTTTTCAAGCTAAACATTCCCAAATCCTGTAACCATTCCTCATCGGACAGTTTATAGACCGGTCACCATTCTGGCTGCTCTTCTCTGAACTTGCTCCAATTTGTTGCTGTCTTTTTTTAAGACGTGGTGCTCAGAATTGCAGATGAGGTCTGACCAAAGAGGAGTAGAGGGTGATAATTACTTCACGTGATCGATGGCTGGACCATATATGACAAGCTTTTCTCCCCCTATTCACCTTTTGTGTCTCCCCTATTTCCTCATAGAATGTAAGCTTACGAGCAGGGCCCTCACTCCTCCTGGTATCTTAATTTTGTTATTTTGTATTCTCATATTGTCTGTACATGTCCCCTCTGAATTGTAAAGCGCTGTGGAATATGTTGGCGCTATAGAAATAAAACTTATTATTATCTGTTCTTCTGTAAATACATTGCACAATTGTGCTTGTCTTTTTTGCTGCTGCATCACACTGTTGACTCATGTTCAGTCTGTCATCTATCAGTATGCGATTAGTATATTAGTGGTACTAGATTTGAAAGTGTTCACATTATTTTTTTTCACATTGACTAAGTGATATGGAAGACTACAAAGTAAGCTCTTAGGTTGCATGTACAGCAGCTGACGCAGTGTCACCCCGCCTGTGGAAATGTGAGTGTGCTCTGCAGGAGAATGCAGCAGTCCGCGCCTACTATCAGGGTTCAGTGTGCTACCTACTTTTGCTTTTTTCTCCCTATGGAGAACATTCTGGCCACAGGAACATAAATTGACATGCTGCAGCTTGGAAAGCCGCGCCACATGTAAGTTTACGGAGCAGAGAAAAGAAGCATCGTGGGCAAGAGATTTCTATAAATCCATCCACTGTGCTTGTACTGTAGAACGCAGCATTCCGTATGCAAACAAACACGCTACTTCCAAAACGTTGCAAACACTGACTGTGCAAATACACTGTGTGCAGAATTATTAGGCAAATGAGTATTTTGATCACATGATGCTTTTTATACATGTTGTCCTACTCCAAGCTGTATAGGCTTGAGAGCCAACTACCAATTAAGTAAATCAGGTGATGTGCATCTCTGTAATGAGGAGGGGTCTGGTGTAATGACATTAACACCCTATATAAGGTGTGCTTAATTATTAGGCAACTTCCTTTCCTTTGGCAAAATGGGTCAGAAGAGAGATTTGACGGTCTCTGAAAAGTCCATAATTGTGAGATGTCTTTCAGAGGGATGCAGCAATCTTGAAACTGACAAACTTTTGAAGCGTGATCACCGAACAATCAAGCGTTTCATGTCAAATAGCCAACAGGGTCGCAAGCAGCGTGCTGGGCAAAAAAGGCGCAAAATAACTGCCCATGAATTGATGAAAATCAAGCGTAAAGCTGCCAAGATGCCATTTGCCACCAGTTTGGCCATATTTCAGAGCTGCAATGTTACTGGAGTATCATAAAGCACAAGGTGTGCCATACTCAGGGACATGGCCAAGGTAAGGAAGGCTGAAAACCACCACCTTTGAACAAGAAACATAAGATAAAACGTCAAGACTGGGCCAAGAAATATGTTAAGACTGGTTTTTCAAAGGTTTTATGGACTGATGAAATGAGTGTGACTCTTGATGGGCCAGATGCTGGATCAGTAAAGGGCAGAGAGCTCTACTCCGACTCAGACGCCAGCAAGGTGGAGGTGGGGAACTGGTATGGGCTGGTATCATCAAAGATGAACTTGTGGGACCTTTTCGAATTGAGGATGGAGTGAAGCTCAACTCCCAGACTTACTGCCAGTTTCTGGAAGACAACTTCAAGCAGTGGTACAGGAAGAAGTCGGTATCGTTCAAGAAAAACATGATTTTCATGCAGGACATTGCTCCATCACATGCATCCAACTACTCCACAGCATTGCTGAACAGTAAAGATCTAAAAGATGAAAAAAATAATGACATGGCCCCCTTGTTCACCTGATCTGAACCCCATAGAGAACCTGTGGTCCCTCATAAAATGTTAAATCTACAGGGAGGGAAAACAGTGCACCTCTCGGAACAGTGTCTGGGAGGCTGTGGTGGCTGCTGCATGCAATGTTGATCGTAAACAGATCAAGCAACTGACAGCATCAATGAATGGTCGGCTGCTTAGTGTCATCATAAAGAAAGGTGGCTATATTGGTCACTCATTTTTTGGGGTTTTGTATTGGCATGTCAGAAATGTTTATTTCTAAATTTTGTGCAGTTATATTGGTTTACCTGGTGAAAATAAACAAGTGATATGGGAATATATTTGGTTTTTATTAAGTTGCCTAATAATTCTGCACAGTAATAGTTACCTGCACAAACAGATATCCTCCTAAGATAGCCAAATCTAAAAAAAAAACCACTCCAACTGCCAAAAATATTAAGCTTTGATATTTATGTGTCTTTTGGGTTGATTGAGAACATAGTTGTTGATCAATAATAAAAAAAATCCTCTAAAATACAACTTGTCTAATAATTCTGCACGCGGTGCAAATGTACACCCCCAAACCAGATTGAGCACCGTCTTCACTGCGGTGGTGTTCTATGCTGTTTGGCTGTGACATCACGTCAACATTGCTGCAGCCAATCACAGATCTCCGTGGCTCATCCGATGTAGCTGGAACGAGTTGCTGAGATCAGTGATTGGCTGGAAGAGACCAATGTCTTGATGAAGACACTTCTGAACGTTACTAAGGTTTCTTGTTGTTGTGTTACACATGGAGTCGAAGGAAAGAAAAAAAATTAATGAGTAGTTAATCAGGATAAGACCTTTAGTTGCAGGGCGCCCTTTGCAGATGTTTTTTTTCTTTCAACTCACTATTACAAACTTTGCTATGTAAGGTTTATTCCCTTTAAAGTGGTTATTTTATGAAATAAATCTATTCACAATGATGTACAAGCTGCCATAATCATCATCTAGGTGAAATGTGTCTGACCGCAGCTTGTAATGTATTCCATGTAATAGGGGGGTCGTTCAATGCTCCATAACTTCTGTCAGGGCCATCAATCACTAGTGAGTAACGTTATGCCAGGTAATAAAATGAAGAGGTAAGGCTGTGGTGCGGTCAGAGGCTGTTCTCATACCTCCTGTCCATCTGCCACACATTACACACCGGCCAGGTAATATAATGAGGAGCTAAGGATGTGGTGCGGTCAGAGGCCGTTCTCACACCTCCTGTCCATCTACCACACATTACACACCGGCCAGGTAATACAATGAAGAGCTAAGGATGTGGTGCGGTCAGAGGCCGTTCTCACACCTCCTGTCCATCTACCACACATTACACACCGGCCAGGTAATATAATGAAGAGCTGAGGATGTGGTGCGGTCAGAGGCCGTTCTCATACCTCCTGTCCATCTGCCACACATTACACACCGGCCAGGTAATACAATGAAGAGCTGAGGATGTGGTGCGGTAGAGGCCGTTCTCATACCTCCTGTCTGTCTGCCACACATTACACACCGGCCAGGTAATACAATGAAGAGCTAAGGATGTGGTGCGGTCAGAGGCCGTTCTCATACCTCCTGTCCATCTTCCACACATTACACACCGGCCAGGTAATACAATGAAGAGCTAAGGATGTGGTGCGGTCAGAGGCCGTTCTCACACCTCCTGTCCATCTACCACACATTACACACCGGCCAGGTAATATAATGAAGAGCTGAGGATGTGGTGCGGTCAGAGGCCGTTCTCATACCTCCTGTCCATCTGCCACACATTACACACCGGCCAGGTAATACAATGAAGAGCTGAGGATGTGGTGCGGTAGAGGCCGTTCTCATACCTCCTGTCTGTCTGCCACACATTACACACCGGCCAGGTAATACAATGAAGAGCTAAGGATGTGGTGCGGTCAGAGGCCGTTCTCACACCTCCTGTCCATCTGCCACACATTACACACCGGCCAGGTAATACAATGACGAGCTAAGGATGTGGTGCGGTCAGAGGCTGTTCTCATACCTCCTGTCCATCTGCCACACATTACACACCGGCCAGGTAATACAATGAAGAGCTAAGGATGTGGTGCGGTCAGAGGCCGCTCTCACACCTCCTGTCCATCTGCCACACATTACACACCGGCCAGGTAATATAATGAAGAGATAAGGATGTGGTGCGGTTAGAGGCCGTTCTCACACCTCCTGTCCATCTGCCACACATTACACACCGGCCAGGTAATGATATGAAGAGTTAAGGATGTGGTGCGGTCAGAGGCCGTTCTCACACCTCCTGTCCGTCTGCCACACATTACACACCGGCCAGGTAATACAATGAAGAGCTAAGGATGTGGTGCGGTCAGAGGCCGTTCTCACACCTCCTGTCCATCTGCCACACATTACACACCGGCCAGGTAATATAATGAAGAGCTAAGGATGTGGTGCGGTCAGAGGCCGTTCTCACACCTCCTGTCCATCTGCCACACATTACACACTGGCCAGGTAATACAATGACGAGCTAAGGATGTGGTGCAGTCAGAGGCTGTTCTCATACCTCCTGTCCATCTGCCACACATTACACACCGGCCAGGTAATACAATGAAGAGCTAAGGATGTGGTGCGGTCAGAGGCCGCTCTCACACCTCCTGTCCATCTGCCACACATTACACACCGGCCAGGTAATATAATGAAGAGATAAGGATGTGGTGCGGTTAGAGGCCGTTCTCACACCTCCTGTCCATCTGCCACACATTACACACCGGCCAGGTAATGATATGAAGAGTTAAGGATGTGGTGCGGTCAGAGACCGTTCTCACACCTCCTGTCCGTCTGCCACACATTACACACCGGCCAGGTAATACAATGAAGAGCTAAGGATGTGGTGCGGTCAGAGGCCGTTCTCACACCTCCTGTCCATCTGCCACACATTACACACCGGCCAGGTAATACAATGAAGAGCTAAGGATGTGGTGCGGTCAGAGGCCGTTCTCACACCTCCTGTCCATCTGCCACACATTACACACCGGCCAGGTAATATAATGAAGAGCTAAGGATGTGGTGCGGTCAGAGGCCGTTCTCACACCTCCTGTCCATCTACCACACATTACACACCGGCCAGGTAATATAATGAAGAGCTGAGGATGTGGTGCGGTCAGAGGCCGTTCTCATACCTCCTGTCCATCTGCCACACATTACACACCGGCCAGGTAATACAATGAAGAGCTGAGGATGTGGTGCGGTAGAGGCCGTTCTCATACCTCCTGTCTGTCTGCCACACATTACACACCGGCCAGGTAATACAATGAAGAGCTAAGGATGTGGTGCGGTCAGAGGCCGTTCTCACACCTCCTGTCCATCTGCCACACATTACACACCGGCCAGGTAATATAATGAGGAGGTAAGGCTGTGGTGCGGTCAGAGGCCGTTCTCACACCTCCTGTCCATCTGCCACACATTACACACTGGCCAGGTAATACAATGACGAGCTAAGGATGTGGTGCGGTCAGAGGCTGTTCTCATACCTCCTGTCCATCTGCCACACATTACGCACCGGCCAGGTAATACAATGAAGAGCTAAGGATGTGGTGCGGTCAGAGGCCGCTCTCACACCTCCTGTCCATCTGCCACACATTACACACCGGCCAGGTAATATAATGAAGAGATAAGGATGTGGTGCGGTTAGAGGCCGTTCTCACACCTCCTGTCCATCTGCCACACATTACACACCGGCCAGGTAATAATATGAAGAGCTAAGGATGTGGTGCGGTCAGAGGACGTTCTCACACCTCCTGTCCATCTGCCACACATTACACACCGGCCAGGTAATACAATGAAGAGCTAAGGATGTGGTGCGGTAGAGGCCGTTCTCACACCTCCTGTCCATCTGCCACACATTACACACCGGCCAGGTAATACAATGAAGAGCTAAGGATGTGGTGCGGTCAGAGGCCGTTCTCACACCTCCTGTCCATCTGCCACACATTACACACCGGCCAGGTAATACAATGAAGAGCTAAGGCTGTGGTGCGGTCAGAGGCCGTTCTCATACCTCCTGTCCATCTGCCACACATTACACACCGGCCAGGTAATACAATGAAGCGCTAAGGATGTGGTGCGGTTAGAGGCCGTTCTCATATTTCCTGTCCATCTGCCACACATTACACACCGGCCAGGTAATATAATAAAGAGCTGAGGATGTGGTGCGGTCAGAGGCCGTTCTCACACCTCCTGTCCATCTGCCACACATTACACACCGGCCAGGTAATATAATGAAGAGCTAAGGATGTGGTGCGGTCAGAGGCCGTTCTCACACCTCCTGTCCATCTGCCACACATTACACACCGGCCAGGTAATACAATGAATAGCTAAGGCTGTGGTGCGATAGAGGCTGTTCTCATACCTCCTGTCCGTCTGCCACACATTACACACCGGCCAGGTAATATAATGAAGAGCTAAGGATGTGGTGCGGTAGAGGCCGTTCTCACACCTCCTGTCCATCTGCCACACATTACACACCGGCCAGGTAATATAATGAAGAGCTAAGGCTGTGGTGCGGTAGAGGCCGTTCTCACACCTCCTGTCCGTCTGCCACACATTACACACCGGCCAGGTAATACAATGAAGAGCTAAGGATGTGGTGCGATCAGAGGCCGTTCTCACACCTCCTGTCCATCTGCCACACATTACACACCGGCCAGGTAATACAATAAAGAGCTAAGGATGTGGTGCGGTCAGAGGCCGTTCTCATACCTCCTGTCCGTCTGCCACACATTACACACTGGCCAGGTAATATAATGAAGAGCTAACGATGTGGTGCGGTCAGAGGCCGTTCTCATACCTCCTGTCCGTCTGCCACACATTACACACCGGCCAGGTAATATAATGAAGAGCTAAGGATGTGGTGCGGTAGAGGCCGTTCTCACACCTCCTGTCCATCTGCCACACATTACACACCGGCCAGGTAATAATATGAAGAGCTAAAGCTGTGGTGCGGTCAGAGGCCGTTCTCACACCTCCTGTCCATCTGCCACACATTACACACCGGCCAGGTAATAATATGAAGAGCTAAGGCTGTGGTGCGGTCAGAGGCCGTTCTCATACCTCCTGTCCATCTGCCACACATTACACACCGGCCAGGTAATATAATGAAGAGCTAAGGCTGTGGTGCGGTCAGAGGTCGTTCTCATACCTCCTGTCCATCTGCCACACATTACACACCGGCCAGGTAATATAATGAAGAGCAAAGGATAAGGTCAGAGGCCGTTCTCACACCTCCTGTCCATCTGCCACACATTACACACCGGCCAGGTAATATAATGAAGAGCTAAGGCTGTGGTGCGGTAGAGGCCGTTCTCACACCTCCTGTCCATCTGCCACACATTACACACCGGCCAGGTAATACAATGAAGAGCTAAGGATGTGGTGCGGTCAGAGGCCGTTCTCACACCTCCTGTCCGTCTGCCACACATTACACACCGGCCAGGTAATAATATGAAGAGCTAAGGATGTGGTGCGGTCAGAGGCCGTTCTCACACCTCCTGTCCATCTGCCACACATTACACACCGGCCAGGTAATATAATGAAGAGATAAGGATGTGGTGCGGTTAGAGGCCGTTCTCACACCTCCTGTCCATCTGCCACACATTACACACCGGCCAGGTAATAATATGAAGAGCTAAGGATGTGGTGCGGTCAGAGGCCGTTCTCACACCTCCTGTCCATCTGCCACACATTACACACCGGCCAGGTAATACAATGAAGAGCTAAGGATGTGGTGCGGTAGAGGCCGTTCTCACACCTCCTGTCCATCTGCCACACATTACACACCGGCCAGGTAATACAATGAAGAGCTAAGGATGTGGTGCGGTCAGAGGCCGTTCTCACACCTCCTGTCCATCTGCCACACATTACACACCGGCCAGGTAATACAATGAAGAGCTAAGGCTGTGGTGCGGTCAGAGGCCGTTCTCATACCTCCTGTCCATCTGCCACACATTACACACCGGCCAGGTAATACAATGAAGCGCTAAGGATGTGGTGCGGTTAGAGGCCGTTCTCATATTTCCTGTCCATCTGCCACACATTACACACCGGCCAGGTAATATAATAAAGAGCTGAGGATGTGGTGCGGTCAGAGGCCGTTCTCACACCTCCTGTCCATCTGCCACACATTACACACCGGCCAGGTAATATAATGAAGAGCTAAGGATGTGGTGCGGTCAGAGGCCGTTCTCACACCTCCTGTCCATCTGCCACACATTACACACCGGCCAGGTAATACAATGAAGAGCTAAGGCTGTGGTGCGATAGAGGCTGTTCTCATACCTCCTGTCCGTCTGCCACACATTACACACCGGCCAGGTAATATAATGAAGAGCTAAGGATGTGGTGCGGTAGAGGCCGTTCTCACACCTCCTGTCCATCTGCCACACATTACACACCGGCCAGGTAATATAATGAAGAGCTAAGGCTGTGGTGCGGTAGAGGCCGTTCTCACACCTCCTGTCCGTCTGCCACACATTACACACCGGCCAGGTAATACAATGAAGAGCTAAGGATGTGGTGCGATCAGAGGCCGTTCTCACACCTCCTGTCCATCTGCCACACATTACACACCGGCCAGGTAATACAATAAAGAGCTAAGGATGTGGTGCGGTCAGAGGCCGTTCTCATACCTCCTGTCCGTCTGCCACACATTACACACTGGCCAGGTAATATAATGAAGAGCTAACGATGTGGTGCGGTCAGAGGCCGTTCTCATACCTCCTGTCCGTCTGCCACACATTACACACCGGCCAGGTAATATAATGAAGAGCTAAGGATGTGGTGCGGTAGAGGCCGTTCTCACACCTCCTGTCCATCTGCCACACATTACACACCGGCCAGGTAATAATATGAAGAGCTAAAGCTGTGGTGCGGTCAGAGGCCGTTCTCACACCTCCTGTCCATCTGCCACACATTACACACCGGCCAGGTAATAATATGAAGAGCTAAGGCTGTGGTGCGGTCAGAGGCCGTTCTCATACCTCCTGTCCATCTGCCACACATTACACACCGGCCAGGTAATATAATGAAGAGCTAAGGCTGTGGTGCGGTCAGAGGTCGTTCTCATACCTCCTGTCCATCTGCCACACATTACACACCGGCCAGGTAATATAATGAAGAGCAAAGGATAAGGTCAGAGGCCGTTCTCACACCTCCTGTCCATCTGCCACACATTACACACCGGCCAGGTAATATAATGAAGAGCTAAGGCTGTGGTGCGGTAGAGGCCGTTCTCACACCTCCTGTCCATCTGCCACACATTACACACCGGCCAGGTAATACAATGAAGAGCTAAGGATGTGGTGCGGTCAGAGGCCGTTCTCACACCTCCTGTCCGTCTGCCACACATTACACACCGGCCAGGTAATAATATGAAGAGCTAAGGATGTGGTGCGGTCAGAGGCCGTTCTCACACCTCCTGTCCATCTGCCACACATTACACACCGGACAGGTAATAATATGAAGAGCTAAGGATGTGGTGCGGTCAGAGGCCGTTCTCACACCTCCTGTCCATCTGCCACACATTACACACCGGCCAGGTAATAATATGAAGAGCTAAGGCTGTGGTGCGGTCAGAGGCCGTTCTCATACCTCCTGTCCATCTGCCACACATTACACACCGGCCAGGTAATACAATGAAGAGCTAAGGATGTGGTGCGGTCAGAGGCCGTTCTCATACCTCCTGTCCATCTGCCACACATTATACACCGGCCAGGTAATATAATGAAGAGCTAAGGATGTGGTGCGATAGAGGCAGTTCTCACACCTCCTGTCCATCTGCCACACATTACACACCGGCCAGGTAATAATATGAAGAGGTAAGGATGTGGTGCGGTAGAGGCCGTTCTCATACCTCCTGTCTGTCTGCCACACATTACACACCGGCCAGGTAATACAATGAAGAGCTAAGGCTGTGGTGCGGTCAGAGGCCGTTCTCATACCTCCTGTCCATCTGTCACACATTATACACCGGCCAGGTAATATAATGAAGAGCTAAGGATGTGGTGCGGTCAGAGGCCGTTCTCATACCTCCTGTCCATCTGCCACACATTACACACCGGCCAGGTAATATAATGAAGAGCTAACGATGTGGTGCGGTCAGAGGCCGTTCTCATACCTCCTGTCCGTCTGCCACACATTACACACCGGCCAGGTAATATAATGAAGAGCTAAGGATGTGGTGCGGTAGAGGCCGTTCTCACACCTCCTGTCCATCTGCCACACATTACACACCGGCCAGGTAATATAATGAAGAGCTAAGGATGTGGTGCGGTAGAGGCCGTTCTCACACCTCCTATCCATCTGCCACACATTACACACCGGCCAGGTAATACAATGAAGAGCTAAGGATGTGGTGCGGTCAGAGGCCGTTCTCACACCTCCTGTCCGTCTGCCACACATTACACACCGGCCAGGTAATAATATGAAGAGCTAAGGATGTGGTGCGGTCAGAGGCCGTTCTCACACCTCCTGTCCATCTGCCACACATTACACACCGGCCAGGTAATAATATGAAGAGGTAAGGATGTGGTGCGGTCAGAGGCCGTTCTCATACCTCCTGTCCATCTGCCACACATTACACACCGGCCAGGTAATAATATGAAGAGCTAAGGATGTGGTGCGGTCAGAGGCCGTTCTCACACCTCCTGTCCATCTGCCACACATTACACACCGGCCAGGTAATAATATGAAGAGCTAAGGCTGTGGTGCGGTCAGAGGCCGTTCTCATACCTCCTGTCCATCTGCCACACATTACACACCGGCCAGGTAATAATATGAAGAGGTAAGGATGTGGTGCGGTAGAGGCCGTTCTCATACCTCCTGTCTGTCTGCCACACATTACACACCGGCCAGGTAATACAATGAAGAGCTAAGGCTGTGGTGCGGTCAGAGGCCGTTCTCATACCTCCTGTCCATCTGTCACACATTACACACCGGCCAGGTAATATAATGAAGAGCTAAGGATGTGGTGCGGTCAGAGGCTGTTCTCATACCTCCTGTCCATCTGCCACACATTACACACCGGCCAGGTAATACAATGAAGAGCTAAGGATGAGGTCAGAGGCCGTTCTCTACCTCCTGTCCATCTGCCACACATTACACACTGGCCAGGTAATACAATGAAGAGCTAAGGATGTGGTGCGGTCAGAGGCCGTTCTCTACCTCCTGTCCATCTGCCACACATTACACACCGGCCAGGTAATAATATGAAGAGGTAAGGCTGTGGTGCGGTAAAGGCTGTTCTCATACCTCCTGTCCATCTGCCACACATTACACACCGGCCAGGTAATACAATGAAGAGCTAAGGCTGTGGTGCGGTCAGAGGCCGTTCTCTACCTCCTGTCCGTCTGCCACACATTACACACCAGCCAGGTAATATAATGAAGAGCTAAGGATGTGGTGCGGTCAGAGGCCGTTCTCACACCTCCTGTCCGTCTGCCACACATTACACACCGGCCAGGTAATAAAATGAAGAGCTAAGGCTGTGGTGCGGTAAAGGCCGTTCTCACACCTCCTGTCCGTCTGCCACACATTACACACCGGCCAGGTAATACAATAAAGAGCTAAGGCTGTGGTGCGGTCAGAGGCCGTTCTCACACCTCCTGTCCATCTGCCACACATTACACACCAGCCAGGTAATACAATGAAGAGATAAGGATGTGGTGCGGTCAGAGGCCGTTCTCACACCTCCTGTCCATCTGTCACACATTACACACCGGCCAGGTAATATAATGAAGAGTTAAGGATGTGGTGCGGTAGAGGCCGTTCTAACACCTCCTGTCCATCTGCCACACATTATACACCGGCCAGGTAATACAATGAAGAGCTAAGGCTGTGGTGCGGTCAGAGGCCGTTCTCTACCTCCTGTCCATCTGCCACACATTACACACCGGCCAGGTAATATAATGAAGAGCTAAGGATGTGGTGCGGTAGAGGCCGTTCTCACACCTCCTGTCCATCTGCCACACATTACACACCGGCCAGGTAATACAATGAAGAGCTAAGGCTGTGGTGCGGTCAGAGGCCGTTCTCATACCTCCTGTCCATCTGTCACACATTACACACCGGCCAGGTAATATAATGAAGAGCTAAGGATGTGGTGCGGTCAGAGGCTGTTCTCATACCTCCTGTCCATCTGCCACACATTACACACCGGCCAGGTAATATAATGAAGAGCTAAGGATGTGGTGCGGTCAGAGGCTGTTCTCATACCTCCTGTCCATCTGCCACACATTACACACCGGCCAGGTAATAATATGAAGAGCTAAGGATGTGGTGCGGTAGAGGCCGTTTTCACACCTCCTGTCCATCTGCCACACATTACACACCGGCCAGGTAATATAATGAAGAGCTAAGGATGTGGTGCGGTCAGAGGCCGTTCTCACACCTCCTGTCCATCTGCCACACATTACACACCGGCCAGGTAATAATATGAAGAGGTAAGGATGTGGTGCGGTCAGAGGCCGTTCTCATACCTCCTGTCCATCTGCCACACATTACACACCGGCCAGGTAATAATATGAAGAGCTAAGGATGTGGTGCGGTCAGAGGCCGTTCTCACACCTCCTGTCCATCTGCCACACATTACACACCGGCCAGGTAATAATATGAAGAGCTAAGGCTGTGGTGCGGTCAGAGGCCGTTCTCATACCTCCTGTCCATCTGCCACACATTACACACCGGCCAGGTAATAATATGAAGAGGTAAGGATGTGGTGCGGTAGAGGCCGTTCTCATACCTCCTGTCTGTCTGCCACACATTACACACCGGCCAGGTAATACAATGAAGAGCTAAGGCTGTGGTGCGGTCAGAGGCCGTTCTCATACCTCCTGTCCATCTGTCACACATTACACACCGGCCAGGTAATATAATGAAGAGCTAAGGATGTGGTGCGGTCAGAGGCTGTTCTCATACCTCCTGTCCATCTGCCACACATTACACACCGGCCAGGTAATACAATGAAGAGCTAAGGCTGTGGTGCGGTCAGAGGCCGTTCTCTACCTCCTGTCCGTCTGCCACACATTACACACCAGCCAGGTAATATAATGAAGAGCTAAGGATGAGGTCAGAGGCCGTTCTCTACCTCCTGTCCATCTGCCACACATTACACACTGGCCAGGTAATACAATGAAGAGCTAAGGATGTGGTGCGGTCAGAGGCCGTTCTCTACCTCCTGTCCATCTGCCACACATTACACACCGGCCAGGTAATAATATGAAGAGGTAAGGCTGTGGTGCGGTAAAGGCCGTTCTCATACCTCCTGTCCATCTGCCACACATTACACACCGGCCAGGTAATACAATGAAGAGCTAAGGCTGTGGTGCGGTCAGAGGCCGTTCTCTACCTCCTGTCCGTCTGCCACACATTACACACCAGCCAGGTAATATAATGAAGAGCTAAGGATGTGGTGCGGTAGAGGCCGTTCTCATACCTCCTGTCCATCTGTCACACATTACACACCAGCCAGGTAATATAATGAAGAGCTAAGGCTGTGGTGCGGTCAGAGGCCGTTCTCACACCTCCTGTCCATCTGCCACACATTACACACTGGCCAGGTAATACAATGAAGAGCTAAGGATGTGGTGTGGTAGAGGCCGTTCTCACACCTCCTGTCCATCTGCCACACATTACACACCGGCCAGGTAATACAATGAAGAGATAAGGATGTGGTGCGGTCAGAGGCCGTTCTCACACCTCCTGTCCATCTGTCACACATTACACACCGGCCAGGTAATATAATGAAGAGTTAAGGATGTGGTGCGGTAGAGGCCGTTCTCACACCTCCTGTCCATCTGCCACACATTATACACCGGCCAGGTAATACAATGAAGAGCTAAGGCTGTGGTGCGGTCAGAGGCCGTTCTCTACCTCCTGTCCATCTGCCACACATTACACACCGGCCAGGTAATAAAATGAAGAGCTAAGGATGTGGTGCGGTCAGAGGCCGTTCTCACACCTCCTGTCCATCTGCCACACATTACACACCGGCCAGGTAATACAATGAAGAGCTAAGGATGTGGTGCGGTCAGAGGACGTTCTCACACCTCCTGTCCATCTGCCACACATTACACACCGGCCAGGTAATACTATGAAGAGCTAAGGATGTGGTGCGGTCAGAGGCCGTTCTCATACCTCCTGTCCATCTGTCACACATTACACACCGGCCAGGTAATATAATGAAGAGCTAAGGATGTGGTGCGGTCAGAGGCTGTTCTCATACCTCCTGTCCATCTGCCACACATTACACACCGGCCAGGTAATACAATGAAGAGCTAAGGATGAGGTCAGAGGCCGTTCTCTACCTCCTGTCCATCTGCCACACATTACACACCGGCCAGGTAATAATATGAAGAGCTAAGGATGTGGTGCGGTCAGAGGCCGTTCTCATACCTCCTGTCCATCTGCCACACATTACACACTGGCCAGGTAATACAATGAAGAGCTAAGGATGTGGTGCGGTCAGAGGCCGTTCTCATACCTCCTGTCCATCTGCCACACATTACACACCGGCCAGGTAATATAATGAAGAGCTAAGGCTGTGGTGCGGTCAGAGGCCGTTCTCACACCTCCTGTCCGTCTGCCACACATTACACACCGGCCAGGTAATAACATGAAGAGCTAAGGATGTGGTGCGGTCAGAGGACGTTCTCACACCTCCTGTCCATCTGCCACACATTACACACCGGCCAGGTAATACTATGAAGAGCTAAGGATGTGGTGCGGTCAGAGGCCGTTCTCACACCTCCTGTCCATCTGTCACACATTACACACCGGCCAGGTAATACAATGAAGAGCTAAGGATGTGGTGCGGTCAGAGGCCGTTCTCATACCTCCTGTCCATCTGCCACACATTACACACCGGCCAGGTAATAATATGAAGAGCTAAGGATGTGGTGCGGTCAGAGGCCGTTCTCATACCTCCTGTCCATCTGCCACACATTACACACCGGCCAGGTAATAATATGAAGAGCTAAGGATGTGGTGCGGTCAGAGGCCGTTCTCATACCTCCTGTCCGTCTGCCACACATTACACACCAGCCAGGTAATAAAATGAAGAGCTAAGGCTGTGGTGCGGTTAGAGGCCGTTCTCATACCTCCTGTCCATCTGCCACACATTACACACCGGCCAGGTAATATAATGAAGAGCTAAGGATGTGGTGCGGTCAGAGGCCGTTCTCATACCTCCTGTCCATCTGCCACACATTACACACCGGCCAGGTAATATAATGAAGAGCTAAGGATGTGGTGCGGTCAGAGGCCGTTCTCACACCTCCTGTCCATCTGCCACACATTCCACACCGGCCAGGTAATACAATGAAGAGGTAAGGCTGTGGTTCGGTCAGAGGCCGTTCTCACACCTCCTGTCCGTCTACCACACAGTACACACCGGCCAGGTAATATAATGAAGAGGTAAGGCTGTGGTGCGGTCAGAGGCCGTTCTCATACCTCCTGTCCGTCTACCACACATTACACACCGGCCAGGTAATATAATGAAGAGGTAAGGCTGTGGTGCGGTCAGAGGCCGTTCTCATACCTCCTGTCCATCTGCCACACATTACACACCGGCCAGGTAATATAATGAAGAGCTAAGGCTGTGGTGCGGTCAGAGGCCGTTCTCACACCTTCTGTCCGTCTGCCACACATTACACACCGGCCACTGGGACAGGTCTTGTAAGTTAACAGTAGTGTAAACCTGGCTCAACTATATAGTTGGGTGCTCTGGAGAAAATAAGTCCAGTAAATCACAAAAAAGCTTCAGCACACCACGAAGAATTGAGAAAAAGACTTTGGATGGTGCTAAACGTTGTTTTATTGAAACATAAAATAGTCTGTCCCCAACGTTTCAGTCCTGATAGTCCTTGAAAAAGGTCCTATCTCAGACTAAATATTAGAACCAATGGTCATGTCGCACCAAGTGGAACTATATAATGTAGTCCTATACAGGAAAGAACTATACATGATGTAGTAAAAGAAAATGGAACTCTCTGACCCGGTATCACCTCATAATTCAAGGCAGGTTTATGCAATCTATAATATTCCCTAGGGGATTTCTTCTAGTGAAGAGGTCATAGAGCCAGTGTGGGGCAATGGACGGTACCTGTGTCCGTGAGTAGGGAGCGGGTCCTGGCTGGCTACATCAGACATGTGTTCCCAGTGTGGGGCAATGGACGGTACCTGTGTCTGTGAGTAGGGAGCGGGTCCTGGCTGGCTACATCAGACATGTGTTCCCAGTGTGGGGCAATGGACGGTACCTGTGTCCGTGAGTAGGGAGCGGGTCCTGGCTGGCTACATCAGACATGTGTTCCCAGTGTGGGGCAATGGACGGTACCTGTGTCTGTGAGTAGGGAGCGGGTCCTGGCTGGCTACATCAGACATGTGTTCCCAGTGTGGGGCAATGGACGGTACCTGTGTCCGTGAGTAGGGAGAGGGTCCTGGCTGGCTACATTAGACATGTGTTCCCAGTGTGGGGCAATGGACGGTACCTGTGTCCGTGAGTAGGGAGAGGGTCCTGGCTGGCTACATCCGACATGTGTTCCCAGTGTGGGGCAATGGACGGTACCTGTGTCCGTGAGTAGGGAGAGGGTCCTGGCTGGCTACATCCGACATGTGTTCCCAGTGTGGGGCAATGGACGGTACCTGTGTCCGTGAGTAGGGAGAGGGTCCTGGCTGGCTACATCAGACATGTGTTCCCAGTGTGGGGCAATGGACGGTACCTGTGTCTGTGAGTAGGGAGCGGGTCCTGGCTGGCTACATCAGACATGTGTTCCCAGTGTGGGGCAATGGACGGTACCTGTGTCTGTGAGTAGGGAGCGGGTCCTGGCTGGCTACATTAGACATGTGTTCCCAGTGTGGGGCAATGGACGGTACCTGTGTCTGTGAGTAGGGAGTGGGTCCTGGCTGGCTACATCAGACATGTGTTCCCAGTGTGGGGCAATGGACGGTACCTGTGTCCGTGAGTAGGGAGCGGGTCCTGGCTGGCTACATCAGACATGTGTTCCCAGTGTGGGGCAATGGACGGTACCTGTGTCCGTGAGTAGGGAGAGGGTCCTGGCTGGCTACATCAGACATGTGTTCCCAGTGTGGGGCAATGGACGGTACCTGTGTCCGTGAGTAGGGAGCGGGTCCTGGCTGGCTACATCAGACATGTGTTCCCAGTGTGGGGCAATGGACGGTACCTGTGTCTGTGAGTAGGGAGCGGGTCCTGGCTGGCTACATTAGACATGTGTTCCCAGTGTGGGGCAATGGACGGTACCTGTGTCTGTGAGTAGGGAGCGGGTCCTGGCTGGCTACATCAGACATGTGTTCCCAGTGTGGGGCAATGGACGGTACCTGTGTCTGTGAGTAGGGAGAGGGTCCTGGCTGGCTACATCAGACATGTGTTCCCAGTGTGGGGCAATGGACGGTACCTGTGTCCGTGAGTAGGGAGCGGGTCCTGGCTGGCTACATCAGACATGTGTTCCCAGTGTGGGGCAATAGACGGTACCTGTGTCCGTGAGTAGGGAGCGGGTCCTGGCTGGTTACATCAGACATGTGTTCCCAGTGTGGGGCAATGGACGGTACCTGTGTCCGTGAGTAGGGAGCGGGTCCTGGCTGGCTACATCAGACATGTGTTCCCAGTGTGGGGCAATGGACGGTACCTGTGTCCGTGAGTAGGGAAAGGGTCCTGGCTAGCTACATCAGACGTGTTCCCAGTGTGGGGCAATGGACGGTACCTGTGTCCGTGAGTAGGGAGCGGGTCCTGGCTGGCTACATCAGACATGTGTTCCCAGTGTGGGGCAATGGACGGTACCTGTGTCCGTGAGTAGGGAGCGGGTCCTGGCTGGCTACATCAGACATGTGTTCCCAGTGTGGGGCAATGGACGGTACCTGTGTCCGTGAGTAGGGAAAGGGTCCTGGCTAGCTACATCAGACGTGTTCCCATGGTGAATGTTCTATACTGTAACACCAAACAGCACTGGTACAATTGTATAATTTACCTCACCTGTACAGACCATGTTACCCTGATGGACATGATATACTATATGGCCACACAGTACTGACCTCACCTTGGACATTCTGTTATATACATGCAGACTATATGTATAGTCTTTCCTGTCTAAAGACGTCATTACACAGTTCCTTCTGGTACGACTAGACCATTTGTTTTGACATCCCAGTGTGTCATATGCTTACGGACTATATGTATAGTTCTTTCCTGTATAAGACTACATTATACAGTTCCACTTGGTGCGACATGACCATTGGTTCTAATATTTAGTCTGAGATAGGACCTTTTTCAAGGACTATCAGGACTGAAACGTTGGGGACAGACTATTTTATGTTTCAATAAAACAACGTTTAGCACCATCCAAAGTCTTTTTCTCAATTCTTCGTGGTGTGCCGGAGCTTTTTTGTGATTTGCAGGTCTTGTAAGGTGACTAGCAGCAATTCCATCTTTAGGCCCTGTGCGCACGCTGCGTTTTTTGCCACGTTTTTGGGTGATTTGTTGCCCAAAACTGCATGCATTGCCTTCCCCAGCAAAGTCTATGAGAATTCAGACAGGCTGTGCACACGATGCTTCTTTGTTCCTTGCAGTTTTTGTGGAAGAAAAAAGCAGCAGCATGTCACTTCTTTCTGTGTTTCGGAGGACTGGCAGATCAATCCCCGCTGACTCCAGGTCAGTGAGGGATTGATCCCCGGTGTCTGGTCAGATGCTGGTCCCCATATAAAGTCTATGGGGACCAGAATCCAGCACAAAGGGGAGGAGCAAGCACTTCATACTCACCGATCACCGGCGCGGCTGTCACACTGCTCCTGCGGCCTCTTTCTTCTTCCTGGGCCGCTCATTAGGCTCATACATATTCACGGCTTCCCCCGCTCACCGGTGGCTGTGATTGGTTGCAGTCAGACGTGCCCCGACGCTGAATGACAGCTATCTGACTGCAACCAATCAGACGCCGGTGGGTCTATATTGTACAGTAAAATAAATAACAGCGTGCAATCCCCTCAATTTTGATTCTTAGACTGGGAGGCCTATGGTTATTAGGCTGCCCCCCAGTCTAAAAATATCAGCCTGCAGCCTCCCGGATCGCTGCATCCATTAGATGTGACAATCACAGCACTTTACCTGGATCATCTTGATTGCCCTGGTGTGATGACAATCGGGGTAATAAGAAGTTAATAGCAGCCCATAGCTGCCACTAAGTCCTAGATTAGTGATGGCAGCGTCTATGAGACCCCATAGAAGAGAGGAAATCCAGCAACAGCTTAATTAAAAAAAACTTTATTAAAGACAGTGAAAAAGCATGATTGTGAAAAAAAGTACACCCTGTCCATCACCGCGTTTCACACAGATGACTGTTCTTAATCATGACAATATCAAAGTGAATGCGGCCACTTATAAAACCCACCAACCTCTGAGGGGAACACACACCGTCACTGAATTATCAAATCACCAAGACACCAGCAAATGACAACTTACACTGATAGAAGATTACAAGAAGCATCAATACAAACATTAATATAAGTACACCCCATATAATAGACAGCACAGCGAATATATAAGTACACCCCATATAATACACAGTACAGAGAATATATAAGTACACCCCATATAATACACAGTACAGAGAATATATAAGTACACCCCATATAATACACAGCACAGAGAATATATAAGTACACCCCATATAATACACAGCACAGAGAATATATAAGTACACCCCATATAATACACAGCACAGAGAATATATAAGTACACCCCATATAATACACAGCACAGAGAATATATAAGTACACCCCATATAATACACAGCACAGAGAATATATAAGTACACCCCATATAATACACAGCACAGAGAATGTATACACAGAGATATCCTCTTATGTCACTTGTGGGATTCTCTCCAATAGATGAAACCTTCATATTCAGTGGATGAGGAAGAATTCTCTGTGGAGCCGATATTGCCCCGAACTCTATAAAGAAAAATGACCAATAATTAGTAATAATAATAATAATAATAATAATAATAATAATAATAATAATAATAATAATGCCACAAATTCCCATAAACTGTGTATAATGAATGCGCTGATAATCACCTGCTAATAAACCCATCAGTATCAGTCACAGATCATTGTGGAATTCAGCCCTTTGTGATCTCTGGCTCCAGCTTTAATATCCAATGGGCTTCCCTTATATACAGTGACCGCTCCAATCCCCTCCTCCTGGATCTATCCCCCCGCTCCATGCCTTTAACGGGAAAATAGGAAACGGACCCCGGGTGCTGCTCTGCGACCTCCCACAGACAGAGCATCGCAATCTCTCCCCCTCCCCATAAACAGACCATCACACACGCCCTCCCCCCCAGGCAGAGCATCGCACCCTCTCTCTCCCCCCAGGCAGAGCATTGCACCCTCTCTCTCTCTCTCTCCCTTCCTACAGGCAGAGCATCGCACCCTCTCTCTCCCCCCCAGGCAGAGCATCGCACCCTCTCTCCCCCCCCCTCCGGCAGAGCATCGCACCCTCTCTCCCCCCCCTCCGGCAGAGCATCGCACCCTCTCTCCCCCACCTCCGGCAGAGCATCGCACCCTCTCTCCCCCCCCCTCCGGCAGAGCATCGCACCCTCTCTCCCCCCCCCTCCGGCAGAGCATCGCACCCTCTCTCCCCCCCCCTCCGGCAGAGCATCGCACCCTCTCTCCCCCCCCCCAGGCAGAGCATCGCACCCTCTCTCTCCCCCCCAGGCAGAGCATTGCTCTCTCTCTCCCCCCACGGTCAGAGCATCACACCCCCCCACAGACAGAGCATCGCACCTGCTGCTGCACACTATTGCACCCAGAGACGGTGACCTACAATCCCTTTTAATTTCTCCTGAAGCTCATACATGATAAGCTCCATCAGATATTACCTCCTGTTATATCACAAACCTCGGGGTAGAAAAACAGCAGCAACAGGGAAGATGGGAAACATCCTGCTGCTTGTACGGCAAACTGTGCACTGACTGCCGGGAACTACAGGCTCCTCCCACACAAGAGGCCGGTCACATGGGCGTGACGTCAGCAGAGGTCCTTCTGGCCACTGGGGTCTAGACTCTACCCTACACTGAGAGGCTGACCATGTGACCCCTGACTCCTCCCCTCCATGTGACATCATCACAGGTCCTGTAAGCACAGAGCAGCCATATATCCAGTGTGCGGCTCTGCAGGTGGAGGTAGGTGCAGGGTATTATATATCTAGTGTGCGGCTCTGCAGGTGGAGGTAGGTGCAGGGTATTATATATCTAGTGTGCGGCTCTGCAGGTGGAGGTAGGTGCAGGGTATTATATATCTAGTGTGCGGCTCTGCAGGTGGAGGTAGGTGCAGGGTATTATATATCTAGTGTGTGGCTCTGCAGGTGGAGGTAGGTGCAGGGTATTATATATCTAGTGTGTGGCTCTGCAGGTGGAGGTAGGTGCAGGGTATTATATATCTAGTGTGCGGCTCTGCAGGTGGAGGTAGGTGCAGGGTATTATATATCTAGTGTGCGGCTCTGCAGGTGGAGGTAGGTGCAGGGTATTATATATCTAGTGTGCGGCTCTGCAGGTGGAGGTAGGTGCAGGGTATTATATATCTAGTGTGCGGCTCTGCAGGTGGAGGTAGGTGCAGGGTATTATATATCTAGTGTGCGGCTCTGCAGGAGGAGGTAGGTGCAGGGTATTATATATCTAGTGTGCGGCTCTGCAGGTGGAGGTAGGTGCAGGGTATTATATATCTAGTGTGCGGCTCTGCAGGTGGAGGTAGGTGCAGGGTATTATATATCTAGTGTGCGGCTCTGCAGGTGGAGGTAGGTGCAGGGTATTATATATCTAGTGTGCGGCTCTGCAGGTGGAGGTAGGTGCAGGGTATTATATATCTAGTGTGCGGCTCTGCAGGTGGAGGTAGGTGCAGGGTATTATATATCTAGTGTGCGGCTCTGCAGGTGGAGGTAGGTGCAGGGTATTATATATCTAGTGTGCGGCTCTGCAGCTGGAGGTAGGTGCAGGGTATTATATATCTAGTGTGCGGCTCTGCAGGTGGAGGTAGGTGCAGGGTATTATATATCTAGTGTGCGGCTCTGCAGGAGGAGGTAGGTGCAGGGTATTATATATCTAGTGTGCGGCTCTGCAGGTGGAGGTAGGTGCAGGTTATTATATATCTGTGTGCGGCTCTGCAGGTGGAGGTAGGTGCAGGGTATTATATATCTAGTGTGCGGCTCTGCAGGAGGAGGTAGGTGCAGGGTATTATATATCTAGTGTGCGGCTCTGCAGGTGGAGGTAGGTGCAGGTTATTATATATCTGTGTGCGGCTCTGCAGGTGGAGGTAGGTGCAGGGTATTATATATCTAGTGTGCGGCTCTGCAGGAGGAGGTAGGTGCAGGGTATTATATATCTAGTGTGCGGCTCTGCAGGAGGAGGTAGGTGCAGGTTATTATATATCTGTGTGCGGCTCTGCAGGAGGAGGTAGGTGCAGGGTATTATATATCTAGTGTGCGGCTCTGCAGGTGGAGGTAGGTGCAGGGTATTATATATCTAGTGTGCGGCTCTGCAGGTGGAGGTAGGTGCAGGTTATTATATATCTAGTGTGCGGCTCTGCAGGTGGAGGTAGGTGCAGGGTATTATATATCTAGTGTGCGGCTCTGCAGGTGGAGGTAGGTGCAGGGTATTATATATCTGTGTGCGGCTCTGCAGGTGGAGGTAGGTGCAGGGTATTATATATCTAGTGTGCGGCTCTGCAGGTGGAGGTAGGTGCAGGGTATTATATATCTAGTGTGCGGCTCTGCAGGTGGAGGTAGGTGCAGGGTATTATATATCTAGTGTGCGGCTCTGCAGGTGGAGGTAGGTGCAGGGTATTATATATCTAGTGTGCGGCTCTGCAGGTGGAGGTAGGTGCAGGGTATTATATATCTAGTGTGCGGCTCTGCAGGTGGAGGTAGGTGCAGGGTATTATATATCTAGTGTGCGGCTCTGCAGGTGGAGGTAGGTGCAGGGTATTATATATCTAGTGTGCGGCTCTGCAGGTGGAGGTAGGTGCAGGGTATTATATATCTAGTGTGCGGCTCTGCAGGTGGAGGTAGGTGCAGGGTATTATATATCTAGTGTGCGGCTCTGCAGGTGGAGGTAGGTGCAGGGTATTATATATCTAGTGTGCGGCTCTGCAGGTGGAGGTAGGTGCAGGGTATTATATATCTAGTGTGCGGCTCTGCAGGTGGAGGTAGGTGCAGGGTATTATATATCTAGTGTGCGGCTCTGCAGGTGGAGGTAGGTGCAGGGTATTATATATCTAGTGTGCGGCTCTGCAGGTGGAGGTAGGTGCAGGGTATTATATATCTAGTGTGCGGCTCTGCAGGTGGAGGTAGGTGCAGGGTATTATATATCTAGTGTGCGGCTCTGCAGGTGGAGGTAGGTGCAGGGTATTATATATCTAGTGTGCGGCTCTGCAGGTGGAGGTAGGTGCAGGGTATTATATATCTAGTGTGCGGCTCTGCAGGTGGAGGTAGGTGCAGGGTATTATATATCTAGTGTGCGGCTCTGCAGGTGGAGGTAGGTGCAGGGTATTATATATCTAGTGTGCGGCTCTGCAGGAGGAGGTAGGTGCAGGGTATTATATATCTAGTGTGCGGCTCTGCAGGTGGAGGTAGGTGCAGGGTATTATATATCTAGTGTGCGGCTCTGCAGGAGGAGGTAGGTGCAGGGTATTATATATCTAGTGTGCGGCTCTGCAGGTGGAGGTAGGTGCAGGGTATTATATATCTAGTGTGCGGCTCTGCAGGTGGAGGTAGGTGCAGGGTATTATATATCTGTGTGCGGCTCTGCAGGAGGAGGTAGGTGCAGGGTATTATATATCTAGTGTGCGGCTCTGCAGGTGGAGGTAGGTGCAGGGTATTATATATCTAGTGTGCGGCTCTGCAGGTGGAGGTAGGTGCAGGGTATTATATATCTAGTGTGCGGCTCTGCAGGTGGAGGTAGGTGCAGGGTATTATATATCTAGTGTGCGGCTCTGCAGGTGGAGGTAGGTGCAGGGTATTATATATCTAGTGTGCGGCTCTGCAGGTGGAGGTAGGTGCAGGGTATTATATATCTAGTGTGCGGCTCTGCAGGTGGAGGTAGGTGCAGGGTATTATATATCTAGTGTGCGGCTCTGCAGGTGGAGGTAGGTGCAGGGTATTATATATCTAGTGTGCGGCTCTGCAGGAGGAGGTAGGTGCAGGGTATTATATATCTAGTGTGCGGCTCTGCAGGTGGAGGTAGGTGCAGGGTATTATATATCTAGTGTGCGGCTCTGCAGGTGGAGGTAGGTGCAGGGTATTATATATCTAGTGTGCGGCTCTGCAGGTGGAGGTAGGTGCAGGGTATTATATATCTAGTGTGCGGCTCTGCAGGTGGAGGTAGGTGCAGGGTATTATATATCTAGTGTGCGGCTCTGCAGGTGGAGGTAGGTGCAGGTTATTATATATCTAGTGTGCGGCTCTGCAGGTGGAGGTAGGTGCAGGGTATTATATATCTAGTGCGCGGCTCTGCAGGTGGAGGTAGGTGCAGGGTATTATATATCTAGTGTGCGGCTCTGCAGGTGGAGGTAGGTGCAGGGTATTATATATCTAGTGTGCGGCTCTGCAGGTGGAGGTAGGTGCAGGGTATTATATATCTAGTGTGCGGCTCTGCAGGTGGAGGTAGGTGCAGGGTATTATATATCTAGTGTGCGGCTCTGCAGGTGGAGGTAGGTGCAGGGTATTATATATCTAGTGTGCGGCTCTGCAGGAGGAGGTAGGTGCAGGGTATTATATATCTAGTGTGCGGCTCTGCAGGTGGAGGTAGGTGCAGGGTATTATATATCTGTGTGCGGCTCTGCAGGTGGAGGTAGGTGCAGGGTATTATATATCTAGTGTGCGGCTCTGCAGGTGGAGGTAGGTGCAGGGTATTATATATCTGTGTGCGGCTCTGCAGGTGGAGGTAGGTGCAGGGTATTATATATCTAGTGTGCGGCTCTGCAGGTGGAGGTAGGTGCAGGGTATTATATATCTAGTGTGCGGCTCTGCAGGTGGAGGTAGGTGCAGGGTATTATATATCTAGTGTGCGGCTCTGCAGGTGGAGGTAGGTGCAGGGTATTATATATCTAGTGTGCGGCTCTGCAGGTGGAGGTAGGTGCAGGGTATTATATATCTAGTGTGCGGCTCTGCAGGTGGAGGTAGGTGCAGGTTATTATATATCTAGTGTGCGGCTCTGCAGGTGGAGGTGGGTGCAGGGTATTATATATCTGTGTGCGGCTCTGCAGGTGGAGGTAGGTGCAGGGTATTATATATCTGTGTGCGGCTCTGCAGGTGGAGGTAGGTGCAGGGTATTATATATCTAGTGTGCGGCTCTGCAGGTGGAGGTAGGTGCAGGGTATTATATATCTAGTGTGCGGCTCTGCAGGTGGAGGTAGGTGCAGGTTATTATATATCTAGTGTGCGGCTCTGCAGGTGGAGGTGGGTGCAGGGTATTATATATCTGTGTGCGGCTCTGCAGGTGGAGGTAGGTGCAGGTTATTATATATCTAGTGTGCGGCTCTGCAGGTGGAGGTAGGTGCAGGGTATTATATATCTGTGTGCGGCTCTGCAGGTGGAGGTAGGTGCAGGGTATTATATATCTAGTGTGCGGCTTTGCAGGTGGAGGTAGGTGCAGGGTATTATATATCTAGTGTGCGGCTCTGCAGGTGGAGGTAGGTGCAGGGTATTATATATCTGTGTGCGGCTCTGCAGGTGGAGGTAGGTGCAGGGTATTATATATCTGTGTGCGGCTCTGCAGGTGGAGGTAGGTGCAGGGTATTATATATCTGTGTGCGGCTCTGCAGGTGGAGGTAGGTGCAGGGTATTATATATCTAGTGTGCGGCTCTGCAGGTGGAGGTAGGTGCAGGGTATTATATATCTAGTGTGCGGCTCTGCAGGTGGAGGTAGGTGCAGGGTATTATATATCTAGTGTGCGGCTCTGCAGGTGGAGGTAGGTGCAGGGTATTATATATCTAGTGTGCGGCTCTGCAGGTGGAGGTAGGTGCAGGGTATTATATATCTAGTGTGCGGCTCTGCAGGTGGAGGTAGGTGCAGGGTATTATATATCTAGTGTGCGGCTCTGCAGGTGGAGGTAGGTGCAGGGTATTATATATCTAGTGTGCGGCTCTGCAGGTGGAGGTAGGTGCAGGGTATTATATATCTAGTGTGCGGCTCTGCAGGTGGAGGTAGGTGCAGGGTATTATATATCTAGTGTGCGGCTCTGCAGGTGGAGGTAGGTGCAGGGTATTATATATTTAGTGTGCGGCTCTGCAGGTGGAGGTAGGTGCAGGGTATTATATATCTAGTGTGCGGCTCTGCAGGTGGAGGTAGGTGCAGGGTATTATATATCTAGTGTGCGGCTCTGCAGGTGGAGGTAGGTGCAGGGTATTATATATCTAGTGTGCGGCTCTGCAGGTGGAGGTAGGTGCAGGGTATTATATATCTAGTGTGCGGCTCTGCAGGTGGAGGTAGGTGCAGGGTATTATATATCTAGTGTGCGGCTCTGCAGGTGGAGGTAGGTGCAGGGTATTATATATCTAGTGTGCGGCTCTGCAGGTGGAGGTAGGTGCAGGGTATTATATATCTAGTGTGCGGCTCTGCAGGAGGAGGTAGGTGCAGGGTATTATATATCTAGTGTGCGGCTCTGCAGGAGGAGGTAGGTGCAGGGTATTATATATCTAGTGTGCGGCTCTGCAGGTGGAGGTAGGTGCAGGGTATTATATATCTAGTGTGCGGCTCTGCAGGTGGAGGTAGGTGCAGGGTATTATATATCTAGTGTGCGGCTCTGCAGGTGGAGGTAGGTGCAGGGTATTATATATCTAGTGTGCGGCTCTGCAGGTGGAGGTGTGTGGAGATTCCCCATTACTGGGGCAGGCGGCATTAACCACTTCAGCTCTGACACTTTCTTGGTGTTTTTCTCTCTCTGATTTCTATGAATCGTGAGGTTTTTGTTCCTTTTCATAGATACAAACGCCCCAACTATGAGAGGCCGGAAGTGAAGAAACCTGTCTGCTCTCGGTCCTCGGCTCCTTTCTGCCCTCGGCCCCTTTCTACCCTCGGTCCCCGGCCCCTTTCTGCCCTCGGTCCCCGGCTCCTTTCTGCCCTTGGTCCTCGGTCTCTTTCTGCCCCCACACAGTATAATGTTCCCCCAGAATGTTCTCATTATATGTTTCCCCTTATTCTCTCCAGTAATTGTATTATTACAGCAGATTCTTTATGATGTTACATCGTCATCTTCTCCCCATTCAGGTCCCTACAATATCGGATCCTCTCAGTGGAGATCTTCTATATAAGAGAATTCTCCTGACTGACCCATCAAGGATGGATATGGACAGGGACAAGATGGCGGAGAGGATATTACACCTCACCCTAGAGATCCTCTTCCGGCTTACTGGAGAGGTGAGAGATTCTGATGACGTCACATTACATCATTCTTATCTATGGGAATAACAGATGGACAGAACTGGAGAGGTGAGGACTCTGGAAATGTCTGGAGTGAGATTTATTACTATGTCTCTCCATAACCAGGATTACACAGTAGTGAAGAAGACCTCTAGTGAGCGCTGTCAGGCCCCTGTGTCTGAGGGATGGGGAAGACCCCTGAGCCCAATCACAGAGCCTCCACCTCACCCCCCGATACATGAGGACATCAATGACCAGAAGATCCTAGAACTCACCTACAAGATGATTGAGCTGCTGACTGGAGAGGTGACACTGCTGGGAATGCTGGGACATTATACAGTAACGCTATGAAGGGATCGGGGGTGACGGTATCATTGTATGTGTCAGGTTCCTATAAGGTGTCAGGACGTCACCGTCTATTTCTCCATGGAGGAGTGGGAGTATTTAGAAGGACACAAAGATCTGTACAAGGACGTCATGATGGAGGTTCCCCAGCCCCTCACATCACCAGGTAATAGACAGGACTAAATACACACGGCCTATAACTATCTGTATGTAAGGAATGAATTCAGTCCGTGTATGTGTTTCCTCCAGCTCTATCCAGTAAGAAGACAACACCAGAGAGATGTCCCCGTCCTCTTCTCCCACAGGACTGTAAACAAGAAGATCCTGATGTTCCTCAGGATGTGTTTCCTCCAGCTCTATCCAGTAAGAAATATCTACTCATGTACTTTTTGCACTAATTTTGTGTTTACATTTTTAGACTTTCTGCTCTGTTTTTTCAGCTGTATTTTCTTTGCTTCTGCTTCTTCTGCTGTTTGTTTCTAGTGCCTTCTCTATGTTATGAAGGCAACCCAAAGACCTGCAGAGGGTTCATGAATACCCTGTTTCCCTGAAAAGACGACCTACCCAGAAAATAAGACCTAGCATGAATTTATGGGAAATTTGGAGAATGCTTGAAATAAAAGCCCTACTCCAAAAATAAGCCCTAGTTACAGTCAGGGCCAGTGTTGGGAGGAGTCAAACTGCACAATTTCTCAGGAACTCCATTCTCTTAGGGTCCCCATCAGTTGTATTCTAAGGTTGATTGTTTAAGGACCTTTGACTTCAAAGTCATGTGACATGATGTAACCAAAGGTCTCTTAATTGCAGGAGTCTAAACTGAACAGGACACAGGCTGGCATGCAGCACTGGTATTACTGGAAAGGGAGAGCAAACTGGGCAATTTCACAGGGCCCTCATTTTTCTAGGGGTTCAGTATATACCGATTTATAGGACTGCTTAAGGACCTTTTTGACATCATGTCATGTGACCAAATGTCGCTTAATTGCAGGAGCCTAAAGCTGAAGAGGAGATAAGCTGGTGTTTGTGTGTGTGTGTGTGTGTGTGTGTTCATGCCAATTTTAACCAGGTTTGCCAAAATGGGCAGTTACATCTACAAACTGAAATGCTAAAGTTTTCAACTACTAAAGAAGATGTAATAAAATTATTACTTTAGAGATGTGAACTGCTGGCAAACTACCCAGGAAGGAAAAGAGACGCCTACAGAAGGAGATTTGACACCTAGACCCTGATTCATTAAAGCAATTATGACAGAACTCTGGCAAAAAACACTTCAAACGTTGTCAAAAAATTTTGCGCAACACAATTGTGAAACATTGTGCAACTTTTGGAGGTTTCACGCCAATTTTAACTAGCTTTGCAAAAATGGGCAGAGCTTGGCCAGGAGAAGGCTGTGATGCCGCCGCTTCTCTAATTCATAACAAACTGCGGCGTTCCCTATGCCAGAAATCTCACTCCAGTATCTAACGTCATTTTTCAGTTTCCATCGCCGATCTTGATGAATTGGAGCCCTAATGTTTATCTGCACAGCCCGCAAGATTCTGCTACCTGCATTGGTTACAAAACCTAAGGATAGGCCATCAACGTTACAGTCCCGGACAAATCCCTGTTAAATATCAGGCATCTGTCTGTTAACTATTTTATGCTCATCTTTGAAAAGAAATCTCATTGAAATGTTACAATGACATTTTTGCAGGTTTTGCCAACTGTCATGGCGGCGTCAGGATCTGTTAAAATTATAGATTCTGTTCCTCTGCATGTTAACTGCTCTGATGCCTGTGAGCAGTGCAGTGAGATGCAGGCTTGGGCAGGATAGCAAGAATTATTCTCTGCTGCGCTGCTTGTTAATGTTTTTGATCACATGCTGTAGAGTAGAAAGTATTATTCACTCCCCTTCTGTATATGCTGGATGGACTATTTCATTAATGCCAGCTATAGTTTACCTATACTGGTTTGGTGAGGTATTGTGATCCCGACGTACGGAGGGTTGTTGTGCATTATTGCTGTGAGCTGTTATGGTGTTAACCCTTTTTGTCTTTTTGTTGCTATCTTCCTGCTCTTGCTTTTCTCCTCAGTCTCTTACTGTTTATTTCTGTGAGTTTGCAATGTGTCCCGTCTGTCTTAATCTGGGTTTCCATCATATTCCTGCCCCTTCCTTCCCCAGGGGATAACAGATTTCATCTGGTTCGGAGACTAGTAAGGATTGGGAGTCCAGCATCTCCATCTTCAGGGGTAATCCAGAGGTTAGGAATAGCTTAGGGTCCCCTAGTGTGAGAGACAGTATAGGAGCATATTGTGAAAATCAATCAGATTATTTACCGTAGCAAATTCCAGAGAACTGGTGCTAGGAATGGGAGGTCCAAATTAACGAAGAAGTAACTCTTGCACGCTACAATTTATCTGATGATATGTCGTTGGGGTAACGGTTTTCGTGACGCACTTCCGTCTTCGTTAGCGACGTTGCGTGTGACACCTACGAGCGACTCCGAACGATATTAAAAATAGCGAAAATCGTTGACACGTCGTTCATTTTCAAAATACAAAATATTGTTCGTCGTTTTGAACACATCAGACATATTGCTACGTTTGACACCCTGCCAACAACAAACAACATCGTTAGTGCGTCCGTCATCAGCGACGCGGGCGTGTCATTACGAGCAATGCTCCACGCCTCCTCCGCTCTGATTGGTAGTACCAACTGCGCTCTGATTTGGCAGTAGAGGGTGAGGCAGTCACACACCAGGGTGCATGCTATGGACAATTATACGCCTCTGTCGTTGCCGGAATCGTTGGGAGGAATGCTGTGTGACTGTGTCCACACGATCGCCTTGGTCAAACAATATATCGCTTAACGATGTTGCGTCATTTGTGAGATGGGTACGTGTGACCGCTACAATACGACCTATGAGCGATCTCAGCAAATCGTAGCAACGATCTGGGTGTGTCACATCGCTAACGAGATCGCTAGCGATATTGTGTATAAAGTGGCCTTTAGATGTCGAAATTGGACAACAGATTAAGAATACATTTTTTCCTACTTTAATTTCTGATGTTCTGATTTAAAAAAAATAAATCTACTTTCAAGATAATATCATTAAAAAATAATAACATTGTGTTTATTTGTAGCAGGTAACAGTATTGGAAGTTCAGATGGAAATCTAATATCTTCAGAATTTAAAACAGAAGATCAAAGTATCACACATGATACCTATGAAGAGCATGCTGGTGTTGTCCCAGATATACCTCCAGTCCTTCCTCGGAAAGCTTTAACGTCTGATCTTTTCAAACAAGTCCAAAATTCCGATTTATCACAGAATTGTAAGCAAAATGAAAGTTACAGACAGTTACAGACAGTTTCATGTCAAGAATGTGGGAAATGTTATAGTCAGAAATCAGATCTTGTTAGGCATCAAAGATCTCACACAGGCGAGAAGCCATTTTCATGTTCAGAATGCGGGAAATGTTTTCATTGGAAATCAGAACTTGATGTGCATCAAAGATCTCACACAGGGGAGAAGCCCTTTTCATGTTCAGAATGTGGGAATTGTTTTAGTCAGAAATCAAATCTTGTTATGCATCAAAAAATTCATTCAGGGGAAAAGCCATTTTCATGTTCAGAGTGTGGAAAATGTTTTATTCGGAAATCAGATCTCGTTTGGCATCAAAGATCTCACACAGGCGAGAAGCCATTTTCATGTTCAGAATGCGGGAAATGTTTTAATTGGAAATCAGAACTTGATGTGCATCAAAGATCTCACACAGGGGAGAAGCTCTTTTCATGTTCAGAATGTGGGAAATGTTTTACTCGGAAATCAAATTTTGTTATGCATCAAAAAATTCATTCAGGGGAAAAGCCATTTTCATGTTCAGAGTGTGGGAAATGTTTTATTTCAAAATCAGAACTTGTTAAGCATCAAAAATCTCACACAGGGGAGAAGCCATTTTCATGTTCAGAGTGTGGGAAATGTTTCATTCGAAAATCAGAACTTGTTGTACATCAAAGATCTCACACAGGAGAGAGGCCATTTTCATGTTCAGAGTGTGGGAAATGTTTTATTCAGAAGTCACATCTTGTTAAACATCAAAGATCTCACACAGGGGAAAAGCCATTTTCATGTTCAGAATGTGGACAATGTTTTATTCAGAAATCATCTCTTGTTAGTCATCAAAGATCACATACAGGGAAGAAACCATTTTCATGCCTGGAATGTGGTAAATTTTTTACTAGGAAATCATCTCTTGTTGACCATGGAAAGTTTCACACAGGGAATAAACCATTTTTATGTTCTTAATGTGGAACATGTTATTCTCAGAAATCAGATCTCGTTAAACATCTGAAGAAGCCACACAAGGAAAGAACCTTTTTCATGTTGTAAATATCTGATTTGTTTAACTGGTAAAGCAACACTTGTTGACCATGAGAAAACCCACACAGTAGAGGAGCCATTCTTGCATTCTGAATTTGGCAAATATTTTCATCATTAATCAGGTCCTTTTGTCAGATGAGTCACATGGGAGAAGGTATCATGACGTACCGTGAGTCAAAGGGTTTTATACAAAAATCAATTAGTCAAGTAAGAATTAGTCAGGGAAAGCACCATTTTTTTTTAAATTTACTGTATTATTATGACCATAACACGCACCTAGGTTTTAGAGGAGGAAAATAGAAAATAAAATTGAAGCAAAAAATGTACTCATGACGCACTGTTATGGGAGAAATCTGCTGCTGACACTGTTATGGGGGTAAATTTCCCCCAATTCTGTACTAATATCCTCCTTACTGGGCCCCCTTCAGTTACATGTGTCGATCATCCTGGTTTATATGTCATTCTGCCTGGTATATATGTTCCCCATCTTTGTCCCATCCTGGTATAAATGGCTCGCAGTCTGGTATATATGGTCCTCATCCTGTGCTCATCCTGGTATATATGATCCCCATCCTGGTATGTATGTTACTCATCCTGCTATATATGGCAATTATCCTGGTATATATGATCCCCATCCTGGAACCATTCTGGAATATGTCTTTTATCCTCATATGTATAATCCCCATCTTGGTATTTACAGGTGAAAATGGGCCCCTTTACCTCTAGGGCTGCAGGTTGCACCGATCATATGTCTGATTCTGCTGTTATCCAGATATATATGTCCCTCATCACGCTAGAGACATAAAAATAATGGTTATACTCACCATCCCTCTGCTCCCCCAGTGTGCGGTGTTGTCTTTGATCCTGAAAATTCACTTTGAATTCAGTGTGTAAGCAGTGCATCGCATGACGTCACTGCCATGCACCTGAAGTTACACACGGACATCAGCTGCCGGAATATTCACTGCTCCCCACACCCGGGATTTTGGACTTGGGGAGCAGTGAATATTCATTCTCTAATAGCAGACACACGTAATCACTCAGCAGCAGCATTAAGTAGGTGGCTGGGTGATAATGTGTGCCCGCTATTAAAGAGAATGAATAGTTACTGCTCACCATGTCTATAATTCCACCCAGCCCTCAATGGCGGCTTCAGTGCCTAGAGGTAGACGGGATTATTGGATTGAGCAGCAGTGAATTTTCACTTTTGTTATTAGCGGGCACACTTTTAACCGCGGCACTGGTTCCTGCCTCCTGTGAACCACTACTACTCTTCGACCCCTCCAGCCAAATTCAGGAGCATTCAGACTGAGACAACAACCCCCCCTTCCTACACATTTTTTTTTTGGGGGGGGGTGAGGATGTGTCTCAAAGTCTGAAAAATACTCTAATTGGTTAACAAATAGTAAAAGTAAAAAAATACCATAGTCAAAATCACATCATAAAAGGGCACAAATTATTGTGAATGTGTCTAACCATTTCAGGCACCACCCTCTTTCACTAAACTTCTCTTATATTTCAGAATTAGAAATTTCAAAAGTCACAAAATGTTTGAACAACTAAGGTGTGTGTTGCACAAAATGTATGAATTTTACACAATACTTTCTTGCGCAATGTGTTTTGATGACTTTCCCTTTAAATAGTGCTTATCACAAATCTGTGGCTGCCTTTTTGTATTTACTAAAGCAGTAAAGAGCCACAGATTTTGTAAATATAATCCAGTACCAAAACTTTTGGAAGAGTCCCTAATGTCCCCCAAAAGGAACTTCCAGGTTGTGAGATCCCACAACCCTCAGTGATCACTCTCACAGTGACAGAGTGAGCTCTACGACCCCAGCGCTCCGGCATCCTTAAGCAGTTCAGTATAATCTTAAAAAAGTATGTGATAAAACGACTCCAAGCAACCTTCTTCGCGGATGATATCTTGCTTTTTCTCTCCGACCTACTAAATCAAATCCCGTTGATCTTAAATAGCTTATGCGCATTTGGGGAGTGTATTGCAAATATAAAAATGGCTTATTTTTGAGCACATACATTGTTATACTATAACATACATACTGTTGCTTTAGAAAGACAAAGTGTACATGGTTACAAAATCCTGTGTATACTTAAGAGTTTGTGTGTTTGTCTTGAATATACAGACAGACAATATACCATAGTAGCAGAATTCTTATGATTTAAGGCCCAGTCACACTAAACAACTTACCAGCGATCCCAACAACGATACAACCTGATAGGGATCGCTGGTAAGTTGCTAGGAGGTCGCTGGTGAGATGTCACACTAAGCGACGCTCCAGCGATCCCACCAGCAACCTGATCTGGCAGGGATCGCTGGAGCGTCGTGGAATCATGCTGCGCTTGGTAACTAAGGTAAATATCGGGTAACCAACCCGATATTTACCTTGGTTACCAGCGCACACCGCTTAGCGCTGGCTCCCTGCACACCTAAGACCATAGAAACTTTATATAGGGGAAAATCAAATTAGTAGGCCAAAGAACAAACCCCTTAAAATTACAATTTTATTGATGCCGTTTAAACAAACCCCAAACAAACAAAACACATATCTAGGACACACAATCCCAATTTCGCCAGTATGCAATAAGACCCTTCTGTATATTTGACAGGTCAAAAAATGGCGAAAAAACAGGGAGAGGACTCAAATGTCCCTATTGAACAAACGGTTAGTACTGTTCATTGAACAATCAAGTATTGTGTATGAGTACCAAACCCAATACTAAAAGTGCAACCAAGGTTTGGCCAATAGATCCCTATAGTGGCCCTACCTCACCGCGGAGGTTGGCACCCTAGACCTAACCGCTGTGGCGCCCACGCTCAACGAAGACTCACCCTGCTTTCCCTTCGCTGGTCTAATGTGCAGCTAATCTGGGAAAGGGGAGGTGAGGGGGGTTGCACTTATGGGAGACACTCAAAAAAGGGGGTCTCACACACACATACCAATGAAACAGTAAAGGTTCAGTAATTTATAATGTTTAAGATGGACCATATCAACAGAGTTGTTACTCTCCAAAAACCAGGCACATAATTAGTCATTAAGTGCTCAATAGTTCCACTTACATATGTTTGCAAATGCCCAAAAGGAATCTTATTAAACAGATAAATCCACAAAAGTGCATAATTGCCTTATCTATGTCTTTTGAAGTGCGTGAAAATATTTTATGAACACCTTCTGTGAACAAAAGGAATGGTAATTATTCTGCCGTTAAACCAGAGCAAATATTGCTCTAAGAGAAGTCTCCTAGAGACACAATAATAATAATAATAATAATAATAATCTTTATTTCTATAGCGCCAACATATTCCGTAGCGCTTTACAATTCAGGAGGATCATATACAAACAAGTAACAGTTATAGAAATACAATATTTAGAGGGGAAAAAAAAATACAACCCTGCTCGTGAGAGCTTACAATCTACAATGAGATGGGGGGAGAGGCAAGGTTCAAGTGCTTATTTACAATGACAATCCAACCATCTCACGGAAATGGGGCTGGATAATGGTTTCCTGGACCAGTGGGCCCGAGCCTTGAGATGCCTTTGGGTGCCATGGAGTTTGATGTGGAGCTATGTTGTGAGAGGTTGTAGAGGGACTATGTGAATCGAATCTGATTAGGGAGTGTGATAGGCCGCCCTAAAAAGATGCGTCTTTAGGGTGCGTCTGAAGCTGAGTAAGTTGTGATTTGTCCTAACTTCTTGGGGTAGAGCGTTCCAGAGGGTTGGTGCAGCTCGGAAGAAGTCTTGGATCCGGGAGTGGGAGGTTCGAATTAGTGTGGATGTTAGTCGAAAGTCGCTTGCAGAGCGTAGAGAACGGGTGGACTGATAGACAGAGAGGAGGGTGGAGATGTAGGGGGGGTGCTGCACTGTGGAGAGCTTTGTGGGTGAGAACAAGCAGTTTGAATTGGATCCTATGATATATGGGCAGCCAGTGCAATGACTGGCACAGAGCAGAGGCATCCGAGTAGCGGTTAGCCAGATAGGTGACCCGGGCTGCTGCATTAAGGATTGACTGTAGAGGAGAGAGTCTAGTTAGGGGGAGACACAATAGTCCCATAACAATCCTCCCCGAGAAAAACTATATATTGGGAGACGTAACACAGTATACGTTATTAGTCACAAGGTACGCACTTCACAGCAGGCAGAACAAATCATACACTTTCACAGAAGGCAGAATGAACTTCACAGAAGATGGTACATGCAGTGGAATATAATTTGGTTAATAAGGTCCAGGTAACCATAATAGAAATCTCAAAATGTAACCATAGTACTTAGCTTATTCTAGAAGTCCTATGAATGATGTAAATACACCAGGGTCCAGATTGACACCACAAAACATTTCCCAACGCGTTTCCCCCCGATCGAAAGTCACATCGGGGTTCATCAGGGGCTCCCTATTAGGGTGAGAGACACTGGCTACAGTCTGCCACGTGTGAAACTTGATCACCGTCACCGTAACCCGATGTGTACTGTGGCTAGGAGTGCAGGGAACAGGGAACCAGCACTGGCAGCGTGAGAGCGGGGACGCTAGTAACGAAGGTAAATATCGGGTAACCAAGGTAAGGGATTCTTGGTTACCCGATGTTTACCGTGGTTACCAGCGTCCGCAGAAGTCGGCTCCTGCTGCCTGCACACGTAGCAGAGTACACATCGGGTAATTAACCCGATGTGTACTCTGGCTAGGAGTGCAGGGAGGCAGCGCTAAGCGGTGTGCGCTGGTAACCAAGGTAAATATCGGGTTGGTTACCCGATATTTACCTTAGTTACCAAGCGCAGCATCGCTTCCACGCGGCGCTGCTGGCTGGGGGCTGGTCACTGGTTGCTGGTGAGCTCACCAGCAACCCGTGTAGCGACGCTCCAGCGATCCCTGCCAGGTCAGGTTGCTGGTGGGATCGCTGGAGCGTCGCAGTGTGAAATCTCACCAGCGACCTCCTAGCAACTTACCAGCGATCCCTATCAGGTTGGATCGTTGTTGGGATCGCTGGTAAGTTGTTTAGTGTGACTGGGCCTTAACTCTAAAGTTTGTCATTTTTGTGAAAACCTCTATTTAAGATCAGATGAGATATAGCACAGACAGAAGCTCGTGTTTCCTGCTCCGTGAGACGTCCGGGCAGTGATGTCCAGGAGTTCTCTGTCTATGTCATGCTTCTCTGACTTACAGACAGATGATGTTCAAAACTCCTTGGTGATGTAAGTCTATAACTGCACTTAACCTTTGTATGTTGATTATACAAAAGTGTACGCAATATCATACTTTTCCTTTAAGTTTGTATTTCACATTAACCTTTATAATAAAATTACTTATTTGCCTTCTTTAAAGCCGTATCTGAACCTTAGTGATAAAATATAACAAAACAGGGAGTACTCAGGTTTTAAAACCCAACACAACTAAGTGGGAGCAGCTCACAATCTGGCGCACCCACACCAGCACCAAGTCCATGTTTTTGAGGGCATCTCAATAGCCAAGTCATTCATAACCTACCTAGAAGTTAAAATCGGAAGGGTCCCCGAAACTTTGTATAGCCTAAACTTCCCATCCCTGCTAAACCGCATAGCAGAAGATCTAAAAAGATGGCAGGAGCTTCCATTAAACATAATAGGCAGAGTGCATCTGATTAAGATGATGTCTGTTTCCAAATTAATGTACCACATCCAAACTCTTCCCTCCTCTTAAAACATAAGGACGTCGCGTTTCTAAACAAAACATTCTCACATTTATTATCTGGAGAGGGAAACGGCTGCATATTGGCTTAAAGAAACTGATGGCTACTAAAGATAATGGAGGCGTAAACCACCCAAATATTTGGGGATATAATATAGCTTGCTTGACTAGATACTTAATGGACTAAATCCATAGCTCTGGACAATATGCGGCAATAGGCCTAGAAAAGGACTATGCTCTACCCTGGGACCTTACGGCACTGTTGCATTCACGGCAGACTAAATTACCCCTCAACCTCAGACACTCGTCCTTGTTTAGAGACACGATAGTGACGTGGAAGATAGTAAGGAAATATTACAAACTCTCATATAGAATTTCAAATTTTTTACCTATATCGAACAATCCGGAGTTTCCACAATGAGTTAAAACAATCTGAGGAGTCGAGAATGAAAAGTATCTGTAATATTTCACGTCTTCTGAACCCTAGGGAGCTGATGTGGCTAAATAGGGATGAATTAAGAGTCAGATATCAACTCAAACCTAACCAAATAATTCATTTTTGATCAGCTGAAGTATAACGTCCTAAATAATCTAGAAGATGTGTCCCAGCAGGTGATCTGCAACACATTTGACTGCCTGGTGAAAAACTCAGCCACGTCGTCCTCTATATCGTGGATGTATGGGGAGATGCGCGATCGGCTCTTGAGACAACATCCGGAGGTCTTCTTTAAGTCATGGGAAAAGCAGCTGAATGACCCGGCTTTGGGTGGAAAAATCAGGGTGGGGTGGGCCCAGCTCCGCAGCAATTTTGAATGAACAATGAAGGGAAACTCAATTTAGAATTATACATAGGGCAATATATGCGTTTAACCCTCACCGAACATCATTGAAACTAGACAGAATAAAGGGTGCTTTACACACTTCGACATCGCTAGCGATCTCGTTAGCGATGTGACACGCCAGATCGCAGATGCGATCTGCCGAGATCGCACATGTGACCGGCGCTATAAAAACAACCTATGTGCCATCTCGGCAGATCGCATCTGCGATCTGCCATGTCACATCACTAACGAGATCGCTAGCAATGTCGCAGCGTGTAAAGCACCCTTAACTGACTGCCTTAGGTACAAAGACGAAGCAACAGACCTGATCCATGTCTTATGCACCTGCCCGCGCCTCCATCCTCTTTGGGCTCAAATCACAAAATGTGTGTTTGAGATCTGGAAGTAGAAAATTCGCCTGACACCCACCCTGGTCTTATTTCATACTTGGGAAGAGTGGATTGAAGAGGACGGCAAGAGGAAATACCCACCTAAATTGCTACACAATATTCTGCTGGCAGCTAAAAAGGCGATACTTTGAAATTGACTCACTCCCACCATACCCACGTTAGATAATATTATGGCCCAGGTCAAGCATCTACTAGTTCTGAAGGGTCTAGACGCAGAGAGGAAAAGGGAAAGAATTAGTAAACATTTTAAAAAATGGAGGAATTTCATAATAGCCTATTATAGTCCAGATGAAATAGCAAGAATAATGAGACCGTTTATGGACACAGTTTGGTACCATACTGAAAAATTATGTGGCACCTTGGGAGGCTTGTAGGTGAGCGAATAGAGGGGAACAGTAGCTTGACTCGGGATGAGGACTATGGGCTAGTCCATATGTATATATCTTTAACCCCTTCGCGACCTTTGACGGATCTAGCCGTCATGGTGCCCTGGTACTTAAAGACCCATGACGGATACATCCG
Source organism: Anomaloglossus baeobatrachus (assembly GCF_048569485.1). NCBI lineage: Eukaryota > Metazoa > Chordata > Amphibia > Anura > Aromobatidae > Anomaloglossus > Anomaloglossus baeobatrachus. The sequence continues at coordinate 582,782,480 of NC_134357.1, forward strand.
TCATGGCGGAATCGCGGCACCAGAGCACCGGGCACTGCCATCGGTTTTAAAAAACTGTAGATTCGGGAAGGAGAGGACTTGTACCTGACCTCAGGAGGGGTGGTGTCTCCTTCCCGGACCTACGGAGGCTGTGATTGGCTGACGAACGCCGCTCAGCCAATCACAGCCAGTGTTATGTTTCAGCCATTGAAAATGGCTGAAGCATTGAAATCCAGCTATGTCAGTGCAGCTGCAGCACTGGCCATTGGCTGGAGCTCAGTGTGCTTTACTGCACCCGCCCCCAGCTCTGATTGGAGAGATCGGCCTTGTGACCCATCTCTCCAAGCAGTACCGTGCATCTGGGACCGGGTGAGCTCGCTGTAGGAGATCGCTCTCCTTAGCTTCTCCCTCCGTGGAATCTGAGGAGAGCGATCCCTGCGGGCGCCCATCTGTGAGTCACAGCCCCCGATCCACCGCTGCCCTGCTCCATGTGCTTCACCCCTGCTCTCCCGCTGCGCCCCTGCATCTGACGCCTCTACTCTCCCCCTGCATGTGACGCCGCTACTTTCCGGCTGCGCCCCTGCATGTTACGCCGCTACTCAGCAGTAAGAAAGCAGTGGCGTCAGATGCAGGGGGGGCGCAGCGGCGTCAGATGCATGGAGGCATCTGACGCCACTGCTCTCACGCTGCGCCCCCCCCTGCATCTGACGCCACTGCTTTCTTTCTGCTGCCTGCTTGTATCTGCCGCTCCACCGCCCCTGCATCTGCCGCTCCACCGCCCCTGCATCTGCCGCTGCACTCTCCCCATCAGCCGCTCCACCGCCCCTGCATCTGCCGCTGCACTCTCCCCATCAGCCGCTCCACCGCCCCTGCATCTGCCGCTGCACTGTCCCCATTAGCCACTGCACTCTCCCCATCAGTCGCTCCACCGCCCCTGCATCTGCCGCTGCACTGTCCCCATTAGCCACTGCACTCTCCCCATCAGTCGCTCCACCGCCCCTGCATCTGCCGCTGCACTGTCCCCATTAGCCACTGCACTCTCCCCATCAGCCGCTCCACCGCCCCTGCATCTGCCGCTGCACTGTCCCCATTAGCCACTGCACTCTCCCCATCAGTCGCTCCACCTCCCCTGCATCTGCCGCTGCACTCTCCCCATTAGCCACTGCACTCTCCCCATCAGCCACTCCACCGCCCCTGCATCTGCCGCTGCACTGTCCCCATTAGCCACTGCACTCTCCCCATCAGTCGCTCCACCGCCCCTGCATCTGCTGCTGCACTCTCCCCATTAGCCACTGCACTCTCCCCATTAGCCACTGCACTCTCCCCATCAGCCACTGCACTTTCCCCATCAGCCGCTCCACCACCCCTGCATCTGCCGCTGCACTCTCCCCATTAGCCACTGCACTCTCCCCATCAGCCGCTCCACCGCCCCTGCATCTGCCGCTGCACTCTCCCCATCAGCCATTGCACTCTCCCCATCAGCCACTCCACCGCCCCTGCATCAGCCGCCGCACTCTCCCCATCAGCCGCCGCACTCTCCCCATCAGCCGCCGCACTCTCCCCATCAGCCGCGCCGCCGCACTCTCCCCATCAGCCGCTCCACCACCCCTGCATCTGCCGCTGCACTCTCCCCATCAGCCACTGCACTCTCCCCATCAGCCGCTCCACCGCCCCTGCATCAGCCGCCGCACTCTCGCCATCAGCCGCCGCACTCTCCCCATCAGCCGCTCCACCGCCCCTGCATCAGCCGCCGCACTCTCCCCATCAGCCGCCGCACTCTCCCCATCTGCCGCTGCGCCCCTGCATCTGCCGCTTCGCCCCTGCATCTGCCACCTCACTCCCCCATCAGCCTCTGCGCCCCTGCATCTGCCACCTCACTCCCCCATCAGCCTCGTCGCCCCTGCATCTGCCACATCACTCCCCCATCAGCCTCTGCCCCCTCCCTGATCTGCTGCCTGCTCTCTCCCATCCCCTTAATCCTCTGCCCCCTCTCCCCCCTCCCGGATCTGCTGCAATCCTGCTGCCTAGATCCATTCTGTAAGGTAGCTATCCCCAATCTCACCTCCCACTCCCATTCTACCCTTCCCCTCGCCCCACCTTCCTCCGCCGCTCCTCCATCCGCCGCGCCCTCTCCCATCCTCCGCCGCGCCCCCTCTCCCATCTTCCGCCGCCCCCTCTCCCATCCTCCGCCGCGCCCTCTCCCATCCTCCGCCACACCCCCTATCCCATCCTCCGCTGCTCCTGCATCCGTTGCGCCCTCTTCTATCCTCCATCCATCTTTTTTCCATCCCACCTAGTCCCCCCCCTTTTTTCAGCACATCCGTGCATTCGTCCTAATTTTTTTTATGTAAACTAAGAAAGAAATACAAATAAACTTAGTTTAGGGCCAGTAAAATTATACTGTAGTAATCGTCAACTACAGTATTTTTTACTGAATATTGTAAGGGTCAGCCCAGTGCCACACATGAGAGCGATGCACAAGTCTCACTCCGCATCATCCGGCATGGTCGCTCTCTTCCAGACAGGAGTGTGCGGCTGTGCCGGATGATGTGATGCGAGATTTGTGCATTGCTCTCACGTGTGGCACTTGCTTTAGTGTCAGTTGCAGGCGCTCATTATATATATATATATATATTTTTTTTTTTTTACTGACGTCTGTATTTTTTATTTTGCCAAACTAATATTTCTTTGTATGGGGGGGGTCTAGTTTCCAACATGGGGTCACATGTGGGGGAGCTCCACTGTTTGGGCACATCAGGGGGATCTCCAAACGCAACATGGTACGGCTAACAATTCCAGCTAATTTTCCATTTAAAAAGTCAAATGACGCTCCTTCCCTCTGGAGCTCTGCCGTGCGCCCAAACAGTGGTTTTCTGCCACATATGAGGTATCAGCGTACTCAGAACAAATTGCCCAACAAATTTTGCGGTCCATTTTATCCTGATACCCCTGTAAAAATTAAAAAATTGAGCCTAAAATAACATTTTTGTGGAAAAAAAAAAAGTACTTTTTTGTTTTTATGCCTCAATGTATGAAGCACGTGAGGGTTCAAAGTGCTCATTACCCATGTAGATTTATGCCATGGGGGTCTAGTTTCCAAAATGAGGTCACTTGTGGGGGAGCTCCATTGTTTAGGCACCTCAGCGGGTCTCCATACGCAACATGGCGTACGCTAATAATTCCAACCAATTTTGATGTGAAATGGCGCTCCTCTTCTGAGCCCCGCCGTGTGCCCAGACAATTACTTTCCACCACATATGAGGTATCTGTGTACTCAGGAGAAATTGCACAATACATTTTATGGTGCATTTTTTCCTGATACCCTTGTGGAAAAAAAAGCTACCTGGTTGAAATAACAATTTCATGGTAAAAAAAAAAATATATATATTTTCACGGCTGAACATTCTAAACTTTTGTGAAGCCTCCAGGGGTTCAAAGTGTTCAGTAAACATCTAGATAAATTCAATGAGGGGTCTAGTTTCCAAAATGGGGTCACTTGTGGGGGAGCTTTAATGTTTAGGCACCTCAGGGGGTCTCCAAACACAACATGGCATCCACTAACGATTCCAGACAATTTTGCGTTTGAAAAGTCAAATGTCGCTCCTTGCCTTCCGAGCCCTGCTGTGCGCCCAAACATTTGATTTCCACCACATATGAGGTATCTGTGTACTCAGGAGAAAATGCACAATACATTTTATGTTGCAATTTTTCCTGATACGCTTGTGGAAAAAAAAGCTACCTGATTGAAGTAACAATTTCGTGGTTTTTTTTTTTTTTTTTTTATTTTCACGGCTCAAAGTTATTAACTTTTGTGAAGCCCCCAGAGGTTCAAAGTGCTCAATAAACATCTAGATAAATTCCATGAGGGGTCTAGTTTCCAAAATGGGGTCACTTGTGGGGGAGCTCCATTGTTTAGGCACCTCAGGGGGTCTCCAAACGCAACATCGCATCTGCTAATTATTCCAGACAATTTTGCTTTCAAAAATTCAAATGATGCTCCTTCTCTTCCGAGCCTTGCCGTGCACCCAAACAATTGATTTCCCCCACATATGAGATATCGGTGTACTCAGGAGAAATTGCACAATTAATTTTATGGTGCATTTTTCCTGATACCCTTGTGAAAATGCTAAATTTTATGGCTAAAGTAACATTTTTGTGTAAAAAAGTAAAATTTTCATTTTTTTCCTTCCACATTGCTTTGGTTGCTGTAAAGCTCCTAAAGGGTTAAAAACTTCTTGGATGTGGTTTTGAGCAGAGTGAGGGGTGCAGATTTTAGAATGGGGTCACTTTTGGGTATTTTCTGTCACCTAGGTCTCTCAAAGTCACTCCAAATGTGATGTGGTACCTAAAAATTTTTTTTTGTAAATTTTGTTGGAAAAATGAAAAATTGCTGATGAACTTTGAACTCCTCTAACTTCCTAACGGAAAAAAAAATTGTTTCAAAAATTGCGCTGGTGTAAAGTAGACAAGTGGGAAATGTTATATAGTAACTATTTTGTGTGACATATCTCACAGATTTATGGGCATAAAATTTCAAATTTTGAAAATTGCAAAATTTTCAAACTTTTTCGCCAAATTTCCAAAATTTTCACAAATAAACGCAAAAAATATCAGCCTAAATTTACCATTGACATGAAGTACAATATGTCACGAAAAAACAATCTCAGAATCGCCAGGATCCGTTGAAGCGTTCCAGAGTTATAACCTGTCAAAGTGACACTGGTCAGAAATGTAAAAAATGGCCAGGTCTTTAAGGTGAAAACAGGCTGGGGGCTGAAGGGGTTAAATGAAGCATGTGCCGTTCGGGGAACTGATTGCAAACTTTAAACTGTATTGATGATATCAAGTCACAGACACTTCTGTTTAAAGTTAGTAATGGCAAATGATTTAACCAACCTACTGCTGTCTTTATACTTCTAAGTTGTTTTTCTATGTAATGTTTTATTACAGTGTTAAAAACTAATAAAAATATATATTTTTTTAATGATATATGTGACCGCGCTGGATTAGTGGAGAGAGCAGTGTCTCGTGCTTAGAGCAGCTGCAAAGATTTGTGGGATCCCGCTCTGCACACTGAGATCCCACAAAATGGAAATTCGGGCTCAACTCTGCTAGTAAATTGGGCATTTCGAGAGCCTTTAGAAACATTTGTGAAAGGTTTTGATACTGCATTATATTTAGATTATTCACTAATCTCAGGTTGCCCTATACTTTATTTACTAAAAAGGGCAGCCCCAGATTGGAGATAGGAACCCTTAAATATATCACATTGTATATAATTGCATTTCAAAACTTGTTGTTTTGTTAATAAATGCCTACAAAATAGATATTCTTCATGCCTATCTTTCTCTATTGTCTAGATGTGATGACTTTGCCACAGAACCTCGAGCTGAGGCAGAAGTGTAAGCATTTTGTACAAAAATAGTGAGGAGAGAATTGAATCACACTGCATCCTAGTGTTACGCTAGGTATGGAGAAGTACTAAGTGCACAGCGAAAGAGAATGGAAGGGAAACCCTGTGTCTAGCAAGATGATGACCCCTTACCGAACCTACTACTAGGATCCCTCACCACCCTAAATAGGTTATTCACCTATGCCCCGAGCTGGATACCTGATCCTAGGTATCCCTAATGCTGGGCCCTAAAGAGGGAATAGATGCGATGAGCTCTTTGTCAACCCCACTAAACAACTATAGAAGACAAAAGCATACACTACTTATCATTAGATGACTCAGGAAGGAGTGTGGCAGAGATTTCAGCAACAACACCACAGAGGAGAACAAACCACCTGCTTGCAACCTTGGCTTGAAGGAACTGAAAATATCACCAGCACAATCCAAATGAAGGAAGGGGTATTTAAACATCAAGGGAATACTGATAATCAACAGCTGAGTGGAAGTTGAGCTCCTGCTGGATCTAAAAGGGAGAGCGATGAATCTAGCAGGAAAGTTACCTATACCAATGAATACTGACAGCCGGAATAATGGAAAGTCAGGGAGCATTCTGCACAGCCAAACACTGTGACAGTTGATGGCAAGAAACCACATGACTGTCTATCACCTGTGACTCCTAGATATGTGTAAGTTGTTAAGACACTCTTGTCCCAATTCATCAAAGCTTTTATGCCAAAATATTGTCACACAAGCTTTGAAAAGTCTCACAAATTTGGCTTAACTCAGAGTTGGTCAAAAGCAAAATATATTAAGTTAATTATAGAGGACAAAGTAAAGGCTGAGATATTAAACAGGCACTTTTCATCCATGTTCATCAAGGAACTGACTGTTCCAGGGATCATTCAACAAGTCAAAACTCAAAGTTCACCACCTGACATAATTAATTTAACACAAGAAGACGTACACCTGTGTCTGAGTAAATTAAACATTGACAAATACCCCGGGCCAGATGGCATTCATTCACGGATATTGAGGGAATTGAGATCAGTAATTGACAAACCGCTGTATTAATCTTAGACTCTCTTGTAACAGGGTTGGTGCCTCAGGATTGGAGGATTGCTGATGTGGTACCGATATTTAAGAAAGATAAGACTGTGGTTCCAGGCAACTACCGGCCAGTAAATCTGACATCAGTAGTGTCCATAGTTTTTGAGGGCATTTTAAGGGATGACATGCAAAAATATATTGCAGAAAATAATTTAATAACTGACAGCATGGATTTATGAAAGATAAGTCGTGTCTAACCAACATATTTGGGTTCTATGAGGAAGTAAGTGCAAATCTGGATATTGGTAATGTGATGTGATTTATTTGGAGTTTACAAAGGTATTTGATACTGTGCCACATAATAGCCTTATACTGAAGCTCCAGAAGCAAGGATTAGGGGAAATTATAAACAGATGGATAAGGAATTGGTTAAGAGATAAGATCAAAAGAATAGTCATATATTATATATATTATATATTCTCTAATTAGGCAATAGTCAGCAGTAGGGACCGCAGAGATCTGTGCTGGGACAGATTCATTTTAATCTCTTTATTAATGACCTTTTGGATAAGATTGATAGTAAAGTGTCAGTCTTTGCTGACGACACGAAACTATGTAGGATATTAAAAACTGACTTTGATAGTACCATATTACAAAAAGATCTGGATAAGATGTCAGAATGGGCAGATACTTGGCAAATGAGATTTAATGTTGATAAATGTAAAGTAATTTACCTAGGACGGAGTAATCCTATAGCTGCATATACATTAAATGGAACTAAACTAGGGACTACAGAACAGGAGGACTTGGGTATTCTGGTTACAAGTAACTGAGCAGCAGCACTCAATGTCAAGCAGCAGCTGCAAAAGCAAACAAGATTTTAGGATGTATAAAAAGAGATTAGAATCTATGATCCCAACGTATTGTTACCCCTCTATAAATCACTTGTAAGGCCACATCTAGAATATGGGATCCAGTTTTGGGCTCCACATTTTAAAAAGGACATTCAGAAGTTAGAGTCAGTTCAAATGTGGGAAACTAGACTACTACAAGGAATGGAAGGCCTCCCATATGATGAGAGGTGAAAACATTGTACTTGTTTAGCTTAGAAAAAAGACATCTCAGAGGAGAACTCATGTCTGTGCATAAATACATGTGTGGTCAATATAAAGGATGGCACATGACTTATTCCTTCCAAAGACAATACTAAGGACCAGGGGGCATTCACTGCGAGTGGAAGAAAAGCGATTCCAGCAGCTAAATAGGAAAGGGTTCTTTACAGTTAGAGCGGTCAGACTGTGGAATACACTACCACAAGAGGTAGTAATGGCAGATACTATAACAGCTTTTAAAAAAGGGCTGGATGATTTCCTCAGTACACACAACATTCTTGGTTATAAATGACTTAATGACAAAATGTAGAACTGGTGGAGGAAGGGTGAACTAGATGGACCTAGGTCTTTTTCCAATCTATGTAACTATGTAAGTAACATTTATGATACTTATGCTGGGGTTTTCTGAATTAATGGGGTTCTGTCACTAAATGTTTACCTCATAATTAAAAAATCAAAATAATATAAAGACAGGGACTCTGATTCCAATGATATGTCACCTACAGGGCTGCTTGCTGTAGCTTTGAGAAAATCATTGTATTACCACTAGGGGATTATCACTAAAGAACTAGTAAACCTGATGCCATGTATTATCCATCTCCATAAGCTCTGTATAACCCCACCCAACCCCTGATTGGCAGATTTCTGTCAATGCCCGATGTACACAGCTGCCAATCAGTGGTGTGTGTGTGTGTGTGTGTCAGGTTATACACAACAGCAATTCAAGAACTGGTAGATCTTAAAGAGAGTAAACTGATTTTTAAACAATAAATTTTTATTGATTTTCATATTATTCACAAACATACTGGAGAGAACATCCAAAAACTAGTAATAATACATTTGCATTATGTTATATGTCGTCAAGATATACCATAACTTGAAGCTAAGAAACAACCGATTTAGCTATCTGGTCTATCACCATATACTGCTTTGCTGAACGTATTGGTGTCTATGGCCTGAAGGCCGGATGAGTAAATACAGAAAAATGAACATGGTCTAGGACAGTGATGGCGAACCTATGGCACGCGTGCCAGACAGGGCACGCGCGCTGTCGCCACACTGCGCCAGTTTGATCTGCTGGTGTGGTTGCGCCAGCAGCTCAAACTGGTGTTTAGCAGAGGAGACATTTCTCCTCGCTCTGACACGCCTCCTCTCCTGGACCGCAGACCTGTTGCCTAGGAGACGGAGGAGCGTCAGTAGGCGGCGCCGGTGTCTTGTGGCCGCGCGGGAACTGAAGTGACTGAGGACGCAGCAGTGGAGGAGTGGGGGCCAGAAGGTGAGTTTTTTTTTTTATTTTTAGCCTCTGCGGCTGTGCCAAGATGTGGGGGGGACAGAGCCTGCACGGGGGAAACATGCAGCGCACGGGGGACACATGGGGGACAGAGCCTGCATGGGGGACAGAGCCTGCACGGGGGACACATGGGGGACAGAGCCTGCACGGGGGACACATGGGGGACAAAGCCTGCACGGGGGACACATGGGGGACAGAGCCTGCACGGGGGACACATGGGGGACAGAGCCTGCACGGGGGACACATGGGGGACAGAGCCTGCACGGGGGACACATGGGGTACAGAGCCTGCACGGGGGACACATGGGGGACAGAGCCTGCACGGGGGACACATGGGGGACAGAGCCTGCACGGGGGACACATGGGGGACAGAGCCTGCACGGGGGACACATGGGGGACAGAGCCTGCACGGGGGACACATGGGGGACAGAGCCTGCACGGGGGACACATGGGGAAACATGGAGCGCACGGGGGAAACATGGAGCGCACGGGGCAAACATGGAGCGCACGGGGGAAACATGGAGCGCACGGGGGAAACATGGGGAGCACAGGGGACACATGGGGAGCACGGGGGACACATGGGGAGCACGGGGGACACATGGGGAGCACGGGGGACACATGGGGAGCACGGGGGACAGAGCTAGCACGGGGGGAACATGGGAGCATGGGGCATATACAAACAGAGCACGGGGAAAACATGGCTGCAAAGATGGAGAGAAACGTGCAAAGATGGAGAGAAACATGGCTGCAAAGATGGGGGAAACATGGCTGCAAAGATGGGGGAAACATGGCTGCAAGGATGGGGGTAAACATGGCTGCAAGGATGGGGGTAAACATGGCTGCAAGGATGGGGGTAAACATGACTAAGGATGGGGGAAATCATGCCAGGATATGGGGTACATTTAGCAGGAAGGGAAACATGCCAGGAAGGGGTACATTTACCAGTATGGGGGGTACATTTACCAGTATGGGGGGTACATTTACCAGTATGGGGGATACATTTACCAGACTGGGGGGAAACATGAAAGGATGGGGGGGAAACATGCCAGGATGGGGGTACATGAACATGCCAGGATGAGGAAAAATGCCAGGATGGGGAACATTTAGCAGGAAGGGTGACATTTATCAGGATGGAGTACATTTACCAGGATAAGGGAACATGCCTGGATGAGGTACATTTACCAGGATGGGGTCATTTAACATCATGGGGGTACATTTACCAGGATGGGGTACATTTACCAGGATGGGGCCATGATGTGGACAAATATACCAGAATGTAGGAAATATATATCAGGATGGGGGACATGTTTACCAGGAAGTGGCCAGGAAGGGGACATAACTACACAATCAAAGGGGAGAATAGCAACTCGTACGTCTTTATGGGATTTCAGGGTGTTCAGACTTTGAAATGTAGATGTGGATTACAGGGTGACATCTGATTGCATTCCAGGCTAAAATCTCTGTCTAATATGCTGCAATTTATTTCCAGAAAGATCAATAAAACTGCTGTGTCTGGAAAGGGCAGGGACTCAGCTTCAATGTGTGGTAAGCATACTGACTGCAGACTGCAAAGGTAAGATTACAATCAATTATTTACATAATAGTTTTGGTTGGCACTTCGGAAAAAAAAATGGGATTAGAACTACAGTTTGGGCACTCGGCCTGTAAAAGGTTCGCCATGACTGGTCTAGGATATACTCCAATAGGTCCTAATCTTAGTCTTTAAACATGAGGAACTTTCAATCACAAACTAGGGAAAGAAAACACGTATAAAAAGAAGAAAGAAAGGGAGCAAGCTATAAAGCAAGAAAAAAAGATGTAGAGGGAAAGGTATATGGCATTGCACTTTACTTCAGGATCTGTCAGTACAAGGGTGACTCTAAGAACTCCTCCCAGTGGAACCAAGTTTTGGCAATTGTACCCCTTTCCCGGTGGGAACCTGCCACCAGAGACTCCATGCGGTGTGTCAGATTCACCTCTGCAAACCACTCCTCCAAAGACGGGGGGATCCATAGATCTCCAGTGCCTGGGGATTACTGTTTTCGCAGCCTACAATAGATGTCTGAGTAGTGATTTTTTATATCTAGATTTAGACAAAGGGAACATATAGAGCAGTATTGCTTCTGGAGACTGTGGGACTGAGATCTCCGTCACCTCCATCACCGTTTTGAGGACTCCGTTCCAGAAAGCGTTCAGTGTCGGGCAGGAGCACCAAATATGTGACATCGTTCCCAACTCCGTTCCGCATCGCCAACATGTATCCGGCACCCCAGGAAACCATTTATTTAATATAGCTGGAACCCTATACCATCTTGATATTATCTTATAACTTGTTTCTTCTGATTTGGATGCTATGATTGATTTATGAAAAGCCAGGGAAGGAGTCTTGCGAGGATAATTTGCATATTCCCAGTGCCTTCTGGGATAAGTGAAGAGTCACCGCGAGCTCAAGGAGAACCGGGTTTTGGCCGTTACAGCCGGAAGGAAGACTTCTGAAAGCCAGGGAAGGAGTCTTGCGAGGATAATTTGCATATTCCCAGTGCCTTCTGGGATAAGTGAAGAGTCACCGCGAGCTCAAGGAGAACCGGGTTTTGGCCGTTACAGCCGGAAGGAAGACTTCTGAAAGCCAGGGAAGGAGTCTTGCGAGGATAATTTGCATATTCCCAGTGCCTTCTGGGATAAGTGAAGAGTCACCGCGAGCTCAAGGAGAACCGGGTTTTGGCCGTTACAGCCGGAAGGAAGACTTCTGAAAGCCAGGGAAGGAGTCTTGCGAGGATAATTTGCATATTCCCAGTGCCTTCTGGGATAAGTGAAGAGTCACCGCGAGCTCAAGGAGAACCGGGTTTTGGCCGTTACAGCCGGAAGGAAGACTTCTGAAAGCCAGGGAAGGAGTCTTGCGAGGATAATTTGCATATTCCCAGTGCCTTCTGGGATAAGTGAAGAGTCACCGCGAGCTCAAGGAGAACCGGGTTTTGGCCGTTACAGCCGGAAGGAAGACTTCTGAAAACCGCGCGCCTAGCGGCGCGCGAGTTTTAGCCTTTCTTCTTCATTGTGAGCGTGAGTGAGCAAAGTGTGAGCAAAAGTAAGTGTGAGTAGAATTGTTTGTATTTAGTTGTTTAATTACTTAACATTTGTTTAGTGCTATCCCCATTAGAAAATGTGCTCCACTATTGCTAATGCGATCCAGTGTACATCTTGTCTCATGTATGCAGTCCTTGAAAAGCCGTTCGAGGGTGCATACTGTTGTTCGAGATGTGAGCAAGTTGCACATTTGGAAGCCCAGATACTGGATCTAAATGAGCAGCTGGCAACTCTGAGATGCATTAGCAATATGGAAAGGAGTTTGCTGCTCACTGAGCAGCAGCTTGCTGGGTCAGATGTGGGGGAGGATCGTAGTAGGGAGCGGCAGGACGGTGAGGTAGGTAGCTGGGTGACAGTTAGAAAGGGGGGTAAAGGGAAAAGTGCTAGGAAGGCTAGTCCTGAACTGACACACCCCAATAGGTTTGCAAACTTGGCAGATGAGGGGGATGTCATTACAGGGGTAGCATTGCTGCAGCAAGGCATGACCTCTGAACGCCAGAGGAGTGTCTGCTCCAGTAAGGGGGGGAATAGGAGTGCAGGGCAGGCAAGACAGGTACTGGTAGTGGGGGACTCAATTATTAGGGGGACAGATAGGGCAATCTGTCACAAAGACAGGGATCGCCGAACAGTGTGTTGTCTTCCTGGCGCTCGAGTTCGGCACATCGCTGATCGGGTTGACAGATTACTGGGAGGGGCTGGGGAGGACCCAGCGGTCATTGTACACATTGGCACAAATGACAAAGTTAGAGGTAGGTGGAAGGTCCTTAAAGATGATTTCAGGGAATTAGGTTGTAAGCTTAAAGCATGGACCTCAAAGGTGGTATTTTCGGAAATACTACCTGTGCCACGAGCCACACTAGAGAGGCAAAGGGAGATCAGGGAGGTTAACAGGTGGCTCAGGAATTGGTGTAGGAAAGAGGGTTTTGGGTTCCTGGAGAATTGGGCCGACTTTTCAGTTGGCTACAGATTCTATGCTAGGGATGGGCTGCATCTTAATGGGGAAGGTGCAGCTCTGCTGGGGCAGAAAATGGCTAGAAGGTTGGAGGAGTGTTTAAACTAGGAATGGGGGGCGAGGGTATTCACTTTATAGAAGGGGAATGTAGTGCAGATAGTGACCAGGGCACAAGTAATGAAATTGGGGGTGGTACGGGGGGAAGGGTTAGGACAGTTAATACAGTAAGCAGGAATACAGGTACAGAGTCATACGTAACGTGCATGTACACTAATGCCCGAAGCCTCACAAATAAGGTGGAGGAATTAGAATTAATATTGTTGGAAGAAAATTATGATATAGTGGGGATATCAGAGACATGGCTGGATGAGAGCTATGACTGGGCTGTTAATTTACAGGGTTATAGCCTATTCAGGAATGACCGTACAAATAAGCGAGGGGGAGGTGTGTGTCTATATGTAAAATCATCCTTAAAACCCATCCTGCGTGACAACATATGTGAGGGTACTGAGAATGTAGAGTCCCTATGGGTGGAGATAAGGGGGGGGAGAATGAATAATAAAATACTGATAGGGGTGTGTTATAAGACGCCGAATATTATGGAAGAGGTAGAGAATCTCCTCATAAAGCAAATTGATAAAGCAGCGAGTCTCGGAGAGGTAATTATTATGGGGGACTTTAACTATCCTGATATAAATTGGGGAACAGAAACTTGCAGTTCCAGCAAAGGAAATAGATTTTTGATAACAATGAAAGATAATTACCTTTCACAAATGGTACAGGACCCCACAAGAGGGGGAGCACTACTAGACCTTGTACTAACCAATAGGCCAGACCGCATATCAAATATACAAGTTGGGGGTTACTTGGGGAATAGTGATCACAAAATAATAAGTTTTCATGTATTCTTTAGTAAGATGTCTAGTAGAGGTGCTACAAGGACACTAAACTTCAGGAAAGCAAATTTTAAACGGTTGAGAGATGATCTTAGTGCAATAAACTGGGATGATGTACTAAGTAATAAAAGTACACAAAGCAAATGGGAGACTTTTATGAGCATCCTGAATAGGGCTTGTGCAGAAAATATACCCTATGGGAACAAACATGCTAGAAATAGGAGGAAACCCCTATGGCTAAATAGAGCTGTAAGGGAAGCAATAAAAGAAAAACAGAAAGCCTTAAAAGAATTAAAGAGGGTAGGTAGTGATGAGGCATTATATAATTATAGAAAATTAAATAAAATATGTAAAAAGCAAATTAAGTTAGCTAAGTTTGAGACAGAGAGACTCATTGCGAGAGAAAGTAAAAATAATCCTAAAATATTCTTTAACTACATAAACAGTAAAAAACTGAAAAGCGATAGTGTTGGCCCCCTTAAAAATAGTCTTGGTGAAATGGTGGAAGGGGATGAGGGTAAAGCCAACCTGCTGAATGACTTTTTTTCTACGGTTTTTATACAAGAAAATGCCATGGCAGATGACATGACCAGTGATACCATAAATTCACACTTGAATATTACCTGCTTAACCCAGCAGGAAGTACGCCGCCGCCTCGAAATCACTAAGGTTGACAAATCTCCGGGCCCGGATGGCATACACCCCAGAGTACTACAGGAATTGAGTTCTGTGATAGATAGACCATTATTTTTAATCTTCTCAGATTCCTTAATAACAGGGTCGGTACCGCAGGACTGGCGCATAGCAAATGTGGTGCCAATATTCAAAAAGGGGACAAAAACTGAGCCGGGAAATTATAGGCCGGTAAGTTTAACCTCTACGGTTGGTAAAATCCTTGAGGGTTTCTTGAGAGATGCTATATTGGAGTATCTCAAGAAAAATAACCTTATGACAGAGTATCAACATGGGTTTATGAGGGATCGATCCTGTCAAACTAATTTGATCAGCTTCTATGAAGAGGTAAGTTCAAGTCTGGACCAGGGAAATGCAGTGGATGTTGTGTATATGGACTTTTCAAAAGCTTTTGATACGGTGCCACACAAAAGGTTGGTACATAAAATGAGAATAATGGGGATAGGGGAAAATATGTGTAACTGGGTTAAAAACTGGCTAAGTGATAGGAAACAAAGGGTGGTTATTAATGGTACGTACTCGGACTGGGTCTCAGTTCATAGTGGGGTACCACAGGGGTCAGTATTGGGCCCACTTCTTTTCAACATATTTATAAATGACCTTGTTGGGGGCATGCGGAGTAGAATTTCAATATTTGCAGATGATACTAAACTCTGCAGGGTAATCAATACAGAGGAGGATAATTTTATATTACAGGGAGATTTATGTAAATTGGAGGATTGGGCTGAGAAGTGGCAATTGAAGTTTAATGTAGATAAATGTAAGGTCATGCACTTGGGTAGAGGAAATAACATTTATGATTATGTACTTAATCGTAGAACACTGGGTAAAACAGACACAGAAAAAGACTTGGGTGTATTGGTGGATGGTAAACTTCACTTTAGTGGACAGTGTCAGGCAGCTGCTGCCAGGGCTAATAAAATAATGGGATGTATTAAAAGAGGTATAAGTGTTCATGAAAAAAATATAGTTCTACCTCTGTACAAGTCACTAGTGCGACCACACTTAGAATACTGTGTACAATTCTGGTCACCGATATATAAGAAGGACATAGCTGAACTAGAGAGGGTGCAGAGAAGAGCCACCAAGATTATTAGAGGAATGGGTGGGCTGCAATACCAAGACAGGTTATTAAACTTGGGGTTATTTAGTTTGGAAAAACGAAGGCTTAGGGGGGATCTAATCACAATGTATAAATATATGAGGGGACAGTACAGAGACCTTTCCAAAGATCTTTTTACACCAAGGCCTGCGACTGGAACACGGGGGCATCCACTACGTCTTGAGGAAAGAAGGTTTAATCATAATCACAGACGAGGATTCTTTACTGTACGAGCAGTGAGACTATGGAACTCTCTGCCACATGATGTTGTAATGAGTGATTCACTACTAACATTTAAGCAGAGCCTGGACGCCTTTCTTGAAAAATGTAATATTACCAGTTATGTATATTAGATTTTATGACAGGGTATTGATCCAGGGAACTAGTCTGATTGCCGGATGTGGAGTCAGGAAGGAAATTTTTTCCCCATTGGAACTTGTTTGCCACATTGGGGTTTTTTTGCCTTCCTCTGGATCAACATGTTAGGCTACAGGTTGAACTAGATGGACTTAGAGTCTCCCTTCAACCTTAAAAACTATGAAAACTATGATACTATGATACTATGAGAGAGGGAAAAGCATTTATCCCATTGGGTTTTTGTGAAAGTTCTATTAAGTTCCTCCTCCCAGGCCTTACAATAAGGAGGAAGGGAAAGTAAATCTTTTTCCGAGAGCAACTTATACATAACTGATGTCGCGTGCGGTATAGCTAGTTTTGCGAGACAGAGCGATTCGAAGGTTGACAGGGGGGCATGTCAGTGTGTCTTTCTCCGGAATTGCTGAGTAAAAGTGCTGGAATTGAGTGTACTCAAATACATGGCACGGGGTGGGGGGTGTCTCTCCCAGGATCATGTTGAGTGGCAACAATATTCCGTTAGGGGCTACCTGGTGTAAACGCAGCGGGCGGGATTTAGGACAACCTAGAAATGTCGAAGCGGTGCATCCTGGTTTAAACAAAGGGTTTCCCGAAATGGGAAATAAGGGGCCTTGTCCGTCTACCAACCTTTTTTTCAGAGAAGGGACGTTCAGGGCTTTCAGCGTATTGGCTGTTGCATAGGATATGTCTAAATTATGTGGAAGTAGGGAGGATCGCAGCCAAGGCATAGAACTGACCGGGATTGGACACACATCCGTTGCCATGCGTACCCATAGTTTCGTCGAATAGCTATGAATTAAGTCTAGTACTCGCGCATGTGCTGCTGCTGCATAATAACGACGACAGTCCGGCAAACCCGTCCCACCCGCTTCCTTAGGACGAACCAGGGTTTCCCAGCGTAGCCTCGGGTGTTTTGATGCCCAAACGAAATTCTTAAATTGACGCCTGATCCCGTCCCAATACGAAGCTGGGATATATGTAGGGATAGTGCGTATTAGGTACAGCAACCTGGGGAGGACAGTCATCTTTAATATGTTAATACGTCCAAACCAGGAAAAACTTGTCCGCTCCCAAGCGGCCAGGTCATTCTCCAATCTGGAGAGGAATGGCTGAAAGTTCAGAGGGAACAATCTGGACAGCTCCGAAGGTAGACGAATACCTAAATAGGTTATGACATTGCCTGAAGGCCACCTAAATGGGTAATGCGTCTTCAAGTCTTGCACCAATTCGTTAGAAAGAGAAACATTGAGGGCTTCGGATTTGTCCATATTGATCTTGAAGTTGGACCACCTACCGAATCTCTCCAGTAAGTCCAACAAGTTAGGCAGGGAGGTCGCTGGATTGGTTATGTAAATTAATACATCATCAGCAAACGCGATGCATTTATATTCTTTACCAGCTAATTTAATTCCTCGAATCTCAGGGGTGTTGCGGATAGCGGTTAGGAGATGTTCCATGATTAGTATGTAGAGAAGGAGAGATAGTGGGCAGCCTTGTCGGGTACCATTATGGATGGTAAAGGGGTTAGATATTGAACCATTAATTTTCATCCTAGCTACTGGGGATTTATATAAAGCAAGTATCTTAGCACGGAAGGAAGGACCTAAACCAATATGCGTAAGGGTTTGTGCTAGAGACGACCATGAGATTCTATCGAATGCCTTCTCCGCATCGAGGGACAAGACCATCAATGGTATTTTATGGGTCTTTGCATGGTGTATGATATCTATCGTTTTTAGGGTGTTGTCCCGTGCTTCCCTGCCCGGGACAAAGCCCACTTGGTCAGGATGAACCAGCGAGGGGAGCAGGGGACTCAGCCTATTTGCTATTAATTTTGCGAAAATTTTTAGATCAGTATTCAAAAGAGAAGTTGGGCAGTAACTTTTGCAGGCATGCGGGTCTTTTTCCGGTTTAGGAATTACGGTGACATACGCAGCCGTGGATTGGGCAGGGAAAGGGCAGGACTCAGAGATAGAGTTGAAAGCTACCAACATCAAAGGGGATAAGAGGTCTGCTAATATTTTATAAAATTTTCCTGTGAATCCATCTGGGCCTGGGCTTTTGTTATTTGGTAGGTTTTTTATTACATCCAATAATTACGTGTGGTTAAAGGGGTTATCTAATTCGGTTATCACTTCTGGACTCGGGATGCTAAAAGGGGAGGAGACAGGGAGTGGGGCGCCCACCGGGCAGGGGAGATTGTATAAATTTGGGTAGAATGAGCGGAAAGTTTCCGAAATCTCCGCCGTTGTGTGGACCATGGAATCATTGGGTCCCTTAATACAAGGGATAAAGTTTTGGGTGCATTGTGAGCGTAAGGCCTTAGCAAGCATCTTCCCAGGTTTATTACCAGATTCATAAAAACGACTGCGTCCAATTTGGAGGTATCATTTATAGGAGTTATCTAGTAGGTGTTTTACTTCCAGTCTTACTTTAAGATTTCTTAACGTCTCTGTCGAGAGCGTGCTTTTGTGGGCTAGTTCTAGTTTGGCAACGTTTTGAAGGGCGTAACTCAGGGCTTGAGCTTTGGCTTTTTTTAAACGCGAGCCGTTTTTTATTAGTACCCCTCTCAGTACGCATTTGAGAGCTTCCCATTGAAAAATAGGGGCCCTTGTGTCAGCGGTGTGATCTGAGAGAAAGTGTCCTATGGATTCCTGAACGTCTGATAGACACACCGGGTCTGCAAGCAGGCTCTCATTCAGGCACCAAGGGTGTACTGTTTTAGAGAGGGAAGGGATCTCCAATGAGCAGTAGATTGGGGCGTGGTCAGACCATAGTATGTTACCGATTGTTGTAGAAGATACCCAAGGGAGGGCTGAGTGTTGGATCAGGATATAGTCTATCCTACTGTAGGAGTCGTGTGGTGTAGAATAGAAGGTGTAGTCCCTAGAAGACTGATTTTTATCAAAACTTCAGCAAGCAGCCAAGTAAGTGACACATCGCTGGAATCAGGGTCTTTGCTTATACAGGTCGATTGGACACACGTTACAAGTAGCTTTGTTCCTCTTAATCTATAAATCACATCCTGAAGCCATACACTAGTATTTTTAGATATTTTATCTGAAAAGTAGGCAGTGTTGATAAAAATATACAACAGATATTACAAAGAGGAACAAAACAAGACAGCATATATAATTACATGAAATAAAAGGGAATAACAAAACAAAATGTCTGAACCTGGGTCACAGAAATGGCTTTAGATTTAAGGAGGGAAAGGACTCCAATGGAACGTGGAACAATCCTACACAGCAATGTTCATTTCATTGAACGAGCATCATAATTGGCATTAGCTTTTTATTAACACAAGTTACATCCACATACTTCCCCTCTGGTGACTCATAACAGGGCTGGACTTCAGATAACTATAGGATGTGTCTAAGTCTTAGAAAATTATGAGATTCCCAGGAGGTCCCAGACGGGAGATATTACCGTCATCTTTCCTATCATGATTTTATCTGTTCATAAATAGGAGACATTGCATAGATATTTTCATCTCTCTAGCCAATATCCATTTGGCGGGACTATGGCCATCACTTAATTATGCTGAACACTGCTTTGCATTGTCCACTTTCACAAATATGAAATATGACTTTCCTATCTATTATATTGATGTAGTTCATAAAACCTCAACTCAAATTTTCTATAAGGGGAAACAAAGAATTAAAATGTTTCTGCTATTTTTCTGTTTCACTGCTGCTCTTATCTCTACCGGTCATAAATCTGTCCTTTTCTGCATTATTGTACATTCAAGTTGACATTGGCCTCACATCTGCTAGAGCAGACCTGGGCAAGGGGCGGCCTGTGGGCCGGATCCAGCCTGTCTACTGTTTGTGACCGGCCCGCCTCTCTTGCTGAGTTGGAGGCGTGGCCTGAACTACGATTTTATGCCTCAGTCCCGCTCTCACTGCCGGGAGCTATGTATCCCGCAGTGCAGTGATAAGCAGCTGCCACGCCCTCACTCTGTTGGTTACGCCCCCTCTTGCTGCCAGTCATGCCCCCTCTGGATGCTGGTCACACTCTCTGGATGCCTTGTATGGCTCCTATGCTTCTAGCCACGCCCCCTTTTGCTGTCGTCCACGCCCCCTCAATGCTGGACACACACACTCCTCGGATGCCTCCCTTGTCCCCTCCTCCTACTCTGTCGATGATGGCCACGCCCTCTTTGCCTGCCCCTTCTACCCAGGGATCCTCACGTGACCGGCTCATCTCCACAGCAGCTGCTTCAAAAATGTTTGTTCTACAAACTGAGGTAATGTGCACCAGTAGCAGCAGGGAGAGTGCAGTGTGAGTGAGCCCTCAGGCTCTGCTGCTGCAGTGCTGCCTGCCTGTGCCCTCAGCTTCACCAGGCCCAGTTTGAATGCCCCACTGGCCACCAATGTCAGTATGCATGCCCCACTGGCCACCACTGTCAGTATGCATGCCCCACTGGCCACTACTGTCAGTATGCATGCCCCACTGGCCACCACTGTCAGTATGCATGCTCCACTGGCCACCCGGACCAGTATGTATGCTGGTGGATAGTATGTATGCTCCACAGGCCACCAGGGCCAGTATGTATGCTCCACAGACCCCAGTAATGTGTATGCCCCCTACTGACCCCAGTAATGTCTATGCCACTTACTGACCCCAGTAATGTGTATGTCACCTACTGACCCCAGTAATGTGTATGCCCCCCACTGACCCCAGTAATGTGTATGCCCCCCACTGACCCCAATAATGTCTATTCCCCCCACCGATTCCAGTAATGTGTATACCCTCCACTGATCCCAGTAATGTGTATGCCCCCCCACTGACCCCAGTAATGTCTATGCCCCCCATTGACCCAAGTAATGTGTATGCCCCCACATTTTCATTGAATCTTTGTATTGTTTAATTTATTGTTGTTTATGAAGGGATAGTTTATATACTATATACAGTATTGGGTAGAACTGAGCTAATTATATTAGTCCGGCCCTCTAAAAGCATCCCAATTTCTCATGCGCCCCATGGGAAAATTAATTGCCCACCCCTGTGCTAGAGGATTCTCTCTATTTACCTGTTTCCAAAGGAGGGGGTCAGCTTCATAGGGGTCTTGTTGAGTCTTTATAGATTTTATAATTTCTATATGACACAGGACTACATATTGATGTTTTTCCAGAATCAAGCTTTTAACTCCTTGAAAGCCGCGGAAATTCTTTGGACACTTTCCTCGACTTGGTGCTTGAGGCTTTCATTAAAATCACAAATATTACATTCTCAACTACCCAAAATAGCTTAAATGAAAAAGAAAAGGTTGCCCTAAAATCATTATACAATGATTCAGATATAATAACTATCAGCTGACAAGGGGGATGGAATAGTCATCCAATACATGGATGACTATTAGGGATGAGCAAATGTATTCAACACTATTCACTATCCGACGGATAATGGGGTATTCGCTAGCTAACGGATAAAACAACATCCGCTCCGATACTTTCATTTTCATTTCTGACTTGGCGCCTGTTTTCCAGCCAATGAACACATCTGATGTTGCTTGCCCTTACAGTAATGCCGCAGCTATCTTTGTTGTGGTGTTACTGTGATTGGCTAGGCCGCACAGTGTCATAGGGGCTATATAAGGCAGCGGCCATTTTCTGAACACGCAGTGATAGGGAGCTGGTGGTGGTGATAGACTATATTGTGTGTGGGAGAGCGTTCTTAGATCAAACTAATAAGTAGTCCTTGTAAGTGCTGAAGACAGTGTCCAGTAGCTGCTAGCAGCTGAAGAAATCGTAGAACCAGCTATAGGAACAGTGCAGTGCCTTGTATGGAATAGCGTTCCTGCAGCAAAATCTTAACTAGTCCTTATAAGGACTAAAGCCAGTAGTTAGTAGCGGCTAGCAGCCCCATAAATTGCCAGGCTGCAAAACAGTGAATGCGGACCCAGCTATAGGGCCAGTGTTAGTGCAGTGCTTTGTTAGGTGAGAGCGATCCAGCTTTAAAAAAAAAAAAAAAAAATCCTCTTATTAGTGCTGCATACGGTATGTTAGTGCAGTGTCTGCTATAGGGAGAGCTTTTTCAGAGGCAGGGCGAGATTTAAAGCTGTCCTGGCATCTGCTACTAATTAATAAACAATCCCAGCACTACTACACTGTGTCTCTTCTACTAGGAATAGGTATTGCAAATTCCTAAAAAAGGTCCCAAAATTTACCAAACAATGGGTTCAGGTGTAAGTGTAGTGACTGTCAGTCGCCATCTCAATTCCTACCAGCACAGTTGCATCCTTGTGTTGGCTTCATAGCGTACATAAACTCTATAGTATCCTACTGCTCAAAAAAACCGCCGGCTGCAATGAGAAGGACGGAGGTGGGCGGGATGTTTACATCCTGCTCATCTCCGCCGCTCCACTTCAATTGGCCGCCTGCTGTGTGACGTCGCTGTGACGCCGCACGACCCGCCCCCTTAGGAAGGAGGCGGGTCGCCGGCCAGAGGGACGTCGCATGGCAGGTATGTGCGTGTGAAACTGCCGTAGCGATAATAATCGCTACAGCAGCTTTCACTAGATATTGCACGTGCGACGGGGGCGGGACTATCGCTGCAGCATCAGTAACACATTGTTACCGATGTCGCAGCGTGCAAAGCCCGCCTCACAGAAACAACTATCGTGGCAAACTATTAACACAAATTTAACAACCCGGCATCAGTGTTGTTTCACTGCCTGTACAAAAGATTACGTTACAGTATTCACCTTCAAATAATCAAACCAAAAAAATGGCAAAAAGAGGCGGTAATGGCCGTGGACGAGGTGGTAGTGACAGTGGTGGTTGCCCAAGCAGTGTGACCGTGCCAAAGAAAAAGGTTCCTGCTTGATCTACCTCTGCCTTCCTATCCCAATTTTCTTGTCCACGTGGGAAACCACTCTTGCGCCCTGAACAGTGCGAACAGGTAACGAGTTGGCTAGCAGAAAATACCTCCAGTTACTTGTCGAGTAGCAAATCCCAAGGGTCCACACAGACCGACTTGAGTAGCCCAGAGGCTGGCCCATCGAATCCTCAGCCTGGTCATCCTTCCTCAAAACATCAGTATTCTAAGGAAACATATGACCCCAAAGCAGGTTACTCTGAGGAACTGTTTACGGGACCCTTTGACCTTTCTTGCCTCTTACCGCGCAACAACACCAACACAGGTGAGGCCGTGGGGGGAAAGTGATGCACAGATCTTTGAGCACCGAAGGCCAGAAAAAAGCCATGTTGTTGGCTGTGACATGCTGGGCAATCAGGTGGAAGAGTTGGAGGATGATGAGACACAGTTGCCCTCAGGTCAGCCTGAAACTTCCATTACCAAAGATGTTGACCTTCAGGAATTTGAAGACAACCTGGTCGATGTTGAGGTGACTGATTCAACATGGACGGGTGGCATGGATTGCGAGAGCAGCAGTTCAGAGGAGCATGTGCCCATAGTCCGCAAAAGGCTGTAAGAGATAGGGTTTTGACCACTGCCAGAGGTCAATCAACTGTGCACATGACACCACCACCTGTGGCATCTCAGAATCCAAGGGTCTGTGCACCACCTGTGCCATCTCAGAGTCCAAGTGTCCCTGCAACACCTGTGACATCTCAGAGTCCAAGGGTCCATTCTGCGATTGTGTGGGAGTTTTTTTCCAAGAGTCCTTCGGGCCAAACGGTTGCCATTTGTCAAATCTGTCAGACCAAGTTTAGCAGAGCCAAAAATACTTCCAGCTTGGGCACCTCCAGCATGAGAAACCATGTGTAAAGCCAGCTTTACATGTTACGATTCTGCATATGATATCGTATGCGATCGTAACCGCCCCCATCGTATGTGCGGCACGTTCAATTTTGTTGAATGTGCCCTACAAACGATTAACCTCCGTCACACATACTTACCTTCCATACGACCTCGATGTGGGCGGCGAACGGCCAGACCTACTTGCCAAGGTACAACGTATTAGCGCCCATTTCCGCAAGTCATCTCCCACTTTTGCTGGCCTGGCAGTGCTGCAGCAGCGCTTACACTTGCCTCGTCACAGACTAATATGTGACCTCCCTACGAGATGGAATTCAACCTATCATATGTTGGCCAGGATCCATGAGCAGCAGAGGGCAGTATCCCAATTCCAGCTGGAACATGCCCGTCAGACGCAGCTGCCAGACATAACTACTGCAGAATGGTTGTGGATTGCAGACATTTGTCAGGTCCTAGAGAATTTTGATTACTGTACCAACATTGTGAGCAGTGATGATGCTCTTATCAGCATTATAATTCCACTGATTTGTTTATTGAAACGCTCTCTGGATGATCTGACTGACCAAAGTGTTAATGCACCCCAGGTGTCTATGGATCCAGACTTCACAACGGTTGCTAGTAATCCGCAGAACCTCGGCCAACAGGTTCACGCCAACTTTGGTCAGCATTGTTAGGTTGACCTATGGGTCACAACTGTTGCTAGTGATGTCCGAATGCGGAGGGGGTCCCGGTCACCCCCGCCGGCTTCTCTCAGCCTTAATGAGATATACACAGGAAGCAAACACGGACCCAGTACTTCTCCAAGTTCCCGCAAAACTCTGGTCCACGTCGAAAACTGACCTCGGCACACTACCCGTGCCCACCGTAAAAGTTTCAGTCAAACCTGGAATTACACCACCGCAGCTAAGACAATATACTCTTAATGCTCAACAGGAAGCTGCCTTAGATCACCAAATAAAAGAACTAGTGAAGTCGGGAGCTCTCAGAACTACTAAGTCTCCGTACAACACTCCGCTATTTCCTGTCAAGAAAAAACAAGTGAAGAAAGGTGATCCACTCACGTACCGCATGGTACACGATTTGAGAGCGGTGAACTCAATAATGGAGCCCCTCACTCCAGTTGTTCCCAACCCACATACCTTACACAGGTACCGGCCACTTCTACCCATTACACGGTCATAGATCTGGCCAACGCCTTTTTCTCGGTACCACGTGATACAGCATGTCAAGACCTCTTTCCATTCACGCATAAACAAAATCAATACACGTGGATAAGGCTACCACAAGGGATGCAGCATTCCCCTACTCTATATACTCAGGCTATGAGTAGTGTCCTTCAATGCTGGCAGCCCCCTGACCACTGTGTCCTTCTCCAGTACGTGGATGACCTACTACTTTGCTGTCCAAGTGAAGAAGAATGTAAAAAGGCTTCAATAAGTCTTCTAATCTTCCTAGCAGAGTCAGGATGCAAAGCGAGTAAGGACAAGTAACAATTCTGCAAGACAAAGGTCACTTTCCTGGGTCATTGTCTCTCTGCAGGACAAAAGCATCTCAGCCCAGACAGACAAGAAGTAATCAGGAAAGCAAGCATCCCTGGGCACCTCAAACAGCTCAGAGGATTTTTAGGACTAATATCATTCTGCAGACAATGGATTCCCAATGCGTCATTACTCATGCAACCATTATATGATTGCACCAAGAATGTTCCATTCTTCCTTACAGAAGAAGCTTGACGAAGCTTGCAACAGCTCAAGGAATTAGTAATTGATGTTCCTGCTTTGGCACTACCAAACTACGATCTCAACTTTTACCTGTTTGTAGCAGAGCTTCAAGGATTTGCCATAGGAGTACTCACCCAGAAGACAGAAAAACATCATATAATCGGGTACTACTCCTCTCAACTCGACAACGTTACCAGAGCAGCACCAACCTGTGTCCGTGCAATCACTGCAGGTTCAAACATACTGCAGAAGGCATCTGAAATCTCACTCGATTTCCCGACCACCATCCTTACCAGCCATGATATCTATGCTGTTCTCAACCAAGTGCAGCTGATCACCTCTCCATGGCAAGGCAAGTCAGACTTCAATGTGCTCTGTTACTACCCCCAAACATCTCATTCGTTCGAGTTACAAGTCTAAACCTTGCTGATCTTCACCAGTTTAGAAGGGGGGACAGAGGAAGAGAGTGACAAACGTAACAGCGCACCATTTGACCATGATTGTCAAGAACTCATCCAGCATGAGGCGAAGCCTCTGCATAATATTCAAGTAACACCACTAGCAAACCCAGACTTTGAACTTTTTGTGGATGGTAGCAGATATGCCGATGAAACAGGCAAATTTCACACCGGATTTGCGGTAGTGACCCTACATGAAGTCATAACCAAGCAACCACTACCTCTGCACATATCTGCCCAAGAAGCAGAACTTCTTGCTCTCATCTGGGCAATTGAGTTTCTGGAAGAACGAACAGCGAACATCTACATAGACTCAGCCTATGCACATGGCATTGTGAACGATTTTGGCACTATCTGGCAAACTAGAGGATTCCTCACAGCAACAGGAAATCCCATCAGGCATGGAGCCTCAGTGAAGAAACTAATGGAAGTAGCCTTGATACCAAAACAGCTAGCAATCATAAAGGTTGCTGCCCACACCAAGGCTCAAACACCCGAGGCAAGGGGAAATCGCTTGGCCGATCAAACAGCAAAACAAGCAGCCTTACTCCCTTTGAAGGAGACGGAAACAGTGTCAACGACGGAGGAAGAAATGCAGAACCTCTTTGAGACACAAGAAAATGCCTCTGAGGAAGAAAAGGCCGGATGGCGGGCCAAGGGGGCAGAAAAGGTGGAGGGGATTTGGCGCTTAAACGGATTTTACGTCCTGCCACGCAGTTGGTTCCCTGCCATTTTCCAAGTACTCCACTACCCCATACACGGTAGCACAAACTCAATCATGAACCAGATGCAACCATATTGGGTAGCCCCCGGCTCCAGACAATACGCCTCCCAGAGAATAAAAGTTTGTCACATCTGTCAACAACACAATCCAGGCCAGCTAACTAAAACCCCGCAAAGACACATGCCAAAGACGTTTGCCCCATTTCAAAGAGTACAAACAGACTATATACAGTTGCCAAAACGTGGCATCTACGAGTTTGTACTTGTCTGTGTAGACCTCTTCTCAGGATGGCCAGAGGCCTATCCTGTAAGCTCAGCCACGGCCCGAATTACAGCAAAAAAATTGGCCTGTGAGCTGGTGCCTCGGTTTGGACTCCCTGAAGTCATAGAGTCAGACCGAGGTACTCATTTCACTGGACAAGTTTTCCAGAACACCTGTGCCCTGTTAGGCATTCAGTCAGCCTTACACATGCCTTACCACCCACCGTCATCAGGGAAAGTGGAAAGGTTAAATGGAACTCTAAAGCTCAAACTAGCCAAGGCAATGGAGGAGACTGGTAGACCATGGACAGAATGTCTCCCCATAGCTCTTTACTCTATAAGGACTACCCCGCAGGGAAAGCACAGGCTCTCACCCTTTGAAATACTCTTTGGTAGTGCACCCAAATTAGGATGCTACTTCCCGCAGGAGTTACACCTGCAATGTGATAGCCTAACGTCTTATGTTGTTTCTCTGCAGAAGAGACTAACTGAAACCCACCAAAGGGTCTACTCTTCTCTACCTGATCCTGATGCCATTCCAGGAACCCACTCTCTAAAGCCTGGTGACCGGGTCTACCTAAAGAAGCATGTGAGAAAGACCCTTGAGCCATGATTCGAAGGGCCTTTGACTTTCCAGCTGACCACTCCAACCTCCGTCAAACTTGAGGGGAGATCGACATGGGTCCATGCCAGCCACTGCAAGAAGGCCTAATACTGCTGATAAGTATTTCTATGTGTACTCCCTTTTTGGGGCCTTCTACACCACGGCAGAATTCATTTGAGACCCATCATGAAGTGTTAGCTGAAAAACTTGAGATCACAGACTGCTGGATATGTACACACACACCTGTGACAGCCTCTTCCATGCCATACTTAGCCATACCAGTCCCAATAGATGAAGTGTTTCAATGGGGAGGCTGTTACAACAGACTATCAGTCAATGACACCAAGTATCAAAAACTGTGGAACACTAGTGTGCCCATACCAATAGTAGGATGGGTAGATTTCCCCTGGTGGCAAGGCAATCTTACTATTGGCCTTCCCGGAACCCAGCAATATTTAGCCTTTGAAGGAAACAGCTGGGTACCCCGTAATTACACAAAAACACCTACTATGGGCAAGATTCCAACAGAAGGAATCAAAATAAGTTTTGGGCGAACCTCTGACAGTACAGATGCATTTAAACCCTTGCTGTTAGACATCTGCATGACCATGGGTGGGTATACAATTAATTGTTTCCAGAAGGCACAAATGATACTTGTTACTCCCAACCCGGAAATTTATGGTGCAATGATTCTGACCCATATGTGCCTGGCCGAGAAACCTGTGGTGAACCGTCCGCAGGGTATTGTAGTCCCCTAGGCCAACTTCCCGGATGGTGTATGCTCAGAAACATATCGGCCTTTATAGATATAGTACATAGACTCATATTACAACATTCTGCCATCTGGGATCTCCCACCGCAAACCTACTGGGTTTGTGGTTACAATGCCTACAAATGGCTACCAGTAGAAGTAAATGGCGCCTGCACCTTGGCCCGTTTGACCCCTGCCACCTTCAATATCAATACCACTGATATACCGGCAGGGAAAATGCCTCTCCACCTACTGGTAAAGAGAGTGGCAGATAACAAAGACAGGCCTAGTGGCCGACCCCATGTGATTCAAATGAGTCATGTCAACAAATTTTTCAGTTCTCTTTTTATCTATCCCATGATAATGCAGATCTATGATAAGTTGGTGGACAGCACTGACTATCTTGATGATCAATTTTTTGAGGTTCTCCAAGCAGTAAATAGTACCATTGCCATACAGAGACAATTAATCATTGTAACCAACCAACATACTTTGGTACTGGATTACCTCACTGCAGCCCAAGGGGGGATATGCTAAGTAATAGGCCCCAGCTGTTGTCACTACATAGATCCAAAAGGAACCTTAAAAGCCCAAGCCAGTTTAACTGAGATACAAAAGCTGAGGAAAAAACATGATGAGGAGGTACTCAGAAGCTCAGATGCTTGGTGGAGCAATACCTTTTCAATGTTCAACCCTGCAAACTGGTTTAAGGGAATAGGAGGATGGTTCATGGGGATACTGCAATCAGTGTTCCAAGTGTTACTCTGTTTACTAGTTGCTTATGTAGTGTTCAAGTTGCTAATGGCTTTGTTTTCCCGCTGCTTGAAGCAATGTAGATACAATGATTATTCAGCATCCGTATGAAATCACTAATATGCCTTTTTTCTCTTCTCTACTCTTTCCTCTAGAAATCACCTTGGCGTATCATGATGAGACTCCTATCGAGAGGCATGCAGGCAGTCCTGGGTGACGGATGTGAGACGACACTCCCTGAGCAATGCGCGGCTCAGAAAGTATCTGGAGGCTAGCCTGCTCTCTCTATAGTCCACAGCTTCTCGATGGCCCCCTGTCCATCAATCACGCCAATAGGAGGGATTGTGAGGAAAGAGTTAACCTTTTTCACTGACTTAGAAAATAATAGAAATTCATTCTCCCTGGCAAGACCAAACCAGACTTATTTACGTAATAAACTGTGAGACCAACCTCAAGGACGCAGAATGTTTTGACTTAGAGACGACTGAAAAACATCTTGTTATGGGAGTATAAGTCATTATGTTAATTTCTCTTGCTGGGAATATGTAATTCACGCCTTTAATGAATATGTATGTTGCATAGTTACGCCATAATCAACTTTGTATAACCTTGTAATGTAAACAAAATAATACACTTTTCTATTGGGAGCCACACATCTCCAGTCTTATGTGTATAACGGCGTCTGCTTGTTTTCATTGAGAGCTGGAATAGCCGAGGGGGGGTCACCGGTACCCTCTCTGCATTCGGACATCGCTGGCAACAGCTGTGACCGTTAGGTCAACCTAACAGGATACTGGCAGATTCCTCTAACGGAGGAAGGGAGAGAACGGTCCGCTTTTATAACCCCCTTTCGTCTGTATGAATTTCTAGGCATGCCTTTTGGAATGAAAAATGCCCCGGCCACCTTCCAGAGAATGGTGGATCAGATCCTCCGGGGATGTGGTGACTTTGCTTGTGCCTACTTGGATGATATCGCCGTCTTCAGCCAGACGTGGGAGGAACATCTGAATCAAGTAGCCGTTATTTTGGACCTGATTCTTGCAGCCAGCCTAACCATTCGACCCAATAAATGCCAATTGGGGATGGGTGAAGTCCAGTACCTAGGGCATAGAGTGGGAGGAGCGAAGCTCCGTCCTGAGCCTGCCAAAATCCAAGCTATTAGAGACTGGCCTGTACCCCAAACTAAGAAACAAATTATGGCTTTTCTGGGCACTGCCAGTTATTACCGAAAATTTGTTTCTCATTTCAGCACTGTGGCCAAGCCTCTTACCGACCTGACCAAGAAAACAATGCCCCGGCTGGTGATCTGGACTCCAGCCTGTGATGAGGCTTTTAACCAGCTGAAGGATGCTCTGGTCTGCGATCCTGTCCTGGCTCCTCCAGACTACAAGAGGAGATTCATTGTGCAAACGGACGCCTCTGCTTATGGACTGGGAGCTGTCCTCAGCCAGGTGAATGCAGCTGGGGATGAGCACCCCATTGCCTACCTCAGCAGGAAGCTGCTGGACCGAGAAGTGGCCTATGCAACTGTTGAAAAAGAATGTCTGGCTGTAGTGTGGGCCCTTAGGAAACTAAGGCCGTATCTGTATGGGCGAGAATTCACTGTGGTTACTGATCACAATCCCCTCACCTGGCTGAACAGAGTCTCTGGGGACAATGGACGCTTATTACGATGGAGCCTGACTCTGCAGCCCTATAACTTTACCATACAGTATAGAAGAGGCAGCCAACACCAAAATGCAGATGGACTGTCCAGGCAAGAGGAGCCTTGAGTCCTGTCAGCCATGCCTGCGTGTACTTAGCCAGCGACCTGTAGAGGTCCCTAGTACGTACACAAGTTGGGAGGGGAAGGGATTGTCATGATGTATGTGCTTTTCTCCATCCCATATTTTTTGTATAAGATGCCAAGTGATGTATTTTACCTTCTCACTGTATTTGCTGTAATACTATGTCAGGATGTGATGTAACTTTCCTTTGGTTGTACTTACTGAACATTTTGAAATGTCTTGGGATGTAAGTAACCATACCTTCCCCCCATCTCCTGTGTCTCTGGGCCCATAATGCAATTATCTCTTATCCACACAGCCAGGGGAACTTCCCATTGTTTCGTAAGCAGTGGATAACGCCAACTACACAAACCTATAGACATCTCGGAGCCAACCTTCTAGAATCTTCTAGTGGGCCCAACCATTGCATAGACCCCTACCCTTGAGGGGCGGGCCCACGAGCTCAGACAATACACTCCTGTTTCTAAGTGCAGTTGGGAGCTGAGCTTTGAAGAGGAAGGTAGCGAGATCTGATCTCGCCGTCCAGTTGATTGTGTGGGATTTCTGGGACTCTGAAAAGGACTATTACGTCGTGATCTGGCACTTTGGATTATCAGGAGGTGGCCCCGAATCTGTTTTATTTGGACTTGTCGTGTGCTGTTCCTGTATTCCTGTTAGTAAACCTGTTGGATCATCCCTCGGCCTGTTGTCTCTCCTTGCTCTGCTGTACACCCCGTCACAGTCCAAACCTGGCCTTTGACGCCAAACCCCTAATGCCTGGGTTAGTTAGGAGGGATTACACTCGGCAATAGCAAGCCTTCCTCCTGTTCCACATTCCAGTCCATGTCCGCATCGTTTGGAGAAGTTCAGCTTCCTGAGATGGCTCAGCTGTGGTGGAGCGTTTCCACATACCAATTCGACACATTCTGAAACCCAAGTTGGTGGTGAGCGTGGATAGAATGCTCCTGTCCAAACCAAAATGCTTTGTTCCTGAGCCTATGTAATTATGCATGGAAGATACACATTTGGAGAAGATCCCCTTCTTGTGCTTCCAAACTTGGTTTGTCCGTTTTTTCCTAAATCTGACTTGGCTCAGTGCTCTTAAGTCTTTTCTGGACTGTAAATTTGGTGAGATGCCCCGCTGGAGTCTGAGATGCCTCGAGACCTGCTTGGTTGATACCTTTCCGTTCCGGTCTTCTGTGGTTCCTTTTTTCAAGGCTATCTGGCTTTCTGCCTGTCTGCCAGCTACCGATGACTTTGAGGAGAGAATATCTTCTTCAGGCCCAAGGAAGAGCAGGCATAAGAGGGGCGTACTGTAGTGCTAGTGTCCCTGCACTGCTCTCTCACTCTTGCAAGGACACAAACTCACTTACCGCCACGGCCAGCCTGCACCACGCTACCTGGCTTCCTCGTGGTCCTCCATGTGGGTGTCTACTGTGCATGCTGAATAGGGCCTCCGGTAGTGCGCCTAGGTCATACAAGTGCACCGCTGCCCTTCTCTTAAAGGGCCAGCACATCATTTCCTATTGATGAGAGGCATTGTGAACTTAAGGCACTCTCCCGCAACACTATTAGTTAGTGGTTTATTCCCTAGCCAGCTAGTTGTCGAGTCCCCTTGTCCATTGTCTGGTTCCTAGCTATTACATTGTTCCCGTCTGTCCTGCCTTGTTGGTACCTTGTGCCTGCCCGCCCTGGCCGTGTTACCTGCCTCAGCTGTCCCAGTGGTCCCTGTTTACACTATTGATTGTGACTTTCAGGTCTGGCTGTGCTACCTGCCTCAGCTGTCCTGGTGGTTCCTGTCTATACTAGTGACTATATCTGTCTGTTCTGGCCTGGCTACCTGCCTCAGCTGTCCTGATGGTCCCTGCCAATACTAGTGACTGTGCCTGTCCACCCTGGCCGTGTTACCTGCCTCAGCTGTCCTGGTGGTCCCTGTCTTTACTAGTGACTGTACCTGTCTGTCCTGGCCATACTACCTGCCTGAACAAGAACAATCCCGGTGGTTCCTGTCTATACTAGAACCATCTGTGTCCATCCTTGCCCTTGGGTCAGCTGTCACAGTCCTGGTCACTGCCCTGGGAATGGCACCTGGTGTCTGCCTTGTGGTAGGTGCTTAGGCAAGTGCTTTCCACTAAAAGGTAAGCCCAGGGTCCCCCTGTGGTCCAGTAGGTCCACTCCTGCTTACCACTTTACCATCTGCAGTGGTGAGCTCTACAGATACATTATGTTTTTATACTATTACTATTACCTATGTATATTTCTCTTATATCTTATACCAGTTTCTGTTTTTATGTTGTTTCACACCTTTAAACATTTTTTATGTCAATTCACCACTCCTGCCATCCTATGGTCTACGATTTCTCCTTAAAGGGGTTGTCCACTACTAGGACAACTCCTTCTGATTCCACCTGTTCCTCAGGTAAAATAAAAAAAGCCTTTACTCACCTTCCATCCCGTTGCCATTCCAGTGTTCTACGGTTCGTGTTCCCGGGGCTCACCAATCCCCTCGTCCAATCAATGCCAGCTTCTCGCTCCCCGTCTTCAAACTAAAAGAGCAATCAAATCCTCTGCAAAGGGATTATCAAAAGAATAAAAAATCTGTTCCTCTCACCATCCTACATTTTGAGGGATGGGGAGAAACGTGACCGCACCGGAGCTCGGTCCATCTGCAAAAAGAATTCATAACAAACTGAAAGGAATTATGCTGCAACACAATTGTATGGCTATTAATAAAAAATATTTTAGATCTCGAGAGTAGGAACTTTAATTATTAAGGTGAGATTTCAAACTCAGCATTGCCTTATCACCAATTATTCATGGCCTCCCTAAAACGCACAAAAACAAGGTTAAATTATATAACTTATTATCTTTATTGGGGGAGACATAACGGTGCGGAGCCAACAGATCCTTTTCTATCAAATTCTGGAAGATGTCTAATGACCGTAAGCAAGATTTTACTGGATAATAATGAGGGTTTGAGACCTTTGCTTTTACATCATGATCCTCCACCAATTCTTCCAAATTACAATCCTCATCCAAGTAGTTTAGCATCACAATGGCTTCTGTTCAGAGAAGGAGAATCCTTCCAATTCATGAAACGTTGTAAATTTGTTACTGGAGTAATTCTGACCTGAAACATTTCTATCCTCAGCAAACAAAAATGCCAGGGACAAAATTTAAGCCCCTGTCCAGATCTTTGATCTGCTCAACTGATAAGACTGTGGGTGTCAAAACCAAAACATTATGTCACGCCAGAGCATCCAGACACTCAGCGTGCAGCGTAACACAAGGAAAACAATGGAAATGATAATAAAGGAAGGTCCTGATGGAGAGGGGACACTTCCTGCAACTCACCTATGCTTCCTAACATGTCTATATGGGTCTTCTTCACCTCCTTCGTCAGCCCTCGCTCGTTCTGAACTCACCCTGGCTAGTGAGAAGGCCGGCGAGAGCAGTAATCTCACCACTGCAAGAATACAAAACAAGGTAAAGGAGACAGAGAGAAGGAAAATAGACACAAAAAAGAAAAACATTTCAAGCACTTCCAATGCAGCTAAACACCACAGCTGCAATAGTCACAACTCCTCAGCGTCTTCAAGAGACAGGCTCCTTCCATAAAGGTCAGTATAGAATGAGAATGTATAACTGAGATTAGATGGTAAGATACATGACTTTTTATAACAAAGGGGAGTGGTCACAAAATAGATGCACCTGAGATTAAGGCTACAAAGGATAGCCCGTGTAATACTATTGTATGTTTGAGGATTTCGATAGCGTTAGGGCAATGACAGCCAGAGACGAGTTTGTGGTACAAGATGTTTTTATGATATGTAACCACGGTAGATACACAACGGAAATACACAGTATAACAAACACAAAAAATACCTTTCTGAAACGGAGCGAAGGGGATTCCCGGGGCCACGCACCGGACTCCCCCAGGGAGACCACCAGAGCGAACCCCTATACAGGGACTGTCCGGCAATCAACCCCGGAAGGCCTAAATGCGGTGCAGCCGGGACACAAGGGGCAAGCGGTAAAGTCCAGAAGTGTCCGTACGGAATGAAAGTCCAGAATGGTTATGAACCGGAAGAAACCGGGCAGACGTGCTGACAAAAGACGGCAGACGGAGTCCGGGCACAGTTTGAAGAAACCGGGTATGGTCCAGAGTCGGTCGGTAGATTTCCAGGAGGATCCAAAGGTAATCAAGTAGCAGCAGCAGCAAAGCAGGAGCACACAGCAAGCAGTATACTCAGGCACTGGACTAAGCTTAGAGGCGGCCTTTTAAGCAGCTGGACAGGAAGTAGGGCAACAGAACACAAAACTCCATGTTAACTGAGGGCAAGCTTTTTCAAAAGAGGACTGGAAAACCCGGAAACCTGACATTACTCCCCCCCCCAGAAACGGCCTCAGGACGGGTCAGGGCCCGGCTTGTCCGGGTACCGTCGATGAAACTGAGCGATCTTCCGTGGTGCTCGAATGTTACCCACCGGTTCCCAGGAATCGTCCTCGGGGGCGTACCCCTGCCAACGTACCAGATACTGAAGCCGACGACGATGAAGCCGGGAGTCAATAATGTCCTCAACCACGAACTGCTCCTCGCCGTCGACCATCACAGGCGGAGGAGGAGGCACGACACGACCATGAAACGTATTGGGAGAGACGGATTTGAGGAGAGAAACATGAAAGACCGGGTGTACCTTTAGATGGTGCGGTAACCGCAGCCGACAGGCCACAGGGCTCACGATCCCGGTGATCTTGAACGGACCGATGAATTTTTGTCCCAGTTTCTGCGAAGGAACACCCAATCTCAGGTTCTTGGTGGACAACCATACAGAGTCCCCTACCTTATACATGGGTGCCGGTCTCCGGTGAGCGTCTGCCGACCTCTTGTAACGCTCCTGAGCTGTAGCCACAGTGTCCTTCAGAACCTCCAGATTTTGTCGTAGCTCTGTTAATCTGTCCTCCACCGCAGGCACTGAGACCGCAACCGGTGACCTAGGCAAAATAGTCGGATGGTAACCCAAGTTAGCAAAGAAGGGCGTTACCTTAGTGGAGCTGCTCTGAGTGTTGTTATACGAGAACTCCGCCAACGGAAGCATCTTCAACCAATCGTCCTGCAGATGGCTGACATAACAGCGAAGGTATTGTTCCAGTGTTTGATTGGTCCGTTCGGTTTGCCCATTTGTCTGAGGATGGTATGCAGAAGACAAACAGACATCAATCTGGAGTGCCGTACAAAACCCCTTCCAGAACCTAGACGTGAACTGCACGCCCCGGTCAGAGATGATCTCGTCTGGTACCCCATGCAATCGGAATACGTTCTGGATAACCAGATCCACTGTCTCTGCGGCTGAGGGAAGACCGGCACACGGAATAAAGTGAGCAGCTTTAGTCAACCGATCCACCACCACTAAAATGGTATTGTGACCGTCTGAGACGGGCAACTCCACAATAAAATCCATTGAGATAGACCCCCAAGGGCGAGATGGCACGGGTAACGGTTGGAGGAGTCCTGTAGGAGCCACACGAGGGACCTTGCACCGGGCACAAACCACACATGAGTGGACATAGTCCTTCACGTCCTTTAAACAGGTAGGCCACCAGAAAAAACGGCTCAGAAATTCCTGCGTCTTCTGTACCCCCTTATGACCAGCCAACACGGAGTCATGGACCAACTTGAGAACCCGAAGTCTTACGGCCTCCGGGACATAAATACGTCGCTCTCTCAACCACACACCATTCCGAAGAACAAGAGTTACATCATTCGGGGGGGCAGCAAGAAATACGTCACCATCATAGGCCAGCTTGATGTCCTTCCACAAGTCCTGGTCCTGGATTACTCCAACGAAATTGGCATCTGATAACACGGTCTGAGACGGGGTTCCAGGCACGGAGTCCACGGCGTGGATTCGGGACAAGGCATCGGCTTTCCCATTACGTGAACCTGGACGGTATGTAACGACAAAATTGAACTGGTTAAGGAATAGGCTCCAACGGGCTTGCCGTGGAGACAGGCACCTGGCAGACTTAAGAAATTCCAGATTACGATGATCTGTGAGTACTATCACTTGCTGCGCGGCTCCCTGTAAGTGGTGTCTCCATTCCTTGAAAGCGGAAATAATCGCTAACAATTCCTTGTCCGCAATGTCATAGTTCCTTTCTGCAGGGGACAACCGGCGGGAAAAGAAAGCACACGGATGTAAGAGACTCTTGTCCCCAGTCCTTTGTGAAAGGATGGCCCCTAATGCGTAGTCGGAAGCGTCGACTTCCACGATAAAGGGAAGTGCGGGATTCGGATGTACCAATATAGGCGCTGAGGTAAAACAAACCTTGAGACGATGGAAAGCTTCCTGGGCCTGGGCGGACCACACAAACTTCTGTCCTTTCTTGGTTAACAGAGTGATGGGACGAACGATCTCTGAAAAATTACGGATAAAACGTCGGTAAAAGTTGGCAAAACCGACAAAGCGTTGTACCTCCTTGATGTTCCCCGGTTCCGGCCAGTCTAGAATTGCTTGTATCTTGCCAGACTCCATGTTCAGTCCCTGAGGAGAGATGACATAACCTAAGAATTGTATTTGTGAGCAGTGGAACTCGCATTTCTCCAGTTTGATGTACAGGTGGTTTTCCCTCAGCCGGGTAAGTACGGTCTTGACGTGTTCCTGGTGTTCCTGTAGGGAATCAGAAAAGATTAGGATATCGTCCAGATAAATCACCATGAATTGGTCCATGATATCCCTAAAAATATCGTTAACTAGATGTTGGAAAGTCGCGGGAGCGTTACAAAGTCCAAAAGGCATCACTAGGTACTCAAAATGTCCATACCGACATCGGAACGCGGTCTTCCACTCGTCTCCGGGACGTATACGGAGTAGATTGTATGCCCCACGGAGATCCAATTTGGTGAATATTTTTGCCTGTTGGACCCTCTCCAATAGCTCAGGAATCAACGGTAACGGATACCGGTTCCGGATAGTTATTTTATTCAGTTCCCGGTAGTCAATACAGGGTCTCAGAGTCCCCTCTTTCTTTTTCACGAAAAAGATGGGTGCCCCTGCTGGTGAGGTAGACGGACGAATGAATCCCTTAGCTAGACTTTCATCAATGTATTCTTTTAGTGCTTCTAGCTCAGGTGCCGCCAACGGGTAGACATGACCAAACGGGATCTCCGCCCCTGGGAGTAAGTCTATGGGGCAATCATACGGTCTATGCGGGGGAAGCCGATCGGCTTTTCTTTTGTCGCA
The DNA here is from genome assembly GCF_048569485.1 of Anomaloglossus baeobatrachus. Taxonomy (NCBI): domain Eukaryota; kingdom Metazoa; phylum Chordata; class Amphibia; order Anura; family Aromobatidae; genus Anomaloglossus; species Anomaloglossus baeobatrachus. The sequence continues at coordinate 582,820,405 of NC_134357.1, forward strand.
TATATCCGCAAAGTCATTATACACCGGGGGTAGAACAGGTACCTGTACAGTGCCCTCCGCATTCGGTGTTACTGGAACCGGAACAGTTGGACTAATGGTCGGAATACTCTGCGGTGGGAAGGATATTTCCTTAGTTTCCCAATCGATGACCGGATTTGTAGACCGTAGCCACGGAATACCTAGAATAATCGGAAAATGAGGAGAAGAAATTAACATGAAAACAAGGGTCTCCTGCTGACCTGGCTTCATGACGCATTCTAGCGGTACGGTTTCCCGATCAACTGGTCCAGAGATTAACGGAGATCCGTCAACCGTCTCCATGGTAACCGGTGAGGATCTTTGCTGAGTCCGGATACCGTGTTTCCTGGCAAAAGAGGAGTCCATGAAATTTCCCCCTGCCCCAGAATCTATCATTGCAGAGGTAGGTATTAGCTGTCCCTCCCACCGGATCTGAATGGGGAGCGAGCAATGGGTATATTTCCCTTCCGAGTCCTTCGGTGAGGTTGACATTACAGTCAAGGGAAATACCGCATCCAGGTGTCCACTTGCCTCAGAGATATCGGACTCCGCGTCCGTGTTGTCACACTCTGCCATGGCTGCCAATACCTTATTTGGGCGATTCGGACGTTTCGGGCAGTCGATCAAGAAATGGTCCGATTGACCGCAATAGAAACACAAACGCTCACGGAGCCGGTGTTCGCGACGTTCATTGGTCTCTCGCTTTTGCAGAGAGTCCACTTGCATAGGAACGTCCTCGGCCTCCCGTGGCGTCCTGAGAGCGGGTTCTCTGGAAGGAAAGGCAAAGTTGTTTACACGGTTTACAGCTGCCCATTTTTCCTGTCTACGTTCGGTCAAGCGGGTATCAATACGCACACAGTGCTGGAGAAACTGTTCAAACTCCCCTGGAGATTCGGAACGAGCTAACTCGTCTTTGATGGTACCGGACAAACCCTTTCTGAAAACAGACAATAATGCATTGTTTCCCCAGTCGGTGTCTACCACTAACCTCTTAAATTCAGTGGCGTATTCAACGACAGAACGCTTTCCCTGACGTAAGGAAAGGAGAGCCGATTCAGCGGTAGCACGGCGATTCGGATCATCAAACATCTGCGCCATTGCGGTCAGAAAGTCCTCTAGGTGATTTAAACAGATGTCCCGGTTCTCTATCATAGGATTAGCCCAAGCCAGTGCTCGTGAGGTTAATAACATAATTATACATAACACTTTGGACCGGTCAGAACGGTAATAATCAGCATGTACATCAAAAAACAGTATACATTGGTTCACAAATCCACGAAATTGACTACGGTCACCATTGAAACGGAATGGGGGTAACCTAGGCATACCGGCAGCTGATACGGACGTAGTGGGGCCGGCTTCCTGAGCCTCCACTCTGACTTGCAAATCCTGTATAGCCGGACCCAGTACCTGGTGATCATGGCCCAGCTGTGCCTCCACATCTCTAAGTTTAGTCTGCACCACCTCCATCTCCTGCTGCAAGGAGTTAATCATGGAAAAGAGCTGATCTACTCGTGTCTCAGTCATTGCCCCAGCGAAATCCTCTTAAGGCCTGAGTATAATGTAATACTATTGTATGTTTGAGGATTTCGATAGCGTTAGGGCAATGACAGCCAGAGACGAGTTTGTGGTACAAGATGTTTTTATGATATGTAACCACGGTAGATACACAACGGAAATACACAGTATAACAAACACAAAAAATACCTTTCTGAAACGGAGCGAAGGGGATTCCCGGGGCCACGCACCGGACTCCCCCAGGGAGACCACCAGAGCGAACCCCTATACAGGGACTGTCCGGCAATCAACCCCGGAAGGCCTAAATGCGGTGCAGCCGGGACACAAGGGGCAAGCGGTAAAGTCCAGAAGTGTCCGTACGGAATGAAAGTCCAGAATGGTTATGAACCGGAAGAAACCGGGCAGATGTGCTGACAAAAGACGGCAGACGGAGTCCGGGCACAGTTTGAAGAAACCGGGTATGGTCCAGAGTCGGTCGGTAGATTTCCAGGAGGATCCAAAGGTAATCAAGTAGCAGCAGCAGCAAAGCAGGAGCACACAGCAAGCAGTATACTCAGGCACTGGACTAAGCTTAGAGGCGGCCTTTTAAGCAGCTGGACAGGAAGTAGGGCAACAGAACACAAAACTCCATGTTAACTGAGGGCAAGCTTTTTCAAAAGAGGACTGGAAAACCCGGAAACCTGACAGCCCGATTAGAAAGAATCCTTAACTCCTACAGTAGAAAGTAGATTCAGTCAAATCAAGTTGTAGACCTGCGAACAATAAGGTGCTATGACCTTCCAATCCCAGACTCATCAGAGGTCTCCCCAGAGCAGGACACAGACACATGACACATTATCCATAAATTAATTCATATTCAAGCTCATTTTTTTCTTGTTCCATATTGGAGATCTTTTCCTGATTGCTCAAGTTGAAGACTTTATTCTCATATATATTTGTATGAGGAGACAGCTCAGAATCACCTTTCAGAAGTAAAATATAAGAGTGTCTGACTTACTATAATTACATCTCACTTTTTATAGTAATACTACAAAGAAACAGCTGCAAACAATGACATATCACCCTGGTTTTAACATATAAATCCCTTAATTCCCAGCTCCCCAGATAAGGAACTTGTAACCATTATTAAATAAGACTTTTTTTTACTTCAGTAAATCTTAATCTTCTACCCTATTGCCCATACAGGAGAAGCCTAGATAAATGAAGTCTGTAAAATAGCGAACGCTCCCCCTCTTCATACATCAGCAGATACAGAATCATCAGTACAGAGAACTACAATTACTTATAATATCCAGCTATTAATATGAGATTAACATTCCTATAACACAACTTATAATGAATACAGAATATTGAATATTAATATGAGATTAAAATTTTCATAACAACCTCACATTGTGATCCCTAAGCAGAATCCAAGACCATGGCTCCCAATGGCGCAGTTATGAATTCTTTTGGGGGAGTCCCTTTGACGGGGTCCTGTCCCACCCCTGTCCTGGGTCTGGGCTCTTCTCCCTACACCCTGGGCTGCTAAACTTTCTTGTGCTCCACATTGGGCTTTGGAAGTATCCCAGCATGCTCCATGTGTGGAGCTTCCTAGGCCTATATAAAGACTATCAAAACATAACCCTGTGCCTTGTAGTAAGACTGTTAGTTTGTCTGTGCACAGCGACCGGTCTGTGGTCTCCAGGACGTCTCCTGCTGCGGCTTCTTCTGCTGCTCCTTGTCCCCGATCTTCCAAGACCTTTACTACGTGTCTGTTTGTGGATTTCGGCGTCGCACTTTATGAGCCCCTGACATAAACTTCCCCTCATCCAGCACCAGCACAGCAGAGTCCTGCATACACTGAGGAGATGATCATGTGACCCTGACTCCTCCCCTCCATGTGACATCATCACAGGTCCTGTAAGCACAGAGCAGCCATATATCTAGTGTGCGACTCTGCAGGAGGAGGTAGGTGCAGGGTCTCTGTTATTTTGGGGGTCATCATTATCATTAACCCCTTCATTTCTCAATTATTTTTAACTTTAACCAGTTCAGGACCAGTTTCCCGCTCTTCCTGACCGGCTCATTTACATTCCGTTTAACCCCTTAAGGACGGAGCCAGTTTTGTACTTCATGACTCGGCCATTTTTTACAATTCTGACGAGTGTCACTTTGACAGGGTTTGAGAGGTAACGCCAAAAAGTGGACCCCACAGTTTGTTCCCCACTTTCTCATGAGCGCGGTGATACCCCACATGTGGTCAGAAAGCTCTGTTTGGAGAAATGGAAGGGCTCGGAATGAAAGGAGCAATATTAGAATTTTGGAAAGCAAATTTGGCTGAAATAGATTGTGGGTCCCATGTAGCATTTGTAGGGCCCCTAAGGAACCTAAATAGCAGAAACCCCCCACAAGTAACCCCATTCTGGATACTTGACCCCTCGAGGAATTTCTTTAGATGTTTGGTGAGCACTTTGATCCCCGGAGGCTTCACAGAATTTTATAACGTTGAGCCGTGAAAATAAAAAAATTTTTTTTTACCACAAAATTGTTACTTCATCTAGATAGCTTTTACAGTGGAACCTTAGTTAACGAGAACAATCCGTTCTGGGACTGTGCTTGTTAACCATGTTACTCGTTCAGCAAAGCAAGATTTCCCATAGGAAATAATGCAAGCTCAGACAATTCGTCCCACAACTTGTTAAATGTCCCATCCTGGTCCCCTATTGTGCCATTCCACACACGTACAAACACCCACACAAACACGCACGCACACATATATTATTCTCACCTTACCTTCCGTTCCATCGCCGGCCTTCTGGATCTTGCAATTCGCCGGTACAAGATGTGTAACGTATAACCATCGCGACGAGGGAGGAAATTCCGCTGCCAGAGCGCTGACGTCAAAGTCAGGAGCCACTTCCCTCTGATTGGCCAGCGCGCTGCCTTTGGGTAGCGGCTGACAGTGGAAGTTCCTCCATCGTCGCGATGGTTACCCGATACACATCCTGTAGCGGCGAACTACAAGAACCATGAGGCCGGCAATGGAACGGAAGGTAAGGTGAGCATAATATGTGTGTGTGCGAGCGTGTTTGTGTGTGTTTGTGTGTGTTTGTGTGTGTTTGTGCGGACTGCAAGACTGGGTTAGAGCGCGGTGGATGTACGGAACCGGAAGTGTGTGCGGTATTTTGCTCGTAAGGCAAAGCTTGCTTGTAAACTGAGTTACAAATTTTGCTAAAAACCGTTAAAAAAAAATAAAAAATTGCTGAATAAAAAAACGACTTCAGCATCATCATGAAAACAAAAACAATAAAGATGACGACAGGAACATGAAAATGAAGCCGAGGAAATCACGAGAAAAAATTTACTTGAATATCCGAACAAGGTAAAAGATTTTCACAGATCTTTAACCCCTTTATGACAGTCTTACGGATTAAAACGGCGGCAGAAAAAGGTACATATTCTGATCCGCCGTGTTAAAATGGTGGCAAGAAATAAAGTGTACACCGGCCCCCAGCATCAGAAAATCTCCGTGGTTTCAGCTAGCGGGGGTAGCTCAGACCCTGGAGATCACGATTCAGGCCGAAAAAAATGATTTATCTCCCACCTGGCATAGATGAATAGATAAATAGATGTCAAACATATATATATATATATATATATATATATATATATATATATATATATATATATATTTATATACAGTCATATGAAAAAGTTTGGGCACCCCAATTAATGTTAACCTTTTTTCTTTATAACAAGTTGGGTTTTTGCAGCAGCTATTTCAGTTTCATATATCTAATAACTGATGGATTCAGTAATATTTCTTAATTGAAATGAGGTTTATTGTCATAACAGAAAATGTGCAATCTGCATTTAAACTAAATTTGACAGGTGCATAAGTATGGGCACCTCAACATAAAAGTGACATTAATATTTTGTAAATCATCCTTTTGCAAAAATAACAGCCTCTAGTCGCTTTCTGTAGCTTTTAATGAGTTTCTGTATTCTGGATGAAAACAATTACAGTTCAGTTAAGTTTGATGGTCGCCGAGCATGGACAGCAAGCTTCACATCATCCCACAGATTTTCAATGATATTCAGGTCTGGGGACAGGGATGGCCATTCCAGAACATTGTAATTGTTCCTCTGCATGAATGCCTGAGTAGATTTGGAGCGGTGTTTTGGGTCATTGTCTTGCTGAAATATCCATCCCCTGCGTAACTTCAACTTCGTCACTGATTCTTGCACATTATTGTCGAGAATCTGCTGATACTGAGTTGAATCCATGCGACCCTCAACTTTAATAAGATTCCCAATGCCGGCATTGGCCACACAGCCCGAAAGCATGATGGAACCTCCACCAAATTTTACTGTGGGTAGCAAGTGCTTTTCTTGGAATGCCGTGTTTTTTTGCCTCCATGCATAACGCCTTTTTGTATGACCAAACAACTCAATCTTTGTTTCATCAGTCCACAGGACCTTTGTCCAAAATGTAACTGGCTTGTCCAAATGTGCTTTTGCATACCTCAGGCGACTCTGTTTGTGGCGTGCTTGCAGAAATGGCTTCTTTCGCATCACTCTCCCATACAGCTTTTCCTTGTGCAAAGTGCGCTGTATTGTTGACCGATGCACAGTGACACCATCTGCAGCAAGATGATGCTGCAGGTCTTTGGAGGTGGTCTGTGGATTGTCCTTGACTGTTCTCACTATTCTTCTTCTCTGCCTTTCTGATATTTTTCTTGGCCTGCCACTTCTGGGCTTAACGAGAACTGTAGCTATGTTCTTGCATTTCCTTACTATGTTCCTCACAGTGGAAACTGACAGTTTAAATCGCTGAGACAACTTTTTGTATCCTTCCCCTGAACAACTATGTTAAATAATCTTTGTTTTCAGATCATTTGAGAGTTGTTTTGAGGAGTCCATGATGCCACTCTTCATAGGAGATTTAAATAGGAGAACTACTTGCAAGTGGCCACCTTAAATACCTTTTCTCATGATTGGATACACCTGCCTATGAAGTTCAAAGCTCAATGAGCTTACAAAACCAATTTAGTGCTTCAGTAAGTCAGTAAAAAGTAGTTAGGAGTATACAAAACAAGAAATTGATAAGGGTGCCCATACTTATCTTATGCACCTGTCAAATTTAGTTTAAATGCGGATTGCACATTTTCTGTTAAGACAATAAACCTCATTTCAATTCAGAAATATTACTGAGTCTATCAGTTATTAGATATATGAAACTGAAATAGCTGTTGCAAAAACCCAAATTGTTATAAAGAAAAAAGGTTAACATTAATAGGGGTGCCCAAACTTTTACATATGACTGTAATGTCCCACCCCCCTGCATATTCTAAGATTGACCCTTTTAGTTACTTTCATGTAGCAATAAAGGGTGTTTAACCTTGTATTTAGCCCAAAAAAAAACAAATAGCTAGGGTAAAGCAGACGGCTGCAACATGTAGACCACAGCTGGCAGCTTCACCTTGGCTGGTAATCCAAAATGGAGGTATCCCCATGCTGTTTTTTTTTAATTACTTATAAATAATTAAAAAAAAGTGGGGTCCCCCCAAATTGGATTACCAGCTAAGGTAAAGTGGACAGCTGTGGTCTGGTATTCTCAGGGTGGAAAGAACCATGGTTATTTAGCCCTTTCCAGTCTAAAAATAGCAGGCCGCAGCCACCCAGAAGGGGCGCATCCGTTAGATGCGCTAATCCTGGCACTTCGCACGGCTCTTCCCGTTGCCCTGGTGTGATGGCAAATTGGGTAATAAATAGGGTTGTTGGGGTTAATGATGTCATGGCGTCTTTCAGATACCCGACATCACTAACCTAGTCAGTAGTAAAAAAAAAAGATTCTCTCACATTCCCTCCATCAATTTTTTTAAAAGAAAAAAAAATCCGGTCCGCTGTAATCCATTTTGGAGGTCCTATGACGACTCTGGATCTTCCAGAATATGGGGGGCACACTCAGAGAACGTATCCCCCATTTTCTGTAAGTGAAAACCCTCCATGTGAGGAGTGTGGTTGCAGAGATGCTGCACTCACACTCCTTGGGTCCACAGCACGGCAGTGTGAGCTGCAGTAAGCTCAGTGTCACTACTAGCAGGGAGCCGGCTGAGAGCCGCTCTGCACATGTGGCCATGATCTTCTGAGAAGGAAGAGGAGGGATCGTGGGGGATCGTCACTGCAGGAGGTAACGGGAGACCGGGGAATGACAGGGGGTGACCTGGCAGAACCTGGGGACAACTTTAATGTTGCATCTATCATGTCAGATACGACAGAACTCAGAGGAGGAGGATGAGCGCAGCGTGCGCGTCGGCCATTTTAGATGAGCGGGTGGGACTGGAGGGGCACATTGGCCACACCGGAGAACCGGGGGAGGCGACTTATCTCCCTACTGACATGATTGATTATGCCAGGTGGAAGATAAATCATTTTTTTCGGCCTCAATCGTGATCTTCAGGGTCTGAGCTATCCCCGTTAGCTGAAACCACGGAGATTTTCCAATGCTGGGGGGCGGTATACACTTTATTTCTTGCCGCCGTTTTAAAACGGCGAATCAGACACATTGGAGCCGAGGGGCAATGGCCAACAACTGAGGAACTTCGGAACTTCCGGGTCCCTGGGCCCCTGGGCCTGTGGCGATCCTTACAGCTCCGACACTATCTCTGCACTCTTCCGGTCCGTAGCCAGTTTGTCAGACCCCTTACCGACTTTGAGAAGCTGTGTATGGAAAAGGGGTCGCTTCGACACTCCCTGGCTCTCTCACATTCCATGTTATGCAACGTTACAGACCTGTCCCCTCCTAGGTTCCTCTTGCACTGGGAGTCAGACCTGGGCATCACCCTCTCGACCTCGCAAAGAAATAAGGTGCTGCTACTGGCCCACAAAACATCGGTTAGCTCTAAACTTCAAGAGGCCAACTATAAATGTATATCTCGCTGGTATAGAGTCCCGACAAAACTCCACAGGATGTTCCCAGGTGTAGACTCCAGTTGTTGGAGATGTGGGATTGGGGAAGGTAATTTCCTGCACATATTCTGGGAATGCCCGGAGCTGCAGCGGTTCTGGGAGGGGGTACGGGGGGTGATCGGGCATGTGGTTGGACATGCGCAGACCCTGGGCCCGGAGCTCTTCTTGCTTCAGTTGTCCGATTCCTCTGCCCGTGCCTATAAGGGGTCGCTCTTAAGCTTCTTGGTGATGGCTGCAAGGACGTGCGTCCCCCTGAGATGGAGATCCCCCATTCCACCGACACTCTCAATGTGGGCGAACAGGGTGAATGAATTGCTGTATATGGAGGACCTGACGGCGTCTCTCCACGACAGACAGGAGGTTTTTCACAAGATCTGGTTTCCCTGGATTGAGTTTAAATTCTCCACGGAATATGGTACCTGGATCCCCCCTGACTGAGGGGGCCTACTTCTGCCGTTAGGCAGAGGTGTATCGAGATATTGGATATTTGCCTAGTGGCTGTATGTCCCCTTATGTTCTTCCCTTTACCCCCCCCCTTCCTTCACCCTTTGTGTGTTTCCCCCTATTCGTCTAAGATCTATTTTCTTCTGCTCACCTGCTTCTCTCTCTTTCTTTCCTTAATTCTCTACAGAATCTCTATATTTGAAAATTCCCGGGTATACATGGAGGAGTCAAAGTGTAGAGGCTTTCAGATGTTACAGTTTGCCTGAGGGGTGTCAATGTACAATGGTTGTAAAATGTTGGCTACTGTTTTGGATCGATGTTTCTCCATGTTTCTTGGTTAAATAAAGAATTATAAAAAAAAAAAACGGCGAATCAGAATAAGTACCTTTTTCTGCCGCCGTTTTAATCCGTAAGGCTGTCATAAAGGGGTTAAAGATCTGTGAAAATATTTTTTCTTGTTCGGACATTCCAGTAAATGTTGCATCTTTTCTTGTGATTTCCTCGGCTTCATTTTCATGTTCCTGTCATCGTCTTTATTGTTTTTGCTTTCATGATGAGGCTGAAGTTGGTTTCTTATTCGGCAATTTTTTTATTATTCTTAACGGTTTTTAGCAACAAAAATAAAAAAAAAACAACAATATAATCCCCTGCAGTGCGGAGCCCGGATGTGAATACACTGAAAAGCACCAACAAAAATGATAAAACTGACACAAAAATGGGCATCAAAGTTGCACCGAAGGGCGTTGTGGAAAGGGTTAAATGGCCTTGGGCCACTGATCTATACAGGTAAAACCATAATAATGTGAGAATAGACTGAAATCAGAGAACAATGGCGGCTTTCCCTCTATGATTACTAATTAATGCCAGAAACCCATTTACATCAGCCGGAAGAGAACTTTACAGAACTCCAGTTACTTATTCACATCTGTGAAAATTGCCTATTTTCTCATTTTGGTGCCAGTTCTGATGCCCAGAACCCATTTGGGCCGGGCTGGAGTGACCTGAATTTGATGCGAGACATCACTATATAATGGTGGTGTCAGATTAGTGACCCAAGGTCATTTAACCCTTTCAAAAACACCCTTCGGTGGCCACTTTGATGCAATTTTTGTGCCAGTTTTATAATTTTTGTTGTTGCTCTTAAGTGTATTCACATCCAAGCTCCTCGCTGTATTGTACTTTATTATTGGGATTTTTTTACGTTTGTTGTTAAACCTGTAAAAAGAAAAGCAGAAAAAAAAATCCAAATAAGAAACCATCTTCAGCCCCGAATAAGAAACTGGACCAATAAGAAACCAACTTCAGCATCGAGTTTTTATTGCTGATGTCGAGCGATACTGGTGGAAAAATAAGAGAAATGTCTGTTATTACCACATATATACCCTCCCCCCGCAGTGACTGACAGCCGGTCAGCATTAGAAACTGCTGTCAGTCAGTGGTGAGAGCGCGTATACAACCACTGATTACTGTATGCTGAGCAATGACTAAAACCTCATCGGGGCCATTCCTATGACTGAAAGCCGGACACTGTCATATTATATGTTTATGACCACATGTAAATATTTCTTAGCTATTTTGTAACACTTATTATTTTGTATATGTGGCTGTTTTTTACCTGGTCGGGGCTAATAACAGAGATTTGGATTGACAGTGGCATTTTTCTATATTTTCACACATTTGAGGAGGGGTCTGTTCAGTATATAAGCACCATCAGCGCTTTCTACCCTGTTTCCTTGAAACCCTGAAAATAAGCCCTAGTAGGATTTTTGGGTCTTTTTTGAGTATACTTAAAATATAAGCCCTTGTTCTGTCCTCCCTACACGGGCCCTGAGGCGTGTGAAGCTTGACAGGCAGCTAAACCTTTATCCACCATAGCTTAATAAGGAGACTGTTGCTTGAAGTCTGTTTTTATTAAATGTTGCTAAATGTGTTTGGTGAAATTAGGAACAGTGAGATATGTACAATCAGCACGTGTATAATACAACAGGGAACATACATACACAAGCCTGACAATATACATACAAATGTACAAGCAGCTTTAATCTACTTAGTAAATGTAGAGAGAATCCAGAGCTGCAGATGGCAACAAACATATATTTCCTGACCAGCGATGCTATCACAAGGGGGATAAAATGGAGCATGTCCTCAGTATGTGAGTAATAAGAAAATGGTAACGTCTAAATCCCAGTGGCCAGTGGGACCTCTGCTGACGTCACTCACATGTGACCAGAAAGGGGCGGGGCCTCCACCAACATTGCTCATACCAAGAAGAGGCATTATTCTTCTAAGTCCATGTCGGCATAGAGTTGATTATGATAGAAGCTGGGGTCTGGGGGTAAGACCCCCAGATTAAAGGGTTGCAGGGGGGGCAAAGCCACCCTTGCATGAGTATAGTGGACGTAAGGAAACATCGCCACACCCACCAAACAAGCCGTCACGCCCACTAAGGAAGCCGGTCACGCCCACAGATCCTTCTGGGATTTAGCCACAACCATTAGAAAATGGAGACTTCCTACCCAGAATTCACCACAAATGGGAGAAGAAAAGAGTCATGAAGAACAAGGCTGGTGCTGATAAAGTTTGGTCACTAGAGTGAGCTAAAGTACAACCTAGTTAAGAAACATGTACAGCAAATCAAACAATAAAGAATGCAGATCAAATGCAAAAGTCAGAACAGCCCTACTCCAAAAATAAAACCTACTTGCGGTTCCATAAGGAAATGTTCAAGCAACTAAAAAAGTAACAAAAAAAATACAGCAGGACTTTTATCAAAGAAATCTAACACCTCCCCCACCCCAAAAAAACACTCCACAAACAATTACAGTTGGCAAGTAGCGATGGTGGATGGGCTCTCACACAGAGATCTGTGTTGGTGTCAGGTCCCTGACCGTTCCAGCTGCATAACACCGCAGAGCTGTATATACAGTGACAGAGAAGACAGAGGCAGTAATAAACCGTCTGTGCTTTCCTCTCCGTTGCTACATGTTTGTGGGTAGCTGGGCTGCTCTTTTATTTTTCCGTGCACATGTCATATGAAGGATTTTTTTTTTTTAAAGATGACTCATAGTTTTTCATTTTACCATAAAATGTGCTGGAAATTAAGTAAAAATTCAAAGTACGGTGAAATGGTGAATAAATAGTTGGTGCACACTACATCCGATCACACTGTTGTTACCCCCAGCGCGAGACGATCAACCACTGCAAGCGTCTCACACCGGGCTGAGAACCGAGCGTACCCGAGCACAGCCATACTCACGAGAGTGGTTTACATACGTAAAGCATCCAATCTCCGCACCTTCTTGGGAAAGTCTGAGTTCGTACCGGACACTGAACTTCAGGTTCACTCATCTCTAGTGGTAAAAAAAAATCAGTTGTATTGCCATTTTCCGACACCAGTATCATTATTCTTTTTGCGTCGATGGAGTTGAGTGAGGTTGTTTTATTCTGCTTGATGAGCCGAAATATTCATTGATCCCATTCTAGGTGTAATATCACTTTTCATTGTATTTATATTGTTATAACAATAATGTGCTACTTTTATCGGTCGGTTTTACTACTTACATAGTACGTTTCATGTTGAAATGTTTTTTCATACCCAAATGATATCTCACCTCCCTTATTATCTGCAGTATTTTACGTATGGGCTCATCTCCTTCCCATTCAGGTCCTTATAATATCGGATCCTCTCAGTGGAGATCTTCTATAGAAGAGAATTCTCCTGATTGCCCCGTGAAGGATGGATATGGACAGGGACAAGATGGCGGAGAGGATATTACACCTCACCCTAGAGATCCTCTTCCGGCTTACTGGAGAGGTGAGAGATTCTGATGACGTCACATTACATCATTCTTATCTATGGGAATAACAGATGGAGAGAACTGGAGAGGTGAGGACTCTGGAAATGTCTGTAGTGAGATTTATTACTGTGTCTCTCCATAACCAGGATTACACAGTAGTGAAGAAGACCTCTAGTGAGCGCTGTCAGGCCCCTGTGTCTGAGGGATGGGGAAGACCCCTGAGCCCAATCACGGGGCCTCCACCTCACCCCCCGATACATGAGGACATCAAAGACCAGAAGATCCTAGAACTCACCTACAAGATGATTGAGCTGCTGACTGGAGAGGTGACACTGCTGGGAATGCTGGGACATTATACAGTAACGCTATGAAGGGATCGGGGGGTGACGGTATCATTGTATGTGTCAGGTTCCTATAAGGTGTGAGGACGTCACCGTCTATTTCTCCATGGAGGAGTGGGAGTATTTAGAAGGACACAAAGATCTGTACAAGGACGTCATGATGGAGGATCCCCAGCCCCTCACATCACCAGGTAATAGACAGGACTAAATACACACGGCCTATAATTATCTGTGTGTAAGTAATGAATTCAGTCCCTGTATGTGTCTTCTCCAGGTCTATCCAGTAAGAGGACAACACCAGAGAGATGTCCCCGTCCTCTTCTCCCACAGGACTGTAAACAAGAAGATCCCGATGTTCCTCAGGATGTGTTTCTTCCAGGTCTATCCTGTAAGAGGACAACACCAGAGAGATGTCCCCGTCCTCTTCTCCCACAGGACTGTAAACAAGAAGATCCCGATGTTCCTCAGGATGTGTTTCCTCCAGCTCTATCCAGTAAGAGATATCTACGCATGTACTTTCTGCACTAATTTTGTGTTTACATTTTTAGGCTTTCTGCTCTGTTTTTTTCAGCTGTATTTTCTTTGCTTCTGCTTCTTCTGCTGTTTGTTTCTAGTGTCTTCTCTATGTTGTTATGAAGGAAACTCAAAGACCTGCAGATGGTTCATGAATACCCAGTTTCCTCGAAAAGATGACCTGCTCCAAAAATAAGCCTTAGTTACAGTCAGGGCCAGCGTTGCAAGGAGTCAAACTGCACAATTTCTCAGGAACCCCACTCTCTTAGGGACCTCATCCGTTTTATTCTAATTTGATTGTTTAAGGACCTTTGATTACTTCAAAGTCATGTGTCATGATGTAACCAAAGGTCTCTTAATTACAGGAGTCTAAACTGAACAGGACACAGGCTGGCATGCAGTACTGGAATAAGGGGAAAGGGAGCGCAAACTGGACAATTTCACAGAGCCCCAATTCTTCTACGGGCCCAGTGTTTATATACCAATTATAGAACTGCTTAAGGACCTTTTTGACATCACATTATGTGACTAGAGGTCTCTTAATTGCAGGAGTCTAAAGCTGAAGAGAAGATACACTGTGTGTATTTTAGAGGATTTTTTTTATTATTGATCAACAACTATGTTCTAATTCAACCCAAAAGACTCATAAATATCAAAGCTTAATATTTTTGGCTATCTTAGGAGGATATCTGTTTTACAGTTAACTATTACTGTGCAGGATTATTAGGCAACTTGATAAAAACCAAATATATTCCCATCTTGTTTATTTTCACAAGGTAAACCAATATAAGTGCACAAAATTCAGAAATAAACATTTCTGACATGCAAAAATAAAACCCCAAAAAATTAGTGACCAATATAGCTACCTTTCTTTCTGATGACACTCAACAGCCTACCATCCATAGATTCTGTCAGTTGTTTGATCTGTTTACGATCAACATTGCGTGCAGCAGCCACCACAGCCTCCCAGACACTGTTCCGAGAGGTGTACTGTTTTTTCTCCCTATAGATCTTACATTTTATGAGGGACCACAGGTTCTCTATAGGGTTCAGATCAGGTGAACAAGGGGGCCATGTCATTATTTTTTCATCTTTTAGACCTTTACTGGCCAGCCACGCTGTGGAGTAGTTGGATGCATGTGATGGAACATTGTCCTGCATGAAAATCATGTTTTTCTTGAACGATACTGACTTCTTACTGTACCACTGCTTGAAGAAGTTGTCTTCCAGAAACTGGCAGTAGGTCTGGGAGTTGAGCTTCACTCCATCCTCAACCCGAAAAGGTCCCACAAGTTCATCTTTGATGATACCAGCCTATACCAGTACCCCACCTCCACCTTGCTGGCGTCTGAGTCGGAGTGGAGCTCTCTGCCCTTTACTGATCCAGACTCTGGCCCATCCATCTGGCTCAACAACAGTCACTCTCATTTTATCAATCCATAAAACCTTTGAAAAACCAGTCTTAAGTAGAGCTGATCGAACGCCCAAAAATCCGGAATCGGCGGATCACTGCCAGATTTTAAAAAGAGTCCGATCTGCTCCGGAATCCGGTGCCCATATAAGTCAATGGGGACCGGAATCCGGAGATTAAAAACGTTTGTGGAGAGGATAGGGGGTAGGAGCGAGCGCTGTGTACTCATTGAGGCGCTGTCAAGGCAGCACATTCCTTCCAGGTCACACTTTTACCTTCCGGAGCCGACAATTCAATATTCATTGTTTTGCCCGCCCACCGGCGTGTGTAATTGGTTGCAGCTAGACGCGCCCCCACCCTGAGTGGCAGCGTGTCAGCTGACTGCAACCAATCACAGGCGCCAGGTTGGCGGGGAAAGCAGTGCAAGTGTCTTCCGGTCAGCACAGATATAGCTCGTGGCTGCAGCCCCAACTGTTGGGCTGTATCTGTGATGTGTATCCATTCACACTTGCAAGGCTTTGCTGGGTGATGCCATGGCAGACTCGCGCGAGTCCCTCGCATGCCGGTGAAACCGCATACGGCTTTTTTTTTATTATTTAAATAAATAATTAAAAAAAAAAAACGTGCAGTTCCTCCTAATTTTCCTCCCCAGCCAAGATAACGCTGGCTGGGGGCTGGTATTCCAGCCCACAGCCGCCCGGTATTGCCGCATCTATTAGATGTGACAATACTGGTGCGATACCGGCTCTTCCCGGTGGCCTAATGCGGTGCCAATTGGGGTAATGAGAGGTTAATAGCAGTGCACAGCTGCTACTAAACCCTAGGTTTGTGATGGCACAGGCGTCTATCTGATACCTGCATCACAAACCTGTAAAGAACAGTAAATAAACAAGACACAGAGAAAAATCCTTTATTTGAAATAAAGTACAAAACACGCCCTCCTTCACCACTTTATTAACCCCAACACCCTGCAACTCCGGCGTAATCCACAGGAGGTCCCACGACGACAAATATAGCTCTGTTACATCTCAGAGCGAGCAGCCATAGAGAAGACTGCCACCTCTGAGTGTAGCCTATTTCTGAGCCGCGATAAACGATGACTGCAGCAGAGAATGTCATTGGCTGGGGGGGCGTGTCAGCCAGTAGCCATTAACAGATGAGAGGGTGGGCGGGGAAAACACGAAAAGCTGTGTGATTGCTTGCACAGTACAGGAAGTGAAAGTGCGACCCGGAAGCAGTGTGCCGCCATGATACCGAGTCTCGGTAAGTATGAAACTGATGCTTATTTGTTGTTTTGTTTATTTATACTTTATTTGCCAAATCCGGATCGTGCACCCGGAATCCCATGCCCGGGTCAGGCACCTAGATATCATTGAAACCGAGCGAATCCTGACTTTTACAGTCCGGATCCGCTCAGCCCTAGTCTTAAGATATTTCTTGACCGAGTCTTGACGTTTTATCTTATGTTTCTTGTTCAAAGGTTTTCGTTTTTCAGCCTTCCGTACCTTGACCATGTTTCTGAGTATGGCACACCTTGTGCTTTTTGATACTCCAGTAACATTGCAGCTCTGAAATATGGCCAAACTGGTGTCAAATGGCATCTTGGCCGCTTCACGCTTGATTTTCCTCAATTAATGGGCAGTTATTTTGCGCCTTTTTTGCCCAACACGCTTCTTGTGACCCTATTGGCTATTTGCCATGAAACACTTGATTGTTCGGTGATCGCACTTCAAAAGTTTGGCAATTTCAAGACTGCTGCATCCATCTGCAAGACATCTCACAATTTTGGACTTTTCAGAGCCTGTCAAATCTCTCTTCTGACCCATTTTGCCAAAGGAAAGGAAGCTGCCTAATAATTAAGCACACCTTATATAGGGTGTTGATGTCATTACACCACACCCCTCCTCATTACAGAGATGCACATCACCTGATTTACTTAATTTGTAGTTGGCTCTCAGCTTATACAGCTTGGAGTAGGACAACATGTATAAAAAGTATCATGTGATCAAAATACTTATTTGCCTAATATTTCTGCACACAGTGTAGGCTGGTGTGTGGGTGTTCATGCCAATTTTAACCAGCGTTGCCAAAATGGGCAGAGCTTGGCCAGAAGAAGGGTGTGATGCCACCGCTTTTCTAATTCGTAACAAACTGCAGCGTTCCCTATGCCAGAAATCTCACTCCAGTCCCTGATATCATGTTTTAGTGTCTATGGTCGGTCTTGATGAATTGGAGCCCTAATGTTTATCTGCACAGACCACAAGACCCTGCTACCTGCTTTGGTTACAAAGCTTAAGCATAGACCATCAATGTTATAGTCCCGGACAACCCCGTTATATATCCGGCATCTGTCCCTAAATATTTTATTTTTGTCTTAAAAAAAAAATCTCTTTAAAATAGTCTATGTTGTGAATCAATGTTACAATGAGATTTTTGCAGGTTTTACCAACTGTCATGGCGGTGTCAGGATCTGTGGAAATTATAGTTTCTGGTACTCTGCATGTTAACTTCTCTGATGTCTGTGAGCAGTGCAGGGAGATGCAGGTGTCGAACCACAGGCTTGGGCAGGCTAACAAGAGTTATTCTCTGCTGGGCTGCTTCTTAATGTCTTGTAGCACATGCTGTAGAGGAGAAAGTATCATTCGCTCCCATTCTGTATATGCTGGCTGGACTATTTCATTACAGCCTGCTATAGTTTACCTATACTGGTCTGATGAGGAGTTGTGATCCAGACTTACCGGTGGTTGTGCTTTATTACTGTGAGCTGTTGTGGTGTTAACCCTTGTTGTATTTTTGTTGCTGCCTTCCTGCTCTCACTTTTCTCCCTACCCTCTCAATGTTTAATTCTGTGAGTTTGCAATGTGTCCTGTCTGTCTTAATCTGTGTTTCCCATCTGTCTTAATCTCTGTTTCCATCATACTCCTGCCCCTTACTTCCCAGGAGGGATAACAGATTAGTTCTGGTCAGGAGAATAGTAAGGCACGGGACTCCGGCATCTCCATCTTCAGGGGTAATCCTGAGGTTAGGAATCAATTAGGGTCCCCTGACGTGAGGGACAGTATAGGAGCCCCCCTGTCTCTCATTATCCTGCAGTCACATTGTGACAATCAATCAGATTATGTAGCAAATTCCAGAGAACTGGTGCTAGGAATGGGAGATCCAAAATAACAAAGATGTAACTCTGAAGGCCCTGTTACACGCAACGACATCGCTAACGAGATGTCACTGGGGTCACGGAATTCGTGATGCACATCCGGCCTCGTTAGCGACGTCGTTGCGTGTGACACCTACGAGCGACCGCTAACGATCAGAAATACTCACCTAATCGTTGATCGTTGACACATCGTTCATTTTCAAAATAGTGTTGCTGGTGCTGGACACAGGTTGTTCGTCATTCCTGAGGCAGCACACATCGCTACGTGTGACACCCCGGGAACAACGACAACACCGTTCCTGCGTCCTCCAGCAACGATGTGGGCGTGTCGTTAATGCGGCTGGTCTCCGCCCCTCCGCTTCTATTGGCGGGCTGCTGTGTAACGTCGCTGTGACGGCGCACGAACCTCCCCCTTAAAAAGAGATTGTTCGCCGCCCACAGTGACGTCGCGAGGAAGGTAAGTCAGTTTTACGCGTCCTAGCGATATTGTTCGCCACGGGCAGCGATTTGCCTGTGACTCACAAACGACGTGGGCGGGTGCTTTTGCTAGCGACATCGCTAGCGATGTCACTGCATGTAAAGCAGCCTTTAGATGTCAAAATTGAATAACAGATTCAGAATACATTTTTTCCTAATTTAATTTCTGATCTTATGGCTAAAAAAACATAAATGTACTTTCAAAATAATGTAATTAAAAACTAATAATATTGTGTTTATTTTTAGCAGATGACTGTATTGGGAGTTCAGATGAACAGCTAATATATTTAGAATTTAAAACAGATGATGAAAGTATCACACATGATACATATGAAGAGCATGCTGTTGTCCCAGATATACCTCCAGTCCTTCCTTGGAAAGCTTTATCATCTGATCTTTTCAAACAAGTCCAAAATTCCGATTTATCAAAGACTTGTAAGCAAACTAAAAGTTACAGAATGGATGTGGAACATGAAACAGCTCCTACAAGGGAGAGACCATTTTCATGTTCAAAATGTGGGAAATGTTTTACCAGGAAATCACATCTTAATAGCCATCAAATAACTCACACAGGGGAGAAGCCATTTTCATGTTCAGAGTGTGGGAAATGTTTTTTTCGGAAAACAGAACTTGTTGAGCATCAAAGAATTCACACAGGGGAGAAGCCATTTTCATGTGCAGAGTGTGGGAAATGTTTTACTCAGAAATCACATCTTGTTACACATCAGAAAAATCACACAGGGGAGAAGCCATTTTCATGTTCAGAGTGTGGGAAATGTTTTAATTGGAAATCAGAATTTGTTGTGCATCAAAGATGTCACACAGGGGAGAAGCCATTTTCATGTGCAGAGTGTGGGAAAAGTTTTATTCGGAAATCAGAACTTGTTGTGCATCAAAGATTTCACACAGGGGAGAAGCCATTTTCATGTTCAGAATGTGAGAAATGTTTTATTCGGAAATCAGAACTTGTTGGGCATCAGAAAATTCACACAGGGGAGAAGCCATTTTCATGTTCACAGTGTGGGAAATGTTTTATTCAGAAATCAGGCCTTCTTAGACATCAGAAAATTCACACAGGGGAGAAGCCATTTTCATGTTCCCAGTGTGGGAAATGTTTTATTCGGAAATCAGAACTCGTTGAGCATCAGAGATCTCACACAGGGGAGAAGCCATTTTCATGTTCAGAGTGTGGGAAATGTTTTTTTCGGAAATCAGATCTTGTTGAGCATCAAAGAATTCACACAGGGGAGAAGCCATTTTTATGTTCAGAATGTGGGAAATGTTTTATTCAGAAATCACATCTTGTTTCGCATCAGAAAAATCACACAGGGGAGAAGCCAATTTCATGTTCAGAATGTGGGAAGTGTTTTAACTGGAAATCAGAACTTGTTGTGCATCAAAGATCTCACACAGGGGAGAAGCCATTTTCATGTTCAGAGTGTGGGAAATGTTTTATTCATAAATCAGCTTTTGTTAGGCATCAAAGATCTCATACAGGGGAGAAGCCATTTTCATGTCTGGAATGTGGCAAATGTTTTACTAGGAAATCAACTCTTGTTGATCATAGAAAACTTCATACAGGGGATAAACCATTTTTATGTTCTGAATGTGGAAAATGTTATTCTCTAAAATCGGATCTCGTTAAACATCTGAAGAAGTCGCACAGGGAAGGAACCTTTTATATGTTGTGAATATATAAAAAATTTTAACTGGTAAATCAAGTCTTCTCGACCATGAGAAAACCCACACAGTAAATGAGCCATTCTTGCTTTCAGAATTTGCCAATTTTTTTTATCATTAATCCCTTAGCGACCCATGACGTACTGGGTACGTCATGGATTGTGTCACTATGATCGTCGCGGGCTGCCGTGGGCAGTCCGGGGCAATCTGCGCACATATCAGCTGATTTCAACAGCTGACATGTGTGCCTGCTAGTTGCGAGTGGAATTGCATTGCAAAATCTGGCAGCGAGATGTATATGCACTCCGCCATTAGGATAACTTACCCCGCCCCCAGCAGAAGTCTCATCACATAATCACGTGACTTCCGGTGGTTGCCATGGTAGCACAGGGTCATGTGATGATGCCTGTAGCTAACATGAGTCATTTGCTCTCAATGCTGGCATAAGTGCCGACATTGAGGCTAAAGCAGCATATCTGTAGATCTCAGCTCTGTAGCTGTGATCTGAAGATTTGGAAGAGCGATCAGACAGTTGATCGTTATAGTCCCTCAAGTGACCTAGTAAAATTAAAAAAAAAAAGTTTTAAAAAATAAAAAAACCTAAAAATTCAACTCACCCCCGTTTAGCCCCATTAACAATTAAAGGGTTAAAAAAAATAAAAAATATACACATATTTGGTATCGCCGCGTTCAGACATGCCCTAACAAAATATAAAATCAATTAATGTAATTGGTAAATGGCATAGCGGCAAAAAAATTCCAAACAACAAAATTACGTTTTTTGGTCGCCACAAATTTTGCGCAAAATGCAATAACAGGCGATAAAAATGTAGCATCTGCGCAAAAATGGTACAGTTAAAAACGTCAGCTCGAGACGCAAAAAATAAGCCATCACTGAGCCATAGATCCCGAAAAATGAGAATGCGACGGGTTTCGCAAAATGGCGCAAAACGTGCGCCACTTTTTTTTGGACAAACTTGTAAAAAAAAATGTAACCTCTTAGATACGAGTAAACCTATTCATGTTTGGTGTCTCCAAACTCCCACCGACCTCAGGCATCACACCGACACATCAGTTTTACCATATAGTGAACATGGTGAATAAAATATCCCAAAAAGTATTGTGCGATCACACTTTTTTTGCAGTTTTTATACACTTGGAATATTTTTCCTGTTTTCCAGTACACTTTATGGTAAAACTTATGGTTTCATTTAAAACAAACAACTCGTCCAGCAAAAAACAAGCCCTCGTATGGGAAGATTGACGGAAAAATATGAAAGTTACGGTTCTCGGAAGAAAGAGAGGAAAAAAAAAACAGAAAAACGCAAAACCTCCGATGGCTGAAGGGGTTAATCAGGTCCTGTTGTCAGATGAGTCACACGGGAGAAGCCATCATGATGTACTGTAATTCAAAGGGTTTTATCCAAAAATTGGCTACAATTGCTCAAGTAAAAATTAGTAAGGGAAAGAACCATTTTTTATCTTTTTAAACGTATCGTATTTTTCGAACCATAAGACACACCTAGGTTTTGAAGGAGGGATATAGGGAAAAAGATTGAAGCAAAAAATACGGTCATGACGCACTGTTATGGGAGGGGTGGATCTGCTGCTGACACTGTTACTGGGGTAACATCCCCCAATTTCTAGCGAAATGTGTTTGATGACTTTCCCTATGGTTGCCTTTTTTATTTACTAAAGCAGTGGAGAGCTGCAGATTAGTAAATTTTCTAAATATAATCCAGTACCAAATTTTTGGAAATGTTCATAATGTCCCCAAAAGGAATTTCCAGGTTGTGAGATCCCACAGCCCTCAGTGATCACTCTCACCATGAAAGAGTGAGCTCTATGACCCCAGCTCTGCGGCATCCTTCTTAAGCAGTTCAGTAAAACCTTAGAAAGTATGTGACTGCGCTGGATTAGTTGAGAGAGCAATGTCTCGTGCTTAGAGCAGCCGCAGAGATTTGTGGGATTCCACTCTGCACACTCAGATCCCACAAAATGGAAATTCTGGCCCAACTTTGCTGGTAACTTTGGTATTTCGAGAGCCTTTAGAAACATTTGTGAAAGGTTTTGATATTGGATTATATTTAGATAATTCACTAGTCTTAGGTTGCCCACTGCTTTATTTACTAAAAAGCGCAGCCCCAGATTGGAGATAGGAACTCTGAAGTATATCACATTATATTTAATTGTCTTTTAAAACTTGCTGTTTTGTTAATAAATGCTTGTAAAATATATATTCTTCATGTCTATCTTTCTCTATTGTTTAGATGTGATGATTTTGCCTCAGAACCTCTGGCGTTGAGGCAGAGCTGAAGGCATTTCGCACAAAAAGTATGAGGGGGTGTCTCAAAGGTGGCAGGAGGACAATCCGGTGGCAGCGAGTGATAGAAAATCCCAGAGATTAGCAGCACATGTTGTTATCTGACAGTTCTCTGTTTCTGCAGCAGCGAACTCTATGACCCTGGGAAGCTGTCAGTTTTTCCGCTCAGTTGCCAGCCTCTGACTTCCTTTATAAACCTCACCCTGGGGTGCGTTGGGTGCGGTTTATAGTTGTTTCTGGATGTGGTCTGTAGCGGTTGTTTCTTCTTGTTGTTCCAGAGACTTTTGTGGTAGCTGCTCCTAAGATAAGGGTTTGACTTTTGCTATCTACCTGGGCTCAGGTGGTAGCATTTGTGTTTCCCCTGTATTGTTTCCTTTTGTCTCCCTTAGCGTTAGAGGTGTTGACGAAGAGCTCATACCTACCATCCTTACTTAGGGCCCAGATCAGGGTTTGCCTAGAGTAAGGTATTTCTGCTCGGCAACAGGTTTGGAACCTGTATAAGGTTGGTGAGGTCAGTGAGGGTGAGCTGCAGGTTATTGTCAGGGGTCACAACATCCCCCTTTCCCTAATGCATTCTTTTCCCCTACCCTTTGTATTGTACTATACGGCAAGTATAGCTTCTATCCTCGGCCCGGACAGGGGACAATTGAATTAGACTATGCTTCCTAGATATGTGGAAGTTGTTAAGATACTCTGGTCCCAATTCATCAAAGCTTTTATGCCAAAAAAAAGTGGCAGAGGGGCGTGGCCTGGCAATGGAGGAGTGAAGACGCTGAAAATCTTGCTCTCGTGCCTGGATTGACCCTGAGCCCTGTTATCCACACCAAACCGGCAATACAAACAAACAAATGCCGGCTAAAAAGAAGGGGACCGGCGGGGGGATGTTGCTGGACTCCCCTGTGCCTCCCTCTGAAGGCATCGCACGGTTCCTGAGGAGCGCTGCCTTAGCCTGACACAGACAGACCCCATCATGGCGCCCGCTGAAGAATCCGGGGAGCATTCCCAGCCTCAGATCCGCCAGGTAGAAAACACTCAGGGGACCGCGCGGAGGGATGGGAGCCCCCACAGACAAACCGGAGCGCACCGAGAGGAGGCAGGAATGGACCGGGGACTGCGGTATCAGGGCACCCCCTCCTTACCTGACATGGCGGCGGTCACACGTGAAGTGGTTGTTCCTCACTGCTGCAGGGAGACAGACGGCGTCGCAGCCACAGCAGATAATGAATCAGGACCGCAGGCAGAGGGTAAGCAGCATCAGACCTCCCCTCAGCTGCAGCAGAGATTACCGAGTACAACAGCGTCTGCAGCCCTCTCAGAAAATAGGCGGGAAATTCAAAACCTCAGCCCTACTGAACTTACACTCTCATATGCAGCCGTGTGTGCGCTCCCTAACAACATGAACACTGCTGGGCAACATGAGGCTGCAGACAATGGGTCTCCTACCCTGGCTCCTGATCACTCTTCACTGTCCCCGATTAAACAGGTCTTCACACAGCCAGAGAGGAGTTCCCCCTCTGTCCATAAGTCAGTGTCAATGCCACAAAGTAGTGCTCTGACAGTGGGGACTCCCTCCTCCCCGGAAAAAGGCACGACCCCTGCTATATTTAGATCTTCACCATCCAGCTCAGGGGACGGGAATATACAGGAAGGGACACAGGAGGACTGTGTGTGGGATGACCTTAAAGCTAGAATACGGACTATCCCCACCAAAGAAGAAATGGAAACCTACATCTCCAGACTAGAAGCCTCTTACAAAGCAGAATCGGCTTCAATCAGGGGAGAGGTGCAACAACTGGCAGAACAAGTGACTGCGTCCGAGTCCTGCAATACCTCTATCTCACTGCAACTGACGGCACAAGCAACGGCATTATCTACACAAGCCCAGCAAATAGAACATTTAACGGATTTGCTTGATGATCTGGAAAACAGAGGGAGGCGGAACAATATCAGGGTAAGAGGCGTCCCAGAATCCATTGCCCCCCAAGAATTGGATGAGGCACTACGGCATCTTTTCAACTCTATACTGGGCCTCCCACGGGACTCCCGCTTGGAATTGGATAGGGCGTACAGGTCTCTGGGCCCTAAACCGGTCGAAGGAGCGGGTTCACGGGACATCATATGTAAAGTCCACAAATACAAGATAAAAGAAGAAATCCTGAGGAAGGCGCGACAGAAGGACTCCATCCTATTCAAGAACACGCCGATTCAATTGCTACAGGACCTATCTCGACATACGCTACAAAAGCACAGGGTCCTTAGACCCCTATTGGATGCTCTGAGACAGAGAAACATCCTCTACTCCTGAGGTTTTCCCTTTAAATTGCAAGTCCGGCACGGCGGTTTATCACATGTGCTCCAGTCTCCAAAAGATATACCAGATTTCTGTGCGGCCCTTGGGATTCCCGTGGTACATATCAAAGCTATCGAGTGGCCACACGTCCACGGGGTCCCGGGGGTGGCGGCGGAAACTCCTCGGTCGCAGCGGATCTGCAGAAGGGACCAGGGCCCGAGGCGGCGTAGTGGTGCGCAGTCCGGAGCACCATCACCAAGCGGGAAATGAGAGTCTCTGGACTGCTTCCAACGGGGATTATGGATGCGTAAGGCGAAATTGATCGTTATGCCATTAGGGGCATTTGGATCTGTGCAGGCGTAGTTGCGCACCAATATTTCTAAAGTTGGTATTGTTAATTTGATTCTACATCTTTACAGAATTTACTGTGTTTTTGGATTAATGGGTTGGGTACAATTAAGTGTACATATACAACTGAGTTGGGCCTGGGTCTGTCCCGGCGGGGAGCATGCCTCCGTTGAAAGTTCACGTTCCCTTGGGGCTCTACACACTGCCGGCAGGTGTAGAATATACTGGTCCCCAATTGTTTAAGGTTAACCTTTACTCACTCTGAGTAAATTTCATAGGTTATTTGCATAACTATTCTCTTGTCTGGTATTGGGATTTTTTGAGTCTCCTATATCACCCTTTTTTTTTTCTCATCCATTCCTGTAGTAATTCTCTCTCTTTCTCTCTAGCTCTCTCTCTTATTCTCTCTCTCTTTATCTCTCTCTATCCCTTTCTCTCTTTCTTTCTCTCTCTCTCTTGCTCTCTCTCACTCTTCCCCCTCTCTCTCTCGCTCTCCCTCTCTCTATTTCTCTCTTTCTATAAGTCTCTCCCTCGTTCTCTCTCTCTCTTTCTTTTCCCCTTTCTCCTCCCATTCATATTTTTTTTTCCTTTCCTCTTCTTCTTTCTCTCTCTACCTCTTTCCGCTCTATATACCTGCAGCTTTGCCTTCACTTCACCCACTTGCCTTAAACCCCCCTTTTCCCCCTGACTTCGCGTGTAACCCTAACTTTTCTAGTGTTTTTGTCCTGATAGAGGCGCTGTACTGAACCAAGATGCCACACCTTAAGCTGGGCTCACTGAATGTTCGAGGCCTTAACACCCCTCAGAAGAGGTCTCACATATTATATGAGATGCATAAACAAAGAACTCAGATCATAATATTACAAGAAACCCATTTTAAAACTGGACATGTACCCGACATTCGGAATAGATACTACACACAATGGTTCCACAGTACGAATATTGAGTCGAGGTCCAAGGGAGTTTCAATAGGGCTACACAAAAACCTGATACATTCAGTGATAGATTCCAAAATAGACGAGGCAGGTAGATACGTGATATTAAAAATCAAGATATGCTCTGTAATGTATACGATCGCAGGATGGTACGGCCCTAATTGTAATCAGACTAACGCTTGTTGCTCTTTCCTAAAGGTCCTGTCAGAATTTGCGGAGGGGGAGGTGTTGGTGGGCGGCGACTTCAATTTCACATTAAATCCTGCAGTAGACGTGTCAACTGGAAGGAGTGTCATACCTCAGAGACGCCTGGCAACCCTGAAGCGTGAGTTGCACAACACTCATCTGGTGGATGTCTGGAGAATAATGCATCCCCAGGATAGGGATTACACATTTTTCTCCACCCCACATCAGACATATAGTCGAATTGACTTTTTTCTGGTCAGCCAGCGGGTCCTCTCGTGGCACCCGACCCCCACCATTGGGAGTATGCTCTGGTCTGATCATGCCCCGGTCTTCTTGGATATCTCTCCCCCAGATATCCCGAACCGTTCGTGGACATGGAGGTTGAACGACTCCCTATTGAGAGATGAGGGGTGCATAGCAGAGGTAAAAGAGTCAATGGAGTTTTTTGAGTCCGCACATGCAGCCGACCCCACGCCCTTACCCTTCCAATGGGAGGCTTTTAAATGTGTTATCCGAGGGATTCTAATTAAACACGGGCACGAATTAAAAAGGAAAAAACTGTGGAAATTTCCTTGCTTCTCAGGGAAATTTCCACGCTAGAAGCCTCTCATAAATCCAGCTCCTTCCCAGAAACGCTGGCCAAGCTTTCTACAACCAGGGAGGCTCTACGTAGATTACTAGACAGCAGACTACTTAAATTTCAGACCCAATTTAGAAAGGTGTTGTATAGACACTCTGACAAATGTGGTCGGCCGCTCTCACGCCTTCTTCACCCTCGGGATCAGACCATGTATATTCCTAAACTGAAGGATCGGAAGAATATTGATACATATGACCCCACTAGGATACTGGGTATCTTTGAGGAGTACTATGCAGACTTATATGGTATACAGGGGAAATACTCGGATATGGCCCCACAGGACCTCCAAAAATGCATAGATGGTTATGTTGCAGAAACCCCCCTTCCAGTGTTAGACACGGGGACCATCACACGGTTAGATGACAGGTTTGAGGAAGATGAAATAGCAGCAGCAATAGGGGACTCCCCAAGTGAGAAAAGCTCAGGCCCAGACGGATTCTCACCAGCTTTTTACAAATTATTCAAGAACCAAATTACCCCTTTTATGACGAGAGTTTATAATTCGGTATCGGATGCATCCCCTTTTGTCCCTCAATCGCTGGAAGCCCATATTGCGGTACTGCCAAAGCTCGGGAAGGATCAGTCGGTGGTTTCTAACTACCGCCCGATCTCATTAATAAACATAGATGTAAAAATCTTTGCTAAGCTCCTAGCGAATAGACTGGCCCCCTTATTACCTTCTTTAATACACACAGACCAGGTTGGGTTTGTACAGGGAAGGGAGGCCCGAGACAATGTAAACAAGACGATACAATTAATTGCAAAAGCAACGTATCAATCGTTACCCCTGGGGCTCTTATCAATAGATGCAGAAAAGGCATTTGACCGTGTGCATTGAAAGTTTATGAGATCTGCACTGAGCCAAATCGGGTTGGGCCCGAATTTTCTTGGCAAGGTCCTGGCTTTATATTCCGGACCATCAGCTCGGGTTAGAGTGTGGCGCCCCTGAGGCTTCCGTCGCCACAGGTCATTGCACCCCATCCAGCGGTGTGATGCCCATTCTGGGTGAGGAAGGGAGTGAACACCGGTCCCCTGGTAAATCCACACTACACCCATTGCTAGGAACACACTGGGACCAGGGATAGTGGCAGTTACCCTCCCATGCTGCATGCTGGGAGGGGCCGTAAGACCCATCCCTGCTCCTATAGGGTAGATCAGAGCAACTGGGGAGGTGGGAGGAGCCACATGAGAGCAGACACAGAAAGGAAAGTCTAGAGTGAGCAGATAGAGAGAGGGTGGGAGAGGAGAAGGAGGCCTGCAGGAGGCAGGCAAGGAGGAGAAGTGAAAGGAAAGAGAGCTCCAAGTCAGTCAGGAGCTGAAACGAAGAAAGAGACGCTTCCTGGTGAAGATCCTGGGACTCAGAGGGTCCAGGTGCCACCAAGCAGGGAACAGAAGGGGTCCCAGGGCCACGGGTAGCTGTAGAGCTGCGGTGGCCTGTTCCACAGGAACATCGGTGGAGGGATCAAGCTGCAACAGGGGACGGTCCCTAGAAACCGGAGGAGTGCAAAATCATCTCCAAACAGTAAAAACCGAGGCCCAGGGAAAGTTGTAAACTCCCCGGGCCACAGCCCACAGCAGCACCTCTAGAAAAGGGGTAATCAGCCGACAGGTGACCCCCCCAGCCTGGAGGCTGTTGTGGAGGCCAAGCCAGGTTTACCCTACAAAAAGGCAAGGCTTAGGAAGACGGCGGAAGACAGAGACACTTAAGAGAAGGGCACCGGGTTTTGCTCCAAGAATCACCCAGAAACGGCGGAGGTCCCTGACAGTGGTCCCAGCAGTCCAAGGGTTCCTGCCGGCTTTGACAAGAATTGTGAGTAAAGAACTTGAACTGCACCCTTGGAGTGGTCTCTGTTATTTTAGCTGCTTAGACTTCCACTACACCATAGACTCTCACGAGCACCAACAGTGCCCCGGGGCATTGCTCCACCTGTGGGGAGCAGTATCATCATTGCTGCCACTTCATCACCCCGGAGGCCTTACACAGCAGCGGCGGCTTAATAGCCGCATACCACAGGTGGCGTCACGAACACAAACTTTAATTCATCAGCCATATTTAAACTGACACCCACCAGGGCCACGGAGTCGGGCCCCGCCACCACTGACGACCCCGGACTAGTCCGGCCCGGCACCGGGTGTCCCATAGCCCTGGGGTGGGCGAGTCAAGAGCAAATGGCGCCCTGTCTGACCGGATAGCGATCAAAAATGGCACCAGACAGGGGTAATTAGGAGGAATCCCAATATACACGGTCTGAGCCTTGGGCACAAGGAATACAAAATGGCTATGTACGCGGATGACCTTCTGCTGTACACCTCCCAACCTCTGGTCTCATTCCCCTCATTAATAAAAGAATTCGAGCGGTTCGTTAATCTGAGTAATTTCAAAATAAATTATTCCAAAACGGAGGCGTTAAATATATCCCTAAAACTGGCGGAGGTCACAATACTGAAAAATAAATTCCAATTCCGATGGCAAAATACTTCAATTAAATATCTTGGCGTGTCGGTCCTTTCAAATTTAAGCCTGCTGTACCCCCTGAATTACCAGAATCTCTTAAATAAAACTCTCAAAGACCTGGAGACCTATAATAGAAAACCCCTTTCGTGGTTTGGCCGGATAAATTCTTTTAAAATAGATATCCTCCCTAGGTTCCTTATATTTTTCAGACGGTCCCTTTAAATCCTCCCCCGGCCTTTTTTAAGACTTTGAGGTCTGCATTGATTCGCTTTGTTTGGAAGGGAGGTAAGCCCCGGATTAGCTACAAGACACTAGTCCGATCTAAGCAGAGGGGAGGAGCTGGGTTGCCGGACATACAGGCCTATCATAGAGCTTCCCTGGTTGCCCGCTTGATAGACTGGCGATTCCATAAAGAGACCAAGCAGTGGGTGGAATTGGAACAGACCGTTTCTCGGGTCCCCCTGGGAGAACTCCCATGGATTCAGAAGGAGGACATGGAAGTTGTAAAGAAGCAGATAGACCTGAGTGGGATTCTGCTCAGGGCGACCTTGGAGGCCTGGGAGCACATAAAATGCAAGGGCAGCTTTTCGGAAAGCCCCACTCCACTGGCCCCCCTGTTTGATAATCCAGGCTTCCCTCCGGGTTGTAACATGAATAGGTTCCTGGGGTGGGAGAGGGGAACAGATGTAAGAATGGGTCAGATCCTGCGGGGCAAATACCTGCAGTCTTTCGTGGAAATACAGGCCACATTCCCTGACATTCATCTGAACTGGTTTGAATATTTGCAACTGCACTCTTTTGTGCGATCTTGGCTCAAGGGGGGACCTCCTCCGGATACGACAACGTCTACAGCATTCGAAAAATTATTTTTGCAACCGTCGCCGCCCGCACACTCGATCTCACTCATATATCGCTTGATTAATGAGGCTCACTGCTCGGAGGACCCAGGGTATATCCGAGTATGGGAGACGGAACTTGGGCTCAGTTTGTCGGGGGAAGAGAAGCGGAAGGCTTTCCTGTTCTCTCACAAAATTTCAGTAGCTTGCAGTGCCCAGGAAAAGAGCTATAAGCTGTTGGCAAGATGGTATCAGTGTCCTGCCACATTACACAGAGTTTTCCCATCAGTCCTGGAATGCTGCTAGCAATGCGGAAGGGACAAGGGCACGCTAACACATATATGGTGGGCATGCCAGAAACGGTCTAGCTTCTGGTCTCAGGTGTTTCAAGTATATAACCAAATGTCGGGCGACAACATCACCCCGTCAATTAAAATTGCACTTCTGTCAATACTTCCCGGCTCGGTGAGGCAGCAAATGAAGAGCCTTTTACGATTTTGCCTGATAGCAGCCCGAGCAGTCATTCCGAGGCATTGGAGAACCACGGAGGCCCCCACTATTGGGGAGTGGCAGACGGAGATGTCACACATTTGTCACATGGAGGAACTATCAGCAATGGTGATGGGTAGTAATGAAAAATTTATTAAAGTCTGTCAACCCTGGGTGATGTTCAAGGAGTCCTCGAACTTCCAAGCCTTGTTTCGGTAACAGCACATACCCAAATACCCTCCTTCCCTTCCCCTCAACCCCTTGGTCTCATTCCTCTAGGTATCTTATTTTCCTCTACTCACTTTCCCCCTTTTCTCATCTGTCTTATTACTATGGGAATGCGTTGTTTTTTTTCGATGTTGTTTGTAATCTAATTAGCCACATTCTGAGATGACACAAGCTAGGTGGAAAATCTTAAACAAACCCGGAGGACTCCAACAAATATTATAAGGTTTTGTGACAAGATACTGAGTTTGAGAGACTGTGTCTGTTTTTGGGTCACCGGGTAATTGATATAAGGAATATGTGGCTGATGTATTACTCAGTATTTTATTCATGCTCATAGTTACTTTTATATGTGATTGTGATTTTATGAAAATTTCAATAAAAATAGACTTATCAAAAAAAAAAGTGGCAGAAAAGCTTTGAAAAGTCACAAAAATTTGGATCAATTCAGAGTTTTGCCAAATTTTGGTGGCTTATGGCATTTTCACTCCAAAATTTTCAGAGCTTGGGTGGGATGGGGGCGTGACAGCACAGCTCCTTTAATTCATGACGAGCTGTGGTGTTCCCTATGTCAGAAATCGCACTCCTGTCCCTGATGGGAGTAATATTTCTAGTATGGCACAAGGAGGCACATGCCACTCATTAAACACTCCAGATTCATGAAGAAGCATGCACCATTTTATGAATCAGGAGTTTCCCCACATAAATTGAGCCCTTTATATTATAAAAACAATCCGTTTACTAAGGATAATTGTTGTAATAAAAAAAGGAAGGATTTTAAATGTCTAATATTCAAGTGAGTGTTTTTATGTAGTGCTACCCACAAATAGAGATGAGTGGCCACGTTGAAGTTCGGTGTCAGAGTTTTCAACTTTAGATAAAGTTCAGTTTGGCACCTGGACTTGACCAGAACCCCAGTGGAAGTCACTGATTGGGCAGTTTGGGTCTCTGACCACGTGCATCCGTCCATAAAGAGAGCATTTCCGGGGGAGGGAAGGTGGATTTTTTTCTTGTACACAATACATCTTATAACAATGTTTTTACTCTCTGTGAAAGCCATTCACACACTGGGCCGAGCACTGAGCGTACCCGAGCACACCGATGATATGTCGAGTGGTTAGGATACGAAAATCACCCGAACTCGATCACAGATTTTTTATTTTTTTTTATAAAGTCTGTGTTAGGTACAGACTTTACTGTTTGGGTTCGCTCATCTTTGCCACAAACCTTTATTACAGTTTAGACTATGGGTGTAGAAGAGACCAGAACTAAAAGGGGCCTATCTCTTGGTGAAGAGCAAGTAAGATTTGTGATACTTATGCAGGGGGTTTTGTGAATCTTATGGGATTCTGTCACTAAGTGTTTACCACTTAATTAAAAATCAGGATAATATAAAGACAGTGTCACACTAGGTACAGGAAAATACCAAGCGAAAGGGAAGGGAAACCCTGTGTCTAGGGTAGGGGTAGACTGTAACCCCTGACCAAGCCTACCACTGGGCCATGGGTTCCCTCACCACCCTAGATAGGTTTCGCACCTATGCGCCGAGCCAGATTTCTGACCCTAGGCTGACCCTGACCTGGGCCCTAGGTAGGGAGCGGGTGGGATGAGCTCTTTGTCAAGCCCACTAGACACTAAAGGACACACAGGGATAACAAACAAAGGAAAACAACAAACAACTTATCACTAGATGACTAAGTAAGAAGTTCAGTAAAAAGCAGCAACGATCCTACTGATGCATGCAAGCCGCCTGCTTCCCATTCAGGGGATACACAGCATTTTGAGAACTGGTAGATCTTAAGCAGATAAAACAGATTTTTATCAAAACTTCAGCAAGCAGCCAATAAGTGACACATCACTGGAATTAGGGTCTTTGCTTATACAGGTTGACTGGACAAGTTACAGGTAGCTTTGTTCCTCTTAATCTATAAATCACATCCTGAAGTTATACGCTATTAATTTTAGAAATTTAATCTGAAAAGTAAGCAGTGTTTATAAAAATATACCAAAGATATTACAAAGGGGAACAAAACAATACAGTATATACAATTACATAAAATAAAAGGGAATAACAAAAGAAAATGACTGAACCTGGATCACAGAAATGGCTTCAGATTTCTGGAGGGAAGGACTTCAATGGAACGTGGAACAATCCTACATGGCAATGTCCCTTTCATTAAATGAGGATCATAATTGGTATTCATTTTTTATTAACACAAGTTACACCCACAAACTTCCGCTCTGGTGACTCATAACAGAGCTGGACTTCAGAGAACTATAGGATGTGTCTAAGTCTTAGAAAATTATGAGATTCCCAACTTTTACAATATATTCACCCCTGGGGGTCCCAGGTGGGAGATATTACCATCATTTTTCCTATCCTGATTTTATCTGTTCATAGATAGGAGACATTGCATAGATATTTTCACATCTCTGGCCAATATCCATTTGTCGAGACCCCGGCCATGACCTAATGATGCGGAACAATGCTTTGCATTCTCCACTTTATCACAAATTCGAATAAATGATTTCCTATTTGCTATATTGATACAGTTCATAAAACCTCAATTCATATTTTCTATAAGGGGAAACAAAAAATTTGAATTTCTCTGCTATTTTTCAGTTCAACTGCTGCTTTTATATCTGCTGGTCATAAATCTGTTCTTCTCTTCATCCTTGTACATTCAAGTTGAAATTGGCCTCACATAGTAACATAGTTTCTAAGGCTGACGGAAGACCTTATGTCCATCTAGTTCAGCTTATTTTTAGTGCAGCTGTTCTCCAGTGTTGAACCAGGGGATGGCAAAAACTCACAGAGTAGAAGCCAATTTTCCCCATAGGTAAAAAAAATGTCTTCCCGACTCCTAAAGCTGGGTCAAGTATCTACCTATAATATTATGTTAATCATAACCTTCTATACTGTTACTAACAAGAAAAGCATCCATTCCTCTCTTAAATTCATGCAGTGAGTTGCCCATCACTACTTCCTCAGGAATTCCAGAGCCTCACTGCTCTTACTGTGAAGAAGCCTCTTCTATGCTGGTGCAGAATTTTTTTTTCCTCCAAACGAAGAGAATGCCGCCTTATTCTTGTCACAGTTCTTGATACAAATAGATCATGGAAGCAGGGGCGGACTGGGAAAAAAAATTGAGCCTTGGCATTTGGGGGTGCACAGACCCACTTTTTGCATGGTGAATGTGTAATATCTTTGTGCACTTGTAGGTTGTGTAACACGACCATATAACATGTAGTCACAGCTGTGTCCAGTATTACAGCTCAGGCCTATTTATTGCTTTTAGTTGCAGGACCTGGTGAAGCCGCTATTTTCCCTACAGAGCTGAAATATAATGAAGAGGATGCTTCCGTCCATAATGCTGTGACCTCGTCATATTGCTGATGGGCAGGGATGCAAAATCAGATATTTTTTTCACCAATTTCTGAGACCCATAACTTTGTTTTTTTTTTGTAGAGGGGGAATGGAAGGAAGCTGCAGTTTTCATTGGTGATACTTTTCGGTGCATTCCACTTAGGGAATGTGCAATGACATTTTTTAAGGCCGATCCCACCATGCAAACCACTATGAAAAATCCTCAAATGAATGACCATATGCCTCTACTTGCTGTGCACAGGTTCAGGATTGTGAGCATCTTTTAACCACTTCAGGTTTCTAAAACCACCAGGCAGTTAAAAAAAGTGATCGCCCCATTCTTCTGGTGTTTTCCTCTTGGGAGACAATCTGTACTTTACTATGCAGGGTAATAGGAAGCCTCGAAAGATGTCCGGATGGCTGCTGTTGTGTTTGACCATCACCTTTTCTTAAAAGCGCAGTAAAAACTATGTGACAAAAACAATGGGAAAACACTTAAAAAAAATACAAAGATGGTCAAAAACAGAAAATAAATGCATAGGAAACTACTGTAAAACTACACAGGAAAATAACCTTAAATAAATATGCATGGTTTTCTGCATATTCTGCTTCATAAACTTGGCGATTTTGCTTGAGTTTACAATATCCTGCGTGCACATACCCTTAAAGTGGTTTTCTGGTTTTGGAAACCCATTGTTACGAATCGGCGCTGCTGTAGCTGCAAGCAGCCTGCTGCGGCTCCTGCTACGCCCAGGCTCCGGCTGCCATTTTTGTCCGTGTATCGGGTTGTCCAGCTGGCTGCTTATTTCTCCACGTCTAAGTGTGGAGAGGTGGCTAGGGCGCATGCTTGTGCCGATTTTCCCCAGCCAGAGCCTGTCCAGTGTTTCGCCTAGCAAGCATGCTCAGCCTGATAGTCTCATTTCTGAGGCTAAAGCGGGCTTTACACGCTACAGCAATCTCATTGGGGTCACGGATTTTGTAACGCACTTCCGGCCGCTGTAGCGATCTCGTTGTGTGTGACTCCTAGGAGCAATTTTGGATCGTTGCAAAAACATCCAAAATCGCTCCTCGTTGACATAGGGGTCCGCTCCCAATTATCGCTTTTGTTGCTTGGGCGAAGTTGTTCCTCGTCCCTGCGGCAGCACACATCGCTACGTGTGACGCCGTAGGAACGAGGAACCTCTCCTTATCTGCCACACACCAGCAATGAGGAAGGAAGAAGGTGGGCGGGATGTTCGTCCCGCTCATCTCCGCCCCTCCGCTTTGATTGGCCGGCCGCTTAGTGACGTCGCTGTGATGCCGAACGTTCCTCCCCCTTGAGACGCCGCCGACCAGGTAAGTGCGTGTGACGCTGCCGTAGCGATAATGTTCGCTGCGGCAGCGATCACCAAATATCGGCATAACGATAGGGGCGGGTGCTATCATGCTCGCCATCGCTAGCATTGGCTAGCGATGTCGCAGCGTGTAAAGCCACCCTAAGTGTCACGGTTTCCCCTCCCCGTCCACATGGCTTGGGGGTGGAGCCTTCTCCGGAGCTGGGATGCTTTAAATACTGTCATCTCCGGTGAACCAGCGCCGACTATAATCTTAGCGCTGCTTTCCTGTGAGTGCTGGTCCCTGTAAGTGTGATCTGATCCGTTCCCTCTCTGTGCCCTAAGCCTCTGGCTGTGTTCTGTCTCTTAGTCGTTCTGTTATTCCTTTGTCCCACCTCCTTCCTTCCCACAATAGCCTCAGTTGTTCCCCGATCTCCTACCTCCCCACTTGGTTGTTTCCTCTGGTACTGACCTCTGCCTGATCTCGACTCCTCCTCTGCTAGTTCCTCCAGTTTTCCTGCTACCTGTACTGTGTATGACCCGGACCCGTTTTACCATCCCTCGCATGCCCCACAGCTTCAGCGGCCGCCGCGTCAGCAATTATGTCACGTGCAAGCACGATAGCGGTAATCCCCCACTTCGTGCCTGGAGAGGTTGCGGGAACCCGCGCATGCGCGGTAGCGCTAAATGAGCACTTAGGCTCAGAACGGTAGAAGACTCTAGCCACCTGATGCCCGTCAGCCCGACACCTTGAGCGCTGGGGAGTCGACTGATCTTAAAGTGGGAATTAATGATGGGACTGGACCGGTTCGGGACTCAGAAGGACCTCGAACCGTAACACACATTTTATTTTTTTTCTCTATAATTTTTAATGCTTCTTCGCTGCCTTCTTGTTTTAGCTTCTTAAATGCCTTGTTCTTTTTATTTATTGCCCCTTTTACATCCTTATTTAGCCACATTGATTTTCTCCTGTTCCTAGCCCTTTTATTTCCGTACGGTATGGCTAGCTCGCAGTGGGTGTTTAAAACTGATTTAAAAATTTCCCATTTATTTTCTGTCCTCCTATTTTTGAGGACATTGTCCCATCAATTCGGCGAAGGTCTTCTCTGAGCTGATCAAACTTTGCTTTTCTGAAATTCAGCGTTTTTGTAACCCCCCTCCAAGGCACCTTACTGAAGGACAAGTGGCATTGTATTATATTGTGGTCACTATTCAATAGGTGCCCATCGACTCCTACTTCTGTTATACTATCTGGCCTGTTGCTTAAAATTAAGTCCAGAGGGCTGTCCCTCTAGTTGGGGACTCTCTTCTCTTGCCTCTATGATGCATTCCACCGCTAGGTCCTCTTTGCATTCCACCCGCAGGTCCTGGAAGCTTCACTGCACAGTGCACAGCATTACAGGTCTTTAAAGGGGGCTTTACACGCAACGACATCGCTAACGAGATGTCGTTGGGGTCACGGAAGGCGTGACGCATATCCTGCCTCGTTAGCGACGTTGTTGTGTGTGAAACGCACGAGCGACCGCTAACGATCAAAATTACTCACCAAATCGTTGATCGATGACACGTCGTTCAAATCCCAAATATCGTTGCTGTTGCAGAACGCAGGTTGTTCGTCGTTCCTGCGGCAGCACACATCGCTACGTGTGACACCCCAGGAACGAGGAAAATCGTACCTGCGGCCGCTGGCAATGAGGACGGATGTGGGTGGGATGTTCCGGCCGCTCATCTCCGCTTCTATTGGGCGGCCGCTTAGTGACGCCGAACGAACCTACCCCTTAGAAAGGAGGCGGTTCGCCGGCCACAGCGATGTCGCTAGGCAGGTAAGTACGTGTGACCGGTCCTAGCGATGTTGTGCGCCACGGGCAGCGATTTGCCTGTGACGCACAACCGATGGGGGCGGGTGCTTTCACCAGCGACATTGCTAGTGATGTCGCTGTGTGTAAAGCCACCAAAAAACAATCAATATCGCTGGATGTAGTGAGTGTGTGTGTGCAGTCTGATGTGTAATTGTGTGTGTATGCGGTCTCGTGTGTGATCTGATATGTGTGCGTGATCTGATGTGTGTGTGTGCGATCTGGTGTGTGTGTGCGATCTGATGTGTGTGTGCGATCTGATGTGTGTGTGTGATCTAGTGAGTGTGTTTTGCTGCAGGTCCTTGATGTGTTCCACTGCTCCCGGTTGTCATCTGGTGAGTATAATCGCGGGGTCTTCTCCCTTCTTTCTTTTGGGGTGTCTGCTTTCTATAATGAAGTGTCCTGTAAGATTCTTTAACTTTTTTAGCTGCATGTACACTTCATCATTGGACCGCAACTAGGTCATATTTTCAGGGAAACACGGTATAATCTTCGAGACAGGACTGATCTCTTTTCAGCTTTCCCTTTTCCCTCACTTTTCTAGCTCCTCCCACTTCCTGTCGGACACCCAGGGGTTGATGGGAGATGTAGTTCTTTCCTCTGCAGGTTTATATAAAGTAGAGAAGTAACAAGTAAAGTCCTTTCCCTCCGGTCATATCCGGTGGTATACCCGGCTCCGTCCTGTCACCTGTACACACCGCCCTGCAGTGTATTACTGCTATACTGCGCTCCATCCTGGGGCTGGACTTACCTATATAGATGACTAAGGACGGACACCGTCCGAAACGCGTCTTCTTGTTCCCATCATGATCATGTGAATTGGTTTTATCGCTTTTAAACCTTTTTGGAAATAAAAGTCGAAGTTTTTATTTTACTGGACTTGGATGCTGGAACTTCTTTACTCACCTACCTGTTGTGGATTTGCCTTCTATTCCGTGCACTGTCCCAGGATTACATCTCCACATTGGGGTGAGCTGGATTTCTCTGTACGCTTACCTATATACAGTATATGCAATTTATAGTTATAAAACTGCTCCCTACACATACACATGGCTCCGCATATGTACACACACGTTTCAGCTCCGCACACCACAAACACACACAGCTCAAATACAGCTTAGCCCCAGACAGATCATATACAGATGTCTCCACTCCGTTCACATGGCTCTACTCGCATCATACACACTCAGCTCCGCTCTGTACTTATCGTACACACACGACTCCGCTCCGTACACCTCATACACACACGGCTCCGCTCCTTACACCTCGTACACACGCGGCTCCGCTCCGTACACCTCGTACACACGCGGCTCCGCTCCGTACACCTCGTACACACACGGCTCCGCTCCATACACCTCGTACACACTCAGCTCCGCTCTGTACTTATCGTACACACACGGCTCCACTCCGTACAACTCATACACACACGGCTCCGTTCTGTACTTATCGTACACACGCGGCTCCGCTCCTTACACCTCGTACACACACGGCTCCACTCAGTACACCTCGTACACACGCGGCTCAGCTCCATACACCTCGTACACATGTAAAGCCCCGCATGTGCAGTGTCGGTGTCGGTGCATTACCTTCAGGGACTCCACGTTGCTGGATCTCCGTCACTGGTAGGAAATCTTCTTGTTTTGATCGTGACGCCACTCTCAGTATTGCGGCCAGTAGGGACCGCCACTGCAGGATGAGGGTCGCCTGGGGCTGATGGTGTGTGCAGTTAGATGTAGGAGCCTCCTGAGAGTGAGGCAAGCCCCAGGGCCCTGTGTAGGTTTGTAGTACCACAAGTCGCAGAATGACCACACAGGCAGGATGTCTTTCAGGGTTTTTACTCACTTCAGGTGGCAGGGTGAGTAACCCGGGCGTAGCTGAGATGAACCAGGTAGGAACCAGGTATCCTTCAGGCTGACTTCATGAGGGTGACTACTGACTCGCCTTCCTTAGCCCTTGGTGGTTTGGGGTAACCCCGACTTTGAGTCCCTATGGGGGTCACCCAGGGAAGATGCTGCAGCCTCTCTCCCCTTGTTGTTTGCCGTGTGCTTGTTCCCCGGACCAGGCCACTCCAGCCTCTTGCCTCCTATGACCTATGGGCCCTCACTGCGGTTACGTGGCTGCGGCTTTTGTGGTGATGTGGTGTGGGCTTTGAGAGCCCCACACCGGCAGGTTTAGCAGGGAAAGGTGAATCTATCCTCGCTTCGGGATCTGCCGCCCGGTTGGGCCTGGTGCTCTCTAGAAGTCTCCTTACTTCCCACTCCGTGCACTCTCTAGCTGAAGCTGGCTTTCAGGCAGCACTCCTAGTTGACCGTTCTCCCCCGTCTGTAGCCACTGCGCGGGCGCTGTTAGACAGCATCAGCCCCACAGGTCTGCTCCTCACTGAGCCCTCTGGAGTTCTGCTCTAACCGACTCACTGGTGGGTTTTTCCATCTCTGCTCTTTCTGCTGACATCTCCTCAGTCCGAGCTCCAAGCTCTAACTAACTCCTCCTATCTCTCTTTCCTTCCCCACTTGTGTCTGCCTACGCCACCTAGCAACCAGACTCTCTTACCACACCCCTTGAGAGGAGATGGAAGCTCTCACCCCCTCCACTATTCCAGTGAAGGCGTAGGCTCTGCCCCCTCCTGGGTTCCCCAGGGGTCCTCTCTTAGGTACATGTGTGAGGCCTGATCACTATGCGCCTGTGTTCCACACCCCTGTCAGCCATCTGGATTACCTGTATTGTACTGTCCCCAGCATGGGTGCAGTACTCAGTGGTGCCTGACCAGGTCAGGGGCGCCACATTCCCCCTTAGTTATCACCAGCACGTCCTCGGGCTGCAAGACAACATTTTAAAATGCATAAAACATTAAAACATGTAAAACATTTTTAAAAGCACCAGGTATCAGACATCACCACCCTCCACCCACAAGTCCGTTAACCCACCCAAAACCCTCTCACGTTGGCCGCGACTTCAGCCACTTCTGGCAGGATGTATAGGCGGCTTTCATGGGCTGATGGTTTCAGGGTATACCTGGCCTGGTGGATCCGCGCCGTCAGCCTCTTCTGGCAGGATGCAGAGGCGGCCTCCACAGTTGGTGC
Source organism: Anomaloglossus baeobatrachus (assembly GCF_048569485.1). Lineage (NCBI taxonomy): Eukaryota > Metazoa > Chordata > Amphibia > Anura > Aromobatidae > Anomaloglossus > Anomaloglossus baeobatrachus. The sequence goes on from NC_134357.1 coordinate 582,861,055, forward strand.
TGACCAGGTACCCTCTTTGTGGTGGTGAGCCAAGGCCCCATAAACAGGCGTGCTCTCTGGTCGCAGGTGAGCCAAGGCCCTTTTCTACGGACGGGCCCCCCTGGTTGCAGACGAGCCAAGCCCCTAAACAGGCTGGCCCTGGTGGTGGTGCCACTGGTGTAACTATTTACACTGCGAGAGTTTGTGGCTATAGCAAGTTCATAGCCTTAAAGTTTATTTCTCACAATAGTTTTTGTGGGCGCATTTCTTAAACGTTGCAAAACAAAACTTTTCAAAACTGATCAAAACAGTAACTTCTTACTTTCCTTTACTTTACTCCTCTTTTTCACTAGGGCGAGGGCACGTTGGGCACTGGCACCTGTGACTTTCTTGCTCTTTGTCTCTTTCTTCATCTGTGGTTGCCTCATCTATAGGTTCTGTGTCTTTCCTTTCTTGGTCTGCATCTGATTCCTTTTCTGTATCTGTTTCTTTATCTCTGTCTTGTCTTTCTTGTCTTTCTTGTCTTTCTTGTCTTTCTTGTCTTTCTTGTCTTTCTTGTCTTTCTTGTCTTTCTTGTCTTTCTTGTCTTGGACATGGTGCTACATCGAGCGCATACAATCCCCTTTCACCTTCATGCAGAGTGAACTGTACTGCTTCTCCAATTTTCAAATTTCTGCCGGAATGTCCTCTGGGCAGGTGGGCTTGAACATCTCTCCTGTTAACAAATATGCCCTCTTTTATTCCTTTCACTACAATGAAGCCGTATCCACTTTTCAGGTTGAAGTCCTCTACTATTCCTCTGTAAAGGGGTCCTCTAGCCTGGGCTTTGGACCTTCTTAGGCACCTTTTCTCCTCCAGATCTCTGGCTGTAACCTCTTTCTGTTCTGGGGACTGTGGTGTCGGAGGACGCTTTGATCTGCTGCGCCGTATCTTGCGGGCTGGGTTCATGCCTGCAGGCTCCCAGGTGAGGTCTTTGGGCTGATCTTCGTCTGCTGACGGTGTCAAGTCTTCCTCCTCCCAGCGGGAATAGGGCAGCATCTCCGGCTCTGGGTAGGGGTCTGCTGCGGCTGGCGTCGGAGTTAGCCCTTCTGCTTCCTGGCCTCCTCTCCCCCTTAGTTCTTCCTGGCACTCCTCTGGTGGCAGGACTGGGGATGGACTTTCTTCTGCTGGCCCGGGCGGGGGACTCTCCGGCGCGGCTGCAGGGGTTGCCTGAATCTCCTCAGGGGTGCATGGGGGGCGCAGGTACAGATCCACCAACCACTGGGGAAACTTGGCCTCCATGTCAGCCCTCATCTGCCAGTATTCTTCCTCCAGCGTGGGCTTCCTATCAGAGACCTCCGTGGATTGGGGAGCGGTATCAGCTCTGGCCTTGCAGGCCGGGGTAAATGGTATGTCTCTTTTATCTTGGCGGGCCGCGCCCTGTATGGCGGCGGCCTGGTCTTGGCGGGCCGGGCAGGGCATCGCTGCGGCGGCCTGGTCTGTGCGGGCCGGGCAGGGCATCGCTGCGGCGGCCTGATCTGTGCGGGCCGGGCAGGGCATCGCTGCGGCGGCCTGATCTGTGCGGGCCGGGCAGGGCATCGCTGCGGCGGCCTGGTCTGTGCGGGCCGGGCAGGGCATCGCTGCGGTGGTCGGAGCTTGGCGGGCCGCACCCGGCGGGGCTGCGGCCTGGTTCAGCATATCACCTGCGGCGCGGACGAGCGTCGCTGCTGCGTTGGAGTCTTGGCGGGCTGGGTTCAGCAGGGTGGCAGCCTGGGTCAGCGTCACACCTGCAGCACGGATGAGCACTGCCGTGGTGGTCGGAGCCCTGCGGGACAGGCGGGGCATCGCTGCAGCGGCCTGGGCTTGGCGGGCTGCTTCTAGCGTGGCTGCGGCCTGGTCCAGCATCGCCGCGCCGGGCGCCTCTTCGGGGACCGCGGGCGTGGCTGCAGGGGTCGGGGCACTCGCGCTGGCCGGGGCATCACTTGACTCACCCACCGGTGGCAGCATCGGGGTCTGCGTCGTCGCCGCTCGGTCTGACATGCGTCGCGCGGCTCCCTCCTCGTAGGTCCGCACCGCCGCAGCCATCCCCAGGAACTCCGCGTACTCTTCTCTGACCTGCTCTATGACCCGGGTCTCCAGTCGATCACAGAACTGGGCCAGCTCCCGATACCACCAGGCAGCGGAGCCTGGTTCTGGGTTCCTGCTGTCAGACGCCATTCCTTCTGCGCCGTCTTCCGCACGATCTCCCAGCGGTGGCCTCGTCGCTGCCTCCTGTAGCAAGCTGTCCAGCTTCTGTTCTGCCTCTTTCAGCAGCTTCTCTCCCAGCAGCAGGCTTGTGGCTCCCTTTCTGTTCCGCCGTTTCTCGACGCTTCCACTCTCATAGCTGGCAAGGTCAGAACTCTGCAGGGGATCTCTGGGTAGCCACACCTCTTCGTGGGCGGTAACTTCTTCCAGCGCGGGCTGCTGTTGTTTTTCAGCGCGCTTTTCATGGTGGCAATATGGCGGCGCTTCCAATTTTTCAAGCGGACCGCCCAGGCACATGGTCACCTGTCTCAACAGGTCTAGTCCTTATCCTGTTCGTGACGCCAGATGTGATGCCCCACAGGTGTTGTATCGGTGCATACCTTCAGGGACTCCACGTAGCTGGTGCTGGTCACAGGTAGGGAATCTTCGGTTTTGATCGTGACGCCACTCTCAGTATTGCGGCCAGTAGGGACCGCCACTGCAGGATGAGGGTCGCCTGGGGCTGATGGTGTGTGCAGTTAGATGTAGGAGCCTCCTGAGAGTGAGGCAAGCCCCAGGGCCCTGTGTAGGTTTGTAGTACCACAAGTCGCAGAATGACCACACAGGCAGGATGTCTTTCAGGGTTTTTACTCACTTCAGGTGGCAGGGTGAGTAACCCGGGCGTAGCTGAGATGAACCAGGTAGGAACCAGGTATCCTTCAGGCTGACTTCATGAGGGTGACTACTGACTCGCCTTCCTTAGCCCTTGGTGGTTTGGGGTAACCCCGACTTTGAGTCCCTATGGGGGTCACCCAGGGAAGATGCTGCAGCCTCTCTCCCCTTGTTGTTTGCCGTGTGCTTGTTCCCCGGACCAGGCCACTCCAGCCTCTTGCCTCCTATGACCTATGGGCCCTCACTGCGGTTACGTGGCTGCGGCTTTTGTGGTGATGTGGTGTGGGCTTTGAGAGCCCCACACCGGCAGGTTTAGCAGGGAAAGGTGAATCTATCCTCGCTTCGGGATCTGCCGCCCGGTTGGGCCTGGTGCTCTCTAGAAGTCTCCTTACTTCCCACTCCGTGCACTCTCTAGCTGAAGCTGGCTTTCAGGCAGCACTCCTAGTTGACCGTTCTCCCCCGTCTGTAGCCACTGCGCGGGCGCTGTTAGACAGCATCAGCCCCACAGGTCTGCTCCTCACTGAGCCCTCTGGAGTTCTGCTCTAACCGACTCACTGGTGGGTTTTTCCATCTCTGCTCTTTCTGCTGACATCTCCTCAGTCCGAGCTCCAAGCTCTAACTAACTCCTCCTATCTCTCTTTCCTTCCCCACTTGTGTCTGCCTACGCCACCTAGCAACCAGACTCTCTTACCACACCCCTTGAGAGGAGATGGAAGCTCTCACCCCCTCCACTATTCCAGTGAAGGCGTAGGCTCTGCCCCCTCCTGGGTTCCCCAGGGGTCCTCTCTTAGGTACATGTGTGAGGCCTGATCACTATGCGCCTGTGTTCCACACCCCTGTCAGCCATCTGGATTACCTGTATTGTACTGTCCCCAGCATGGGTGCAGTACTCAGTGGTGCCTGACCAGGTCAGGGGCGCCACACACACACGGCTCCGCTCCGTACACCTCGTACACACACGGCTCCGCTCCGTACACCTCGTACACACACGGCTCCGCTCCGTACACCTCGTACACACACGGCTCTGCTCCGTACACCTCGTACACACGCGGCTCCGCTCCGTACACCTCGTACACACGGCTCCGCTCCGTACACCTCGCACACACACGGCTCTGCTCCGTACACCTCGTACACACGCGGCTCAGCTCCATACACCTCGTACACACACGGCTCCGCTCCGTACACCTCGTACACACATGGCTCTGCTTCGTACACACACGGCTCCGCTCCGTACACCTCGTACACACGCGGCTCCGCTCCATACACCTCGTACACACGCGGCTCCGCTCCGTACACCTCGTACACACGCGGCTCCGCTCCGTACACCTCATACACACGTGGCTCCGCTCCGTACACCTCGTACATACACGGCTGCGCTCCGTACACCTTGTACACACGTGGCTTTGCTCCGTACATCTCGCACACACACGGCTCCGCTTCGTACACCTCGTACACACACGGCTCTGCTCCGTACACCTCGTACACACACGGCTCCGCTCCGTACACCTCGTACACACACGGCTCCGCTCCGTACACCTCGTACACACACGGCTCCGCTCCGTACACCTCGTACACACACGGCTCCGCTCCGTACACCTCGTACACACGCGGCTCCGCTCCGTACACCTCGTACACACGCGGCTCCGCTCCTTACACCTCGTACACACGCGGCTCCGCTACGTACACCTCGTACACACGCGGCTCCGCTCCGTACACCTCGTACACACACGGCTCCGCTCCGTACACCTCGTACACACTCAGCTCCGCTCTGTACTTATCGTACACACACGGCTCCGCTCCGTACACCTCGTACACACATGGCTCTGCTTCGTACACACACGGCTCCGCTCCGTACACCTCGTACACACGCGGCTCCGCTCCGTACACCTCGTACACACATGGCTCTGCTTCGTACACACACGGCTCCGCTCCGTACACCTCGTACACACGCGGCTCCACTCCGTACACCTCGTACACACGCGGCTCCGCTCCGTACACCTCGTACACACGCGGCTCCGCTCCGTACACCTCGTACACACGCGGCTCCGCTCCGTACACCTCGTACACACGCGGCTCCGCTCCGAACACCTCGTACACACGCGGCTCCGCTCCGTACACCTCGTACATACACGGCTCCGCTCCGTACACCTTGTACACACGTGGCTTTGCTCCGTACATCTCGTACACACACGGCTCCGCTTCGTACACCTCGTACACACACGGCTCCGCTCCGTACACCTCGTACACACGCGGCTCCGCTCCGTACACCTCGTACACACGCGGCTCCCTCCGCTCCGTACACCTCGTACACACGCGGCTCCGCTCCGTACACACGACTCCTCTCCATACGAACACACGTGGCTCCGCTCCGTACACCTCGTACACACGCGGCTCCGCTCTGTACACCTAGTACACACGTGGCTCCGCTCCGAACACCTCGTACATACACGGCTCCGCTCCGTACACCTCGTACACACGTGGCTTTGCTCTGTACACCTCGTACACACACGGCTCCGCTCCGTACACATCATACACACACGGCTCCGCTCCATACACCTCGTACACGCACGGCTCCGCTCCGTACACCTCATACACACACGGCTCCGCTCCGTACACATCATACACACACGGCTCCGCTCCATACACCTCGTACACACACGGCTCCACTCCGTACACCTCGTACACACACGGCTCTGCTCCGTACACCTCGTACACACGCGGCTCCGCTCCGTACACCTCGTACACACACGGCTCCGCTCCGTACACCTCGTACACACACGGCTCTGTTCCGTACACCTCGTACACACACGGCTCTGCTACATCCACACTGTAAACCCCTCCTGACCCCACACATAAACTTCCCCTCATCCAGCACCATGACAACCAGCACAGCAGAGCCCTGCATACACTGAGGAGCTGATCATGTGACCCTGACTCCTCCCCTCCATGTGACATCATCACAGGTCCTGTAAGCACAGAGCAGCCATATATCTAGTGTGCGGCTCTGCAGGTGGAGGTAGGTGCAGGGTATTATATATCTAGTGTGCGGCTCTGCAGGTGGAGGTAGGTGCAGGGTATTATATATATAGTGTGCGGCTCTGCAGGTGGAGGTAGGTGCAGGGTATTATATATCTAGTGTGCGGCTCTGCAGGTGGAGGTAGGTGCAGGGTATTATATATCTGTGTGCGGCTCTGCAGGTGGAGGTAGGTGCAGGGTATTATATATCTAGTGTGCGGCTCTGCAGGTGGAGGTAGGTGCAGGGTATTATATATCTAGTGTGCGGCTGTGCAGGTGGAGGTAGGTGCAGGGTATTATATATCTAGTGTGCGGCTCTGCAGGTGGAGGTAGGTGCAGGGTATTATATATCTAGTGTGCGGCTCTGCAGGTGGAGGTAGGTGCAGGTTATTATATATCTAGTGTGCGGCTCTGCAGGTGGAGGTAGGTGCAGGGTATTATATATCTAGTGTGCGGCTCTGCAGGTGGAGGTAGGTGCAGGGTATTATATATCTAGTGTGCGGCTCTGCAGGTGGAGGTAGGTGCAGGGTATTATATATCTAGTGTGCGGCTCTGCAGGTGGAGGTAGGTGCAGGGTATTATATATCTAGTGCGCGGCTCTGCAGGTGGAGGTAGGTGCAGGGTATTATATATCTAGTGTGCGGCTCTGCAGGTGGAGGTAGGTGCAGGGTATTATATATCTAGTGTGCGGCTCTGCAGGTGGAGGTAGGTGCAGGGTATTATATATCTAGTGTGCGGCTCTGCAGGAGGATGTAGGTGCAGGGTATTATATATCTAGTGTGCGGCTCTACAGGTGGAGGTAGGTGCAGGGTATTATATATCTAGTGTGCGGCTCTGCAGGGGGAGGTAGGTGCAGGGTATTATATATCTAGTGTGCGGCTCTGCAGGGGGAGGTAGGTGCAGGGTATTATATATCTAGTGTGCGGCTCTGCAGGTGGAGGTAGGTGCAGGGTATTATATATCTAGTGTGCGGCTCTGCAGGTGGAGGTAGGTGCAGGGTATTATATATCTAGTGTGCGGCTCTGCAGGAGGAGGTAGGTGCAGGGTATTATATATCTGTGTGCGGCTCTGCAGGTGGAGGTAGGTGCAGGGTATTATATATCTGTGTGCGGCTCTGCAGGAGGAGGTAGGTGCAGGGTATTATATATCTGTGTGCGGCTCTGCAGGTGGAGGTAGGTGCAGGGTATTATATATCTAGTGTGCGGCTCTGCAGGTGGAGGTAGGTGCAGGGTATTATATATCTAGTGTGCGGCTCTGCAGGTGGAGGTAGGTGCAGGGTATTATATATCTAGTGTGCGGCTCTGCAGGTGGAGGTAGGTGCAGGGTATTATATATCTAGTGTGCGGCTCTGCAGGTGGAGGTAGGTGCAGGGTATTATATATCTAGTGTGCGGCTCTGCAGGAGGAGGTAGGTGCAGGTTATTATATATCTAGTGTGCGGCTCTGCAGGTGGAGGTAGGTGCAGGGTATTATATATCTAGTGTGCGGCTCTGCAGGTGGAGGTAGGTGCAGGGTATTATATATCTAGTGTGCGGCTCTGCAGGTGGAGGTAGGTGCAGGGTATTATATATCTAGTGTGCGGCTCTGCAGGTGGAGGTAGGTGCAGGGTATTATATATCTAGTGTGCGGCTCTGCAGGTGGAGGTAGGTGCAGGGTATTATATATCTAGTGTGCGGCTCTGCAGGTGGAGGTAGGTGCAGGGTATTATATATCTAGTGTGCGGCTCTGCAGGTGGAGGTAGGTGCAGGGTATTATATATCTAGTGTGCGGCTCTGCAGGTGGAGGTAGGTGCAGGGTATTATATATCTAGTGTGCGGCTCTGCAGGTGGAGGTAGGTGCAGGGTATTATATATCTAGTGTGCGGCTCTGCAGGTGGAGGTAGGTGCAGGGTATTATATATCTAGTGTGCGGCTCTGCAGGTGGAGGTAGGTGCAGGGTATTATATATCTAGTGTGCGGCTCTGCAGGTGGAGGTAGGTGCAGGGTATTATATATCTAGTGTGCGGCTCTGCAGGTGGAGGTAGGTGCAGGTTATTATATATCTAGTGTGCGGCTCTGCAGGTGGAGGTAGGTGCAGGGTATTATATATCTAGTGTGCGGCTCTGCAGGTGGAGGTAGGTGCAGGTTATTATATATCTGTGTGCGGCTCTGCAGGTGGAGGTAGGTGCAGGGTCTCTATTATTGTGGGATCATTTTCATATTGTTTTGTACACGCAGTTTAACCCCTTTACGACCGCTGTACGGAGTAAAATGTCAGTAGTGAAGGGCACTTCTTCCATATCGCCGTATTATAATGGCGGTAAGGTAACAGTGTATACTGCCCCCCAGTGTTGGATAATCCCCGGGGTGTCAGCTAGCAGAGGTAGCGGAGACCCTGGAGATCATGATTCGGGCAGTTTTTCCGCTCCCCGGTCATGTGGTCACCAGTATACACCGGAGAATCGTGATCACATTGCAGAAAAAGGAAGGGCCGGTAAATAATAATTTATCTCCCACCTGATTGAACATGTAATATGAATGATAAATGTCCTCCCTCGCTGCCCCAGTGTGTCAAAGTGCCCCCCACCCTCGGTCCCCCTCCCTCTCCCCCTCATGATCCCCTAACAATGGCCACTGCACATGTTGCACGCCGGATGCACGCGTCCTCCTCCAATGATTTCTGCCTCATCTGAAATGTCCCCGTTCCCCTGAGATGTCAGATGAAGCAGAAAAGTCATCCCCAGGTCCAGGCAGGTCATCCCTGGACATGTCAAATGAGGCAGAAAAGTCATCCCCAGGGTTTCTGATAGACACAGTGACATCACTAACTGCTGGGCTTGATGCCAGGTGACATTACACAGCTGATATTTACCCTATATATTACCCTTTTGCCACCGCACCAGGGCAACAAGATGAGCTGGGACAAAGAGCCAAGATTAGCACATCTAATGGATACGCCAATTCTGGGGCGGCTGTGGCCTGCTATTTTTAGGCTGGGAAGGGCCAAATACCATGAACCTTCCCACCCTGAGAATTGCAGACTGTCAGCTTCACCTTGACTGGTAATCCAATTTGGGGTGACCTCAAAAAGTAATGTAAAGTGACATGTGGGGATTTATTAACCATTTTAGTTTATGGGCAGAAAAATTAAGTTTGAAAATTGCAAAATTTTCATCAATTTTACGATTTTTTTTCTCAAATACAAGCAAAAAATATCATTTTAAATTTATAACTGTCCTGAAATACAATATGTTACGAAAAAAATCTCAGAATAACTGAGATCCGAGGAAGCTCCAGAGTTATCGCCTTATAAAGTGATACTGGTCAGAATTGCAAAAAAAATGGCCGAGGCATTGAGTACAAAACTGGCTTCATCCTTAAAGGGTTAAGGAGCTGTGATTTTTATTTATTTTTTCGGACATTCTAGTAATTCTTGCGTATTTTTATGTGGTTTGCTCGGCTTCATTTTTATGTTACTGTTGTCGTTTCTTTTTATGATGACGCTGAAGATGGTTTCTTATTCGGCAATTATTTTTTTTTCTGTTTTTTATTTGTTTTTTTTGTATTTTTACAGGTTTTTATCAACAAAAATAAAACCAATAAATTCCACTGCAGTGCGGAGCTCGGATGTGAATATACTGAAAAGCAGCTGCAAAAAAATTATAATACTGGAACAAAAAGGGGCATCAAAGGGCGTTATGGAAAGGGTCAAATAACTCCGCACTGTATTGTACTATATTTTTGTGATTGGTTTGTTTGTTGTTGTACCTGTAGAAAAAAAAAACAACAAAAAAAATCCAAATAAGAAACCAACTTCAACATTGAGGTTTTTATTGCTGATGTCGAGCGATACTGGTGGGAAAATAAGGGAAATGTCTGTTATTACCCCAAATATACCCGCCCCCCCCCCCCTCGAAGTGACTGACAGTCGCTCAGCATTACAACCTGCTGTCAGTCAGTGGTGAGAGCGCGTATACAACCACTGCTCACTGTATACTGAGCAGTGACTAAAACCTCGCCGGGGCCATCCCTGTGACTGAAAGCCGGATACTGTCATATTATATGTTTATGACCACATGTAAATATTTCTTAGCTATTTTGTAACACTTATTATATTATATATATGGCTGTTTGGATTTGGATTGACAGTGGTATTTTACTATATCTCACACATTTGTAAGGGGGGTCAGTTCAGTATTTATTTTTATTTTCTTCTTACGTCCCTTGTAACTGGGGCTGATATAATGACTCAGCAGTGACCATTAGAGTTGATCGAACCCGCCAAAAACCGGGACCAGCGACTCGCTGCCAGATTTTAAAAAGAGTCGGATCCGCTCCAGAATCCGGTGCACATATAAGTCTATGGGGACCAGAATCCGGAGATTAAAAACGTTTGAGGAGGCGATAGGGGGGTAGGAGCAAGCGCGGCATACTCACCGAGGCGGTGTCATGGCGGCACACTCCTTCCAGGTCAGTCACGCTTTTCGCTTCCGGAGCCGACAATTCAATATTCACTACTTCGCATGCCCACCGGCGCATGTAATTGGTTGCAGTTAGACGCGCCCCCATCCTGAGTGTCAGCGTGTCAGCTTACTGCAACCAATCACAGGCGGCAGGACTGCTGGTGGGCGGGGAAAGCATTGTGACTCCGTTTTTTTTATTTATTTATTTATTTAAATAAATAATTTAAAAAAAATGGCGGTGCCCCCTAATTTTCATCCCCAGTCATGATAACGCCGGCTGGAGGCTGGTATTCTAAGCCCGCAGCCGCCCGATAGTGCCGCATCCATTAGATATGACAATCCCGTTGCGATACCGGCTCTTCCCGTTGCCCTGGTGCAGTGGCAATTGGGGTAATAAGGAGATAATAGCAGCGCACAGCTGCTACTAAGCCCTAGGTTTGTAATGGCGTAGCCGTTTATCAGATACCTGCATCACAAACCTGTAAATGAAAGTAAATAAACACAGACACAGCGAAAAATTCTTTTATTTGGAATAAAGTACAAAACGCACCCTTCTTCACCTCTTTATTAACGATCAATACCGTGCAGGTCTGGCGTAATCCACACGAGGTCCCACGACGACACATCCAGCTCTGCTACATCTCACAGTTACCAGCCATAGAGAAGACTGCCAGCTCTGAGTGTAGCTTATGACTGAGCCGCGATGAGCGATGACTGCAGCAGACACTGTCACAGACTGGGGGGGCGTGTCTGCCTGCAACCAATCGCAGACAAGAGGATGGCCAGTGGGCGGGGAAAACACGGAAAGCTGTGTCTATTCGATGCACAGTACAGGAAGTGAATGCACAACCCGGAAGCAGTGTGCCACCATGACACCGAGTCTCGGTAAATATGAAACTGTCGCTTATTTGTTGTTTTCTTAATTTTTTTCTTTAGTTCCCGAATCCGGATTATACACCCGGAATCCCGGGCTCGGGTCCGGCACCCAGATATCTTTGAAACTGCGCGGATTCGGACTTTTACAGTCCGGATCCGCTCAGCCCTACCAGGAATGTAACTTTATTGCCTAAAATTCATTTGATAGCTGTGGCCATAGCAACGGCTTTCAAATTATGTCCCTTGCTGTTTCTAACAGCAGGGAACCTTTGCTTAACCCCCATCGACGATTGCTGTGATTGGCTGTTCAATCTGAATCGCCAATCTCATCTATTGTGCTTTTTTCTGCTAAAAAAATGCCACAAACAATGCGATCCGGTTACATACAGCTATGAGGTTCTACAGCAGCACCATATCATAGCTGGAGACCAGCAGACACGGCGCCCCCAACCCCTGCTGCACTGATTGGAGCGATCGTGCTATGGGGCGGTCTGACCTGACAGGCTTGTTTTTGGCCTGGGGAGCCCTCCCCCATCATGTCTGCGCCATGCACCCGCTGGTATTTGTAGTACCACGCTACCGCCGCTGCTGCTGTCCGATCGCCGCTCCTACTCCTCCTGTTAGTATTGCATGCTCCAGTGATGCCCCTGCGCGCTGCCGATATGCCACCCTGTCGATGTCCCCCCCTGCCCCCCGTGATCTCTATTCTGCCCCATTCTTCTGCCTCTGCTTCTCTGGTCCCCCCCCTTGGCATCAGCTGACCCTCTTCGACGTTCCCTACCTGGTGTTACCGGATCGTCTGAGGTCTTCACAGATCACATCTGCCTCCATCGCTTGTTCCTTCCTGGGTCCTCACACATGAGCCATCCAACTTGCTACCTGCCGCTCCTGTAATAAGCCGTCCATCTTGCTGCCTTCTATTCCTCCTGCAGTTCCTCTGGTCAGTGATCCTCCTGCTAATCCTCTGGCCGTGTGAGCATAATTTTTTTTTCTGTATCCCTTGTCCCTTTTTCACCTCATCAGTCCGTGTGTCCCACCGAGTGCTGATCAGTGATGCACATAATGGATCTGCATCCGTACTCAATTTTCGGCAGGACTTTTATTTTTTTTTCTTCGTATCACTGGTCAATTTTTTTTTTTTTTTTGCACCTGATCAGTGAAGTACATCACTGCTTGGAGTCCGTGCGTTTGAAAAGCCAAGTGGCGCTCCTTCCCTTACGAGCTCTGCCGTGCGCCCAAACAGTTGATTTCCACCACATATGAGGTACTGCGTACTCTGGAGAAATTGCACTATAAATTTTATGGTGCATTTTTTCCTGATACCCTTGTAAAAAAAAAAAAAAAAAAAAAAGCTACCTGGTTAATGCAACAATTTTGTGGTAAAAGAATATCTTTTTTTTTACGGCTCAATGTTATCAACTTCTGTGAAGCCCCTTGGTTTTGATTGTGCTCACCAAACATCTAGATAAATTCCTTGAGGCATCTAGTTTCCAAAATGGAAGAGCTCCACTGGTTAGGCACCATAGGGGGTCTCCAAATGCGACATGGCATCCGCTATTGATTCCAGCCAATTTTGTAGTCAAATGGCGCAGTGTTATGATCCAGTAAATGTGGAAGATTACAAAAAACTTCCATTGGGGAAAAAACATGAAGAAACAGGATAAGTTGGAACCTGGGCTGACCGCAATCCCCTGACTAATAGTCTATGAAGAGGCATTAAGCATGACAGAGCAGCCTAGACAGTACTACATCACAGTATAGTAGCCGTGTGCAATAATCCCATAAACTCAGTACAAATTTAAAGCCACTATTGTTTACAGCAGCAAAGGAAGTGAATCTCAGATTCTTTACTCCACACTAGAAGTAGCCATGGAACGTTCCTAAAAACCTAGACGCCATGTCACAGCCTGAGAAACTAGCTACGCCTCACAGAATGAAATGAGAAAATCTACCTTGCTTCACAGTGGTCCCCAAAGGAGTAGGTAACCCACCACATACAAAGATTACGGTGATATAGGGAAACACAATACTCAGGAAAAATAGAATTAGCAAAGGCGAGGCCCAACTAACTTGATACAAAGAAAAGGAAAGGAACTGATTGTGGTCAGTACAAAATCCCTGTAGAAAAATACCAAACTCCTGATAGTAAAAGGCCCTGGAGGTCATACCACCTCACCCCCACTATATCAGGTACTCCTATAAATAATGGGAGAACAAAATATCAAAAAAGAACACAAAAATACAGAACAAATAATCAAATCAGACAGGGATAAAATCCCTTTTACTGCAGGAGAACTAGCACAGGGGAAACCCCCATGCTCACAACACAATTGAAACAAAACTTCACCTGCAAGAAAACAGACACAAAGCAAAACAAGGAAAAACAACACCCTAAGGTGTAAACCAGGAAGCAAGGCAAAAACTGTAAACTTATCTGCAGAAATCTTGCTCAGGGATACAGGGAAGAACAAAGCTCCAGGCCAGGTTAGGAACAGAGACCAAGGAATATACAATTATAACCGGCGTCAGCCGGGCAAAAAGTGCTCTCCTATATGACCAGACTTGTCTGCAATAGGACTTCCTCAATTCCCAATTAACACCGACACCTGTCTGAGTCACAGGCTCAGATTCAGCTCCATTACCATTCCTGAAGGGAGCTTGAGAACAGCATCCACACAGACGACGTTCAAAACAGTACCCCCCCTTGAGGAGGGGTCACCGAACCCTCACCAGAACCACCGGGCCTGTCAGGATGGGCATCGTGGAAGGCACAAACCAATCTGTCAGCGTGAATGTCAGAAGCAAAGACCCAAGAATTGTCCTCCTGCCCATAACCCTTCCATTTAATAAGATACTGGAGTTTTTGTGAATTAAATCGGGAATCCAAAATTTTCTCTAACACAGGATCCGGAGATGCCGCCGTAGAAACTACTAACTCCACATGATTCTTTAACAAAGACTTATGAAAGACATTGCAAATTTTAAACGACTCAGGAAGAGCCAAAACGAAACGATACGGGACTAATAATCTCCAAAATCTTATAGGGTCCTATAAATCTAGGCTTATATTTAGGCGAGGAAACTCTCATAGGAACATTACTGGAGGACAACCAAACCATGTCCCCCACTTAAAACCGGGGACCAACTGTCCTACGTCGGTTGGCAAACCTTTGAGCATTCTCCTGGGACTGAAACAATTTGTCTACTACTTGAGCCCAAATCTGCTGCATTCTCTCCACCACAGAATCAACACCCGGGCAGGCTGAAGCAGCAACCTGCCCTGAAGAGAACCTAGATTGAAATCCAAAATTGCAGAAAAAAGGCGACATCAAAGTAGCAGATCTTGCCCTATTATTGAGAGCAAACTCTGCCAAGGGCAAAAAAGAAACCCAATCAACTTGATCAGCAGATACAAAACATCTCAAATATGTTTCCAAGGCCTGATTAGCTCTCTGTCTGGCCATTAGTATGAGGCTGAAAAGCAGAAGAAAAAGACAGTTCAATGCCTAATCTAGAACAAAATGCTCTCCAAAATCTAGACGCAAACTGAACTCCTCTGTCTGACACGATGTTCTCAGGTCTACCATGCAAACCTGTTGAAAAAACAAGGGCACCAACAACTTCGGTAATAATACCAAATGGACCGTCTTAGAGAATCTGTCACAAATAACCCAAATAACCGTCATCCTTTGAGAGACAGGAATATCAAAATAAAATCCATGGCAATGAGTCCAGGGTCTCTTAGGCACAGGTAATGGCAACAACAACCCACTAGAACGTTCACACGAAGGTTTGGATCTGGATCAAATCCCACAAGATTGCACGAAACTCCTGACATCCCGAGACAAAGAAGGCCACCAAAAAGACCTACTCATAATATAAATGTAAAGGCTGTAAATCAGTGTAAATGATGTAAAATGACATGTGGGAAATGTTATTTAGTAACTATTTTGTGTGACATATCTCTCAGATTTATGGGCATAAAATTTTACATTTTCAAAATGTTCGCCAAATTTCCAAAGTTTTTACAAATAAACGCAAAAAATATTGGCCTAAATTTACAACTATCATGAAGTACAATATGTCATGAAAAAACATTCTCAAAATCACCAGGATCCATTGAAGCCTACCAGAGTTATAACCTGTCAAATTGACACTGGTTAGAATTGCAAAAAATGTCCAGGTCAAAAGAGTGTTTTAGTGCTGGGCGTGAAGGGGTTAAAGAATACAGCAAGACTTTTAGCAAAGAAGGAAGGTACCCACAAAAGAAAGTGGACACCCTCAAAATAAAGCAGATATCCTCCTCCCCCCCCCCCCCCCCGCCCCAAAAAAAAACCAAACAACTAATTGCACTCACCAGACCCCAAAAAATTACAGTTGGCAAGTACCGATGGTGGATGGGCTCTCACACAGAGATCTGTGTCACTGTTAGGTCTTTCGCCATTCCCGCTGCATTACACCGCAGAGCTGTGTATACAGTGACAGAGAAGGCAGAGGCAGTAATAAACCGTCTGTACTTTATGTAGAGATGGACGGATTTCCTCTCCTGATGCTACATAATTGTGTGTAGCTGCGCTGCTCTTTTTTTTTTTTTTTCCGTCCACATTGCTGTATAAAGGATTGTTTTTTTTTAACTGACTCATAGTTTTTAATTTTAGCATAAAATGTACTGAAAATTAAGTAAAAATTCAAAGTACGGTGAAATGGTAACAAAAAAAGTAATTCCACCATTCTTTTTTTAAAATTGTTTTTACAACATTCATTGTGTGCTGAAAGTGACCGGTCAGCGGGATTCTCCAGGTCAGTGTGATTACGGCAATATCAGACTTGTATATTTTATTATTTAGCGGTGACTAGTGATGAGCGGACCCGTGGACGTTCGGCTTCTGCTGGTCCAGCTGAACATTTGTAAAGATCGGTTCTGGACGTGGACTTGACCTGAACTTTATTTGAAGTCACTGATTGGCAGTTCGGGTCTCCGCCCACATGCAGCCATAAACAGATCACTAACAGGGAGGGTGGGTTTTTTCAGTTTTATTTCTTGGTGCACAATACATCTGATCACACGAGAGTGGTTTGCATATGTGAAGCCCCCGAACCCAAACCTGAACTTTGCTATCTTGGAAAAGTCTGAGTCTGTACCGAAAACCGAACTTCAGGTTCACTCATCTCTAGTAGTAAAAAAAAATAAACTTAAAAAAACAAATTAAAAAAAAAATGTTTGGGTCGCCATTTTTCAACACTGGTAACATTATGATTTTTGCGTCAATGGAGTTGTGTGAGGACTTATTTTTTGCTTGATGAGGCGACATTTTCATTGATACCATTTTAGGTGCAATACTTTTATGGGTCAGTTTTGCTACTTCATTTCATGTTGAATTTTTTTTTTCCTACCCAAATGATATCTTCCCTCCATTATTATCTGCATTAATTTTATATATCGGCTCATCTTCTCCCCATTCATATCCTTATAATATCGGATCCTCTCAGTGGTTTTATTCTATATAAGAGAATTCTCCTGATTGCCCCGTGAAGGATGGATATGGACCGGGACAAGATGGCGGAGAGGATATTCCACCTCACCCTAGAGATCCTCTTCCGGCTTACTGGAGAGGTGAGAGATTCTGATGACGTCACATTACATCATTCTTATCTATGGGAATAACAGATGGACAGAACTGGAGAGGTGAGGATTCTGGAAAT
This sequence comes from Anomaloglossus baeobatrachus, assembly GCF_048569485.1. Classification (NCBI taxonomy): domain Eukaryota; kingdom Metazoa; phylum Chordata; class Amphibia; order Anura; family Aromobatidae; genus Anomaloglossus; species Anomaloglossus baeobatrachus. The sequence continues at coordinate 582,877,942 of NC_134357.1, forward strand.
GTCTGGAGTGAGATTTATTACTGTGTCTCTCCATAACCAGGATTACACAGTAGTGAAGAAGACCTCTAGTGAGCGCTGTCAGGCCCCTGTGTCTGAGGGATGGGGAAGACCCCTGAGCCCAATCACGGGGCCTCCACCTCACCCCCTGATACATGAGGACATCAATGACCAGAAGATCCTAGAACTCACCTACAAGATGATTGAGCTGCTGACTGGAGAGGTGACACTGCTGGGAATGCTGGGACATTATACAGTAACGCTATGAAGGGATCGGGGGTGACGGTATCATTGTATGTGTCAGGTTCCTATAGGGTGTCAGGACGTCACCGTCTATTTCTCCATGGAGGAGTGGGAGTATTTAGAAGGACACAAAGATCTGTACAAGGACGTCATGATGGAGGATCCCCAGCCCCTCACATCACCAGGTAATAGACAGGACTAAATACACACGGCCTATAATTATCTGTATGTAAGGAATGAATTCAGTCCCTGTATGTGTCTCCTCCAGGTCTATCCAGTAAGAGGACAACACCAGAGAGATGTCCCCGTCCTCTTCTCCCACAGGACTGTAAACAAGAAGACCCCGATGTTCCTCAGGATGTGTCTCCTCCAGTTCTATCCAGTAAGAGGACAACACCAGAGAGATGTCCCCGTCCTCTTCTCCCACAGGACTGTAAACAAGAAGATCCCGATGTTCCTCAGGATGTGTTTCCTCCAGTTCTATCCTGTAAGAGATATCTACTCATGTACTTTCTGCACTAATTTTGTGTTTACATTTTTTGGCTTAATGCTTTAGTTTTTTTCAGCTGTATTTTATTTGCTTCTTCTGCTGGTTGTTTCTAGTGCCTTCTCTATGTTGTTATGAAGGCAACTCAAAGACCTGCAGAGGGTTCATGAATGCCCTATTTCCCAGAAAATACGACCTACACTGAAAATAAGACCTAGCATGATTTTATGGATTTTTGGAGAATGCTTGAAATATGAGCCCTACTCCAAAAAGAATCCCTAGTTACAGTTAGGGCCAGGGTTGGGAGAAGTCAAACTGCGCAATTTTTCAGGAACCCCAGTCTCTTAGGGGCCCCAGTGTTTATACATTGTGTCCACCCATATCCTGTCCACCGCCATTAACTTGAGAACGGCGGCAGCTATAGGCATAGAAGTGGTGTCTAGGTATAGTAAAGTAGCCATGCGCTACGCAATGAAACCACCTATAGCGCCACCTGGTGAAAAATAACGGAGTTAACATTTTTATCTTGAAAGCGGAACGAGATAGAGAAAAAAAGTGAATTAAAAAGTTGTAGGACATCAACAATTCCATACGAATCAACACCTTGCATACAGAAATGCTATGATGTGAAACTCATGACCCCCCCAAAACATTGAATGCTGGTCACGCATATGGCACTCATTTAACTTTGATGCTCAAAGTGGCCACCGTCAGCTGCAATGCACATCTGGACTCTGCACAGCATACTGTATCTTGCTGCACGTTGTGCAATATGGTAGGTGACACGTTTGCAAAAGCATCTGTGATACGTCATCGTAGGTCCTGCAATGTTGGTGGAGGGGTCGCATACACCTGCTGTTTGATGTGACCTCACAGAAAGAAGTCCAATAGGGTCAGGTCAGGTGAGTGTGGAGGCCACTCCACGTAGCCAACATACCCATGACTTGTAGGAAGGTCTCCATGAGGTATCGCTTCACGTCCCCAGCCTTATGAGTTTTACACGTTCTAATCATAGCATTTCTGTATGCAAGGTGTCGATTCGCATTGAATGGATGATGCCCTACAACTTTGTAATTCACTTTTTTTCTCTATCTCATTCCATTTTCGAGATAAAAATGCTAACTCCACTGTTTTCCACTAGGTGGCGCTATAGGTGGTTTCATTGCGTAGTGCATGGCTACTTTACTATTCCTAGACACCACGCCTATAGCTGCCGCCGTTCTCAAGTTAATGGCGGTGGACAGGATATAGGTGCACACACTGTATACTGAATATATGACTGCTTAAGGACCTTTTTGACATCACATCATGGGACCAAAGGTCTCCTAATTGCAGGAGTCTAAAACTGAAGAGGAGACAGGCTGGTGTGTGAGTGTGTGTGTGTGTGTGTGTTCACACCAATTTTAACTAGCTTTGCCAAAATGGGCAGAGGTACAGCCGCGCACTGAAATGCAAAAGGATTCAACTACCAAAGCAGATGCAATAAAATTATTGCTTTAGATAATGTGAACTACTGGCAAACTACCCTGGAAGGAATAGAGACCCCTACAGAAGGAGATTTAAGACCTAGACCCTTATTCATCAAAGCAATTATGGCAGAATTCTGGCATAAATTACTTCAAAATTTCTCAAACATTTTTGTGCAGCACAGAGTAGTAAAAAGAATTCTGCGACTTTTGGAGGTTTCACACCAATTTTAACCAGCTTTTGCCAAAATGGTCAGAGCTTGGCCAGAAGAAGGGTGTGATGCCACCGCTTCTCTAATTCATAACAAACTGCGGCGTTATGTCCCTATGACAGAACTCTCACTCCAGTCCCTGACATCATTTTTTCAGTGTCCATCGCCGATCTTGATGAATTGGAGCGCTAATGTTTATCTGCACAGACTGCAAGACCCTGCTACCTGCTTTGGTTACAAAGCCTAAGGATGGACCATCAATGTTACAGTCCTGAACAACCCTATTAAATATCCGGTATCTGTCACTAACTATTTTATTTTCGTCTTTGAAAAAAAATCTCTTTGAAATCGTCTATGCTGTGGATCAATGTTACAAGGAGATTTTTGCAGGTTTTGCCAACTGTCATGGCGGCGTCAGGATCTGTGGAAATGATAGATTCTGATACTCAGATATGCATTTTAACTTAATTAGAACAACCAGAAAAACAGCATGGACATTCATTTTTAAGTGTAATGGCCACTTCCCCTATGCTTATACATAGTTTATAATCAGCTGGGCCAAAAAACAGGGGAAATGGCCAATATATTTATCACCACTATATACCAGGAATAATCAATCGGGAATTGTCTATAAATAATTGCTATTTTTATTACAATAGAAAAAAGACAATACACAATTATAAAATTTATCCCCAGTGGGGTTACATAGTAGATCAATATTGTTCTATCACAATTAAAACACTCAAGATAGACAAAGAGTTTTGAGCACTAGAGAAAAAGCCCCAAAACAGACAGCACACAGGCACCCAGATCAAGCACAAAAAATTACAAGATGGATGCTTATAGATATATATGTAAAATAAATATATATATGGACCATTCAGTGGAGTAAAGGAATAGTGTACAATAAATAAATAAATCCAACCCTAGGAGACGCTAAAGTAGTGTCCAAACCCTATAGGGGGATATATTGTGGATTAGACTTACTAGTTTGTAAGGGGTCTAAACCTGATGTTACTAAAACAATCCCTTAGATGGCGCTAAAGAAGCGTCCATAAGCACAAGTAGTTCATTCAAGCAGTCAGATCCCCAACATAGTGACTACAACCACCATACTCCGATCTTACCCATAGTGTGAGAAGTGCCCAGTGTGGGTGCCAGGGTGTGTCCAACCCCATCGCGTTTCGATAAAGTCTTCCTCGGGGGGCCACTTTGGCCCATCTGCATGTTAACTTCTCTGATGTTTGTGAGCAGTGCAGGGAGACGCAGGCGTCGAACAGGCTAGCAAGAGTTATTCTCTGCTAGGCTGCTTGTTAATGTCTTTGATCACATGCTATAGAGGAGAAAGTATCATTCGCTCCCCTTCTGTATATGCTGGCTGGACTATTCTATTAATGCCAGCTATAGTTTACCTATACTGGTCTGGTGAGCTGTTGTTATTCAGACAACCAGTGGTTGTTGTGAATTATTGCTGTTAGAGTGTTGTGGTGTTAACCCTTGTTGTCTTTTTGTTGCTGCCTTCCTGCTCTCGCTTTTCTCCTTAGTCTCTCACTGTTTAATTCTGTGAGTTTGCAATGTGTCCTGTCTGTCTTAATCTCTATTTCCATCATATACCTGTCCCTTCCTTCCCCGGGGGATAACAGATTAGATCTCGTCAGGAGAATAGTAAGGCACGGGACTCTGGCATCTCCATCTTCAGGGGTAATCCAGAGGTTCGGAATAGCAAAGGGTCCCCTAGCGTGAGGGACAGTATAGGAGCCCCCTGTCCTTCATTATCCTACAGATACATTCTGACAATCAATCAGATGATTTACTGCAGCACATTCCAGAGCACTGGTCCTAGGAATGGGAGATCTGTATTAACGAAGATGTAACTCTTAAGGCTGCTTTACACGCAGCGACATCGCTAGCGATGTCGCTCATGAAAGCACCCATCCCCATCGTTTGTGCGTCACGGGCAAATCGCTTCCCGTGGTGTACAAAATCGCTAGTACCCGTCACACGTACTTACCTTCCTAGCGACGTCGCTGTGGCCGGCGAACAGCCTCTTTTCTAAGGGGGCAGTCTGTGCGGCGTCACAGCGACATCACACGGCAGGCGTCCAATAGAAGCGGAGAGCAGCCGCATGAAAGTCACGCCCACCTCGTAGCCGGAGGACGCAGGTACGGTGTTGTTCGTCGTTCCTGGGGTGTCACACGTAGCGATGTGTGTTGCCTCAGGAACGATGAACAACCTGCGTCCAAAATCAGCAATGAGATTTGGGAAATGGACAATGTGTCAACAATCAACGATTTGGTGAGTATTTTGCATCATTAGCGGTCGCTCGTACGTGTCACATGCAATGACGTCGCTAATGAGGCCGGATGTGCGTCACGAATTCCGTGACCCCAACGACATCTCGTTAGCGATGTCGTTGCGTGTAAAGCCCCCTTTAGATGTCGAAATTGCACAACAGATTCAGAATACATTTTTTCTAATTTAATTTCTGATGTTCTGGTTTAAAAAAATAAATGTACTTTCAAGATACCATTATAAAATAATAACATTGTGTTTATTTTTAGCAGATGACTGTATTGGAAGTTCAGATGGAAATCTATTATCTTCAGAATTTAAAACAGATGATGAAAGTATCACACATGATACATATGAAGAGCATGCTGTTGTCCCAGATATACCTCCAGTCCTTACTCGGAAAGCTTTATCATCTGTTCTTTTCAAACAAGTCCAAAATTCTGATTTATCACAGAATTGTCAGCAAAATAAAAGTTACAGAAGCGAAGGGGAACATGAAATGGCTCCTACAAGGGAGAAACCATTTTCATGTTCAAATTGTAGGAAATGTTTTTCCAGAAAATCACATCTTATAAGCCATCAAAAAACTCACACAGGAGAAAAGCCATTTTCATGTTCAGAATGTGGAAAATGTTTTATTCAGAAATCACATCTGGTTGAGCATCAAAGAATTCACACAAAGGAGAAGCGATTTTCATGTTCAGAGTGTGGGAAATTTTTTATTCAGAAATCACATCTTGTTAGACATCAGACAAATCACACAGGGGAGAAGCCATTTTTATGTTCAGAGTGTGGGAAATGTTTTAATTGGAGATCAGAACTTGTTGTGCATCAAAGATCTCACACTGGGGAGAAGCCATATTCATGTTCAGAATGTGGGAAAAGTTTTATGCAGAAATCAGATCTTGTTAGGCATCAAAGATCTCACACGGGGGAGAAGCCATTTTCATGTTCAGAGTGTGGGAAATCTTTTATTCAGAAATCAGATCTTGTTGGGCATCAAAGATCTCACACAGGGGAGAAGGCATTTTCATGCCCAGAATGTGGTAAATGTTTTACTAGGAAATCAAGTCTTGTTTACCACCAAACAAATCACACAAAATAAACTATTTTTATGTTCTGAATGTGGAAAATGTAATTTTCAGAATCGGCTCTTGTTAAACATGTGAAGAAGCCACACAGGGAAGGAACCTTTTTCATATTGTGAATAATTGAAATGTTTAACTGGTAAATCAAGTCTTGGCGGCCATCAGAAATCCAACAGAGCGGAGCAGCCATTCTTGTTTTCATAATTTGCCAAATGTTTTTATCATTAATCAGGTCCTGTTGTCAGATGAGTCACACGGGAGAAGCCATCATGATCTACCATAATTCAAAGGGTTTTATCCAAAAATCGGCTACAATTTCTCAAGTTAGAATTGGTGAGGGAAAGAACCATTTTCTATTTAAACTTCTCGTATTTTTCGGACCATAAGACACAACCTAGGTTTTGAAGGAGGCATATAGGGAAAAAGATTGAAGCAAAAAATGTGGTCATGACACACTTATGGGGAGATCTGCTGCTGACACTGTTACAGGGGTAATATCCCTGAATCTTTAGCGGAATGTGTTTAATGACTTTCCCTTTAATTACTGCTTATCGCAAATCTGTGGCTGCGTTTATTTACTACAGCAGTGAAGAGCCGCAGATTAGTGAATTTTCTAAATATAATCCATTACCAAAACTTTTTGAAGTGTCCCTAATGTCCCCCAAAAGGAACTTCCAGGTTGTGAGATCCCACAACCCTCAGTGATCACTCTCACAGTGAAAGAGTGAGCTCTACGACCCCCAGCTCTGCGGCTTCCTTCTTAAGCAGTTCAGTAAAATCTTAAAAAAGTATGTGACCGCGCTGGATTACTTGAGAGAGCAATATCTTGTGCTTAGAGCAGCTGCAGAGATTTGTGGGATCCCGCTCTGCACACTGAGATCCCACAAAATGGAAATTCGGGCTCCACTTGTTAGTAAGTTGGGTATTTTGAGAGCCTTTAGGAACATTTGTGATTGTGAAAGGTTTTGATACTAGATTATATTTAGATAATTCACTAATCTCAGGTTTCCCACTGCTTTATTTACTAAAAAGCGCAGCCCCAGATTGGAGATAGGAACTCTTAAGTATATCACATTGTATATAATTGCATTTCAAAATTTGTTTTGTTAATAAATGCTTGTAAAATATATATTCTTCATGTCTATCTTTCTCTATTGTTTAGATGTGATGATTTTGCCTCAGAACCTCTGGAGTTGAGGAAGAGCTGTAGGTATTTCGCACAAATATAGTGAGGGGGTGTCACAGCTTGCAGACAATGCGATGGCAGCAAGTGTTAGAAAATCCCAGAGATTGGCAGCACGTGTTATCTGATTCTCATTTCTCTGTTCCTGCAGCAGCGGACTCTATGACCTTGGGAAATTGTCAGGGTTTCCTCTCAGTTGCCAGCCTGACTTCCTTTATAAACCTTACCCTAGGGCGCTTTGGATGCGGTTTATAGTTGTTCTGGGCTTTGGTCTGCAGCAGTCGTTTTCTCTTGTTGTTCCAGAGACTTCTGTGGTAGCTGCTCCTAAGATAAGTGTTTTAACTTTTGCTATGTACCTGGGCTCACGTGGTAGCATCTTTTTTTCCCCTGTATTGTTTCCTTTTGTCTCCCTTAGCGTTAGTAGTGTTGACGAAGAGCTCATACCCACCATTCTTACTTAGGGCCCAGATTAGGGTTATCCTAGGGTGAGGTATTCCTGCTTGGCGAAATGTGCAGGACCTCTATAGGGTTGGTGAGGATGAGCTGCAGGTTATTGTTAGGGGTCACCACTTCCCCCTTTCCCTATTAATAGGGCATTCTTTTCCCCTTCCCTTTCTATTGTACTATACGGCTTGTATAGCTTCTATCCCCAGCCGTGACAGGGGGGAATTCAAACGCACTATGCATCCTAGATATGTGGAAGTTGTTAAGACACTCTGGTCCCAATTCATGAAAGCTTTTATGCCAAAAAAAGTATCACACAAGCTTTGAAAAGTCTCAAAAATTTGGATCAATTCATAGTTGTGCCAAATTGTGTTGGCTTTTGGCATTTTCATACCAAAATTGGAAGAGCTTGGGTGGGTGGAACGGCGACGTGACAGCACAGCTCCTTTAATTCATGACGAGCTGTGGCGTTCCCTGTGCCAGAGATCTCACTCAAGTCCCTGATGGGAGTAATATTTCTAGCATGGTACAAGGAGGCATATGCCACTCGTGAAAAGCTCCAGATTCATGAAGAGGCATGCACTACTTCATGAATCAGGAGTGGCCCCCACATAAATTGACCCCTTTATGTTATAAAACTGGTCAAGCCACATATCCAAGCCCTCTTCACCTCCTAACGCCTCCAACTCAAAAATATTTCCCAGATTCATACATTCCTTTTCCAACAAGCTGCAAAAATCCTAGTACATGCCCTTATTATCTCGCGCTTAGATTATAGCAACCCTCTGCTCTCTGGCCTCCCATCTAACAGTCTCGCACCCCTACAATCTATTCTAAACTATGCTGCCTGGCTAATCCACCTGTTTCCCCCCCCCCCCCGCTACTCCCCAACCTCACCGCTCTGCCAATCCCTTCACTGGCTTCCCATTGCCCAATGACTCCAGTTCAAAACACTAACCATGACAAACAAAGCCATCCACAACCTGTCTCCTCCCTACATCTGTGACCTTGTCTCCTGGTACTTGCCTGTACGTAACCTTCGATCCTCACAAGATCTCCTCCTCTGCTCCCCTCTCATCTCCTCTTCCCATCATCGCATCCAAGATTTCTCCCGTGCCACCCCCATACTCTGGAATGCTCTACCAAATCATATCAGACTCTTGCCTACCTTGACAAGCTTCAAAATAAACCAGAAGACCCACCTTTTCCGACAAGCCTACAACCTGCCGTAACCCTCAGTTTGATATAACGCCGAACAACCAGCTCTACCCTAACCTACTGTATCTTCACCTATTCCTTGTAGACTGAGCCCTCGCAGGCAGGGACCTCTCTGTGCCTTGTATTGTTTATGATTATTGTACTTGTCCTTATTATGTATACCCCTTTCACACGTAAAGCGCCATGGAATAAATGGTGCTATAATAATACATAATAATCCCGTTACAAAGGTTAAATGTTGTAATAAAAAAAACCGGAAGGGTTTTATATGTCTGATATCCAAGTTGATAAGATTTAATGAGGCTACCCACAAATAGAGATATATGTGTTGGGAGAGACTCTCTCAGGGACTCAGAGGAGGATTTCAGATCAGAACTGCGCAGATGTATATGAATCAGGAAAATGACCACACAGAGACGTATCTCTATTTGGGAGAAGCACAGTAGAGGTCTTCTAACCTTTTGTATTCAAAACATTGCATATATACAGCTTACTCAGTACATCCACATGATCTATTAACCAACCAACTAGCTTTGGGTATAGTTCATTCCCTTGTTTAAACAGTCTTTCCTATATGTCAGCAACATCCCTTCAGGTGCGTCTGAATGAGGACAAAAGTCTAACTAAAGACTTGCTTTTAACCAGTTTTCTATGTATTTGCTCTACTTAGTCCTAACATGACTAGTTTCGATTACACATTCTCAGCACTTCAGTCAAGTATACGTGGCAAAACAGTATAAGAATTATATATGAAGACAGATCATCTTATATGGACAATTGATTCATAGCCTAGGCCTTCACATATGTACCCATTGAAGTTCGGCTTTTTCAGACGGACTTTAGATAAAGTTTAGTTCGGGAACCGGACTTGATCTGAATGCCATTGGAAGTCACTGATTGGGCAGTTCAGGTCTCCACCCATATGCAAACGGCCAAAACAGAGGATTTCCGAGGAAGGGAGGGTGGGTTGTTTTGTCTTGCACACAATACATCCTATAACAATGTTTTTACCTTGCATGAAAGCCATTCTAAAGGTGGTGTCACACACAGCGACGACATCGCTGCTACGTCATCATTTTCTGTGACGTAGCAGCGACGTCCCGTCGCTGTCGCTGTGTGTGACATCCGGCAACGAGCTGGCCCCTGATGTGAGGTCGCCGCTCGTTGCTGAATGTCCAACTTCATTTTTTGGTTGTCGCTCTCCCGCTGTGATGCACACATCGCTGTGTGTGACAGCGAGAGAGCAACGAAATGAAGGGAGCAGGAGCCGGCATCTGGCAGCTGCGGTAAGCTGTAACCAGGGTAAACATCGGGTAACCAAGGGAAGACCTTTCCCTGGTTACCCGATATTTAACTTCCTTTACAGCATCCGCCGCTCTCGCTGCCAGTGCCGGCTCCCTGCTCTCTGCACATGTAGCTGCAGTACACATCGGGTAATTAACCCGATGTGTACTGTAGCTAGGAGTGCAGGGAGCCAGGGCTAAGCAGTGTGTGTGGCTCCCTGCTCTCTGCACATGTAGCACAGCGACGCGTGTCGTTATGATTGCTGCTGCTTCTGCTGTGTTTGACAGCTAAGCAGCGATCATAACAGCGACTTACAAGGTCGCTGCTGCGTCACAGAAAATGGTGACGTAACAGCGACGTCGTTGTCGCTATGTGTGAACCCAGCTTAACTCTGCAAGCGGCTCGTACTGTGCTGAACATGCTAGGTATGGTGACGTATCAAACAAACGTCGAAATTAAAGGGAAACCCTGTATTTAGTGAAGGGTGAGATTGTGACCCCTGGCCAAGCCTACCACTGAAGGAACAGAATATCATCAGCACAAGTCCAGGGAAAATGAAAGTATTTAAACCCAAGGGTAAATACAGATTATTAGCAGCTGAAGGGAAGAGGAGCTCCCTTGGGTCCTAAAGAGAAAAGGATGAAAACCCAGCAGAGGAGATACCTACTACACAGAATACTGACAGCAGCAACAATAGAAAGTTAGGGAGCATTTTGCACAGCCAAACACCGTGACCTTTCTGGGGCCGGGGACCACAGGACTGTCACCTTTGACACATGCATGACAGAGAGGGACTCTAATTCCAATGATATGTCATTTACTGGGCTGTTTGCTGAAGTTCTGATAAATCCCTATTATCACTAGGGGATTATCACTAGAGAACTAGTAAACCTGCTGCCGTATTCTCCATCAGCTCTGCCTAACCCCACCCCACCCCTGATTGGCAGCTTTCTGTCTATGCTCATTGTACACATCAGTGGTGTGGGTGAGGTTACACACAGAGCAGCATTTCGCAAACTGGTAGATTTTAAGCAAATAAAACTGTTTATCAAAACTTCAGCAAGCAGCCAAGTAAGTGACACATCGCTGGAATCGCTTATACAGGTCGGTTGGACACACGCTACAGGTAGCTTTGTTACTCCTAATCTATAAACCACATCCTGAAGCCATACATTATTAAATGTTATATATTTAATCTGAAAAGTAGGCAGTGTTTATACAAATGTATAAAAGATATTACAAAAGGGAACAAAACAATACAGCATATACAATTACATAAAATAAAAGGGAATGAGAATAGAAAAATGACTGAACCTGGGTCACAAAAATGGCTTCAGATTTCTAGAAGGAAGGACTCCACTTGAACGTAGAGCAATCCTACATGGCAATGTTCCTTTCATTAAACAACAATCATAATTGGCATTAGCTATTTATTAACACAAGTTACACACACATACTTCCCCTCTGGTGACTCATAACATGGCTGGCCTTCAAATAACTATAGGATGTGTATAAGTTTTAAAAAAGACCCAACTTTTTTTTATTCCCAACTTTTTACATTATCTTTGTCCCTGGAGGTCCCAGGCGGGAGATATTACTGTCATCTTTCTTATCATGATTTTTATCTGTTTATAGATAGGAGATATTGCTTAGATATTTTAGGAAAATCAATTTTTATTGAAATCAAGAATAGTCAAATCACATACAATCGTCATGGCATATGCTAGTATTACAAATAACGATTCTAATAAACTGTGCGTTAAAGGGGAATAATTCAACCGACCTTGACCAAATTTCAATTCTATTATTGAAGGACACAAAAAGAAAGAATATGAATCTAGAAAATATAAGGAGAAAGGAGTAAGAAGCAAGAAGAAAGATGTTACAGAGGCAAGAATAGATTCACAGAAAGAGGAAAGGGGGGAAAAAGGAATTCCTGCTCACCTGGTCCGACATCTCATCCCACCCCCACCCAAGATACCCCTCCGCTACTGATGCAACCAGAGGCCACCTCCGGGGATTCTCGAAAGACCATCCACGGCAACCACACCTCATTGATCTTTTCTGTATTTCCTACCACCTGAGCTATGAGGGGTCCCCATTCTGCAGATATCATTAAGCTCTGTTACCAGATCCACCTTAGATGGGGCCTCAGCTTGTCTCCAACGTCTAGGAATCAGGTTCCTAGCTGCTGTAAGCAAATGTCTCAAAAGACCTCTCTTGAAGCCTGCTAATGTAATGTCTCCCAGAGAGAGCAACGCCAACTCCTTAGAGGGTTTCAACCTGTCTAATCGACAGCTTGTTATGTAGATAAAACACATCATCCCAGAAGCGTCGCACTTCTGGACACGACCACCAAATGTGTGTGTACGTGACACTCTCCAGGCCGCACCTCCAGCATGTGTCCGGAACAGAGGGGAACACAGCATGGATCGCGACCGGGCATTTATACCACCGAGTCATCTCCTTATAGCTCCTCTCCTGGGATACTGCGTTCAATGAGGACTTACCAGAAGGAAAATCTTCCCCAGTTCTTCCAGGGAAAAGGAGCAGCCCCCACTCCGATTCCCATCTCCTATCGTATCCCGGCCGGCCCGCAACCCCACATTTGTGGATTCCAAACAGGTTCATACAAAACTGAAAACTGAGTGTGCTGGTGTCCCTCCTCAAACATAGGGATTCAAATGGTGTCAGTGTTCTATAAATATCCGTTTTCGTGTTTAAGGATCTAATAAAACTTTTTAATTGTTCATAAAAAAAACCAGGAACCCTCTGGGATCTCCATGTCTAAAACAGGCAACTCAGTGGCCTAATCCCATTATTAGTGACAAAGTCATAAACAACTGGAGAGGTCCCTCCTGACCTTATGAAGAAATGTATGTGTCGAAGTCCTGCTATGAAGTTCGGGTTTTCAAAGAGCGGGTGAGTGGCCCAGGAACAGAGGTAAGACCTAATTCCGAAGCTCCTCTAGAAACAAAGGTCGCAAGCTACTTAATAATGAAGGAAAGAGACCCAGAGTCTCCACCCAAAGCTGTCTCCCCCACATCACAGCTATAGGATCTAAAGAAGACAAGCCCTCCTCCGCCTCTTTTATCTCTAACCTTCTCTCTTGGCCTTTCATAACTCACTCTTCTACACTTGAAGGCGGGAATACGCTGGACCTGGTCTTCTCCCCGCCTCTGCTCAGTGAATTATTTACTAACCTCCCACTCCTCTGATTACAACCTTCTTTCATTTTTGGTCAAGAGCTGTCAACCCACTCAGGACAGCCCCACTTACCTCCCATATAGGAATATACACACCATTAAACACTCATAAATTTCTGAAGAAGTTGCAGGTCATCACTGGCCCCGATATCCTCCCTCTCATGTCCTGACTCTGCTGTAAAACATTATAATGAAACCCTGCTGAGCCGCCCTGGATGAAGCTGCTCCTGCTACACGCAGAGCAACTCGGCGCAGACGGCAGCAGCCCTGGTATACGTTGCAAACACGTTTTCTCCAGCAGTCCTCCAGGTGCACTGAACGTCTGTGGAGAAAAATCTAATCTAGCCGAAGATTTCATCCATTATAAGTTTATGCTCAAAATATACAATGCTGCCCTTCATCTCTCAAACAAGCGTACATTAACACCCTCATCACCTCTCTAGCCAACAATCCTAAACGACTCTTTCATACTTTCCATTCCCTACTAACATCAAGAATTCTGGCCCCAACCACAAACCTCAGCGCAGACGACCTGGACGATTATTTTAAAGAAAAATTGACCATATACGCCAGGAAATTTCCAACCAGCCTCATAACACCACACATTGTCTGCCCTCCTATATTTCATCTAGCTCACTTTCACTCTTTGATCCAGTCACAGAAGAAGACTTTACTAGACTCAATTGCTTCTTCTCGCCCTACGACCTGCACCAGTGACCCTATTCCCGCACATCTTAAATCTGTCACCACTCACCTAACTAAAATATTCAATCTCTCTCTCTCTCCTTTGTTGTCTTTCCCTCCTCCTTCAAACATGCCAGCATACACCCATTACCAGTGGCGCAACTAGAGTTTGATGGGCCCTGGTGCAAAATTTGGACCAGGGCCCCCCCCCCTCCACGTACACCGACACTTAGGGTACGGGATAATGACACTGACACTCGGGGTACAGGATAATGATGCTGACACTTGGCTCTTACCCTCAGCACCCAGGTTTCCCATGATCTGAAATCCCTCTATCAGAACACAGCTTTCCCATGTTCTGATATCCATCTTGTCCTCGGCACCCAGCTTTTCCATAACAGAGCATGGGAAAGCTGGGTGCTGAGAGATGTATAGCAGAGCATGGGAAAGCTGGATGCTGAGAGATATATAGCAGAGCATGGGAAAGCCGTGTGCTGAGGGAAAGAGCCTTTTTCCCTCGGCACAAAACATTCCCATCCCATGCTTGTATCTTTGTCCCCCCTCGTATATAGTTCTCCAAATACTATAATGGCCCCCACATAGCCTTCCATATAGTATAAAGGGTCCCACATAACCCTTCATATATTAGAATGCACCTCCATAGTCCTCCATGTATTATAACGCATTTCCCATAGTCCTCCATGTATTATAATTCACCCATAGTTCTCCATATATTATACTGCACCACAGTCCTCCATATTTTATAACGCACCCCCATAGTCCTCCATGTATAAAGTAGCCTCCATAGTCCTCTATATATTATAATGTAGCCCCCATAGTCCTATATGTATTACAATGCAACCCCATAAACCTTCATATTGTATTATGCAGCCCCATACTCCTCCATGTATAATGCACCCATATAGTCCATGTATAAGGTGTCCTTCATGTTTATTATGCAGCCCCATAGACCTCCATGTATCATGCAGCCCCATAGACCTCCATGTTTCCTGCAGCCAGCCCCCCCAGGGCCTCCATGTGTCATGCAGCAAGCCCCCCAAAGTCTCTATGTGTCATGCAGCCAGCCCCTTCCCAGGCCTCCATGAGTATACAGCCAGCTTCCCCCCCAAAAGGACTTCATGTTTCCTGCAGCCAGCCCCCTCCAGGGCCTCCATGTGTCCTGCAGCCAGCCCTCCCCCCCAGGGCCTCCATGGGGCCTGGCTGCAGGACACATGGATTTCTTGGGGTGGCCCTGGCTGCAGGACACATGGAGGCCCTGGGGAAGGGGGGGGGCTGGCTGAAGGACACATGGAGTCCTTGGGATGCAGGTTCCCCCAGACTCCATGTGTCCTGCAGCCAGCTCCCCCCAGGGCCTCCGTGTGTCCTGCAGCCAGCCCCCCCCCCAGGGCCTCCATGTGTTCTGCAGCCAGGGCTCCCCCCCAAGGACTCTATGTGTCCTGCAGCCAGGCCCCCCCCCAGATCCTCCATGTGTCCTGCAGGCAGCCAACCCCCCCTTCCCCAGGGCCTCCATGTGTCCTGCAGTCAGGGCCCCCCCAAGGACTCAGTGTGCCCTGCAGCCAGCCACAACCCCAGATCCTCCATGTGTCCTGCAGCCAGCCAGCCACTTCCCAGGGCCTCCATGTGTCCTGCAGCCAGCCCCCCCCCAGATCCTCCATGTGTCCTGCAGCCAGCCCCCCTCCCAGGGCCTCCATGTGTCCTGCAGCCAGGGACCCCCCAAGGACTCCATGTGTCCTGCAGCCAGCCCCCCCACTGCCTCCATGTATCCTGCAGCCAGGCCCCCTCCAAGGACTCCATGTGTCCTGCAGCCAGGCCCCCTCCAAGGACTCCATGTGTCCTGCAGCCAGGCCCCCTCCAAGGACTCCATGTGTCCTGCAGCCTCCCCGTGTACTCACTAATTTATAAAAAAAAAAAACAAGTACTCACCTCTCTTCTCCTTCCACCACAGTTCTGTCCTCACCTCTACTTGTTTCACCGCTGCCCGTCCTCACTTCTGTCCTCGTTCCCCCGTGCCTCCTGTGCTCTGTGCGCTTACCACACACAGCAGTCGCACAGTGTGTGATGGGAGCGCAGTGAGTGATGGGAGCGCGGTGAGTGACGGGAGCGCAGTGACGGGACCGTGGTGACGGGAGCGCGGTGAGTGACTGGACCACTGACACCAGGCAGGGGGGCCCGGTGTCAGGGGCGGCGGCTGGGTCATATAGAAGCCGCTGTGCTGCGCAGTCTGCGGCAGAACAGCGCAGCTCCTCTCACGAAAGGAGCTGGCTGCTGATCTGCCGGGCGGCCGCAGGCCCCTAACCTCCCGGGCCCGGACGCAATCGCGACCGCTGCGACCGCGGTAGTTACGCTACTGCCCATTACTTAAAAAACTATCCCTGGACCAAAATTGTGCCGCTAACTACAGACCTGTCTGTAATCTCCCCTTCATCTCCAAACTCCTGGAACGCCTGGTCCACTCCCATTTAATCCGCTATCTGTCAGATAACTCTCTCCTTGACCCTCTACAATCCGGTTTCCGATCCTTACATTCTACTGCTCTTACTAAAGTCTCTAATGATTTACTAACAGCTAAATTTAATGGTCACTACTCCCTGCTGATCCTCCTGGATCTCCCTGCTGCATTCGATACTGTGGATCACCAGCTCCTACTCACTATGCTCCGCTCTTTCAGGCTCAAGAACATCGTTCTTTCTCGATTCTCCTCTTACCTCTCTGACCGCTCAGACACTGTATCCTTTGCCGGATCCTCTTCCTCTCCTCTTCCCCTTGCGGTCGGAGTTCCTCAGGGTTCAGTCCTAGGCCCCCTCCTTTTCTCTCTATACACTGTGCCTATTAGACAAACGATCAGCAGATTTGGTTTCTAGTACCATCTCTATGCTGATGACACCCAACTGTACACATCTTCTCCTGACATCATCCCTGCATTATTATAAAATACTAGTGTGACGCCCTGGACTAGCCAGGTAGTCACAGACATAACACCATACCTCCCAACTTTTAAAGAAGGGAAAGAGGGACAAAGTTTGCGGCGTGCAACGTGCGCCGCGGCAATTTTTAGGCCACGCCCCCTAACCACACCCATTTTACAAACGGCCACACCCATATCCACTCCCCATCTACACCCATCCAGCAAACTGAAACTGCAGAAGCTGTCCGTGATCGCTCTGAGCCACCACAGATCAGCAATGTGCAGAACAGGCAGGGAGTTAACTACAGGGTGTGCAGGCGGCTTGGACCCAGGAGGAGAGCTGAACAGGGTGTGCAGGCAGCTAGGACCCAGGAGGAGACCTGAAAAGGGTGTGCAGGCAGCTAGGACCCAGGAGAAGACCTGAAAAGGGTGTGCAGGCAGCTAGGACCCAGGAGGAGAGCCGAACAGGGTGTGCAGGCGGCTAGGACCCCGGAGGAGAGCTGAACAGGGTGTGCAGGCGGCTCGGACCCAGGAGGAGAGCTGAACAGGGTGTGCAGGCGGCTAGGACCCAGGAGGAGAGCTGAACAGGGTGTGCAGGCGGCTAGGACCCAGGAGGAGAGCTGAACAGGGTGTGCAGGCGGCTAGGACCCCGGAGGAGAGCTGAACAGGGGTGTGCAGGCGGCTAGGACCCAGGAGGAGAGCTGAACAGGGTGTGCAGGCGGCTAGGACCCAGGAGGAGAGCTGAACAGGGTGTGCAGGCGGCTAGGACCCAGGAGGAGAGCTAAACAGGGTGTGCAGGCAGCTAGGACCCAGGAGAAGAGCTGAACAGGGTGTGCAGGCAGCTAGGACCCAGGAGAAGAGCTGAACAGGGTATGCAGGCAGCTAGAACCCAGGAGGAGAGCTGAACAGGGTGTGCAGGCAGCTAGGACCTAGGAGAGCTGAACAGGGTGTGCAGGTAAGGGTATGTTCACACATCAGGTTTTTGCTGTGCGGCACAATCCGGCGCCTTGCGGGGAAAAACGCATCTGGGGTTTTTTTTGCCGCCGGGTGTGGTTTTTCCTCATAGACTTTTATTAGCGCCGGATTGTGCCGCATGTACTTGCGTTTGATCCGTTTTTTGCCTGATGCGGCAAAAAACGTCACTCCGGCGGCCGCACAGGACACAGAGAGGAACGTTTTTTGCCAGCGGCAAAAAAATGCATAGCTCCGGGTGCGGCGCTGTGCGGCATGGTGCATAATGAAAGTCTATGCGAGCCGGATTCGATGTCATGCTTCAAACGCTGGAAGGATGTACCGTATCCGGTTTTTACTTCTGAGCATGCCCAGAGTGTGATATAAATTCATTGCTTGTCAGAAAATCAATCACTCACTGTCAAACTCTCTCACTCACTGACTGACTCACTGACTTATTCACTCACTCTCACCCACTCACTGATCACCGGCGCAGGGCTGCACGGCTGTCACACTGCTCCGGCGGCTTCTCCTGATTTGAAAATGCCAGCCGCTCATTATTCAATCTCGTATTCCCTGCTTTCCCCGCACACCGGCGCCTATGATTAGTTGCAGGCAGACACGCCCCCACGCTGAGTGACAGCTGCCTCACTGCCACCAATCACAGCGGCCGGTGGGCGGGTTTATTTTGTGCAGTAAAATAAATAAATAATTAAAAGAAAAACGGCGTGCGGTTCCCCCTCAATTTTGATACGAGCCAAGATAAAGCCACACGGCTGAAGGCTGGTATTCTCAGGATGGGGAGCTCTACATTATGGGGAGCCCCCAGCCTAAAAATATCAGCCAGCAGCCGCCCGGAATTGCCACATCCATTAGATGCGACAGTCCAGGGACTCTACCCGGCTCTTCCCGAATTGCCCTGGTGCGGTGGCAATCGGGGTAATAAGGGGTTAATCATGGCAGGCGTCTATGAGACACCCCCAATGATTAACCTGTAAGTGAAAGTAAATAAACACATACACCCAAATAAATCCTTTATTTGGAATAAAAGACAAAAAAACACCCTCTTTCACCATTTTATTAAAATCCCCAAATACCCATCCAGGTCCGACGTAATCCACAGAGGTCCCACAACGCTCTCAGCTCTACTACATGAAGATGACAGGAACGGCAGTAGAACACGCCTCTCTCTATCAGCTCCACGCAGCAACTGAAGGGAGTCGCACTGTCAGCGGTGACGTCACTGAGGTAATGCCGGGTTGTGTGCGGTGAAGATGCGTGCAGGGTAGTGCCGGCGTGTGCGGTGATAATGCGTGCGGTAGTGCAGGGGTGTGCGGTGATGATGCGTGTGAGGTAGTGCCTGCCTGAGCCGTGATGATGCGTGCTGGGTAGTGCTGGCGTTTGTGGTGATGATGCGTGTGAGGTAGTGCCGGTGTGTGCGGTGATAATGCGTGCGGTAGTGCAGGGGTGTGCGGTGATGATGCGTGTGAGGTAGTGCCTGCCTGTGCGGTGATGATGCGTGCTGGGTAGTGCTGGCATGTGCGGTCAGGGCCGTATTTACCACTAGGCACCTGTGGTCCGGTGCCTGGGGCGGCGCTATGCGGGGGGGCGGCGCCTTCTAGCAGCAAAAAAAAAAAAAAAAATTTAATTTTTATTTTTTATACCTATCCCACTAAATCCGCAGTCTTTTCGCGCCGGGGGGGGGGGGGGGTGTTGGGCGCCCCTTTATTGATTTGTATGTACCCGCTTCTTTAAAGCGGATACAAATACACTGCAGGCAACGGGCACAGGGAGCTGATTGAACCCGGAACTGCCGACAGCTGCATTTCCGGGGTCACAACACGTGCGCTCCAATCAGCTTCTTGCCAAGAGCTGGGGCATCCAAACCTGTGCAGAGCTCACAGCAGGCACCAGTGTGACGTCTGGAGGATAATCACCGGGTCCGGAGCAGGTAATAAGCTGTCTATATGTGAAGGGGGGCTTTACTGCTAACTGTATGTGATGGGGGGGAGGGGCGCACTGCATACTCAGAAATGCCTGTGCTATCTGTATGTGATGGGGGGAGGGGTGCACTGCATACTCAGAAATGCCTGTGCTTACTGCTAATTGTATGTGATGGGGGAGGGGCGCACTGCATACTCAGAAATGCCTGTGCTAACTATATGTGATGGGGGAGGGGTGCACTGCATCAGCATGATGTGAGGACAATGTGCAGATCATTTTTCATAATTGAGGAAGGTGTGGTGGGTATAATTTATAAGGGAGGGCAGTGTGTAGTTTATTAGGGGCAGTGTGACAGTCACAGTATATAAGTGGGGACGGTGGGAATATTTTATACTCATGCTATGTTTTGATGTGCCCGTGGTGATCCCCATTGGGGGGGGGGTTAGTGCCCTTCGTTTCTCATTGATACTTTTTCAAGTGTTTTACAGGGTAGATCTGCCTTAAACAGATGTCGTGTGCGAAAACTCAGTGTTACGTTGTCACTAAGGGGCGTGACCACTTAAAGTGCCTAGGGCAGCATGAAGGCAAAATACAGCCCTGTGTGCGGTGATGATGCGTGTGAGGTAGTGCCTGCCTGTGCGGTGATGATGCGTGCTGGGTAGTGCTGGCATGTGCGGTGATGATGCGTGTGAGGTAATGCCGGTGTTTGTGCAGTGATGGTGCAGTCTCTGTCTCTCTCTCAGCATAACAAAAAAAACAAAAAAAAAAACAAAAAACGGATCCGTCGCATCAGTTTTTTCACAATCTGAGACGGATCCGTTGCATCAGGCACAAACCGAATTGTGCCTGATTGGAAAAAACTGATGTGTGAACTTAGCCTAAGGCTGCTTTCACACATCCGGTTTTTGCCGTGCGGCACAATACGGCGCTCTGCAGGAAAAACGCAACCGTTTTTTTTTTGCCGCCGGTTGCGGTTTTTCCTGCATAGACTTACATTAGTGCTGTATTGTGCCGCATGGGCTTGTGTTCGGTCCGGTTTTTGCCGCATGCGGCAGATTTAGCCGATGCGGCGGCCGGATGGAACGGTGCCGGGCATGTTTTTTTGTCCAACAAAAAAACCCGCATCGGCCAGATTTGCAATGCATGCCTATGGACCCCGCATGCGTTTTTTTCCACTGCGCATGCTCAGTAGCCTGCCGCAAGCGCCAAAAACCGGACGGGCCGCATGTAAAAAACTTATGCAAAGGATGCGGTTTTGTCGCCGCATCCGTTGCATAGGTTTTAGAGCCGGATTGGCCGGCTCTGCAAAACCGGTGGTGTGAACTTAGCCTAAGATGCAGCAGCTCTGCCAGGCAGGAGATCATGTGGTCGGTAGCTGATAGAAGCATTGCCAATGCTTCTATCTGTGCATATTACCAGCCAGTGCTGTCTGTGCACCTGCAGGAGAGGACACAAGTGGTAAGTACACACTGTCTTCTCCCCAATGTCCTGATCTACCGTGTGCCTGCAGCACTGAGAGGTAAACACTGCACACACGATAGATCAGAGAAACAGCTGGAGGAGCACAGGCTCCGGACCGGAGGGGAGGGAGGGGGAGGGAATCAGCGCTGGGGACAGTCATTACCTTAGCAGCAGCAGCACAGAGACTAGCGTAGCGCACTCTGCTTTGTAATGCTCAAGACACGTGTTAAGATGGTAGGGGGGAAAAACAGCGAGGCGGGGAGAGAGTGGGTGGGCGGAGCCGGGATAAAGACCTCCCACCCGGGGCAACGGGACAAACTCTGCAAAGTGTGATAGTCCCGCTATATCCGGGACGGTTGGGAGGTATGTAACACCATACACACCCCCTACCCTAGACAGTTACACCAGTCAGACAAAAACCCTTGTTGTCTCCCAGCAGGGTCTGATGTCCACACCAGGTGGGGCGGAGCTGGGCGGTTGGCCCCGCCCACTGAGGAGTTCACAGGCCTGGAGGTGGGAAAACAGACAGATTAGTTTAGGAGGTGAAAGTGAGAGGAGTAAAACGTCTGCATGTGCCTGGGTAGGAGCCCAGGCACTGACAGCAAGGTTGGCAGACGGTGGTGGCTGTCTGCAGGAGTTAGTGAATCTCTGCAGAGCCGTAGGACCGGGATGGGGCGTTGGCCTGCCGGTACCGAACCGGGGAGCGGAGTGAAGCTAAGCACACAGGCAGGGCCATCGGACCCCGACCAGGCTTGGAACCACCGATAACAGTCAAATCCGAGTGTGACAGGAACCCAGGGGTTTCCCAACAACCAAGACCCGACAGAAGGCAACAGTCCACACCGAGAGGATATACAGCCACCGCCATAGGCTAGAGATCCAAGGGCCAGCGCCTACGGGCAAAACTGGCTCCTACTGCACCTATAAGCCGGGGAGCGGACTACCGGTGGGCAACCACAGGAGTCAGAACATTCTAACAGGTGCAGGGAAAGACAGCCACCATCAGCCGTCCGGGGAGAGCACAACAACACTGCCGCCGGCTACGGGACCCGTCCATCCGGCCGTTTGGTTTACCAGAGACTCTGTCATTGATTGTCTGAGTGAGTACACCAGTGCCATCCGGCACCGCGCCGCGCTGTCCCTGCAACCCTGCACCCCCCAGCCATCCAGCCTCCCCGTTACACCATCGGGCCCCGGGTTCACCAACCCCCCTACCCACGGAGGGGACAACATCTTAGCTGCTCCCTACCATCTCTCCCAGGATCTCCGTCACCGGCAGCGGTGGTGCCATCATTACCACGTCCCGTGGGTGGCGTCACGAACCATCTCCCCAAACAAACCATCCCTTTTCACTCACGGGTGAGGAGCGCTGCCCGAGTCCCCGTGTCTGGCCCACCGCTCGAGCCACCGAGCAACAGCAGCAGAAGCCCCAGACCCGAGCGTGGCGAGCGCGTCCCCTCCGCCCGCGACACTAGCGATTGTCTGTCCGCTGTCTCCAAAATCATGTCCTCCTATCTAAAACTGAACTTGTCAAAAACTGAAGTTCTTCTGTTTCCTCCCTCTCCTAACCTTCCCAAACCCAATATTACCATTTCTGTTTGTAGCTCTACCATTACCCCCAGCAACACGCCCGCTGTCTTGGGGTTATATTTGACTCCGATCTCTCCTTCACTCCCCATATTCGTTCACTAGCTCATTACTGTAACCTCCACCTCAAAAACATCTGTAGAATTCCTCCTTTTCTTACTGTTGACTCTGCAAAAACACTTAGGGGTACTTTACACACTGCGACATCGCATCCGGAATATCGTCGGGGTCACGTCGTTAGTGACGCACATCCGGTGCCGGTAACGACATCGCAATGTGTAAATCCTAGATGCGCCGATAAACGATCGCAAAAGCGTCGAAAATCGGTGATCTGTGTAGTGTCGGACATTTTCATAACGTCGGGTGGACCGCAGGTATGATGTTGTTTGTCGCTCCTGCGGCAGCACACATCCCTGTGTGTAAACCCGCAAGAGCGACAAACATCTCCTTACCTGCGTCCCGACGGCAATGCGGAAGGGAGGTGGGCGGCATGTTATGTCCCGCTCATCTCCGCCACTCCGCTTCTATTGGCCAGCAGATTAGTGACGTCGCGGTGACATCGCTGTGACGCCGAACGCACCTCCGCCTTGAAGGAGGGATATTTTGGCAGTCACAGCGACGTCGCCGAGCAGGTATATGCGTGTGACGCTGCCGTAGCGATAAAAAAAGTGAGAAAAAAAAAGGTAAAGGTAAAAAGGTATACATCTTTTTTCTCACAATTATACCTGAAAAAGGCTGAAGGATAAAATATCCGAGCCGAAACGCGTTGTATAATTAACCATATTCTAATGTACAAATAAAATATCTCTTCACTTATTTGTATATTGGTCCAGTCATAAGACCAAAAATCATCCAATATGTTCCACCATTGGTAGCAGGAGCGCCGCAAGACTGGTAATTGCCTTTGGATCACCTGGATTATTGTAATTCTTTACTAATTGGTCTCCCTGCTACTAAACTCTCCCCCTCTCCAATCCATTCTAAATGCCACAGACAGGATCATTTTCCTCTCCAAACGCTTCACTGATGCCTCCGCTCTGTGTCAGTCATTGTGTGGCACCCCTGACCTGGTCAGGCACCACAGAGTATTACACCCATGCTGGGGGCAGTACTTCCAGGTAATCCCAATGGCTGATTAGGGTGTGGACACACAGACATGAAGTAACCAGGAACACACACAGCTTAGAAGGGACCCCTGGGCAGTCCCAGGGAGGGGGCGTGGCCGTCGCATCCCAGGTAGTGATGGGTGTGGGACTGGAGACGGGGAGTTGTGCAGTGGCAGCCGAAGGAGTAGGAGTGGAGGAGCCACGTCTGCAGGGCAGAGGAGTGGAGCCGGGCCCTGTCAGACCCTGCACCAGTAGCGGCTGCTGGCGGGGGAGAAGGGCTACTCAGCAGTGCCGCCTGAAAACCACCTAAGGCAGTAGCAAGAGGTGGATGAGTAAGGGGACTGCCAGTAGACCCAGCCCGTACAGAGAAACAGGTCCCTAGAGCAGGGGCCCATTCAGTTGGCCTGCTAAACCTGCTGGTGAGGGCCCTTTATGCATACTTCCCAACTTTTAAAGAAGGGAAAGAGGGACAAAGTTTGTGGCGCGCAACGCGCGGCGCGGCAATTTTAGGCCACGCCCCCTAACCACACCCATTTTACAAACGGCCACACCCATATGCACTCCCCATCTACACCCATCCAGCAAACTGAAACTGCAGAAGCTGTCCGTGATCGCTCTGAGCCACCACAGATCAGCAATGTGCAGAACAGGCAGGGAGTTAACTACAGGGTGTGCAGGCGGCTAGGACCCAGGAGGAGAGCTGAACAGGGTGTGCAGGCAGCTAGGACCCAGGAGGAGAGCTGAACAGGGTGTGCAGGCAGCTGTCACGCTCCCCGGGTCCTTGGCTCCCCTCCCCGGGTCCTCTACTCCGCTCCCCGGGTCCTCAGCCCCGCTCCCCGGCTCACCTGCCACGCTCCCCGCTCTCCAGCCTCCGGTGCCCGGCCTCCCCAGGCCCCCTGGTCTCCGATCGCGGCGCCCGACGGCTTCCCAGGTCCTGGCCGGCTCCCCTGCGTCCTCTTCTCAGCCTCCTTCCCTGGCTTCTGGCACCCGGGCTGCGCGCATGCGCATTAGGGCGCGCGCGCGGTCACTGACCCTTTCTTAAAGGGCCAGCGTCCATTAACAGGAAATGAGGTCAAACAGGTACAGGGTATAAAGGGGTGTATTGTCCAAGGGGGCGGGGCCTGATCTTCGTGTTCCCTAAGCTAGGAGTCAGGTCTCCTGGTGTTTCAGTGCATGTACTCACCTATCTCTTTGTAGAGCCGTGCCTGCCTCGCCATCCAGTCTGCCGTATCCTGAACCCCGAACCCTGTCCAGCTGCCATCCTGACAGTCCGCACCATCTCGGATCCCTGCGGTGACCCGTCATCTTGCTCCCAAGGTTCCGGACCCCGCCTGACATCATCTCGGCTTCCGAACCTGAGCTGCGTCACCCGGACTACCACCCGTAACTCAGTGGTCCCAGGGACTTCTCCGCTATACCCGTGTGCAAGGACTGTTCTGCTGTTTCTAGTGTTCCAGCTGCCGGACTCTTTACTACCATCTAGGAGTTCGGTCCAGTGGATCCACCTCCTGGGCCTGCCCGTACACCTGGCCGTGACAGTAAGATCAGGCCATGGATCCCGCTGCAGCACTAGCGGCCTTGCAAGAGGAACTCCAACGCCAGCGTGAAGTCCAGACCCGCATGCTGAACTTTATGACTTCCGTGGACACCCGCCTGTACACGTTACAGGCGGCAGTTACGCCTTCAACATTCCGGGCCTCCACTAGTCAATCCACGGCTCCCGCACCCGTGGCAGCCTCTTCGACTGCTTCCCAACTTCGTTTGGCTTCACCACCTCGTTATGCCGGAGATCCCAAGACCTGCAGGGGCTTCATAAACCAATGTTCCCTTCATTTCACGCAGCTGCCACATTTGTTTGCCTCTGATCAAGCCAAGGTCGCCTTCATCATGTCTCACCTAGAGGGCGAGGCACTGGCGTGGATGAACCCCTTGTGGGAGAAGGAGGACCCTATGACCAAGGATCTTCAAGAGTTCCTGCAGGCCTTTCGCAGCACCTTTGACGAGCCGGGATGCGCCTCTGCGTCTGCTTCATCCCTCCTCCGCTTACGTCAAGGAACACTGACGGTGGGCCAATACGCCATCCGTTTCCGCACTTTGGCTTCAGAACTCGGGTGGAATAATGAGGCCCTAACAGCCGCCTTCTGGGAAGGACTCTCGAGTCGCATCAAAGATGAGTTGGCGGGTCGTGAC
Organism: Anomaloglossus baeobatrachus; assembly: GCF_048569485.1. Lineage (NCBI taxonomy): Eukaryota > Metazoa > Chordata > Amphibia > Anura > Aromobatidae > Anomaloglossus > Anomaloglossus baeobatrachus. The sequence goes on from NC_134357.1 coordinate 582,903,911, forward strand.
GTGCCCTCCACCCTAGATGCCCTGATTGCCCTAGCAACTCGAGTGGACATTCGTTTTCAGGAGCGCTCTAAAGAGCTGTCTCGTGAGAGACGTCCGGTACGGCATTCCTCTCCTCCACAGAAGCCCTCCGTACCTCCGTCATCAACAGCTGGGATTCCCGTCCACGAGCCCATGCAGATCGACCGAGTACGGCAGTCTGAACAACGTCGAGCAGAGCGGCTCGCCAAGGGTCTCTGCTTTTACTGCGGAGAGGGCACACACCTCCTACGCTCCTGTCCGGAAAGGCCGGGAAACTCCAAAGCCTAGGGTTGGTAGGAGAGGCCACCCTAGGTGCTGGGACTCTCTCAGACCCGGTTATGTGGACTGTGCAAGTGTCAACGGGAGAGACGCGCTTCACGGCTGAGGCATACCTCGACTCTGGAGCAGCAGGCAATTTCATCCAGCAGGCCACGGTGGACAAGTACCAGCTGCCTGTTACTCTACTCGAGAAGCCCCTAGTGATTGCCTCTGTGGATGGGAGACCCCTCTCTGATACCATCTCCTGGGTCACCAGACCGGTCGAACTGCGTATCGGTGCCCTGCACACCGAGAACATCGCTCTCTACGTCCTTCCACACATGTCCCATCAAATCCTGCTGGGACTTCCCTGGTTGCGGACACACGAACCATCAGTCAGCTGGGGTACTGGCGAAATCACCCGATGGGGTCCTGCTTGTCATGAGAAGTGTCTGAAGTCCATACAACCCATCCGACGACCTCTGGTTCCAGAGAACCTACCGGAACTACCCTCGGCCTATTGGTCCTTCGCAGACGTTTTTGACAAGAAGGAGTCTGAGGTGCTTCCGCCACACCGTCCCTACGATTGTGCCATCGACCTGCTCCCAGGAACAACACCACCTCGAGGACGGATATATCCGTTGTCTCCAGCCGAAACTAGGGCCATGTCTACCTACATCACAGAGAGCCTGGCAAGGGGATTCATCCGGAGATCCTCCTCTCCTGCGGGAGCAGGCTTCTTCTTCGTTAAGAAGAAAGAGGGTGACCTACGCCCATGCATCGACTACCGGGGTCTGAATCAGATCACCGTAAAGAACAAGTACCCTCTGCCGCTCATCCCCGAATTGTTCGACCGGCTCAGAGGAGCCCGTGTGTTCACCAAGCTGGATCTTCGGGGTGCCTACAACCTAGTTCGTATCCGCTCGGGGGACGAATGGAAGACCGCGTTTAATACTCGCGATGGGCACTATGAATACTGCGTGATGCCCTTCGGCCTGTGTAACGCACCAGCAGTCTTCCAAGAACTGGTGAACGACATATTCCGGGACCTCCTCTACATCTGTGTAGTAGTTTATCTGGATGACATCCTTATCTTCTCTCCGGACCTCCAGACCCACAGAGAGAACGTACAGCTGGTTCTGCAACGACTGAGAGAGAATCGTCTCTACGCCAAATATGAGAAGTGTGTCTTTGAGCAGTCTTCTCTCCCTTTCCTGGGATACATCATCTCGGGCACTGGACTGCAGATGGATCCAAAGAAGGTCTCCTCCATACTCAACTGGCCTCCCCCTTCTGGACTGAAGGCAATCCAACGGTTCCTGGGATTCGCCAACTACTACCGCCAGTTTATCCCTCACTTCTCTGCCCTGACTGCTCCTCTCTCCGCTTTGACCAAAAAGGAGGCTAATCCAAAGGACTGATCACCTGCGGCCGACGCCGCGTTTTGCTCACTGAAGCGAGCATTTGCCTCCGCTCCTGTACTCCACCGTCCGGAGTTAAACCGCCAGTTCACCTTGGAGGTGGATGCCTCCTCCTCGGGAGCCGGAGCGGTGCTCATGCAGAAGTCCTCCTCCGGCAAGATGGTGACTTGCGGTTTCTTCTCCAAGAGCTTCTCAGCGCCTGAACGTAATTACACCATCGGTGACCGAGAACTATTGGCGGTCAAACTGGCTCTGGAGGAGTGGCGCTACCTCCTGGAAGGAGCAGTGTACCCCGTGATTATCTACACGGACCACAAGAACCTGGAATACCTGCGGTCCGCTCAGCGACTGAACCCACGGCAAGCCAGGTGGTCCTTATTCTTTGCCAGGTTTGACTTCCAGCTCCATTTCCGACCCGCGAACAAGAATGTACGCGCTGATGCCTTGTCTAGGTCTCTCATGCCCATGGAGCAGGAGGAAGAAACTACCCAACCTATCATCTCTCCTAGCAAGATTATTCCGGTGGCCCCTGTCACCCTGGCCCAGATACCGCCCGGAAAGACCTATGTCTCTGAGACTGACAGGCAAAAGGTGTTACATTGGGGTCATGCCTCAAAAACAGCCGGTCATGCTGGCCAGAAGAGAACATGGGGTGCGATTGTACGCCATTACTGGTGGCCATCCCTTCGCACGGACGTCGCTGCTTTTGTGTCTGCCTGCTCCTCTTGTGCCAGGAACAATACGCCCAAGCACCTGCCCTATCGCCGTCTTCTGCCTCTGCCTATACCCTCAGTTCCGTGGCAACACATAGCGATGGATTTTATTACGGACTTGCCATTATCCTCCGGACACACAGTCATATGGGTCGTGGTGGACCGGTTCTCCAAAATGGCTCACTTCGTCCCTATGGCTGGACTGCCCTCTGCTCAGGAACTCGCGGAAGCCTATATACATCACATCTTCCGCTTGCATGGCTTTCCATCCCACATCGTGTCCGACAGAGGAACTCAGTTCACCTCCCGCTTCTGGAGGGCGCTCTGTAATCATCTGGGAGTGACTCTGGACTTTTCTTCTGCTTACCATCCTCAGTCTAATGGCCAAGTGGAGAGGGTCAATCAAATCTTGACATCCTTCTTACGTCACTATGTCAACGCCCATCACGACGACTGGTCCACGCTTCTGCCTTGGGCTGAATTCTCACATAACCACCACATCAGTGAGTCGTCCTCCAAATCTCCCTTCCATGTCGTTTACGGACTTCAGCCTTCCGTCCCATTGCCTATATCCCCTTCTTCGGATGTCCCTGCGGCTGATACTCTAGCCCGTGACTTCACTACCATTTTGGACTCTGTCAAAGCGTCCCTTGGACGCGCTTCCCAGCGGATGAAGAAACACGCTGACAAGAGGCGTCTGGACCCTCCGTGTTTCTCTCCTGGTGACCTGGTCTGGCTTGCTTCCCAGTACATCCGATTGAAGATACCATCCTACAAGCTGGGTCCTCGCTACATCGGGCCGTTTAAGGTCCTCAGCAAGATCAACGAGGTCTCCTACAAGCTACAGCTCCCGGCCACGATGAGGATACCCAACTCATTCCACGTCTCCCTGCTCAAGCCGGTTGTCCTTGGTCCCTTCTCCGCTGCTGCCAGTCCGGCTCCTCCACCTATTGCCGATGACGACATCTATGCGGTAAGGGATATCGTGGCCATGAAGACCGTACGAGGTCGTCAGTTCTTCCTGGTGGACTGGGACGGGTATGGTCCTGAGGATAGATCCTGGGAGCCCAGGGAGAACGTGGGCACTCCTCTGATCCGTGCCTTCATGTCCCGGTTGCGGGGCGGGGGGCGTGGGGGGGGGGGTACTGTCACGCTCCCCGGGTCCTTGGCTCCCCTCCCCGGGTCCTCTACTCCGCTCCCCAGGTCCTCAGCCCCGCTCCCCGGCTCACCTGCCACGCTCCCCGCTCTCCAGCCTCCGGTGCCCGGCCTCCCCAGGCCCCCTGGTCTCCGATCGCGGCGCCCGACGGCTTCCCAGGTCCTGGCCGGCTCCCCTGCGTCCTCTTCTCAGCCTCCTTCCCTGGCTTCTGGCACCCGGGCTGCGCGCATGCGCATTAGGGCGCGCGTGCGGTCACTGACCCTTTCTTAAAGGGCCAGCGTCCATTAACAGGAAATGAGGTCAAACAGGTACAGGGTATAAAGGGGTGTATTGTCCAAGGGGGCGGGGCCTGATCTTCGTGTTCCCTAAGCTAGGAGTCAGGTCTCCTGGTGTTTCAGTGCATGTACTCACCTATCTCTCTTTGTAGAGCCGTGCCTGCCTCGCCATCCAGTCTGCCGTATCCTGAACCCCGAACCCTGTCCAGCTGCCATCCTGACAGTCCGCACCATCTCGGATCCCTGCGGTGACCCGTCATCTTGCTCCCAAGGTTCCGGACCCCGCCTGACATCATCTCGGCTTCCGAACCTGAGCTGCGTCACCCGGACTACCACCCGTAACTCAGTGGTCCCAGGGACTTCTCCGCTATACCCGTGTGCAAGGACTGTTCTGCTGTTTCTAGTGTTCCAGCTGCCGGACTCTTTACTACCATCTAGGAGTTCGGTCCAGTGGATCCACCTCCTGGGCCTGCCCGTACACCTGGCCGTGACAGCAGCTAGGACCCAGGAGGAGAGCTGAACAGGGTGTGCAGGCAGCTAGGACCCAGGAGGAGAGGTGAACAGGGTGTGCAGGCAGCTAGGACCCAGGAGGAGAGCTGAACAGGGTGTGCAGGCTGCTAGGACCCAGGAGGAGAGCTGAACAGGGTGTGCAGGCGGCTAGGACCCAGGAGGAGAGCTGAACAGGGTGTGCAGGCAGCTAGGACCCAGGAGGAGAGCTGAACAGGGTGTGCAGGCGGCTAGGACCCAGGAGGAGAGCTGAACAGGGTGTGCAGGCGGCTAGGACCCAGGAGGAGAGCTGAACAGGGTGTGCAGGCGGCTAGGACCCAGGAGGAGAGCTGAACAGGGTGTGCAGGCGGCTAGGACCCAGGAGGAGAGCTGAACAGGGTGTGCAGGCGGCTAGGACCCAGGAGGAGAGCTGAACAGGGTGTGCAGGCGGCTAGGACCCAGGAGGAGAGCTGAACAGGGTGTGCAGGCGGCTAGGACCCAGGAGGAGAGCTGAACAGGGTGTGCAGGCGGCTAGGACCCAGGAGGAGAGCTGAACAGGGTGTGCAGGCGGCTAGGACCCAGGAGGAGAGCTGAACAGGGTGTGCAGGCGGCTAGGACCCAGGAGGAGAGCTGAACAGGGTGTGCAGGCAGCTAGGACCCAGGAGGAGAGCTGAACAGGGTGTGCAGGCAGCTAGGACCCAGGAGGAGAGCTGAACAGGGTGTGCAGGCAGCTAGGGCCCAGGAGGAGAGCTGAACAGGGTGTGCAGGCAGCTAGGACCCAGGAGGAGAGCTGAACAGGGTGTGCAGGCAGCTAGGACCCAGGAGGAGAGCTGAACAGGGTGTGCAGGCAGCTAGGACCCAGGAGGAGAGCTGAACAGGGTGTGCAGGCAGCTAGGACCCAGGAGGAGAGCTAAACAGGGTGTGCAGGCAGCTAGGACCCAGGAGGAGAGCTGAACAGGGTGTACAGGCAGCTAGCACCCAGGAAAAGAGCTGAACATGGTGTGCAGGCAACTAGGACCCAGGAGGAGAGCTGAACAGGGTGTGCAGGCAGCTAGGACCCAGGAGGAGAGCTGAACAGGGTGTGCAGGCGGCTAGGACCCAGGAGGAGAGCTGAACAGGGTGTGCAGGCAGCTAGGACCCAGGAGGAGAGCTGAACAGGGTGTGCAGGCAGCTAGGACCCAGGAGGAGAGCTGAACAGGGTGTGCAGGCAGCTAGGACCCAGGAGGAGAGGTGAACAGGGTGTGCAGGCAGCTAGGACCCAGGAGGAGAGCTGAACAGGGTGTGCAGGCTGCTAGGACCCAGGAGGAGAGCTGAACAGGGTGTGCAGGCAGCTAGGACCCAGGAGGAGAGCTGAACAGGGTGTGCAGGCGGCTAGGACCCAGGAGGAGAGCTGAACAGGGTGTGCAGGCGGCTAGGACCCAGGAGGAGAGCTGAACAGGGTGTGCAGGCGGCTAGGACCCAGGAGGAGAGCTGAACAGGGTGTGCAGGCGGCTAGGACCCAGGAGGAGAGCTGAACAGGGTGTGCAGGCGGCTAGGACCCAGGAGGAGAGCTGAACAGGGTGTGCAGGCGGCTAGGACCCAGGAGGAGAGCTGAACAGGGTGTGCAGGCAGCTAGGACCCAGGAGGAAAGCTGAACAGTGTGTGCAGGCAGCTAGGACCCAGGAGGAGAGCTGAACAGGGTGTGCAGGCAGCTAGGACCCAGGAGAAGAGCTGAACAGGGTGTGCAGGCAGCTAGGACCCAGGAGGAGAGCTGAACAGGGTGTGCAGGCAGCTAGGACCCAGGAGGAGAGCTGAACAGGGTGTGCAGGCAGCTAGGACCTAGGAGAAGAGCTGAACAGGGTGTGCAGGCAGCTAGGACCCAGGAGGAGGGCTGAACAGGGTGTACAGGCAGCTAGGACCTAGGAGGAGAGCTGAACAGGGTGTGCAGGCAGCTAGGACCCAGGAGGAGAGCTGAACAGGGTGTACAGGCAGCTAGGACCTAGAAGGAGAGCTGAACTGGGTGTGCAGGCAGCTAGGACCCAGAAGGAGAGCTGAACTGGGTGTGCAGGTAGCTAGGACCCAGGAGGAGAGCTGAACAGGGTGTGCAGGCAGCTAGGACCCAGGAGGAGGGCTGAACAGGGTGTGCAGGCAGCTAGGACCCAGGAGGAGGGCTGAACAGGGTGTGCAGGCAGCTAGGACCTAGGAGGAGGGCTGAACAGGGTGTGCTGGCAGCTAGGACCTAGGAGGAGAGCTGAACATGGTGTGCAGCTAAGGGTATGTTCACACATCAGGTTTTTGCTGTGCGGCACAATCTGGCGCTTTGCGGGAAAAACACATCTGGGGTTTTTTTGCCGCTGGGTCCGGTTTTTCCTCATAGACTTTTATTAGCTCCGGATTGTGCCGCATGTACTTACGTTTGATCCGTTTTTTGCCGGATGCGTCAAAAATCGTCACTCTGGCGGCCGCACAAGACGCAGAGAGGAACGTTTTTTGCCAGCGTCAAAAAAATGCATAGTGCCGGGTGCGGCTCTGTGCGGCATGGTGCATAATGAAAGTCTATGCGAGCCGGATACGGTGTCATGCTTCAAACGCCGGAAGCATGTACCGTATCCGATTTTTACTTCTGAGCATGCCCAGAAGTGATATAAATTCATTGCTTGTCAGAAAATCAATCAATCACTCACTCACTGACTCATTCACTCACTCTCACCCACTCACCGATCACCAGCGCGGCGCTGCACGGCTGTCACACTGCTCCGGCGGCTTCTCCTGATTTGAAAATGCCGGCCGCCCATTATTCAATCTCGTATTCACACCGGCGCCTATGATTAGTTGCAGTCAGACACACCCCCACGCTGAGTGACAGCTGTCTCACTGCAACCAATCACAGCCACCGGTGGGCGGGTCTATATTGTGCAGTAAAATAAATAACTAAAAGAAAAACGGCGTGCGGGCCCCCCCCAATTTTGATACCAGCCAAGATAAAGCCACACGGCTGAAGGCTGGTATTCTCAGGATGGAGAGCTCTACGTTATGGGGAGCCCCCCAGCCTAAAAATATCAGCCAGCAGCCGCCCGGAATTGCCGCATCCATTAGATGCGACAGTCCCAGGACTCTACCCGGCTCTTCCCGAATTGCCCTGGTGCGGTGGCAATCGGGGTAATAAACGGTTAATCATGGCAGGCGTCTATGAGACACCCCCAATGATTAACCTGTAAGTGAAAGTAAATAAACACATACACCCAAAAAAATCCTTTATTTTGAATAAAAGACAAAAAAACACCCTCTTTCACCACTTTATTAACCACAAACCCCCCTCCAGGTCCGACGTAATCCACAGAGGTCCCGCAACGCTCTCAGCTCTACTACATGAAGCTGACAGGAACTGCAGTAGAACACCGCCTCTCTCTATCAGCTCCACGCAGCAACTGAAGGGAGTTGCGCTGTCAGCGGTGACGTCACTGAGGTATTGCCGGGTTGTGTGCGGTGAAGATGCGTGCAGGGTAGTGCAGGGGTGCGCGGTGATAATGCTTGCTGGGTAGTGCCTGCATGTGCGGTGATGATGCGTGCTGGGTAGTGCCTGCGTGTGCGGTGATGATGCGTGCGAGGTAGTGCCTGCGTGTATGTGTGTGGGGTCTCTCTCAGCATAAAAAAAAAAAAAAAAAAAAAAACGGATCCGTCGCATCACTTTTTTCACAATCTGAGACGGATCCGTTGCATCAGGCACAAACCACATTGTGCCGGATTGGAAAAAACTGATGTGTGAACAGCTGCTCTGCCAGGCAGGGGATCATGTGGTCGGTAGCTGATATAGAAGCATTGCCAGTGCTTCTATCTTTGCATATTACCAGCCAGTGCTGTGCACCTGCAGGAGAGGACACAAGTGGTAAGTACACTGTCCTCTCCCCAATGTCCTGATCTACCGTGGTGTGCCTGCAGCATTGAGAAGCAAACACTGTTTGATTCTCAATGCTGCAGGGCAGGCACACACAATAGATAAGGACACACGGGAGTCAGAGAAACAGCTAGAGGATCTCACGCTCCGGCCGGGGGCAGGGGGGAGGGGAATCAGCACTGGGGAGATTCAGTTTTCATACCTTAGCAACAGCTGTCGCGGGCGGAGGAGGGGACGGTGCGCTCTCCCACTGCTCGGGTCCGGCCGCTGCTGCTGTGGCTGCTGCTGCTCGGTGGTGGCTCGAGCGGTGGGCCGGATTCCGGGGACTCGAGCGGCGCTCCTCTCCCGTGAGTGAAAAAGGGGGGTTGATTGTGGGGATTTATTGTCCATGACGCCACCCACAGTTGTGGTGATATTGTTGACACCACCGCTGCTCTGGACGGGGATCCCCGGGAGCGATGACAGGGAGCAGCCAGGATGTTAGTTCTCCCCTCCGTGGGTAGGGGGTTGGTTTTCCCGGAGCCCGGTGATGGGGTAGGGATGGATGGCAGGCGGGTTACAGGGCCTGGTGAGGTGCGGGGTCTCCCTCTCTTGGTTGGACCTTTGCCTTCTGTCGGGACTTGGCTGTTGGGAAACCCAGGAGGTTCCCTTCACTAACGAATTCGGCAAATTCACGGCGACTCCTAGCCTTGCCGGGGTCCGTAAGCCCCTGCCAGATGGTGCTGACTACTCTCTGTGTACCGGTCCGGTACCGCCGGGCCACCGCCCGTCCACGGTCCTTACGGTAAACTCGGATAGGCCACTCCTGCAGATGGTCACCACCGTCTGCCAACCTTGCTGATCTGTCCAGGCCACACACCCCCGGACCAACTTCAGGCTGCTTAACTACTACTCCACTCCTTCCACTTTCACTGCCTTCACTAATCTCTCTCCAAACTGATCTGCCTGCTTTTCCCGCCTCCAGGACTGTGAACTACTCAGTGGGCGGGACCAACCGCCTGGCCCACCCCCTGGTGTGAACATCAGCCCCTGGAGGAAGGCAACAAGGGTTTTGTGTCTGACTTTGGTGTGCCTGACCGGGAGTGTGGGGTGTGTTGGTGTTGTTCTCTGTGGCCCCTGGCTTGTCCAGGGCGCCACATTCCCCCTTAGTTAAATGCAGACCGTCCGCGGGCTGCCCGTCCATCACCAGTTTTATTTTTTTACAACTGAAAAATATGAAACGGTTAAATGGTAACACATACAAGTATAATAACATCTTCCCACATCGGGAGGTACTCTTACTTAAACGTTACGGTTACGGCTTCCGCGCTCTCCCACCCAAGCAACCTGGCCCTGATGCTGCCCCTAAGCAAACAGGCAGCACCCCTTGACCCCAGTCCAGCACAAGTTGCCCGAGCGGGTTTTGTCCTTTTCAGGGGACCCACGTCCATGGGGAACCCCTGAAACCCCCAGAGGATCGCCACCAGTTCCGGTGGTGGCTGGGCCCCAGCCTGCTCCATTGCGGGCCCTTCCTCCAATCTGCCTCTCCGGAGGCGGTAACGGTGAAAGCCACAACAACATTATTTACATGCCACAAGTTTGTGGTTGCCCTGCTAGTTCTCAGGCTTGTCCATAAGGAGTTCCTCATGCAAAACTTGTAAAACAGTCCCCACGGGGACAACGGTGCCGGCAACGACCGGTTCAATCAAGCTGACAATCAGGTAGCAAATCAGATGACTTCATCGGTAGATTATTCTTCACTTATCATTCATTTTAACTTCAAACAGTACTTTTAACACACTGGTGGTCCCAACGGGGACAAGGACAATGGTATTCCGCTGTCATCACTTTAAGTCCTCGGTATCACTCGGGGGAGGGGACGCGGTGCACACACGGGCCTCCTGGCTGCCCCTCAACTTCGCATCCAGCGCAAACCACCCCCTCTCCCCGCAGTGCCGGGTGTATTGCACCAGGTCTCCTGGCATCAGGTTACGGCCTGGGTGTTCCTCCGGCAGGTGGGCATTAACATCCCGCCGGGCTATAAAGACTTCGGCCTCCAGGCCCGGTTCATAGATGAAACCACAGCCCCGGCGGACATCAAACCGCCTCACCTGCCCTTCATACAGCCGGCCCCGGATGCGGAAGGTTGCCTGGCGGAGGCTCTCCTTTTCCCGGATCGTACGGGCCACCAACTCCGCCTTCTTCCTTTCTCTTTCCGCGATCTCTGGGCCCAGCGGCGTCGGCTCCCTGTCCCAGTACGGTGCTGCTGCGAGCTCCGGCGCACGGGTCGGGCCCCGCGAGACCTTCTGGACACTGCCCACCACTGGCAAACTGGGTGGAAGGTCCCGCTGTGACTTGGCCTGGGGTGCTGCTTTGCAGCGGCAACCCGGCGCAAATTCAGCCGAGGTGTGGGGGATGGGCACATGGGCCTTCTTCCGTTGGGCCTTCTGCATGGAGCGGCCTGTCGGCTCCGGCTCGGGGGAAGTCGCTGCACATGCCTCCGGCTCATGCTTCTGGGCTTTCCAAGGGAGTACCTCCGGTCGGCTACGGGATCCGGCTACAGGTCGGTCCGCCTGGGCGGACATGCGGGGTATCGCTACCGGTTGCGGGGGTAGCGGGCCTAGTGGCGGGGTCACGGCAGCCGGGACGGGTAGCGAGGGAGGCAATAGGGCGAGTGGGTTCAGACCGGGTCCCGCAGCCGTGATGACCGACCCACTAGGGGTATCGGGGCGTGGGTCACTCACCCTCCCTTCCGCAACTTCCTCCTCGTGTCTCCGCACGGTCGCTATGACCTCCATCATGTCGGTCTCCCACTCCTCCAAGAGGAGCTGCATTCTGACCTGCAGCCTCTGATGGAGCTGCGCGGTCCGGATCTCCACCCACGCCGCGGTTCCAGGCGCGGGGGCTGCGGTGCTACGGGACGGCATGTACATCTTGCTGGCGGCCTCTTCCAGGAACAAGATGGACGCAGGGTCCTGGCGTCCCTGCTTTTATAGCCGCGGGCTACATGCGGCCAGACGCCATCAGTCCCCCTTTGTCTCTTTCCGGCTCCTCCTCTACAGGGGCGGGGTTTTGGCCTTCGCGCCTCCACTACTCGAGGAGACGCTCGAGCAGGAATTTTTTGCGCCCAAGATGGCGGCTTCGGCAAATTTTCAGCCGGACACCTCCGGCAATAACAAAGCGCACCTCTACCCAACGGCAGAGTGGTAAGATCCTGTTCGTGACGCCAAGTTGTCGCGGGCGGAAGAGGGGACGCTGCGCTCTCCCACTGCTTGGGTCCGGCCGCTGCTGCGGCTGCTGCTGCTCGGCGGTGGCTCGAGCGGTGGGCCGGATCCCGGGGACTCGAGCGGTGCTCCTCGCCCGTGAGTGAAAAGGGGGGTTGATTGTGGGGATTTATTGTCCGTGACGCCACCCACGGTTGTGGTGATATTGTTGACACCACCGCTGCTCTGGACGGGGATCCCGGGAGCGATGACAGGAAACAGCCAGGATGTTAGTTCTCCCCTCCGTGGGTAGGGGGTTGGTTGTCCCGGGGCCCGGTGATGGGGTAGGGATGGATGGCAGGCGGGTTACGGGGCCTGGTGAGGTGCAGGGTCGCGGGGGCAGCGCTGTGCCGCACGGCACGGTGGTACTCACTCAGCCAATGATGAGTACACGGTTCTCGGTAAAACACACGGCTGGATGGACGGGTCCCACAGACGGCTGCAGTGTTGTTTCTCCCGGCAGGTTGATGGTGACTGCCTTTCCCTGCACCTATGTACGGTAGATGGTTCCGATGGGTTCCCACCGGTAACCCGCTCCCCAGCTTGGATATGGGCTGGAGGAGCCCTTTTTGCCCGCAGGCTCTGGCCCTGAGAAACGGTTGCCTTGGCGGTGGCGGTGTCTCCCTCTCTTGGTTGGACCTTTGCCTTCTGTCGGGACTTGGCTGTTGGGAAACCCAGGAGGTTCCCTTCACTAACGAATTCGGCAAATTCACGGCAACTCCTAACCTTGCCGGGGTCCGTAAGACCCTGCCAGATGGTGCCTTCTCTCTGTGTACCGGTCCGGTACCGCCGGGCCACCGCCCGTCCACGGTCCTTACGGTAAACTCGGATAGGCCACTCCTGCAGACGGTCACCACCGTCTGCCAACCTTGCTGATCTGTCCGGGCCACACCCCCGGACCAACTTCAGGCTGCTTAACTACTACTCCACTCCTTCCACTTTCACTGCCTTCACTAATCTCTCTCCAAACTGATCTGCCTGCTTTTCCCGCCTCCAGGACTGTAAACTCCTTGGTGGGCGGGACCAACCGCCTGGCCCACCCCCTGGTGTGAACATCAGCCCCTGGAGGAAGGCAACAAGGGTTTTGTGTCTAACTTTGGTGTGCCTGACCGGGAGTGTGGGGTGTGTTGGTGTTGTTCTCTGTGGCCCCTGGCTTGTCCAGGGCGCCACAGAGCACAGACCACAGAGCAGACAGAGGCTAGTTTCGGGTAGCACGCTTCGCTCTGTTATGCTCACGTCACGTGTTAGGATGGTAGGAGGGAAAAGCAGCGAGGCGGGGAGAGAGTGGGTGGGCGGAGCCACGGGATACGGACCTCCCGCCCGGGGCAACAGGACAAACAAAGAAAATCGTGATAGTCCCGCTGTATCCGGGATGGTTGGGAGGTATGCTTTATGTGCCTCACCAACCTACACAGAGTCCGCAGCTACAGCAGCAACTAGGGGGCCCATAAGGAAGACAGAGCCTGGAGCCGTCTTTACCTTGGTCCATGCTGCCCAGAAATGGGCCAGAAAGGGGAAAACGGCAGTTGCAACTTCCCTGGGTGATCCCAGCAAGACTCCAAGTTGGGGTCACCTCAAAACAAGAAGGGCTAGGAAGGCGAATCAGCAGTCACCCCTACATCAGCCAAAGGGATACCTGGTTCCTCAGAGTTCATCACAGCATCGCCCAGATTGACTCACCCCTGCCATCTGAAAGTGAGTAAAAACCCTGAAAGACACTCTTGCTTGTGTGGGAGTTCTTCTGAGACCTGTGGTACTACACACTTACACTGGGCTCTGGGGCCAGCATCACTCTCGGGAGGCCACAACAACTGACTGCATCTAGCATCAGCCCCAGTCGTCCCCTAAAACTGCAGTGGCGGTCACCCCTGACCGCAAATACCAAGAGTGGCGTCACGACCCCCACAGAAGTTAACCTGCCCGTGGCCAGAAGATTCCCTTACACTGTGGCATCCCCGAGCAGGAACAGCGCTCCTGGGGCGGCACAATTGCACTGATTGCCTATCCGCTACAGAATCCTACATAAACTTATCACTTTCACTCACAAAGCTCTCCACGGTTCTGCACCACCCTACTTCTCCTCCCTCATCTCTGTCTATCACCCCACCCGTGCCCTCCGCTCTGCTAATGACCTAAAATTGACATCCTCAACAATTCGAACCTCCCACTCACGTCTTCAAGATTTCTCATGAGCTGCGCCTATGCTCAAGAACAATCCAATTAATTCCCAACATCCACACCTTTAAGCGGGCCCTAAAAACGCATTTCTTTAGACTAGCCTATCACCTCACCGCCCTGTTCTAATGTAGTCCCTTTCTGCCCTTCATAAAATTTACTGCAAATTCTTGTCCCCTGTATCTTCTCATTCCATTACTCTCCATGTACTTTTTTACACTCTGAACCTGTATACATTCTGGCTGGCGACCGGTCCACGCAGCTGGTTTTGAATACCCTATTAAATCGATGGATGAACCATATATAACAAGCTTTTCTCCCTCAATTCACCTTTTATGCCTCCCCTATTTCCTCATAGACTGTAAGCTTACGAGCGCGGCCCTCACTCCTCCTGGTATCATAATTTCGTTATTTTGTATTGTCTCATATTGTCTGTACATGTCACCTCTGAATTGTAAAGCGTTGCGGAATATGTTGGCGATATATAGATAAAACTTTCTTTGTTACATTATATACTTTATTTTTATTGAAGGAGACATAACGGTGCAGAGCCAACTAGTCCTTTTCTATCATATTCTGGAACATGTGTAATGATGGTACGCGAGATGTTACTGGATAACAACGAGGGTTTGATACCTTTGGTTTTACATCATAATCCCCCACCAATTCTTCCAAATTACAATCCTCATCCATTTAGTTTAGCATTACATTGGTCTTCTGTTCAGAGAAGGAGAATCCTTCAATTCATTAAATGTTGTAAATTTATTACTAGAGTAATTCTAACCTGAAACATTTCTATCCTCAGCAAAAAATGCCAGTGACAACATTTAATCCCCTGTCCAGGACTTTGATCTGCTAAACAGATAAGCCGGTTGGTGTCAAAACCAAAACATTATGTAACACCAGCGCCTAGATACACTCAGTGTGCAGCGTAACACAAGGGTAACAACGGAAATGGTAAAAAAGGAAGGCCGCCCTGATAATGGGGAGAGGGGACACCTCCTGCAACTCACCTGAGTCTGTACCCTATGCTCCCTAATGTCTATATACGGGTCCTTCCCCCCGTTATCACGTGCCTGGGCTTTCACTTACCCTGGCTAGTGAGAAGGCCAGTGAAAGCAGTAGTCTCACCACTGCAACAATACAACACAAGGTAAAGGAGACAGAGGGAAAATAGACACAAAAAAGAAAAACACTTCAAGCTCTTCCAATGCAGTTAAATACCATCGCAGTGCTGACAATGTGTACTATAAGCCGCTCCATATAACCTGCAGAGCTGACAATGTGTACTATAAGCCGGTCCATATAACCTGCAGTGATGACAATGTGCACTATAAGCCGGTCCATATAACCTACAGTGCTGACAATGTGCATTATAAGCCGGTCTGTTATGATCCGGAACCATGGAAGATCACCACACATCATTGGCAAAAAGGTGACAAGAGCCTTGGCAACTAATCTGGCCGCCATCCCCTTACTAACCAACACAACTAGAAGTAGCCGAGGGGTGAACTAACATCCTGTGCACCGCGAACCCAGCCGGAGAACTAGCTATCCTAAAGATAGGAAAGATGAATAACTCTCTGCCTCAGAAAATAGACAAGAATAGCAAGCCCCCCACATTCAAAGACTGCGGTGATATAGGAAAAACACAATACACAGGTAGATGACAGGATTAGCAAAAGGTGAGGCCCCCGCTGACTAAAATAGGAAAGGACAGGAAAGGGACTGATGGTAGCCAGAGAAAAACCCTACAAAATACCAACTTCCTGATAGTACAAAAAGGCCCTCAGATCGCTCGATCTGAACTCCGTCCTATACCAGGTGCCCTTGTCATACCAATGAACAGAAAACAAGAATTATAACAAATTCAACAAATGACAACCCCAGATAAGCAAAAGAGCCAGGCAATAAATAAAGAGCAAGAACTTATCTGGAGTGGATGTGATGTAGAGCAGGATTAAGCAGGGTAGAGATACAAAGAACAACTGACATCCGGCAACAGCCTGCAATCAGACCAGGACTTAAATAAGCAGAGAATTAGGAAAGGATACACCCACTGCACAACCCACCTGGTCTCTGTCCAAACCTTTCCTGGCCACCAGAGGGAGCCTCCCAGCAGCCAAGACATAACTAACATTCACAACACCGGTCCATATAACCTGCAGTGCTAACAATGCACACTATAAGCCGATCCATATAACCTGCAGTGCTGACAATGCACACTATAAGCTGGTCCATATAACCTGCAGTGCTGACAATGCACACTATAAGCCGGTTCATATAACCTGCAGTGCTGACAATGTGCACTATAAGCCGGTGCATATAACCTGCAGTGATGACAATGCACACTATAAGCTGGTCCATATAACCTGCAATGCTGACAATGCACACTATAAGCCGGTCCATATAACCTGCAGTGCTGACAATGAGCACTATAAGCCGGTCCATATAACCTGCAGTGCTGACAATGCACACTATAAGCCGGTCCATATAACCTGCAGTGCTGACAATGCACACTATAAGCCGGTCCATATAACCTGCAGTGGTGACAATGCACACTATAAGCCGGTGCATATAACCTGCAGTGCTGACAATGCACACTATAAGCCGGTGCATATAACCTGCAGTGATGACAATGCACACAATAAGCCGGTCCATATAACCTGCAGTGCTAACAATGCACACTACAAGCCGGTCCATATAACCTGCAGTGCTGACAATGCACACTATAAGCTGGTCCATATAACCTGCAGTGCTGACAATGCACACTATAAGCCGATCTATATAACCTGCAGTGCTGACAATGCACACTACAAGCCGGTCCATATAACCTGCAGTGATGACAATGCACACTATAAGCCGGTCCATATAACCTGCAGTGATGACAATGCACACTATAAGCCGGTCCATATAACCTGCAGTGCTGACAATACACATTATAAGCCGGTCCATATAACCTGCAGTGCTGACAATGCACACTATAAGCCGGTCCATATAACCTGCAGTGCTGACAATGCACACTATAAGCCGATCCATATAACCTGCAGTGCTGACAATGCACACTATAAGCCGGTCCATATAACCTGCAGTGCTCACAATGCACACTATAAGCCGCTCCATATAAACTGCAGTGCTGACAATGAGCACTATAAGCCGGTCCATATAACCTGTAGTGGTGAAAATGCACATTATAAGCCGGTCCATATAACCTGCAGTGCTGACAATGCACACTATAAGCCGGTCCATATAACCTGCAGTGCTGACAATGTGCACTATAAGCCAATCCATATAACCTGCAGTGCTGACAATGCACACTATAAGCCGGTCCATATAACCTGCAGTGCTGACAATGAGCACTATAAGCCGGTCCATATAACCTGCAGTGCTGACAATGCACACTATAAGCCAATCCATATAACCTGCAGTGCTGACAATGCACACTATAAGCCGGTCCATATAACCTGCAGTGCTGACAATGAGCACTATAAGCCGGTCCATATAACCTGCAGTGCTGACAATGTGCACTATAAGCCGGTCCATATAACCTACAGTGCTGACAATGCGCACTATAAGCCGGTCCATATAACCTGCAGTGCTAACAATGTGCACTATAAGCCGGTCCATATAACCTACAGTGCTGACAATGTGCATTATAAGCCGGTCTGTTATGATCCGGAACCATGGAAGATCACCACACATCATTGGCAAAAAGGTGACAAGAGCCTTGGCAACTAATCTGGCCGCCATCCCCTTACTAACCAACACAACTAGAAGTAGCCGAGGGGTGAACTAACATCCTGTGCACCGCGAACCCAGCCGGAGAACTATCTATCCTAAAGGAAGGAAAGATGAATAACTCTCTGCCTCAGAAAATAGACAAGAATAGCAAGCCCCCCACATTCAAAGACTGCGGTGATATAGGAAAAACACAATACACAGGTAGATGACAGGATTAGCAAAAGGTGAGGCCCCCGCTGACTAAAATAGGAAAGGACAGGAAAGGGACTGATGGTGGCCAGAGAAAAACCCTGCAAAATACCAACTTCCTGATAGTACAAAAAGGCCCTCAGATCGCTCGATCTGAACTCCGTCCTATACCAGGTGCCCTTGTCATACCAATGAACAGAAAACAAGAATTATAACAAATTCAACAAATGACAACCCCAGATAAGCAAAAGAGCCAGGCAATAAATAAAGAGCAAGAACTTATCTGGAGTGGATGTGATGTAGAGCAGGATTAAGCAGGCTAGAGATACAAAGAACAACTGACATCCGGCAACAGCCTGCAATCAGACCAGGACTTAAATAAGCAGAGAATTAGGAAAGGATACACCCACTGCACAACCCACCTGGTCTCTGTCCAAACCTTTCCTGGCCACCAGAGGGAGCCTCCCAGCAGCCAAGACATAACTAACATTCACAACACCGGTCCATATAACCTGCAGTGCTAACAATGCACACTATAAGCCGATCCATATAACCTGCAGTGCTGACAATGCACACTATAAGCTGGTCCATATAACCTGCAGTGCTGACAATGCACACTATAAGCCGGTTCATATAACCTGCAGTGCTGACAATGTGCACTATAAGCCGGTGCATATAACCTGCAGTGATGACAATGCACACTATAAGCTGGTCCATATAACCTGCAATGCTGACAATGCACACTATAAGCCAGTCCATATAACCTGCAGTGATGACAATGCACACTTTAAGCCGGTCCATATAACCTGCAGTGCTGACAATGCACACTATAAGCCGGTCCATATAACCTGCAGTGCTGACAATGCACACTATAAGCCGATCCATATAACCTGCAGTGCTGACAATGCACACTACAAGCCGGTCCATATAACCTGCAGTGCTGACAATGCACACTATAAGCCGGTCCATATAACCTGCAGTGATGACAATGCACACTATAGGCTGGTCCATATAACCTGCAGTGCTGACAATGCACACTATAAGCCGATCTATATAACCTGCAGTGCTGACAATGCACACTACAAGCCGGTCCATATAACCTGCAGTGATGACAATGCACACTATAAGCCGGTCCATATAACCTGCAGTGCTGACAATGCACATTATAAGCCGGTCCATATAACCTGCAGTGATGACAATGCACACTATAAGCCGGTCCATATAACCTGCAGTGCTGACAATGAGCACTATAAGCCGGTCCATATAATCTGCAGTGCTCACAATGCACACTATAAGCCGGTCCATATAACCTGCAGTGCTGACAATGCACACTATAAGCTGGTCCATATAACCTGCAGTGCTGACAATGCACACTATAAGCCGATCTATATAACCTGCAGTGCTGACAATGCACACTACAAGCCGGTCCATATAACCTGCAGTGATGACAATGCACACTATAAGCCGGTCCATATAACCTGCAGTGATGACAATGCACACTATAAGCCGGTCCATATAACCTGCAGTGCTGACAATACACATTATAAGCCGGTCCATATAACCTGCAGTGCTCACAATGAGCACTATAAGCCGGTCCATATAACCTGCAGTGCTGACAATGTGCATTATAAGCCGGTCCATATAACCTGCAGTGCTGACAATGCACACTATAAGCTGGTCCATATAACCTGCAGTGCTGACAATGCACACTATAAGCCGATCCATATAACCTGCAGTGCTGACAATGCACACTATAAGCCGGTCCATATAACCTGCAGTGCTCACAATGCACACTATAAGCCGCTCCATATAAACTGCAGTGCTGACAATGAGCACTATAAGCCGGTCCATATAACCTGCAGTGCTGACAATGCACACTATAAGCCGGTCCATATAACCTGCAGTGCTGACAATGCACACTATAAGCCAATCCATATAACCTGCAGTGCTGACAATGCACACTATAAGCCGGTCCATATAACCTGCAGTGCTGACAATGAGCACTATAAGCCGGTCCATATAACCTGCAGTGCTGACAATGCACACTATAAGCCAATCCATATAACCTGCAGTGCTGACAATGCACACTATAAGCCGGTCCATATAACCTGCAGTGCTGACAATGAGCACTATAAGCCGGTCCATATAACCTGCAGTGCTGACAATATGCACTATAAGCCGGTCCATATAACCTACAGTGCTGACAATGCGCACTATAAGCCGGTCCATATAACCTACAGTGCTGACAATGTGCACTATAAGCCGGTCCATATAACCTACAGTGCTGACAATGCGCACTATAAGCCGGTCCATATAACCTACAGTGCTGACAATGTGCACTATAAGCCGGTCCATATAACCTGCAGTGCTGACAATGCACACTATAAGCCGGTCCATATAACCTGCAGTGATGACAATGCACACTATAAGCCGGTCCATATAACCTGCAGTGCTGACAATGAGCACTATAAGCCGGTGCATATAACCTGCAGTGATGACAATGCACACTATAAGCTGGTCCATATAACCTGCAATGCTGACAATGCACACTATAAGCCGGTCCATATAACCTGCAGTGATGACAATGCACACTATAAGCCGGTCCATATAACCTGCAGTGCTGACAATGCACACTACAAGCCGGTCCATATAACCTGCAGTGATGACAATGCACACTATAAGCCGGTCCATATAACCTGCAGTGCTGACAATGCACACTATAAGCCGATCCATATAACCTGTAGTGCTGACAATGCACACTACAAGCCGGTCCATATAACCTGCAGTCCTGACAATGAACATTATAAGCCGGTCCATATAACCTGCAGTGCTGACAATGCACACTATAAGCCGGTCCATATAACCTGCAGTGCTGACAATGCACACTATAAGCCGGTCCATATAACCTGCAAGTGATGACAATGCACACTATAAGCCGGTCCATATAACCTGCAGTGCTGACAATGCACACTATAAGCCGATCCATATAACCTGTAGTGCTGACAATGCACACTATAAGCCGGTCCATGTAACCTGCAGTGCTGACAATGAGCACTATAAGCCGGTCCATATAACCTGCAGTGCTGACAATGCACACTACAAGCCGGTCCATATAACCTGCAGTGCTGACAATGAACACTATAAGCCGGTCCATATAACCTGCAGTGCTGACAATGCACACTATAAGCCGGTCCATATAACCTGCAGTGCTGACAATGCACACTATAAGCCGGTCCATATAACCTGCAGTGCTGACAATGCACACTATAAGCCGGTCCATATAACCTGCAGTGCTGACAATGCACACTATAAGCCGGTCCATATAACCTGCAGTGCTGACAATGCACACTATAAGCCGGTCCATATAACCTGCAGTGCTGACAATGCACACTATAAGCCGGTCCATATAACCTGCAGTGCTGACAATGCACACTATAAGCCGGTCCATATAACCTGCAGTGCTGACAATGCACACTATAAGCCGGTCCATATAACCTGCAGTGCTGACAATGCACACTATAAGCCGGTCCATATAACCTGCAGTGCTGACAATGCACACTATAAGCCGGTCCATATAACCTGCAGTGCTGACAATGCACACTATAAGCCGGTCCATATAACCTGCAGTGCTGACAATGCACACTATAAGCCGGTCCATATAACCTGCAGTGCTGACAATGCACACTATAAGCCGGTCCACATAACCTGCAGTGATGACAATGCACACTATAAGCCGGTCCATATAACCTGCAGTGCTGACAATGCACACTATAAGCCGGTCTATATAACCTGCAGTGCTGACAATGCACACTATAAGCCGGTCCATATAACCTGCAGTGCTGACAATGCACACTATAAGCCGGTCCATATAACCTGCAGTGCTGACAATGCACACTATAAGCCGGTCCATATAACCTGCAGTGCTGACAATGCACACTATAAGCCGGTCCATATAACCTGCAGAGCTGACAATGCACACTATAAGCCGGTCCATATAACCTGCAGTGCTGACAATGCGCACTATAAGCCGGTCCATATAACCTGCAGTGCTGACAATGCACACTATAAGCCGGTCCATATAACCTGCAGTGCTGACAATGCACACTATAAGCCGGTCCATATAACCTGCAGAGCTGACAATGCACACTATAAGCCGGTCCATATAACCTGCAGTGCTGACAATGCGCACTATAAGCCGGTCCATATAACCTGCAGTGCTGACAATGAGCACTATAAGCCGGTCCATATAACCTGCAGTGCTGACAATGCACACTATAAGCCGCTCCATATAACCTGCAGTGATAACAATGCGCACTATAAGCCGGTCCATATAACCTGCAGTGCTGACAATGTGCACTATAAGCCGGTGCATATAACAGTATCTACAATGTATATTACAGTTCTTTCCTTAACAGCAGGATTAACCCTTCCTCCTCCGAGCCTCCGACAGTAGGTAGCATCTTGGCCTCTATAACCGTCTTGGCTTTGAGCAGTTTGCGACTTTCTGGATCTCGCTGTGTTCGGGGCCTTCCTTGATTTAGGATAAATGGCGCCTGGATTTTCCTTTCCACAGAGAGTTTCCTTCTCCTTACCAGACACCGTCACTAGAGGATAGGAGTGACTGGAAGTAGCCCCACCGCCTCCAGCGTTCATACACCTCTCTCCCCAATACTCAGTCCTCACCTCCTGAGTCCTCAGCCACAGACATCTTTCTCTATTTTTCCTGTCAGAAAAGGACCCGGTAATCTCCCCACTGCTGCGTCACTTCCTGTTACCATATAAGGCAAAGGTAGTTTTGAGAACGGCCAGCAGAGGTCAGTGTAGATGCTACAACTCTCAGAGCAAGGCTTCAGAAGGCACAGATAATGCGCAACATTATAGAGAAACACACGGCCATCAGGGAACATTCTAGTAGTGTCTACTCTGGGTCACTGCACACTCACAACCCCAGTCACTACACATCATACACACATGGCTCTGCTCCATACACATCATACACACACAGCCCCACTCACTACACGTCATACACTCACAGCCCCACTCACTACACGTCATACACACACGGCTCCACTCACTACACGTCATACACACACAGCTCCACTCACTACACGTCATACACACGCGGCTCCACTCACTACACGTCATACACACGCGGCTCCACTCACTACACGTCATACACACACGGCTCCACTCACTACACGTCATACACACACGGCTCCACTCACTACACGTCATACACACGGCTCCACTCACTACACGTCATACACACGGCTCCACTCACTACACGTCATACACACGCAGCTCCACTTACTATATGTCATACACACACAGCCCCACTCACTACACGTCATACACACGGCTCCACTCACTACACGTCATACACACGGCTCCACTCACTACACGTCATACACACGGCTCCACTCACTACACGTCATACACACGGCTCCACTCACTACACGTCATACACACGGCTCCACTCACTGCACGTCATACACACGGCTCCACTCACTACACGTCATACACACGGCTCCACTCACTAAATATCATACACACGCAGCTCCACTTACTACAAGTCATACAAACACGGCTCCACTCACTACACGTCATACACACGGCTCCACTCACTACACGTCATACACACGGCTCCACTCACTACACGTCATACACACGGCTCCACTCACTACACGTCATACACACGCGGCTCCACTCACTACACGTCATACACACGCGGCTCCACTCACTACACGTCATACACACGGCTCCACTCACTACACGTCATACACACGCGGCTCCACTCACTACACGTCATACACTCACAGCCCCACTCACTACACGTCATACACACGCGGATCCACTCACCACACGTCATACACACGCGGCTCCACTCACCACACGTCATACACACACAGCTCCACTCAGTACACACAGCGCTGCTCCGTACACACTCAGTAGTCATTGTACACACACGACTCCGCTTCGTACACGTCATACACACACAGCTCTGATCCGTACATCTCTAACACCCGGCTCGGCTCCGTACACCTTGTACACACACGGCTCCGCTCCATACACCTTGTACACACACGGCTCCGCTCCATACACCTTGTACACACGCGGCTCCGCTCCATACACCTTGTACACACGCGGCTCCGCTCCATACACCTTGTACACACGCGGCTCCGCTCCATACACCTTGTACACACGCGGCTCCGCTCCATACACCTTGTACACACGCGGCTCCGCTCCATACACCTTGTACACACGCGGCTCCGCTCCATACACCTTGTACACACGCGGCTCCGCTCCATACACCTTGTACACACGCGGCTCCGCTCCATACACCTTGTACACACGCGGCTCCGCTCCATACACCTTGTACACACGCGGCTCCGCTCCATACACCTTGTACACACGCGGCTCCGCTCCATACACCTTGTACACACGCGGCTCCGCTCCATACACCTTGTACACACGCGGCTCCGCTCCATACACCTTGTACACACGCGGCTCCGCTCCATACACCTTGTACACACGCGGCTCCGCTCCATACACCTTGTACACACGCGGCTCCGCTCCATACACCTTGTACACACGCGGCTCCGCTCCATACACCTTGTACACACGCGGCTCCGCTCCATACACCTTGTACACACGCGGCTCCGCTCCATACACCTTGTACACACGCGGCTCCGCTCCATACACCTTGTACACACGCGGCTCCGCTCCATACACCTTGTACACACGCGGCTCCGCTCCGTACACCTTGTACACACGCGGCTCCGCTCCGTACACCTTGTACACACGCGGCTCCGCTCCGTACACCTCGTACACACGCGGCTCCGCTCCGTACACCTCGTACACGCGCGGCTCCGCTCCGTACACCTCGTACACGCGCGGCTCCGCTCCGTACACCTCGTACACGCGCGGCTCCGCTCCGTACACCTCGTACACGCGCGGCTCCGCTCCGTACACCTCGTACACGCGCGGCTCCGCTCCGTACACCTCGTACACGCGCGGCTCCGCTCCGTACACCTCGTACACGCGCGGCTCCGCTCCGTACACCTCGTACACGCGCGGCTCCGCTCCGTACACCTCGTACACGCGCGGCTCCGCTCCGTACACCTCGTACACGCGCGGCTCCGCTCCGTACACCTCGTACACGCGCGGCTCCGCTCCGTACACCTCGTACACGCGCGGCTCCGCTCCGTACACCTCGTACACGCGCGGCTCCGCTCCGTACACCTCGTACACGCGCGGCTCCGCTCCGTACACCTCGTACACGCGCGGCTCCGCTCCGTACACCTCGTACACGCGCGGCTCCGCTCCGTACACCTCGTACACGCGCGGCTCCGCTCCGTACACCTCGTACACGCGCGGCTCCGCTCCGTACACCTCGTACACGCGCGGCTCCGCTCCGTACACCTCGTACACGCGCGGCTCCGCTCCGTACACCTCGTACACGCGCGGCTCCGCTCCGTACACCTCGTACACGCGCGGCTCCGCTCCGTACACCTCGTACACGCGCGGCTCCGTACACCTCGTACACGCGCGGCTCCGCTCCGTACACCTCGTACACGCGCGGCTCCGCTCCGTACACCTCGTACACGCGCGGCTCCGCTCCGTACACCTCGTACACGCGCGGCTCCGCTCCGTACACCTCGTACACGCGCGGCTCCGCTCCGTACACCTCGTACACGCGCGGCTCCGCTCCGTACACCTCGTACACGCGCGGCTCCGCTCCGTACACCTCGTACACGCGCGGCTCCGCTCCGTACACCTCGTACACGCGCGGCTCCGCTCCGTACACCTCGTACACGCGCGGCTCCGCTCCGTACACCTCGTACACGCGCGGCTCCGCTCCGTACACCTCGTACACGCGCGGCTCCGCTCCGTACACCTCGTACACGCGCGGCTCCGCTCCGTACACCTCGTACACGCGCGGCTCCGCTCCGTACACCTCGTACACGCGCGTCTCCGCTCCGTACACCTCGTACACGCGCGTCTCCGCTCCGTACACCTCGTACACGCGCGTCTCCGCTCCGTACACCTCGTACACGCGCGTCTCCGCTCCGTACACCTCGTACACGCGCGTCTCCGCTCCGTACACCTCGTACACGCGCGTCTCCGCTCCGTACACCTCGTACACGCGCGGCTCCGCTCCGTACACGTCGTACACACGCGGCTCCGCTCCGTACACGTCGTACACACGCGGCTCCGCTCCGTACACGTCGTACACACGCGGCTCCGCTCCGTACACGTCGTACACACACGGCTCCGCTCCGTACACGTCGTACACACACGGCTCCGCTCCGTACACGTCGTACACACACGGCTCCGCTCCGTACACGTCGTACACACACGGCTCCGCTCCGTACACGTCGTACACACACGGCTCCGCTCCGTACACGTCGTACACACACGGCTCCGCTCCGTACACGTCGTACACACACGGCTCCGCTCCGTACACGTCGTACACACACGGCTCCGCTCCGTACACGTCGTACACACACGGCTCCGCTCCGTACACGTCGTACACACACGGCTCCGCTCCGTACACGTCGTACACACACGGCTCCGCTCCGTACACGTCGTACACACACGGCTCCGCTCCGTACACGTCGTACACACACGGCTCCGCTCCGTACACGTCGTACACACACGGCTCCGCTCCGTACACGTCGTACACACACGGCTCCGCTCCGTACACGTCGTACACACACGGCTCCGCTCCGTACACGTCGTACACACACGGCTCCGCTCCGTACACGTCGTACACACACGGCTCTGCTCCGTACACGTCGTACACACACGGCTCCGCTCCGCACACCTCGTACACACGCGGCTCCGCTCCGCACACCTCGTACACACGCGGCTCCGCTCCGTACACCTCGTACACACGCGGCTCCGCTCCGTACACCTCGTACACACGCGGCTCCGCTCCGTACACACGCGGCTCTGCTCCGTACACCTCGTACACACACGGCTCTTCTCCGTACACACGCGGCTCCGCTCCGTACACCTCGTACACACGCGGCTCCGCTCCGTACACCTCGTACACACGCGGCTCCGCTCCGTACACCTCGTACACACGCGGCTCCGCTCCGTACACCTCGTACACACGCGGCTCCGCTCCGTACACCTCGTACACACGCGGCTCCGCTCCGTACACCTCGTACACACGCGGCTCCGCTCCGTACACCTCGTACACACGCGGCTCCGCTCCGTACACCTCGTACACACGCGGCTCCGCTCCGTACACCTCGTACACACGCGGCTCCGCTCCGTACACACGCGGCTCCGCTCCGTACACCTCGTACACACATGGCTCCGCTCCGTACACCTCGTACACACACGGCTCTGCTACATCCACACTGTAAACCCCTCCTGACCCCACACATAAACTTCCCCTCATCCAGCACCATGACAACCAGCACAGCAGAGCCCTGCATACACTGAGGAGCTGATCATGTGACCCCTGACTCCTCCCCTCCATGTGACATCATCACAGGTCCTGTAAGCACAGAGCAGCCATATATCTAGTGTGCGGCTCTGCAGGTGGAGGTAGGTGCAGGGTATTATATATCTGTGTGCGGCTCTGCAGGTGGAGGTAGGTGCAGGTTATTATATATCTAGTGCGCGGCTCTGCAGGTGGAGGTAGGTGCAGGGTATTATATATCTAGTGCGCGGCTCTGCAGGTGGAGGTAGGTGCAGGGTATTATATATCTAGTGCGCGGCTCTGCAGGTGGAGGTAGGTGCAGGGTATTATATATCTAGTGCGCGGCTCTGCAGGTGGAGGTAGGTGCAGGGTATTATATATCTAGTGTGCGGCTCTGCAGGTGGAGGTAGGTGCAGGGTATTATATATCTAGTGTGCGGCTCTGCAGGTGGAGGTAGGTGCAGGGTATTATATATCTAGTGTGCGGCTCTGCAGGTGGAGGTAGGTGCAGGGTATTATATATCTAGTGTGCGGCTCTGCAGGTGGAGGTAGGTGCAGGGTATTATATATCTAGTGTGCGGCTCTGCAGGTGGAGGTAGGTGCAGGGTATTATATATCTAGTGTGCGGCTCTGCAGGTGGAGGTAGGTGCAGGGTATTATATATCTAGTGTGCGGCTCTGCAGGAGGAGGTAGGTGCAGGGCATTATATATCTAGTGTGCGGCTCTGCAGGTGGAGGTAGGTGCAGGGCATTATATATCTAGTGTGCGGCTCTGCAGGAGGAGGCAGGTGCAGGTTATTATATATCTAGTGTGCGGCTCTGCAGGTGGAGGCAGGTGCAGGTTATTATATATCTAGTGTGCGGCTCTGCAGGTGGAGGCAGGTGCAGGGTATTATATATCTAGTGTGCGGCTCTGCAGGTGGAGGCAGGTGCAGGGTATTATATATCTAGTGTGCGGCTCTGCAGGTGGAGGTAGGTGCAGGGTATTATATATCTAGTGTGCGGCTCTGCAGGTGGAGGTAGGTGCAGGGTATTATATATCTAGTGTGCGGCTCTGCAGGTGGAGGTAGGTGCAGGGTATTATATATCTAGTGTGCGGCTCTGCAGGTGGAGGTAGGTGCAGGGTATTATATATCTAGTGTGCGGCTCTGCAGGTGGAGGTAGGTGCAGGGTATTATATATCTAGTGTGCGGCTCTGCAGGTGGAGGTAGGTGCAGGGTATTATATATCTAGTGTGCGGCTCTGCAGGTGGAGGTAGGTGCAGGGTATTATATATCTAGTGTGCGGCTCTGCAGGTGGAGGTAGGTGCAGGGTATTATATATCTAGTGTGCGGCTCTGCAGGTGGAGGTAGGTGCAGGGTATTATATATCTAGTGTGCGGCTCTGCAGGTGGAGGTAGGTGCAGGGTATTATATATCTAGTGTGCGGCTCTGCAGGTGGAGGTAGGTGCAGGGTATTATATATCTAGTGTGCGGCTCTGCAGGTGGAGGTAGGTGCAGGGTATTATATATCTAGTGTGCGGCTCTGCAGGTGGAGGTAGGTGCAGGGTATTATATATCTAGTGTGCGGCTCTGCAGGTGGAGGTAGGTGCAGGGTATTATATATCTAGTGTGCGGCTCTGCAGGTGGAGGTAGGTGCAGGGTATTATATATCTAGTGTGCGGCTCTGCAGGTGGAGGTAGGTGCAGGGTATTATATATCTAGTGTGCGGCTCTGCAGGTGGAGGTGGAGGTAGGTGCAGGGTATTATATATCTAGTGTGCGGCTCTGCAGGTGGAGGTGGAGGTAGGTGCAGGGTATTATATATCTAGTGTGCGGCTCTGCAGGTGGAGGTGGAGGTAGGTGCAGGGTATTATATATCTAGTGTGCGGCTCTGCAGGTGGAGGTAGGTGCAGGGTATTATATATCTGTGTGCGGCTCTGCAGGTGGAGGTAGGTGCAGGGTATTATATATCTGTGTGCGGCTCTGCAGGTGGAGGTAGGTGCAGGGTATTATATATCTAGTGTGTGGCTCTGCAGGTGGAGGTAGGTGCAGGGTATTATATATCTAGTGTGTGGCTCTGCAGGTGGAGGTAGGTGCAGGGTATTATATATCTAGTGTGTGGCTCTGCAGGTGGAGGTAGGTGCAGGGTATTATATATCTAGTGTGCGGCTCTGCAGGTGGAGTTGTGTGCAGGTTATTATATATCTAGTGTGCGGCTCTGCAGGTGGAGGTAGGTGCAGGTTATTATATATTGTGACGACCTGGGCCCTGAACGTCTTGGGGCACACGTCTGGCAGCGGGATCAAGACACACACAAGCACTTTGTCACTTAAAGAATCTCGGTGATTTATTCACATCCTCATAAACCACGCAGTGTAATGGACCACAGCCACTTTCCCGCAGGACAATGTCTCACTGTCTGTTTAAACTGCTGATTGTTCATACAGTTCATTCTCTGGCATCAGCCAGTATAGTCCCCTTTCTGGGGTGTTACCTGCCAGTAGGTTTGCAGGCTGTCAGTCTGCCTCCATCCAGTCCAGGGAGACTCTCACACTGGGCTCAACATCCCGGCCCATGGACACGTTCCAATTCCTCACAGCCTCAGTGGATTCTGCAGCTCCCTGACATTTCAGAGCCCTCACTAGCTCTGTATGCACAGGATCTCCTGCACATGTGCTCCAACCAAGATGGCTCCCACCAGCACACAGAGATCATGTGACAAACGACAGCTCCATTAAATCCCATGAGACACACCTACGTATGGGAGGTATGTGGATGGTCAGTCCCGCCCATCACTTCTGACCATCCCATGAACCCAGCCCTGAATGTGTACAACAATCCTCATGGAACTACAAGTCCCAGAGAAACATTCCAGGTTCAGATCACAGAGGATTTCCCCCTCTGTGACACATACCGGCCATCTACCACATTGCATCCTTACATATCCCCCCCCTCTGTTCCAACTTGTAGGGTGGAACACTCGACAACCTACAGTGACCCTGAGACAGGGCATTAGGGAAACCATACCCTACCAGTCGAATGGGCCCTCTACGAAAACTTGGAGTTTCTGCTCCTGACCGACCATCCGCCACTGTCACCAAACCCTCCTCAGTGAACCCTCTTCTCAGACACGTCCGCCGGTCCGACATATCGTTCCATAACTGTCTCCAACGGTCAGTGTGGTAGTGAGACACCCCATCAGTCAAAACTACCGTGCGGCCTGACTCTGCGCTAACCAGTCCACTAGAGGGGCTCTTGTCCAGGTACCTCACAACCGAGCCGACAGGAGATCTCCCACAACTAGACCCTGCACACTCTCTGTTTGCCAATCTACTATGGCCTCTTCTCTTATGACGTCTTAGGTCACCTTTCCATCTCCGCCTTTTCCCACCACCACTTTTGGCTATGGACCAGTCACTCCCTCCATCTTTTCTTTCAGATTTTGTTTTAGAGGGCTTGGACCCTTCAGAGTCTGTGCCATAGCCTGATTTATAGGTAGGTCTTCTATGACCTAGGCTCCTTTCCCTACAGGACCTACTTCCCTTGCCAGTGAAGGCAACACGTTCATCAGGTGGACCACACTTCTTCTCTGGGCCCTGGCCCGAAAGCGGTCGTGACCTCAAACTCACTTGACAAAGTGTCTCTGCAATCTTCTGTCTTTCAAGATCCATTTGCTTTAGTTCTTCCAGGTATCCCAGGCGGTATTCTAGGAGAACTCGTACGTTTTCAACACACTCCTTTGTTCCCGCCATGACACATGGAACCATACCAACTTCACAGGGTAACCTGGCTTTATGATAAACCTTAAGTCTTACTCTCGTCACACCGGATGTATCAACCATCTCCTGCATGACTCTTCCATTTCTGCCAATCAGTTTCTTGACAAGTTCTCTGGGCACTTGTGTGACCTCTTCCACAAAGTCCAACAGCCTTCGAGCTGTTTTCACTGCTTCTTCAGTTTTCCCATAGATTTGGAATGTTCCACTGTGCTCTTCTAATTCAATCGCTGTAATACCTGGAACCTTCCTGGCTTGCTGAATGTTACTTTTCAGCGCTCTTAATGCGAGCCCAATTAATGATTTCTTCACCACCACAACTTCCTGAAATTCTGCAGTGAGCTGCTTCATACACTCCAAGCGTCTGGTGTCTTCTTCCATCTGTGCCGAGATGAGCCATTTCGTGCGAAGACACTGCAGGTGCATGTCACTCAGGATAGCCACCCGCTTCTTTGTGACATTACTGGCAGAGCACACCACCAACCGACAAGTCTCTGGGGCAAAGTACACTTCACAGGCCCCTACAGCCTTCTTAAACGTCTCATGCATCGACTTATGGGCACAGGCTTTTCTTAGGTCTTCGGGCACATCTACCATGCACTTAAAGAATGGACCGGTTTCGTGACCTTCAAGGAAATTAGACCATTCCTTTGGTCTCTTGCATCTATCTTTTTCTCTCATGCACGGCTCCACCTCTTGAGTTACACACTCTTCCGGTTCAGCTCCAGCCTCAGAGCCTTTGGGTTTGCTACTCTTCTTAACCAAGACAATCTCTATGTCTTCCATCTTGGTCTTACCAGGCAGGTCACTCAGGCTATCAGTTCCTGATAAGACCTCTGGTCCAGACTTCACCTCATCAGAGACTCTTTTCACTTCTGCAGCACCAGCTGTCTCTTGGGTCTTCACTGCGTTACCTTCAACTTCCTTGCGGGTCTCTGCAGTGTCACATTCAGTCCTCTTTTTTTCTGCAAGGGTGTCACACCCTTCAGCGTGGTACTCTGTTCCTCTTAGACCTTTGGCCCCGTTTTCACCCTTCATCACCCCAACACTGGGTAATTTACCGGTCTGCTCACCATGACCTCTATGGATTTGTACTTCACCAACTTTCTCCAGGATTCCTTGTCCTGTATTACCCTCTAGGATTTCACCTCCCACAGTGCTCTTGTCCGACAGACCTTCTGCTTCATGCTTGGAATCTATAGGAGACACCACCATTACTGCTTTGGTTGGCTCATTTTTTGACATTTCACCCTGCTGATGTCTGTCGTTACAATGTGTCAGTTCAGTTTCTGATACCTCTTTCTTGTGTAGGACATCGCTGTCTGACTCTACCTTAGCAGTTGCTACTGGCAATGTGTTTTCCTCGACCAGGTACTTCACTTTCTCTGCACCCTCAGACGGGATACCTTGCACAAGCTTTTGGCGCTTATTACGTCTCCGGCGTCTGGAGGAGGTTTTACCCTTCTCAATTATCTGTACCTCACTGCACTCTCTTGTCCTTTTATAAGAGTCAGTGTCCATTCTGGAGTCATCGTCACTCCCCCTGGCGTCCTGGACTATCATGTCCCCACTTAACCAGATATCTGCCTCCCTTTCTGGAGCTACCCCGTTTTTAACGGTCACACTATTGGTTATTCCCTTAGTCCCTATGTCACCAAGTTGGGTCCGTCCATTTTCTTTGGTCACCCCTAACTTAGGACAGTCAATTTTAGAAGGTACTATCTCCTCCTTTCCACACATAACTCTACAACAAGGACCCCTTTTCACCTCCCAATGTGGTAGGGTTTCCGTTGGGCTGTTCTGGCTCTTACACAAGCAACCGGATACGTCCCCCTGCTTCCACAAGTGCACAAATAATTTAGAGTCCCAACCTATAATAATTGGGTGCAGTAAATCTGAGACTACACCAACATCATGAGAACCACTGTCCCTGGCTGTCTTTATGACCACGCTGGATACTGGGTATTCTGTCTCATTATTGTGGGTGCAGCTGACGTGGATCTTCCTTCCAGGAATCAAGTTGACATCAGAAGTGGCCCTCACCAGAGTCACCAAGCTCCTTGAGTCTACGACTCCTGTTACAGATTCCCCATCCACTTCCACGGAACACAGACGTGGCTTCTCGTCGGATGGGTGGTCTATATTGCAAACAGGACACTTAAGGCATGAACACTGTTGTCCCTGGCTACAGTCCATCTGCACCACTTCACCCTTGGATTTGGGATGCTCTGCACCATTTTGGGGGACCACCGCTTTCTGGGACTCCTCCCCCTTTTGGGCATCCACCCCTTTATGGGACTCCATCCCCTTATGGGCAACCACCCCTTTATGGGACTCCACCCCCTTATGGGCAACCACCCCTTTATGGGACTCCACCCCCTTATGGGCAACCACCCCTTTATGGGACTCCACCCCTTTATGGGCAACCACCCCTTTATGGGCTTTCTGTGGCTTCCTTGCAGTGTCCTTAGATCCCAGTTCACACCGTTCCCCTTTATCTCCCTGGGTACCCTGTGCCCGTACTGGCCCCAGAAGGGAATTCACAAACTGGTCCACTGCTGCCACATCTCTGCGCACTGACAGCTCCTGCTGTCCACACACAAGGAACTGGTACAGCTCCTCCATAACGTCCAGGCTTGCGGCTCCACTCATGGTCGCTCAGCTTTCCCGGAACTTCGTGGACCCGCCGATCCACCGCAAGCTGCTTGAGTGCGCCGTCAATTTTCGTGGACCCGCCGATCCACCGCAAACCGCTTCAAAAAATTTTTCGTGGACCCGCCGATCCACAGCAAGCAGTCCGTATCCACAAGAATATGTCCTAGGCCGTTGCCCTTAGCAACCAGGCTGCGTTGCCCCTAGCAACCAGGCTGCGTTGCCCCTAGCAACCAGGCCATATGCCCGCGTTCTCCACCATAATGTGACGACCTGGGCCCTGAACGTCTTGGGGCACACGTCTGGCAGCGGGATCAAGACACACACAAGCACTTTGTCACTTAAAGAATCTCGGTGATTTATTCACATCCTCATAAACCACGCAGTGTAATGGACCACAGCCACTTTCCCGCAGGACAATGTCTCACTGTCTGTTTAAACTGCTGATTGTTCATACAGTTCATTCTCTGGCATCAGCCAGTATAGTCCCCTTTCTGGGGTGTTACCTGCCAGTAGGTTTGCAGGCTGTCAGTCTGCCTCCATCCAGTCCAGGGAGACTCTCACACTGGGCTCAACATCCCGGCCCATGGACACGTTCCAATTCCTCACAGCCTCAGTGGATTCTGCAGCTCCCTGACATTTCAGAGCCCTCACTAGCTCTGTATGCACAGGATCTCCTGCACATGTGCTCCAACCAAGATGGCTCCCACCAGCACACAGAGATCATGTGACAAACGACAGCTCCATTAAATCCCATGAGACACACCTACGTATGGGAGGTATGTGGATGGTCAGTCCCGCCCATCACTTCTGACCATCCCATGAACCCAGCCCTGAATGTGTACAACAATCCTCATGGAACTACAAGTCCCAGAGAAACATTCCAGGTTCAGATCACAGAGGATTTCCCCCTCTGTGACACATACCGGCCATCTACCACATTGCATCCTTACAATATCTAGTGTGCGGCTCTGCAGGAGGAGGTAGGTGCAGGTTATTATATATCTAGTGTGCGGCTCTGCAGGTGGAGGTGTGTGCAGGGTATTATATATCTAGTGTGCGGCTCTGCAGGTGGAGGTAGGTGCAGGGTATTATATATCTAGTGTGCGGCTCTGCAGGTGGAGGTAGGTGCAGGGTATTATATATCTAGTGTGCGGCTCTGCAGGTGGAGGTAGGTGCAGGGTATTATATATCTAGTGTGCGGCTCTGCAGGTGGAGGTAGGTGCAGGGTATTATATATCTAGTGTGCGGCTCTGCAGGTGGAGGTAGGTGCAGGGTATTATATATCTAGTGTGCGGCTCTGCAGGTGGAGGTAGGTGCAGGGTATTATATATCTAGTGTGCGGCTCTGCAGGTGGAGGTAGGTGCAGGGTATTATATATCTGTGTGCGGCTCCTCTGCAGGTGGAGGTAGGTGCAGGTTATTATATATCTAGTGTGCGGCTCTGCAGGTGGAGGTAGGTGCAGGGTATTATATATCTAGTGTGCGGCTCTGCAGGTGGAGGTAGGTGCAGGGTATTATATATCTAGTGTGCGGCTCTGCAGGTGGAGGTAGGTGCAGGGTATTATATATCTAGTGTGCGGCTCTGCAGGTGGAGGTAGGTGCAGGGTATTATATATCTAGTGTGCGGCTCTGCAGGTGGAGGTAGGTGCAGGGTATTATATATCTAGTGTGCGGCTCTGCAGGTGGAGGTAGGTGCAGGGTATTATATATCTAGTGTGCGGCTCTGCAGGTGGAGGTAGGTGCAGGGTATTATATATCTAGTGTGCGGCTCTGCAGGTGGAGGTAGGTGCAGGGTATTATATATCTAGTGTGCGGCTCTGCAGGAGGAGGTAGGTGCAGGGTATTATATATCTAGTGTGCGGCTCTGCAGGTGGAGGTAGGTGCAGGGTATTATATATCTAGTGTGCGGCTCTGCAGGTGGAGGTAGGTGCAGGGTATTATATATCTAGTGTGCGGCTCTGCAGGTGGAGGTAGGTGCAGGGTATTATATATCTAGTGTGCGGCTCTGCAGGTGGAGGTAGGTGCAGGGTATTATATATCTAGTGTGCGGCTCTGCAGGTGGAGGTAGGTGCAGGGTATTATATATCTAGTGTGCGGCTCTGCAGGTGGAGGTAGGTGCAGGGTATTATATATCTAGTGTGCGGCTCTGCAGGTGGAGGTAGGTGCAGGGTATTATATATCTAGTGTGCGGCTCTGCAGGTGGAGGTAGGTGCAGGGTATTATATATCTAGTGTGCGGCTCTGCAGGTGGAGGTAGGTGCAGGGTATTATATATCTAGTGTGCGGCTCTGCAGGTGGAGGTAGGTGCAGGTTATTATATATCTGGTGTGCGGCTCTGCAGGTGGAGGTAGGTGCAGGTTATTATATATCTGGTGTCCGGCTCTGCAGGTGGAGGTAGGTGCAGGTTATTATATATCTGGTGTGCGGCTCTGCAGGTGGAGGTAGGTGCAGGGTATTATATATCTAGTGTGCGGCTCTGCAGGTGGAGGTAGGTGCAGGGTATTATATATCTAGTGTGCGGCTCTGCAGGTGGAGGTAGGTGCAGGTTATTATATATCTGTGTGCGGCTCTGCAGGTGGAGGTAGGTGCAGGGTATTATATATCTAGTGTGCGGCTCTGCAGGTGGAGGTAGGTGCAGGGTATTATATATCTAGTGTGCGGCTCTGCAGGTGGAGGTAGGTGCAGGGTATTATATATCTAGTGTGCGGCTCTGCAGGTGGAGGTAGGTGCAGGGTATTATATATCTAGTGTGCGGCTCTGCAGGTGGAGGTAGGTGCAGGTTATTATATGTCTAGTGTGCGGCTCTGCAGGTGGAGGTAGGTGCAGGGTATTATATATCTAGTGTGCGGCTCTGCAGGTGGAGGTAGGTGCAGGTTATTATATATCTAGTGTCCGGCTCTGCAGGTGGAGGTAGGTGCAGGTTATTATATATCTGTGTGCGGCTCTGCAGGTGGAGGTAGGTGCAGGTTATTATATATCTAGTGTGCGGCTCTGCAGGTGGAGGTAGGTGCAGGGTATTATATATCTGTGTGCGGCTCTGCAGGTGGAGGTAGGTGCAGGTTATTATATATCTAGTGTGCGGCTCTGCAGGTGGAGGTAGGTGCAGGGCATTATATATCTAGTGTGCGGCTCTGCAGGTGGAGGTAGGTGCAGGGTATTATATATCTAGTGTGCGGCTCTGCAGGTGGAGGTAGGTGCAGGGTATTATATATCTAGTGTGCGGCTCTGCAGGTGGAGGTAGGTGCAGGGTATTATATATCTAGTGTGCGGCTCTGCAGGAGGAGGTAGGTGCAGGGTATTATATATCTAGTGTGCGGCTCTGCAGGTGGAGGTAGGTGCAGGGTATTATATATCTGTGTGCGGCTCTGCAGGTGGAGGTAGGTGCAGGTTATTATATATCTAGTGTGCGGCTCTGCAGGTGGAGGTAGGTGCAGGGCCTCTATTATTTCGCTCTCCTTCATTTTCTTGTTCCTGATGTCTTCTTTATTGCTTCTTTATGACAAGGCTGAAGTCGTTTTTTTCTTTTTACAGGTTTTTAGCAACAAAAATAAAAAATAACAATATGATCCAGTGCAGTGCGGAGCACGGTTGTGAATAAAGTGAGCAGCAGCTGCAAAAATGATAAAACTGGCACAAAAATGGGCATCAAAGGGCATTATGGAAAGAGTTAAATAACTCCTCGCTGTATTGTGCTTTATTATTGGGATTTTTTATGTTTGTTGTTAAACCTGTAAAAAGAAAAATAGAAAAAAAAATCCAAATAAGAAACATCTTCAGCCCCGAATAAGAAACTGACCAATAAGAAACCAACCTCAGCCCCGAATAAGAAACTGACCAATAAGAAACCAACCTCAGCCCCGAATAAGAAACTGACCAATAAGAAACCAACTTCAGCCTCGAATAAGAAACTGACCAATAAGAAACAATTGCAGCCCCGAATAAGAAACTGACCAATAAGAAACCAACCTCAGCCCCGAATAAGAAACTGACCAATAAGAAACCAACCTCAGCCCCGAATAAGAAACTGACCAATAAGAAACCAACCTCAGCCCTGAATAAGAAACTGACCAATAAGAAACCAACCTCAGCCCCGAATAAGAAACTGACCAATAAGAAACCAACCTCAGCCCCGAGTAATAAACTGACCAATAAGAAACCAACCTCAGCCCCGAATAAGAAACTGACCAATAAGAAACCAACCTCAGCCCCGAATAAGAAACTGACCAATAAGAAACCAACCTCAGCCCCGAATAAGAAACTGACCAATAAGAAACAATTGCAGCCCCGAATAAGAAACTGACCAATAAGAAACCAACCTCAGCCCCGAATAAGAAACTGACCAATAAGAAACCAACCTCAGCCCCGAGTAAGAAACTGACCAATAAGAAACCAACCTCAGCCCCGAATAAGAAACTGACCAATAAGAAACCAACCTCAGCCCCGAGTAAGAAACTGACCAATAAGAAACCAACCTCAGCCCCGAATAAGAAACTGACCAATAAGAAACCAACCTCAGCCCCGAATAAGAAACTGACCAATAAGAAACCAACCTCAGCCCCGAATAAGAAACTGACCAATAAGAAACCAACCTCAGCCCCGAATAAGAAACTGACCAATAAGAAACCAACCTCAGCCCCGAATAAGAAACTGACCAATAAGAAACCAACCTCAGCCCCGAATAAGAAACTGACCAATAAGAAACCAACTTCAGCCCCGAATAAGAAACTGACCAATAAGAAACCAACCTCAGCCCCAAATAAGAAACTGACCAATAAGAAACAATTGCAGCCCCGAATAAGAAACTGACCAATAAGAAACCAACCTCAGCCCCGAATAAGAAACTGACCAATAAGAAACCAACCTCAGCCCCGAATAAGAAACTGACCAATAAGAAACCAACCTCAGCCCCGAATAAGAAACTGACCAATAAGAAACCAACCTCAGCCCCGAATAAGAAACTGACCAATAAGAAACCAACCTCAGCCCCGAATAAGAAACTGACCAATAAGAAACCAACTTCAGCCCCGAATAAGAAACTGACCAATAAGAAACCAACCTCAGCCCCAAATAAGAAACTGACCAATAAGAAACAATTGCAGCCCCGAATAAGAAACTGACCAATAAGAAACCAACTCGAGTTTTTATTGCTGATGTCGAGCGATACTGGTGGGAAAATAAGGGAAATGTCTGTTATTACCACATATATATATGTGCCGCCCCCGCGTCAGCAGCCTGCCGCCGCTGCTCGGATCCGGATCCGCGGTGGCTCGAGGGACCGTCGGGGTCGTGCGACCCCTCTGAATTAAAGGGGGGTTATTTACAGGGGGTTGTATGGACAGCTCGTGACGCCACCCGTGGTGCGTGGTAACATGGAGTACCACCACTGCAATGGGGAGTACCCGGTGCCGATCGTGTGGGCAGCCGGATGTTTAACCCCTCCACAGGGGGGATGCCCCGGGACTTGGTTTTGGTGACGGGGAGGTGCCGTTGGGGCGGTAAGGGTCACTTTTTTTACTCACTCTACTCAGTCCAATAACTCTGACACCGACAACTGTGGCAAACCAAAGTTCTTGACACCGCTGCCGCTTGGAGGGAGCACACCTGGATCCCGTGCCCGTTGGTGTTGCCTGTTAGTCTGTGACCTTTTCCTGGCACCTTGTTCTCTAGTTGGTCCCTATAGTATGAAACTAGTCGGGTCCCGCTCACCCGTATGGCTAACTGGGTGAGCTTGCTCTCAGGGTTCATGCTTGGGATTTTCTGGACCGTGTGAGTGGAAAGTCCTATCCCCCTCGTTGCGCCCTACTCCCAAAAATAAGCCCCAGTTGAGGTTCCATAAGCAAATGTCAAAGCACCAAAAAAAGTAAATATAGCAGGACTCTTGTCAAAGAAAGCGGGCACGCTTAACAGAAAGCAGGCACCCCCCAAAGAAAGCGGACTACCCCAAAAGAAAGTGGACAACCTCAACAGAAAGCAGACACCCTCTGGTGTGGGTTTTTTCAGTTTTATTTCTTGGGGCACAATACATCTGATCACACGAGAGTGGTTTGCGGACGTGAAGCTCCCGATCTCCAAAACTGAACTTTACTATCTTGGAAAAGTCTGAGTTTCAGATTTGCTCATCTCTAGTAGTAAATAAAGATCAGACTTTTGTAAAAAAAAAAAAAAACATAAAAAAATCAGTTTGTCTCCATTTTCCAACATCAGAGTTGAGTGAGGACTTGTTTTTTGCTTGATGAGCCAACAATTTTCTTGATACCATTTTAGGTGCAATACTTTTATGGGTCGGTTTTGCTACTTCATTTTTTGTAGAATCTTTTTTTTTCCTACCCAAATTATATCTTACCTCCATTATTATGTCTATTAATTTTAGATATCGGCTCATCTCCTTCCCATTCAGGTCCTAATAATATCAGATCCTTTCAGTGATTTAATTCTGTTTTAAGACAATTTCCTGTCCAGGATGTATATGGACAGGGACAAGATGGCGGAGAGGATATTACACCTCACCCTAGAGATCCTCTTCCGGCTTACTGGAGAGGTGAGAGATTCTGATGACGTCACATTACACCATTCTTATCTATGGGAATAACAGATGGACAGAACTGGAGAGGTGAGGACTCTGGAAATGTCTGGAGTGAGATTTATTACTGTGTCTCTCCATAACCAGGATTACACAGTAGTGAAGAAGACCTCTAGTGAGCGCTGTCAGGCCCCTGTGTCTGAGGGATGGGGAAGACCCCTGAGCCCAATCACGGGGCCTCCACCTCACCCCCCGATACATGAGGACATCAATGACCAGAAGATCCTAGAACTCACCTACAAGATGATTGAGCTGCTGACTGGAGAGGTAACACTGCTGGGAATGCTGGGACATTATACAGTAACACTATGAAGGGATCGGGGGGTGACGGTATCATTGTATGTGTCAGGTTCCTATAAGGTGTCAGGACGTCACCGTCTATTTCTCCATGGAGGAGTGGGAGTATTTAGAAGGACACAAAGATCTGTACAAGGACATCATGATGGAGGTTCCCCAGCCCCTCACATCACCAGGTAATAGACAGGACTAAATACACACGGCCTATAATTATCTGTATGTAAGGAATGAATTCAGTCCCTGTATGTGTCTCCTCCAGGTCTATCCAGTAAGAGGACAACACCAGAGAGATGTCCCCGTCCTCTTCTCCCACAGGACTGTAACCAAGAAGACCCCGATGTTCCTCAGGATGTGTTTCCTCCAGCTCTATCCGGTAAGAGATATCTACTCATGCACTTTCTGCACTAATTTTGTGTTTACATTTTTAGACTTTCTGCTCTGGGTTTTTCAGCTGTATTTTCTTTGCTTTTGCTTCTTCTGCTGTTTGTTTCTAGTGCCTTCTCTATGTCATTATGAAGCCAACTCAAAGACCTGCAGAGGGTTCATGAATACCCTGTTTCCCAGAAATGATGACCAAAACCGAAAATAAGCCATAGCATGATTTTATGGGATTTTTGGAGAATACTTGAGCCCTACTGCAAAAATAAGCCCTAGTTACATAGTTACAGTCAGGAGTTGGAAGGAATCAAACTGTGCAATTTCTCAGGAACCCCACTCTCTTAGGGTCCCCATCAGTTGTATTCTAAGGTTGATTGTTTAAGGACCTTTGATGACTTCAAAGTCATGTGACATGATGTAACCAAAGGTCTCTTAATTGCAGGAGTCTAAAAGAACTGAACAGGACACAGGCTGGCATGCAGGACTGGCATTAGGTGAAAGGGAGAGCAAACTGGGCAATTTCACAGGCCCCCATTCTCCTAGTGACCCCAGTGTTTATATGCCAATTATAGGACTGCTTAAGGACCTTTTTGACATGACATCATGTGACCAAAGGCTCTTGTGTGTCTGTTCACGACAGTTTTAAACAGTGTACCGCCCCGTGCTCGGCAGCCGAGCCGCTCGGATCCGGACCTTCAGTGGGTGGCTCGAGGGTCTCCGGACCCGGGGGTCCTGCGGTCACTTCAATCAAAAGGGGGTTTGTGGTTTGGGGACGTAGATGTACGGCCGGAGCAGTGTTAAGTTCGTGACGCCACCCATGGGATGTGGTGGAGGTAGACACCACCGCTGCAGTTATGGGGCACCCGGGGGAGATGTTGCGCAGCAAGTTGTTAACCCCTCCGTAGGCAGCGGTGGTGGCCCCGGGACCCGTTAAGGGTGTTTGGCGGTGCAGGGAGATGGGCGGCTGGAGGGCACTGATGTACTCACTATTAGTAAACACACGAGCGTCTGGTAAACCAAGGTGATGGTGGTCGGTGCCCGCAGCCGGCTGCAGTCTGATCCCCCACCAGGCTGGTGGTCTCTGTCTTTCTGTCGCACCTGTTTGTGATGGTAGACTACCTGCGCTTGCAACTTCAGAGTCCGCTCCCGGCTTGTGGTCGCCTAAGGAGCCCTTTTGCCCGGAGACGCTGGCCCGTAGGATCTCAGAGCCGTGGCGGTGGCTTCTATCCCCCTCGTTGTGCTGTTGTTTTCAGTCAGGACTTTAGGTGGGACAGGACCTCTAGTCATTGCCGCAATCAGTTAATTAGCTAGCCCCCAGTAGCTTCTGGACCTAGCTTCAGGGTCTGAGTAACCCCCTTTGTGCTCCGGTTTCCGAGGCGGTTCCCCGGGTCAGTACCGGCGGGCCACTACCCTGTCCCGGTCCGCCTCGGTTCCACCGAGCCGTCTTCATGGCTCCTGCAGACGGAGACTGCCGTCTGCCTCTTCGCCAGCAGTACCAGGGCTCCTACCCTGACATCGGTTCAATTTAGGTTTTTGCCTATGCTGGAGCTGAGCACAGCTCCAGCCCACCACCTCTCCACTTGAACTTTAGACAGAAACTCTGAACTTTCCCGCCCCAGGCTGTCTGAGACTCCTTGGTATGCGTCTTCCAACCGCCTGGTTACACCCCCTGGTATATCCATCAAGCCCTGGGGGGGTGACTAAGGTTTTAGTGTTTGGCTGTGTGTTACCTATGAGGGACAGGTGTAATGCGGGGCACTATTTGTGACTACCTGGCCCGGCCAGGTCCGTCACACTAGTGTTGCCAAAATGGGCAGAGCTTGGCCAGAAGAAGGGTGTGATGCCATCGCTTCTCTAATTCGCCACGGGCAGCGATTCCCCGTGATGCACAAACGATGGGGGCGGGTGCGCACGCTAGCGATATCGGTCACGATATCGCAGCGTGTAAAGCGGCCTTAAGGATAGGCCATCAACTTTATAGTCCCGGACAACCCCGTTAAATATCCGGCATCTGTCTGTAACTATTTCATGTTCGTCTTTGAATAAAATTTCTTTCAAATTGTCTATGTTGTGGATCAATGTTACAAGGAGATTTTTGCAGGTTTTGCCAACTGTCATGGCGGCGTCAGGATCTGTGGAAATGATAGATTCTGGTGCTCTGCATGTTAACTGCTCTGATGTCTGTGAGCAGCGCAGGGAGACACAGGCATCGAAACACAGGCTTGGGCAGTCTAGCAAGAGTTATTCTCTGCTGGGCTGCTTGTTACTTTCTCCTCTATAGCATGTGATCAAAGACATTATCTATTGCTCCCCTTCTGTGTATGCTGGCTGGACTATTTCATTAATGCAAGCTATAGGTTACCTATACTGGTCTGGTGACGTGTTCTGATCCAGACTTACGGGAGGTTGTTGTGAATTATTGCTGTGAGCTGTTGTAGTGTTAACCCTTGTTGTCTTTTTGTTGCTGCCTTTCTGCTCTTGCTTTTCTCCTTAGTCTCTCACTATTTATTTCTATGAGTTTGTAATGTGTCCTGTCAGTCTTAATCTGTGTTTCCCATCAGTCTTAATCTGTGTTGCCCCTTTCTTCCCCGGGGGATAACAGATTAGATCTGGTCAGGAGA
Organism: Anomaloglossus baeobatrachus; assembly: GCF_048569485.1. Classification (NCBI taxonomy): domain Eukaryota; kingdom Metazoa; phylum Chordata; class Amphibia; order Anura; family Aromobatidae; genus Anomaloglossus; species Anomaloglossus baeobatrachus. Next base: position 582,947,178 of record NC_134357.1, read on the forward strand.
ATAGTAAGTCACGGGACTCTGGCATCTCCATCTTAAGGGGTAATCGAGAGGTTAGGAATAGTTTAGGGTCCCTAGCGTCAGGGACAGTATAGCAGCCCCCTGTCCCTCATTATCCTGCAGTCACATTGTGACAATCAATCAGATAATTTACTGTAGCACATTCCAGAGAACTGATGCTAGTAATGGGAGATCCGAATTAACGAAGATGTAACTCTTATATGTCGAAATTGGAAAACAGATTCAGAATACATTTTTTCCTAATTTAATTTGTGATGTTATGGTTTTAAAAAAATGGACTTTCAATATAATATCATTAAATAATAATAAGATTGTGTTTATTTTTAACAGATGACTGTATTCGGAGTTCAGATGGAAATCTATTATCTTTAGAATTTAAAACAGATGATGAAAGTATCACACATGATGCATATGAAGAGCATGCTGTTGTCCCAGATATACCTCCAGCCCTTCCTCGGATAGCTTTATCATCAGATCTTTTCAAACAAGTCAAAAATTCCCATGTATCACAGAATTGTAAGCAAAATAAAAGTTACAGAAGGGATGTGGAACATGAAACGGCTCCTACAAGGGAGAAACCATTTTCATGTTCAAAGTGTGGGAAATGTTTTAATTTCAAATCAGATCTTGTTAGGCATCAAAGATGTCACACAGGGGAGAAGCCATTTTCATGTTCAGAATGCGGGAAATGTTTTATTCGGAAATCAGCTTTTGTTAGGCATCAAAGATCTCATACAGGGGAGAACCCATTTTCATGTTCAGAATGTGGGAAATGTTTTATTCAGAAATCAGCTTTTGTTAGGCATCAAAGATCTCAAACAGGGGAGAAGCCATTTTCATGTTCAGAATGTGGGAAATGTTTTCATTTCAAATCAGAACTTGTTAGGCATCAAAGATCTCATACAGGGGAGAAGCCATTTTCATGTTCAGAGTGTGGGAAATGTTTTAATTTCAAATCAGATCTTGTTAGGCATCAAAGATCTCATACAGGGGAGAAGCCATTTTCATGCTCAGAGTGTGGGAAATGTTTTATTCAGAAATCAAAACTTGTTGTGCATCAAAGATTTCACACAGGGAAGAAGCTGTTTTCATGTTCAGAGTGTGAGAAATGTTTTAATTGGAAATCAGAACTTGTTGTGCATCAAAGATGTCACACAGGGGAGAAGCCATTTTCATGTTCAGAGTGTGGGAAATGTTTTAATTGGAAATCAGAACTTGTTGTGCATCAAAGATGTCACACAGGGGAGAAGCCATTTTCATGTTCAGAATGTAGGAAAGGTTTTATTCGTAAATCAGAACTTGTTAGACATCAGAATATTCACACAGGGGAGAAGTCATTTTCATGTTCAGAATGTAGGAAAGTTTTTATTTGGAAATCAGAACTAGTTAGACATCAGAAAATTCACACTGGGGAGAAGTCATTTTCATGTTCAGAGTGTGGGAAATGTTTTATTCAGAAATCAGAACTTGCTGAGCATCAAAGATCTCACACAGGAGAGAAGCTGTTTTCATGCCCAGAATGTGGGAAATGTTTTACTAGGAAATCAGGTCTTGTTCACCATCAAAAAAAATCACACAAGATATGAAACGAGTGAGCCACAGATTTCTTTTTTCCTTGGTCGCACTTCCTCCCCGCCTTCCACCCCCATCCTCTCACATTCATTTTTTTTTGCCTCTCTTTCCTTTCTTTTATATCTCGCTGCTCTTTCCTCTTATGTATATCTATTTTCTTCCTAAAGTTATTAACCTTCCTCGAAGGCATGTACATTTTTTTTGTTTTAGTGAAATGCTTTAATCTAATGGTTTGTAATTGACACTTCATTTCTTACCATGGACAGCTTCACCCGGACAAGACCATGTTGAACTTTTTGTTTGGTCCTGATTGTTTGGATGTGACTCGTCTCCTTTGTTACTTACGTGTTCATCAAACTGATATACTACCATTCTTTGTTTGTTTTAGGTCATGGACCTTTCTGTAAATGTTTCCAATTTTCAAGCCTAATTATTTTTGTAATAATGAAAATCAACTTTAATAAAAATAGATTGAACATAAAAAAATCACACAAAATAAACCATTTTTATGTTCTGAATGTGGAAAATGTAATTTTCATGTTGTGAATAATTGAAATGTATAACTGGTAAATCAAGTCTTGCCGACATCAGAAAACCAACAGAGCGGAGCAGTCATTTTTGCTTTCAGAGTTTGCCAAATGTTTTTATCATAAATCAAGTCCTGTTGTCAGATGAGTCACACGGGAGAAGCCATCATGATCTATTATAATTCAAATGTTTTTTTATCTAAAATTGGCTACAATTCCTTAAGTAAGAATTTGTGAGGGAAAGAACCATTTTGTTTCTTTTTAAACTTATCGTATTTTTCGGACCATAAGACACACCTAGGTTTTGAAGGAGGAATATAGGGAAAAAGATTCACACAAAAAGTGTGGTCATGAAGCACTGTTATGGGGTGGGATCTGCTGCTGACACTGTTACGGGGATAAAATCCCCTAATTCTGTACTAATGTCCCCCATACTGGGCCCCTTCCAGGTATATGTGTCTCCAATACTTGTATATATGTCTTTTATCCTGGTATATAAGTTGCCCATCTTTATCCAACCTGGTATATATGATCCCCATCCTGGTATATATGGCTCTTGTCCTAGTATGTATGTTCCCATCCTTGTATATATGGCTTTCATCTCGGGCCCATTGTTGTATATATTTCCCCATCACGCTGCACACATAAGAAAATAAATGATTATACTCACCATCCCTCCGCTCTCCCGGTGCATGGTGTTCTCTTCTGATGTTGGCAAGTGACTTCACCATGTAAGTGGCACAGTGCATGACAGCTGCCACAATATTTACTTCTCCCCATAGCCGGGATTATGGGCTTGGGGAGGAGTGAATATTCATTCACTAATAGACACACGTGATCGCCCAGCCACAGCACTAAGCCGGCACTGCTGCCCATGCTAATAATACCGCCCACCTCTTGGTTGGCGCTGGCTTCATTGCCTAGAGGTGGGCGGGATTATGGCGTAGAGAGCAGCGAATATTTATTTTAATTTTTAGCTGGCACACTGTTAGCCCTTTTGAGAGCCTTTAGGAATATTTTTGAATAGTTTTGATACTGGATTATATTTAGAAAATTCACTAATCTCAGGTTTCCCACTGCTTTATTTACTAAAAAGCGCAGCCCCAGATTGGAGATAGGAACTCTGAAGTATATCACATTGTATATAATTGCATTTCAAATCTTGTTGTTTTGTTAATAAATGCTTGTAAATATATATTCTTCATGCCTGTCTTTCTCTATTGTCTAGATGTGATGATTTTGCCTCAGAACCTTTGGAGTTGAGGCAGAGCTGTAGGCGTGAGGGGAGAATTGAATCATACTGTATTCTAGATATGTGGACGTTGTTAAGACGCTCTGGTCCCAAATCATCAAAGCTTTTATGCCCAAAAAATTGCCAAAAAAGCTCTGAAAAGTCTCAAAATTTTGGAAAAGCTGTGTTAACATTTGGAGGCTTTTGGCATTTTCACTCCAAAATTGGCAGTTTGGGTGGGATGGGGGCATAACGCCACAAGTTCTTTAATTCATGACGAGCTGTGGCGTTCCCTATGCCTTAAATTTCACTCCAGTCCCTGAAGGAAGTAATATTTCTAGCATGGCACTCGTCAAACGCTCCAGATTCATGGAGAGGTATGCACCACTTAATGAATCAGGTGTAACCCCCCGCATAAATTGGGCCCTTTATGTTATAAAAATGTTCTCTTTACAAAGGATAATTGATGTAATAAAAAACTAATGGATTTTATATGTCTGATATCCAAGGGATTATTTGTTTTGTGGGGCTATCCATAAATAGAGATAAGTGCACCCGTTGAAGTCCGGCCGCAGGGCTGTGGAGTCGTGGAGTCGGAGCACATTTTGGTGGAGTCGGAGTCTGTATAAAATAGCCGGACTCCTTAAATATATAATAAATTGGGTCCAGCGTGCAATGCAGAATGTGCTGAATTTTTTTGCATAGGAATTTGGGAAAGTTATGAAAGGTCCTATAAATGGATGTTCTATTCCTGATCTAAGGCTACATTCACACACAGTTTTTGCTGCGTATTTTGAGGATACGTTTTTCAGCTGCAAAAGCAGATCAGCTTTTTCAAAAAAAGCATCACCTGAAAGATTTTTGAGCTCATAAATAATGTTTTTAATAGCAAAAGCAGATTAGAAAAACACCACAAACTGACTGCTCATTCTTTGTGAGGATCCTCACAAAACGCTGTGTCTATTTTGAAACCCATTGCCTTTGCTGGGATGCCGAGAGTCACTGCATTTCACTGAATTATTTTGCCATCAATGTTCGATATGTTTGTGACAAGAAAGAAATTGTTAGCAAGACACTGGTAGTAAAAGATAGTAAAGCTCATCACATCAGACAGTTTCTCCAGGCCTTAAGGCCACTTTACACGCAGCGACATCGCTAAAGCGATGTCGTTGGGGGTCACTGAATTCGTGACGCACATCCGGCCTCTTTAGCGATGTTGTTGCGTGTGAAACCTACGAGCGATTGGAAAAATCGTGCAAAATCGTGAATCGTTGACATGCTCCCCTATTCCCAATTATCGTTGCTGCTGCAGGTACGATGTTGTTCGTCGTTCCTGAGGCAGCACACATCGCTATGTGTGACACTGCAGGAACGAGGAACCTCACCTTACCTGCGGCCGCCCACAATGAGGAAGGAAGGAGGTGGGTGGGATGTTCGTCCTGCTCATCTCTGCCCCTCCACTTCAATTGGGCGCCCGGTTAGTGACGTCGCTGTGACGCCGAACCAACCGCCCCCTTAGAAAGGAGGCGGTTCGCCGGCAACAGCGACGTCGCTAGGCAGGTAAGTAGTGTGACGGGTCCGAGCGATGTTGTGCGCCACGGGCAGCGATTTGCCCGTGACGCACAACCGATGGGGGCGGGTATGCACACTAGCGATCTCGCCAGCGAGATCGGAGCGTGTAAAGCGGCCTTTAGTGGAAAAAGTTCTGCAAGATTAGGAACGCAAAAAAGAACAGGTTCTTGCTATTGTAACGGATAATGCTTCAAACATAAGTACAATTAAACTGATGAATGAGAGTAATGAACAACAGCTAGAAGAAAATTTAGGATTTAGTATGTTAGAGATGGAAGGCCACAGTGCTGTTCATGTAACTGAGGAACAAACAGATATTACAACACAAGAACAGCAAAATGATACTTTAGGATTAGATGATCTTGTTGAAGCTGCTTCAAAACACTTTCATATTCATCACATGCGCTGTGTTGTGCACACGCTGCAGCTGGCAATAAGAGAGAGTCTGCAAGAGGGACCCCGGTTTCAAACATCCAGCTTTTCGTCGGTTTGGCGGATGCGGCGCACTCCAGTACAGTGTATACAGTACAGTGGCAGCGTGACAAACGACGGTCCCATGCTTTCATGTGACTGGAGCATGTGACCCGGAAGTTGTGGCGCTGCCACTGTACTGTATCGTACTGTACTGGCGTGCGCTACATCCGCCAAAGTGGCGAAAAGTCGGACATGTGAAACTGGGCAGACATGCTGGAAATCTGATTGAAAAAGTGAGGAAGTTGGTTATTGCTGCCAGAACACCTAAAATTGATTCCATCTTGAAGAGACGTGCTGGGAAAGGGGTAATTGTTGATCAAGCCACTCGATGAGGCAGCACTTATTTAATGACTGAGCGATTGCTTGAACTAATATCGTTTCTTATAGATATGGTGAACCATCAAGAAACCTTAAATGAAGGTCAATGGACACAGGTGGCTGAATTGAAGGAATTGCTTATCACCCATTTACTGTGACTAAAAAATTTCAAGCTGAGGATTTAACTCCTGGCATTTTCATAAGGGAGTGGAAGAACTTGCTATTTTGCCTGTCCCAAAGAGGAGTTTTAATCACAGATGGCATTTCTGCTTCAATGAAACAGAGAGAGACACAGCTATTGGAAAATAAAATTCTTCTGGCAGCTGTTTATGTGGATCCAAGTCATCGTATACTGCTTGATCATCAACAGCTTACTAAAGGAAAAGAAGCTTTGAATGAAGTAGCAGTTAGGATGAGCAGCTACAGGACTGCCAGGCGCAAGAGGACTTGGGGCCTGACAGTGCTACTGCTGCCATATCTTCATCCTCATCAGATGAGCAGTTTAACTTTGACAAGTATGTGGATGACATGGAACAGGCAAAGCGTTGCCGCAAGGAAAAAGATTTCACTCTATCTCCTATAGCAGCAGATTGACCAGATTTCAGTAAAATTTTTCACTTGCTCTCAAAGAAATAAAAAAATTCAACCGTTCATCAAAATTGACTGTGCATGAGGCAATTCCTTTATACCCGGAAATTGTTAGAGATGTTGCCCATGTGGTTATGGCTTTGCCTCCAACCCAAGTTAGTGTAGAGAAGTTGTTCTCTAGCCTTAAGGCTATGTGTCCACGCTGCGGATTTTGCGCGGATTTTGCCGCGGATTTGCCGCGGATTTTCCGAAAATCTGCAGCAGCGGCACTTCCAAGCCATTTCAATGGCATTTTGGAAATGCTGTGTCCATGCTGCGGATTTTTCCGCGGCGGATTTGCTGCGGATTTTGATCCGGAAAAATCTGCAGCATGTCAATTATTGTTGCGGATTTTGGGTATAGAATGGGGAAAAAAAAAAATCCGCATCAAAATCCGCGGCAAAAAAAAGGTGCGGATTTGCCGCGAAAGTCGCGGATTTTCATGCAGAAAAATCCGCAGGTACATTCTACCGTGGACACATAGCCTAATACTTTTAGATCAGATTTGAGGTCATCTGCGAAGGAGGATCTGATGGAGGCAATTCTATTTCTTACAACAAATTCATAGACTGCACAAATGCTATTTAGTATGTTTTTGTTGAAAACTGTTTTTTGCCACTTACATAGTGTATTACATAGTGTTATATATAACATTTAGTATATTGCTTATATTTAAGTGAAAAATTTATTGTAGTACAATGTGAACATCAGACATTTAATCATTTTTATGATACAATAATCAAGATATTTAGATAGAACATAAAATATATTTATTGGAATACAACTTTAGAACACAAAAAACTGTAATAAATTGTAAATATGTAATACAATATGTAATTTATATTTTTTTATATATATATATATATATATATATACTAGCTATACCACCCGGCTTCGCCTGGGTTAATAACTGCTGTTAACAACATACACACTCACATACATACACACGCCCGGGTTCATAAATGTTGTTAACAAAATAGAATGTATTAACATTCCCGGAATAGAATGTATAAATAGAATGTATTAACGCCTGGGATAGTAACTGTCTCTCTGTTTCTTTCCCATTCTCTGTCTGTCTCCCCCTCTGTATATATCTCTCTGTCTCTCTTTCTCTTTATCTGTCTGTCTCTTTCCCTGTCTCTCTTTCCCTCTCTTTCCCTGTCTGTCTCTTTCCCTCTCTTTCCCTGTCTGTCTGTTTCCCTGTGTCTGTCTCTGTCTCTTTGTCTGTGTCTGTCTCTTTACCTGTCTGTGTCTGTCTCTTAACCTGTCTAGCTCTTTCCCTGTCTGTCTCTTTCCCTGTCAGTCTGTCTCTTTGTCTGTGTCTGTCTCTTTGTGTCTGTCTCTTACCCTGTCTATGTCTGTTTCTTACCCTGTCTGTGTCTGCCTCTTTCCCTGTCTGTGTCTGTCTCTTTCCCTGGCTGCATTGTGACACGCCAACATTCCATTTAAGGGCGTGGCTGCGCATTCCTCTGAAGTTCTGGCTGCACTGTGGCTCCCAGCTCCATTCGCTTTAATGGAAGCAGGTTTTTTGGTGAATAACTGTAAAGCGCGGGGTTAAAATTTTCCCTCACAACATAGCCTATGACGCTCTCGGGGTCCAGAAGCGTGAGCGTGCAAAATTTTGTGGCTGTAGCTGCGACGGTGCAGATGCCAATCCCGGACATACATACATACACACACACACATACATACACACATTCAGCTTTATATATTATATATATATATATATATATATATATATATATGATTATACATGCACACACAAGATATATATATGTAATCTGCTGTATATTAAATATTGTATTGCATATTTACAATTTATTACAGTTTTTTGTGTTCTAAAGTTGTATTCCAGTAAATATATTTTATGTTCTATCTAAATATCTTGATTATTGTATCCTAAAAATGATTAAATGTCTGATGTTCACATTGTACAATACATTTTTCACTTAACTATAAGCAATATATTTGGGAGTCTGAGTCGGTGCAAGGGAAATTGAGGAGTCGGAGTCGAAGGTTTGGCTTACCGACTCCACAGCCCTGAGTTCGGGTTCAGCTTTTTCAGTCGGACTTTAGATAAAGTTCAGTTTGGGAACCGGACTTATCCGGAACCCTATTGGAAGTCACTGATTGGGCAGTTTGGGTCTCTGCCCACATGCAACTAGCCCTAAACAGAGTATTTAGTATCTTGGGAGGGAGGGCGGGTTTTTTCCTTGTACACAATAAATCCTATGTTTTTACCTCCCCGTGAAAGCCATTCAAACACTGCAAGCGGCTCGCACTGGGCCGAGCACTGAGTGTACCCGAGCACACCGATGCTAGATCGAGTGGTTAGGATACATAAAGCACCCGAACTCCGAACTCTAACACTGATTTTTTTTATAAAGTCTGTATTTGGTACAAACACCGAATTTTATTATTTAGATTCGCTCATCTCTGCCCACAAACCTTTATTACAGTGTAGATTATGGGTGTAGAAGAGACCAGAACTGAAAGGGGCCTAGCTCTTGGTGGAGAGGAAGTAACATTTATGGTACCTATTCTGGGGTTTTGTGAATTTTATGGGATTCTGTCACTAAGTGTTTACCCCTTAATTAAAAATCAAAATAATATAAAAACAGTGTCACATTAGGTACGGGGAAGTACCAAGTGAACGGCGAAAGGGAAACCCTGTGTGTAGCAAAGGGGGATGGTGACCTCTGATCAAGCCTACCGCTGGGCTCTGGGTTCCCTCACCGCCTTAGGTAGGTTCCACATCTATGAGCAGAGCCGGATACCTGACCCAAGACTGACCATGATCTGGTAGGGAGCAGATGGGATGAGCTCTTCATCAACCTCACTAGGCACTAAAGAACACACAGGGATAACAAACAAGGGGAACAATATACAACTTATCTCTAGATGACTCAGTAAGAAGTTCGGTAAAGAACAACAATGGTGTGTGCAAGGCGCCTGCTTGCATCCAGAGCTTGTGAAAGAAGTGAATATCACCAGCACAAGTCTACGATAATTACCTCTAGGGGCCCACACTATGGCTACCATAAACATTTTTATTACTTGCTCATTTTTGGCTTCTCTCAGAATAACATGCAGCTTTTCGCAAACTATACAGTGTGCAGATACCTGTATTGTGCCATGCATATATCGCAAGATTTCTTGTAGCATCTTATTTATTCTGGTTAATAGAATCTATTATTTACAGTCAGTCGCAGTTTTTCTTATACACGGACATTCCTTGTCCTAGGAAAACCACCGAGCCCATCAGCCAAATAATATTCAAAGAGAAGCAGAACGTTATCCAGCATCTTCACATGGAAAAGATTACTAAAATTAATCCACCTCTGCCTCCATCTATCCACCCTTATAAGGAAATCTCCTATTAGGCCCTGTGCGCACACTGCGTTTTTTGCCACGGATTTTGCTGCAGAAAAGCTGCAGAATTTGTTTATAACCTTCCTGCAGTCCTCCAACAAAATCTATGAGAAAATCAAAATGTTGTGCGCACACTGCGTTTTTTTTCTCTCCAGGTTTTGCTGCAGAATTTCTGCACCAAAAAGCATAATTTCACTTAATTTCCACAGGTACCTGCATTTTTGCCATTAAATAATGGTTAGAAACCGCAGGGATCAACCCACGGAAAAACCGCTGCAAATCTGCACCAAAAACGCAAGAAATCGCGGCAAATTTGCATGCAGTTTTATGTGCAGAATTTTGTCAGAGGGTGCAGAGTTTTCTTAAGACAATGGCATTTTCCAGTGTGCACAGGGCCTAAGAGTCAGTATGTGGAGGTGTGAAGCATTACCCATACACTCTTCCATATGGAGACCCTGGTGAATATTTGTTTTCTCTTTCTTTCTCTTTCCACAGTCACACATTACATAATTATCAGGTACTGATCGGCCCCCAGTGTCTGCACTGGATGTGACCAGTCATTCTGTGGGGACAAAGGCCTATAAAGCTGCACTGTGGGTTCCACATTAGTGTTACATGTTGGATAAACCCTTTACTAGTCCTGTGTATTCTGACAACACAGCTCTATAGGCAGATCAGGCTTTTTTATTTTTTACATGTATTTATATTGAGGCCCGTCCTGTACTATCATCACATATAGAGGCCCCCTGAAGAGTAATTACATATAGCCTAAGACACTAACACTGACACTGGGGGTACAGGATAATGTCACTGACACTGGGGGTACAGGATAATGACACTGACACTGGGGGGTACATGATAATGACACTGACACTGGGGGGTACAGGATAATGACACTGACACTGGGGGTACAGGATAATGACACTGACACTGGGGGTACAGGATAATGACACTGACACTGGGGGTACAGGATAATGACACTGACACTGGGGGTACAGGATAATGACACTGACACTGGGGGTACAGGATAATGACACTGACACTGGAGGTACAGGATAATGACACTGAGGGTACAGGATAATGACACTGACACTGGGGGTACAGTATAATGACACTGATACTGGGGGTACAGGATAATGACACTGACACTGGGGGTGCAGGATAATGACACTGACACTGGGGGTACAGGATAATGACACTGACACTGGGGGTACAGGATAATGACACTGACACTAGGGGTACAGGATAATGACTCTGACACTGGGGGTACAGGATAATGACACTGACACTGGGGGTACAGGATAATGACACTGACACTGGGGGTGCAGGATAATGACACTGACACTGGGGGTACAGGATAATGACACTGACACTAGGGGTACAGGATAATGACTCTGACACTGAGGGTACAGGATAATGACACTGACACTGGGGGTACAGGATAATGACACTGACACTGGGGGTGCAGGATAATGACACTGACACTGGGGGTACAGGATAATGACACTGACACTGGGGGTACAGGATAATGACACTGACACTAGGGGTACAGGATAATGACTCTGACACTGGGGGTACAGGATAATGACACTGACACTGGGGGTACAGGATAATGACACTGACACTGGGGGTACAGGATAATGACACTGACACTGGGGGTACAGGATAATGACACTGACACTGGGGGTACAGGATAATGACACTGACACTGGGGGTACAGGATAATGACACTGACACTGGGGGTACAGGATAATGACACTGACACTGGAGGTACAGGATAATGACACTGAGGGTACAGGATAATGACACTGACACTGGGGGTACAGTATAATGACACTGACACTGGGGGTACAGGATAATGACACTGACACTGGGGGTGCAGGATAATGACACTGACACTGGGGGTACAGGATAATGACACTGACACTGGGGGTACAGGATAATGACACTGACACTAGGGGTAAAGGATAATGACGCTGACACTGGGGGTACAGGATAATGACACTGACACTGGAGATACAGGATAATGACACTGAGGGGTACAGGATAATGACACTGACACTGGAGGTACAGGATAATGACACTGACACTGGGGGTACAGGATAATGACACTGGAGGTACAGGATAATGACACTGACACTGGAGGTACAGGATAATGACACTGAGGGGTACAGGATAATGACACTGACACTGGGGTACAGAATAATGACACTGGAGGTACAGGATAATGACACTGACACTGGGGTTCGGGACACTGCACTGACACTGGAGGTACAGGATAATGACACTGGGGGTACAGCATACTGACACTAGGATACAGGATAATGTCACTGACACTGGGGGTACAGGATAATGACACTGACACTGGGGGTACAGGATAATGACACTGACACTGGGGGTACAGGATAATGACACTGACACTGGGGGTACAGGATAATGACACTGACACTGGGGGTACAGGATAATGTCACTGACACTGGGGGTACAGGATAATGACACTGACACTGGGGTACAGGATAATGACACTGACACTGGGGGTACAGGATAATGACACTGACACTGGGGGTACAGGATAATGACGCTGACACTGGAGGTACAGGATAATGACACTGGAGGTACAGGATACTGCACTGACACTGGAGGTACAGGATAATGACACTGACACTAGGGGTAAAGGATAATGACGCTGACACTGGGGAATGGGATAATGACACTGACACTGGGGGTACAGGATAATGACACTGACACTGGGGGTGCAGGATAATGACACTGACACTGGGGTTCGGGATACTGCACTGACACTGGAGGTACAGGATAATGACACTGACACTGGGGGTACAGGATAATGACACTGACACTGGGGGTGCAGGATAATGACGCTGACACTGGGGTATGGGATAATGACACTGACACTGGGGGTACAGGATAATGACACTGACACTGGGGGTGCAGGATAATGACACTGACACTGGGGTTCGGGATAATGACACTGACACTGGAGGTACAGGATAATGACACTGACACTGGGGGTACAGGATAATGACACTGACACTGGGGGTACAGGATAATGACGCTTGTGACAACATGGACTCTCATGGGTTAAAGTTTCTTAACATTCAGCCAGACAGGATGATAGATTGTTTATAGATGGGGGATAAGTCCCTCATTGTTTTTGCAAGACTCTTTTGGACTCATGTAATTGTGTTGGCCACTGAAAGCCAGACGTATTGTTTCTCCAGACTTTTCCAGTAATCATTGTATTGTAGTTGTGTATTGCTAATGTGATTACCTTAGTAGCCATTGTCTAGTCGGTGACTCCCAGACTACATGTATACCCTCAGTCTTTCTGTAGACATCACTTGGATGAACATTGTCCATGCAGCTTGAGATTCATCCAATGGGAGAGGTGCTCTTGTCCAACCAATCGATGAGGACGCAGTGTATCCAAGTGGAAGGCTGTGGCTATAAAAGGGACTTCTTTCAGCCACCAGGTGGTTGATGGATGCTGATGGATCCAGTCTAAGCTCTTTGGAGTTGACTAGAGGATCAGGATATCTTATGGTTTCAATCTAGGGACTCCGGTTCCGGTTGGAGACCATATCCACAGCCTAGGGATTTCGACTCCGGCTGCCAGGATTGTATCATCATACAAGGACTACCTAAGGAGGACACTCAGGTTGGGACAGTTCAGTCACCTGTTACAGACTTTGCAGACCTCAGCCAGCTTCCTAAATCTGGCATTATTCCTTTCTCGGTGGGTGCCCGCCAAAAGCGGGGTGCTGCTGGATTGGAGTAAATAGCCCTGGAACCTCTGAGGCATGGACATTCTAAATCCCTGGTGAGCCAGCGGAAGGGTGAGACTCTGTTGCCTGTTACATTTTTGTGTTTTGCTGGTTATGTGTTATGTGCCGTTAATTGTTTGGGGATCCAATAAAGTCTAATTATTGTGGTTCCCTCACCCTGTGTTGTCTGAGTAGTGTTACGCCCACGGTTAAGGAGGCCGGCGTTCAGTTGGGATGAGCCCTGAGCCACGCTGTCTTTCTAAAGGCGGCGGGTTTTAGTGGACGAGAGCACCCACTGAGCCCCGTGTCTCCACAATTGGTGGCAGCGGTGGGATACTACTCAGCCTGGGTTACCCAGGGGAGCTGCAGCGGACTGGTGTTTTCGGACACCGTCCAGGGCTCAACAACCAGGGAGGCACATAAGCATACCCAGCAGGCCATAGGGGAGGCATTCAGGTTTCGGACGCTGCCATGTCCAACCCCACCAGCTCAGCCATGGGACAAGGACAAGAGAGGAGTTACGACCGCTGCAGTAAATGGATGCTACAGGATCTGTGCCAGAGGCGAAAGATTATCTACTGGAACGCTGAGACTCGGTCGGACTTGATCCAGAAATTAGTCCGTTGGGATGCCCAGAATGATGCAGAGGACGATGAGGATCCCACCGATATTGACCCAGAGGATTTAAACTATGTGCCACATCATGGATCTAGTGACAATTGGGAATCAACTTTATCCAAAATGACACAAGCCACAGCGTTTTTGGATGCATTGGGGCCTAGATCCTCAAGAGAAGAGAGGGCTTATGTTCTGGAATATGTTTATGGGATTGAGAGCTGCAGTACTGCTAACACTAGCCGGTCGAGAAGGATGGTCCCGCTACCCAGCAGAAGCTGCGCCAAAACAAAGGACTACAAACAGGGCCTGTGACTCGCCCAATCTATGGCGCTGTTATACATGTGGGCACCATGGACATATAGATAGAGATTGTCTCCAAAACCGAGGCCGCATGCTTGGAGCCCATCTACCAGCTCAGCCGGTCAAGAGCCAGGGACTACGAGACACTGTTTCCTCCATTACCCTGGTAAGTCCAGTTATTGTTTCCCCAGAAAACCCTGTACCAGATTCCCAATTATCCATCTCCCGGGCTGAGGGCCAGCGCTCAGTCATTCCTCTGGCATGTGTGCAGTTGGACCTAAGGACCGACCAGGGAGAGGTCGAGGTGGAGCCTCCCCACACCTGGTATTTTGGGGACCAACGAGGAAGTGATCAATGTGGGGATTGTGAACAGCCTCCTCATATCTGACATTGTGGAGACTGACCAGAGCAAGGCTGATGTTAGGCTTATGGACACCGTCCCCACACCAGTTATTTCGGGAAAGGACCAGGGAGAGGTTGATGTGAGACTTGTGAACAGCCTCCCCACACCTGTTATTGTGGAGACTAATCAGAGCAAGGCTGATTTGGAGCTTATGGACACCGTCCCCACACCAGTTACTTTGGGGTCTGACCAGGAAGAGGTCCATATGGAGTTTATGGACAGCCTCCCCACACCTGTTGTTTCGGGGACTAGCCAGGAGGAAGTTGAAGTGGGGTTCATAGATGGCCCCACCAAGCCTGTTGTTTCGGATACCACTCAAAGGGAAGTGAAAGTGGGGCTTGTGAATTACCTGCTCACACCAGTCATTTTGGAGAATGACCTAGGACAAGGACTATCCAGTCACTTTGAAGCAGCCATCACCCACCTCCAAGCCAAGCAGGACCCTGATGTGGATCTTTCTAACATCTTTTCCAGGGATGGTTTGCATTCCCGGTCTCCATCATCCATTTCTGAGCCAAGAACCGTGAGTAAGCCTAACCACACTGTGGCTATTGCCTGGGGAAGGATTGATAGTGGGAGATTTGTGCAGGCCCAACTCATGGACCCCACATTAGTGCTTGTCCGCGATATGACTTCTCAACTTGGGGGAGGTAATCAGGGGGAGGTGTATAGATGCAAGCCTCTGTTGCTGACCTCACCATTAAAAAGGACAATGCCGTCAAGAGGAGAAGGATGATCGGAAGCCTATCATGTCTGGCTAATATTAAGAAGGGGGAGGAATGTATGTGTTATGTGCCGTTAATTGTTTGGGGATCCAATAAAGTCTAATTATTGTGGTTCCTTCACCCTGTGTTGTCTGAGTAGTGTTACGCCCATGGTTAAGGAGGCCGGCGTTCAGTTGGGATGAGCCCTGAGCCACGCTGTCTTTCTAAAGGCGGTGGGTTTTAGTGGACGAGAGCACCCACTGAGCCCTGTGTCTCCACAACGCTGACACTGGAGGTACAGGATAATGACACTGGGGGTACAGGATAATGACACTGGAGGTACAGGATAATGACACTGACACTGGGGTTCGTGATACTGCACTGACACTGGAGGTACAGGATAATGACACTGACACTAGGGGTAAAGAATAATGACGCTGACACTGGGGGTGCAGGATAATGACACTGACACTGGGGGTGCAGGATAATGACACTGACACTGGGGGTACAGGATAATGACGCTGACACTGGGGGTACAGGATTACTCTGACACCTGGCTCTTTACCTCAGCACCCAGCTTTTCTATGTTTTGATAGCCAGCTTGTCCTCAGTACCCAGCTTTCCCATGATCAAATCAAATCTTTATTTTTATATAGTGCTAAGTTGCTAACATATTCTGCAGCGCTTCAGAGAATGGGAAAGCTGGGAGCTGGTGAGCTGAGGACAAGACGGATATCAGAACATAGGAAAGTTGGGTGATGAGTAAGAGAGTGCCTTTCTTTCAGCTCAGCACCCAGCTTTCCCAATCCCATCCCATGCTGTAACTGCTGCTATCCCTTTTTCCCTAATCCCTACTGATATATGGTTACTGTGTGGACTTCACTCATGTCACAAAGCAGGGACTTGTGAACACACCCTACACCAACAAATCACAACCCTGCACCCCCAAATCACACTCACCCATCACCCTCATGCACTGCATATCTCTCAGACAGACTGGCTGTACCCCAAACTACCCCTCTCTCAAACACACTGAAACTCCATGTCCCACACACCCTGTATCACTTAGCTCCCCTCTGTCACAGTCTGGCCCCTCATATGCCACTCACCCTGCACCCCCCCAGCACCCGTCATCTCTCATTACCGGTGAAAAGCAAGATTTTTCACAAAAGCAAGTTCACAATATTTCCTTAGTCTCATTACCGGCCCCGGGCACATCTCCTTTGTCCGCTCTAGCCCGGCTCCTCCCACATGGTCACATGGGCATTTGTCATCACAGGTCCTGCTGATCCACCACTAAATGCGTCTTCTTTTTCTCGGAAGCAGCTTTCTGTTCTGCCCCTGCTCATGAGCTCCAGGTCAGAACCGCCCCCTCTGCCCCCCCTGTAGCTCCGGCAGCCTGCAGAGCCCCTGCCGGGTGTATTAAAATGACCATCGGGACGTGTATGTAGCAGTCAGATTATGTAATAATCTGACTGCTACATTCAGTATCATCACCTGCGGCGGCGTTCTGATGGTCTAAGGAGCCGCGGCCGCAGGTTATTTTAATACACCCGGCGGGGTCCCTTGCAGGCTGCCCGAGACAGATTAGATCGAAGACAAGGTCGGGGCCTACCGGGGGTTCCCCCGCTACCCCGGCATGCCAGACCGACGCTGGCTGTGACCTTCTATTGTCGGACACCGTAGGACTGTCTGTTACCCGTGACAAACAGTGACTCTAATTCCAATGAAGTGTCATTTACTGCTTGCTGTAGTTTTGATAATATCACTGTATTATCCCTAGGGGATTATCACTACAGAGCTAGTAAAACTGCTGCCATATATCCTACATCTCCATTACCTCTGTATAACCCCGCCCTCACCTGATTGGCAGCTTTCTGTCTATGCTCATTGTACACAGCTGCCAATCAGTGGTGTGGGTGGGGTTATACACAGAGCAGTATTTCGAGAACTGGTAGATCATAAGTAGATAAAACGGTTTATCAAAACTTCAGAAAGCAGCCAAGTAAGTGACACATCGCTGGAATCAGGGTCTTTTGCTTATACAGGTCTTGGAGGTAGCTTTATTCCTCCTAATCTATAAACCACATCCCAAAACCATACGCTATTAAATTTTATATATTTAATCTGAAAAGTAGGCAGTGTTTATAAACATATATAAAAGATGTTACAAAGGGAAACAAAACAATACAGCATATACAATTACATAAAATAAAAGGGAATAACGAGAGAAAATAAATGAAACTGGATCCCAAACATAGATTCAGATTTATAAAGGGATGGACATCAATTGAACGTGGAACAAACCTATTCAGCAATGTTGCGTTCATTGATTGAGGATCATAATTGGAATTAGCATTTTATAACACAAGTTACACTCACATACTTCCCCTCTGGTGACACATAACACGGCTGGACGTCAGATAATTATAGGATGTGTCTAAGTCTTAGAAAATTATGAGATTCCCAACTTTTACAATATCTTTTCCCCTGGATGTCCCAGGCGGGAGATATTACTGTCATCTTTCCTCTCATGATTTTATCTGTTCATAGATAGGAAACATTGCATAGATATTTTCATCTCTTTGGCCAATATCCATTTGGTGAGACCCTGGCCATCACCCACTGATGCAGAACAATGCTTTGCATTCTCCGTTTTACCACAAATTCGAAAATATGACTTTTCTATTATATCAATGCACTTCATAAAACCTCAATTCAAATTTTCTGTAAGGCGAAACAAAGGATTTGAATTTATTTGCTATTTTTCTGTTCCACTGTTGCTCTTATGTCTACCGGTCATAAATCTGTTCTTTTCTGCATTATTGTGCATTCAAATTCAGATTGGCCTCACATCTGCTAGAGGATTCTCTTTAGTTACTTGTTTCCAAAGAAGGGGGTCAGACCCTATTCTGTCGTGGCTTGTTCCAGGGGTCACGCTGCCTTATCTGGGAACTGTTTTCCTTGGTTCACCACGAGTGAATAGTTCCTGTTCTGCAGTGTGAACTTCTGGTTCCTGTGAGTCTGTTCTGATGCTGCCCGCTACCTAGTACTCCTTTCTCTGACCTCCATCCTTCCCATCTTGTCTTACCTCTCTGTCTCCCTAACCCATTCTCTCCTTTTGTTATCCTGTCACCACTCCCTCTATACTTACTTGTCCTCTCAGTTTACGACCCCGGCTTGCTATCTGACTATGGCTCTGCTCCCCTCCGGCCCCTGACGATACCTCCTGGCTTTACAACAGTCGGCTCTCACTTGAATCTGGCTCTACTTATCCCTCTGTACCTACGTGACTTCCTGGTACTGAATTACGGCTTGATCGACCATTCTATTGCATCCTTCTGCGGATGCTAGTGACCTCTAGTGGACTTCAAATATAAAAAATAAATTGATCCTGCACCACCAGGGTTTACCTTCACAGTTTAGTGGCTCAAAAAAAGCTGCTCCAGTCCTCGTAACAAAACGAGCCAGGAGGAGCACACTCAGATGAGAAATAAAATGTCCGAAGAATTATTCACAGAAGAAAAAGTGGCTCCACTCCAAGGCCCATAAAAAATGGATTTATTAATACAAAAAGATGTACATAAAAGAAAGCAGTGGCGGAGCTGGGAGCAAGCTCCTCCTGGGAGCAGGTAGCATCTTGGCCTCTATAACCATATTGGCTTTGAGCAGTTTGTGGCTTTCTGGATCTCGCTATGTTCGGGGCCTTCCTTGATTTAGGATAAATGGCGCCTGGATTTTCCTTTCCACAGAGTGTTTCCTTCTCCTTACCAGACACCGTCACTAGAGGATAGAAGTGACTGGAAGTAGCCCCACCGCCTCCAGCGTCATACACCTCTCCACCAATACTCAGTCCTCACCTCCTGAGTCCTCAGCCACAGACATCTTTCTCTATTTTTCCTGACAGAAAAGGACCCGGTAATCTCCCCACAGCTGCGTCACTTCCTTTTACCATATAAGGCAAAGGTAGTTTTGAGAACGTCCAGCAGAGGTCAGTGTAGATGCTACAATTCTCAGACCAAGGCTTCAGGAGGCACAGACAATGCGCAACATTATAGAGAAACACACGGCCATCAGGGGACATTCGAGTAGTGTCTACTCTGGGTCACTGCACACTCACAACCCCACTCACTACACGTCATATACACATGGCTCTGCTCCATACACATCACACTCACAGCCCCACTCACTACACGTCACACACACGGCTCCACTCACTACACGTCATACACACGGCTCCACTCACTACACACAGCACTGCTCTGTACACCTCGTACACACATGGTTCCACTCAGTAGTCATTGTACACACACGGCTCTGCTCCGTACACCTCGTACACACATGGCTCCGCTCCGTACACATCGTACAAACATGGCTCCGCTCCATACACATCGTACACACACGGCTCCGCGCCGTACACCTCATACACACACGGCTCTGCTCCGTACACCTCGTACACACACGGCTCCGCTCCGTACACCTCGTACACACACGGCTCCGCTCCGTACACCTCGTACACACACGGCTCCGCTCCGTACACCTCGTACACACACGGCTCCGCTCCGTACACCTCGTACACACACGGCTCCGCTCCGTACACCTCGTACACACACGGCTCCGCTCTGTACACCTCGTACACACACGGCTCCGCTCCGTACACCTCGTACACACACGGCTCCGCTCCGTACACCTCGTACACACACGGCTCCGCTCCGTACACATACGGCTCCGCTCCATACACCTCGTACACACACGGCTCTGCTCCGTACACCTCGTACACACACGGCTCCGCTCCGTACACCTCGTACACACACGGCTCCGCTCCGTACACCTCGTACACACATGGCTCCGCTCCGTACACCTCGTACACACATGGCTCTGCTCCGTACACCTCGTACACACACGGCTCCGCTCCGTACACCTCGTACACACACGGCTCCGCTCCGTACACCTCGTACACACATGGCTCCGCTCCGTACACCTCGTACACACGCGGCTCTGCTCCGTACACCTCGTACACACGCGGCTCTGCTCCGTACACCTCGTACACACACGGCTCTGCTCCGTACACCTCATACACACACGGCTCCGCTCCGTACACCTCGTACACACATGGCTCTGCTCCGTACACCTCGTACACACACGGCTCCGCTCCGTACACCTCGTACACACACGGCTCCGCTCCGTACACCTCGTACACACACGGCTCCGCTCCGTACACCTCGTACACACACGGCTCTGCTCCGTACACCTCGTACACACGCGGCTCTGCTCCGTACACCTCGTACACACACGGCTCTGCTCCGTACACCTCGTACACACGCGGCTCTGCTCCGTACACCTCATACACACACGGCTCCGCTCCGTACACCTCGTACACACACGGCTCCGCTCCGTACACCTCGTACACACACGGCTCTGCTCCGTACACCTCGTACACACGCGGCTCTGCTCCGTACACCTCGTACGCACACGGCTCCGCTCCGTACACCTCGTACACACACGGCTCCGCTCCGTACACCTCGTACACACATGGCTCCGCTCCGTACACCTCGTACACACACGGCTCTGCTACATCCACACTGTAAACCCCTCCTGACCCCACACACAAACTTCCCCTCATCCAGCACCATGACAACCAGCACAGCAGAGCCCTGCATACACTGAGGAGCTGATCATGTGACCCCTGACTCCTCCCCTCCATGTGACATCATCACAGGTCCTGTAAGCACAGAGCAGCCATATATCTAGTGTGCGGCTCTGCAGGTGGAGGTAGGTGCAGGGTATTATATATCTAGTGTGCGGCTCTGCAGGTGGAGGTAGGTGCAGGGTATTATATATCTAGTGTGCGGCTCTGCAGGTGGAGGTAGGTGCAGGGTATTATATATCTAGTGTGCGGCTCTGCAGGTGGAGGTAGGTGCAGGGTATTATATATCTAGTGTGCGGCTCTGCAGGTGGAGGTAGGTGCAGGGTATTATATATCTAGTGTGCGGCTCTGCAGGTGGAGGTAGGTGCAGGGTATTATATATCTAGTGTGCGGCTCTGCAGGTGGAGGTAGGTGCAGGGTATTATATATCTAGTGTGCGGCTCTGCAGGTGGAGGTAGGTGCAGGGTATTATATATCTAGTGTGCGGCTCTGCAGGTGGAGGTAGGTGCAGGTTATTATATATCTGTGTGCGGCTCTGCAGGTGGAGGTAGGTGCAGGGTATTATATATCTAGTGTGCGGCTCTGCAGGGGGAGGTAGGTGCAGGGTATTATATATCTAGTGTGCGGCTCTGCAGGTGGAGGTAGGTGCAG
Source organism: Anomaloglossus baeobatrachus (assembly GCF_048569485.1). Taxonomy (NCBI): domain Eukaryota; kingdom Metazoa; phylum Chordata; class Amphibia; order Anura; family Aromobatidae; genus Anomaloglossus; species Anomaloglossus baeobatrachus. Next base: position 582,968,994 of record NC_134357.1, read on the forward strand.
GTTATTATATATCTGTGTGCGGCTCTGCAGGTGGAGGTAGGTGCAGGGTATTATATATCTAGTGTGCGGCTCTGCAGGTGGAGGTAGGTGCAGGGTATTATATATCTAGTGTGCGGCTCTGCAGGTGGAGGTAGGTGCAGGTTATTATATATCTAGTGTGCGGCTCTGCAGGTGGAGGTAGGTGCAGGGTATTATATATCTAGTGCGCGGCTCTGCAGGTGGAGGTAGGTGCAGGGTATTATATATCTAGTGTGCGGCTCTGCAGGTGGAGGTAGGTGCAGGGTATTATATATCTAGTGTGCGGCTCTGCAGGTGGAGGTAGGTGCAGGGTATTATATATCTGTGTGCGGCTCTGCAGGTGGAGGTAGGTGCAGGGTATTATATATCTAGTGTGCGGCTCTGCAGGTGGAGGTAGGTGCAGGGTATTATATATCTGTGTGCGGCTCTGCAGGTGGAGGTAGGTGCAGGGTATTATATATCTAGTGTGCGGCTCTGCAGGTGGAGGTAGGTGCAGGGTATTATATATCTAGTGTGCGGCTCTGCAGGTGGAGGTAGGTGCAGGGTATTATATATCTAGTGTGCGGCTCTGCAGGTGGAGGTAGGTGCAGGGTATTATATATCTAGTGTGCGGCTCTGCAGGTGGAGGTAGGTGCAGGGTATTATATATCTAGTGTGCGGCTCTGCAGGTGGAGGTAGGTGGAGGGTATTATATATCTAGTGTGCGGCTCTGCAGGTGGAGGTAGGTGCAGGTTATTATATATCTGTGTGCGGCTCTGCAGGTGGAGGTAGGTGCAGGGTATTATATATCTAGTGTGCGGCTCTGCAGGGGGAGGTAGGTGCAGGGTATTATATATCTAGTGTGCGGCTCTGCAGGTGGAGGTAGGTGCAGGTTATTATATATCTGTGTGCGGCTCTGCAGGTGGAGGTAGGTGCAGGGTATTATATATCTAGTGTGCGGCTCTGCAGGTGGAGGTAGGTGCAGGGTATTATATATCTAGTGTGCGGCTCTGCAGGTGGAGGTAGGTGCAGGTTATTATATATCTAGTGTGCGGCTCTGCAGGTGGAGGTAGGTGCAGGGTATTATATATCTAGTGCGCGGCTCTGCAGGTGGAGGTAGGTGCAGGGTATTATATATCTAGTGTGCGGCTCTGCAGGTGGAGGTAGGTGCAGGGTATTATATATCTAGTGCGCGGCTCTGCAGGTGGAGGTAGGTGCAGGGTATTATATATCTAGTGTGCGGCTCTGCAGGTGGAGGTAGGTGCAGGGTATTATATATCTAGTGTGCGGCTCTGCAGGTGGAGGTAGGTGCAGGGTATTATATATCTAGTGTGCGGCTCTGCAGGTGGAGGTAGGTGCAGGGTATTATATATCTAGTGTGCGGCTCTGCAGGTGGAGGTAGGTGCAGGGTATTATATATCTAGTGTGCGGCTCTGCAGGTGGAGGTAGGTGCAGGGTATTATATATCTAGTGTGCGGCTCTGCAGGTGGAGGTAGGTGCAGGGTATTATATATCTAGTGTGCGGCTCTGCAGGTGGAGGTAGGTGCAGGTTATTATATATCTGTGTGCGGCTCTGCAGGTGGAGGTAGGTGCAGGGTATTATATATCTAGTGTGCGGCTCTGCAGGTGGAGGTAGGTGCAGGGTATTATATATCTAGTGTGCGGCTCTGCAGGTGGAGGTAGGTGCAGGTTATTATATATCTAGTGTGCGGCTCTGCAGGTGGAGGTAGGTGCAGGGTATTATATATCTAGTGCGCGGCTCTGCAGGTGGAGGTAGGTGCAGGGTATTATATATCTAGTGCGCGGCTCTGCAGGTGGAGGTAGGTGCAGGGTATTATATATCTAGTGCGCGGCTCTGCAGGTGGAGGTAGGTGCAGGGTATTATATATCTAGTGTGCGGCTCTGCAGGTGGAGGTAGGTGCAGGGTATTATATATCTAGTGTGCGGCTCTGCAGGTGGAGGTAGGTGCAGGGTATTATATATCTAGTGTGCGGCTCTGCAGGTGGAGGTAGGTGCAGGGTATTATATATCTAGTGTGCGGCTCTGCAGGTGGAGGTAGGTGCAGGGTATTATATATCTAGTGTGCGGCTCTGCAGGTGGAGGTAGGTGCAGGGTATTATATATCTAGTGCGCGGCTCTGCAGGTGGAGGTAGGTGCAGGGTATTATATATCTAGTGCGCGGCTCTGCAGGAGGAGGTAGGTGCAGGGTATTATATATCTAGTGTGCGGCTCTGCAGGTGGAGGTAGGTGCAGGGTATTATATATCTAGTGTGCGGCTCTGCAGGTGGAGGTAGGTGCAGGGTATTATATATCTAGTGTGCGGCTCTGCAGGTGGAGGTAGGTGCAGGGTATTATATATCTAGTGTGCGGCTCTGCAGGTGGAGGTAGGTGCAGGGTATTATATATCTAGTGTGCGGCTCTGCAGGTGGAGGTGGGTGCAGGGTATTATATATCTAGTGTGCGGCTCTGCAGGTGGAGGTGGGTGCAGGGTATTATATATCTAGTGTGCGGCTCTGCAGGTGGAGGTGGGTGCAGGTTATTATATATCTAGTGTGCGGCTCTGCAGGTGGAGGTGGGTGCAGGGTATTATATATCTAGTGTGCGGCTCTGCAGGTGGAGGTAGGTGCAGGGTATTATATATCTAGTGTGCGGCTCTGCAGGTGGAGGTAGGTGCAGGGTATTATATATCTAGTGTGCGGCTCTGCAGGTGGAGGTAGGTGCAGGGTATTATATATCTAGTGTGCGGCTCTGCAGGAGGAGGTAGGTGCAGGGTATTATATATCTAGTGTGCGGCTCTGCAGGTGGAGGTAGGTGCAGGGTATTATATATCTAGTGTGCGGCTCTGCAGGAGGAGGTAGGTGCAGGGTATTATTTATCTAGTGTGCGGCTCTGCAGGTGGAGGTAGGTGCAGGGTATTATATATCTAGTGTGCGGCTCTGCAGGTGGAGGTAGGTGCAGGGTATTATATATCTAGTGTGCGGCTCTGCAGGTGGAGGTAGGTGCAGGGTATTATATATCTAGTGTGCGGCTCTGCAGGTGGAGGTAGGTGCAGGGTATTATATATCTAGTGTGCGGCTCTGCAGGTGGAGGTAGGTGCAGGGTATTATATATCTGTGTGCGGCTCTGCAGGTGGAGGTAGGTGCAGGGTATTATATATCTAGTGTGCGGCTCTGCAGGTGGAGGTAGGTGCAGGGTATTATATATCTAGTGTGCGGCTCTGCAGGTGGAGGTAGGTGCAGGGTATTATATATCTAGTGTGCGGCTCTGCAGGTGGAGGTAGGTGCAGGGTATTATATATCTAGTGTGCGGCTCTGCAGGAGGAGGTAGGTGCAGGGTATTATATATCTAGTGTGCGGCTCTGCAGGTGGAGGTAGGTGCAGGGTATTATATATCTAGTGTGCGGCTCTGCAGGTGGAGGTAGGTGCAGGGTATTATATATCTAGTGTGCGGCTCTGCAGGTGGAGGTAGGTGCAGGGTATTATATATCTAGTGTGCGGCTCTGCAGGTGGAGGTAGGTGCAGGGTATTATATATCTAGTGTGCGGCTCTGCAGGTGGAGGTAGGTGCAGGGTATTATATATCTAGTGTGCGGCTCTGCAGGTGGAGGTAGGTGCAGGGTATTATATATCTAGTGTGCGGCTCTGCAGGTGGAGGTAGGTGCAGGGTATTATATATCTAGTGTGGGGCTCTGCAGGTGGAGGTAGGTGCAGGTTATTATATATCTAGTGTGCGGCTCTGCAGGTGGAGGTAGGTGCAGGGTATTATATATCTAGTGTGCGGCTCTGCAGGTGGAGGTAGGTGCAGGGTATTATATATCTAGTGTGCGGCTCTGCAGGTGGAGGTAGGTGCAGGGTATTATATATCTAGTGTGCGGCTCTGCAGGTGGAGGTAGGTGCAGGGTATTATATATCTAGTGTGCGGCTCTGCAGGTGGAGGTAGGTGCAGGGTATTATATATCTAGTGTGCGGCTCTGCAGGTGGAGGTAGGTGCAGGGTATTATATATCTAGTGTGCGGCTCTGCAGGTGGAGGTAGGTGCAGGGTATTATATATCTAGTGTGCGGCTCTGCAGGTGGAGGTAGGTGCAGGGTATTATATATCTAGTGTGCGGCTCTGCAGGAGGAGGTAGGTGCAGGGTATTATATATCTAGTGTGCGGCTCTGCAGGTGGAGGTAGGTGCAGGGTATTATATATCTAGTGTGCGGCTCTGCAGGAGGAGGTAGGTGCAGGGTATTATATATCTAGTGTGCGGCTCTGCAGGTGGAGGGTATTATATATCTAGTGTGCGGCTCTGCAGGTGGAGGTAGGTGCAGGGTATTATATATCTAGTGTGCGGCTCTGCAGGTGGAGGTAGGTGCAGGGTATTATATATCTAGTGTGCGGCTCTGCAGGTGGAGGTAGGTGCAGGGTATTATATATCTAGTGTGCGGCTCTGCAGGTGGAGGTAGGTGCAGGGTATTATATATCTGTGTGCGGCTCTGCAGGTGGAGGTAGGTGCAGGGTATTATATATCTAGTGTGCGGCTCTGCAGGTGGAGGTAGGTGCAGGGTATTATATATCTAGTGTGCGGCTCTGCAGGAGGAGGTAGGTGCAGGGTATTATATATCTAGTGTGCGGCTCTGCAGGTGGAGGGTATTATATATCTAGTGTGCGGCTCTGCAGGTGGAGGTAGGTGCAGGGTATTATATATCTAGTGTGCGGCTCTGCAGGTGGAGGTAGGTGCAGGGTATTATATATCTAGTGTGGGGCTCTGCAGGTGGAGGTAGGTGCAGGGTATTATATATCTAGTGTGCGGCTCTGCAGGTGGAGGTAGGTGCAGGTTATTATATATCTAGTGTGCGGCTCTGCAGGTGGAGGTAGGTGCAGGTTATTATATATCTAGTGTGCGGCTCTGCAGGTGGAGGTAGGCGCAGGGTATTATATATCTAGTGTGCGGCTCTGCAGGTGGAGGTAGGTGCAGGGTATTATATATCTAGTGTGCGGCTCTGCAGGTGGAGGTAGGTGCAGGGTATTATATATCCAGTGTGCGGCTCTGCAGGTGGAGGTAGGTGCAGGGTATTATATATCTAGTGTGCGGCTCTGCAGGTGGAGGTAGGTGCAGGGTATTATATATCTAGTGTGCGGCTCTGCAGGTGGAGGTAGGTGCAGGGTATTATATATCTAGTGTGCGGCTCTGCAGGTGGAGGTAGGTGCAGGTTATTATATATCTAGTGTGCGGCTCTGCAGGTGGAGGTAGGTGCAGGTTATTATATATCTGTGTGCGGCTCTGCAGGTGGAGGTAGGTGCAGGGTATTATATATCTAGTGTGCGGCTCTGCAGGTGAAGGTAGGTGCAGGTTATTATATATCTAGTGTGCGGCTCTGCAGGTGGAGGTAGGTGCAGGGTATTATATATCTAGTGTGCGGCTCTGCAGGTGGAGGTAGGTGCAGGGTATTATATATCTAGTGTGCGGCTCTGCAGGTGGAGGTAGGTGCAGGGTATTATATATCTAGTGTGCGGCTCTGCAGGTGGAGGTAGGTGCAGGTTATTATATATCTAGTGTGCGGCTCTGCAGGTGGAGGTAGGTGCAGGGTATTATATATCTAGTGTGCGGCTCTGCAGGTGGAGGTAGGTGCAGGGTATTATATATCTAGTGTGCGGCTCTGCAGGTGGAGGTAGGTGCAGGGTATTATATATCTAGTGTGCGGCTCTGCAGGAGGAGGTAGGTGCAGGGTATTATATATCTAGTGTGCGGCTCTGCAGGTGGAGGTAGGTGCAGGGTATTATATATCTAGTGTGCGGCTCTGCAGGTGGAGGGTATTATATATCTAGTGTGCGGCTCTGCAGGAGGAGGTAGGTGCAGGGTATTATATATCTAGTGTGCGGCTCTGCAGGTGCAGGGTATTATATATCTAGTCTGCGGCTCTGCAGGTGCAGGGTATTATATATCTAGTGTGCGGCTCTGCAGGTGGAGGTAGGTGCAGGGTATTATATATCTAGTGTGCGGCTCTGCAGGTGGAGGTAGGTGCAGGGTATTATATATCTAGTGTGCGGCTCTGCAGGTGGAGGTAGGTGCAGGGTATTATATATCTAGTGTGCGGCTCTGCAGGTGGAGGTAGGTGCAGGGTATTATATATCTAGTGTGCGGCTCTGCAGGTGGAGGTAGGTGCAGGGTATTATATATCTAGTGTGCGGCTCTGCAGGTGGAGGTAGGTGCAGGGTATTATATATCTAGTGTGCGGCTCTGCAGGTGGAGGTAGGTGCAGGGTATTATATATCTAGTGTGCGGCTCTGCAGGTGGAGGTAGGTGCAGGTTATTATATATCTAGTGTGCGGCTCTGCAGGTGGAGGTAGGTGCAGGGTATTATATATCTAGTGTGCGGCTCTGCAGGTGGAGGTAGGTGCAGGTTATTATATATCTAGTGTGCGGCTCTGCAGGAGGAGGTAGGTGCAGGGTATTATATATCTAGTGTGCGGCTCTGCAGGTGGAGGGTATTATATATCTAGTGTGCGGCTCTGCAGGAGGAGGTAGGTGCAGGGTATTATATATCTAGTGTGCGGCTCTGCAGGTGCAGGGTATTATATATCTAGTCTGCGGCTCTGCAGGTGCAGGGTATTATATATTTAGTGTGCGGCTCTGCAGGTGGAGGTAGGTACAGGGTATTATATATCTAGTGTGCGGCTCTGCAGGTGGAGGTAGGTGCAGGGTATTATATATCTAGTGTGCGGCTCTGCAGGTGGAGGTAGGTGCAGGGTATTATATATCTAGTGTGCGGCTCTGCAGGTGGAGGTAGGTGCAGGGTATTATATATCTAGTGTGCGGCTCTGCAGGTGGAGGTAGGTGCAGGGTATTATATATCTAGTGTGCGGCTCTGCAGGTGGAGGTAGGTGCAGGGTATTATATATCTAGTGTGCGGCTCTGCAGGTGGAGGTAGGTGCAGGGTATTATATATCTAGTCTGCGGCTCTGCAGGTGCAGGGTATTATATATCTAGTGTGCGGCTCTGCAAGTGCAGGGTATTATATATCTAGTCTGCGGCTCTGCAGGTGCAGGGTATTATATATCTAGTCTGCGGCTCTGCAGGTGCAGGGTATTATATATCTAGTGTGCGGCTCTGCAGGTGGAGGTAGGTGCAGGGTATTATATATCTGTGTGCGGCTCTGCAGGTGGAGGTAGGTGCAGGGTATTATATATCTAGTGTGCGGCTCTGCAGGTGGAGGTAGGTGCAGGGTATTATATATCTGTGTGCGGCTCTGCAGGAGGAGGTAGGTGCAGGGTATTATATATCTAGTGTGCGGCTCTGCAGGTGGAGGTAGGTGCAGGGTATTATATATCTGTGTGCGGCTCTGCAGGTGGAGGTAGGTGCAGGGTATTATATATCTAGTGTGCTGCTCTGCAGGTGGAGGTAGGTGCAGGGTATTATATATCTGTGTGCGGCTCTGCAGGTGGAGGTAGGTGCAGGGTATTATATATCTAGTGTGCGGCTCTGCAGGTGGAGGTAGGTGCAGGGTATTATATATCTAGTGTGCGGCTCTGCAGGTGGAGGTAGGTGCAGGGTATTATATATCTAGTGTGCGGCTCTGCAGGAGGAGGTAGGTGCAGGGTATTATATATCTAGTGTGCGGCTCTGCAGGTGCAGGGTATTATATATCTAGTCTGCGGCTCTGCAGGTGCAGGGTATTATATATCTAGTGTGCGGCTCTGCAGGTGGAGGTAGGTGCAGGGTATTATATATCTAGTGTGCGGCTCTGCAGGTGGAGGTAGGTGCAGGGTATTATATATCTAGTTTGCGGCTCTGCAGGTGCAGGGTATTATATATCTAGTGTGCGGCTCTGCAGGTGGAGGTAGGTGCAGGGTATTATATATCTAGTGTGCGGCTCTGCAGGAGGAGGTAGGTGCAGGGTATTATATATCTAGTGTGCGGCTCTGCAGGTGGAGGTAGGTGCAGGGTATTATATATCTAGTGTGCGGCTCTGCAGGAGGAGGTAGGTGCAGGGTATTATATATCTAGTGTGCGGCTCTGCAGGTGGAGGTAGGTGCAGGGTATTATATATCTAGTGTGCGGCTCTGCAGGTGGAGGTAGGTGCAGGGTATTATATATCTAGTGTGCGGCTCTGCAGGTGGAGGTAGGTGCAGGGTATTATATATCTAGTGTGCGGCTCTGCAGGTGGAGGTAGGTGCAGGGTATTATATATCTAGTGTGCGGCTCTGCAGGTGGAGGTAGGTGCAGGTTATTATATATCTAGTGTGCGGCTCTGCAGGTGGAGGTAGGTGCAGGGTATTATATATCTAGTGTGCGGCTCTGCAGGTGGAGGTAGGTGCAGGGTATTATATATCTAGTGTGCGGCTCTGCAGGTGGAGGTAGGTGCAGGGTATTATATATCTAGTGTGCGGCTCTGCAGGTGGAGGTAGGTGCAGGGTATTATATATCTAGTGTGTGGCTCTGCAGGTGGAGGTAGGTGCAGGGTATTATATATCTAGTGTGCGGCTCTGCAGGTGGAGGTAGGTGCAGGGTATTATATATCTAGTGTGCGGCTCTGCAGGTGGAGGTAGGTGCAGGGTATTATATATCTAGTGTGCGGCTCTGCAGGTGGAGGTAGGTGCAGGGTATTATATATCTAGTGTGCGGCTCTGCAGGTGGAGGTAGGTGCAGGGTATTATATATCTAGTGTGCGGCTCTGCAGGAGGAGGTAGGTGCAGGGTATTATATATCTAGTGTGCGGCTCTGCAGGTGGAGGTAGGTGCAGGGTATTATATATCTAGTGTGCGGCTCTGCAGGTGGAGGTAGGTGCAGGGTATTATATATCTAGTGTGCGGCTCTGCAGGTGGAGGTAGGTGCAGGGTATTATATATCTAGTGTGCGGCTCTGCAGGTGGAGGTAGGTGCAGGGTATTATATATCTAGTGTGCGGCTCTGCAGGTGGAGGTAGGTGCAGGGTATTATATATCTAGTGTGCGGCTCTGCAGGTGGAGGTAGGTGCAGGGTATTATATATCTAGTGTGCGGCTCTGCAGGTGGAGGTAGGTGCAGGGTATTATATATCTAGTGTGCGGCTCTGCAGGTGGAGGTAGGTGCAGGGTATTATATATCTAGTGTGCGGCTCTGCAGGTGGAGGTAGGTGCAGGGTATTATATATCTAGTGTGCGGCTCTGCAGGTGGAGGTAGGTGCAGGGTATTATATATCTAGTGTGCGGCTCTGCAGGTGGAGGTAGGTGCAGGATATTATATATCTAGTGTGCGGCTCTGCAGGTGGAGGTAGGTGCAGGGTATTATATATCTAGTGTGCGGCTCTGCAGGTGGAGGTAGGTGCAGGGTATTATATATCTAGTGTGCGGCTCTGCAGGTGGAGGTAGGTGCAGGGTATTATATATCTAGTGTGCGGCTCTGCAGGTGGAGGTAGGTGCAGGGTATTATATATCTAGTGTGCGGCTCTGCAGGTGGAGGTAGGTGCAGGGGCTCTATTATTTTCTCTTCTTCATTTTCCTGTCGTCTTTATTGTTTCTTTCCTTTTATGGCGAGGCTGAAGTCTGTTTCTTAGGCCTCTGCCACACTCACGTGAATTTCACGCACGTGCCGAGAGACACGTATTTCCCCTGCGTGTTGCGTGCAGGTAAGTACGTGTCTCTGGTACGTGCGTGACACGTGTGTTCTACGTGTGCTATCCGCGATAGCACACGTAGAATCGGTAATTATTATACTCACCTGGTCCTTCCTGATGTCCGCGCTGCTGTCCGTGGTGCTGATCCTCGGTCTCCAGCCCTCCCGTCTCCCCGCTGCTGCTGCTGCCAGGCAGTGAAGTGAATATTCAATGAGAATAATGAGCGGCGGTCGGCAGCAAGAGGCAGCAGCGGCAGAGACAGGAGGGCTGGAGAAGGTGACTTAATGTTTTGTTTTTTTTTCAATGACATGTGTGTTTTCTCTGGCGCGTGTCACACGGGACTGCATCCACACTACACCCGTGTGGTACGGGTGCGGGCCGTGTGACACCCGTGCTGCCGGTGAAAAAACGGACATGTCAGCGCTTTGAAAATCGCACACACGTACAAACGCACACGGACACACGTTCCGTGTGGTTTTACGTGTGTGTGCCTGCTACAATAAGGTAGCATTGGTTAAAGTGTCTCCGTGCCGCCGGTACGTGTAAAAAATGACAAACACGTGCCGGAGGCACGGATGTGTGGCGCAGGCCTTATTTGCGTTTTTTCTGTTTTGTTTTTTTTTTACAGGTTTTTATCAACAAAAATAAAAAATGACAACAATAAAATCCAGTGCAGTGCGGAGCCCGATGTGAATACTCTGAGCAGCAGCTGCAAAAATTATAAAAATCAGCAGCAAAGTTGCAGCGAAGGGTTAAATAACTCCTCGCTGTATTGTACTTTATTATTGGGATTTTTTTTTTTTCGTTTGTTGTTAAACCTGTAAAAAGAAAAACAGAAAAAAAATCCAAATAAGAAACAACTTCAGCCTTGGGTTTTTATTGCTGGTGTTAGTGATACTGGTGGGAAAATAAGAGAAATGTCTGTTATTACTACATATATACCCTGCCCCCGCAGCGACTGACAGCCGCTCAGCATTAGAACCTGCTGTCAGTCAGTGCTGATGTCGCGGGCGGAGGGGCCGCGCTCGCTACGCTCGGGTCCGGGGCTGCTGCTGCTGCTCGGTGTCTCGAGCAGCGCTCCTCGCCCACGAGTGAAAAGGGGGTGGTTTGTTTGGGGAGATAGTTCGTGACGCCACCCCCGGGTCGTGGTGATAATGGGCACCACTGCTGCTGGTGACGGGTATCCCGGGAGCGATGGCAGGGAGCAGCTAGGATCTTGGTTCCTCCTCCGTAAGTAGGGGTTGGTGATCCCGGGGCCCGGTGGTGATACGGGGAGGCAGGGTAGCTGGGGTGCTGGGTTGCAGGGGCAGCGCGGCGCGGTGCCGGATGGCACTGTTGTACTCACTCAGACACCGATTCACAGAGTCTCTGGTAAACTAAACGGCTGGATGGACAGGTCCCGCAGCCGGCTGCAGTGTCTTTGCTCTCCCCGGACAGGTTGATGGTGGCTGTCTTTCCCTGCACGTTTGTAGAATGTATTGACTCCGATGGTTTCCCAACGGTAGTCTGCTCCCCGGCGTGTATGTACCGTAGGAGTCCGTTTTGCCCGCAGGCGCTGGCCCTTGGATCTCTAGCCTATGGCGGTGGCTTTTTATCCTCACTGTGTGGACTGTTGCCTTCTGTCTTGGGTGTTAGGAAACCCCTGGGGTTCCGGTCACTCTCAGATGTGACCGTTGTCGGCGGCTGCTAGCCTAGTCGGTCCGATGGCCCTGCCTTTGTGCTTGGTACAAATCTGCTCCCCGGCTCGGTACCGGCGGGCCACCGCCCGTCCCCGGTCCTACGGTTTTGCTGACTTGCACCACCTCCTGCAGACGGCCACCACCGTCTGCTGACCTTGCTGACAGTGTCTAGGCTCCTACCCAGACACTAACAGTTTCTGTCCTCTCACTTCCAACTCCAAAACTCCACAACTGAACTCACTGCTTTTCCCGCCTCCAGGCCTGTGAACTCCTCGGTGGGTGGGGCCAACCGCCTGGCTCCGCCCCACCTGGTGTGGACATCAGACCCTAGAGGGAGGCAACAAGGATTTTGTTTGACTGATGTAAACTATCCAGGGGAGGGGGTGTTTGTGATGTTATGTCTGTGACTACCTGGCTAGTCCAGGGCGTCACATTCCCCCTTGGTGAAATGCAGACCGTCCGCGGGCTGCCCGTCCATCACCGGTTGTATTTCTGAAAAATAGAGATTTAACATGGAAAACATATAACATAAGCATATTTTTCATTCTTCCATTACGGGAGGCTTTTCTCTTAAACATTACTTAACGGCATAAAAACATTTATATTAATAACGGGCGGGTTCATGTTCTTCCGCTCCCCCACCCAAGCAACCTACACCTTGATGCTGCTCCTAAGAAATGGGCAGCACCCTTTTACCCCAGTCCTGGTCCAGGTTACCCGAGCGGGAACGGGTACGGTGTCTCGCACCCGGCTGTCATTTCAGGGGACCCCACGTCCAGGGGGGCCCCTGATTCCCGGAGGATGGCCACCGGTCCTGGTGGTGGCTGGACTCCAGCCTACTCTGCTGCGGGTCCTTCCTCCAATTTGCCTCTCCGGAGGTGGCAACGGTGGGGGAGGGGACTGGGACTGCATCTGAACACCGCGGCCTTCCCTCTGCTTCACATCTAGGGAAAACCAGCCCCTCTCCCCGCAATGTCGGGTGTAGGTCACCAGGTCGCCCGGTTGCAGGTCACGACTAGGGTGGCCCATTGGCAAATGGGAGTTTACATCCCGGCGAGCCACAAATATGTCGGCCTCCAGGCCCGGTTCGTAGACGAAGCTTATCCCCGCTGAGGGTCAAACCGTCTAACCTGGCCCTCGTGAATCGGGCCCCGCACCCGGAAAGTGGCATTGCATTCTCCCTTATGGTGTGAGCCAGGACTTCGGACCTCTGCTGCTCTCGGGCGGCAATCTCGCGGCCCAGCGGGTTCGGCTCTCTGTCCCAGTAAGGGGCGTCTGCATGCCCCTGCGCGCGGGTCGGGCCCCGCTGGACTTCCCCCACACCGGCCACGACCGGTACTCTCTTTGGGGGGTCCTGAGGTGACGCGGCGTGGGATGCTGCTTTGCAGTGGCGACCCGGCGCAGCCTCAGCCGAGGCGTGGAGTTGGGGGACAACAGGCCTCACCCGCTGGGCCTTCCTGCTCGCAGCTTCCACCTCTTCCGTAGCTGGACGGACTGCCGGAGCCGGGACTGTCTTGGGTGCGGCCACTTCCGGGGCCGACTGCTTCTTTTCGCGGACGGGCACCTCCCGCGGGATCTTTCATGGCAGCGGGAGCGGTGCGGGTAGTTCACGGGCAACGCCTACAGGCTGGTCCTCCAGGGCGGACGGGCTGAACTCCGCTACCGGTGTTGAGGGCAGCGGGTCTAGTGGCGGGGCAGCAACAACCGGTGCGGATGGCGGGGGAGGCAGCAGGGTGAACGGACGCAGACCGGACCCCTCAGCCGCAGCGATCGGTCCTTCAAGGACACAGGGGCGTGGGTCGCTTACCCGCTCCTCCAGCACTGTCTCCACCTTGTGTCTCCGCACGGCTGCCACTACTTCCTCCATTTCGGCCACCCATCACTCCATTAGAAATCGAACTTGGGCCTGCAGGCGGCAGCACATTTGCACGGTCTGGGCCTCCACCCACCCCGCTGTTCCTGGCATGGGCTCCGGGATCTCAGCATTGCCGGACGGGACGGACATACAGTGGTACCTTGCTTAACGAGAACAATCCGTTCTGGGACTGTGCTTTTTAATCAAGTTACTCGTTCAGCAGAGCAAGATTTCCCATAGGAAATCATTGCAATGCTGACAATTCGTTCCACAACTAGTTAAATGTCCCATCCTGGTCCCCTATTCTGTCATTCCACACACACACAAACACACACACATACACATACAAACACACACAAACATGCACAAACACACAAGCACGCACGCAAATGCACATATTATATGCTCACCTTACCTTCCGTTCCATCGCCGGTCTCCTGGGACTTGCTGTTCTGCAGTGCGGGCCGTGTATCAGGTAACCATAACGACGAGGGCGGAACTTCCTGCCAGAGCGCTGACGTCAAAGGCAGAGCCGCTTGCCTCTGATTGGCCAGCGCGCTGCCTTTGAGTAGCGGTGACAGGAACCAGGAAGATCCTGCTTCGTCGCTATGGATGTAGATGCCTGGAGCAGATCGGCGCGGCGCACTACAGGACCCAGGAGACCGGTGATGAAACGGAAGGTACACATATTATATGCTCACCTTACCTTCCGTTCCACCGCCGGCCTCATGGTACTTGTAGTTCGCCGCGAGCATGTTGCGATGTACCCGGGAACTACAAGTACCATGAGGCCAGCGATGGAACGGAAGGTAAGGTGAGCATAATACTGTGTGTGTGTGTGTGTGTGTGTGTGTGCGCGTTTGTGCGTACATGTGTGTTTTTCTGTGGACTGGAAGTGCGGGTCAGAGTGTGGTGGATGTACGAAACCGGAAGTGTGTGAGGTGAGGATTTTGCTCGTCCAGCAAAGCTTTCTCATAAAGTGGTTACAAATTTACAGAAAGTTTTGCTTGTTAAGCAAAATTCTCGTTCAGGGGGTTACTCGTTAAGCGAGGTACCACTGTACTGGCGCTTGTGCTTCCAGGAACCGGATGTGTAGCAGTCCTGGCGTCCCTGCTCTTTATACCTTCGGTTACATCAGGTACACCTGCACCCGTCCCCCCTTGGTTCTTTCTAGCACTTCACTCTTCTGGGGGCGGGGCTTCACGTTCGTACCTTCCCTGCTTGGGGAAGACGCTCAAGCGGGAAATCTTCACGCCAAAGATGGCGGAACTTCAAATTTTTCGGCCGGACGCCGCCGGCGGGGACTGCAAGGCGCACTTCTACCGGTAGGTAGATCGGTTGTATCCTGTTCATGACACCAAGTTGTCACGGGTGGAGGGGCCGCGCTCGCTACGCTCGGGTCCGGGGCTGCTGCTGCTCGGTGGCTCGAGCGGTGGGCCGGACCTGGGGACTCGAGCAGCGCTCCTCGCCCACGAGTGAAAAGGGGGTGGTTTGTTTGGGGAGATAGTTTGTGACGCCACCCACGGGTCGTGGTGATAATGGGCACCACCGCTGCTGGTAACGGGGATCCCGGGAGCGATGGCAGGGAGCAGCTAGGATGTTGGTTCCCCCTCCGTGGGTAGGGGTTGGTGATCCCGGGGCCCGGTGGTGATACGGGGAGGCAGGGTAGCTGGGGTGCAGGGTTGCAGGGGCGGCGCGGTGCCGGATGGCACTATTGTACTCACTCAGACACAGATTCACAGAGTCTCTGGTAAACCAAACGGCTGGATGGACGGGTCCCGCAGCCGGCTGCAGTGTCTTTGCTCTCCCCGGACAGGTTGATGGTGGCTGTCTTTCCCTGCACCTTTGTAGAATGTATTGACTCCGATGGTTTCCCAACGGTAGTCCGCTCCCCGGCGTGTATGTACCGTAGGAGTCCGTTTTGCCCGCAGGCGCTGGCCCTTGGATCTCTAGCCTATGGCGGTGGCTTTTTATCCTCACTGTGTGGACTGTTGCCTTCTGTCAGGTCTTGGGTGTTAGGAAACCCCTGGGGTTCCGGTCACTCTCGGATTTGACCGTTGTCGGCGGCTGCTAGCCTAGTCGGGGTCCGATGGCCCTGCCTTTGTGCTTGGTACAAATCTGCTCCCCGTCTCGGTACCGGCGGGCCACCGCCCGTCTCCGGTCCTATGGTTTTGCTGACTTGCACCACCTCCTGCAGACGGCCACCACCGTCTGCCGACCTTGCTGACAGTGTCTGGGCTCCTACCCAGACACTAACAGTTTCTGTCCTCTCACTTCCAACTCCAAAACTCCACAACTGAACTCACTGCTTTTCCCGCCTCCAGGCCTGTGAACTCCTCGGTGGGTGGGGCCAACCGCCTGGCTCCACCCCACCTGGTGTGGACATCAGACCCTAGAGGGAGGCAACAAGGATTTTGTTTGACTGATGTAATCTATCCAGGGGAGGGTGTGTGTGTGATGTTATGTCTGTGACTACCTGGCTAGTCCAGGGCGTCACACTGAGAGCGCGTATACAACCACGGATCACTGTTTACTGAGCAATGACTAAAACCTCATCGGGGCCATCCCTATGACTGAAAGCCGGACACTGTCATATTATATGTTTATGACCACATGTAAATATTTCTTAGCTATTTTCTAACCCTTATTATTTTGTATATATGGCTGTTTTTTACCTGGTCGGGGCTAATAACAGAGATTTGGATTAACAGTGGTATTTTCCTGTATTTAATACATTCGGGGGGTGTCAGTTCAGAATTTAGGTATTTTTATTTTCATTCTTCCTTCCCTTGTAACTGGGGCTGATATAATGACTCAGCAGTGACCATATCCTCTCTGTATGGAGGAGGAAGCACCATCAGCTCTTACTTCCATTTCTTTGAAACCCTGAAAATAAGCAATTTTTGGGGCTTTTTTTACTATACTTAAAATATTAGCCCTACTCCAAAAATAAGCCCTAGTTCAAGTTCCATATTGAATTGTCTAAGCAGCTAAAAAAGTTAAAGAATACAGCAGGACTTTTATGAAAAAAGCAGACACCTCCAGAAGAAAGCGGTCACCCCTAAAAGAAAGTAGAACCCCCCCCCCCCAAAAAAAATTGCACTTACCAGACCCCTTACAATTGGGAAGTACCCATGGTGAATAGACTCTCACACAGAGATCTGTGTCTCTGTCAGGTCCCTCACTGTTCCAGGTACATTGCACCGCAGAGCTGTGTATACAGTGACAGAGAAGGCAGAGGCAGTAATAAACCGTCTCTGCCTTATGTAGAGATGGATGGATTTCCTCTCCGTTGCTACATGTTTGCGTATAGATGCACTGCTATGTAATGACATTGTAGACTATCCCTGCAGAGTAGGAGTCAGATAGCCCGGACGTGTAAAGTCTACGAGTACCGAAACCAGTTTAGAATATCTAAACTTTTTAATTTACATAATTTTTCTGGTTTAGGAGTAAAATATAATGTGGGTACATTTTGTAATTGAGTTAATTGTCACTATTTTGCTGCCTTCATACAAGAAATGGGTGGTAAATTGTGTGCGTCACCGAGTGCACAAATCCGAGCGCCATATGTGGGCCCCTCTTCTTCCGTTAGAAACAAGAATACATCTAATTCCATTACCCTGTTATTAATCGAAAAACTGGAAATTGTTTTGTTTTTGCGCTTTCATATTTTCTTATTCTTATTACGGGAGCAATTACTCTTTTATTTTTCCGCTCACATTTCCGTATGAAGGATTGTTTTGTTTTATAAAAATAACGTGCTACGTTTACAGTTGTACTATTTACATAGCTCATTTAATGTGTATTTTTTTTTACTACCGAAATTATATCTTCCCTCCATTATCTCCATTAATTTTACATATCGGCTCATCTCCTTCCCGTTCGGGTCCTTATAATATCAGATCCTCTCAGTGATTTTATTCTGTTTAGAAAAATTTCCTATCCAGGATGGAGAGTGACAGGGACAAGATGGCGGAGAGGATATTACACCTCACCCTAGAGATCCTCTTCCGGCTTACTGGAGAGGTGAGAGATTCTGATGACGTCACATTACACCATTCTTATCTATGGGAATAACAGATGGACAGAACTGGAGAGGTGAGGACTCTGGAAATGTCTGGAGTGAGATTTCTTACTGTGTCTCTCCATAACCAGGATTACACAGTAGTGAAGAAGACCTCTAGTGGGCGCTGTCAGGTCCCTGTGTCTGAGGGATGCGGAAGACCCTTGAGCCCAATCACGGGGCCTCCACCTCACCCCCCTATACATGAGGACATCAATGACCAGAAGATCCTAGAACTCACCTACAAGATGATTGAGCTGCTGACTGGAGAGGTGACACTGCTGGGAATGCTGGGACATTATACAGTAATGCTATGAAGGGATCGGGGGGTGACGGTATCATTATATGTGTCAGGTTCCTATAAGGTGTCAGGACGTCACCGTCTATTTCTCCATGGAGGAGTGGGAGTATTTAGAAGGACACAAAGATCTGTACAAGGACGTCATGATGGAGGTTCCCCAGCCCCTCACATCACCAGGTAATAGACAGGACTAAATACACATGGCCTATAATTATCTGTATGTAAGGAATGAATTCAGTCCCTGTATGTGTCTCCTCCAGGTCTATCCAGTAAGAGGACAACACCAGAGAGATGTCCCCGTCCTCTTCTCCCACAGGACTGTAAACAAGAAGATCCCGATGTTCCTCAGGATGTGTTTCATCCAGATCTATCCAGTAAGAGGACAACACCAGAGAGATGTCCCCGTCCTCTTCTCCCACAGGACTGTAACCAAGAAGATCCCGATGTTCCTCAGGATGTGTTTCCTCCAGTTCTATCCAGTAAGAGATATCTACTCATGTACTTTCTGCACTAATTTTATGTTTACGCTTTTAGACTTTCTGCTCTCTTCTTTTTTTTTTTCAACTGTATTTTCTTTGCTTCTGCTTCTTTTGCTGTTTGTTTCTAGTCCCTTCTCTATATTGTTATGAAGGCAACTCAAAGACCTGCAAAGGCTCAGGAATACCCTGTTTCTTTGAAAATAAGACTTGCCACAAAAATAAGCCATAGTATGATTTTATGGGATTTTTGGAGAATGATTGAAATATAAGCTCTACTCCAAAAATAATGCCTAGACACAGTGAGGGCCAGCGTTGGGAAAAGTGAAACTGCATTTTCTCAGGAACCCCACTTTCTAAGGTACCCCATCAATTGTATTCTGCGGCTGATTGTTTAAGAACCTTTGCTGACTTCAAAGTCATGTGGCATGATGTAACCAAAGGTCTTTTAATTGCAGGAGTCTAAAAGAATTGAACAGGACACAGGCTGGCATGCAGGACTGGTATTAGGGGAAAGGGAGAGAAAACTGGACAATTTCACAGGGCACCCATTCTCCTAGGGGTACCAGTGTTTATATGCCGATTATAGGACTGCTTAAGGACCTTTTTGACATAACGTCATGTGACCAAAGGCCTCTTTATTCAAGAGTGTAAAGCTGAAGAGGAAACAGGCTGGTGTGTGTGTGTGTGTAGATAGATAGATTGGATTAAAAAATAATAACATTGTGTTTATTTTTAGCAGGTGACTGTATTGGGAGTTCAGATGGACCTCTAATATCTTCAGAATTTATAACATATGATGAAAGTATCACACATGCTACATATGAAGAGCATGCTGCTGTCCCAGATATACCTCCAGTTCTTCCTCGGAAAGCTCTATCATCTGATCTTTTCAAACAAGTCCAAAATTCCAATTTATCACAGAATTGTAAGCGAAATAAAAGTTACAGAAGAGATGTAGAACATGAAACAAGGAAGAAACCATTTTCATGTACAAAATGTGGGAAATGTTTTACCAGGAAATCAAATCTTGTTGATCATCAAAAAGTTCACACACATGAAAAGCCGTTTTCATGCCCCCAATGTAAGAAATGTTTTGCTCGAAAATCAAATCTTGTTGACCATCAAAAATATCATACTGGGAAAAAGCCATTTTCATGTCCAGAATGTGGGAAATGTTTTATTCAGAAATCAGATCTTGTTAGACATTACAAAATTCACCCAGGGGTGAAGCCATTTCTATGTTCAAAATGTGGGAAATGTTTTATTCAGAAATCAGATTTTTTTTAAACATAACAGAACACATATAGTGAATAAGCCACAGTCCTGCTCGGAATGTGGGAAATGTTTTAGCCATATCTCACAACTTGTTACACACAAAAGAATTCATACAGGGGAGAAACCATTTTCTTGCCCAGAATGTGACAAATGTTTTATTCTCAAATCAAAACTAACTAAACACCAAAAAACTCACACAGAAGAGAAGGAATATTCATGCTCTGGATGTGGAAAATGTTTTACTCAGAAATCACATCTTAATATCCATAAAAAAACTCAAAAAGGGAAGAAGCCATTTTCAAGCCCAGAATGTGAAAAATGCTTTACTCAGAGAATTATCCTTGCTAACCATCATAAAATTAACTCTTGGAAGAAACCATTTTCTTGTACAGAGTGTGGGAAATGTTTTATTCAGAAATCAGACCTTGTTAGACATCAGAAAATTCACACAGGGGAGAAGCCATTTTCGTGTTCAGAATGTGGGAAATGTTTTATTCAGAAATCAGATCTTGTTGTGCATCAAAGATCTCACACAGGGGAGAAGCCATTTTCGTGTTCAGAGTGTGGGAAATGTTTTATTCGGAAATCAGATCTTGTTTGGCATCAAGGATCTCACACAGGGAAGAAGCCATTTTCATGTTCCAAATGTGGGAAATGTTTTATTCAGAAATCAGATCTTGTTGGCCATCAAAGATCTCACACAAGGGAGAAGCCATTTTCATGTTCAGAATGCGGGAAAAGTTTTATTCATAAATCAGATCTTGTTAGGCATCAAAGATCTCACACAGGGGAGAAGCCATTTTCATGCTCAGAATGTAGTAAATGTTTTACTAGGAAATCAAGTCTTGTTTACCATCAAAAAAGTCACACAAAATAAACCTTTTTTTTATGTTCTGAATGTGGAAAATGTAATTGTCAGAAATCAGATTTCATTAAGCATCTGAAGAAGCAACACAGGGAATGAACCTTTTTCATATTGTGAATAATTGAAATGTTTAATTGGTAAATCAAGTATTGCCGACCATCAGAAAACCACCACAGTGGAGCAGCCATTCTTGCACTATGGGAGTAGAAGAGACCAGAGCTAAAAAGGGTCTATCTATTGGTGAAGAGCAATTAACATTTATGATCAAAAACAAGAAAAGAACTTTCAGCTCCCTAAAACGTCTTCAAAATTTAATTCATACATTAACCTCTTCACGACCGCGGGCAGTAAAGTTACGTCCTATTTTAATGTGACTTAACGACCAGGGATGTAACTTTACTGCCTAAAGTTCATTTGATTGCCGTGGCCATAGCAATGGCTTTCAAATGATGTCCCCTGCTGTTTCTTACAGCAGGGGACCTTTGCTTGACCCCAGGGGGGGTGGCATCGCCAAACCCCATAGACGATCAATGTGATTGGCTGTTTAAATCTGAACCGCCAACCACATCGTTCGCACCGATTTCGGCAAAAATAATGCCAGAATTAGTGCGATACTATGAGATCCTGCTATGAGGTGCTGTAGCAGCTACAGCAGATCATAGATGGATCTCAAACATGTCGCCCCCAGCCCCTGCAGCACTGATTGGAGCGATCGTGCTATGACGCGCAGTCGCTCCAATCAGTGTGCAGTGGGGTGGTCTGATCTGCAGGTGGCCGCCCTCCCCAGGCCTGTGCTGGTCTGGGAAGCCTTCCCCCAACATGTCTGCAGCGTGCACTGGCTGGTACTTATGGTACCACGCCACCGCTGCTGCCGCCGCTGATGTCACCGCTTCTGCTCCTGCTCCACGTGAGTATTCCGCTCCCCTTGCAGCCCGTGCGCGCTCCCGTTATGGCCCCTACGCACTCCCGTGATGGCCCCTGCCCGTGCCCCCCCCGATTTGCCCCCCGACATCCCGATCTGCTCCCCCTGCGATCTGCCTGCCTCCTCTGTCATCTCTATTCTGCTTCCTTCCTTCTTTGCTTCTCCGGTATCCCCCTCTGCTCTCCCCCCTCCCACTCCCCCTCCCCTCGACGTCCTCTTACCTGCCTTCACCGGGTCGTCCGAGGTCTTCACTGGCCCGATCACATCTGCCTCCATCGCTGGGTCCTTCTTCCTGGGTCTTCTGCTGATCTGTCCAACGTCCTGCCTGCAGCTCCTGTACAGCTGTCTATCTCGCTTGCCTTCTGTTCCTCCTGCAGTTCTTCTGGTAAGTGATCCTCCTGCTAATCCTGTGGGTACTGTGAGTATAACTTTTTTTTTCCTGTATCCTGTCCATTTTTACACCTCATCTGTCCGTGCGTCCCGCCAAGCACTGATCAGGGATGCAGATAACGGATCTGCATCCGTGGTCAATTTTTGGCGTGACTTTTTTTCCCCATACCCCCAACGCGTTTTGTATCGCATCCGTCCGTGCGTCCCGCCAAGCGCTGATCAGGGATGCACATAATGGATCGGCATCCCTGCTCAATTTTTGGCGTGACTTTTTTTTTTTCCGTATCCTCGACGCTTTTTATATCTTATCCAAACGTGCGCCCTGCAGCGGCCGATCAGTGCACCGCATCTGTGCGTTTGAAAAGTCAAATGGTGTTCCTTCTCTTCTGAGCCCCGCCATGCGCCCAAACAATTACTTTCCACCACATATGAGGTGTCTGCGTACTCAGGAAAAATTGCACAATACATTTTATGGTGCATTTTTTCCTGATACCGTTGTAAAAAAAAAAGCTACCTGGTTGATGCAAAAATGTTGTGGTGAAAAAAAAAAAAATTCCACGGTTCAACGTTATCAACTTGGGTGGAGCCCCTGGGGGTGCAAGGGGCTCACCAAACATCTAGATAAAATCCTTGAGGGGTCTAGTTTTCAAAATGGGGTCACTTGTGGGGGAGCTCCATTGTTTAGGCACCTCAGGGGGTCTCCAAATGCAACATTACGTCAGCTAATGATTCCAACTAATTTTGCTGTCAAATGGTGCTCTTTCTCTTCTGAGTCCCGCCATGCGCCCAAACAATTACTTTCCACCACATATGAGGTATTGTCGTACTCGGGAAAAAATGCACTAAAAAATGTCATGGTGCATTTTTTCCTGATACCCTTGTGAAAAAAAAGCTACCTAGTTGAAGCAACAGTTTAGTGATAACATTTTTTTTTTTTTTTCATTTGATTTCCACCACATATGGGATATCTGCGTACTCAGGAGAAAATGCACAATACATTTTATGGTGCATTTTTTTACTGATACCCTTGTGAAAAAAAAGCTACCTAGTTGAAGCAACAGTTTTGTGGTAAAAATGTTTTCTTTTCACAGCTCAACGTTATAATCTTCTGTGAAGCCCCCAGGGGTTCAAAGTGCTCACCAAACATCTAGAAAAATTATTTGAGGGCTCTAGTTTCCAAAATGGGGTCACTTGTGGGGGAGCTCCATTGTTTAGGCACCTCAGGGGGTCTTCAAACCCGACATGGCGTCCTCTAATGAGTTTAGCTAATTTTGCGTTCAAAAATTCAAATGGTGCTCCTTCCCTTTTGACCTCTGCCGTGCGCCCAAATAATTGATTTTTACCACATATGGGGTATCAGCGTACTGAGGAGAAAATGCACAATAAATTGTAGGGTGCACTTTCTCTTTTCTCCCTTGTGAAAATGAAAATTTTATGGCTAAAGTAACATTTTTGTGTTAAAAAGTAAAATTTTCATTTTTTTCCTTCCACATTGCTTTGGTTGCTGTGAAGCTCCTAAAGGGTTAATAAACTACTTGGATGTGATTTTGAGCAGTGTGAGGGGTGCAGTTTTTAGAATGGGGTCACTTTTGGGTATTTTCTGTCACCTCGGCCTCTCAAAGTCACCTCAAATGTGATGTGGTCCCTAAAGAAAATTATTTTGTAAATTTTGTTGGAAAAATGAGAAATTGCTGATGACCTTTGACCCGTTCTAACTTCCTAACGAAAAAAAATTTGTTTCGAAAATTGCGCTGATGTAAAGTAGACAAGTGGGAAATGTTATTTAGTAACTATTTTGTGTGACATATCTCTCAGATTTATGGGCATAAATTTTCAAAGTTTGAAAATTGCGAAATTTTTCCAAAATTTCCTAAATTTTCACAAATAAACGCAAAAAATATCGGCCTAAATTTACCACTGACATGAAGTACAATATGTCACGAGAAAACAATCTCAGAATCGCCAGGATCCGTAGGAGCGTTCCAGAGTTATAACCTGTCAAAGTGACACTGGTCAGAATTGCAAAAAATGGCCCGGTCATTAGGGTGTTTTGCCGGGGGTGAAGAGGTTGAAAGGCAGATCCAAAAAACATATGTAATGCAACGCGTTTGGATGCACGCAGGCAACCTTCGTCGAAAGCTGTTTAACAAATGAAGCAGCTAGTATAGATACAAAAATGTGACTATTGACAATATAGGACTTAATCCACAATCAAGAATAGGTGTCTAAGAAGGATCGAACAACATGAAGGGAGATAGGCAAATGATGACAAATTAATTAAACACTATTCAAAAGTGAAACATCATTTCTTTACGGGCATTAAAACCCGGAGGATAGCATGTTCCAAGACTGTACATCCAAAAGGCTTTATGGGTTAACAATGATCTTCTATTACCTCCTCTGATCAATAATGAGATCCTTTAAATACCTGGAACTTCAAATAAGTTCATGTATCGGAAATTTTCAGCAATAAAATGTTGGGAAGCATGTGAAATATTATGAGAAGAACTAGAAAAACAAATATCAGTGTTCTGAAATGCAAACTTTAATCTTCCTCGTGGTACACCCCACATACATTTTTATCAATAAATTACAATAAATAACATAAACTACATTTTGAGTGCTGCAGTTAATATATTGGTATGAAGGTCCTTCATGCACACATTGATATGTAAATGAACCCTAAAATTTTACAATGAATACGGATAATCCCTCCAAAACAAAAACATTTATTGGATGAGGCCATGACTGTTACCACTAGTAGGCCGATTATTGGGGAGCTCACAGTAAGAGTATAGTATATATACGACCGTTTGTATCTCATGGACTATATCTACAGTGTGTACTGTCCACCCATATCATGTCCACCGCCATTAACTTGAGAATGGCGGCAGCTATAGGCATAGAAGTGGTGTTTAGGTATAGTAAAGTAGCCATGCGCTACGCAATGAAACCACCATAGCGCCACCTGGTGTAAAACAACGGAGTTAGCATTTTTATTTCGAAAACGAAACGAGATAGATAAAAAAAAGTGAATTACAAAGTTGTAGGGCATCATCCATTCAATACAAATCGACACCTTGCATACAGAAAAGCTATGAGTAGAACGTGTAAAACTCAAAAGGCTGCGGACGTGAAGCAATACCTCATGGAGACCTTCCTACAAGTCATTGGGTATGGTGGTTGCATGGAGTGGCCTCTACACTCACCTGACCTGACCCCATTGGACTTCTTTCTGTGAGGTCTCATCAAACAGCAGGTGTATGCGACCCCTCCACCTACATTGCAGGACCTACGACGACGTATCACAGATGCTTGTGCAAACGTGTCACCTACCATATTGCACAACGTGCAGCAAGATACAGTATGCTGTCCAGAGTCCAGATGTGCATTGCAGTTGACGGTGGCCACTTTGAGCATCAAAGTTAATTGAGTGTCATATGCGTGACCAGCATTCAATGTTTTGGAGGGATCATGGGTTTCATATCATAGCATTTCTGTATGCAAGGTTTATAAAAATATACAATAGATCTTACAAAGGGGAACACAACAATACAATATATACAATTACATAATATGGAATAACAAAAGAAAATTACTGAACCTGGGACACAAAAATGGCTTCAGATTTATGGAGGAAAAGACACCAATGGAATGTGAATCAATCCTACACGGTAATGCACCTTTTCATTGAATGAGGATAATAATTGGCAGTGACTTTTTTTTTAACACAAGTTACATTGACATACATCACCTCTGCTGACTCATAAAAGGGTTGGACTTCAGAGAAATATAGGATGTGTCTTAGTCTTAGAAAATTATTAGACTCAGGACTTTTATGATATCTTCACCCATGGAGGTCCCAGGCGGAAGATACTAGTATCATCTTTCCTATAACGATTTTCTGTTCATGAATACATTGCATAGATATTTTCATCTCTCTGGCCAATATACATTTGGTGGAATTCTGGTCATCACCCAGTGACGTAGAACTATGATTAGCGCTTGTCACTTTCCCACAAATTCGAAAATATGACTTTCCTATCTATTATATTGATGCAGTTCATAAAACCTCAATTCATATTTTAAGGGAAAACAAAGGATTTGAATTTCTCTGCTAGTTTTCTGTTCAACTGCTGCTCTTATCTCTACCGGTCATAAATCTGTCCTCTGCATTCTTGTGTATTCTAGCTAAGATTGGCCTCACATCTGGTAGAAAATTCTCTTCTCTTTAATTGCTGTAAAATAGGGAGTTTTTATGAATATTTGATTCATAATGGACTCTACAAGGTTAAGGCAGTATAAGTGCAAATCAGCCAGCCTGACAACTTAATTCTTTTTACTCCTAGCTATAGCTTTAAATAACCATAACTTAAAAGTCAAGCTGTGATTGTATTTCAGTAACAACCTATACATGAGAATATACATTACAACGTAAAAACGTAAGGCACCCGTTTAAAATACCGATGGTTACATCTATTTTGCCAAATTTTTTAACACTAAGGGGTACTTTGCACACTACGACATCGCAAGCCGATGGTAGCGATCCTGAGCGCGATAGTCCCCGCCCCCGTTGCAGCTGCAATATCTTGTGATAGCTGCCGTAGCGAAAATTATCGCTACGGCAGCTTCACATGCACTTACCTGCCCTGCGACGTCGCTCTGGCCGGCGAACCGCCTCCTTCCTAAGGGGGTGGGTCGTGCGACGTTACACGGCAGGCGGGCAATAGAAGCAGTGGAGCGGAGATGAGCGGGACGTAAACATCCCGCCCACCTCCTTCCTTCCTCATTGCAGCTGGGACGCAGGTAAGGTGATGTTCCTCGCTCCTGTGGCTTCACACACAGCGATGTGTGTTATGATCCGGAACCATGAAAGACCACCATCAATCATTGGTAGAAGGTGACAAGAGCATTGGCAACTAATCTGGCCGCCATCCCCTTACTAACCATCACAACTAGAAGTAGCCGAGGGGTGAACTAACATCCTGTGCACCGCGAACCCAACCGGAGAACTAGCTATACTGAAGGAAGGAAAGATGAACAACTCTCTGCCTCAGAAAACAGAAAAAGAATAGCAAGCCCCCCACATTCAAAGACTGCGGTGATATAGGAAAACACAATGGACAGGACAGGAAAGGGGCTGATGGTGGCCAGAGAAAAACCCTGCAAAATTCCAAATTCCTGATAGTACAAAAGGGCCCTCAGATCGCACGATCTGCACTCCGTCCTATACCAGGCGCTCTTGTCATACCAATGAACAGAAAACAAGAATCATTACAAATACAAAAAGCCACAAACACATGGACTTATAGGAGCTATACTCCAAACAAACTGCAGGGAGCTTCCCAACTAAGCAACTGAAAGGGAAGATCCCTGCATGCAAAATAAACTGAAAACAACTAACGATCACTAACGACAACTTTGCTATGTCACAGTTTCTGTGATGAAACAACGACTTCACCAGCGATCTCTTTATGTTTGACACATACCAACGATCCGCCCCTGCTGTGAGATTGTTGGTCGTTGCTGAATGTCCTGAAACATTTTTTGGTCGTTGGAGTCCTGCTGGGCAGGATGGATCTGTATGTTTGACACCTACCAACGATCTCGTTAACGACCTAGATGAGAACTTAAAGTGTGACACGTAGGCGTGTAGTTGCGTCACCTTTTCCGCGCCCCCTCTGCACCGATTGGTTGGCGCTGAGAACAGTACTGCGTTCTGATTGGGTATCGCTTCATGCTTTGTTCCTTTTTGAGCCTTGCTTTAAGGATAGAACCTGCGACTACACCCGGATTCATTCGTACTTTGTTCCCGATTGCTTGCTTGTTTTTTGGATCGAAGCTGAAATTGCATGTTCTATCCTCAAAGCAAGGCTCAAAAAGGGAAAAAGGATGAAGCGATACAAAGTTGCCTTCTAGGCCGGCCGCCTAATCAGAACGCAGTATTGCCCACCAATCCTAGCGGAGGGGTGTGGAAAAGGCAACGCATAAGCACGCCTAAGTGGCTTACAGCATCAAACACTACGCCACTATTCGAGGTCGGAATCGTTACTTAGATACTGTGTGACAGGGTCCCAGCAACCAACGAGATCGTTATACAGGTCGCTGCATCGTTAATAAAATCGTTGGGAAAATGACTGTGTGACATCTCACCAACAATTTAACAACGATCCGGAAACTGTGATGTAGTAACGATCTCGAGAGGCCTAGTCACACACAACGACTTACCAGCGATCCCGACAACGATTCCACCTGATAAGGATCGCTGGCAAGTCGCTGGGAGGTTGCTGGTGAGATGGTGAAGCGGTTGGTGGCAGCGAGTTGTGCCAAGGATTATTGTGGGGAGGCCAGTGAGATTCGGGGAGGTTTTATATATTCCGCCCGCGGAGGTCGGGGGAATATATACCCTGCTCTCACCGGGGACCCTTCAATAATCGGCATAAGTAGTATAGCGGCCTCCTTGCTTATTGTCGGGCAATTCCATAATTGGCCTGACTATAAGAGGGGCGCTAGAGAGCGCGTCACGTGCTCTGTCTGTCGGTCGGGAGGTATAAAGGAGGGGTGACCCCCACTTGTTACCCCCCGATTGTGACGTACTGGTAGCCAGCGCGGGGGATTTCTGAGTGACCCCCCCGGTGGTTCGTGACATATTGGTGGCAGCGGTGGGATCGAGATAATAGTGTGTGTGAGTGTGAGACCCATACTCCCAGACACTAAAGACTGCCTGCAGCAGCTGTGGCTGCTGGGGTCTTCAGACTAGCTCAACACTAGAGTGTCAGAGTGCAGATACTGTAAGGTGTGTGGGCGCATCAGGTGTCAGTTCTGTGTCAGTGACCAAAAGTCTGCAAGAATGGCTGATGGCACCAGGAGCAGAGCTATGCAACTGGCCAATGCTAAGGCAGGAGCCGAAGAGAGGGAGGACGGTGCTGTGGACAGCAATGAGGAGGTTGACCACGAGTCCTCCAGGAGCCCGACGCCAGAGAACCGTTCTGCAGAGGACAGCGCACAACCTGGCAATTATGGACAAGATGAGGAGGAGCTCGCCCAAGGGTCCTCAACGAGCCAGATGCCAGTCCTCCGCTCTGAAAGGGACAGTGAATCGCCTAGCTCTGCAGCGTGCCGCAGATCACCACGGGCCATTCCACCGAGCCTGGGAGGCTCGGATAGCCTTCTTCAAATGGCTATGACCCTACTCCAGGCTGGAGACCGGGAGGGCTACAAGGAACTCATGGCAGAGCGCAGGGCAGCGTGTGAGGCTGAGGCTGCGGAGCGGCAGGCAGAGCGTGAGGCTGCGGAGCGAGAGCGGCAGGCAGCGCGTGAAGAGCGAGAGCGACAGGCAGACCGTGACCACCAGCTGCATCTAGCCAAGCTCCAGCCCTCATCAGCCACACGTGACCTTCAAGACACCAAACTTCCAAAGGTCCGTGTTGAGGACTTCCCAGTGCTGGAGAAGGATGGAGACTTGGACTCTTTCCTGACTGCTTTTGAACGGACTTGCCTGCAGCACCATCTGGACAAGGATCAGTGGGCCAAATACCTGACCCCCCGTCTAAGGGGTAAGGCCCTGGATATCCTTGGGGACTTGCCTGCTGAGGCAGATCAGGGCTACGACACCATCAAGCGGGCCCTGATCCAACAGTACAACCTCACTCCGGAGTCCTACCGCAAGAAGTTCCCGTCCCTGCAAAAGGGACCAAAGGACTCCTGGGCTGACCACCGGCGGGCACTTGCCCGAGCTGCCGACCACTGGACCCAAGGCCTGCAGCTTTCCACCGGACCGGAGATCCTGGACTTGTTCATCACGGAGCAACTCTTGTGGAACTGCCCTGAGGATCTCCGCCAGTTCATCCGAGACCAGAAGCCAAAGGGGTCCACGGCTACAGCTGCCCTGGCCGATGACTACACCAACAATCGGGCTCCTGAGGCCAGGAGAGCAGCCACCAGCAGCACCTGGAGAGGGGGTAAGATGAACTCTGCGACTGCCCCACCTGCCCCTAGACTGCAGGGGGTGTCCCCCTCAACTCCCCTCTCCAGGCCCGTGGCAGAACCAAGACGGTGCCACCAGTGCAACCAACCTGGACACTTCAAGGCCATGTGCCCTCAGCGTCCCAAGGCCCCGGCTCCGTCCCCGTCCCAAGGGCCGCCCAAGGTGTATTGTGTGGGTGGGGGTGGTGGTAGGTCCCTGGACAGCTTCCAACCTGTCACCGTCGGCCGGTCTGTGACCATAGGACTGCGAGACAGCGCCTCGGAGGTGACTCTGGTGCGGCCTGAGATGGTGTCCCCCCAAGACTTGATCCCTGGAAAAACCCTCGCTGTCTCCGGGATTGGAGGCATTGACCCGGCGCTGCCTGTTGCTGGCATTTATGTGGACTGGGGCGCAGGGCGAGGGGTGAGAGAGGTGGGGGTAACTGATCGGATCCCTGCAAACGTGCTACTTGGGACAGATTTGGGGCAGATAACCTCCCAGTTTGGGCCCCCCCAAGGGCTGAACCTTCAGCCAGTACTGACAGGCCTCCGGACAATGTTAATGTGTTATCTATGAATGATGTAAGGGAGGAGGGAGTGAACTCTGATACTTCTGCTTGCATAGACACCATAGACACACACACAGCTGCAGCTGTGACAGGGGAGGGGGTCAGAGAAAGGTGTGACCATGCCTCTACAAGTGATCAGCCAGTGAGCTGGGATCTGCTGCCCTCTGCAGGGATAAGCAGAGAGCAGGGTGCTGCAGGGGGAGGACCAGTGTGTGGGGTGGGGGCTACCACAGCCAATGTGGGGTCTCCAGAGATTTCACAGCGGGGTTCTGTTGCTGCAGGGGGGGAACAGGCAGGTGAGATTGGGGCCGGTCCAGGAGCGGAAGTGCTCCCAGGTAAGATCTCGGTACATGGTTCCCCCACAACCGGGGTGTCAGGAAGCCAGGTAGGTCTGCCTGAACCGGCGACTTGGTCAGGAACGGAGGAGGAGCAGGCACGACCCACGGTCGCAGCGGCTGTGGCCGCTGTCACCCGCAGTGGGAGTGCTGGAAGCCAAGGGGCCTCCCGGAGGTCCGATAGCTCTTCCCCTTCTGACCAAGTGGCAGCCGAGTCAGGTGGAGGCCAGGACACAGGTCCCGGGGTACTGACCGAAGATGTGACAGTCTCGTCGATTCTGGCCACATCTAGTCAGGGGTTTCAGGCAGCGTTAGAAGCTGACGACAGCCTGGCTCTAAAGGTGCAGGCGGCACAGCCTCCCTCGGACTCGGACCCGGAGCGAGTGGTCTGGGACCAAGGACGGCTGTACCGGGTCACGGTCCAGCAGGGTTCACCGGAGGCGTGGCCCAGGGACCGACAGTTAGTGGTACCCTATCCGTTCCGGACGGAGTTGTTGCGGATCGCACATGAGATTCCGATGGCCGGACACCTAGGGATCGCTAAGACCAAGGCCAGGTTAAACCAGCATTTCTACTGGCCAAAAATGGGGGCCGATGTGGCTGCCTACTGCCGTTCGTGTGAAACCTGTCAGAGAGTGGGGAAGGCGGGGCCACACCCCAAAGCCCCACTGGTATCTCTGCCCATCATCGATGAGCCTTTCAGGAGGGTGGCTGTGGATCTGGTCGGCCCGCTGGCCATCCCCAGCAGCTCCGGGAAACGCTTCATACTGACGGTAGTGGACTATGCCACCCGGTACCCAGAAGCAGTGGCCTTGTCGTCCATTCGGGCTGACAAGGTGGCCACCGCATTGCTGGAGATTTTCTCCCGAGTGGGTTTTCCCCAGGAAATGCTCACTGACCGGGGGACCCAATTCATGTCCCAGCTGATGGAGGCCCTCTGTAAGCAAGTCCAGGTGCGACATCTGGTGGCCAGCCCGTACCATCCACAGACTAATGGCCTGTGCGAGCGGTTTAATGGCACCTTAAAGCAGATGCTTAAGATGTTGGTCGACTCCCATGGGCGTGACTGGGAGCGGTATCTCCCACACCTGTTATTTGCTTACCGGGAGGTTCCACAGGCCTCAACAGGATTCTCACCGTTTGAGCTCCTGTACGGGCAACGTGTGCGGGGCCCCCTGGCTCTGGTGAAAGAGGCTTGGGAAGGGGATTTGGCCACCCCTGGAGTGTCGGTTATCGAGTATGTCATGCGCTTCCGGGACAAAATGCAGGCCTTGACGCAACTGGTACACGACAATATGGCTCAAGCCCAGGCCGATCAGAAGCGTTGGTACGACCAGAACGCTTGTGAGAGGACCTACCAAGTGGGTCAAAAGGTGTGGGTACTGGTCCCCGTACCACAGGACAAGCTTCAGGCAGCCTGGGAAGGCCCATACCTCGTGTACCAGCAGCTCAACCCTGTGACGTACCTGGTCACCCTGGACCCTGCCCGTGGAAGGCGGAAGCCCTTCCATGTGAACATGATGAAGGCACATCATGAGCGGGAGGCATGTGCGCTCCCCGTGTGCAACCTGCCCGAGGAGGGAGAAGCGGAAACCCTCTTGGATATGCTAGCCCAGGTTAGGGCAGGCGGATCCATTGAGGATGTGGAGGTTGGCCACCAGCTCTTGGAGGACCAACGGTCCCAGCTGTGGGCCACCCTACACCCCTTCCGGGGGTTGTTTACCAACCAGCCCGGAAGGACTGACTTGGCTGTATATCACGTGGACACTGGGGATCATCCCCCGATCCGGCGTTCAGCATATCGGGTCTCCCTGGAGGTGCAGCAACACATGCGCCAGGAGATTGACGAGATGCTGAAGCTGGGGGTGATCCAGGCATCCAACAGTGCTTGGGCCTCGCCTGTAGTCCTCGTCCCTAAGAAGGACCGAACCACTCGGTTCTGCGTGGACTACAGGGGGCTCAATGCTGTCACGGTCGCCGATGCGTACCCAATGCCACGCATCGATGACCTGCTCGATCAGTTGGCCGGGGCTCAGTACCTGACCATCATGGATCTGAGCCGGGGATATTGGCAGATCCCCCTGACTCGCAAGGCCAGGGAACGCTCTGCCTTTATTACCCCATTTGGACTGTACGAGTCCACGGTGATGCCATTCGGGATGAGGAATGCCCCTGCCACTTTCCAGCGGATGGTCAACACCCTGCTCAAGGGACTTGAAGGGTACGCGGCCGCGTACCTGGATGACATTGCCGTCTTCAGTCCCACCTGGGAAGATCACCTAGAGCATCTAGCACAGGTGCTCAGGCGGGTCCACCAGGCAGGTTTGACCATCAAGCCGGGAAAGTGTCAGCTGGCCATGAGCGAGGTCCAGTACCTCGGTCACCGGGTAGACGGGAGAACACTGAAGCCCGAGCCTGAGAAAGTGGAGGCCATCGCATCCTGGCCCACCCCCAGGACCAAGAAGCAGGTGATGTCCTTCTTGGGGACCGCTGGGTACTATAGTAGGTTTGTTCCATGCTATAGTAGCCTGGCAAAGCCCTTGACGGACCTCACCAAGAAGAAGCTGCCCTCTGCAGTCGATTGGACAATGGACTGCGAGACAGCCTTCCGGGCCCTAAAGGACGCCCTGTCCAGCCCGCCCGTGCTACAGGCAGCCGACTTCACGCGGCCGTTTGTAGTACAGACCGACGCCAGTGACTTCGGCCTCGGTGCGGTGCTCAGCCAGGTGGACTCTGCGAGCCAAGAGCACCCAGTCTTGTACCTGAGCAGGAAGCTGTTACCGAGGGAAGTGGCCTATTCCACGATGGAAAAGGAATGCCTGGCCATAGTGTGGGCCCTGCAGCGTCTGCAACCATATCTATACGGGCGCCACTTCATCGTGGAGACGGACCACAATCCCCTCAGCTGGTTGCACACCGTCTCTGGGACGAATGGACGGTTGTTGCGATGGAGCCTTGTGCTCCAGCAATACAACTTCACCATTCGCCACAAAAGGGGCTGGGACCACGGTAACGCAGACGGGCTGTCCCGACAAGGAGAGGTCGCGGACGGGCGCACGGGGGAACACCGGAGTGTGCTGCCCCCTAGCGCCCTCAAAAGGGGGGAGGTGTGAGGCAAATCCTGGGATATGAAGAGGAATTATGATTTCCAGTCATAATCGCTCTCATCACTCCATGGCCGTGCCCCCTCCCTTCTTGTTCTCAATGTCCAACATCTTGGAAGGTGTCACATCCTAGCAACACATCCCATGGCCATCTCCTGTGATATGGAGATTAGATGATGTGGGAACAATGGACACAGGATGACTCCCTGCCGTGACCCTGTGGTAGGGGCTGCTATCTAATTAGCAAGGCTATGGAAGTATCCAGACAGGACGACTCCAGTAAAATATGGTTCATATCTCGCAAGCCATATTTCCGATAAATATGGCAACCATAAAAATGGTGTTTGCGCATGCGGACGATGCTGGCACACCTTTTTTATGGAAGTGGGAGCTTGGGAAGTACCCCAGGCGTGATATCAGCCAATGGGGAACTAGTAGACAAGTCATGAGTCCTCTCGTTCTGTAGCTAAATTCATAACTGTCACAATGAGAGCGTTGGCGTCCGTCTACGACGCTCCCAGGCAAAGTTATGGCCAATATCCCCTTTCTGGATAATTCTGACTCAAAGCGGGGGGAGTGGCAGTGCTTCCCTGTGAGGTCACTAAGGTAGGAGGGGACCTGGATTTGCCCAGGTTGATAACCCTACTTCGGCCATTTTCCAGTGTTCTTTCGCCAGGGGTCACGTGTAGGAAACATCTGTGGGAAGGATCATAGAAACCTGGTCCACGGCGCCCCCCTGTGGCCAGACGCACAAGGTAACTGCTGGAACTGTGTATGCCTGTTTGTAAACCATGCTTTATCTGTAACTGTACTCTGACCTATGTATATTCTGTAGATCCCCTATTGTATATATTGTAGTTTCTAGTGTGCTTTAGGCTGATTAAATTATATAATTAATCTTGGGCTGTTCTGTTATCTCGATCTTGAATCCCACGTCTGTGTGTTCGGCTAATAGTTACCGTGAAGCGGTTGGTGGCAGCGAGTTGTGCCAAGGATTATTGTGGGGAGGCCAGTGAGATTCGGGGAGGTTTTATATATTCCGCCCGCGGAGGTCGGGGGAATATATACCCTGCTCTCACCGGGGACCCTTCAATAATCGGCATAAGTAGTATAGCGGCCTCCTTGCTTATTGTCGGGCAATTCCATAATTGGCCTGACTATAAGAGGGGCGCTAGAGAGCGCGTCACGTGCTCTGTCTGTCGGTCGGGAGGTATAAAGGAGGGGTGACCCCCACTTGTTACCCCCCGATTGTGACGTACTGGTAGCCAGCGCGGGGGATTTCTGAGTGACCCCCCCCGGTGGTTCGTGACACATTTTTTAAGTAAAATTGTAAGTAGGTTACCAGTCAGTGATTCAAACCAGTTTTAACTACTTTGAACAGGTCTGTGTACAACCTTGAGTAACAAAATGTGGTTTGACTGGTTTTAGTCAGAAAATAACAGCTAGCTGCCCCTCAGCTTCAGTTGAGAGCTTGTTTCTGTGACGAGTGGTTTACTGTAGTTTCTCTCTCAGTGTGATTCGTGCCTGTAAAAATGGATGTTACTCCAATGAAACTGGATCGTTTTCTCTAAAACGAAAAGGGAAATGTGGAAGAAAAAGAAAAACAACACCAAGAACAAATAAAACACTTATCAGAAATAGTAAAATTAATGCAAGAAAAACAAGTAAAGACCTCCAAAGAGACTTGTTCGCTGCAGGTATTGATATTAGCGATTTGACTGTTCGGCGCAGTCTTCTGGAAGTTGGTCATAGGGCAACAAAGCCAATTAAGAAACAACTTCTGACAACTCCTATGAAGGCAAAACGACTCGCATGGGCAACAAAATATAAATCTTGGACAACTAGCCAGTAGAAAAAGGTAATTTTCTGTGATGAAACCTATCTTTTTGTTCAAGGGTACAGAGCAAATGTTGTTAGAAGAAGCAAAAATAAACCATTGCGAGCTGATCATATTCAACAAACTGTAAAACATCATAAAAAACAGATGTTTTTGGGCTTTTTTTTACAGCTGATGGTGCAGGGAGCTTATTTCCTGTAGGTGGTATGATGAATGCATCCAAATACATAGACGTTTTAAAACATTTTATTGTGCCATTCATGCGTAAATTTGAAGGGACATTCCAACAAGATTGGGCTCCATGCCACAATTCCAAGTGTATGAAGAATTTCCTGGAAGAAAATAAAGTAAAAGTGCTGGACTGGCCTGGCAATTCACCAGACTTAAATCCTATAGAAAATTTGTGGGGCATTGTGAAGAGACGTTTTGGCAAAATGGACTGTACAACCAAAGAACGCATGATAAACAGCGCCATACAAGTGTGGTTCCAAGATGAAGAATTGAAGAATTTATGCAACAACTTGGTAGAATCAATGCCAAAACGCATTGAAAATCTCATATCTGCTAAAGGAGGACATATTTCTTACTAAAATTGGTATGAAACAGTGCATTATAACATTTTATTATTAAATATTCAAAAATATGTGTTTGAACTCACCCTGACTAGTGATGGCTAACAAGACGCTAGTCGTGCCACTGCAATAAGATGACACCAGGTAGGTCAAACAAACAGGTGGGGAAAGTCACAACAATGAATTCTCCAAGGTTTCTTTAGCAGGAACTTTGTAGCTGCAACTGTAGCAACACCACAGCTCTGCAGAGACAAGCTCCTACAACATGGACAGCCAATGTTTGCGCTATAGCCGACATAGGGTGGAGTGAGGAGCAGATATTTATGTACCACCCCAGCAGCGGTCGAACCACTCTGATCCGGGTGTCGCTACTCATGGCTCAAGGGTCTCCGGAGGCGGGGGCTCAGGGTCACTCTAAAATGTAATGGATTATTTACAGGGGATTAGATGGTTTGTGACGCCACCCATGGTGTGCGGTAATGGGGAGCACCGGCACTGCCGTTGGGAGTACCAGGGGTGATGGAATGGGGGCAGCCAGATGACATTACCCTCCATGGGTAGGGAAGGCCCCGGGACTCTGGATGGTGGGATTGCAGGGGAGTGCAGGCTCGCTGGGAGCAGGTGGTGATCAGGTACTTAGAAGGAAAGCAGACGCTGACAACGTAATAAACCAAGTCTCTGGGTGACGCTGCTGTCACGGGCGGGGAGGGCGCCGCTGCGCTCGCTAACGCTCGGGTCCGGCGCTGCTGCGATGGCTGCTCGGTGGCTCGAGCGGTGGGTCGGATCCGGGGACTCGAGCGGCGCTCCTCGCCCGTGAGTGAAAGGGGGGTAGTTTGGTTTGGGGATTTGGTCCGTGACGCCACCCACAGGTTGTGGTGAGGTTGGGCACCACCGCTGCTATTGACGGGGATCCCAGGAGCGATGGCAGGGAGCAGCTGGGATGTTATTCTCCCCCTCCGTGGGTAGGGGTTGGTGGTCCCGGGGCCCGGTGAGGTGATGGGGAGGCAGGGTCGGCAAGGTGCAGGGTCGCTTGGACTGTGCAGCGCGGTGCCGGATGGCACGGTAGTACTCACTCAGTAAGAAATGTACAAAGTCCTCGGTAAACCAAACGGCTGGATGGACAGGTCCCGCAGCCGGCTGCTGTGACTTCTCCCGGACGGTTGGTGGTGGCTGCCTTTCCCTGCACCTTTGTATATGCTCGGTCCCGATGGATTCCCACCGGTAACCCGCTCCCCAGCGTGTATATGTGCCAGAGGAGCCCTTTTGCCCGCAGGCTCTGGCCCTTAGAACTCTAGCTGTGGCGGTAGCTGTATTTCCTTTTGCTGGTTGGACGGTTGCCTTCAATCGGGTCTTGGCTGTTAGGAAACCCCTGGGGTTCCGGTCACTGACGGATTTGACCTCTAATGGCGGCTCCAAGCCTGGTCGGGGTCCGCAGGCTCTGCCTGAGTGTGCTGGCTTCACTTCGCTCCCCGGTTCGGGACCGGCGGGCCACCACACGACCCCGGTCCCACGGTTCCGCGTCGATTCACTTCTCCTGCAGACGGCCACCACCGTCTGCCAACCTTGCTCTTGGTGCCCGGGCCACACACCCGGACACGGTCAGTTTGCTCCTCCACTTCCACTTCACTCCTCACTCCTTCTCTTCCCTAATTCATCTGCTCTGAACTCTACTTCTCACTGCTCCTTTCCTGCCTCCAGGACTGTGAACTCCTCAGTGGGTGGGGCCAACCGCCTGGCTCCACCCCACCTGGTGTGGACATCAGCCCCTGGAGGGAGGCAACAAGGATTTTGTGTCTGGCTGATGTGCCTGTCTCAGGGTGGGGGTGTGTGATGACGACTTAGCTAGTCCAGGGCGCCACACTACCCTCTTGGGGGAGCTTGTCCGGGTCTCCGTCCCCTGCAGTACTAGCTGATGGTCCGGAGCCTGCCTCCGTGCACAAATTTTAGTAGTGTTCAAGTGGCCCGTAAGCTTGAAGCTATCCGGGCCCCGCTCCCCACTTTTTGTGTGAAGGAGCTGTGCTCTCAGGAGCTCACGCTTGGGATTTCAGTGGGCTGCTTTGGTTGGAAAGCCCTATCCCCCTCGTTACGCTAGTGCCCCCGATCTCTGAGCTTCGTGGGGACAGTCCATAAAGGCCCTATCCTCCGCAGGTTAATTGCCGAGTTGCTTGAAGCCTCTCCCCGACGTGCTTTCGGTCCTAGACCAGCTATTGTACTTGCTGCTGACCGTCCTCCAAGACTAAGCCAGGCACCCAGTCCCAATATCCCGCGACCTGGTCTCTGACTCCTCCGGGTCCAGACTACCGTCTGCAACCCAATCTTCTCCTCTCTGGGAGCCACATGCTCCCTCCTAGCTTCTCACTGCTCGAGGGCTACAACTCAACTCACTTGTCACCTCCCACCTCCCTGCTTGACCCCTAGGTGGACGGCCCTATTCCAGCTTAGCAGCCCACTGGTGTGCCTGACAGGGTGTGGTGTGTGATTGGGATTTTTGGATGCTGATGGAGGCAGTGCTGCAAGTTGGGAACCCGGAACCAAGAGGGGTTGAGTTCTGCACTGGGAGATAAAGAGCGTGGAGTACCCTGTGACACCTTGACTACTCCAGGGGCGTCACATTTATAGCAGAAGTGAGTGGCTGCAACTAGGATTACTACTAACTTTTAGATTTCTGCAGGATAGAAATGCATCTTAACCCCTTCAGTACCAGATGGAATTAGATACACTCTAAGGCTATGTCCGCACGTTGCTTTTTACCTGCTTTTTACCTGCTTTTTTGCTGCTTTTTCAACTGCAGCGTTTAATGCCAAAATGGTTGTGTTCTGCTTTTCAAGCAAAGTCTATGGGAATTTGGGTTTCTTGTCCGCACTATGCAGTTCAAACTGCAGCCTTTTTGTTGCAGAACTTTGGTCAAAAACTCAGCTTTGCAGTGCAAAACCCAAATGGCAAAAACAATTGACATGTCAGTTGTTTTTGCCATTTGGGTTTTGCACTGCAAAGCTGAGTTTTTGACCAAAGTTCTGCAACAAAAAGGCTGCAGTTTGAACAGCATAGTGCGGACAAGAAACCCAAATTCCCATAGACTTTGCTTGAAAAGCAGAACACAACCATTTTGGCATTAAACGCTGCAGTTGAAAAAGCAGCAAAAAAGCAGGTAAAAAGCAGGTAAAAAGCAACGTGCGGACATAGCCTAACTCAGGGTAAATGACGAGAGGGTACTAAGGAGGATCTGCTATCAACAATACGCTGTGACGTTCTGATCCAAGATCCCCCCAAAATCACATCAGGTTGTGACACATTTATGTTAATTTTATAAAGAGAAAAGAGGTTTTATAAAGAGAAAATAAGTACAAAAAAACAGAACTGAGGTCTGCCCTTTTCAGCTATGAGTCCCAATTTTGTCAAGCAGAGATTGGTCTGAGCGCCACATTGGCAACTTCATGAAGGAATGTCATACTGGCTCTTCATGCAGAATTATGTTATTTGGTACATGTGTCTGCTGCAGCTACACTTATCACACACAGATCTCTATGCACATAACGGCTCAGCTGTACAGTATATGCATTCCAAATGGCTGTATGTCCAGTCGGGACCTAGCCACTCTGCCCTTATTCAGATTGATGTCTGTTGACACATGGTGAGGTTTAACATTAGAGACTGGGTGTTACTGTCCCGATTGGGTACACCGTGTCGCGGCGGGATGGCTTTACGCTTTTTTGATCAAAAATAGTGTTTACTAAGTCCCCTATGTTTATTAATAAGCATTATGCTTTTAATTAGTTACAGCAGGGTATATGTTTATATTGTTTTCAGTTTTGTTTTTTTTATGTCTTATGGCCAGTGTGAACATGAGCTTACAAGCTGCATGTGTAGCGCCCCTGAACACATCAAGGTGCTACAAGGTTCTGCATCCCCACAAGGATGCAGGGCCTACCTCCTTAGGGACCCAGAACCCCAGTGCCGGTACCAACAAAAAACCCAGGTAATCCCAGTTTTTCCCAACATTCCCCCATACAATGGTACCCAGCTATGGTGGGACCAATGGATGGCCGACTAGAGGTGGAGCCACTCCAGTCCACTAGTTAACCAGGTGGGAGGGGCAGACTGTGGAGTGTAGTCAGATGAGTGTCAGACATGCGAGGTGTGAATGTGGAAAGCAACTCGGGTTGATGGTGACCTTGTACCCAGGAGAAGTAGTTGCCGGTGGAGTACGGTGGAGTACTCCCAGAACTACGCACCGACGGTTTACAGGACCTCATGACAGGAAAGAGCTTCAAGCCGACCTGTTAACACATGCACAGCAAGGAGACCATCAGGGACCTTGCTGACCCTAAAGATCAGAAGACTCAGGAGCAAAGGGAGAAACGGGGACAGGACCAGAGACTCCAATCCCACAGGGTTCACGTTACCGTCAGGCGGACAGAAGTGGACAAACCACAGAACAGGGATCCCCAGTGTTCTATACCACGGGAACCCACTTAACAGAAGTAGGTGCAGGGGAAGTAGGTACCAGAGAACCAGACTGGCACTGGGACGAAGGGGACCTGGAGGCGAAACCAGCCAGCCTCAGGCAACCAGTTAACATCTTCATCAGTGAGTAAACCACTTGCACTGAACACTTGTCTGTATTCCTTCTTCCGACGCCCACTGCACCATACACCCGCTGGGACAATACCCTACTTGCGGAGGGACTACCATTCTAGCTACTAATACCATCATCCCCAGTAGAGACATTCTGCAGCGGCGGCTCCCTACACTTAGCCGCAACACCGCAAGTGGCGTCACATGTGAACATTATCATATTCTCCCCTGTAAATATCCCCATTACAAAAAGGGCCCAGGGCACAGAACCGGGTAACGGCCACCACCGTGACATCCCCAAAACCTGTACTACCCGGAACCGAGTACCCCATATCCC
Source organism: Anomaloglossus baeobatrachus (assembly GCF_048569485.1). Classification (NCBI taxonomy): domain Eukaryota; kingdom Metazoa; phylum Chordata; class Amphibia; order Anura; family Aromobatidae; genus Anomaloglossus; species Anomaloglossus baeobatrachus. The sequence goes on from NC_134357.1 coordinate 583,009,690, forward strand.
TGGGTGCTACACATGCACACCAACTCATACACCGGCTCACTTTTTTGTTTTCTTTTGTAGTCTTTTGTACTCAGTACAAATAGGGTGCGGCCCCCTTCTCAGTGAGTTGGGCATTTCATCTAGTGCTTCTTGCATTTCTGTGTGTCCAGTCGGGATCTAGCCATTCTCTGCCCTTATTCAGATTGATGTCTGTTGACACATAGTGAGGTTTAATATTAGCGAGTGTAGGTACTATCCCGATTTGGGTATACCTTGACGCGGTGGGATGGCTTTACGCTTTTCTGATCAAAAATAGTGTTTACTAAGTCCCCTATGTTTATCTTTATGCATTATACTTTTAATTAGTTACAGCAGGGTATATGTTTATATCATTTTCAGTTTTGATTTTATATGCATTCCAGAAAGTCCACTACTGCTGGGATATTTAAAAGGAATGGGTCAGGTAAAAAAAAACTAATAACCTGCAGACAAGGGGTTAATCTACAGGTTAATAGCATTGTGAACCTGTGACGTCCCGGACTACTCGGGTCGTCCCAGGTAGTCACACACAACACCACACCCCCCTCCCGATTAGGTAACACTAGTCAAACTAAAAGCCTTGTCACCACCCTCCAGGTTTGATGTCCACACCAGGGGGCGGAGCCAGGCGTTTGGCTCCGCCCACCGAGGAGTTCACAGGCCTGGACGCGGGAAAACGAGTAGTCAAGTTCAAGTTCTAGGAGAGAGTAGTCTGGAGGAGGTGTAGAACAGACAAGTTCACAGACAGTCTTATGTACAGGCTGCCAAGAGACTACCAGGTGGCTGGGTTGGGGCCCAGTCACCATTGGCAAGGAGGCAGACGGTGGTGGCCACCTGCAGGAGACCGGGAAGATGACCGGTGGAACCGTAAGGGACCGGGACAGGGTAGTGGCCCGCCGGAACCGAACCGGGGAGCCAACTGGATACCGGAGCACCAGGCAGGGTACTCAGACCCAGTACAAAGCCCTGAACCGACAGGGCCGAGTCGAATCAACTGATTGCGGGCTGGACTTAAGGACCTATCCCACACAAGTCCCGTTAGAAGACAACAGCCCAACCATACAGGGTAAAGCCACAGCCAAGGCATAGAGACCCAAAGGGCCAGCGTCTGCGGGCAAAGTGGCTCCTACGGCTTATACCAGTCGGGGAGTGGACTCTTGTTGTCTAGGCATAGGAGTCAAACATTTACACACAGAGGTGCAGGAGAAAGGCGGAAACCACCAACCTATTCTGGGAGAAGCTGCAATTGGCTGCGGGCCCTGTTCATTACTCCGTTTGGTTTACCAGCGACTCCAGTGTGTTGTGTCAGAGTGAGTACACCAGTGCCATCAGGCACCGCACTGCACTGCAACACTTCACCCTGCACCCCGACCCTCGCCTACCGGGCCCCGGGACCAACACCCCCTACCCACGGAGGGGTCAGCACCTAGCTGCGCCATTACACCGCTCCCGGAAGCCCCCATACCTTCACCGCAGCGGTGGTGTCTACAATCACCACAACCCGTGGGTGGCGTCACTAACTTACATCCCAAACCAAACACCCAAATCCCCGCGTGTAGCGCCAACTCCCTTGCAGAGCGACGTGACCCCCGGGTCCGTGAGAGGCTCGAGCCACCACCCGCAGTACGAGCATGGATCCGGTCGCAGCCGAGCCCGTGGGGCGGTACAAACCTGTCTGGCGCTGGCACTTAGAGCCCCCTCGGCCAGGAGGAAAGTAACTTTATTTCTCAGCTTTCATTAATTGGGGAGGCAGCGGTGCGGGTTCAGTCACAACTCAACGAATTGTCAGCGACCGATGTAGCTGGCCCGTACCCCCTGTAGATCCCTCCAGACCCCACACATAAACATCCCCTCACCCAGCACCATGACAACCAGCACAGCAGAGCCCTGCATACACTGAGGAGCTGATCATGTGACCCCTGACTCCTTCCCTCCATGTGACATCATCACAGGTCCTGTAAGCACAGAGCAGCCATATATCTAGTGTGCGGCTCTGCAGGTGGAGGTAGGTGCAGGGTATTATATATCTAGTGTGCGGCTCTGCAGGTGGAGGTAGGTGCAGGGTATTATATATCTAGTGTGCGGCTCTGCAGGTGGAGGTAGGTGCAGGGTATTATATATCTAGTGTGCGGCTCTGCAGGTGGAGGTAGGTGCAGGGTATTATATATCTAGTGTGCGGCTCTGCAGGTGGAGGTAGGTGCAGGGTATTATATATCTAGTGTGCGGCTCTGCAGGTGGAGGTAGGTGCAGGGAATTATATATCTAGTGTGCGGCTCTGCAGGTGGAGGTAGGTGCAGGGTATTATATATCTAGTGTGCGGCTCTGCAGGTGGAGGTAGGTGCAGGGTATTATATATCTAGTGTGCGGCTCTGCAGGTGGAGGTAGGTGCAGGTTATTATATATCTAGTGTGCGGCTCTGCAGGTGGAGGTAGGTGCAGGGTATTATATATCTAGTGTGCGGCTCTGCAGGTGGAGGTAGGTGCAGGGTATTATATATCTAGTGTGCGGCTCTGCAGGTGGAGGTAGGTGCAGGGTATTATATATCTAGTGTGCGGCTCTGCAGGTGGAGGTAGGTGCAGGGTATTATATATCTAGTGTGCGGCTCTGCAGGTGGAGGTAGGTGCAGGGTATTATATATCTAGTGTGCGGCTCTGCAGGTGGAGGTAGGTGCAGGGTATTATATATCTAGTGTGCGGCTCTGCAGGTGGAGGTAGGTGCAGGGTATTATATATCTAGTGTGCGGCTCTGCAGGTGGAGGTAGGTGCAGGGTATTATATATCCAGTGTGCGGCTCTGCAGGTGGAGGTAGGTGCAGGTTATTATATATCTAGTGTGCGGCTCTGCAGGTGGAGGTAGGTGCAGGGTATTATATATCTAGTGTGCGGCTCTGCAGGTGGAGGTAGGTGCAGGGTATTATATATCTAGTGTGCGGCTCTGCAGGTGGAGGTAGGTGCAGGGTATTATATATCTAGTGTGCGGCTCTGCAGGAGGAGGTAGGTGCAGGGTATTATATATCTAGTGTGCGGCTCTGCAGGTGGAGGTAGGTGCAGGGTATTATATATCTAGTGTGCGGCTCTGCAGGTGGAGGTAGGTGCAGGGTATTATATATCTAGTGTGCGGCTCTGCAGGTGGAGGTAGGTGCAGGGTATTATATATCTAGTGTGCGGCTCTGCAGGTGGAGGTAGGTGCAGGGTATTATATATCTAGTGTGCGGCTCTGCAGGAGGAGGTAGGTGCAGGGTATTATATATCTAGTGTGCGGCTCTGCAGGTGGAGGTAGGTGCAGGGTATTATATATCTGTGTGCGGCTCTGCAGGTGGAGGTAGGTGCAGGGTATTATATATCTGTGTGCGGCTCTGCAGGTGGAGGTAGGTGCAGGGTATTATATATCTAGTGTGCGGCTCTGCAGGTGGAGGTAGGTGCAGAGTATTATATATCTAGTGTGCGGCTCTGCAGGTGGAGGTAGGTGCAGGGTATTATATATCTAGTGTGCGGCTCTGCAGGTGGAGGTAGGTGCAGGTTATTATATATCTAGTGTGCGGCTCTGCAGGTGGAGGTAGGTGCAGGGTATTATATATCTAGTGTGCGGCTCTGCAGGTGGAGGTAGGTGCAGGGTATTATATATCTAGTGTGCGGCTCTGCAGGTGGAGGTAGGTGCAGGGTATTATATATCTAGTGTGCGGCTCTGCAGGTGGAGGTAGGTGCAGGGTATTATATATCTAGTGTGCGGCTCTGCAGGTGGAGGTAGGTGCAGGGTATTATATATCTAGTGTGCGGCTCTGCAGGTGGAGGTAGGTGCAGGGTATTATATATCTAGTGTGCGGCTCTGCAGGTGGAGGTAGGTGCAGGGTATTATATATCTAGTGTGCGGCTCTGCAGGTGGAGGTAGGTGCAGGGTATTATATATCTAGTGTGCGGCTCTGCAGGTGGAGGTAGGTGCAGGGTATTATATATCTGTGTGCGGCTCTGCAGGAGGAGGTAGGTGCAGGGTATTATATATCTAGTGTGCGGCTCTGCAGGTGGAGGTAGGTGCAGGGTATTATATATCTAGTGTGCGGCTCTGCAGGTGGAGGTAGGTGCAGGGTATTATATATCTAGTGTGCGGCTCTGCAGGTGGAGGTAGGTGCAGGTTATTATATATCTGTGTGCGGCTCTGCAGGTGGAGGTAGGTGCAGGGTATTATATATCTAGTGTGCGGCTCTGCAGGTGGAGGTAGGTGCAGGGTATTATATATCTAGTGTGCGGCTCTGCAGGTGGAGGTAGGTGCAGGTTATTATATATCTGTGTGCGGCTCTGCAGGTGGAGGTAGGTGCAGGGTATTATATATCTAGTGTGCGGCTCTGCAGGTGGAGGTAGGTGCAGGGTATTATATATCTAGTGTGCGGCTCTGCAGGTGGAGGTAGGTGCAGGGTATTATATATCTAGTGTGCGGCTCTGCAGGTGGAGGTAGGTGCAGGGTATTATATATCTAGTGTGCGGCTCTGCAGGTGGAGGTAGGTGCAGGGTATTATATATCTAGTGTGAGGCTCTGCAGGTGGAGGTAGGTGCAGGGTATTATATATCTAGTGTGCGGCTCTGCAGGTGGAGGTAGGTGCAGGGTATTATATATCTGTGTGCGGCTCTGCAGGTGGAGGTAGGTGCAGGGTATTATATATCCAGTGTGCGGCTCTGCAGGTGGAGGTAGGTGCAGGGTATTATATATCCAGTGTGCGGCTCTGCAGGTGGAGGTAGGTGCAGGGTATTATATATCTGTGTGCGGCTCTGCAGGTGGAGGTAGGTGCAGGGTATTATATATCCAGTGTGCGGCTCTGCAGGTGGAGGTAGGTGCAGGGTATTATATATCTAGTGTGCGGCTCTGCAGGTGGAGGTAGGTGCAGGGTATTATATATCTAGTGTGCGGCTCTGCAGGTGGAGGTAGGTGCAGGGTATTATATATCTGTGTGCGGCTCTGCAGGTGGAGGTAGGTGCAGGGTATTATATATCTAGTGTGCGGCTCTGCAGGTGGAGGTAGGTGCAGGGTATTATATATCTAGTGTGCGGCTCTGCAGGTGGAGGTAGGTGCAGGGTATTATATATCTAGTGTGCGGCTCTGCAGGTGGAGGTAGGTGCAGGGTATTATATATCTAGTGTGCGGCTCTGCAGGTGGAGGTAGGTGCAGGGTATTATATATCTAGTGTGCGGCTCTGCAGGTGGAGGTAGGTGCAGGGTATTATATATCTAGTGTGCGGCTCTGCAGGTGGAGGTAGGTGCAGGGTATTATATATCTAGTGTGCGGCTCTGCAGGTGGAGGTAGGTGCAGGGTATTATATATCTAGTGTGCGGCTCTGCAGGTGGAGGTAGGTGCAGGTTATTATATATCTAGTGTGCGGCTCTGCAGGTGGAGGTAGGTGCAGGGTATTATATATCTAGTGTGCGGCTCTGCAGGTGGAGGTAGGTGCAGGGTATTATATATCTAGTGTGCGGCTCTGCAGGTGGAGGTAGGTGCAGGTTATTATATATCTAGTGTGCGGCTCTGCAGGTGGAGGTAGGTGCAGGGTATTATATATCTGTGTGCGGCTCTGCAGGTGGAGGTAGGTGCAGGGTATTATATATCTAGTGTGCGGCTCTGCAGGTGGAGGTAGGTGCGGGGTATTATATATCTAGTGTGCGGCTCTGCAGGTGGAGGTAGGTGCAGGGTATTATATATCTAGTGTGCGGCTCTGCAGGTGGAGGTAGGTGCAGGGTATTATATATCTAGTGTGCGGCTCTGCAGGTGGAGGTAGGTGCAGGGTATTATATATCTAGTGTGCGGCTCTGCAGGTGGAGGTAGGTGCAGGGTATTATATATCTAGTGTGCGGCTCTGCAGGTGGAGGTAGGTGCAGGGTATTATATATCTAGTGTGTGGCTCTGCAGGTGGAGGTAGGTGCGGGGTCTCCATTATTTTGGGCGTCATCATCGTTATAATTAACCCTTTTAAGTCTGGCCTATTTTACAATTACGCGAGTGTCTAAACTTTTTATTTATTTATCTAGTAATAGAAATTGAACAATTGCAACTATTTTGCTGCCTTCGCGGACGAAATTGGCAGTAACGTGCTAATTACAAAATGCAGACTTGTGCCCCAAATGTGGAGCTCCGTGACCCTTGAATAAGAGGAACCCCGCGACTGTCCCAGGGTCTGATCGTCTGATATCACTACATGCGTCTCACTATCAGTCAATTCACAGGACCCGGATATAAAGGCCAGGTCGGTAGTCTGCTGCCATGTGACAAGAGATGTGTTACCTTCCGCATTATCTCCAATAATTTTACATATTGGCTCATTTTCTTCCTATTTAGGTCTCTATAATATCAGATCTTCTAAGTTTCTTCTGTATAAGAGCATTTCCTCTCAAGGATGGATATGGACAGGGACAAGATGGCGGAGAGGATATTCCACCTCACCCTAGAGATCCTCTTCCGGCTTACTGGAGAGGTGAGAGATTCTGATGACGTCACATTACATCATTCTTATCTATGGGAATAACAGATGGACAGAACTGGAGAGGTGAGGACTCTGGAAATGTCTGGAGTGAGATTTATTACTGTGTCTCTCCATAACCAGGATTACACAGTAGTGAAGAAGACCTCTAGTGAGCGCTGTCAGGCCCCTGTGTCTGAGGGATGGGGAAGACCCCTGAGCCCAATCACTGGGCCTCCACCTCACCCCCCGATACATGAGGACATCAATGACCAGAAGATCCTAGAACTCGCCTACAAGATGATTGAGCTGCTGACTGGAGAGGTGACACTGCTGGGAATGCTGGGACATTATACAGTAACGCTATGAAGGGGTCAGGGGTGACGGTATCATTGTATGTGTCAGGTTCCTATAAGGTGTCAGGACGTCACCGTCTATTTCTCCATGGAGGAGTGGGAGTATTTAGAAGGACACAAAGATCTGTACAAGGACGTCATGATGGCGGTTCCCCAGCCCCTCACATCACCAGGTAATAGACAGGACTAAATACACACGGCCTATAATTATCTGTATGTAAGGAATGAATTCAGTCCCTGTATGTGTCTCCTCCAGGTCTATCCAGTAAGAGGACAACACCAGAGAGATGTGCCCGTCCTCTTCTCCCACAGGACTGTAACCAAGAAGATCCCGATGTTCCTCAGGATCATCAGGTAGATGAAGAGAAGGAGCCATGAAATCTCCCTATGACGTGTAGACGGCTGTGAAGGTCTTGTGCTCAGTCTTGTTTTATCCTCCAGTATTATATGTGTTATACTTGTGTAATGAGAGCGGTGGAGATGGCAGGATTAGAGCTGATCATAGATGGGACTTCTCCATCTGTCTGTGACTTTTACAATATTTGTTTCAGGGGGAAGATCTGACCCATATTAATACTACAGAGACATATGTGAAGGGTGATGAGCGGAGTAAAGAGGAGATTCCTACAGATAACCACCCAGGTGAGTAGTGACCACTAAATGCAGAGACATCACAGATTCTTCTCATGAGAATATATATACCAATAAATAAAAGCCAGCTGACATAATGAAGTACAGTGCCTTGCGAAAGTATTCGACCCCCTTCAATTTTTAAACCTTTTCCCACATTTCAGGCTTCAAACAAAAAGATACAAATTTTAATGTGATGGTGAAGAATCAACAACAAGTGGGACACAATTGTGAAGTTGAACGAAATGTATTGCTTATTTTAAACATTTGTAAAAAAAAATAAACATAAAATTGGGGTGTGCAATATTATTCAGCCCCTTTACTTTCAGTGCAGCATACTCAAGTGATCATATTGAAATGGAAGGAGGATCATACCACCGCAAATCTATCAAGACCCGGCCGTCCCTCAAAAATGTCATCTCAAACAAGGAGAAGACTGATCAGAGATGCAGCCAATTGGCCCATGATCACTCTGGATGAACTGCAGAGATCTACAGCTGAGGTAGGAGAGTCTGTCCATAGGACAACAATCAGTCGTGCACTGCACAAATCTGGCCTTTATGGAAGAGTGGCAAAGATATCCATAAAAAGTGTAATTTAAAGTTTGCCACAAGCCTCTTGGGAGACACACCAAACATGTGGAAGAAGGTGCTCTGGTCAGATGAAACCAAAATTGAAGATTTTGGGCACAATGCCAAACGATATGTTTGTAAAAGCAACACAGCTCATCACCCTAAACACACCATCCCCACTGTCAAACATGGTGGTGGCAGTATCATGGTTTGGGCCTGCTTTTCTTCAGCAGGGACAGGGAAGATGGTTAAAATTGATGGGAAGATGGATGGAGCCAAATACAGAACCATTCTTGAAGAAAACCTGTTGGTGTCTGCAAAAGACCTGAGACTGGGACGGAGATTTGTCTTCCAACAAGATAATGATCCGAAACATAAAGCAAAATCTACAATGGAATGGTTCACAAATAAACGCATCCAGGTGTTAGAATGGCCAAGTCACAGTCCAGACCTGAATCCAATCGAGAATCTGTGGAAATAGCTCAAAACTGCTGTTCACAAACGCCTCCATCCAACCTCACTCAGCTCCAGCTGTTTAAAAAGGAAGAATGGGCGAGAATTTCAGTCTCTCGATGTGCAAAACTGATAGAGACATACCTCAAGCGACTTGTGCTGTAATCGCAGCAAAAGGGGCGCTACAAAGTATTAACTTAAAGGGGCCGAATAATATTGCACGCCACAATTTTCAGTTTATTTTTTATAAAAGTTTAAAATAACCAATAAATGTCCTTCTACTTCACAATTGTGTCCACTTGTTGTTGATTCTTCACCAGAACATTAACATTTTTATTTTTATGTTTGAAGCCTGAAATGTGGGAAAAGGTTGAAAAATTCAAAGGGGCCTAATACTTTCACAAGGCACTGTAAATAATGCCAGTGACCCTAACTGAACTTTCTTGGGTAATGGCTTCCAAAGCTTTCTTCATTGAGAATTATCCAGCTCTTTTATGTTTATTCTCAATCTCAGAAGATATCTAAGCATGTAGATAATGACGTTCTTTGAATATAGACCCTCTCCTCAAAATTAGAAAAGACGAGTTTTTGTTTGGACTCTTTAGACAAATTTTTTCATTCAGTTGCATCCAATGTGAATGAAGGCAGCTTTTCATCAGACCTCTGGATCAAGAGAGTTAGGCTGGTGCTACACAGGGGACTAATGCGATCCTCATGCGAGTGTTACTGCGACTGAAGTCCGATCATGCAATCGGACCTCAGCTGCAGGGGGCGGTCCGGCAATGAGGAGGGGAGGGCCGGCGCTGAGGAGGGGCGGGAGGGATTTCTCTCCCTCTCTCCTCTGTTGCCGGCTATTGCCATTCTCGCCCTGCACTCGCGGTACACTGGTGTACTGCGAATGCAGTGTGATTTTTCTCTCACCCCATAGACTTGAATTGGTGCGAGAGAAACCAGGAACGCATTACAGTCGCCGCATGCTGTGATTGTTTTCTCGGTCCGATTAGGGCTGAGAAAATTATCGCTCTTGGGTGCTGACACATAAGGGTGCTTTACACGCTGCGACACCGCTAGCGATCTCGTTAGCGATCTGACACGCCAGATCGCAGATAAGATTTGCCGAGATAGCACATAGGTCATTTTTTATAGCGCCGGTCACATGTGCGATCTCGACAAATCGTATGTGCGATCTGGCGTGTTACATCGCTAACGAGATCGCTAGTGATGTCGTTAAAGCACCCTATAGGCTAATATTGGTCCGAGTGGAGTGCGATGTTTTATCGTATTCAACTCGCTCCGATTTTCATGCCGTGTGTCTTAGGCCTTATTGTCTTGATTAGGTGAGCTCTAGAGTTTTCACCCAGTTACCCATAATACTGGGTTATTGTTTGGATCTTTCCTTCAGGTGTAAGATCATACAAGCAGTGTTGCCTCAATTGGGTTGTTTCCCTGTACTTTGTTCCTCAGGTGACTTCCAGTGAGATGAGGAAAAGTGATAATTACACTTATTGGTATTGGGATTTTCCACTGCACAACTTCTTATCCCCCTCTGGATTGTAGTTGGTTGAGTGTCTAAATAATGGCAATGATAATCAATTCCTTTTCAACTTCTCTGTACATACAGTTGTGCTCCAAAGTATGTATACCCTGGCAGATTTTTTGCTTTCTTTGCCTTTTTTTCGAGAACATGAATGATAACACAATCTTTTTTTCCACTCATGGTTACTGGTTGGGTGAAGCCATTTATTGTCATTTACTGTGTTTTCTCTTTTTAAATCATAATGACAACCAAAAACATCTGTTTTTGTGTGCCTATCATGTATACGGACATTATAGCTAGTCCTTAGTATCGTTTACCTCTTCTACTATATCTATTCAATACTTTAGTAGGGGAGGGGGATGCTGTCGGTACGGACTCATTGACACTGTGTATTGTCCCAAAACTTGGGACATAACCATTGATCTTTCCTACATATGGTGGCTTGTAATCTTCGTTTTTTGTCTGTATACATGTTGCTGTGTCTGGCAATACTGTGCTGATTTTATTGCACTTTGCACTTTTGTATCTTGGCGGTGGCTATTCAATCAGGTAGTTAGGAACAGTGAGGGCGAGCAGCCGTGGAATTGGGGCACCACAAATCTAGGGTGCTTAAAGCCCCATTGGTAGGTAGGACACAGATCAGGGATAGATATAACCCTTCCTGGTCCATATTATCAATACTTCATATATACCACCCTCAGACCCCTCTATAAGCTTTCCTACACCTGGCCACTCAGTGTGCACCTTCACACTACATGCACTTCTGTATGTTTGATGTTTTGGTTGATTGGAAATCTTTTAATTGATTATTAATAAAGTTATTATTTTTATGGGTATAAAATTCTGGTCTGTATACTAAGGTATCCTGGCCTATACAATTCTGTTTTTTTTTTTCTGGATTGTTGTCATGTTGGAATGTCCAAGTTCATGAGCAGCTTCTGGGCTGATGAGTGTAAATTTGCCTCCAGTATTTCCTGATAATGTGCTGCATTCAACTTTCCTTCAACTGTGACCAAGTTTCCCGTGCCTTTGTAGCTCACACATCCCCACATCATGAGCGATCCACCTCCGTACTTTAGGAATGGTGCTCCTGTCATCATAGGCCTTGTTGTCACCTCTCCAAATGTAACGTTTATGGTTGTGGCCAAAAAGTTCGATTTTGGTCTCGTCGCTCCAAATTACATTGATCCAGAAGCTTGGAGGCTTGTCTCTATGCTGTTTGGCATATTGTAGGCAAGATACTTTGTGGCATTTGCGCAGTAATGGTTTTCTTCTGGCGACTTGACCATGCAGTCCATTTTTCTTCAAGTGCCTCCTTATTGTGCATCTTGAAAAAGCCACACCGCTAGTATTCAGTGAGTCCTGTATTTCAGCTGATGTTATTTGTGGGTTTTTCTTTGCATTCCGAACAATTTTCCTGGCAGTTGTGGCTGAAATTTCTGTTGGTCTATCTGATCGTGGTTTGGTTTTTACAAAGCCCCTGATTTTCCATTTGCTAATCACAGATTGAACATTGCTGGCTGGCATTATCAATTCCTTGGATATCTTTTTGTATCCCTTCCCTGTTTTAGACAGTTCAACTATCTTTTCCCGTAGATCCATTGACAATTCTTTTGCTTTCCCATAAGTTACAATCCAGAAATGTCAAGTGTCTGGATGAAAGATGCAAAAGTCTGTCTGGATTCCAGAAACTCACTCAGCTTTTATGCATACACACTGAGTACAAGCAAACAGGTGACAGGGGAGGATGTTACCTTTATTAGTCATTCAAACCCATTTGTGTCAACTTCTGTACAAGTTATCAGGCCAAAATCACCAGCGTATGTGAACTTTTGATCAGGGTCATTTGGATGTTTTTGGTTGTCATTATCATTTAAAAAGAGAAAACACAGTAATTTGACAATAAATGGCTTCACCAAACCTCTAACCATGAGTAGATAAAAAGATTTTGTGTTATCATTCATATTCTCTGAAAAAAGGCCAGACAAGAAAGCAAAAAATCTGCTATGGTATGTAAACTTTTGAGAACAACTGTAAAGACCATGTCTCACTAAGCGACATCGCTAGCGACATCGCTGCTGAGTCACGGTTTTTGTGACGCAACAGCGATATTGCTAGCGATGTCGCTGTGTGTGAGACATGCAGCAGTGACCTGGCCCCTGCTGTGAGGTCGCCGGTCGTTGCTGAATGTCCTGGACCATATTTTGGTCGTTGCTCTCCCGCTGTGAAGCACACATCGCTGTGTTTGACAGCGAGAGAGCAACAATCTGAATGTGCAGGGAGCTGGCTTCTGCGGACACCGGTAACCAAGGTACACATCGGGTAACCAAGCAAAGCGCTTTGCTTGGTTACCCGATATTTACCTTGGTTACCAGCGTCCGCAGCTTCTAGAAGCCGGCTCCCTACTCCCTGCACACGTAGCCAAGGTACACATCGGGTAACTATAAGCAAAGCGCTTTGCTTAGTAACCCGATGTGTACCATGGTTACGAAGCACAGCGTCGTTACACGGGTCGCTGGTGGCTGATCTCTGATCGCTGTGAAGATCTGCCTGATTGACAGCTCACCAGCGACCATGTAGCGATGCTCCAGCGATCCCTGCCAGGTTTAGATCGCTGGTGGGATCGCTGGAGCATCGCTAAGTGTGACGGTACCTTTACTGTAGAAGGACATCTGAGGTGTTTTTTTATTTTGCTTTTGGCTTTTTGTCCAGTGAGAGAACAAAGCGTCTCTCTCCCTGGGGTCTTTTGAGCTTCTAGTAAACATAATTTAAAAAAAGATTAGTACTAAGCCAGTATGGCACTCTCTCTAAACCCTTGGCTTCTTTGTACATGGCCATACTACTTATCTCCACTTTATGCTAAAGTGCATCAGTCTGGGAGGGTGTGAAACAGACACATGCCACGTAATAGCATTGATCTGAAAGTGACTATGATTGTCTACTGAGCTGTTTACTAGAAAGGGCATTAGGTGACAAAAACTGAAACTTTCTAGGATACTGAACTAAACACTAAAGTGTTTAAACATTTCTATGTTTGTTAAATTGTTTAAAAAAGTTCTATATGATATCAAAGTAACATAATTCAAAAATAATAAAAACTGGTTTATTCTTAGCAGATGACTATTCCCGGGGCACAGAAGAATATCAAATATCTTCAGATTTCAAGACAGGTGATCATGGAATCACATATGATACTTATGAAGAGCCTGCCATTATCCCGTATATGCACTCAGCCCTCTACAGCACAGATCTCTCATATGATCCATTTCAACTGGTCCTATCCTCTGATTCATTGGAGACTATAAAACAGAATCAAAACGCTCCTACAAGATATAAGCCATATTCATGTTTAGAATGTGAGAAATGCTTTACCCACGAATCTGATTTTGTTACACATCAGCGAATTCACACAGCAGAGAAGCCATATTCCTGTTCAGAATGTGGAAAATGCTTCAACCACGAATATCATCTTGTTACACATCAACAAATTCACACAGCAGAGAAACCATATTCCTGTTCAGAATGTGGAAAATGCTTCACACATGAATTTGATCTTGTTACACATCAGCAAATTCACACAGCAGAGAAGCCATTTTCATGTTCAGAGTGTGGGAAATGTTTTAGTCGAAAATCATATCTTGTTGAGCATCAACGAATTCACACAGGAGAAAAGCCATTTTCATGTTCTGAGTGTGGGAAGTATTTTAACCAGAAATCAGTATTGGTTACGCATCAGAGAAGTCACACAGGAGAAAAGCCGTTTTCATGCTCAGAATGTGGGAAATGTTTTACCAAGAAATCACATTTTGAAACACATCAGAGAGGTCACACAGGAGAGAAGCCCTTTTCATGTTCTGAATGTGGTAAATTTTTTAATCGGAAATCCGTAATGGTTACACACCAGAGAAGTCACACGGGCGTGAAGCCGTATTCATGTACAGAATGTGGTAAATATTTTAGCCAGAAATCAAATCTTGCGATACATCTCAGAACTCACACAGGGGAGAAGCCATATTCATGTTCAGAATGTGGGAAATCTTATTCTCAAAAATCACATCTTAATAAACATCAGAAGAGTCACAGGGGAGAAAAGCCTTTTTTTCATGTAGCGCTTGTGGAAAGCGCTTTAACCACAACTCAGATCTAATTGTGCATGAAGGATCTCACTAATAAAAACAGTATAACATATTAATGTTGATAATGTGTGAAATCTTTTATCCACAAATCACTTCTTAGATATCAATGAGATGTATGAGCTTGAGAGACAAAATAGGCACAGATAAGATCGTACCCACGTGGAGATCAGGTGGAATACCCCCCCCCCCACCCAGGAGTGGGCTGGACACAAAGTAATAAACCTCCCACAAGACATAGACAAAAGGGAAATCTGATAAGTACACACAGCAAATATCCACAGAAGAGAGACAAAAAGACACCAGAGGAACCTTCATACACTGCAAACAACAAATTGCTGGTCACCAAAAGGAAGGTCGCAAAGGACGACGGGATATTGCAACAGCTAAGCAGATGCTGTCTTTGGCGATAACTCAGAAAACTCCCCAGACTTAAGTAGAAGGAGACCAGCTGAAGGTGGTGATTAGCAACCTGGTTCTCTGAGAAGCCACACACTGCTCCAGAAGCCATTAACTCTTAAAGTGCCTAGAACATTGGTAATATAACAGCTTATGCCCGGCAGAACAGAGCTCCTCCAAAAGAAACCAGGCTGCTTGTTGGGCTCTGAAGTGTGTACAGATTCCAACCTGGTAGTGGCAAACTGTGGGTGCCGATTCGGGCAACGTAGGATAGGTTGTCTATTGGACTCAGTAGTATGGACAGAGTCCAACATGGCAGTAGCAATTCGCAAACATTTGCGGATACAGACCGCACATGACAGCCTTTTTGAAAAACAAATCCCACCTCAAAGGTAATTAAGTAATTCAAATATTCATTTTATCCTGAAAGGATGATACTTCTTTACTATTTTAAGAGTGTGTCTTGTTTCTTTCAAATCATATTTTATTTTAGTTATTATTGTTATTATTTTCATCATTACAGAAACAAACCTTCCAAAGTTATGTGCAAAAAAAATCAGGTATTGATTTGTTGGGATACACAACGAACAAAGTGATAACACAAAAGGATATCTTAAGAACTTGATAATCACATTTGATTTAAAAAGATTGAGCCTTACAAGGCCAAAATACCAAAAAGGCTTGATTCAGCAAACATTCATAACTGAGGTAAACTGACCTGAAAGAAAGGCAGAAAGTGAAAGAACGAGATCAAGATTGGAGACAAGAATAGCAGAGAAAGGTAGGGAAGAGGAAGTACAGAAGAAGAAAAGAAGTCCCGCAAGAGTGGTCCAACTCCTAACATGCCCCAGCATCACAGTCCAAACCACCAAATCACCTCAAAATCCACAGCACAAACTCCAGGGAATCTCTATATAGCACCCAGGGTGTCCAAGCGTCAAGGACCTTCTCTGAGGTATCCATTTCTTGACCTATCAGCTCCTCCATCCTGAATATTTCATTAGGCTCCGCCACGAGATCAGACCTTGATGGAGATTTCTCCTGTTTCCATAGTCTGAGGATCACCTTTCTTGCAAAAAATGTCTAAGAAGGCCCTCCTTATACATGGATATAGAAAGTTCACTTAGAGACAAAAGAGCAAGCTCAGCGAAAGGCTGAATTCTCAACCCGGAAACCTTATTGAATAGATCAAACACATCTGCCCAGAATGTACTGATAGGAGGGCAATGCCACCAGATGTTTATATAAGAGCCTCTGTCTCTCTTACATCTCCAGCAGGTGTCAGAAACCCCAGGGAACATTGCCTTAATGGTCGTCGGACATCTATACCATCTGGTTAGGATTTTGTAGCTCCTCTCCTGTGTTAGCAAGCAGATTGAAGAGTGTTTAGTAAATATCAGGATCTTGGTATGCTCCTCCTGAGAAATAGATCTACCCAAGTCCCCGTCCCAGTTAGAGAAAAATTAGAGTGGAGTACTCCTCGCTACCATATTGCCCAAGAACAAGCCATACAACAATGAGACTGTGTAGGTCGGAGACACGTCACCTAAACAGTTGTTCAAAAGAAGAAAGAGCCCTAAAGATGTTGCTATGTGGTGTTAAGGATTTAATATAGCTCTTAACTTGCTCATAGAGAAGCCATGCCCCTGAAGGGACAGCCGTCCCAGGGAACAGGGCTGAAAGTGGTTTCATATCTAGGTTAAAGATGTAGTCATGGACGATTGTATGATCTTGCTTTCGTTTGTGTAGAATATTGATGCCAAGCGTACCTGCCGAGAAGTTGGGATTCCCATATAGTGGTGTGAGTGGGCCAGGTAGTGTGGTGAGAAGGACCATCCCAAGGCACCGCCTAACCCATTGAGATGTGTTCTGAACCAAGAACGAAATTTTCTGAGGAGCTATTTGGGAGGCGTCTGGAGACCAGATCGCTGCCAGTAGGCTAATGTATGACTTGGCAAACTCAATATCTACCCACCTCTTTTTAGCCCTGTGGTGGAACAGGTCAAAGAAACAGGTACCCAACGAGGCATAACTGTATAGGCAAAAGTCTGGTAGACCCACCCCACACTCATTCTTGGCTCTACGAAGTATCTGGTGGGAGATGCAAAGTCTTTTATTGGCCCAGATGAATATGCCTATCAACACCTTCAGACGAGAGAAGAAGGATGCCGGAAGACAAATGGGAATGGCCTGGAAAAAATATAAAAGACTGCGCAAAAGGTTTATTTTTACAGTATTAATCCTGCCAAACCATGAAAGATTTAATTTATCCCACTTTGCTAAGTCTTGTTCTACTGTGTGTAATATCTTGTAGAAGGGAAGGGAGGCTAGTTAAGTCTGCAGAAAGTTCGATGCCTAAATAAGAGAGTTTGTTCTCCCATTTGTATGGCAAGGAGCCACGTAATTGTGTCACCAGCCCAGATGGCAGAGATATATTGAGTATTTCTGATTTGTGTGAGTTGATCTTAAAGTGTGTGTCTTGTTTATTACAAGTTTTATTTTTAAATCGTTATCATTAACCCCTTCATCTCGAAGTCTGTTTTTCACTTTTCTTGATCATTCATTTTTTCAAACCTGACCAGTGTCACTTTGAGGTATTAACTCAACGTAACGTGCTGTGTAACGCTTAAACAGATCCCTGTGATTCTGATACTGATTCATAGTGAAATGCTGTACTTTATATTATTGATAAGCTTACATAGATAAGATTCATGTTTATGAAAATATTTATCCTTTTGTTACTTTTATGTGGAAGGAAAAATCAAAATCAACATTTTTCCCATAAAATGTTGCTTTAGCCCCCAATTTTTCATTTTCAGAAGGGTAACAGGAGAAAATGGACTGCAAAATTTATTGTGCAATTTATCCTGAGTATGCTGATGTACAGCCCCTGCAGCAGTCGGACTGCTCGGATCCGTGGTTACTGTGGCTCGAGGGACTCCATACCCAGGGGCTTGCAGTCACTCGAAAGTGAAAGGGGGCTATTTAGAGGGGATTAGTGTTCGTAACGCCACCCGTGGTAAGGGGAGTACCTCCGCTGCCGATGGGAGTACCCGGGGGAGATGGAGTGGAGCAGCCAGATGACGTTCCCTCCACGGGTAGGGTAGGCCCCGGGACTCTGGATGGTGGAGGTGTAGGGGAGCGTGGTGCAGGCCAAGCATGGAGATCCAGGGGAGGGCAACATACTCACTCAGGCCGTATGGATGTTGGTGCGACCATTAGGCAGACTCTGACACAGAAGTAAACCAAGTCTCTGGGTGCCGCTGCCACTGGAGGGGGAGCTCGTCAGGGAATCCGTCCCCATGGGTATTGGTGATGGTTCTGGACCTGCCTCCATACACTAAGTTAGACTTTTCTGAGTGACCCCTCAGCCTGAAGCTTTTGGAGTCCCGCTCCCTACAGTTAGTTAGAGGAGCTGTGCTGTTGATGGCTGACACTTGGGATCTCAGTGGGCCGCATAAGCTGGAAAGCCCGATCCCCCACGTTGTGTTGATGCCTTTGATCTCTGAGCTCTTGGGGAAAGTTCTGAAAGAGACTATGCTCCACAGGTTGATTATCAGGTTGCGTGAAGCTACTCCCTGATCTAGGGTCCAGTACCACGCCGTGCTAGGTACCTTTTCGGTTACTAGATTTTCTGGTGCCGACCGTTCTCAAAAACTAAGTCTGGCACCCCTCTCTAATAACCTGCGATCGGGTCTTCGATTCCTCCGGTACAAGACCATCGTCTGCAACCTAGCCAACGTCTCCCAGGGAGCTCCAACTTCCTGCAGCTCTTCACTTTCTGAGGGCTACCACTGTTCTGTCTATCTCCCTCCCACCAGTCTGCCTGACCCCTAGGCGGGTGGCCCTGTTCCAGGTAGACCACCCACTGGTGTGCCTGACAAGGTGTGGTGTGAGGTGTGGCTAGGATTTGAATGCTGATGGAGCAATACCAAAAGGTAGGATCCCAGAACAATGCGGGGTTGAGCTCTGCACCAAAAGAGAAAGGAGTACAGTACCCTGTGACACCCTTACTAGTTCAGGGGCGTCACACTGATACCCCATATACAGTCAGGGCCAGAAATATTTGGACAGTGACACAAGTTTTGTTATTTTAGCTGTTTACAAAAACATGTTCAGAAATACAATTATATATATAATATGGGCTGAAAGTGCACACTCCCAGCTGCAATATGAGAGTTTTCACATCCAAATCGGAGAAAGGGTTTAGGAATCATAGCTCTGTAATGCATAGCCTCCTCTTTTTCAAGGGACCAAAAGTAATTGGACAAGGGACTCTAAGGGCTGCAATTAACTCTGAAGGCGTCTCCCTCGTTAACCTGTAATCAATGAAGTAGTTAAAGGTCTGGGGTTGATTACAGGTGTGTGGTTTTGCATTTGGAAGCTGTAGCTGTGACCAGACAACATGCGGTCTAAGGAACTCTCAATTGAGGTGAAGCAGAACATCCTGAGGCTGAAAAAAAAGAAAAAATCCATGAGAGAGATAGCAGACATGCTTGGAGTAGCAAAATCAACAGTCGGGTACATTCTGAGAAAAAAGGAATTGACTGGTGAGCTTGGGAACTCAAAAAGGCCTGGGCGTCCACGGATGACAACAGTGGTGGATGATCGCCGCATACTTTCTTTGGTGAAGAAGAACCCGTTCACAACATTAACTGAAGTCCAGAACACTCTCAGTGAAGTAGGTGTATCTGTCTCTAAGTCAACAGTAAAGAGAAGACTCCATGAAAGTAAATACAAAGGGTTCACATCTAGATGCAAACCATTCATCAATTCCAAAAATAGACAGGCCAGAGTTAAATTTGCTGAAAAACACCTCATGAAGCCAGCTCAGTTCTGGAAAAGTATTCTATAGACAGATGAGACAAAGATCAACCTGTACCAGAATGATGGGAAGAAAAAAGTTTGGAGAAGAAAGGGAACGGCACATGATCCAAGGCACACCACATCCTCTGTAAAACATGGTGGAGGCAACGTGATGGCATGGGCATGCATGGCTTTCAATGGCACTGGGTCACTTGTGTTTATTGATGACATAACAGCAGACAAGAGTAGCCGGATGAATTCTGAAGTGTACCGGGATATACTTTCAGCCCAGATTCAGCCAAATGCCGCAAAGTTGATCGGACGGCGCTTCATAGTACAGATGGACAATGACCCCAAGCATACAGCCAAAGCTACCCAGGAGTTCATGAGTGCAAAAAAGTGGAACATTCTGCAATGGCCAAGTCAATCACCAGATCTTAACCCAATTGAGCATGCATTTCACTTGCTCAAATCCAGACTTAAGACGGAAAGACCCACAAACAAGCAAGACCTGAAGGCTGCGGCTGTAAAGGCCTGGCAAAGCATTAAGAAGGAGGAAACTCAGCGTTTGGTGATGTCCATGGGTTCCAGACTTAAGGCAGTGATTGCCTCCAAAGGATTCGCAACAAAATATTGAAAATAAAAATATTTTGTTTGGGTTTGGTTTATTTGCCCAATTACTTTTGACCTCCTAAAATGTGGAGTGTTTGTAAAGAAATGTGTACAATTCCTACAATTTCTATCAGATATTTTTGTTCAAACCTTCAAATTAAACGTTACAATCTGCACTTGAATTCTGTTGTAGAGGTTTCATTTCAAATCCAATGTGGTGGCATGCAGAGCCCAACTCGTGAAAATTGTGTCACTGTCCAAATATTTCTGGACCTAACTGTATGTACTGTCACGCAGGTGGTTGCATTTGTGTGTAGGTATTGCATATATTAGAATTTTGAGCAAAATCCTCCCCTACCTAAAACCTCATATAAGAAGGGCCATGCTACTTTATCAAAGGCCTTTTCGTCATCCAGACTCATCAGCATTGCAGCCGGTTGCGATGGATCTTGGGCAAGGACAGTAACTGTGACCGCCAATCGTATGTTTGTCACACTGCTTCGCCCTTGGGTAAAACTCATCTGGGCCTCGCAGAGAAGACCCGGCAGTAGGACCTGTAAGCGGTTTGCCAGAATTTTCACTAACAGTTTATAATCGTGGTTAAGAAGTGAGATAGGGTGGTAAGACTGTGGCAGTTGTGGGTCTTTATGTGGTGTAGGGATAACTATGGTGAGTGAATCAGTATACCAGTCTATGGGGATCCCTAGGAGGAAAATTACATTGAAAAAGATTAGTAAGGATGGATATCAGCTCAGGGGATACAATCTTATAATATTAAGCAGTATAACCATCAGGGCCTGGAGATTTACCATTATAGGCGCCTGCTATGGCTTGTCTTACTTCATCCTCTATTATCCTTGAGTGTAGCATCTCCTGTTGCTCATTAGTCAGGGATACATCTTCTTCAACATCTTTTTATAGTAATGTTTCAAAGAAACAGCTGCAAACAATGACATATCACCCTGGCTTTAACATATAAATCCCTTAATTCCCAGCTCACCAGATAAGGAACTTATGGCCAAGACCATGGCTCCCAATGGTGCAGTTATGAACTCTTTTGGGAGAGTCCCTTTGAGGGGGTCCTGTCACACACCTGTCCTGGGTCTGGGCTCTTCTCCCTACACCCCGGTCTCCTAAACTTTCTTGTGCTCCACATTGGGCTTTGTAAGTATCCCAGTGTGCTCCATGTGTTGAGCTTCCTAGGCCTATATAAAGCCTATCAAGATATAAATCTGTGGCTTGGTAGTAAGACTGTTAGTTTTCTTTATGTGCACAGCGACCTGTCTGTGGTCTCCAGGACGTCTACTCTCTGCAGTTTCCGGTGCCTCAGTTACCTGCCTGCATGCGGCTTTATATCCCTCTGACCCTATCTGCAGTCTCCAGGACGTCTCCTGCCTGCGGCTTCTGTACTTCTGCTACTCGCCCCCGATCTTCCATGACCTCTGCCACGTGTCTGTTTGCAGTTTCCACTGCCGCACTTTATGAGCCTCTGACAACACTTTTATATATACAATTAAAAATGGGAACACATTGTACACACACAGCTCCGCTCTGTACATGTTGTACACACACAGCTCTGCTCCGTACACAGCCCCACTCCATAGACGTCATATACAAACGGCTCTGCTACACACATCTAGTACACACGGCTCCGCTCCGTACACACGGCTCTGCTCCGTACACACGGCTCCGCTCCGTACACAAGGCTCCGCTCCGTACACATCATTTACACGCACAGCCCCACTCCATGTCATATACACATGGCTCAATGCCCTACACCTCATACACACACGGCTCCGCTCCATACACGTCATATACACATGGCTCCGCTCCGTACACACATGGCTCCGCTCCATAAACGTCGTACTCACACGGCTCCCCTCCATACACATTGTACACACGCAGCTCTGCTCCCTATATGTCGAACACACACGGCTCCCCTCCATACACGTCGTACACACACGGCTCCGCTCCATACATCTCGTACATACACGGCTCCGCTCCATACACCTCGTACACACACACACGGCTCCTCTCCGTACACCTTGTACACACACGGCTCTGCTCCGTACATACACGGTTCCGCTCCATACACCTAGTACACACACGGCTCTGCTTCGTACACATACGGTTCCGCTACGTACACATCATAAACACGTGGTTCTGCTCCATACACCTCGTACATACACGGCTCCGCTCCGTACACATCGTACACACACGGCTCTGCTCTGTACACGTCATATACACACGGCTCTGGTCCGTACAACTCGTACACACGGCTCTGCTTTGTACACCTCGTATACACACGGCTCCGCTTTGTACACCTCGTACATACACACGGCTCCGCTCCGTACACCTCGTACACACACGGCTCCGCTCCGTACACCTCGTACACACACGGCTCCGCTCCGTACACCTCGTACACACACGGCTCCGCTCCGCACACCTCGTACACACACGGCTCTGCTCCGTACACCTTGTACACACGCGGCTCTGCTCCGTACACCTCGTACACACACGGCTCTGCTCCGTACACCTCGTACATGTGGCGCCCCTGACCCGGTCAGGCGCCACAGAGTACTGCACCCATGCTGGGAAAGTACTTCCAGGTAATCCTAAGGGCCAGAACGAGGTGTGTACGCACAGACACATAGCAACCAGTTCTCCCACACCAGTAGATGGGACCCTTGGTCAGTCTCCGGAGGGGTCTGGCCTTCAAATCTTGTCAATGGGTGGAGCGGAGGAGCTGGGAGCTAGAGTGCAGAGGTTGTCAGGAAAGGAGAAGAGCTAGTCTGGTAGTGGTGAGCGGCAGTCTAGAGGCGGATATGCGCGCGGCCACTAGTCAGACCTTGCACGGGGTAGTAACCGTTAGCGGAGAAGAACGGTGTGAAGATGTAATTTACCCTCTCACTGTATATGCTGTACAGATTCCTATTTCAAGCTGGGTTCTTTGTCTTATTTGAACTACGTCTGTGTACATTTCTATTGTTGTAGGTAATCACCCCCTAAAATGCAAGGTTATATCCTCTTGAGGCACTTCCATCCCTGGGAGTAGGGGGAGGTGGGCCTAGAGTCCAACTAGTGTAAACTCTGCTTACCTGGGAGATTCAGGCAGAGTGAGCTGAAACTTGAAGGGAGCAGGAGCTCCAGCCTGTGTGGCTGTGGACACGGACGGAGCTAGGCCTGTGTGGCGGCCCGTGGGATTGTGTGGAACTCTTTGGACTACTGTAAGGACGATTGCTTTGTAATCCGGTCCGAGGATTGTCGGGAAGGGCCCCCGAATCTGTTTTACGTGGACTTATCGTGTGCTGTTCCAGTGTTCTTGTGAATAAACCTGTTGGATCGTTCCTCGGCCTGTTGTCTCTCCTTGCTCTGCTGTACACCCCGTCACAAACTGGTTGGCAGCGCTG
Organism: Anomaloglossus baeobatrachus; assembly: GCF_048569485.1. Lineage (NCBI taxonomy): Eukaryota > Metazoa > Chordata > Amphibia > Anura > Aromobatidae > Anomaloglossus > Anomaloglossus baeobatrachus. Next base: position 583,033,054 of record NC_134357.1, read on the forward strand.
GGATCAGAGCAGAAGGAATGGAGGACAATGGCTCAACATCAGGAACCAGCACTGCAGAGTACAAGACCTGGACTTTGGGGAGCCTGCAATCAAAGGCCCGTGAAGTAGGAGTTCGTTTCAAAGGACTCTCCAAGGAGCAGCTGATTGAGGCGCCAGAAGGAGTCTGCTCGCAAAATGACGTGGAGGAAGGATCCTCACAGCAAAGGGAGGAAAGACGGGAGCTGGAGGTGAATACCCAAAAAAGTCAATGGGTTGTGTGGTACAAGGAAAAGATGGCACTGCTTGGAGATGAGGCCACCATAGAAGATAAGAGGGAGGCCATGCGTGGAGCTGAAGAGAAGGAGCGCAGGATGGAGGAGATGGCATTGCTGGATAAGCAGCTCGCTGTGGAAGCCGCGAGAGGTTCCAGACAGACTGTAACCCCAGCACCCATCATGAGGGAACTTCCCAGGGTGTCCCGCAAAGACTTTAAGCCGTTTAATGAGGCTGCAGGCGACATTGAGGGCTTCTTCCAGGACTTTGAGCATCAGTGTCGATTAATGGAAGTCCCGGACAGGGAGCGTGTCCGGCATCTGGTTGGGCTCCTAGAGGGGGGAGCTGCTGAAGCCTATAGAGCTATGGACCCTCGGTGGAACTGTGAGTATGCGGATATTAAACAGACTATTCTAGAACATTATGCTGTGACCCCAGACACTTACAGGACTCAGTTCCGTGCTTTAGCCTGTGATGGGGAAGTGTCTTTTAAGATATATGCTCATAGACTCAAACAAATATGTAATCGCTGGCTGGAGGCAGAGGAGGCCTTATCTTGGGAGACCTTCCTGCAGGTCATCCTAAAAGAACAATTCTTTGCCCAGTGCCCCGCTGAGATCCGGGAATGGGTGCGTGAGAGAAAACCAGCGACAGTGGAGGAAGCTGCTGCTCTCGCTGATGAGGCTCTCACCATCAAGCCTCAGTGGAGGGTTCTGTTGGAGGATGGAGAGACGCCTAACAGCTCCACAACACCAGATGCCCCCAGTTATTCTGTCCCCATTGTTCCCCGTTCCTCTAAGCCACCACATGTTGATACCCGTGTTAATGTGCCTCCAGTTGCTTCTACTGCACTTTCTGGAATACGCCGGGGAGAGGAAGTAACAGAGCGCAGGTGTTATGTTTGTAGGCATCCCGGGCATTTGCAGGCCTCATGCCCAGCCAGGCCATGGAGGAATCATCCTCAAACCCCTACAGCACCTTCAGGTGGGAGCCGGCCTCCAAGTTCCCCTACCCCTTACCCAAGAGGACGCCTTGGATGGAGGGAGACCCAGCTCAGATGCTATCAATGTGGACAGCCAGGGCATCAGCAAGTCTCCTGCCCAGCTGTTCAAATGTGGACTGATCCTGCGCCCAATCGGATTGTTAATTATTTACAGCCCAGCGCCATGGAGGAAGATGTGGCACCGCTATGTGAGGACTGGCCTAGTGACTCAGCCCCCCATGTTGCACCACCAGGAGTTTACGGGGTGCGACCTGCAGTTATGACGACTTCTGCTCATCGAGGTAAGCACTTGCAGGAGGTTGTGCTGGATGGACAGAGACTTGTTGGATTTTGTGACTCGGGTGCTTTCCTCACACTGGCTGATCCCCGAGTGGTTCGGCCTGAGGCAATCCATAGAGGACCTGGGATTGTCATTGAACTGGCTGGTGGACAATGGAGGACTATTCCCACAGCCACTGTGGATCTGAACTTTGGTTTTGGGGTCCGGCGATGTGTGGTTGGGGTGATGGGTGGTCTGCCTGCAGCTGTTCTCCTGGGCAATGATGTGGGAGAGCTACGATGCCAATTCGTGGCTGCATGAAGCCACATGTAAGTAACGCTCTGCCTGTGTGTACTTAACCAGTGACCTGTAGAGGTCCCTAGTACGTACACAAGTTGGGAGGGGGAGGGATTGTGAAGATGTAATTTACCCTCTCACTGTATATGCTGTACAGATTCCTATTTCAAGCTGGGTTCTTTGTCTTATTTGAACTACGTCTGTGTACATTTCTATTGTTGTAGGTAATCACCCCCTAAAATGCAAGGTTATATCCTCTTGAGGCACTTCCATCCCTGGGAGTAAGGGGAGGTGGGCCTAGAGTCCAACTAGTGTAAACTCTGCTTACCTGGGAGATTCAGGCAGAGTGAGCTGAAACTTGAAGGGAGCAGGAGCTCCAGCCTGTGTGGCTGTGGACACGGACGGAGCTAGGCCTGTGTGGCGGCCCGTGGGATTGTGTGGAACTCTTTGGACTACTGTAAGGACGATTGCTTTGTAATCCGGTCCGAGGATTGTCGGGAAGGGCCCCCGAATCTGTTTTACGTGGACTTATCGTGTGCTGTTCCAGTGTTCTTGTGAATAAACCTGTTGGATCGTTCCTCGGCCTGTTGTCTCTCCTTGCTCTGCTGTACACCCCGTCACAAACGGTCACCTGGTAGAAAGAGTAGGATGTACCTGGTGACTAGGCACGTACGGGGTAAAGGTCTCTAGAGCAGACTCCAGTTTAACTACCTGCTAAACCTGACGGTAAGGGGAACTACAAGTACCTCACCAACCTCACAGAGTCCGAGCCTCAGCAGCAACGCAGGGACCCATAAGGGGACAGAGCCTGGAGCCATCTCACTTGGTCCACGCTGCCGGCAAACGGACCAAACACAGGGGAGAAAAGGCAGAAGCGACTCCCTGAATAGTACCCCATGGTACTCCACGTCAGGGGGTTATCCGAACACAGAGTGCTAGGAAGGCGAGCTAACAGGTTACCCTCAGACTGGCCCGAAGGAGACCTGGTCCTATCTGGTTCATCACAGCAACGCCCGGGTCAGCTCACAGCAACATCCTAAGTGAGTAAAAACCAGTTAAAAGACTTTTGGACTCAGCCTGTGTTATTCCGGGACCTGCTACCCTGCTCACCCGAGCCCCTGGGGTCTGCCTCACTCACGGGAGGCTACATCATCTGGCTGCAGACCCAATCAGCCCCAGATGCTCGTAAAACCTGCAGCGGCGGTCATTCACATTTCTTTTTTAAATCAGATCTTTTTTATTAAATCATTAGGGATCAATACAGAGAGTATTTCACTTTTCATATAACTGATAACAATAAACAGATAAACACATATGATTTATAAATCAGGTTCTTTCTCTGCATATATGTAAATATAATAATAGAGTTCTCAAATCATAATTATATTATATAACTTGAGCCTACAAACCTCGTGGCTCTACAAATAAACAAAACTTAAATTATGCAATAATGCCTCAGACTAACAGGAACACCTCCTCCATCAGCCGTGTCGCTCCACATCATATTGCTATACTCTCCTGCTCCTCCCTCTCCGTGCAGTCATCCATGAAACCATTCCAGTCCTCTCTCACCTCTTCATTCAAAGTCCATTTCGCCACAGAAAAAACTAGTTTTAATTCCCTTCCTCACACATGCCATCACTGCAGGCACAACAGTAACCGGTCCAACATTGCATCCCGAACCAGTGCACTAGAGGGTAGGCCCGGCAACTCCATCCATGGCCGCCAAATGTTGTAAAACTTTTTCAATGTTTTCCTTTTTAAATAAACTCCCCTTTCCAATCTTATGACGTTATTTAATTTGTTTTTGAGCTCTGGTAATGTTGGTGGTAGAGGGTCTAACCAGTGATATGCAAGTAGCTTTCTTGCTTGGTACAAGATACGTGCTATTCCCAGGGCTGTTGGAGAATCCGGATCCACTTCTCCTTCCCATAGACTCAACAGGCACAGGCGGGGCGACGGTGGTATTGTGATATGATATATTTGACCTATAAGTCCCAGGGTTTGGTTCCAGAAATCACCAATGTGTCCACACTCCCACATAACATGCATCAAATGGGCATCATCCTGTCCACACCTAACACACTGTGTGTTTGGTCTGAGTCCCATCTTAAATAGTAGACTGGGAGTTTTATATACCCTGTGGATGAGATATATTTGAGACAACTTTTGGCACTCCGATACCGCCAGTTTAGGAACTTGTTCCAATATATCAGACCACTGGCCTTCCGTCAGGGGACCGACGTCTCGTTCCCATTTGCTTTTAACAAGCAATGGATGTGTTTCCAGATGGGCAGGTAGTAATTTTTTATATAGTTCCGAAATAAGACCCTTAGAGGACTCAGATGTAAGCAGCCTATGTAATGTTTGATTATGTGTCACTGTTACCGGGTTTGTCCTCCCCTGTCTTTCCAGTGCATGTCTCAGCTGCAAATACTGATAAAAGAAGACATGCGGAAGGTGAAACTCCGTTCTCAGTTGTTCAAAGCTTTTAAGGAGTATTATTTTGTAGTACTTGTGACACTAAATGGATCCCTTTATCCTCCCATCCTCTGAACCCTACTAATTTTTTAATTTCTGGCAAGTCGGGGTTCTGCCACAGTGGCCAGAGCTCTGTAGGTCCGCTTATCCCCAAAAGAGACTTACCCCTGTCCCACACCCGGAATATCATAGCCAGTGTGGGATATCGTGCCCCATTTATCTGTCTTTGTCCCACATCCAACCGGCAACCTGGGTACTTCCATACTGATCCCTCTCTCACTATATCACCACTGGTATCATACCCTCCTTCTTTGCCCCAACCCCTCAGATGTTGCATCTGGGAGGCTATATAGTATATATATGGGTTTGGTACCGCCAGTCCTCCCTCCTCCTTTCCCCGCTGTAGCACTTCCAGTCGAATCCTAGCTTGTTTTTTCTTCCAAATAAGTTCCCGGAATATTGTATTAATTTTTACAAAAAATTCCCTACATATCCACACTGGAGAATTATGTATAAGGTATAGTAATTGTGGCATCATTACCATTTTAATTAAATTGGATCTGCCGACATTTGATAGCGGCAAACGGCACCAGGTATGCACTTTTGCTCTGAATCGCTGTAACAGGGGTTCCAGATTTAGGGCCTGGAAATCCTTCGGGATTGGGCTGACAATTACTCCCAGATATTTAAACTCCCGGACCACAGGAACTGGAATCTGTAAGTCCGAAAAGTCCCCCGGAAGGGGGTCCAACGGCATTAAAGCCGACTTGGACCAGTTGATTAGTAGACCAGACCTCTGTCCAAATTCCCGAATGATATTCATTGCCGGCAAAATCGAGGAACGTACCCTGTCTAAATATAAGAGTAGATCGTCTGCGTATAATGATATCTTTTGTTTCACGGCTCCACACCGAAATCCCTCTACCTCCCTGGATTTCCGTATTGCCACTGCCAACGGCTCCACTGCAGTCGCGAATAGCAAGGGTGAAAGCGGGCACCCCTGTCTAGTACCTCTTCCAAGAGGAAAAGACTCGGAGACCCTGCCATTAACCCTAACCTTTGCCACCGGTGAGTCATATAGCAGTTTTACCCAATTTATGAATCTATGTCCAAAGCCCATTTTCCGAAGTACAGCCCACATATATTCCCATTCAAGGCTATCGAACGCCTTAGCGGCGTCTAATGACAAAATTGCCCTTTCCCCCAGTACCTCAGAACTATGTTGAATTCCCAAATATAATTTCCTGAGATTCATAGATGTGGCTCTGCATGGAATGAAGCCTGTCTGATCACTGTGCACTATAGATGAGATGACTCGGGACATCCTATTGGCGAGCACCTTGGCCAGCAATTTAATGTCTGTTTGTAGGAGAGAGATTGGGCGATACGAATCCGGGATCTCTGGATCTTTTCCAGGTTTTAATATTAAGACTATTAAGGCTTCCCTCATAGAGGGCGGGAGGACCCTCTGCCTTTCAGCCTCTTCAAATACCTTAAGTAGTTTGGGTAGCAGTAAGGGTGCATACGCTTTATAAAACTCTCCAGGCAGGCCATCCGTTCCCGGAGCTTTTTCATTTTGTGTCTGGCCAAGCGCTTCCTCCAGTTCTTCCAATGAGATGTCCCGGTCCAGCAATTCCCTGTTTACATCACTCAGTGAAGGAAGAGAGAGAGCATCCAAATACTGCTCAATCTCAGTCTCCGTGAGGTCACAGTCTGATGTGTATAGCCGCATATAATACCTCTTTATTTCTCTTATTATACCCTCGCTTTCTGTTACAAAGTCACCTGATTCCGTCTTTAACCTATTTATATAAGAAGATCCTTCCTGTGCTCTAATGACTGTGGCCAGTAGGTGCCCCACGCCCTCCCCCGCCATAAAATAATTTTGTTTAAGGAAATAGCGTTTATTTTCTGCCACCGACATGAGATTTTCTTTGAGTGACATCTGTGCCTTCTCTAGAGTGTTTTTAGTTTCTACTGTTGGGTTGAGCACCACCGCAGCCTCCGCATCAGATACCTCCTGAATCAGACTCTGGGTGTAACATTTGGTTTGATTTTTGCGTATGCATATTTCTCTAATATATATGCCCCTTACCACAGCTTTCATAGAGTCCCAAACTATGTGTGGCGGTGCAGAGCACTCATTAATATGGAAGTATTCTAGAATGTTATCATGTAAAGATCCCCCAATAAGCTGGATCCAGAAGGAATTAAGTTTCCAGATAGGCCTGGGCAGAGTGACGGGGTTTCCCCATGCAAGCGTAACATGTAATGGTGAGTGATCAGATACGCTTCTAGGTAGGTAGGCCACCTTTTGTGTATATGAGGCCATAAGTGCGTTTCCAATAGCCAGGTCTATCCGTGACATGGTGTGGTGGGAGCTAGAGTAACAGGAGAATTGTTTGGTTGTGGGGTGTTGGGCACGCCAAAGATCTACAAAACCCAGCTCCGTTAGCATTCTAGCAAATGAAGTCGGGGCGGCGTTCTCCGATATGTTTCCCGAGTGTAACTTATCTAGATAGGGGATTTTAATAATTACTTACATCCCTATCAAAAGCGTCGGCACAGATGGAAGGGAATCTAAAATAGACAATATCCTTTTTACCGGTTCGACTGAATATGGTGGAGGGATATATATCGCAACCAGAATAAATTGTATACCATACAGCGTGCAAAGCAAACATACAAATCTGCCCCCCGGGTCAATCACTGATTTGGTACATGAGAACGGGATGGATTTGTGCACCAACACACTCACACCCCGTGCATGGGTCGAGTATGTGGAATGATATTCATGCGCGATCCATCCCTTCCTCAGCCAATGAACATTATCCCTGACCATGTGGGTCTCGGAGAGACATAAAATAGCCGGTAAAAGTTTCTGTAGGTGAGTAAATATAGCACATCTTTTGTTCGCATCTCCGAGCCCTCTAACATTCCACGCTACAATATTTAAAGATGTCGCCATAAGCGTAGACTAAGATATGATCCGGACGGATACTTCATACCTGGAGGAGAGAGGCGTTCTCCACCGATTCTCAAAAACATTAGGTTGAGCGACACGACTGAGGCACACCACACTTCCCAAACAGATTGCATCATACAACAATAAACAAGAAAAACAAGGAGAGAGATAGGGCTCCGCACACCAGTGCGCAGTGCCCCTGCCCTCAAAATCAAGTGTATCTTACACATTTCTCCCAAATAGAGAGAATCAGGGCTAAAAACACGCCCAAAGTCCATGCAGGGAGGGGGTCCACAACTCGCTAGTGCAGCGGGTGTCCACAATGAACCGGCCGTCTCCCAACCTGGATCCTAGATGAATTTAACTGTAATGAGCTCACCAGCATAGCGTCCCAAACAAAAACAACGCCTGGCGGCAGAAAGGGAAATCTCAGGTATTCTTCCTCCTCAGGGATCTCTCATTGATATCCAGCCAAGACAATGCCGCCCCAGCCGTATCAAAAAAATGAATCTCTCCGTTCGCAGCAATCCGCAGCTTAGCAGGGTACATCATGGAGTATGGCACTTGCAGGTTGTGCAGTCGTTTTTTGATCTCAATAAATTGCGCTCTTTTACGTTGCACTTCCATGGAGAAATCAGGAAATATTGATATCTTCCTCCCATCAATTGCAAGTTCTTTGATATCTCTGGCTTTGCGCAGGATAGTGTCCCTATCTTTATAGTGCAGTAGTTTAATCAGAATAGGACGGGGGGGTGCTCCCGGCTGTGGGGCACGCGCAGGGACCCTGTGCGCCCTTTCAATGGTGAAGAAAGAGGATAGTATGTCTTTTCCCATGGTGTCTTTAAGCCATTTTTCAAAGAAATTCAGTGGGTCATTGCCCTCCATCCTCTCTGGGACCCCCACCAGTCGCAAATTACTTCTGCGGGAGCGATTTTCCAAATCATCCACCTTGTTTAGCAGTGTGGAGATATTTTGCGTGGCCTTTCCCAGCTCTCGTGACATTGGTGGTAATTTATCCTCTGTTGTACTCACTCTTTCCTCCAACTCCCCCATTCTGACAGTCACCCCTTGCAGCTCACGTTTAATACAGGCCATATCTGAGGTGACAGTTCCCATCTGGCTGCTTAGAGTGGCCAATGTGGTATTGCAAGAGTTAATTGCTGCCAGAATGTCTCTCAGTATGGCCTCAGTGAAAACAGGTGTTGTTTGCTCCACATCTCCCCCTCCTCCCTCTGCCAGCACAGGCCTGTGTGTCTGCATACCTTGTGCTGCTGAACATGCAAGGCCCAGGGTACTCACAGTCTCACTGTCGGGTATGTTTTCTCCCTGCTCCAGGGCCCGTTCAGCGCTGCCATCGGGTGCCTCGTTGCAGGTAGGCTCTGTGCCAGGGGCCACTCTGGCAAACCGCTCCAACCTGCTTGCTACTCCCACTGCTCCAGCTCGGGATGGTGTGGATGCCGGCGGCGCCATATTGGATTCTTCAGAGGCACGCTCCTGCACGCCTCTGTCCCTTTTATTGCAGCTGCGGGTCGGCATATCCTGGCTGTGCTCGCTTCCCTGGGTGTTATAAGTTGTGTTGCAGCCCTCCAGGGTCGGTAGTGCCTGTCAGCAAGGCCGGTGTGCAGGATATTTCAGGATCCAGGCAGGAGCTCACCCACGCTGCTTCCTCTCTACATGAGGTCCAGGCCACGCCCCCGGTCATTCACATTTCTAACCGCAAACCGTGAGTGGCATCACGACATATAAAAACTGACATTACCTGTTCGCCATATTGAACAAGCCCTGTGGCGTCCCTAAACAGGATCGACATCCCTGTGGCGTCACATCTTTTTTGGTGTCACGAACAGAATCCTGCTAGCTGACAGCCCAGAAGACGTCCCTTGGATGCGAGGGAGAAAAGGTCCCTTATCCCGAGGGAGGAGCAGCTATCGCTGACTCGTCCGGACAACCCATCTGCCGCCGTTGCAAGGAAGCAGGCCACAATGCGAGAGTCTGTCCTTTAAACGGGCTAAACCTGAGGCCAAGGGCCAGTCCTCAGGATTAAGAAAACCTGGCCCGGCTGACTGCCGTTACCAGTACGTGGGTGGACGACCCACGTACTGGTAACGTACCAGTGACCTCTGCCACGTGTCTGTTTGCAGCTTCCAATGCCGCACTTTATGAGCCTCTGACAACACTTTTATATATACAATTAAAAATGGGAACACATTGTACACACACAGCTCCGCTCTGTACATGTTGTACACACACAGCTCTGCTCCGTACACAGCCCCACTCCATAGACGTCATATACAAACGGCTCTGCTACACACATCTAGTACACACGGCTCCGCTCCGTACACACGGCTCTGCTCCGTACACACGGCTCTGCTCCGTACACACGGCTCCGCTCCGTACACAAGGCTCCGCTCCGTACACATCATTTACACGCACAGCCCCACTCCATGTCATATACACATGGCTCAATGCCCTACACCTCATACACACACGGCTCCGCTCCATACACGTCATATACACATGGCTCCGCTCCGTACACACATGGCTCCGCTCCATAAACGTCGTACTCACACGGCTCCCCTCCATACACATTGTACACAGGCAGCTCTGCTCCCTATATGTCGAACACACACGGCTCCCCTCCATACACGTCGTACACACACGGCTCCGCTCCATACATCTCGTACATACACGGCTCCGCTCCATACACCTCGTACACACACACACACACGGCTCCTCTCCGTACACCTTGTACACACACGGCTCTGCTCCGTACATACACGGTTCCGCTCCATACACCTAGTACACACACGGCTCTGCTTCATACACATACAGTTCCGCTACGTACACATCATAAACACGTGGTTCTGCTCCATACACCTCGTACATACACGGCTCCGCTCCGTACACATCGTACACACACGGCTCTGCTCTGTACACGTCATATACACACGGCTCTGGTCCGTACAACTCGTACACACGGCTCTGCTTTGTACACCTCGTATACACACGGCTCCGCTTTGTACACCTCGTACATACACACGGCTCCGCTCCGTACACCTCGTACACACACGGCTCCGCTCCGTACACCTCGTACACACACGGCTCCGCTCCGTATACCTCGTACACACACGGCTCCGCTCCGCACACCTCGTACACACACGGCTCTGCTCCGTACACCTTGTACACACGCGGCTCTGCTCCGTACACCTCGTACACACACGGCTCTGCTCCGTACACCTCGTACATGTGGCGCCCCTGACCCGGTCAGGCGCCACAGAGTACTGCACCCATGCTGGGAAAGTACTTCCAGGTAATCCTAAGGGCCAGAACGAGGTGTGTACGCACAGACACATAGCAACCAGTTCTCCCACACCAGTAGATGGGACCCTTGGTCAGTCTCCGGAGGGGTCTGGCCTTCAAATCTTGTCAATGGGTGGAGCGGAGGAGCTGGTAGTGGTGAGCGGCGGTCGTGAGGCGGATATGCGCGCGGCCACTAGTCAGACCTTGCACGGGGTAGTAACCGTTAGCGGGGGAGAACGGTCACCTGGTAGAAAGAGTAGGATGTACCTGGTGACTAGGCACGTACGGGGTAAAGGTCTCTAGAGCAGACTCCAGTTTAACTACCTGCTAAACCTGACGGTAAGGGGAACTACAAGTACCTCACCAACCTCACAGAGTCCGAGCCTCAGCAGCAACGCAGGGACCCATAAGGGGACAGAGCCTGGAGCCATCTCACTTGGTCCACGCTGCCGGCAAACGGACCAAACACAGGGGAGAAAAGGCAGAAGCGACTCCCTGAATAGTACCCCATGGTACTCCACGTCAGGGGGTTATCCGAACACAGAGTGCTAGGAAGGCGAGCTAACAGGTTACCCTCAGACTGGCCCGAAGGAGACCTGGTCCTATCTGGTTCATCACAGCAACGCCCGGGTCAGCTCACAGCAACATCCTAAGTGAGTAAAAACCAGTTAAAAGACTTTTGGACTCAGCCTGTGTTATTCCGGGACCTGCTACCCTGCTCACCCGAGCCCCTGGGGTCTGCCTCACTCACGGGAGGCTACATCATCTGGCTGCAGACCCAATCAGCCCCAGATGCTCGTAAAACCTGCAGCGGCGGTCATTCACATTTCTTTTTTAAATCAGATCTTTTTTATTAAATCATTAGGGATCAATACAGAGAGTATTTCACTTTTCATATAACTGATAACAATAAACAGATAAACACATATGATTTATAAATCAGGTTCTTTCTCTGCATATATGTAAATATAATAATAGAGTTCTCAAATCATAATTATATTATATAACTTGAGCCTACAAACCTCGTGGCTCTACAAATAAACAAAACTTAAATTATGCAATAATGCCTCAGACTAACAGGAACACCTCCTCCATCAGCCGTGTCGCTCCACATCATATTGCTATACTCTCCTGCTCCTCCCTCTCCGTGCAGTCATCCATGAAACCATTCCAGTCCTCTCTCACCTCTTCATTCAAAGTCCATTTCGCCACAGAAAAAACTAGTTTTAATTCCCTTCCTCACGCATGCCATCACTGCAGGCACAACAGTAACCGGTCCAACATTGCATCCCGAACCAGTGCACTAGAGGGTAGGCCCGGCAACTCCATCCATGGCCGCCAAATGTTGTAAAACTTTTTCAATGTTTTCCTTTTTAAATAAACTCCCCTTTCCAATCTTATGACGTTATTTAATTTGTTTTTGAGCTCTGGTAATGTTGGTGGTAGAGGGTCTAACCAGTGATATGCAAGTAGCTTTCTTGCTTGGTACAAGATACGTGCTATTCCCAGGGCTGTTGGAGAATCCGGATCCACTTCTCCTTCCCATAGACTCAACAGGCACAGGCGGGGCGACGGTGGTATTGTGATATGATATATTTGACCTATAAGTCCCAGGGTTTGGTTCCAGAAATCACCAATGTGTCCACACTCCCACATAACATGCATCAAATGGGCATCATCCTGTCCACACCTAACACACTGTGTGTTTGGTCTGAGTCCCATCTTAAATAGTAGACTGGGAGTTTTATATACCCTGTGGATGAGATATATTTGAGACAACTTTTGGCACTCCGATACCGCCAGTTTAGGAACTTGTTCCAATATATCAGACCACTGGCCTTCCGTCAGGGGACCGACGTCTCGTTCCCATTTGCTTTTAACAAGCAATGGATGTGTTTCCAGATGGGCAGGTAGTAATTTTTTATATAGTTCCGAAATAAGACCCTTAGAGGACTCAGATGTAAGCAGCCTATGTAATGTTTGATTATGTGTCACTGTTACCGGGTTTGTCCTCCCCTGTCTTTCCAGTGCATGTCTCAGCTGCAAATACTGATAAAAGAAGACATGCGGAAGGTGAAACTCCGTTCTCAGTTGTTCAAAGCTTTTAAGGAGTATTATTTTGTAGTACTTGTGACACTAAATGGATCCCTTTATCCTCCCATCCTCTGAACCCTACTAATTTTTTAATTTCTGGCAAGTCGGGGTTCTGCCACAGTGGCCAGAGCTCTGTAGGTCCGCTTATCCCCAAAAGAGACTTACCCCTGTCCCACACCCGGAATATCATAGCCAGTGTGGGATATCGTGCCCCATTTATCTGTCTTTGTCCCACATCCAACCGGCAACCTGGGTACTTCCATACTGATCCCTCTCTCACTATATCACCACTGGTATCATACCCTCCTTCTTTGCCCCAACCCCTCAGATGTTGCATCTGGGAGGCTATATAGTATATATATGGGTTTGGTACCGCCAGTCCTCCCTCCTCCTTTCCCCGCTGTAGCACTTCCAGTCGAATCCTAGCTTGCTTTTTCTTCCAAATAAGTTCCCGGAATATTGTATTAATTTTTACAAAAAATTCCCTACAGATCCACACTGGAGAATTATGTATAAGGTATAGTAATTGTGGCATCATTACCATTTTAATTAAATTGGATCTGCCGACATTTGATAGCGGCAAACGGCACCAGGTATGCACTTTTGCTCTGAATCGCTGTAACAGGGGTTCCAGATTTAGGGCCTGGAAATCCTTCGGGATTGGGCTGACAATTACTCCCAGATATTTAAACTCCCGGACCACAGGAACTGGAATCTGTAAGTCCGAAAAGTCCCCCGGAAGGGGGTCCAACGGCATTAAAGCCGACTTGGACCAGTTGATTAGTAGACCAGACCTCTGTCCAAATTCCCGAATGATATTCATTGCCGGCAAAATCGAGGAACGTACCCTGTCTAAATATAAGAGTAGATCGTCTGCGTATAATGATATCTTTTGTTTCACGGCTCCACACCGAAATCCCTCTACCTCCCTGGATTTCCGTATTGCCACTGCCAACGGCTCCACTGCAGTCGCGAATAGCAAGGGTGAAAGCGGGCACCCCTGTCTAGTACCTCTTCCAAGAGGAAAAGACTCGGAGACCCTGCCATTAACCCTAACCTTTGCCACCGGTGAGTCATATAGGAGTTTTACCCAATTTATGAATCTATGTCCAAAGCCCATTTTCCGAAGTACAGCCCACATATATTCCCATTCAAGGCTATCGAACGCCTTAGCGGCGTCTAATGACAAAATTGCCCTTTCCCCCGGTACCTCAGAACTATGTTGAATTCCCAAATATAATTTCCTGAGATTCATAGATGTGGCTCTGCATGGAATGAAGCCTGTCTGATCACTCTGCACTATAGATGAGATGACTCGGGACATCCTATTGGCGAGCACCTTGGCCAGCAATTTAATGTCTGTTTGTAGGAGAGAGATTGGGCGATACGAATCCGGGATCTCTGGATCTTTTCCAGGTTTTAATATTAAGACTATTAAGGCTTCCCTCATAGAGGGCGGGAGGACCCTCTGCCTTTCAGCCTCTTCAAATACCTTAAGTAGTTTGGGTAGCAGTAAGGGTGCATACGCTTTATAAAACTCTCCAGGCAGGCCATCCGTTCCCGGAGCTTTTTCATTTTGTGTCTGGCCAAGCGCTTCCTCCAGTTCTTCCAATGAGATGTCCCGGTCCAGCAATTCCCTGTTTACATCACTCAGTGAAGGAAGAGAGAGAGCATCCAAATACTGCTCAATCTCAGTCTCCGTGAGGTCACAGTCTGATGTGTATAGCCGCATATAATACCTCTTTATTTCTCTTATTATACCCTCGCTTTCTGTTACAAAGTCACCTGATTCCGTCTTTAACCTATTTATATAAGAAGATCCTTCCTGTGCTCTAATGACTGTGGCCAGTAGGTGCCCCACGCCCTCCCCCGCCATAAAATAATTTTGTTTAAGGAAATAGCGTTTATTTTCTGCCACCGACATGAGATTTTCTTTGAGTGACATCTGTGCCTTCTCTAGAGTGTTTTTAGTTTCTACTGTTGGGTTGAGCACCACCGCAGCCTCCGCATCAGATACCTCCTGAATCAGACTCTGGGTGTAACATTTGGTTTGATTTTTGCGTATGCATATTTCTCTAATATATATGCCCCTTACCACAGCTTTCATAGAGTCCCAAACTATGTGTGGCGGTGCAGAGCACTCATTAATATGGAAGTATTCTAGAATGTTATCATGTAAAGATCCCCCAATAAGCTGGATCCAGAAGGAATTAAGTTTCCAGATAGGCCTGGGCAGAGTGACGGGGTTTCCCCATGCAAGCGTAACATGTAATGGTGAGTGATCAGATACGCTTCTAGGTAGGTAGGCCACCTTTTGTGTATATGAGGCCATAAGTGCGTTTCCAATAGCCAGGTCTATCCGTGACATGGTGTGGTGGGAGCTAGAGTAACAGGAGAATTGTTTGGTTGTGGGGTGTTGGGCACGCCAAAGATCTACAAAACCCAGCTCCGTTAGCATTCTAGCAAATGAAGTCGGGGCGGCGTTCTCCGATATGTTTCCCGAGTGTAACTTATCTAGATAGGGGATTTTAATAATTACTTACATCCCTATCAAAAGCGTCGGCACAGATGGAAGGGAATCTAAAATAGACAATATCCTTTTTACCGGTTCGACTGAATATGGTGGAGGGATATATATCGCAACCAGAATAAATTGTATACCATACAGCGTGCAAAGCAAACATACAAATCTGCCCCCCGGGTCAATCACTGATTTGGTACATGAGAACGGGATGGATTTGTGCACCAACACACTCACACCCCGTGCATGGGTCGAGTATGTGGAATGATATTCATGCGTGATCCATCCCTTCCTCAGCCAATGAACATTATCCCTGACCATGTGGGTCTCGGAGAGACATAAAATAGCCGGTAAAAGTTTCTGTAGGTGAGTAAATATAGCACATCTTTTGTTCGCATCTCCGAGCCCTCTAACATTCCACGCTACAATATTTAAAGATGTCGCCATAAGCGTAGACTAAGATATGATCCGGACGGATACTTCATACCTGGAGGAGAGAGGCGTTCTCCACCGATTCTCAAAA
This sequence comes from Anomaloglossus baeobatrachus, assembly GCF_048569485.1. Taxonomy (NCBI): domain Eukaryota; kingdom Metazoa; phylum Chordata; class Amphibia; order Anura; family Aromobatidae; genus Anomaloglossus; species Anomaloglossus baeobatrachus. The sequence goes on from NC_134357.1 coordinate 583,048,749, forward strand.
ACATTAGGTTGAGCGACACGACTGAGGCACACCACACTTCCCAAACAGATTGCATCATACAACAATAAACAAGAAAAACAAGGAGAGAGATAGGGCTCCGCACACCAGTGCGCAGTGCCCCTGCCCTCAAAATCAAGTGTATCTTACACATTTCTCCCAAATAGAGAGAATCAGGGCTAAAAACACGCCCCAAGTCCATGCAGGGAGGGGGTCCACAACTCGCTAGTGCAGCGGGTGTCCACAATGAACCGGCCGTCTCCCAACCTGGATCCTAGATGAATTTAACTGTAATGAGCTCACCAGCATAGCGTCCCAAACAAAAACAACGCCTGGCGGCAGAAAGGGAAATCTCAGGTATTCTTCCTCCTCAGGGATCTCTCATTGATATCCAGCCAAGACAATGCCGCCCCAGCCGTATCAAAAAAATGAGTCTCTCCGTTCGCAGCAATCCGCAGCTTAGCAGGGTACATCATGGAGTATGGCACTTGCAGGTTGCGCAGTCGTTTTTTGATCTCAATAAATTGCGCTCTTTTACGTTGCACTTCCATGGAGAAATCAGGAAATATTGATATCTTCCTCCCATCAATTGCAAGTTCTTTGATATCTCTGGCTTTGCGCAGGATAGTGTCCCTATCTTTATAGTGCAGTAGTTTAATCAGAATAGGACGGGGGGGTGCTCCCGGCTGTGGGGCACGCGCAGGGACCCTGTGCGCCCTTTCAATGGTGAAGAAAGAGGATAGTATGTCTTTTCCCATGGTGTCTTTAAGCCATTTTTCAAAGAAATTCAGTGGGTCATTGCCCTCTATCCTCTCTGGGACCCCCACCAGTCGCAAATTACTTCTGCGGGAGCGATTTTCCAAATCATCCACCTTGTTTAGCAGTGTGGAGATATTTTGCGTGGCCTTTCCCAGCTCTCGTGACATTGGTGGTAATTTATCCTCTGTTGTACTCACTCTTTCCTCCAACTCCCCCATTCTGACAGTCACCCCTTGCAGCTCACGTTTAATACAGGCCATATCTGAGGTGACAGTTCCCATCTGGCTGCTTAGAGTGGCCAATGTGGTATTGCAAGAGTTAATTGCTGCCAGAATGTCTCTCAGTATGGCCTCAGTGAAAACAGGTGTTGTTTGCTCCACATCTCCCCCTCCTCCCTCTGCCAGCACAGGCCTGTGTGTCTGCATACCTTGTGCTGCTGAACATGCAAGGCCCAGGGTACTCACAGTCTCACTGTCGGGTATGTTTTCTCCCTGCTCCAGGGCCCGTTCAGCGCTGCCATCGGGTGCCTCGTTGCAGGTAGGCTCTGTGCCAGGGGCCACTCTGGCAAACCGCTCCAACCTGCTTGCTACTCCCACTGCTCCAGCTCGGGATGGTGTGGATGCCGGCGGCGCCATATTGGATTCTTCAGAGGCACGCTCCTGCACGTCTCTGTCCCTTTTATTGCAGCTGCGGGTCAGCATATCCTGGCTGTGCTCGCTTCCCTGGGTGTTATAAGTTGTGTTGCAGCCCTCCAGGGTCGGTAGTGCCTGTCAGCAAGGCCGGTGTGCAGGATATTTCAGGATCCAGGCAGGAGCTCACCCACGCTGCTTCCTCTCTACATGAGGTCCAGGCCACGCCCCCGGTCATTCACATTTCTAACCGCAAACCGTGAGTGGCATCACGACATATAAAAACTGACATTACCTGTTCGCCATATTGAACAAGCCCTGTGGCGTCCCTAAACAGGATCGACATCCCTGGGGCGTCACATCTTTTTTGGTGTCACGAACAGAATCCTGCTAGCTGACAGCCCAGAAGACGTCCCTTGGATGCGAGGGAGAAAAGGTCCCTTATCCCGAGGGAGGAGCAGCTATCGCTGACTTGTCCGGACAACCCATCTGCCGCCGTTGCAAGGAAGCAGGCCACAATGCGAGAGTCTGTCCTTTAAACGGGCTAAACCTGAGGCCAAGGGCCAGTCCTCAGGATTAAGAAAACCTGGCCCGGCTGACTGCCGTTACCAGTACGTGGGTGGACGACCGGTCCTGTCCATCACCCTGGACGGGATTCCAACCCCAGCATTATTGGACACCGTGTTGTGAATGTCAGTTATGCTTTTGCTGCTGTGAGGCTCCCTCTTGTGGTCAGGAATGGTTTGGACAGAGACCAGGTGTGTTAGAGCAATTGGTGTTCCCATTGCTAACTCTCTACCTATTTAAACCTTGGTCTGCTAGCAGTCTGAGCCGGATGTCATTTGTTCTTTAGTTTTCCAGCCTTCTCATCCTGCTCCAGACCACATCTACCCCAGATAAGTGCTTGGTTCTTTCTTATGTTGTTTTGGCTCTTATCTGAGTTTGTCATTTACTGTGGTTGTTTTCAGTTTATTTGCAGGCAGCAATCTTCCCTCTCAGTTGCTTAGCTGGGAAGCTCCCTGCAGCTATGTTTGGAGTATTGCTCCTATAAGTCCATGTGTTTGTTGCTTCTTGAATGTGTAATGGTTCCTGCTTTCTGTTCATTGGTATGACAAGAGCGCCTGGTTGTTACAGGGGGCTGTCTGATAATAACCTAAAGGAGTATCAGACAGTCAGGGTCCACCGTGCAAAGACTCTGCTGCAGACTATGGCAGAGTGCAATACCTCTGTTAACTCACAGAAGGATATAATAAGTAAGTAAATCAATTCCTCCCTTACTTGGAGGGTGTGTGGAATGATCTCTGTTAATAACCACAGAGACAAAGGCAATGTGTGCGAAATGGCACCTACCTAGGTCCGCTCTTCTAGTGGTGCAAAAGAGACGAACAGCAGCGTAAGCCGCACAAAGCTCCTACCTGCGTTCGCTCCACTAGTGTGCGAGGACACGAACCACTAGATATGGCACCTGCCTAGGTCCGCTCTTCTAGTGGTGCAAAAGAGACGAACAGCAGCGTAAGCCGCACAAAGCTCCTACCTCTGTTCGCTCCCCTAGTGTGCGAGGATACGAACAACTGCCAGACGCAGTATAAGGAACGTTACCCTAGCGGCAACGTCCACCTACGAGTCGAACCACAAGGCCCAGCCAGACCATGTGCCTCAGGCACCTGCCTATGTCCGCTCCCCTAAGAGGTAAGGATACGGACAGCAGCCGAAGCTGTAAGGTATAAGAACGCTACCCTGCCGGTAGCGCTCACCTAGCATAGACAGAGGAATGCCTAGAGGAACGCGCACAGAGCGTCTACTCATATGCACGAACCAAGAGGACTGAGCGCCATGCGGCATGTGTCAGGGTCTTATATAGACTCTGTGCCTCATCCAAGATGGAGGACACCAGAGCCAATCCGCTGCCAGAACGACAGGAGTGACGTCATGCTGGCCTATCACCGAGCAAGGCATCACAAGCACATGACCAGCGACCAATCGGCATAGAAGGTGTCAGAGACATGTGACCTCGTGTCAGCGATGACGTCACCCGCACATGTGCAATGGCTCCAATATAGGACTTAGTCTCCGGCGCTCGCACATGTGCAGTAGCAAGAAATCTGGACTTAGTCTCCAGCGCTCGCACATGTGCAGTAGCAAGAAATCTGGACATAGTCTCCAGTGCTCGCAGCAACCGTAACACTGGTATAGGACGGAGTTCAGATCCAGCGATCTAAGGGCATTTTGTACTATCAGGAATTTGGATTTTTGTAGGGTTTTTCTCTGGCCTCCATCAGCCCTTTTCCTATCCTGTCCTATTTAGTCAATGGGGCTTCACCTTTGCTAATCCTATCATCTATCTGTGTATTGTGTTTTCCTATATCACCGCAGTCTTTGAATGTGGGGGGCTTGCTATACCTTTATGGTCTATTTCTGAGGCAGAGTTATTCATCTTTCCTTCCTTTAGGATAGCTAGTTCTCCGGCTGGTCCGCGGTGCACAGGATGTTAGTTCACCCCTCAGCTACTTCTAGTGTTGATGGTTAGTAAGGGGATAGCGGCCAGATTAGTTGCCAATGCTCATGTCCCCTTTTTACCAATGATTTATGATGATCTTCCATGGTTCCGGATCATAACCACACCGGTTCTCAGGTAACGACAATCCCGTATGTCCTTTATCGCAGGTTTTGGTCGGACGACGATCTCCGACGACCGGACCCTGACCTTACCATCTATGCAGCTAATGGACAACCTATAGACCAGATTGGGGTCAAAGAGGTGACCATAAAGGTGGGGAGGCAGGAATTTAAGGGACAAGAACTAATTGTTGTGGACAATGATGTTAAGGAAAGGAACCCACAAATGATTTAAGGCACTAATGTCATTGAGAATTGCCTAGGAGAAGTGTTGTTGTTGCTTCAACAGATTGCTGAGGGTGTTGAGGGCAGACAACGGAGAGCCCTGCAAAGAGAGATCCTAGTAAGCTTGCGGAAGAAACAGTTAAACAAGACTGGTGGTGAAATTGGTAGTGTATGGGTGATAGATGCCAACCCCATTGTGATACCCCTATGGAGCAAGATAATGATGTGGTGTAGGGCAGTGTTAGGTCTCAGAGGATGGGATTACCAGGCTGTAGTAGAACCCACTCATTCAGAACACTGGCCCACGATCCTGACAGCCAGAGGAGTAGTTGACGTACACAAGGGAAGGGTACCCGTACAAGTGCTGAACTGTGGGGAGGTGGAAGCTAGACTGCCAAGATACGCTACCATTACCAAACTGTTTACCTGCCCAGACAACGCTATACAGCCCGTGGGCTCCCTGACGCAAGCTGACTCAAAAGAGAACGAGGCCTCCCAAGAACAATTAGAAGACTGGTGTCAAAAACTCCATGTAGGGACTGACTCTACACCACCTACCAAAAACAAGGGGTTCTCCGGGTCGTACAGGAGTACGAGCAGGTTTTCAGTAAAAACCCTCTAGACTTTGGGAGAATCAAGGGGGTGCAACATCACATACCTACAGGCAGTCATCCTCCCATTAAGGAAAGACATAGGCCTATACCACGAGCCCATTACCAGTGCGCCAAAGACATGCTGAAGGACATGAAAGAGGCAGGAGTCATTGGGGACAGTTGCAGTCCTTGGGCAGCTCCCCTAGTCCTGGTAAAAAAAGAAGGATGGCACAATGAGGATGTGTGTGGACTATAGACGGATAAATCAGATAACACACAAGGATGCCTACCCCTTGCCATGGATAGAGGAATCCCTCGCTGCCCTAAAGGCCTCCAACTATTTTCTACCCTAGATCTCACTAGTGGCTACTGGCAAGTCTCTGTAGCAGAAGAAGATCGGGAGAAGACTGCCTTCACCACCTTCATTGGCGTCTGTGAGTTCAACAGCATGCCATTTGGACTTTGTAACGCTCCCGGGACCTTCCAGAGGCTGATGGAGTGCTGCCTGGGACACCTCAACTTTGAGACCGTCCTGCTCTACCTAGATGACATCATTGTGTACTCCAAGACCTATGAGGACCACGTGAAACACCTGGCTGAAGTCTTTGAAGCACTATCTCGATATGGGATGAAGCTGAAGCCATCCAAGTGCCATTTACTAAAGCCAAAGGTCCAATACCTAGGTCATGTGGTCAGTGCGGAAGAAGTAGCATCGGACCCAGAGAAGGTCACAGTCATCCAGAGCTGGCCCAGACCCACCACCGTCCGGGAGGTACGTCAGTTCCTTGGCCTGGTGGGCTACTACAGGAGGTTAATCAAGGGCTATACGAAGATGGCGGCGCCTTTGCAAGAGCTCCTGGTAGGCCAAGCAAAGAAAGGGAAGGCCTCCGGCCTACCGTTCAACTGGGGAGAAGCAGAAGAACACTCCTGCAGACAAATGATGGGGCCCTGACGGGTGAAGAGATTCTAGCCTACCCTGATTAAGGTCTACCATTTGTGCTGTACACCGATGCAGTAATGTGGGGCTGGGAGCAGTGTTTTCACAGGTGCAGAAAGGCAAGGAACGTGTGATCGCTTACGCCAGCAGGAAGCTCCGGCCTACTGAAAGAAACCCAGAAAACTATAGCTCATTTAAGTTAGAGTTCCTGGCCATGGTCTGGGCTATATCAGAGCGATTCAAGCACTACCTGACAGCCACCAAATTCACCATCTTCACAGACAACAACCCTCTAACCCACTTGGACACTGCTAAATTGGGTGCCATGGAGCAACGTTGGCTAGCCCGGCTAGCAAACTATGATTTCACTGTCAAATACCGAGCCGGTCGCAAGAATGGCAACACAGATGCTCTATCAAGGATGCCTCACTTAGCAGACGAGGGTGAAGATGTGGATGACTTTGAAGAGATCGAGCTGCCAGCGTTCCATCGCCGTGGAGCCAACCAGTGCCAGCAGTCACATACCAGCCACCAAGAAGCGATCCTGAATCCGCTACCTCACTACAACTGGTGGAGACTCAAAAGAATGATCCAGCGGTTGGCTTGGTGAAGAAGCTGATCACTCAACCTGGCGCCAGCCTTGATTTAGAAGCCCCGCCTGAGGCACAGCACCTGTGGAGAGAGAAGGGTCGATTGTTTATCCACCAAGACAAACTCTACAGGAGCATCACAAACCTGAATACGCATGAGAAGGTGTTGCAGGTGATTGTGCCACAGAAGGATGCTCGGATGGTGTTAGAAGCCTATCACAATGGTGCAAGCCACTTTGGTCGGAAAAAGCTGGAGGCACTCAAGGTGAAATTCTACTGGGTGGGCATGAGAGCTGCCCTGGAGAAGTGGTGTAGAGACTGCGGCCCCTGCAACCTCAGAAGAAAAGACCATCACAGTAAGAGAGCACCACTCCAGCCAATCCAAACCAAACAACCCCTGGAATTAGTGGCCCTGGACCATGTAAAGTTGGCGCCCAGCAGACAGGGCTACACCTATGTCCTCACCATGGTTGATCATTACTCCAGGTTCCTGGTGGTAGTTCCAGTCAAGGACTTGACAGGCCAGACTGCAGCCAGAGCTTTCCAAGCCCATTTCTGCAGACCACATGGCTACCTAGACCAAGTGCTCACTGACCAGGGCTCGGCCTTTGAAGCTGAGGTGTTCCGGGAGTTTTGTAACTTTTATGACTGCAAGAAGATCCGTACCACACCCTACCATCCTCAGACCAATGGCATGTGCGAGAAGATGAATCACATTGTTCTCTAGCTCCTGAAAACTCTACCACTAGAAGAAAGGTGCCAGTGGCCAGAGAAGCTGCTTGACCTGGTGGACATGTATAACAATATCCCTGTGAGTTCCACGAACTGCACACCGGCATATCTGATGAGGGCCTGACCTGGAAGACTGCCAGTGGATCTATCTAGAAATGGGAATTGAGACCCTCGAAGACCCTCTACAAGGTGCCGACTGGGATTCCACCCACCAGGCCCAGTACAAGAGAGTACAACAGTGTGTGGAGCGAAGCTTGACCCAGCAGCGGGAGAGACAAGAAAAAGGCTACAATCAAAATGCACCTGCTGCTCCTTTGATGCCTGGAGAAGTGGTCCTCAAAAGAAAGAGGAGAAATCACAAACTCGACAACCACTGGGAAGAGGAACCCTACACTGTTACCGTCAACACTTAGCCATGAGAAGACATGCCTCATCAGCAAAGATGGAGGAAAGACGACAGCTGTGGTTTCCAGAGACCACCTTAAGAGGTGCCCTGAACAGCTAAGAACCCCTGATGAAGTCCCCAACTCTTCGCAAGTCAAAAGAACAAAGAGAGAAGATGATCCATACAGTGCTTGGTGATTTCCCTGCAAGTTGGCCTCAATACAATGGAGCCATTGTAATCCCAGTGATCACCTGCCCTCAACCCAGAGAAGAAGTTAGAGCATGGGTCCCCAATTCCAGTCCTCAAGGGCCGCCAACAGTGCATGTTTTCAGGATTTCCTTAGTATTGCACATGTGATAATTTAATCACCTGCACAGATGATGATTCCAACACCCATGCAATGCAAAGGAAATCCGGAAAACATGCACTGTTGGCGGCCCTCGAGGACTGGAGTTGGGGAACCCTGAGTTAGAGGGTAAGAAAAACCTGTTCAGAGCCTAAAAGAGTCAGGTGTAGCCAAACCAGAAGACCGCACACACGTATCAGCACCCAGTATAAGCATCATTCACATTGAGACACATACACCGGGTGGGAGGGCACGACCACAGACAGGTGATGGCATTGTACTGCGTAGGTCAAACCGCAGCAACCTTGGTCAGCTCCCACTACGGTATAGAGACAGTATAGTTTACAATGTTTTATGAAAATTTAAAGTAACGTTTAAGTAAAATGTGCCCACAATGACTTTTGCGTGAACTCTTCAAGCATTCTTAGCACCAGGTTATGTGCACTTTACGATGGACCACAGGCTATGAACTGGCTATAGCCACAAACTCTTGCAGGGTACATAGTTACTCCAGTAGTACCAACCCCAGAGTCTGCCTGTTGATGGGGCATGGCTCTGCACCACCAAGGGGGCAGGCCTGTTTATGGGGCCTGCTCTCCAACACAAAGAGACGAAGCAGGTAGGCCTGTTTATGGGGTCTACACTACGCCACCAGGACAAGGAGGACTGTCGCCGGAATAGTTTACGGCGGAACAGGCCGAGACCAGATCACCAAAAGAACTGGTGATCACTCCTTATTCGGGTCTTGGGTTAAAGACTCGTGGGTGGTGGGTGGTGGTGGTAAGGTACCTGGTATGTTTACATGGAAATATCTCCCCTGTGTGGGAAAACTTGTGTTTTGTTTCTTATCTTTGCAGCCCGAGGACGTGCTGTCGATAGCCAAGGGGGAATGTTGCGCCCCTGACCCGGTCAGGCGCCACTGAGTACTGCACCCATGCTGGGACAGTACTTCCAGGAAATCCTAAGGGCCAGAATGAGGTGTTTACGCACAGACACATAGCAACCAGTTCTCCCACACCAGTAGATGGGACCCTTGGGCAGTCTCCGGAGGGGTCTGGCCTTCAAATCTTGTCAATGGGTGGAACAGATGAGTTGGGAGCTAGAGTGCAGAGGTTGTCAGGAAAGGAGAAGAGCTAGTCTGGTAGTGGTGAGCGGCGGTCGCGAGGCGGGTACGCGCGCGGCCACTAGTCAGACCCTAGTAGCCGTTAGCGGGGGAGAACGGTCACCTGGTGGAAAGAGTAGGATGTACCAGGTGACTAGGCACGTACGGGGTACAGGTCCCTAGAGCAGACTCCAGTTGAACTACCTGCTAAACCTGACGGTAAGGGGAACTACAAGTACCTCACTAACCTCACAGAGTCCGAGCCTCAGCAGCAACGCAGGGACCCATAAGGGGACAGAGCCTGGAGTTATCTCACTTGGTCCACGCTGCCGGCAAACGGGCCAAACACAGGGGAGAAAAGGCAGAAGTGACTCCCTGGATAGACCCCCATGGTACTCCACGTCAGGGGGTTATCTGAACACAGAGTGCTAGGAAGGCGAGCTAACCGGTTACCCTCAGACTGGCCCGAAGGAGACCTGGTCCTACCTGGTTCATCACAGCAATGCCCGGGTCAGCTCACAGCAACATCCTAAGTGAGTAAAAACCAGTTAAAAGACTTTTGGACTCAGCCTGTGTTATTCCAGGACCCGCTACCCTGCTCCTCCGAGCCCCTGGGGCCTGCCTCACTCACGGGAGGCTACATCATCTGGCTGCAGACCCCATCAGCCCCAGACGCTCGTAAAACCTGCAGCGGCGGTCACTCACATCTCTGACCGCAAGCAGTGAGTGGCATCACGACATATAAAAACTGACATTACCTGTTCACCATATTGAACAAGCCATGTGACGTCTCTGAACAGGATCGACATCCCTGGGGCGTCACATACACACACGGCTCTGCTCCGTACACCTCGTACACACACGGCTCCACTCCGTACACCTCGTACACATACGGCTCCGCTCCGTACACCTCGTACACACACGGCTCCGCTCCGTACACCTCGTACACACGGCTCCGCTCCGTACACCTCGTACACACACGGCTCCGCTCCGTACACCTCGTACATACACGGCTCCGCTCCGTATACCTCGTACACACGCGGCTCCGTACACCTCGTATACACGCGGTTCCGCTCCGTACACCTCGTACACACGCGGCTCCGTACACCTCGTATACACGCGGCTCCGCTCCGTACACCTCGTACACACGCGGCTCCGCTCCGTACACCTCGTATACACGCGGCTCCGCTCCATACACCTCATACACACGCGGCTCTGCTCCGTACACCTCGTACACACACGGCTCCACTCTGTACACCTCGTACACACGCGGCTCTGCTCCGTACACCTCGTACACACACGGCTCCGCTCCGTACACCTCGTACACACACGGCTCCGCTCCATACACCTCGTACATACACGGCTCCGCTCCGTATACCTCATACACACACTGCTCCGTACACCTCGTACACACGCGGCTCTGCTCCGTTTACCTCGTACACACACGGCTCCGCTCCGTACACCTTGTACACACACGGCTCTGCTACATCCACACTGTAAACCCCTCCTGACCCCACACATAAACGTCCCCTCATCCAGCACCATGACACCCAGCACAGCAGAGTCCTGCATACACTGAGGAGCTGATCATGTGACCCTGACTCCTCCCCTCCATGTGACATCATCACAGGGCCTGTAAGCACAGAGCAGCCATATATCTAGTGTGCGGCTCTGCAGGTGGAGGTAGGTGCAGGGTATTATATATCTAGTGTGCGGCTCTGCAGGTGGAGGTAGGTGCAGGGTATTATATATCTAGTGTGCGGCTCTGCAGGTGGAGGTAGGTGCAGGGTATTATATATCTAGTGTGCGGCTCTGCAGGTGGAGGTAGGTGCAGGGTATTATATATCTAGTGTGCGGCTCTGCAGGAGGAGGTAGGTGCAGGGTATTATATATCTAGTGTGCGGCTCTGCAGGTGGAGGTAGGTGCAGGGTATTATATATCTAGTGTGCGGCTCTGCAGGTGGAGGTAGGTGCAGGGTATTATATATCTAGTGTGCGGCTCTGCAGGAGGAGGTAGGTGCAGGGTATTATATATCTGTGTGCGGCTCTGCAGGAGGAGGTAGGTGCAGGGTATTATATATCTAGTGTGCGGCTCTGCAGGTGGAGGTAGGTGCAGGTTATTATATATCTAGTGTGCGGCTCTGCAGGTGGAGGTAGGTGCAGGGTATTATATATCTAGTGTGCGGCTCTGCAGGTGGAGGTAGGTGCAGGGTATTATATATCTAGTGTGCGGCTCTGCAGGTGGAGGTAGGTGCAGGGTATTATATATCTAGTGTGCGGCTCTGCAGGTGGAGGTATGTGTAGGGTATTATATATCTGTGTGCGGCTCTGCAGGTGGAGGTAGGTGCAGGTTATTATATATCTAGTGTGCGGCTCTGCAGGTTATTATATATCTAGTGTGCGGCTCTGCAGGTGGAGGTAGGTGCAGGGTATTATATATCTAGTGTGCGGCTCTGCAGGTGGAGGTAGGTGCAGGGTATTATATATCTGTGTGCGGCTCTGCAGGTGGAGGTAGGTGCAGGGTATTATATATCTAGTGTGCGGCTCTGCAGGTGGAGGTAGGTGCAGGGTATTATATATCTAGTGTGCGGCTCTGCAGGTGGAGGTAGGTGCAGGGTATTATATATCTAGTGTGCGGCTCTGCAGGTGGAGGTAGGTGCAGGGTATTATATATCTAGTGTGCGGCTCTGCAGGTGGAGGTAGGTGCAGGGTATTATATATCTAGTGTGCGGCTCTGCAGGTGGAGGTAGGTGCAGGGTATTATATATCTAGTGTGCGGCTCTGCAGGTGGAGGTAGGTGCAGGGTATTATATATCTAGTGTGCGGCTCTGCAGGTGGAGGTAGGTGCAGGGTATTATATATCTAGTGTGCGGCTCTGCAGGTGGAGGTAGGTGCAGGGTATTATATATCTAGTGTGCGGCTCTGCAGGTGGAGGTAGGTGCAGGGTATTATATATCTAGTGTGCGGCTCTGCAGGTGGAGGTAGGTGCAGGGTATTATATATCTAGTGTGCGGCTCTGCAGGTGGAGGTAGGTGCAGGGTATTATATATCTAGTGTGCGGCTCTGCAGGTGGAGGTAGGTGCAGGGTATTATATATCTAGTGTGCGGCTCTGCAGGTGGAGGTAGGTGCAGGGTATTATATATCTAGTGTGCGGCTCTGCAGGTGGAGGTAGGTGCAGGGTATTATATATCTAGTGTGCGGCTCTGCAGGTGGAGGTAGGTGCAGGTTATTATATATCTAGTGTGCGGCTCTGCAGGTGGAGGTAGGTGCAGGTTATTATATATCTAGTGTGCGGCTCTGCAGGTGGAGGTAGGTGCAGGGTATTATATATCTAGTGTGCGGCTCTGCAGGTGGAGGTAGGTGCAGGGTATTATATATCTAGTGTGCGGCTCTGCAGGTGGAGGTAGGTGCAGGGTATTATATATCTAGTGTGCGGCTCTGCAGGTGGAGGTAGGTGCAGGGTATTATATATCTAGTGTGCGGCTCTGCAGGTGGAGGTAGGTGCAGGGTATTATATATCTAGTGTGCGGCTCTGCAGGTGGAGGTAGGTGCAGGGTATTATATATCTAGTGTGCGGCTCTGCAGGAGGAGGTAGGTGCAGGGTATTATATATCTAGTGTGCGGCTCTGCAGGTGGAGGTAGGTGCAGGGTTTTATATATCGCCTCCATACTCCGCGGCGCTGTACACACTATTATCACCGTCACGCTCTCTATAGGCTTTCCTCACACTCGCGGTCAGTGTTGGCCTCGGATGGCAGAGCCCCTCCTGTAACACTGACTCTGGGGGGCTGCTCAGCTCCGGGCAGATGTCCCCTTCTCCTCAGTCACATATTTCCCGCTGCTTCTATATAAGAATACACTGGACAGTTCGGTAAATGATGATCGGATCCTTTATAGCGAATCAAGTGTATTGTGCCAACTACTGCTCATATATAGGGGTCGGGGTCCATTCCTGCAGAGGGGCCCACCCGGGAATTCTCCGCTCCTCCTGTGGGCCAGTCCGAGGTTGACTGCGTTTCCAATTTTACATCTGATAAATCGACTTTCTCTGATGCTTCGTGTTTCACCCATTATTAAGAATGTTTGTCCCTTCGCATCGGGCAATTCTTCATTTGTGCATTTTATTATTTGTCTGTGTCTATAGTCATTTGAGTAGTATTTCTAAATGACACCATTCACTTTACTGTGTAATGTGCTAAAGATGAACCAAATTCAGGGACATTTTTGAAAAAAAAAAACAAAAACGCAGTTTGGCCTTTGACATGTATATTTGGGGGGTGTTTACCGTTGAGTAAAATTGTCCTCGCTTCGTAACATCACTACGATTACCATGATAGCTATGTTAGAACGCTTTTTATATTTTTCTATTAATTTGTTGTTAGAAAGAATCAAAACTTTGTCAAATAAATTAGGTAGGTGCAGGGTATTATATATCTAGTGTGCGGCTCTGCAGGTGGAGGTAGGTGCAGGGTATTATATATCTAGTGTGCGGCTCTGCAGGTGGAGGTAGGTGCAGGGTATTATATATCTAGTGTGCGGCTCTTGCAGGTGGAGGTAGGTGCAGGTCCTTTTCCTGAGACCCGTAGCTTTTTTTTGTTATTTTCCTGCTTCAGGACCTGTTTTTTTAAGTTGTTGATTTTTTTTTTTCGTACCATTTTAGGACACAAACAACATTTTAATTGCTTTTTTTGGAGCAGATTGTGGAGAACGAACAATTCCCACCTACAAAGAATGTAGGGTTCTGTCATTTTTATCATAGATAACTTCAACTGTGACAGAATCCCCCCCCCCCCTCCAAAAAATAAATCCAGAAAATCCCATGGTATGATTTTTCAATAATTAGTTAGGCATTTTATTGCACGAAATAAGTATTTGATCACCGACCAACACAACAAGAATTCTGCTCTCACAGACCTTTTATTTTTTTTCTCCTACTCTGCACTAATTACCTGCATTAATTTCACCTGTGACCCTCGTTACCTGTATATAAGACACCTGTCCACACACTCAATCACACTCCAACCTCTCCACCATGACCATGACCAAAGAACTATCTAAGAACACCAGGATCAAAATTGTAGACCTGCACAAGACTGGGACAATAGGCAAGCAGCTTGGTGAGAAGGTAACAACTGTTGATGCAATTATTAGAGAATAAAAGAAACACAACATGACTGTCAAGCTTGGTCTGGGGCTCCATGCAAGATCTTGCCTCAAGGAGTAAGGGTGATTCTGAAAAAGATCAGGAATCAGCTTAGTACTACACTGGAAGTCCTAATCAATGACCTAACAAGAGCAGGAACCATAGTCTAAAAGATTACCGTTAGTTACACACTACACCGTCATGGATTAAAATCCCCCAACTCATGTCCAGGCCTATTTGTAGTTCACCAATAACCGTCTGGATGATCCAGAGGGGGCATCTGAGAAAGTCACGTGGTCAGGTGAGACAAAAATAGCACTTTTTGGTATCAACTCCACTCGTCGTGTTTGGAGGAAGAAGGATGAGTACAACCCCAAGAACATTGTCCCAACCATGAAGCATGAAGTAAAATGGGATTGTGTCCAGCGCTCCGGAGTGAAAGATTTTCCCAGCAGGTTTAAGATTTCCAAGTTTTATTTTCACAATATGTGCTTAAAAAATGACGATTTTCATCATGGGCGAGACCTCTTCTATACAGAGGAGAGAGGAGAGGACATACAATCATGAAGCATGGGGCCGGAAACATCATACTTAGGGGGTTGCTTTTCTGCAAAGGGGACAGGACAACTGCACCGTATTGAATGCAGGATTGATGGGGTCATGTATCACAAGATATTGTCTAACAAACCTCCTTCCCTCAGTACGAACATTGAAAATGGGTCATGACTGGGTCTGGGCAGCATGATATTGATCCGACACACACAGCGAGGGCAACTAAGGAGTGTCTCCGTACGAAGAATTTTCCTTTTCCCCATGACAGCACCACCAAAGAGACAGTCCACCCATCGTAGGACTGGAAGCCCACTGACATAAAAGGGCAGTACCTCTCCACCGAATCAGTTTGGTTTTCCTGTCCCAAGATGGGAGACCCAGAGTCCATCTGTGGAAGCAGCGGTGAAGATGGCGCTATCCAGGGGTTGAACCGCCACTTGCAGAACAGCTTAACTGCTATGGTGTCGGAGCTAAACCTTGGAAGCGTCTCCCCAGGGCCGTGGTCCCCTGCGGTAGTGAGCGCGGACATGGTAGGGTCCAAGAGAATCCTCTGCCCAGGCGCTGTCTGGGTCTACGCAAACGCTGGGCGACCTAAAGGTGCAGTTTGTGGTTCAAAGTCGCCAGACGAAGATCCAGGGGCGCAGAAGAATTCTCTCAAGATGCTGTCCAGGACTGAGCACCCGCCATGCAGCCCTCAGGAGGCTGGCGGTTCTATCATGTCGGAGGAAATTCAGGGAGTTTGTGCTGGCGTCAGTGGTCGCGGCCGTATAACGTCATGCACAGGTAATCGGTTTGTGCATCTTCACATGTGTGGGGCAACATGGCGGCGCCTGTGCAGAAACATCCAGAGGAGGCCATAAGGATAAAAGGATCTGCGGCTAGGTTAAGAGGTGCTTATGCCTTACTCCAGCATTGGAGGACCAGCCGCAGCAGAAGCAAATGCACTATAGACAACAGCCGAGTGGCAGCCTCTCCAGCAGCTGTGCCAGCCAGAAGTCCAAAGATTTGTGGATGGTGGATTCCGGTGACCTGGTGCAGCCTCCCGATCCGGTACCTCCCTTTTTCCTGTGGAGTGGTAAGTAGACCACTTCATCCCCCTAACTGGGGTTCCCCCTTATTTTTTGTTGTCCCATGTCCCGTAGGAAGTACTCCGGAATAGGTCGACCAAAACTAAAAATAGAAAATGCATTCTGTGTAAGTCCCCGTTACCACCTGGGACACAGAAAGAATTATGCAGGAATTACATTCTGGAAACTATTAGAGAGGAGACCCCAGACTTCACCTCTAGTTTCAGAGCTATAATCAAGGCTGAGGTAAAGGAGTCCTTTAAAGCTCTATCTCAACCAGAACCCAAGAGGTTAAAGAGGGGTGTACCCCAGGACCGAGACTCAGAGACATCATCGGACTCAGAGGAAGACTTGGGTTCTACTGTCTCTTCACCTTCCTCGTCATCTTCTACAGAAGAGGGCCCAGGTGGAAGACCTTGCTTCCCAAACTCAAAAGTTAGCCGGTTAGTTAAGGTGGTTAGGTTCACGATGGGGCTGGTGGACATTAAGGGGCCTGAATCCCTGGTGGACCTTGTGTTTGAAGGTCTGAAACAGAGGAAGAGATGCTCCTTCCTAATTAATGATAAGGTCAAACAGCTATTGGCGTAGTGCAAGAAGCCGGACAAGAGTGCCACACTGTCCTCTTCCTTCAAGAGGAACTACCCCTTTGAAGAATCAGAAGCCGCCTGTTGGAACAGATGCCCTAAAATTGATGTAGCGGTAGCCATAGCAGCAAAGAAGTCTTCCCTCCCATTTGAAGATCTGGGGTGCCTAAAAGATCATCTTGATAGAAATGCGGATGGATAACTGCAGGGGTCCTGGGAGGTGTTGGCCGGGGCCCTGAGACCAGCTATTGCTGGTACCTACGTGACAAGATCCCTCATGGTGTGGCTGCAGCAGGTAGAGACTCAATTAAAAAAATGACATTCTGAGGGATAATATTTTCTCCTCTCTACCTCTGGCTCAAGGAGCGGCGGACTTCCTGGCGGATGCTTCAGCCAACTCCATCAGACCATCAGCAAAGTCGGCGGCACTATCTAATTCCACCAGGAGAGGCTTAAAAGATAGCCGGGAGATGACCAGTCTCAATATAAACTTTGTACCATCCCCTGCAGAAGAGACTTCTTATTTGGGAAAGCCTTGGATGAGATTTTGGAGAAGGCTGGGGATAGTAAAAAAAGATTTTCCCAGTTTCTCCTCAACTCAATTTAGGTGTCATTCCTTTCGGAAACGAAAATACCCCAGGAGGAAGCCCCTCAGAGGGCAGGATTCCTGGAAAGATTGTAGGAAGAGGCACCCAGGCTTTATGTTTGGCAGTCCTTCCACGGAAAACGAGAAATCAACCCAGTGACATCATGACCCAGGTGGGACAAAGGCTCTCCTACTTTTTTCATGCCTTGGAAAAGATAACTTCCAAAGACTGGCTTAAGGGAGTAATAAGGCACAGGCTCAGGTTAGAATTTAATTCGACCCCCCCCAGGGGTCATTAATAATAGCGTCGCTCAGCAAGTCGGAGGAGAGACGACTCACTCTGCAGCAGGAGATATTAGATCTCCTCCACAAAGGAGTCCTGGTGGAAGTCCTTAAGGAAGAGTAGGGCAGGGGATTCTACTCCCGCCTCTTCCTTGTTCCATAACCAGATGGTATCTACAGGACAATAATCAATAAGCGGGGGCTAAACAAACACCTAGTGCACCGTTTTTTCAAGATGGAGTTAATAACATCAGCAGTAAGGCTATGTGCGCACGTTGCGTACAGTTCACTGCAGAAATTTCTGCAGCGATCTGAAGAGCACACGTGCGCTTCTAATCGCTGCAGAAAATGTCCGTAGTGAAGCCGATTCCATGCGCTCTGCCTGCAGCTCCTCCCATAGACAGAGCAGGAGCTGCCGGCAAAGCGCACAGAAGAAGTGACATGTCACTTCTTAGAACGCAGCGCTTCGGCAGCAGCCGAAGCGCTGCGCTTTAAAACGCCACGTGCGCACGGCCCCTGCACAATCTCCATAGATTGTGCAGGGGACGCAGGACGCATGCAGTTACGCTGCGCTACAAAGCGCAGTGTAACTGCATATATTTACGCAACGTGCGCACATAGCCTTAAGATGCTTTTCCGAAATTTCTACATGGGGGTGTTAGACCTCAAGGACGTGCATTACCATGTCCCTATTCTTCCATCTCATCAGAAGTTCCTGAGAGTAGCCCTCCCTTGGCAAGGAGGGTTAGGTAATTTTCAATTCAGGGCTCTACCCTTTGGTGAATACTCTTGGGGCAATGGCTAAACCAAAGTGGAGACTATTATACCTTACGTGGATGATTTTTCGATAGTAGGTCACTCAGAAGAACATTGCAGTGCCCAGATCCCGATAGTAACCAAGATCCTGGCAGACCTGGGGTGGCTATTAAACCTAAAAATCAAGGCTACGAATATTAAAAGTACAGTCCTTTTTACGACTGATTCTGGCTTCCCGGTCTCAGTTATGCCACTTGCTTAAAGAAAAGATCCTCAACATTCAGACCTTGGTGTCCTCCAGGATAAGAGAGCCAATTACGACCTTCAGGAGAGTCATGTGTTTACTGGGATCCCTGACATCCTGCATCCCCACAGTGTTATGGGCACAGATCCACTCTCGTCCCCTGCAGTAGGAGGTGCTAAGAGCTTAAAAATAAAAATTGGTTAGGGGTGGTTCTCAGAAGAAAGTGTCTTAGACCCTCTACAGTGGTGGTTAAATACCGAGAACCTGTCAGCAGTGGTCGCTTGAGTAGTTCAGGTCTCAGACATCATTACTACAGACTCGAGTGCATTTGGCTGGGGGGCCCATCTAGGAGGACAGTAGCCCAGGGGAAGTGGAGCTTCCAGGAGAGTCAGGTTTCTGACAATATAAAGGAATTATTGACTGTGGGAAGGGCCTTAAAGACATTTCTTTCTCTCTTACAGGGCCACCATGTCTGCTTTATGTCAGACAACAGGGTGTCAGTGTCTTATCTGAACCACCAGGTGGGCACTCGGTCTCTTGCCCTAATGAACGCAGCTCAGGAATTTTTATCCTTAGCAGAGTCATTCTATTTCGCTTTCAGCTCTGCACATAATAGGCCTTCAAATGTAACTGCAGATTTTTTGAGCCGGAATCTGTTGCGACAGGGGGAGTGATCCCTGAACCCGGGAGATAGTAGAACTTTGGTGGTCCCCGATAGTAGACCTATTTTCCAGATGAGCCAACAAAAAAGTAGACAGGTTCTGTTCCCTGAATCCCAGTGAGGATCCTTGGGCGGTAGATGCATTCCAGATTCATTGGGTCTCAATTTGATGTTTTCTTGCCAGTTGGTCCTGAAGAAGGAAGGGGTGCCTTCCGAAATGCGTTGACCTGTATATGGAATAAAAAGCAACATTAATCTACTACCTTAATATCGGCTGGTCATTGGCGCGGCTTGAAAACCCTCAATCTACTACTCTGTTATCTTTCAGAACCATGGATTCTTCTGGAGATCCTGAACTTTCTCTCTCAGGGCCCGGCATTTCACCCTTAGGTTCCAGGCCTACATTTGACTGCCTGGAAGTTGAGAGAGGCCTGTTAGTGAGCCGCGGATTCTCCAGAAATCTGGTCTCTACTCTTTTGCAGAGCAAGAAGCCAGTTACCACTAAGATCTATGGTAGGATCTGGAGGAAGTTCCTCTCCTCCTCGAAAGAGCAACCTGTGGGGAATGTTCCTTTGGGTGCCATCCTTGAGTTTTTACAGAAAGGTTCAAGTTTCAGCCTTGAGAGCCCTACTCAACTATGATTTAGCAGGGAATAGTTGGGTCTGGAGGTTTTTAAAGTCTTGTCAGAGAGCAGTCCCTTCCCTAAAAATTCAAGCCTTTATAAAGCTCCTCAGTCTAAACCCTATCTTTCTAATAGCGGTGATGTCAGCCAAGAGAGTGATCGACCTACAGGCCCTATCTTCCAATCTTCCATACACCCAAATTTCAGAGGATAGGATAATCTTAAGAATAGACCCTGCGTATTTACCCAAGGTAGCCAAATCCTTCCATATATCCCAGGAAATCATTCTGCCTTCTTTTTGTGCCTCCCCCAAGAATCAGGAAGAGGAAACGCTGCACACCCTGGATGTTAGAGATGCACTGATTCAGTACTTAGAGACTACAACAGGGTGGAGCAGGAGTCGAGCATTGTTTATTTGCTTTTAGGGGGCTAGGAAAGGCCTGGCAGCCTCTAAAAGTACTTTAGCAAGATCAGTCAAGAAAGTAATTAGTGTAGCCTATGTAGCCCAGAACATACCGGTTCCCAAAGGCATGACAGCTCACACCACCAGAGCGGTGTTGACTTCCTGGGCCGAAATGACGGAGGTACCTATTGACCAATTTTGTAAGGCTGCAACTTGGTCTTCCCCTTGCATCTTTTTTTAATCACTATAGATTGGATTTTTCTTCCATGGTGGATTTAATGTTTGGTAGAAGGGTTCTACAAGTGGTGATTCCCTCCGTAAGGTGCTTGAATCTATCAAAATCTCTCTAGTGGGGCTGTCATGGTGGAAGAGAAAAATGAAAATTACTTACCGGTAATGTTTTGTTTCCAGCGCCCATGACCGCACCATTGCTTCACCCTCTGCTTAGTTTTGGTTGTGTAGGGTCGAGGTGCTACATCTTAGTTTATGTGTTGGGGGAGGATTATATTAATACTGTTTCCTGGTATTCCTCTCTTGCTCTGTAACCTAACTGCTGCGGAGGAGAGGTATCGCCCTTTTATTTCAGTGGGTTTCATGTCCTAAGAGGGATGGACCTCTCTCTCTGGTGGTGCTGTCATGGGCTCTGGAAAAAATTATTACCAGTTAGTAATTTTGATTTTCAAGGTCCTGGAGTTGCCTAGCCAGTCTCCAGACCTGAACCACATAGAAAATCTTAGAGGGAGCTGAACCTAATGTTGGATTTCCTGTTTTTTTTTTTTCTAATTCTATCACATTTCTAGTTACCTACGATAAAAATACAGACCCTCCATTCTGTGTAGGTGGGAAAACTTGTAAAATCGGCAGTAGTATCAATCACTTACTGTATTTTACCCACTCTGTGTGTGTGTGTGTGTGTGTGTGTGTGTCTGTGTGTGTGTGTGTGTGTATATATATCCCATCCAGGGAGTGTTGGAGAGAGATTTAGTTACTATCCCAGGTAATTCCGGGTACTATAGCTAGAGAGAAATATAAGTAAATCTCCCCCTATCCCTTTTCTCAATAGCCCCAAAATTATGTTACTTTACTCTCATGACAGAAGCTCATCACACATAAGAATCTTCTCTGTGACCTCTAGATGTGTGAAGTGCTCGCATTGCTTCACACCGATATCACAACTGTAGTAACTGTATTTTATATGTGCTTACACCGGCTTATCTTCTCATTCAGATTCCTACAATATCGGATCCTCGCAGTGGAGATCTTCTATATAATTGTTCTACCTGACCCATCAAGGATGGACAGAGACAGCGAGAAGATGGTGGAGAGGCTATTACACCTCACACTAGAGATCATCTTCCGGCTTACTGGAGAGGTGAGAGATTCTGATGACGTCACATTACATCATTCTTATCTATGGGAATAACAGATGGACAGAACTGGAGAGGTGAGGACTCTGGAAATGTCTGGAGTGAGATTTATTACTGTGTCTCTCCATAACCAGGATTACACAGTAGTGAAGAAGACCTCTAGTGAGCGCTGTCAGGCCCCTGTGTCTGAGGGATGGGGAAGACCCCTGAGCCCAATCACGGGGCCTCCACCTCACTCCCCGATACATGAGGACATCAATGACCAGAAGATCCTAGAACTCACCTACAAGATGATTGAGCTGCTGACTGGAGAGGTAACACTGCTGGGAATGCTGGGACATTATACAGTAACGCTATGAAGGGATCGGGGGTGACGGTATCATTGTATGTGTCAGGTTCCTATAAGGTTTCAGGACGTCACCGTCTATTTCTCCATGGAGGAGTGGGAGTATTTAGAAGGACACAAAGATCTGTACAAGGACGTCATGATGGAGGTTCCCCAGCCCCTCACATCACCAGGTAATAGACAGGACTAAATACACACGACCTATAATTATCTGTATGTAAGGAATGAATTCAGTCCCTGTATGTGTCTCCTCCAGGTCTATCCAGTAAGAGGACAACACCAGAGAGATGTCCCCGTCCTCTTCTCCAACAGGACTGTAACCAAGAAGACCCCGATGTTCCTCAGGATGTGTTTCCTCCAGCTCTATCCTGTAAGAGATATCTACTCATGTACTTTTTGCACTAATTTTGTGTTTACATTTTTAGACTTTCTGCTCTGGGTTTTTTTTTATCTGTATTTTCTTTGCTTCTGCTTCTTTTGCTGTTTGTTTCTAGTGCCTTCTCTATGTTATTATGATGGCAACTCTAAGACCTGCAGAGGGCTCATGAATGCCCTGTTTACTTGAAAAGATGACCTACACCAAAAATAAGACCTAGCATAATTTTATCAGATTGGTGGAGAAGGCTTGAAATATAAGCCCTCCTCCAAAAATAAGCCCTAGTTACAGTCAGGCCCAGCGTTGGGAAGAGTCAAACTGTGCAATTTCTTAGGAATCCCACTCTCTTAGGGTTCCCATCAGTTGTATTCTAAAGTTGATTGTTTAAGGACCTTTGATGACTGCAAAGTAATTAGACATGATGTAACAAAAGGTCTCTTAATTACAGTAGTCTAAATTAACTGACCAGAAGAGAAGTGGGCATGCAGGACTGGCATTAGGGGAAAGAAAGTGCAAACTGAGCAATTTCACAGGGCCTCCATTCTCTAGCGGCCCCAGTGTTTATATGCCTATTATCGGACTGATTAAGGACCTTTTTGACTGTCTTTGATCACATGCTGTAGAGGAGAAAGTATAATTCGCTCCCCTTCTGTATATGCTGGCTGGACTATTTCATTAATGCCTGCTATAGTTTACCTATACTAGTCTGGTGAGGTGTTGAGATCCAGACTTACAGGTGGTTGTTGTGCATTACTGCTGTGAGCTGTTGTGATGTTAACCCTTGTTGTATTTTTGTTCCTGCTCTTGATTTTTTCCTTAGTCTCACACTGTTTTTTTTTTTGTGAGTTTTCATGTGTCCCGTCTGTCTTAATCTGTGTTTTCCGCCTGTCTTAATCTGTGTTTCCATCATATTCTTGCCCCTTCCTTCCTCGGGTGGATAACAGATTAGATCTGGTCAGGAGAATACTAAGGCACGGGACTCTGGCATCTCCATCTTCAGGGGTAATCCAGAGGTTAGAAATAGCATAGCTTACGGTCCCCTAGCGTGAGGGACAGTATATGAGCCCCCTATCCCTCATTATCCTGCAGTCACATTGTGAAAATCAATCAGATTATTTACCTTAGCACATTCCAGAGAACTGGTGCTACTGGAGAGATATCTTGGAGACAGAAATGGTAGATCCGAACTAACGAAGATGTAACTCTTAAGCCTGCTTTTCACGTTGCAAGTTGGCATACGATATTGATATGCGATTTGCAACGCCCCCATCGTATGTGCGGCACGTTCAATTTGTTAAATGTGCCGCACAAACGATTAACCCCTGTCACACGTACTTACCTTCCATACGACCTCGATGTGGGCGGCGAACGTCCACTTCCTGGAGTGGGAGGGACGTTCGGCGTCACATCGACGTCACACGGCAGCCAGCCAATAGAAGCGGAGGGGCGGAGATGAGCGGGACGTAAACATCCCGCCCACCTCCTTCCTTCCGCATTACCGGCCGCGAGCCGCTGGACGCAGGTAAGATCTGTTCATCGTTCCCGGGGTGTCACACACTGCGATGTGTGGTACCCCGGGAACGTTGAACAATCTGACTTTCAATTCTATAGAAATTTACGACGTGCAAGTGATGAACATTTTAACGTTCAATCGCAATCGCACGTACCTTGCACACACTGCAATGTACTTTACAATGCCGGATGTGCGTCACTTACGACGTGACGCCGCCGACACATTGTAAGATATATTGCAGCGTGCAGGGTCGGACTGGGGTGTGAAGGGCCTACCAGGATAATTGACTCTAGGGGCCCCCACTATAACTACTGTAAAAGTCTTTATTACTTGATCATTTTCGGCTTCTCTCAGTATAACATGCGCCTTTTAGCAAACTATACAGAGAGCAGAGACCTGTATTGTGCCCTGCAGATAGCACAGGATTTCTTGTAGCCTCTTATTTATTGTAGTTAATAATGGAATCTATTATTTACCGTCAGTCGCAGTTTTACTTGCACACGGACATTCCTTGTCCTAGGAAAACCACCGAGCCCATCACCAAATAATATTCAAAGAGAAGCAGAATGTTTTCCAGCTTTTTCACATGGAAAAGATTACTAAAATTAATCCCCCTCTGCCGCCATTTATCTGGGAAATCCCGTATAAGGTCCTGTGCGCACACTGCGTTTTTGCCGTGGATTTTGCAGCAGAAAAGCTGCAGAATTTGTTCATAAACTTCCTGCAGTCCTTTTCCAGCAAAATGTATGAGAAAATCAAAATGCTGTGCACACACTGTTTTTATTCTCTTCAACTTTTGCTGCAGAATTTCTGCAGCATAAAGAAGCAGCATGTCACTTAATTTCCGCAGCTACCTGCGTTTTTGCCATTAAATAATTGTTAAAAACTGCAGGGACCAACCCGATGAAAAATCAAGGCAAATATGCACCAAAAATGCAAGAAACCGCAGCAAAAACACAACAAGCCGCGGCAAATCCGCATGCAGTTTTTGGTGCAGTTTTTTTGCTGCGGATTCTGCCAGAAGCTGCAGAATTTTCTTAAGAAAATGCCATTCTCCAGTGCGCACAGGGCCTAAAGCGGGCTTTACACGCTGCGACATCGCTAATGCGGAGTCGTTGGGGTCACGGATTTTGTGACGCACATCCGGCCGCATTAGCGATGCCGTTGCGTGTGACACCGATAAGCGATTTTGCATCGTTGCAAAAACGTGCAAAATCGCTAATCGGCGACATGGGGGTCCATTCTTAAAAATCGTTACTGCAGCAGTAACGAAGTTGTTCCTCGTTCCTGCGGCAGCACACATCGCTGCGTGTGACGCCGCAGGAACGAGGAAGCTCCCCTTACCTGCCTCCCGGCCGCTATGAGGAAGGAAGGAGGTGGGCGGGATGTTACGTCCCGCTCATCTCCGCCCCTCCGCTGCTATTGGGCGGCGGTTCAGTGACGCTTCAGTGACGTCGCTGTGACGCCGCACGGACCGCCCCCTTAGAAAGGAGGCGGTTCGCCCGTCACAGCGACGTCGCCGGGCAGGTAAGTATGTGTGACTGCTTTTGTGCGGCACGGGCAGCGATTTGCCCGTGTCGCGCAACAGATGGGGGCGGGTACCCACACTAGCGATATCGGGAGCGATATCACAGTGTGTAAAGTAGCCTTTAGAGTCAGTATGTGGCGGTGTGAGGCATTACCCTCTGTACACTCTTCCATGTGGAGACTGGTGAATTCTCCTCTCTTTCCACCTTCACACATTGCATAATTATCAGGTAATGATCGGCCCCCAGTGTCTGCACTGGATGTGACCAGTCATCCTGTGGGGACAGAGGCCTATAAAGCTGCACTGTGGTTTCCACATTAGTATTACATGTTGGATAAACCCTTTACTAGTCCTGTGTATTCTGACAACACAGCTCTATAGGCAGATCAGGCTTTTGTTTTTTTTCATGTATTTATATAGAGGCCCCTGAAGAGTAATTACATATAGCCTAAGATAATGACACCGACACTGGGGCTGCAGGATACTGACACTGGGGGTACAGGATACTGAGACTGGGGGTACAGGATACTGAGACTGGGGGTACAGGATACTGAGACTGGGGGTACAGGATACTGAGACTGGGGGTACAGGATACTGAGACTGGGGGTACAGGATACTGAGACTGGGGGTACAGGATACTGAGACTGGGGGTACAGGATACTGAGACTGGGGGTACAGGATACTGAGACTGGGGGTACAGGATACTGAGACTGGGGGTACAGGATAATGACACTGACACTGGGAGTACAGGATAATGACACTGACACTGGGGGTATAGGATACTGACACTGGGGTACAGGATAATGACACTGACACTGGGGGTACAGGATGACACTGACACTAGGGGTACAGGATAATTACTCTGACACTCGGCTCTTTCCCTCAGTACCCAGCTTTCCCATGATCAAATTAAATCTTTATTTTTATATAGACCTAACATATTCTGCAGCGCTTCAGAGAATGGGAAAGCTGAGAGCTGGGGACAAGACAGATACCAAAACATAGGAAAGCTGGGTGATGAGCTCAGCAACCAGCTTTCCCAATCCCATCCCATGCTGCGACTGCTGCTATCCCTCTTTCCCTAATCCCTACTGATATATGGTTATTGTGTGGACTTCACCCATGTCATGCAGCAGGGACTCGTGCACACACCCTGCACCCCCCATATCACACACACCCTGCACCCCCCAAATCACACACACACACAGCAGCACCCCCAAATCACACACAACCAGCACCCCCAAATCACACACACCCTGCACCCTCATGCACTGCATATCTCTCAGACAGACTGGCTGTACCCCAAATTACCCCTCTCTCAAACACACTGAAACCCCATGTCCCACACACCCTGTATCACTTAACACCCCTCTGTCACAGTCTGGCCCCTCATATGCCAGTCACCCTGCACCCCCCCAGCACCCCTCATCTCTCATTACCGGCGAAAAGC
Organism: Anomaloglossus baeobatrachus; assembly: GCF_048569485.1. Lineage (NCBI taxonomy): Eukaryota > Metazoa > Chordata > Amphibia > Anura > Aromobatidae > Anomaloglossus > Anomaloglossus baeobatrachus. The sequence goes on from NC_134357.1 coordinate 583,075,140, forward strand.
AAGATTTTTCACAAAAGCAAAATCACAATTCCTTACTCTCATTACCGGCCCCGGGCACTTCTCCTTTGGCAGCTCCTGCCTGGCTCCTTCCACACGGTCACATGGGCATGAGTCACCGAAGGTCCTGGCTGAAAACCACTGAATGCATTTTCTTCTCGGTGGGAGCTTTCTGCTCTGCCCCTGCCGCGCTCGGAACTCAGGACCTCCCCTTCCACCCCCTGCAGCTCCCCCTGTAGCTCCGGCAGCCTGCAGGGCCCCCGCCGGGAGTATTAAAATGACCTTCGAGACGTGTATGTAGCAGTCAGATTATGACATAATCTGACTGCTGCATTCAGGATCATCACCTGCGGCGGCGTCCTGACGGTTAAAGGAGTCGCTTTTACACGCTACCCTGCCAGGCCAGACCGACGCTAGCAGCGTGTAAAGCGGGCTTAAGATGTCGAAATTGAACAAAAAATTCAGAATACATTTTTTCCTAATTTAATTGATGTTAAAATTTTAAAAAAATAAATGTACATTCAAGATATCGTTATAAACTAATAACATTGTATTTATTTTTAGCAGATGACTGTATTGAGAGTTCAGATGGACCTCTAATATCTTCAGAATTTGCAAAAGATGATAAATATGAAGAGCATGCTTTTGTTCCAGATATACCTCCAGTCCTTCCTCAGAAAGCTCTATCATCTGATCTTTTCAAGCAAGTCCAAAATTCCGATTTATCACAGAATTGTAAGCAAAATAAAAGTTACGGAAGGGATGTGGAACATGAAATGGATCCTAGAAAGGAGAAGCCATTTTCATGCCCAGAATGTGGAAAATGTTTTCCTCGGAAAATAACCCTTGCTAACCATCAAAAAAATCACTTTGGGGAGAGACCATTTTCATGTTCAGTATGTGGGAAATGTTTGATTCAGAAATCAGAACTTGTTGTGCATCAAAGATCTCACACAGGGGAGAAGCCATTTTCATGTTCAGAGTGTGGGAAATGTTTTATTCAGAAATCACATCTTGTTAGACATCAAAAAATTCACACAGGGGAGAAACCATTTTCATGTTCAGAGTGTGGGAAATGTTTTAGTCAGAAATCACATCTTGTTTCACATCAGAAAAATCACACAGGGGAGAAGCCATTTTCATGTTCAGAGTGTAGGAAATGTTTTATTCATAAATCACATCTTGTTTCACATCAGAAAAATCACACAGGGGAGAAGCCATTTTCATGTTCAGAGTGTGGGAAATGTTTTATTCAGAAATCACATCTTTTTAGACATCAAAAAATTCACACAGGTGAGAAACCATTTTCATGTTCAGAATGTGGGAAATGTTTTTTTCTGAAATCGCATCTTGTTAGACATCAAAAAATTCACACAGGGGAGAAACCATTTTCATGTTCAGAATGTGGGAAATGTTTTATTCAGAAATCACAACTTGTTGAGCATCAAAGATCTCATACAGGGGAGAAGCCATTTTCATGTTCAGAGTGTGGGAAATGTTTTAGTCGGAAATCAGATCATGTTTCACATCAGAAAAATCACACAGGGGAGAAGCCATTTTCATGTTCAGAGTGTGGGAAATGTTTTAGTCAGAAATCAAATCTTGTTGGACATCAAAAAATTCACACAGGTGAGAAACCATTTTCATGTTCAGAATGTGGGAAATGTTTTATTCATAAATCAGATCTCATTAAACATCTGAAGAAGCCGCACAGGGAAGGAACCATTTTCATGTTGTGAATATTTGAAATGTTCAACAGGTAAATCAAGTCTTGTTGACCATGAGAAAAAGCACAGAGCAGAGCAGCCATTCTTGCATTCGTAATTTGCCAAATGTTTTTTAATCATTAGTCAGGTCCTGTTGTCAGATGAGTCACAAGGGAGAAGCCATCATGATGTACTATAATTTAAAGTGTTTTATCCAAAAATTGGCTACGATTGCTCAAATTAGAATTTGTGAGGGAAGAACCATTTTCTTTCTTTTTAAACGTATCATATTTTTCGGACCACAAGACACACCTAGGTTTTGAAGGAGGAAAATAGGAAAAAAGATTGAAGCAAAAAAAATATAGTCTTGAAGCACTGTTATGGAATCTGCTTCTGACACTGTTAAGGGGGTAATATCCCCCAATCTCAAGCGCTTTCTGTTTGATGTTCCCCTTAAATAGTGCCTATGACAAATCTGTGACTACCTTTTTTTATTACTAAAGCAGTGGAGAGCACAGATTAGTGAATTTACTAAATATAACCCAGTACCAAAACCTTTGGAAGAGTCCCTAAACGAACTTTCAGGTTGTGAGATCCCACAACCCTCAGAGATCACTCTCACCATGAAAGAGTGAGCACTACGACCCCAGCGCTGCATGATCCTTCTTAAGTACTTCAGTAAAATCTTATAAAAGTATAGTCATGGCCAAAAGTTTTGAGAATACTACCAATATTAATTTTTACGAAGTTTACTGCTTAAGTTTTTCTAATGGCAATTTGCATATACTCCAGAATGTCATAAAGCGTGATCAGCTTAACAGCAATTACTTGCAAAGTCAATATTGGCTAAGAAAATGAACTTTAACCCCCAAACCACATTTCAACATCATTGCATTCCTGCCTTAAAAGGAGCAGCTAACATTGTTTTAGTGATTGTTCCATTAACACAGGTGTGGGTGTTGATGAGGACAGGGCTGGCGATCAATTAGTCATGATTAAGTAAGAATGACACCACTGGACACCTTAAAAGGAGGCTGGTGCTTGGTATCATTGTTTCTCTTCAGTTAACCATGGTTATCTCTAAAGAAACACGTGCAGCTATCATTGGTCTGCACAAAAATGGCCTAACAGGGAAGAGTATCACAGCTACAAAGATTGCACCTCAGTCAACAATCTATTGCATCATCAAGAACTTCAAGGAGAGAGCTTCCATTGTTGCCAAAAAGGCCCCAGGGCGCCCAAGAAGGACTAGCAAACGCCAGGACCGTATCTTAAAACTGTTTCAGCTGCGGGATCGGACTACCAGCAGTGCCGAGCTAGCTCAGCAATGGCAGCAGGCTGGTGTGAGTGCTTCTGCACGCACTGTGAGGCGGAGACTCTTTGAGCAAGGCCTGGTTTCAAGGAGGGCAGCAAAGAAGCCACTTCTCTCCAGAAAAACCATCAGGGACCAACTGATATTCTGCAAAAGGTACAGGGAGTGGACTGCTGAGTACTGGGGTAAAGTCATTTTCTCAGATGAATCCCCTTTGCGATTGTTTGGGACATCTGGAAAACAGCTTATTAGGAGAAGAAGAGGTGAGCGATACCACCAGTCTTGTCTCATGCCAACAGTTAAGCATCCTGAAACGATTCATGTGTGGGGTTGCTTCTCAGCCAAGGGAATCGGCTCACTCACAGTCTTGCCTAAAAACACAGCCATGAATAAAGAATGGTACCAAAATGTCCTCCAAGAGCAACTTCTCCCAACTGTCCAAGAGCAGTTTGGCGCCCAACAATGCCTTTTCCAGCATGATGGAGCACCTTGCCATAAAGCAAAGGTGATTACTAAATGGCTCAGGGAACAAAACATAGAGATTTTGGGTCCATGGCCTGGAAACTCCCCAGATCTTAATCCCATTGAGAACTTGTGAGCAATCATCAAGAGACGGGTGGACAAACAAAAACCAACAAATTCTGGCAAAATGCAAGCATTGCTTATGCAAGAATGGACGGCTATCAGTCAGGATTTGGTCCAGAAGTTGATTGAGAGCATGCCAGGGAGAATTGCAGAGGTCCTGAAGAAGAAGGGTCAACACTGCAAATATTGACTTGCTGCATTAACTCATTCTAACTGTCAATACAACTTTTTAGTACTCGTAATATGATTGCAATTATATTTCTGTATGTGATGTAAACATCAGACAAACACAATTAAAAACCACAGGGCAACAGATCATGTGAAAATATAATTTTGGTGTCATTCTCAAAACCTTTGGCCATGACTGTATGTGACCGCGCTGGATTAGTTGAGAGACTAATGTCTCGTGCTTAGGCGGGCTTTGCACACTACGAAATCGCAGGTGCGATGTCGGTGGGGTCAAATCGAAAGTGACGCACATCCGGCGTCGCAGGCGATATCGTAATGTGCAAATCCTTTTTGATACGATTAACGAGCGCAAAAGCGTCATAATCGTATCATCGGTGTAGCGTCGGTCATTTCCATAATTTGGAAATAACCGATGTTACGATGTTGTTCCTCGTTCCTGCGGCAGCACACATCGCTGTGTGTGAAGTCGCAGGAGCGAGGAACTTCTCCTACCTGCGTCCCGGCTGTTTATGTCCCACTCATCTCCACCCCTCTGCTGCTATTAGCCGCCTGTCGTGTGATGTCGTTATGACGCTGCACGACCCGCCCCCTTAATAAGGAGGCAGATCGCCGGCCAGAGCGACGTCGCAGGACAGGTGAGTGCATGTGAAGCTGGCGTAGCGATAATGTTCGCTATGCCAGCTATCACCATGATATTGCACCTGCGAAGGGGGCGGGGACTATCGCACTCGGCATCGCAGCATCGGCTTGCGATTTCGTGGTGTGCAAAGTACCCCTTAGAGCAGCTGCAGAGATTTTTAGGATCCCACTCTGCATACTAAGATTCCACAAAATGGAAATTTGGGCTCTATTTTGCTAGTAAGGTGGGTATTTCGAGAGCCTTTAGGAATATTTATGAAAGGTTTGCTTTATTTACTAAAAAGCGCATCCCCAGATTGGAGATAGGAACATGGTATATAGTTGCATTTCAAAACTTGTTGATTTGTTAATAAATGCTTGTAAAATATATATTCTTTATGCCTATCTTTCTATTGTGTAGATGTGATGATTTTGCTCAGAACCTCTTGAGCTGAGGCAGAGCTGTAGACATTTCACACAAATATAGTGAGGGGATGTCACAGAGCTATAACAGCCGGTGGACAATCAAGTAGCAGTGAGTGTTAGAAAATACCAGAGATTGTGTTGTTATCTGACAGTTCTCTGTTTCTGCAGCTCATACCCTCCATCCTTACTTCGGGCCTATTTCAGGGTTTGCAAGGGGTGAGGTATTCCTGCTTTGCGAAAAGTTCGGAAACTGTATAGGGTTGGTGAGGGCAGGGAGGGTGAGCTGCAACTCATTGTCAGGGGTCACCACTTCACCCTTTTCCTGATGCATTCTTTTCCCTTTCCCTTTGTATTGTACTATATGGCCAGTATAGCTTCTATCCCCAGCCGTGATGGGAGAATTGAATCGCACTATGCATCCTAGATATGTGGAAGTTGTTAAGACACTCTGGTCCCAATTTATCAAAGCTTTAAAGCCAAAAAAGTGGCACAAAATCCTTCAAAAGTCACAAAAATTTGGATCAATTCATAGTTGTGCCAAATTTTGGCGGCTTTTTGCATTTTCACTCCAAAATTGGCAGAGCTTGGGTGGGACAGCACAGCTGCATAAATTCATGATGAGCTGTGGCGTTCCCTATGCCAGAGATTTCACTCCAGTCCCTCAAGGGAGTAATATTTCTAGCATGGCACAAGTAGGCACATACCACTCGTCAAACGCTCCAGATTCATGAAAAGGCATGCACCACTTCATGAATCAGGAGTGGTCCCTGTGGAGACACGGGGCTCAGTGGGTGCTCTCGTCCACTAAAACCCGCCGCCTTTAGAAAGACAGCGTGGCTCAGGGCTCATCCCAACTGAACGCCGGCCTCCTTAACCGTGGGCGTAACACTACTCAGACAACACAGGGTGAGGGAACCACAATAATTAGACTTTATTGGATCCCCAAACAATTAACGGCACATAAAACATAACCAGCAAAACACAAAAATGTAACAGGCAACAGAGTCTCACCCTTCCGCTGTCTCACCAGGGATTTAGAATGTCCATGCCTCAGAGCTTCCAGGGCCGCTTACTCCAGTCCAGCAGCACCCCGCTTTTGGCGGGCACCCATCCGAGAAAAGAATAATGCCAGATTCAGGAAGCTGTGTGAGGTCTGCAAAGTCTGTAACAGGTGACTGAACTGTCCCAACCTGAGTGTCCTCCTTAGGTAGTCCTGGTATGACGTTACAATCCTGGCAGCCGGAGTCGAAATCCCTAGGCTGTGGATATGGTCTCCAACCGGAACCGGAGTCCCTAGATTGAAGCCATAAGATATCCTGATCCTCTAGTCAGCTCCAAAGAGCTTAGACTGGATCCATCAGCATCCATCAATCTTCATCATCCCTGGTGGCTTAAAGAAGTCCCTTTTATAGCCATAACTTTCCCTTAGGATACACTGCGTCCTCATCGATTGGTTGGACAAGATTGCTTCTCCCATTGGATGAATTTCAAGCTGCATGGATAATGTTCATTTAAATGATGTGCATAGAAAGACTCAGTATATCTACATGGAGTCGGCAAGTCACCGACTAGACAATGGCTACTAAGGTAATTACATTATCAATACACAACTACAATACAATGATTACTGGAAGAGACTGGAGATACAATAGCTAAGCAAACATGACTTAGCACACATAAGAACAATAGTCTGGCTGAATGTTAAGAAACTTTAACCCATGAGAGTCCATGTCGTCACAGTCCCTCATAAATTGAGCCCATTGTTATAAAAATGATCCCTTTACAAAGGATAATTGTTGTAATAAAAAAACTAAAGGATTTTATATGTCTGATATCCTAGTGGTTATTTTCTCTAGTCTCCCTCCATGGCAGCACACAGGAGGGTAACTCTCTGTCCTAAAAGGGACAGGAAACACAAAGAGGATAAATAACCCCTCCCCACCTCCCATCTCCAGTGTTGTTCCCGAGCCCTATGGGGGCACGAAGAGATTACCTCCGGTGCTTTCGTGGCTGGTGATGAGTGCGCCGCATCAGTATTTCTTACCAACCAAGCAGCTGAGGGCGAAGCTAGCCCGCTTCCCCCTCCATCGCTGCTCCCATCTCCTCTGGATTCGGGATCTGCCTGCCCATCCTGTGCCTCTTGGAGGTAAAGCGGGGAAGGCTGACTCACTGGGTACCTCCTGTAGCTCCCGGCACCTCCTTTTCTCACACACGCGGCAGCTGTGGGCACGTGGAAGTGACGTCATCGGACGCCCTTTGTCGACGTCGCTTCCGGGTTCGTGCATTCTAAAATGGCACTGCACGGCCCTGTGGTGTTGTCGGCACTCACTCCGTTGGAATCCTGCTCCACCCCGACGGAGGAGGTGGAGTCATCCACTTTGTGGACAGCTGGATACATCCGGACCTCATTAAAGGGACCACGGTGAGAGCGCTCTCCAGGACTGAGGATGGAGGGAGACCGCTCAACAACTGTGCTTCTGTAGAGCCCAGCTCAGCCCCTGGTTCTGTGAGTACAGTGACTTGGGGGAAGGTCGGGGTTATGGGCTCGTATTGCTCTGTCGGAATTCTCCTCTTCCTGGGTGTATACTTACGTCCTCTCACCCACCTCCTTAGGGAGACAAGAATATTGCTCCCAAGAAAGAGAAGACCTCTAGCAAAAAGTGTACCATGTGTAATAAGAAGCTTCCTTCAGACCATTCTAAGAAGCTATGTCAGCCCTGTACTGATCAGGTAGTTAGAGAGGAACAACCCTCCCGTCTTGTTGAATTAAAAAACCTGGTACGTCAGGAAGTTCAGTCCTCCCTAGCATCCCTCTCCCAGCCTCTTCCCGCTGCAACCCCTGCACCTAAGAAGAGAAAACTAAGCCCTGTGGGAGACAAAGAGTTGGACTCATTAGAAGGTCCTTCCTTCTCGCCGCTAGATGAGTTGATAGAAGAAGATGAAGGTGTATTTTCAGATAGAGTTGAGACCAAATATTTTTTCTCAAATGGTGATATGGATGAACTTCTGGGAGCAGTGTGGGATACTATGGGGGTTGAGGATGAGAAGGCTATTACTATGGGGGTTGAGGATGAGAAGGCTCTTAGGTCAATACAGGAAGAAATGTTCGGGGGATTACGGACCCGTAAGACGGTGGGATTTTCTGTACACGAGATAATCAGAGATATGGTTCTTCAAGAGTGGGAAGCTCTTGTGAAACACCTTAACATTCCCTGAGAATTGAGAAATAGATTCCTGCTGGAAGAGGACCCCACCTGCTGCTGGGAAGTACCTAAAGTGGATGTGTACGTTGCCAGGGTAGTGAGAAAGACACCTCTCCCTTTTGAAGATTCATTACAACTTAAGGATTCCATGGACCTTAAATTGGACAGCCTCCTTAGAAAATCATGGGAGACCTCCGCGGTTCTCCATAAGACCGGGGTAGCTTCTACCTGTGTGGCCAGATCCCTGTCCCGGTGGCTGGGCCCACTAGAGAACATCTCACCCGAGACACACCAAAGGAAGATCTCCTACCTTTCCTTCCTCTTCTCCAGAAAGCAACTGGATTTCTTGCTGACGCTTCAGCTGAGTCCGTCCGCGTGGCAGCAAGAAGTGGTGTTCTTTCCAATTCAGCAAGAAGGGCCTTTTGGCTTAAACTTTGAAACGGTGACGCGACCTCCAAGGTTAAGCTGTGCACTATTCCGTTTAGAGGTGAACATGTTTTCGGTCCAGCTCTGGACAAGATTCTGGAGAAGGTAACGCATAAAAAGAAGCTGTTGCCAGAAGAGAAACAACAAAAAAAGTTTTTTCCTCCCCCCCCGTAATCAATCTACCCAGTACCGAGAGAAGGGTAAAACTGTCCATTGGAGTTATCCGAAAGGAGGCAGGGGAAGGAACATCTTTATTTCACAAAAGACTGAAGATCGGAGCCATCGCCAGGACAAGCAATGATGCCATCAGGTTAGGGGGTCGGCTGTCGGCATTTCTCAGTCAGTGACAGGAGATATCCTTGAATCAATGGGCCATAAACACCGTCAGAGAGGATGTCAAAGTCGAGTTTGCCACATATCCTCCATGCTGTCTAAGGGTCACATCCTCTCCCTCACAGGGGTCACAAGACACTCTCATGCTCTGCATTCAGAACCTCCAATAAATAGGGGTTGTCTCCTTGGTACCAGAGCCAGAGGTGGGTCACGGTCATTACTCCCATCTATTCCTGGATCAAAAACCCAACGGCACACCTCGGTTAATTATCAACCTCAGGCCATTAAATCGTCACATCATCTACAGGAGTTTCAAGATGGAGTCGGTCAGATCCAGAACGCCCCTCATTGGTCCATGGTTTTTCATGGCCACAATAGATTTAAAGGATGTGTATTATCACGTCCCAATCTTTAACGCTCACAAAAGATTTCGCGGTCCGTCACAAGAGGCGTCTTCAGCACTACCAGTTCAACGTGCTCCCATTCGGTCTCTCTTCTGCACCTCGGGTTTTCACCAAGATAATGGGGGCAGAGGTAGCATTTCTAAGAAATCAGCACATCTGTATAGTTCCCTACCTCGACGACTTCATGATAGTGGCCCCCTCTGCCCAGTTGCTCAACCAACATATGCAAACAACACTCTGGTTACTACGCAGACTTGGATGGGTCAGAAACCATCAAAAGTCAGATCTCCTTCCCTCTACAAGAAAGATCCTCCTTGGAGTGCTGTTGGACTCTGTCAAACAAAAGTCCTTCCTTCCCATCAACAAACAGTTGGGAATAAAGAACAAGGTTTCGTCTCTGCATGACCAATGAGTTGTCACCCTGAGGTTCGCAATGTCAGTGCTGGGATCTATGACATCGTGCATCACAGCGGTGTCCTGGGCTCAGGCCCACTCACACTCCCTACAGGTTCACATTCTTGCATCTTGGGATGGTTCCCAGAGGTCCCTGAACAAGAGGTCTGGTAAAAACATCCTTGCTGTTGTGGATGGTTCCCACCCATCTGCAAAGGGGAGTACATAGGAGTCGAGAGCCATTAGTGACAGTTACCACAGATGCCCAGCATGGGGCTTCTTTCACGGATGCATTACCGACCTGGCAATACCGATGCTTTGGACGTCGCGGACTGAGATCTCCCTCCGCTCCAAGTAGACTGATCATCTCCATCACGTGGGTGAGTGTTACATACTGTGTATTCACTACCATTGTCGTTGGTTTGGAGAGGAGGGAGTGACGGGCTGTGTGTCCAAATCGGTGTTAAAAGGTACCTGATTGTGACTCAGAGCACGATTCCAGCCCTGAGGTGTGGATCGATCGAGAGTGTCACACGGGATCCAGAGGACGGTTTTTAGGGCAGGAAAGACGGTGGTGGCTGGATTTAGCTAGCTATACTCACCCGGTCTGTAATTAAAGACGCGGGGGGGTTCCCGTGGCTGAAGATAGGGATTAGATTAAATTTGGTGCAGCTGATCAAGTCCAGAGGGAATACATTTTGTATCCCTCCTCCATATCACGGGATACCCTTATTAGGGGGTTCCCGTGGCTCAAGATAGGGATTAGGACATTAAATTTGGTGCAGCTGATCAAGTCCGGAGGGAATACATTTTGTATCCCTCCTCCATATCACGGGATACCCTTATTACTATATAGCTGAGGGAGCAGCTAGTATAGAGGTGGAGCCTTAAGTTCCGGCCGGGCTGTAACGAACACCGCATAGTCATAAATTAGTGTAATCCAGACACCACCAAGATAACAAAAATGTTTAGAACGGAGAAGACAAGGTTAAGAAACCTGAGGATTCACAGAATAGATTTAGTAAACATTCCTTAGGGAGGGGCACGTGCTGGAGACAGTTCAGCTGTGTATCATACCCCGGAGATTTTCAGAGTATTATTTGTTGATTGATGCTGAATTATTTAACAGAATGACGCAGATATTGCTATCAGACGGATATATTGAGGTCAAAGAAGAGGATGAGCGAGGAGATGTTGTGTTTTTCTATATGTTACCCGAGTCTGAGGACAGATCTGAGGGTCCTCTGACAGGTTGTTTTGTTGCTGCCCCACAACCTGATCCCCATTCTATTCCCCCGTCCCGGGCATATTGACAGATGCTGCAGTCACTAGACAGCATCCCTTAACCCTTTCCACACCCATACCCATTGGTCCCTCCCATACCTGCAATGCCGTCTCTCCCCTCATCGGCCAGTCTGGTGTCACGCTCCCCAGTTACCAATCCCCTCCCCTTGGATCCCCTTTTTTCCTCTAGGACACATAGTGAGCCTTATCCCGAACCTGATGAGGAACAGCCCTCATTTAAATATGTTCTCTTCAACCCCACCCAGTCAGCGGCATTTATCCCCTGCCTGCCAGATCCCGAAATAAACCCTCTGTGATTTTATAGGAAGATGCTACAGGTCCACCAGTTATATTCAGCTGCTCAGAAGGACCTGGTTAATCTCACCAAGATAAAAGCAGGAGACAGTTTTTCCAAAGTGGACAACAGTGTTGTGCCGCTTTAAAAAGATGGGCTCAAGATCAATTGGTGTAAACAAAAGCGCCGATGCAGCCCCCACCACAGCCCATGCCCCAGCAGGGCCCAAACCCCGTATATGTAGCTCCCAATCAACAAAACCGTTAAAGCCAGCAACAGAATTGTTGGTGTTGTGGTCAGCCCGATCACTATCAAAGAAAGTGTCACACCCCCAAATCTCAGTATTTGGACATGTACCCTCAAAACCGTAACCAAAACTTGCAGCACACAAATCCACAATAAAGGTGTTCCTTGTAGATTCAGTAATGATCTACCTGAAGCCAGGTGTGCCTTTTCCCAGAGTATCACAGTATCCCTTTAAATCAGTCCCGGAGAAAACTGTGGAAGAAACAAGCGCAGAAATAGGGTCTTATCTGATAGATAAGGGGATACACTAGTATAGACAGGTACTCACCTGTTTCAGTTGTGACAGGCACAACTCCTATGCAAGCATATAGGTAGATCATGCAGCAGTGGTCAGCAGCAGCCCCGAAGCAGAAAATAGCAGATAACAGGATGGCTGGGAGAAAACCGGGTTAAATGCTGCGCTAGAAAACCACGATTCCGATGGATAAAATAACAAGTACTGTCTTGTCCTGATGAAGAAGGCGGATATGCCTTCAAAACGCGTTGACTTGTGCCAATAAAGGAAAGGATTTATTTTATCCATCGGAATCGTGGTTTTCTAGCGCAGCATTTAACCCGGTTTTCTCCCAGCCATCCTGTTATCCTTTAAATCAGTCCCAGGAGATTTTCCAAGATACTGCCCACAGTCTGGGCTGCACCCACGAGTCTGCCCCAATCTTCCCTAATGACACAGAGGGGAGCCCCTGACTGCTTGCCCTTTTGCTGCAGTGATTTCCAGTCCCAAGCCACCCGTTCTAATGATGCCTTTCAGGATACATGTCTGTAGTGAAAGTTATTTACTGTGATTGTAGTGAAAGTTCTGCCTATGGTTTTTCTTGTATCTGTTTTTCCCACCAGCCATTCTAACATTGTGCACTCTGAAGGACAAGTGGGGGCCATAAGCCTGCAGGGATGTGTGGGAGGGTGTGCTTATCACAAGTTGTAAAGAAAAAAAAACTGACGAAGCAGAGAGAGGAAAAAAAAATGGCTTCTGCAGAAATTTGCGGAACTACATGTGTTTTATATACTAACAAGTGCTTTTTCTTACTGGTGGAGTGGATTTTGTTTAATCCTTAGGGCGGCTTTGCACACTACGACATCGCAGGTGCGATGTCGGTGGGGTCAAATCGAAAGTGACGCACATCCGGCGTCACTTGCGATGTCGTAGTGTGTAAAACCTTTTTGATACGATGAATGAGCGCAAAAGCGTCGTTATCGTATCATCGCTGTATTCTCCGACATTTCTATAATGCCGATGCAGCGACAGGTACGATGTAGTTCCTCGTTCCTGCGGCCGCACACATCGCTGTGTATGAAGCTGCAGGAGCGAGGAACATGACCTTACCTGCCTCCCGGCTGCAATGAGAAGGAGGAGGTGGGCGGGATGTTTACATCCTGCTCATCTCCGCCCTTCCACTGCTATTGGCCGCCTGCCATGTGACGTCGCTGTGACGTCGCATGACCCGCCCCCTTAGGAAGGAGGTGGGTCGCCGGCCAGAGCGACGGTCGCAGGGCACGTGAGTGCATGTGAAGCTGGCGTAGCGATAATTTTGGCTACGCCAGCTATCACAAGATATTGTACCTGCGACGGGGGCGGGGACTATCGTGTGCGACATCGCAGCATCGGCTTGCGATGTCGCAACATGCAAAGCCCGCCTAAGAGTTCAAAATTTCACAGGAAATTATCAATAGTATTCTGCTGATATCTAAATAATTAAATTAATTTGCAGGGAAAATTATATTTCCTAAAATATACAAATTAGGTTTTTTATTTTTATGGAAATGTTTTTGTTTTGTATTATTTTTGCATACAAACTGCCAATATTGATTACTTTCCTTTCTTTTGTAGATACAGAATATCTATGAACCGTGTTGTAAGATTTCAAAATTTCCCAGTAAAGTATAGGTTATATTTATCAGTTGTTTAATTATATTGTTTGCTGTTATAAACCTATAAATGTTGCCAAAGTAGTATATAAAAACAAAACATAAAAAGGGGGGAAAAGTAGATGTCTATTATATTTTTCCAGCAGTGAAAGGCACAGCAGACATATTGGATAAGCTTTAAAACTGGCCTTTCTTTTGCAACAGTTTTATCATGTTTATTGGACTACTATGAAACATGTCTGTTATAAAAATGATCTAATGCATATTTCTTTTAGTTTTTGTTTTTATAGATGAAATCAGATGGTCGTTGATTCTGCACAGGATATGTTACGGTTTGCACAACATGAGGTAGTCTAAATTTAAGCCATTCTCTCCCCTCCTATCGGTACAGGAGGAAGTGACGTAAGTGCCTCTCTAGATGGGTGAAGCAGAGGTAGGTAAGATAGTCAAAATGTATGTAGGATATAGATCTTTCCTGTTGTCAAATAAGCTAGGTATGCCGAAAAGAAAGTCTAGATCTGAGCTGATGGAATCGGATGGAGATCCCTGCACAGGTGCAGCTGACCAAGACGCAGTGAACGGGCCTAGAGTTGAGGAGTCCTTTACCATGCATAAAGACCATGCCTCAGTGACATCTGTCACGTCAGTGACTTCTGTCACTCCTTGTGTTCTTAAATCCCTACAGGAAAAAGCAAATCAACAAGGAGTGGAGTGCGAGACGCAGGGAGCCAGCTGACTGAGGAAGGTCTGTGGATGAAGGGCGGTAAGCTTTCTCTGCCATGACATCTCTTCTTAATATTGGCCCAAGTAACATGGACTAACATCTGCAAAAGTTGGATATCAGTGTGCGCTTTGGTGACACCAGGGTTTAGTACCCAGGTAGGCAAACTTACCCGGTCTTGTAAAACACGTTCTTGAAACAATGAAGAAAAACTGTAAAGAGTCCGCAGAAACACCCTGCACCTGCTCTACCCATTTTTAGAGACTGCATACTGATTATAGATGTATATCATGAGCACGTTATATGCAAGTCTGTGCGTGTTGTGTAGATTTCTTTCCAGGTCTGGTCAGAGGCTTTCCAGTGCAGAAAACGACATCATTGCTGAAAATCCACATAATGCAAGTGGTATGTAAAAAACAAACTATCAAGTTGTGAACCAATGTGTGTTATGTTTTTCTTTAGTAGCAAACAGGTCTCTATGTAAAATGCTTTTTGGTTTAGCGCAAAGCACGTACAATTTTTATATGATTAACTAAATAGTGAACTAAACAAGTGTATTTTCTAATTCCAGATCCTAAATCAGAGTTAGTAGTATATGGTTTTCAGTCAGGAGACTGATTGATCCTAAAAAGGACAAGTGAGAGAGCCATGAGCCAAGATTAGATGAGCTGGTCCAGAAATTTCGATAAAGCTCAACGGCAGGACAACATGGATTCACGCTCTGTATTGCAGAAGGGTCGATTCACCGGAGCTGCACTGAGCGTCCTGCTCATATTTATCCTTTACAAAAAGACCTGTACAGTCTCAGACCATCATTGCCGAAACAGTTAGAAAAGAGGACTTGGAGAGCCTTGAGACATGGGAAAGTCCAACTACAAAGGGTGAGGACTCGCCTAGGAGTCCTTGGTCTCAAACCGGTGAAGAAATCCCATTCCCCTCTCCACCCATGTCTCAACGTTCAGTCAGGCAGGATTTCCCAACAGATCTTTCTTCCTCTTTTCCTAAGGGAACACAGTACTCTTAGTATTTAGAAATGGCAGAAGTGAGTCAAAGGGGGGGACTGTTGAGGGTACGAATTGAGTAATCTAAAATACTTAATTCAGCCATTTCATAGACCCAAAAATGTGGTTTGGTTAATGTAACCTAACAATTTATAAATGTTTTTGTCTCCTACCAATTCATATGAATATATTCAGTGATTTTCCTTAATATAAAATACTAGCTATGGATTCTCTCATCTCGGGAAAAGTTTTGGAAGAGCCTATCCCATCAGGCTGAAGTCTCTCCGGCCTAGTCTGCTGAGCACTGGCAGTGACATGCAAGTTGACGTCACATCTCAGAAACCAATGGATCCGACACAACCGAAGCAGAAAGCGGCCGCTATTCTACCCATTATTCCAGAAGGTTTTTCCCAGTCTGCGCCACAAACTATACATGAAGCCTCATCATGTTTTTTTTTTTATCAAGAGCACATTATCCAGGTTCAAAAAGTGGCCCTAAATGGACTAGCACTGACCTAGCATCCTTCTTTTTGTTTCATATCCGGAAAAAGAAACCATAGACAATCTGTAGCAAATGGGTTTTTTTGGGTCAGGTGTTAATTTTAAGATAAGGTCTAAATTCAATCTCTTTTAATCAGGATAATGTGCCCTAATGAAAGTAAGAACGCCAATTCTAATAGCCCCTATAAATCATAAAGTTATTTTTAATAAATAAAATGTAAGTACTTAAGGGGGGAGTCAAAATCTGTAGTGTTAAATTAGACAACAATCTCATAAAAAGCCCACATATAGATATAATTAAGGTCCCAAGGGCAGTAGGTCACAAATAAGTCCCAAATAATAAAATATATCTAAATGGGGAAAATTTTAAAATTTAAGGTAATAAGATTCACAGATATTTTATTAAGGGGGGACTGTGGAGGTGGCACTGAGCAATAGCTTGTTTTTTCAAACGTAATAAGAATATCTGTTTATATAAATAATCAAAATATAGATGTAGTTGTATAATAATCTGTCTATGTAGCCATCGCATAGACCCATAATATAACTTTAAGTTGTATAGCCATGAAGGATTTAACCAAAGATAATGAAGCCAGAATGTGAAGCTGCAAAAATGTTATCAGTAATGTTCACACAGAAGGAATCTACGGGAGGCAGGCAATGTGCTGTGAGAAATTGGGGAGTGAAGCACTCCCTGTTTAGCTTCAAGGTTATTCATGCTTACTGTATAATTGGATCTATCGAATACACGAGTCAGTTGATGACGTTGGCTGAAAGAGAGAGCATGTCTGTGTGTTCATTGTCTGATACATTGATATATCGGCACTGGTATACAGCTAATACGGCACCATCTCTGATATCCCAAATGAAGAGTCCATTAGCAGTCTTTACCCAAATTCCTCCCTTGACACTATCACTATCGGCCGTCCATCTCAGAGGTTCTGCAAACACTCAAGCGGATTATCTCAGCAGGAAGGATGTTCATCCGGGGGAATGGTCCCTGCATCCAGAAGTATTCCGCACCTTAGTCCTAAGATGGGGACTGCCGGAGGTGGATCTCTTTGCGACCAGGCAAAACACAAAGGTAGAATTTTTTTCACTAGATCACAACGATCAGGCACTAGCAGTGGATGCCTTCTCCCTTCCTTGGAGGTTTTGACTAGCCTATGCATTTCCACCAATTCCGTTACTGCCAAGGACTCTGCAGAAGATAAGATCAGACAGAGTTGCTACCATACTGGTCACGCCACTGTGGCCCAGGAGAAGCTGGTTTGGGGCCCTTGTCTCCTTATCTCAGGACGGCCCCTTCTTATTGCCTCAGGTTCCCGATCTTCTCCATCAAGGTCCGCTCATTCACCAAGACCTCAAGAGACTGAACTTGGCAGCGTGGCTTCTGAATCGGTTATTCTGAGAGCCAGGGGCTTCTCAGAAAGAATCATTGACACGCTACAGGAGAGCTGTAAGCCTGTCACTAATCTTATCTACTTTAAAATCTGGAAAAACTTTACCGCCTGGTGCAGTCCTCGAATGCATGATCTGTTCCATCCAAATGTGGCTCACATCATGGACTTTCTACAGTCGGGCCTTGAGAAAGGTCTCAGTCCCAGCACTCTTAAGGTCCAGGTATCAGATTTGAGTGCTTATTTTGATCAAGACCTGGCAAACCATCGCTGGGTAAAACGATTCCTGTCTTCGGCGCTCAGATCTTGTCCTAGGCAACTCCCTATAGTCCCTCCCTGGGATCTCAGGCTCCCTTTGAATTTCTGGCTTCCTCATCCTTAAGATTCCTATCCTGGAAAACTGCCTTCTTGATTGCGATCACCACGGCCAGACGAGTGGGCGAGATCCAGGCTCTTACCATACGAGAGCCTTATATGAAGATTCTTGATGATCGAATTGTCTTCTGTCTGGATTCTTCCTTTCTCCCAAAGGTGGTGTCAGACTTTCATAAGAACCAGGAAATTATCTTGCCTTCCTTTTTCCAGAACCCAGCTAACCAGAGAGAGATGGACTTTCATTCCCTTCATGTACGTAGAGCAGTGATGCTCTACCTACAAAAGACTGAATCCTTCAGGAAGGATTCCAACCTTTTCATTCAGAGTGTGGGACGGAATACTGGGAAGAAGACAGCCAAGCGCACATTATCCTACTGGATAAAGAACACTATCAAGGAAGCATACACTACCCAGGGCCTCCTTCCTCCGGATCACTTAACAGCACATTCCATACGGGTCGATGTCAGTTTCCTGGGCCGAGAAGGTAGAAGCGTCCATCGATCAGATTTGCAGAGCAGCTACCTGGTCCTTTGTCCATACATTCGTCAAACATTACCGACTAGACTGGCTTTCCAATCAGGATTTGGCCTTTGCTCGAAAGGTCCTACAGGCTGTGGTCCCTCATTAACATGTTTCGTTGGTACTCCTCCTGTGTGCTGTCATGGAAGGTGACTAGAGAAAATGGAATTTATCTTACCGTTAATTCGGTTTCTAGGAAACCCTCCACGACAGCACAATTTTTCCCTCCCTATCAATTTAATTTTGCTGCATTTTAATGGCTTATTTCTGAAATAAAAGATTTAGACTATTCATGCATTTTGTGGTTACTTGGAAAAACACTGGAGATGGGAGGTGGGGAGGTGTTATTTAACCTCTTTGTGTTTCCTGTCCCTATTAGAGTTAACCTCCTGTGTGCTGCCGTGAAGGGTGTGATGACATGGACTCTCATGGGTTAAAGTTTCTTGAAATCCAGCCAGACAGCATGATAGATTGTCTATAGACAAGGGAGAAGTCCCTCATTGTTTTTACAAGACTCTTGTTGACTCAATGTAATTGTGTTGGCCACTGAAAGCCAAACGTATTGTTCTCCAGACATTTCCAGTAACCATTGTATTGTAGTTGTGAATTGATAATGTAATTACCTTAGTAGCCATTGTCTAGTCGGTGACTTGCCGACTCCATGTAGATATACTGAGTCTTTCTATGCACATCATTTAAATGAACATTATCCATGCAGCTTGAAATTCATCCAATGGGAGAAGCAATCTTGTCCAACCAATCAATGAGGACGCAGTGTATCCTAAGGGAAGGTTATGGCTATAAAAGGGACTTCTTTAAGCCACCAGGGTGGATGAAGGTTAATGGATGCTGATGGATCCAGTCTAAGCTCTTTGGAGCTGACTAGAGGATTAGGATATCTTATGGCTTCAATCTAGGGACTCCGGATCCGGTTGGAGACCATATCCACAGCCTAGGGATTTCGACTCTGGCTGCCAGGATTGTAACATCATACCAGGACTACTTAAGGAGGACACTCAGGTTGGGACAGTTCAGTCACCTGTTACAGACTTTGCAGACCTCACACAGCTTCCTAAATCTGGCGTTATTCCTTTCTCGGTGGGTGCCCGCCAAAAGTGGGGTGCTGCTGGACTGGAGTAAGCGGCCCTGGAAGCTCTGAGGCATGGACATTCTAAATCCCTGGTGAGCCAGCGGAAGGGTAAGACTCTGTTGCCTGTTACATTTGTGTGTTTTGCTGGTTATGTGTTATGTGCCGTTAATTGTTTGGGGATCCAATAAAGTCTAATTATTGTGGTTCCCTCACCCTGTGTTGTCTGAGTAGTGTTACGCCCATGGTTAAGGAGGCCGGCGTTCAGTTGGGATGAGCCCTGAGCCACGCTGTCTTTCTAAAGGCGGCGGGTTTTAGTGGACGAGAGCACCCACAGAGCCCCTTGTCTCCACAATTGGTGGCAGCAGTGGGATACTACTCAGCCTGGTTTACCCAGGGGAGCTGCAGCGGACTGGTGTTTTCGGACACCGTCCAGGGCTCAACAACCAGGGAGGCACATAAGCATACCCAGCAGGCCATAGGGGAGGCATTCAGGTTTCGGACGCTGCCATGTCTAACCCCACCAGCTCAGCCATGGGACAAGGACAACAGAGGAGTTACGACCGCTGCAGTAAATGGATGCTACAGGATCTGTGCCAGAGGCGAAAGATTATCTACTGGAATGCTGAGACTCGGTCAGTCTTGATCCAGAAATTAGTCCGTTGGGATGCCCAGAATGATGCAGAGGACGATGAGGATCCCGCCGATATTGACCCAGAGGATTTAAACTATGTGCCACATCATGGATCTAGTGACAATCGGGAATCAAGTTTGTCCAAAATGGCTCAAGCCACAGCGTTGTTGGATGCATTGGGGCCTAGATCCTCAAGAGAAGAGAGGGCTTATGTTCTGGAATATGTTTATGGGATTCCAGCTGCAGTACTGCTAACACCAGCCGGTCGAGAAGGATGGTCCCGCTACTCAGCAGAATCTGCGCCAAAACAAAGGACTACAAACAGGGCCTGTGACTCGCCCAATCTATGGCGCTGTTATACATGTGGGCGTCATGGACATATAAATAAAGATTGTCTCCAAAACCAAGGCCGCATGCTTGGAGCCCGTCTGCCAGTCCAACCAGTCAACATATGCCGAGATGAACCAACGAGACCTGAGGAATGCTACTCCCAAGAAACACCAACAGCTGAGGAAGTGGTTTATCCAGTCCACACCCTACGGCAGGCCGGACACCGTACACCAGCCAACCTCCATCCCCACATCCAGACGGTCAAGGTCGGTGATATACAGGCTCAGGGACTTCGAGAGATTGGATCTTCCATCACTCTGGTAAGCCCAGTTATTGTTTCTCCAGAAGACCCTGTACCAGATTCCCAATTATCCATCTCCCTGGCTGAGGGCCAGCGCTCAGACATTCCTCTGGCATGTGTGCAGTTGGACCTAAGGACCGACCAGGGAGAGGTCGAGGTGGAGCTTGTGGACAGCCTCCCCACACCTGGTATTTTGGGGACCAACCAGGAAGTGATCTATGTGGGGATTGTGAACAGCCTCCCCATACCTGTCATTGTGGAGACTGACCAAAGCAAGGCTGATGTGGAGCTTATGGACACCGTCCCCACACCAGTTATTTCGGGAAAGGACCAGGGAGAGGTTGATGTGAGACTTGTGAACAGCCTCCCCACACCTGTCATTGTGGAGACTGACCAGAGCAAGGCTGATGTGGAGCTTATGGACACCGTCCCCACACCAGTTATTTCGGGAAAGGACCAGGGAGAGGTTGATGTGAGACTTGTGAACAGCCTCCCCACACCTGTCATTGTGGAGACTAATCAGAGCAAGGCTGATGTGGAGCTTATGGACACCGTCCCCACACCAGTTACTTTGGGGTATGACCAGGAAGAGGTCCATATGGAGTTTATTGACAGCCTCCCCACACCTGTTGTTTCGGGGTCTAGCCAGGAGGAAGTTGAAGTGGGGTTCATAGATGGCCCCACCAAGCCTGTTGTTTCGGATACCACTCAAAGGGAAGTGAAAGTGGGGCTTGTGAATTACCTGCTCACACCAGTCATTTTGGAGAATGACCTAGGACAAGGACTATCCAGTCAGTTTGAAGCAGCCATCACCCACCTCCAAGCCAAGCAGGAACCTGATGTGGATCTTTCTAACATCTTTTCCAGGGATGGTTTGCATTCCCGGTCTCCATCGCTGTGTATCCTAAGGGAAGGTTATGGCTATAAAAGGGACTTCTTTAAGCCATCAGGGTTGATGAAGGTTGATGGATGCTGATGGATCCAGTCTAAGCTCTTTGGAGCTGACTAGAGGATAAGGATATCTTATGGCTTCAATCTAGGGACTCCGGTTCCGGTTGGAGACCATATCCACAGCCTGGGGATTTTGACTCCGGCTGCCAGGATTGTAACGTCATACCAGGACTACCTAAGGAGGACACTCAGGTTGGGACAGTTCAGTCACCTGTTACAGACTTTGCAGACCTCACACACCTTCCTGAATCTGGCATTATTCCTTTCTCGGTGGGTGCCCGCCAAAAGCGGGGTGCTGCTGGACTGGAGTAAGCGGCCCTGGAAGCTCTGAGGCATGGGCATTCTAAATCCCTGGTGAGCCAGCGGAAGGGTGAGACTCTGTTGCCTGTTACATTTGTGTGTTTTGCTGGTTATGTGTTATGTGCCGTTAATTGTTTGGGGATCCAATAAAGTCTAATTATTGTGGTTCCCTCACCCTGTGTTGTCTGAGTAGTGTTACGCCCACGGTTAAGGAGGCCGGCGTTCAGTTGGGATGAGTCCTGAGCCACGTTGTCTTTCTAAAGGCGGCGGGTTTTAGTGGACGAGAGCACCCACTGAGCCCCGTGTCCCCACATCCTGTACCCCCAGTGTCACTGTCATTATCCTGTACTCCAGTGTCAGTGTCATTATCCTGTACTCCAGTGTCAGTGTCATTATCCTGTATTCCAGTGTCAGTGTCATTATCCTGTACCCCCAGTGTCAGTGTCATTATCCTGTACCCCCAGTGTCAGTGCTATTATCTTAGGCTATATGTAATTACTTTTCAGGGGACCTCTATATGTGATGATAGTACAGGAGGAGCCTCTATATGTGATGATAGTACAGGAGGGACCTCTATATGTGATGATAGTACAGGAGGAGCCTCTATATGTGATGATAGTACAGGAGGGACCTCTATATGTGATGATAGTACAGGAGGAGCCTCTATATGTGATGATAGTACAGGAGGAGCCTCTATATGTGATGATAGTACAGGAGGAGCCTCTATATGTGATGATAGTACAGGAGGGACCTCTATATGTGATGATAGTACAGGAGGGACCTCTATATGTGATGATAGTACAGGAGGAGACTCTATATGTGATGATAGTACAGGAGGGACCTCTATATGTGATGATAGTACAGGAGGGACCTCTATATGTGATGATAGTACAGGAGGGACCTCTATATGTGATGATAGTACAGGAGGAGCCTCTATATGTGATGATAGTACAGGAGGAGCCTCTATATGTGATCATAGTGCAGGAGGGACCCCTATATGTGATGATAGTACAGGAGGAGCCTCTATATGTGATGATAGTACAGGAGGAGCCTCTATATGTGATGATAGTACAGGAGGAGCCTCTATATGTGATGATAGTACAGGAGGAGCCTCTATATGTGATGATAGTACAGGAGGGACCTCTATATGTGATGATAGTACAGGAGGAGCCTCTATATGTGATGATAGTACAGGAGGAGCCTCTATATGTGATGATAGTACAGGAGCAGCCTCTATATGTGATGATAGTACAGGAGGAGCCTCTATATGTGATGATAGTACAGGAGGGACCTCTATATGTGATGATAGTACAGGAGGAGCCTCTATATGTGATGATAGTACAGGAGGGACCTCTATTTGTGATGATAGTTTTTTTTTTTTTTGTAACTAGGGCGACAGCGTTCTCAGCTCCTACTAAAAACAACATATTTATCTTTTGAACAGAGTATACAGTGCTCTAATTGGATCGGCCGTTCCAACGGAGTCCTTTCTCGCCTCGTCCGCGTTTTGTAATGCGCTGACAGTGACTCGCGTCTAATACGCAGGAGAATCCGCTAACTCCAGCACCCTTACCTTAACTAAAGTGATATCCTTTCCCGCCTCGTCTGCCATGCAGACAGTGACTTGCGCCTGAACCGCAGGGGAATACGCTAATTCCACTTTAAGTTAACACAACCCTTCCCGCCTTGTTTATTATCTATCCAATATCCAATATTCAATATTTAATATTTAATATCTAATATTTAATATCTAACATACAGTGGCTGTGTCATCCGCAACACAGGGGAATCGCTAGTTCTCATACTTCTGTTCAAAAACAAATAATTTAAAAAGACTGAAAAACGCATTAATTTCTCTCAAATCCAAACCAAAATAACACTTGTCTTTTTTTCAAATCATTACAACTTGCTTTACTATACAAAGGCTGCAACCATCTCCTGTATATTACCCCACTGACCCATCCTTTCTCCAAAGAGCTGCGCTGTCTTGTCTCTGCCTGTTCACTCCTTCACCCCCCTTGCTTCTCAGCTAAAAGACAGCAGGGACGTAGCTATGTAATTCGATCTCTGCTCTTTCTCAAGCAGCCGGTGGGCATATGGCCCCCACCTTTTTGCTTCCTCTGAGTGTAAGAATGTAAGGATGTAGCTGCTTCTGTGGGCTTCTGCTCCCCCTCTCGCATTCTTTGTTCTCAATAGAAAGACTGTCATGGATGTCCCTGTGCTCTACCAGACCCCCGCAGTCTGCCTCTTCGCTCTCAGTGAAAAAGAAAAAAAACTGCAGGCAGTGGGTGATTGATAACTTCCCCCCCTGCTTTCTATGTCTAAGAGACTGCAAGCACGCTGGGCTTCTCTCCACCATTTCTATAGCTGTCTGCTCAGACAATTAACTCTCCGAGAACCAAACAGAGAAATCACAAGCTTGATTAACTATACACTTTATACAACCCAACAGCTACTCAAAAAGCCCCGCATTTCTACCTTACAGCTCAGAAATACAGACAGCCGGATACTTTAAAACCTACACCTAGCCCCTATGGGAGCTGGGTCCTTCTAGCCCACCGGCGAGTGACAGTCACACCGTTAGGTCTCCGGTGCACTACCATTCTCCGGACTAGTGACCACCCCCTTTCGCCAGGTGTCTCTCGAACCACAGGTAAAACAGCACACACAATGTATATGATGGTTACCGCGAAACGGAGGGTGATCAAGTCCTCGATATCGAGCAACACCTGGATACTTGTGGAGCAGCCCCCAGACGTCCGGAAAATGGAAGCTCTGACTCACCCTTCTCGGTGGCCCCACACTTTGCGCGCCAACTGTCAAGGTCCAAATGACGATGATGATGATGAGACTCAAAGGATCTCTCGATATCCGGCTGCTGCTTCTAATTAAAATGTCATGAGTGCACTTAGAGATTAAATAACTAGACAGCAAGTCAGTTACATCTATCTCCATGACTGGCTCTTCACCAAGTGATCTTTATTATTTGAAAAAACTCTAAACCGAACAGTAAGGGGGTGTAAACAAAAGTTTTAGTCCAATCAAGTATCGCAGGGCAGGGCTTCATGACGTAGAGAGATCTACACATCCTTCTTGGATTGGTCAGTCCAGGCTCCAAGAATTTCTTTTGTCCATCTGTCTTGGGTGTAGAACAGGAAATAGCAGCCATCTTTACAATTACATGTGCTGGTATATACTGTGTCTAAGGAAAATACACTGAATATGCAATATACATATATACATGTTAGTAAGAAACAAAAGCATTCACAAATATGTGTGTTAGTTCACATCTACTGAACTATATAACTGAGTCTATGAAATGGCTGAATTAAGTATTTTTGGATACTCAATTCTTTATCCTCAACAGAGAGACACCGCCACCACCAGGGCACCAGTCTCTCAGGGCCAGCGCCTGCGGGCAAAGTAGGGCTCCTCCGGCCCATATCCAAGCCGGGGAGCGGGTTACCCGTGGGAACCCATCGCAACCATAACCGTCTTAGGTGCAGGACAAAGGGACCGTCATCGTCAACTACTGGGGAAAAGCAAGTGCAGCCGTCCGTGGGAACCGTCTTTCCAGCCGTGTGTTTTACCGAGAACTGTGTCATCGTCTCAGGCTGAGTGAGTACCACAGTGCCGCAAGGCACAGCGCTGCCCCCGCGTCCCTGCGCCCACCAAGCCCTGCATCTCCCACCTCATCATTGGGCCCCGGGACAACCAACCCCTACCCACGGAGGGGCAAAACAACAAATAGCTGCGCCATATCATCATTCCCGGGATCCCCATACAGAGCAGCGGTGGTGTCAACAAATCACCACAACCGTGGGTGGCGTCACGGACAATAAACTATATCCCAAAACCCAATCCCCTTTCACTCACGGGCGAGGAGCGCCGCTCGAGACCCCCGGGATCCGGTCCACCGCTCGAGCCACCACTGAGCAGCAGCAGCCGGACCCGAGCAGAGGGGTGAGCGCAGTGCTGACACCCTCCTGCCCGCCCGCGACAACTTGGCGTCACGAACAGGATCTTACCGCTCTGCCGTTGGGAAGAGGTGCGCCTTGTGACCGCCGGAGGTATCCGGCTGAAAAATTTCAGAAGTCGCCATCTTTGGCGCAAAAAGTTCCCGCTCGAGCGTCTTCTCGAGTAGCAGAGGCGCGAAGGCCAAAACCCCGCCCCAATAGAGGAGGGGCCGGAAAGAAGCTAAGGGGGACGCGATGGCGGCTGGCTGCATGTAAACGCAGCTATAAAAGCAGGGACGCCAGGACTCTGCAGTCACCCTGTTCCTGGAAAGCACGACTGCCGAGATGTCCGCTCCAGCTAATAACAGCGAGACCCCCGCGCCCGGAACGGCGACGTGGTTGAGGGACCGGACCGTCCCGCTGAGTAATCGTCTGCAGGCCCATATGCAACTCCTCCTGGAGGAGTGGGAGACCGACATGGCGGACGTGGTGGCTGCTATTTGGAGACGCGAGGTGGAAGAGGATCTAGAGGAGCGGGTAAGCGACCCACGCCCCTGTATTCCTGACGGATCGGCCATTGGAGCTGAGGGGCCCGTCCGGCTTCCACTCACTCTGCCTCTCTCCCCGCTACCCATGATAGCTGCTGCCGCTCCGCCATTAGGCCCGCTACCTGCCCAACCGGTAGCGATACCCTGCCCAGCCGCTCCGGCGGACCTGCCGGCTGCAGACGTCCAGGACGGCCCTGAAGTGCATCAGGGGGAACCGCTAGGACCGCGGCCCCTTAACAGCATGGGGCCAGAAGTCCCGGCAGAGACTGTGCCAGACCCTGAGCCCGGTACCGTGGCCTGGATGAGGGCCCGGGTGATTCAGTTCCACCAGCGTCAGCAGGAACAAATCCTCCAGATGATGGAGCGGTGGACCAACGAGGTGGAGATGCTGATTACAACTGTCCCAATGTACGGAGAGGGAATGGATGTAGCAGAGTCGACTGGTGACCCACGTCCCTATGTCCTACCAGGACCGGCCGCTGCGGCTGAGGGGCCCGGCCTAGTCTCGGCCTATGCATCACCCTTGCCGTTACTTATGGGGCGCCTCAGTGTAAGCTCGCCTAATCTGCTGCTCCGTGCTACCGCAGAAGGGTCTGAAATGCTGGATGCTGGAGACCAGGAGGCTGCGGCAGCTGGCGGCAACCCGCCTGACGCAGGAACAAGAGATGATGACTCCGGCCCCAGCCCCGGGTCCGCTGCTGAGTTTGAAGAGGCAAGTGAGCGTTCCCGCTATGTAGGAGCCCCAGTGGTTTTCCATACCCCGGGTACCGGCGGAAATGGGTACCGGGTACCCCTGTCACAGCAGGCATGTCAGTGCATGTTGGATATGCTGGTGGAGGCGGATGGAGCTGCTCTAGCTGAATATCCAGAGTAAGGGCAGCGGATCACCGTTGTCCAGTCCCCGTTGGGACCACCACTGAGTTTTTGTTTGCAAAGATGATAAGTAAAATGATGATTACCGAAGCTTCACCTGATTCTACTGTGATTGAGAGAGAACCGGCCGTTGCCGGCACCGTTGTCCCCGTGGGGACTGTTTGAAAAGTTGCATAGGGAACTCTCTATGAACAGGCCCGAGAACTTGCAGGGCAACCACAAACGTTAGTGGGATGTAAATAAAAATCTTTTGTTGCCGCTACCGTTACCGCCTCCGGAGAGGCAGGTTGGAGGGAGGGCCCGCAGTAGAGCCGGCTGGGGCCCAGCCACCACAGGAACCGGTGGCTACCCTCTGGAGGGGAAGGACAAATCCCGCTCGGGTAACTTGTGCTGGACTTGGGTCAAGGGGTGCTGCCTGGGTTTTAGGGGCAGCATCAGGGCCAGGTTACTTGGGTGGGAGAGAGCGGAGCCGCAACCGTTAAAATGTTTGTTACCGTAACGTTTAAGAATTGAACCTCCCGATGTGGGATGATGCTATAAGATGTAAATATGTTACCGTTTGACTTTTATATATTTTTCCGAAAATAAAACCGGTGTTGGTCGGGCAGCCCGCGGACGGTCTGCATTTTGCTAAGGGGGAATGTGACACCCTGGGCAAGCCAGGGGTCACAGGTCATCACACCACCACACCCTACACCCCAGTTAGGAACATCAAAGCTAACCCAAAAATCCTTGTTGCCTTCCTCCAGGAGCTGGTGTCCACACCAGGGGGTGGGCCAGGCGGTTGGCTCCGCCCACCGAGGAGTTCACAGCTCTGGAGGCGGAAAGAACCAGGCAGATGAGTGTTAGAGTTGAAAGTAGAAGGAAGTGAAGTGGTAGAGGAGCTTAGGAGAGAAGCTGAAGTAAAGTGAAAAGTGACAGTTTGTAAAGCCTGAAGTTGGTCCGGGTGTGTGGCCCGGGCTGAGTGACAGCAAGGTCAGCAGACGGCGGTGATAGTCCGCAGGGGTGATTGCTCGGAGGTTGCTGGAAGGACCGCGGACGGGTGGTGACCCGGCGGTCTGGAGCAGTGTACAAGGAACAGTCAGCACCAGGGCAGGGGCCTTTCGGATCCCGGCAAGGCTAGGAGTCGCCATAATTTGCCAAATCCGTCAGTGAAGGGGACGACTGTCTCCCAACAACCAAGTCCCGATTGAAGGCAACAGTCCAACCGTAACGGAGAGACACTGCCACCACCAGGGCACCAGTCTCTCAGGGCCAGCGCCTGCGGGCAAAGTAGGGCTCCTCCGGCCCATATCCAAGCCAGGGAGCGGGTTACCGGTGGGAACCCATCGCAACCATAACCGTCTTAGGTGCAGGACAAAGGGACCGTCACCGTCAACTACTGGGGAAAAGCAAGTGCAGCCGTCCGTGGGAACCGTCTTTCCAGCCGTGTGTTTTACCGAGAACTGTGTCATCGTCTCAGGCTGAGTGAGTACCACAGTGCCGCAAGGCACAGCGCTGCCCCCGCGTCCCTGCGCCCACCAAGCCCTGCATCTCCCACCTCATCATTGGGCCCCGGGACAACCAACCCCTACCCACGGAGGGGCAACACAACAACTAGCTGCGCCATATCATCATTCCCGGGATCCCCATACAGAGCAGCGGTGGTGTCAACAAATCACCACAACCGTGGGTGGCGTCACGGACAATAAATTATATCCCAAAACCCAATCCCCTTTCACTCACGGGCGAGGAGCACCGCTCGAGACCCCCGGGATCCGGCCCACCGCTCGAGCCACCACTGAGCAGCAGCAGCCGGACCCGAGCAGAGGGGTGAGCGCAGTGCTGACACCCTCCTCCCCGCCCGCGACAACAGGACAGGGCTCTACTGCGCTATCTGCAGGCCCAGGACAGGCCTCTTCTGCGCTATCTGTAGGCCCAGGACAGGCCTCTTCTGCGCTATCTGTAGGCCCAGGACAGGCCTCTTCTGCGCTATCTGCAGGCCCAGGACAGGCCTCTTCTGCGCTATCTGCAGGCCCAGGACAGGCCTCTTCTGCGCTATCTGCAGGCCCAGGACAGGCCTCTTCTGCGCTATCTGCAGGCCCAGGACAGGGCTCTTCTGCGCTATCTGCAGGCACAGGACAGGGCTCTACTGCGCTATCTGCAGGCACCGGACAGGGCTCTACTGCGCTATCTGCAGGCACCGGACAGGGCTCTTCTGCGCTATCTGCAGGCACAGGACAGGGCTCTTCTGCGCTATCTGCAGGCACAGGACAGGGCTCTTCTGCGCTATCTGCAGGCACAGGACAGGGTTCTTCTGCGCTATCTGCAGGCACAGGACAGGGCTCTACTGCGCTATCTGCAGGCACAGGACAGGGCTCTTCTGCGCTATCTGCAGGCACAGGACAGGGCTCTTCTGCGCTATCTGCAGGCACAGGACAGGGCTCTTCTGCGCTATCTGCAGGCACAGGACAGGGCTCTTCTGCGCTATCTGCAGGCACAGGACAGGGCTCTTCTACGCTATCTGCAGGCCCAGGACAGGGCTCTACTGCGCTATCTGCAGGCACAGGACAGGGCTCTTCTACGCTATCTGCAGGCACAGGACAGGGCTCTTCTACGCTATCTGCAGGCACAGGACAGGGCTCTTCTGCGCTATCTGCAGGCACAGGACAGGGCTCTTCTACGCTATCTGCAGGCCCAGGACAGGGCTCTACTGCGCTATCTGCAGGCACAGGACAGGGCTCTTCTGCGCTATCTGCAGGCACAGGACAGGGCTTTTCTGCGCTATCTGCAGGCACAGGACAGGGCTCTTCTGCGCTATCTGCAGGCACAGGACAGGGCTCTTCTGCGCTATCTGCAGGCACAGGACAGGGCTCTTCTGCGCTATCTGCAGGCACAGGACAGGGCTCTTCTGCGCTATCTGCAGGCACAGGACAGGGCTCTTCTGCGCTATCTGCAGGCACAGGACAGGGCTCTTCTGCGCTATCTGCAGGCACAGGACAGGGCTCTTCTGCGCTATCTGCAGGCACAGGACAGGGATCTTCTGCGCTATCTGCAGGCACAGGACAGGGATCTTCTGTGCTATCTGCAGGCACAGGACAGGGCTCTTCTGCGCTATCTGCAGGCACAGGACAGGGATCTTCTGCGCTATCTGCAGGCACAGGACAGGGCTCTTCTGCGCACTGTGGAGTTTGCTAATAGGCTCACGTTATACTTAGAAAAGCCGGAAATGTACAAGTAATAAAAACGTTTATGGTAGCCATAGTGCGGGCCCCTGGAGGCAATTTCCCTGGTAGGCCCCAGGTACCCCAGTCCGACCCTGGTGGGGTGTGATGTTGTTGTTGCTGTGACGACCTGGCTTGTCCAGGGTGCCACACATAGGCTACTTTCACACATCCGGTTTGAGCCGTGCGGCTCAATCCGGCTGTGAAACCTATGCAACGTATGCGGCGAAAACACCGCATCCTTTGCATAAGTTTTTACATGCGTTCGATCCGTTTTTTTCCGGTTACGGCACGCTACTGAGCATGCGCAGTGAAAACAAACACATGCGGCGGCCGGATGCGTTTTTTTCCGCATCGCGCCGCATCCGGCGTCCATAGGCATGGATTGAAAATGCGCCGCAGCGGCCGTATGCGGCGCAATGCGGGTTTTTTTGCCGGAGCAAAAAACGTTGCAGGGAACGTTCCATCCGGCCGCGGCATCGGCTAAATCTGCTGCATGCGGCAAAAACCGGACCGAACGCAAGCCCATGCGACACAATACGGCACTAATGTAAGTCTATGCAAAAAAACCCCGCAAACGGCGGCAAAAAAAACGGTTGCGGTTTTTCTGCAGAGCGCCGTATTGTGCCGCAGAGCAAAATCCGGATGTGTGAAAGTAGCCCTACACGGAGGAGCTGATCATGTGACCCTGACTCCTCCCCTCCATGTGACATCATCACAGGTCCTGTAAGCACAGAGCAGCCATATATCTAGTGTGCGGCTCTGCAGGTGGAGGTAGGTGCAGGGTCTCTGTTATTTGGGGGGGGGGTGTCATCATCGTTATAATTAACTCTTTTAGGTCTGGGCTATTTTATACTTAAGCAAGTGTCTAAACGTTTTATTTTTCACTATTTTGCTGCCTTCATGGAAGAAATGGGCAGTAACGTGCTTGTTACGAAATGCACAGACCCGTCCGCCATCCGTTTAGCTCTGTGACCCTTGAATAAGAGGAACCCCGCGACTGTCCCAGCGTCAGATCATCTGATTTTACTACATACGTCTCACTGTCAATCAATTCACAGGACCCGGATACAGAGGCCAGGTCGGTAGTCTGCTGCCATGTGACAAGAGATGTGTTACCTTACTCATTATTTCCGGTAATTTTACATATTGGCTCATTTCCTTCCCATTTACGTCCCTATAATATCAGCTCTTCTGAGTTTCTTCTGCATAAGAGTATTTCGTCTCAAGGATGGATATGGACAGGGACAAGATGGCGGAGAGGATATTCCACCTCACCCTAGAGATCCTCTTCCGGCTTACTGGAGAGGTGAGAGATTCTGATGACGTCACATTACATCATTCTTATCTATGGGAATAACAGATGGACAGAACTGGAGAGGTGAGGACTCTGGAAATGTCTGGAGTGAGATTTATTACTGTGTCTCTCCATAACCAGGATTACACAGTAGTGAAGAAGACCTCTAGTGAGCGCTGTCAGGCCCCTGTGTCTGAGGGATGGGGAAGACCCCTGAGCCCAATCACGGGGCCTCCACCTCACCCCCCGATACATGAGGACATCAATGACCAGAAGATCCTAGAACTCACCTACAAGATGATTGAGCTGCTGACTGGAGAGGTGACACTGCTGGGAATGCTGGGACATTATACAGTAACGCTATGAAGGGATCGGGGGTGACGGTATCATTGTATGTGTCAGGTTCCTATAAGGTGTCAGGACGTCACCGTCTATTTCTCCATGGAGGAGTGGGAGTATTTAGAAGGACACACAGACCTGTACAAGGACGTCATGATGGAGGTTCCCCAGCCCCTCACATCACCAGGTAATAGACAGGACTAAATACACACGGCCTATAATTATCTGTATGTAAGGAATGAATTCAGTCCCTGTATGTGTCTCCTCCAGGTCTATCCAGTAAGAGGACAACACCAGAGAGATGTCCCCGTCCTCTTCTCCCACAGGACTGTAAACAAGAAGATCCCGATGTTCCTCAGGATCATCAGGTAGATGGAGAGAAGGGGCCATGAAATCTCCCTATGATGTGTAGACGGCTGTGAAGGTCTTGTGCTCAGTCTTGTTTTATCCACCAGTATTATATGTGTTATACTTGTGTAATGAGAGCGGTGGAGATGGCAGTGTGGAGACACGGGGCTCAGTGGGTGCTCTCGTCCACTAAAACCCGCCGCCTTTAGAAAGACAGCGTGGCTCAGGGCTCATCCCAACTGAACGCCGGCCTCCTTAACCGTGGGCGTAACACTACTCAGACAACACAGGGTGAGGGAACCACAATAATTAGACTTTATTGGATCCCCAAATAATTAACGGCACATAACACATAACCAGCAAAACACAAATGTAACAGGCAACAGAGTCTCACCCTTCCGCTGGCTCACCAAGGATTAGAATGTCCGGGCCTCCTAGCTTCCAGGGCCGCTTACTCCAATCCAGCAGCACCCCGCTTTCGGCGGGCACCCACCGAGATAGGAATAGCGCCAGATTTAGGAAGCTGTGTGAGGTCTGTAAAGTCTGTAGCCAGGTGACCGGATTGTCCCAACCTGAGTGTCCTCCTTAGGTAGTCCTGATATGATGTTACAATCCTGGCAGCCGGAGTCGAAATCCCTAGACTGTGGATATGGTCTCCAACCGGAACCGGAGTCCCTAGATTGAAGCCATAAGATGTCCTGATCCTCTAGTCAGCTCCAAAGAGCTTAGACTGGATCCATCAACATCCGTCAACCTTCATCCCCCCTGGTGGCTTAAAGAAGTCCCTTTTATAGCCATAACTTTCCCTTAGGATACACTGCGTCCTCATCGATTGGTTGGACAAGATTGCTTCTCCCATTGGATGAATTTCAAGCTGCATGGATAATGTTCATTTAAATGATGTGCATAGAAAGATTCAGTATATCTACATGGAGTCGGCAAGTCACCGACTATACAATGGCTACTAAGGTAATTACATTATCAATTCACAACTACAATACAATGAATGCTCCAAAGGGTCTGGTCCCAAACAATAGTTAAGCAAACATGAGTTACCACACAGTAGAACAATACGTCTGGCTGAATTTTAAGAAACTTTAACCCATGAGAGTCCATGTCGTCACATTCCTCCCCCTTCTTAATATTAGCCAGACATGATAGGCTTCCGATCATCCTTCTCCTCTTGTCGGGAAAGCCCATCCCCATTTCCATGGTTCTTGCCCTGTTTATGGGAGATGGAAAAATTGTAAGATTGTAATGCCAGACTCCACCTGAGCAAGCGTCTGTTGTCCCCGGCAGTGCGATTTAGCCAACTCAATGGATTGTGGTCAGTGAGGACTGTGAACTCATTGCCATAGAGGTAGGGCTGCAATTTTTTTAGGGCCCAGACTATGGCCAGGCATTCATTTTTTATGGTGGCGTAAGCCCTCTCTCGGTCCAACAGCTTCCGGGAGAGGTACGCTATCGGATGTTCCTCACCGTTGTCCCCCACTTGGCTAAGTACAGCTCCTAGTCCTGTGTCCGATGCGTCTGTTTGGACAATGAATCTGCGACGGAAGTCAGGAGTAGTCAAGACTGGGCTTTGGGCTATCCGGTCTTTCAATTGGAGGAACGCAGTTTCACATTCTGGGGTCCAGATAAGGTTACGGGCATATCTTTTGGTTGTGAGGTCAGTGAGCGGTTTTGCTATGGTACTGTAATTGGGGATAAACTTTCGATAGTAGTTTGCGGTTCCTAGAAACGCACGGACCTGTTTTTGATTGACCGGGCGTGGCCACTGGATAATGGCTTCTACTTTTGCAGGTTCGGGACGAATGCACCCACTTCCCACCCGATGTTCCAGGTATAGCACTTCGGCCATCCCCATTTGGCATTTGTCAGGTCGGATCGTGAGCTGGGCTTTGGCTACCCTCTGCAGCACCTGGGACACATGCTGAAGATGCTTTTCCCACGTGTCGCTGAAGATAGCGATGTCATCCAAATAGGCCTGGGCATACCCCTGACATCCTTCTAGTAAATGGTCTACCATCCTCTGGAAGGTGGCTGGGGCATTTTTCATCCCAAAAGGCATGCTGGTAAACTCAAAGAGGCCAAAAGGGGTTATGAAGGCCGATTTCTCTTGAGCGTCTTTTGTGAGTGGGATCTGCCAGTATCCCTTGCTCAAATCGAGGGTAGATATAAACCGAGACTCCCCTAACCTATCTAGTAGTTCATCCACCCGGGGCATGGGGTAAGCATCTGTAATCGTGACCTCATTGAGCCGTCTATAGTCCACACAGAAACGAGTACTCTTGTCCTTTTTTGGCACCAACACCACACTAGCAGCCCATGGGCTATGGGAGGGGACTATGACTCCCATATTTAACATGTCATCCATCTCGGCCTTCATCATTGCCAACACAGGAGGGGTCACCCGGTAGGCGGGTTGTCTTAGTGGGGTGGCTGCCCCTGTATTGACATGATGCTGGACCAGGGGGGTTCTACCAGGCTGACTTGTGAACAGGGTTTCATATGTTTCGAATAGGTCTGATATCTGTCGCTTCTGTGATGGACAAAGCTGCTCCCCTAGTGATACATCTTTTACCCCCATTTCCCTTTTGGAGTCCACTAATAGGTCTGGGATCTGGTCCAACTCTGGATCATCTAACTCTGGACAGCAAACTGCTAAATTGGTGACTTCTCGTTCCTCATAAGCTTTTAGCCTGTTGATGTGGTAGGTACGCTCACGAACACCTGCTCGATCCAGGGCCACGGTGTAGTCAGTATTGCCACATTTCTTGGTAATGGTGAATGGACCCGCCCACATGGCTTGCAGCTTGTTTTTCCGCACCGGTACTAGTACTAGGACCTTCTGTCCACAGGCAAATTCTCGGGGCCGGGCAGTGCGGTCGTAACATCGTTTTTGCCTTTCCTGAGCCACTTCTAAATTCCCGTGGGCTAACGCCATGAGGTGCCTCATCCTTTCCCTAAACTTTTGAACATAGTCCAGTATGGGAACCTCTTCTGTGGAGAACGTGCCCTCCCAACTCTCTCGTACCAGCTCTAGGGGCCCTCGTACTTTTCGGCCGTACAGCAATTCAAAGGGAGAGAACCCAGTGGAGTCCTGCGGCACCTCCCGGTAAGCAAAAAGGAGCTGCTGCAAGTTTTTCTCCCAGTCCCCTGCCTCGGACTCCACATATCGGCTAATGAGCTGTTTGAGCGTTTTGTTGAAGCGCTCACACAATCCATTTGTTTCAGGATGGTAGGGGGTTGTGCGCATGGGGCGGACTCCATGTTTTTCCCACAGGGTGTGAATCAGTTCACTTTGGAACTGTGCCCCCTGGTCAGTCAATACTTCCTGTGGAAACCCTACCCGGCTAAAGATGTCCAGTAGGGCTTGAGCCACGTGCTCTGCATCTATGGAAGTTAAGGCAACGGCTTCTGGGTAACGAGTGGCAAAGTCTACCAGGGTGAGGATGAATCTTTTTCCACTGCGGCTAGGGATGGCTAAGGGGCCTACTATATCAATGGCAACTCTCTGGAACGGTTCTCCTATCAAGGGCATGGGTTGAAGTGGGGCAAGGCATGGGGCTCCCCCCATACGCTGACACACTGGGCAAGAGGCTCTGTATTTTTGCACTTCTTGAGTGACCCTTGGCCAGAAAAAACTACGCAACAGGCGGGCCCGAGTCTTTTTGGTCCCCATGTGCCCAGCTGCAGGAACATCATGAGCTAAACGCAATAGTTGGGGTCGGTATTGCTGGGGTACCACAAGCTGATGTACACGGGTGCAGGGTTTTTCTGGGCAGTATGCGGGCTTCTCCCGATATAAGAGGCCTTTTTCCCATCTATATACCTCCCCCTGATTTCCTCCCCCAGGTTGGGTGGCCGCACTATGTATAAGCTCGAGGGTGGGATCTGACAGTTGAGCTTCCCTAAACTCCTTACGATCTATCTCCCCCCAATCAATGGCCACAGTTGGGTCTGATGTACTCACATTTGTTGGCTCTGATGAGGAGGCTGAAGATTGAGGAGGAGGGTTCTCCTCTGATGGGTTGGAAGAAAGACCTGCACCAGGATGGTGTTTGGCTTGGCTGCGGGCGATGGCGGTGACAAACTGGCTGGATAGTCCTTGTCCTAGGTCATTTCCCAAAATTACAGGGGTGGGGAGGCCGTCCATGAGCCCCACTTCAACCTCTCCTTGGTCAGTTCCCCAGTCCAACTGCACTCGTGCCAGAGGGATGTTCGAGCGCTGGCCCCCAGCAAGGGTGATGGTCACTTGGCGGCCAGGTAAATGATGTTCTGTGGGAACAATATCTGGGCTGACCTGGGTGATGGAAGATCCCGAGTCTCGAAGTCCCTGAGCCTGTATATCACCGACCTTGACCGTCTGGATGTGGGGATGGAGGTTGGCTGGTGTACGGTGTCCGGCCTGCCGTAGGGTGTGGACTGGATAAACCACTTCCTCAGCTATTGGTGTTTCTCGGGAGTAGCATTCCTCAGGTCTCGTTGGTTCATCTCGGCATATGTTGACTGGTAGACGGGCTCCAGGCATGGGGCCCTGGTTTTGTAGACACTCTTTGGCCATGTGTCCAAGGCGCCCACACGTATAACAGCGCCGTGGGTTAGACAAGTCACCCACCCTGTTGGTAAACCTTTGTCTTGTTGGGGCTTCTGTGGGGTAATGAGTTAGTCCAGCACGTGAGTCTGGGGGTTGCTTGGATCCATAGTTGAGGGACCTCCTCTGATCGGTGGGCCTATTGGGCCTCCAGCTGGGTCGGTTGGCTGTAAATTCGTCAGCCAATCGCGCTGCTTGCTCTGGGGTGTCGGGCTTCCTGTCAGCTACCCATTCTTGGATTTCCGGGTCCATCTGCTCCAGCAGCTGTTCAAGCACTATCACATCCCGGAGGGCAGCAGCGGAGTGGGGAGCCTGACCATCGAGCCAGCGAGTACAGTGTCGTCGGTGTTGACTGCCAAATTCGACGTACGAGACACCCTGGCGAGACATAGTCCGGAACTTAGTGCGATGTCTCTCGGGTGTTATGGTAAAAAGGGCCAACAAAGTGTCCTTAGTAATTCCGTAGTCCAAGCAGTCCTGAGGCCAAAGTGATCGGACAGCCTCCTGGGCCCGGACCGGCAAGCTTGTCCACAGGTATTTGGACCACTCATCTGTGGGCACCTGGTGCATACGCATTAGCATCTCAAAATTTTGCAAGTGTTCATCTATCTCAGTGCTGGAATCATTAAACACTGGCACATCCCTGTAGCGACGATGACTTCCTTGGTGGTAGTCTATCCTGGAGGTAGGTGCTGATGGTAAGGAAATTGGAAATCCAAACACAAATTGCAGAACACCAGCCCTCTCTTCCCTTGAAGCTTCAGGCCCCAATGCAGTAAACAATTCCTTGACTCGGTCTGCTTGGGTTTGGTTTGTTTCCAGACTGTCAATGGAACTAGGATGAGATAAAGGGTTTACCTCCTCTGATACCACAACGGCAGTGTCCTCATCATTCTCTGCATCATTCTGGGCATCCCAAAAGACTAATTTCCGGATCAAGTCTGACCGAGTGTCAATGTTCCCGTATTCAATCTTTCGCATCTGGCACAGATCCTGTAGCATCCATTTACTGCTTCGGTCGTATCTCCTCTCTGGTCCTTGTCCCATGGCTGAGCTGGTGGGGTTGGACATGGCAGCGTCCGAAACCTGAATGCCTCCCCTATGGCCTGCTGGGTATGCTTATGTGCCTCCCTGGTTGTTGAGCCCTGGACGGTGTCCACGAACACCAGTCCGCTGCAGCTCCCCTGGGTAAACCAGGCTGAGTAGTATCCCACCGCTGCCACCAATTGTGGAGACACGGGACTCAGTGGGTGCTCTTGTCCACTAAAACCCGCCGCCTTTAGAAAGACAGCGTGGCTCAGGGCTCATCCCAACTGAACGCCGGCCTCCTTAACCGTGGGCGTAACACTACTCAGACAACACAGGGTGAGGGAACCACAATAATTAGACTTTATTGGATCCCCAAACAATTAACGGCACATAACACATAACCAGCAAAACACAAATGTAACAGGCAATAGAGTCTCACCCTTCCGCTGGCTCACCAGGGATTAGAATGTCCGGGCTTCCTAGCTTCCAGGGCCGCTTACTCCAATCCATCAGCACCTCGTTTTCGGCGGGCACCCACCGAGATAGGAATAGCGCCAGATTTAGGAAGCTGTGTGAGGTCTGTAAAGTCTGTAGCCAGGTGACCGGATTGTCCCAACCTGAGTGTCCTCCTTAGGTAGTCCTGATATGATGTTACAATCCTGGCAGCCAGAGTCGAAATCCCTAGACTGTGGATATGGTCTCCAACTGGAACCGGAGTCCCTAGATTGAAGCCATAAGATGTCCTGATCCTCTAGTCAGCTCCAAAGAGCTTAGACTGGATCCATCAACATCCATCAACCTTCATCCCCCCTGGTGGCTTAAAGAAGTCCCTTTTATAGCCATAACCTTCCCTTAGGATACACTGCGTCCTCATCGATTGGTTGGACAAGATTGCTTCTCCCATTGGATGAATTTCAAGCTGCATGGATAATGTTCATTTAAATGATGTGCATAGAAAGACTCAGTATATCTACATGGAGTCGGCAAGTCAACGACTAGACAATGGCTACTAAGGTAATTACATTATCAATTCACAACTACAATACAATGAATGCTCCAAAGGGTCTAGTCCCAAACAATAGTTAAGCAAACATGAGTTACCACACAGTAGAACAATACGTCTGGCTGAATTTTAAGAAACTTTAACCCATGAGAGTCCATGTCGTCACAGGCAGGATTAGAGCTGATCCTAGATGGGACTTCTCCATCTGTCTGTGACTTTTACAATATTTGTTTCAGGGGGAAGATCTGCCCCATATTAATACTACAGAGACATATGTGAGGGGTGATGAGCGGAGTAAAGAGGATATTCCTACAGATTACCGCCCTGGTGAGTAATGACCACTAAATGCAGAGACATCACAGGTTCTTCTTATTCGCTTCTATGTTCTTTTTATTAAAACATTGAAAAATAAAGGAGTAAAGTGGGTCATATCTGATGAACAATAGTGCAAACAAAGAGAGAGAGAGCGCTCACCTGCTGTGGTTGTGTGACACACAATACATGAGTGAAGGAGATGTAACTGCAGATCCACCTGTGTACAGTCAATAAAGGAAGGATAAAAAAAACATGTTTCAGGATGGAAGAGTCCAGGAAACATCAATAGATGAAATACAGTTTATTGTACACTTTTGGAAGTTTCCAGATCCTTCCTCAGGCTAAACCACAGTACAAGCAATGAATGCACACTGGTAATATACAGCTTATAGATTATTGATGCCAGAGTTCACCATACATTCATTACAATACATTTTCAATCTATCAATTATCTGTACAAGAAAAACAATGAAAACATTATTTAAATGAGATGTAGATTAGGTCTCCTACTTTGAATAAAAGTGATCAAAATTTAAGGCAAAATATGCAATTGTTGGGGAAACGAGCCCGTAATATTAGAACAGGGTACATTTCCTGTGAAGTAGAAAACCGAGTGAGCTATAAAAAATGGACTTCAGTTAAAAAATGTGAGTCAATGATTAAGAAGTTTGGAGGATCTGAAAAAAAAAATAGTATACAGTGCCTTGCGAAAGTATTCGACCCCCTTGAATTTTTCAACCTTCTCCCACATTTCAGGCTTCAAACATAAAGATAAAATGTTAATGTTCTGGTGAAGAATCAACAACAAGTGAGACACAATTGTGAAGTTGAATGAAATTTATTGCTTATTTTAAACTTTTTAAAAAAATAAATAACACAAAAATGGGGCGTGCAATATTACCGTATTTTTCGCTTTATAAGACGCACCTGATTATAAGACGCACCCCCAAATTTGGTGAAGGAAAAGAGAATTTTTTTTTTTTTAATGGTAAATGGGGTCCATCTTATAATGCCAGTGTCCCTCTAACAAATCATATAGGGTATATGTCCCTCATAGCCCCCCATCCTAAAATTAGCCCCCTTAATCTGGATATGGCCCCCTTATATTGAATATAGCCCCCTTGTGATGGCACACGTTCCCTTGTGCTGCCTATGGTCCCCTATGGATTGCACACGTTCCCGTGTTAGATAACGCCCCCATGCTGCTGCCCATGGCCCCTATAGATCGCACAAGTCCCCCTGTGTCAGATATCGCCCCCATAGTGCTGCCCATGGCCCCTATAGATCGCACAAGTCCCCCTGTGTCAGATATCGCCCCCATAGTGCTGCCCATGGCCCCTATATAGATCGCACAAGTCCCCCTGTGTCAGATATCGCCCCCATAGTGCTGCCCATGGCCCCTATATAGATCGCACAAGTCCCCCTGTGTTATATATCGCCCCCATAGTGCTGCCCATGGCCCCTATAGATCGCACAAGTCCCCCTGTGTTAGATATTGCCCCCATAGTGCTGCCCATGGCCCCTATATAGATTGCACAAGTCCCCCTGTGTTATATATCGCCCCCATAGTGCTGCCCATGGCCCCTATAGATCGCACAAGTCCCCCTGTGTCAGATATGGCCCCCATAGTGCTGCCCATGGCCCCTATATAGATCGCACAAGTCCCCCTGTGTTATATATCGCCCCCATAGTGCTGCCCATGGCCCCTATATAGATTGCATAAAAAATAACCTTTATTCCTAAACTTGTAGGAGCAACAAAATTCACTCCAAGACACACAAGTTAGGTACTGAAAGCCATCACTATGAGAGGTGAGTAAACACCCTGGATATGTCGGTTAGCCCAAATAGGCAGGCGCCCAGAGGGGTCGCATATAGTGATGGCCAATAGAATAACAAACACATGAAAAAAACTAAACAAACATAAAGGAAAATAGTGTTGTTTGTAGGCAAAGGACAGTGGTCCAATTGGCAGAAAAAACACAACATACAAAATAATACCTAAAAAAACAATCAAAGTACAATGCACTCCATTTGCTGACAATGGTCAGTCATACAGATATACGCAATGTAATCAATTTTAGGCATTAAAAAAGGAATGGTCTCACCCAATCCCTTTTGATGGAGGGACACGCAGTCTCTAGATCCTGAGTAGTGGATATGTCCGCCATGTACTGGCCCTACCACCTACCAGATATAAAATAACAAAAGACTGCTGCCCCAGACTTCCGTCCTGACAAGGACGGACCACAACTAGGTCTCAAGCTGGACCCCTATGCTGACCCTGATGACATCCCGGCGTCCCGACGCGTTTCGTCACTAAGACTCCTCAGGGGACATGATAGTCTTCAGTCAGGTCCTTGCTGCCAGCCCTCACCAAACCATAGTGTCAAAGGTTCTGGCGTGGTCGAGAATGGGGTCATTTAAACCTGTGAGTGATGTCATTGCTCCAATCAGAAGCTACATTCCACCTGATGCTTAATTAATCAAAATCAAGTGGATATCCTCATATGGGTATGGATTAAACCTGTGCAAAACACACCCCTAACCGGGTGTATAACTGCAGCAGGTGCAGAATCAGGAGTCCTCCCCACATCCCCTCCAATCATATGTTTACTTACATCCTGCCAGGGAGGCACATCGCATGTGCGCCGGCATCATGGGGGAGGGGGACTTCCTCACAGAACAGGTGTTACATTCACATCAGGCCCGGGACGCACATCCAGTATGCACCAGCATCAGAGGGGAGGAACTTCCTCTCTGCTCGGATGCGAGTCCACTTCCGGCCGGGGACGCACATCCCGTGTGCGCCAGTAACAGGGCGGGACTTCCTCTCTCCTCGGATGATGATGCACATCCGGCCGGGGACGCACATCTCGTGTGCGCCCTTCTCAGGGGGGAGGGACTTCCTGTGGGCCGTGATCACATCTGAGAGAGTTTGTTATTCGGCACTTTATCAACTGCCGTACACAGGGGGTTGTCTACAAAATTGATTGCATCTGTGGTCTTGAATATATTGGTAAAACCATCCGTGAATTCAGACGGAGGATTGGCGAGCACCTTGGTGATGTTGAACATCGTAGGGACACGGCGGTGGCTAGACACGTCATTGAAAAACATGGCGGAGATGCCAGTGTCCTGAGGTTTACTGGAATTGACAAAGTCCCCGGCCGGAAGTGGACTCGCATCCGAGCAGAGAGGAAGTTCCTCCCCTCTGATGCTGGTGCATACTGGATGTGCGTCCCGGGCCTGATGTGAATGTAACACCTGTTCTGTGAGGAAGTCCCCCTCCCCCATGATGCCGGCGCACATGCGATGTGCCTCCCTGGCAGGCTGTAAGTAAACATATGATTGGAGGGGATGTGGGGAGGACTCCTGATTCTGCACCTGCTGCAGTTATACACCCGGTTAGGGGTGTGTTTTGCACAGGTTTAATCCATACCCATATGAGGATATCCACTTGATTTTGATTAATTAAGCATCAGGTGGAATGTAGCTTCTGATTGGAGCAATGACATCACTCACAGGTTTAAATGACCCCATTCTCGACCACGCCAGAACCTTTGACACTATGCTTTGGTGAGGGCTGGCAGCAAGGACCTGACTGAAGACTATCATGTCCCCTGAGGAGTCTTAGTGACGAAACGCGTCGGGACGCCGGGATGTCATCAGGGTCAGCATAGGGGTCCAGCTTGAGACCTAGTTGTGGTCCGTCCTTGTCAGGACGGAAGTCTGGGGCAGCAGTCTTTTGTTATTTTATATCTGGTAGGTGGTAGGGCCAGTACATGGCGGACATATCCACTACTCAGGATCTAGAGACTGCGTGTCCCTCCATCAAAAGGGATTGGGTGAGACCATTCCTTTTTTAATGCCTAAAATTGATTACATTGCGTATATCTGTATGACTGACCATTGTCAGCAAATGGAGTGCATTGTACTTTGATTGTTTTTTTAGGTATTATTTTGTATGTTGTGTTTTTTCTGCCAATTGGACCACTGTCCTTTGCCTACAAACAACACTATTTTCCTTTATGTTTGTTTAGTTTTTTTCATGTGTTTGTTATTCTATTGGCCATCACTATATGCGACCCCTCTGGGCGCCTGCCTATTTGGGCTAACCGACATATCCAGGGTGTTTACTCACCTCTCATAGTGATGGCTTTCAGTACCTAACTTGTGTGTCTTGGAGTGAATTTTGTTGCTCCTACAAGTTTAGGAATAAAGGTTATTTTTTATGCTGAGATTGTACCCCATCTATATTTGGATTGCTATTTTACTACATGGTGATGGCAGGGTTTCTCTCCACTGGTCTAAATACTGAGGAATGGTTGGCTGAGGCCAGAAACGTCTTTTCTGATAAAGAGTTCACACAGAAAAAATATGTACCATCTTATGGGGCGGCCTTTAATGAATTAACTCAGGTATACAGGGACCAGATTGCCTCTTGGTGGGAAGTCCAGTCCCTGGAGAGTTACATTAAGGCTGGAATAGTCCCAAGGGGACTGAGAATTCATCTATCAGTTGGGCCACGGTATAAGAGTGCTTCCTTTGTGGCCAATTGGGAGAGAGAGGCCACTAATAGCTCCCTGAGATTGATGCAGATTATGCTGGAGGAGGAGAGGGCCACTCTCTCACAGCTGAACGCCAAACTTAGGGAATCTATTGAAGTCACTAAGAAATACTCTGGTGAGCCGGACTTTACCAGTAAAGAAAAGAAATTACAGGATAGTTTGGAAAGGTTCCAGTACCATCTTAAGGAACGAAAACATAAACAGTATAATAGGGATATTCTGGACTTTAAAGATAACCGAGCGTATCAGGTCCTTAATAATCAACCAGGCCCAGATATCCCTCACACAGTGCCATCTTCTACGGACACTGAAACCTCCGATACTGAAAACTTCAGGAAGTCCAGGAAAAACAAAAACAAG
The DNA here is from genome assembly GCF_048569485.1 of Anomaloglossus baeobatrachus. Taxonomy (NCBI): domain Eukaryota; kingdom Metazoa; phylum Chordata; class Amphibia; order Anura; family Aromobatidae; genus Anomaloglossus; species Anomaloglossus baeobatrachus. The sequence continues at coordinate 583,119,041 of NC_134357.1, forward strand.
GGCAGAGGGAGAGGCAGGGGTGGCTTTAAACCTGGGGAAAGGGTGGACTTCACCTCCCCCACCCAATCCTTTGAGCCCCATTTTCTGAGGAACCGGCAGTTCCACAGAGGGAAATGACACCAAATATAGAGATCATCAATTTGTCCCATAAGATACTCAGCCCAATAGAAATTGGTTTATTGAAAAAGGGATTATCATTTGTGCCAACCTCCAATTTTGATCACTTCGAATCCATTAAAGACCTCAGTCTGTTTCTTAGGAAACTAAGGTGGAGGAAGCACTTTCTCAGGCAGGATGCCAGGGTCTGTCAAGATCTTGACATCCCATCTGATTTGCTTCCAGATGTAAGGCTCCTGAGTAGTTTGGAGGAAGTAGACCCTAACTTGAGGGGTCTTGGCCCCTTTACAAATCTTAAAAAAAAGAGTTCAAAGATGCCGCCTACCGCTGGGGATTTATCGGCAATTGATATATTTGAGCGGCTAGTGACGGATGAGCTTAAGAGTCTTTCAGTGACAGGCTCTTACTCCAGGTATAATCTTGATAGCTTGGAGATTGAGGCTTTGAAAAATTTGGAGAGTGACGACCACATTGTCATCAAACCCTCAGACAAGGGTGGCAATGTGGTCGTCATGGACAAGGACAAATATGTTGATCTCTGTTTGGGGTTACTGAGTGACAAGGATACGTATGAGATTCTACCAGGGAATCCCACTAGGACCTATATGGAAGAGCTGAGAGGGATTTTGGATGAGGGTCTGTCGGTAGGAGTTATTGACAGAACGGAATACGAATTCTTGCTCCAAAAAAATCCTGTGGTGGCTACCTTCTACTGTCTCCCCAAAATCCACAAGGGATTGAATCCCCTGAGAGGGAGACCGATTGTCTCGGGGATTAACAGTCTCACACAGAATTGTGGAATATATCTTGATAAAATCTTGAGACCTTTCGTCCTGGCCCTGCAGTCTCATGTCCAGGATACACCTGACCTTCTACGTAAACTAGAGGGTATTAGTGTTCGACCTTGTGCTACTCTCGCCAGCATTGATGTTGAGGCTCTCTACTCCTCCATCCCACATGACAAAGGGATGGAGGCGGTGAGATACTTTCTCTCGACTAGGGGGACTCAGTATCAGCAACATAATGATTTTGTGTTGAGACTCCTTGATTTTTGCTTGACCAAGAACGTCTTCCTTTTTGATGGCCGTTTCTACCACCAGCTCAGGGGCACCGCGATGGGGAGCCCTTGTGCCCCATCCTATGCCAACTTGCTCCTGGGCTGGTGGGAGGAGACTATGATCTTTACATCTGAAACGGAGGAAGTAACATCATATTTTGAGATCTGGGCCCGCTACATAGACGACATCCTGGTGGTCTGGAATGGCGCCAGGGAAGAGTTGTCTGACTATGTGGCGGGTCTGGATAGGAACACTATTGGTCTAAGGTTTACATCAGCTTTTGAGGAGGGAGGCTCCCTCCCCTTTTTGGATGTTCTCATTCAGAAAGACCTAATGGGGAATTTGCAGACATGCACTTATTATAAACCAACAGCCTCTAATTCCCTTCTCCGTTGGGACAGTAGCCACCCACAACATCTAAAAAGGGGTATACCGAAGGGACAGTTTCTTCGTGTTAGAAGAAATTGTTCCAGAGATGGTGATTTCCACACACAGGCGAATGACCTGGGAGTTAAGTTCCAGGAGAGGGGATACCCAAATACAATCATTAAAAGAGCCTATAATGTGGCAAGGGAAAGGCCTAGAACTGAACTTCTGGTCCCTAAAAAAATGGAGGAGACTCAGTATGGCATAACCAGATTTATAACTACCTTTAACAACGGGGCGGATAATGTACGCCGGATATTAGGTAAACACTGGGCCATCCTGCAAATGGACAAGGATCTGTGTCCGATTCTCCCGACTAGACCACAAATTACATATAAGAGGGGTAAATCCCTCTCGGACCGGCTGGTCCATAGTCATTTTTCACGGTCAGTCGAGGAGAATTGGCTGACAAGAGGAGTCAAGGGATGTTTTAAGTGCTCAGGTTGTATTGCGTGCCCGGTGATACAAACCACCAAAACATTCAGAAGCAATGTAAATCTGAGAGAGTTTGTTATTCGGCACTTTATCAACTGCCGTACACAGGGGGTTGTCTACAAAATTGATTGCATCTGTGGTCTTGAATATATTGGTAAAACCATCCGTGAATTCAGACGGAGGATTGGCGAGCACCTTGGTGATGTTGAACATCGTAGGGACACGGCGGTGGCTAGACACGTCATTGAAAAACATGGCGGAGATGCCAGTGTCCTGAGGTTTACTGGAATTGACAAAGTCCTGAGACCAAAGAGAGGGGGGGATTGGGATAGATTCATCCTGCAAAGGGAGACAAAATGGATCTTCCAATTAGAAACCCTCTCCCCCAAAGGCCTAAATGAGCAGCTACTATTCAACAGCTTTATTTAGTTTCCTATGGAGAGTTTTTCGCTGCCACTTTAATCTTTTCACACCTTTATATATCTTTCGGGCAATTAGGACAAGAAATCCATTCTTGCCTCCCTATAATTCATCAATAATTGTCACAAGTATTATGTATGCACCTGTCAATTCAGTTGCATGCATATGTGATAATATAACAGCACCTTGTGGATTTGAATTTCCTATTGGATTGGATTTAGTTTGTGTAACCTTTATGGTTAAGGTATTCAGGTGTCTGAGAAATCCCCTAAACACGCCCACATGAGGTATGGTGATTTTTTTCGATGAGGCCTATTGGCTATATGCCCCTGTGCAATATTCTGCCCCTTATTGTTGATGTTCATGGGGGTGGAAGGCTATGCATGGTATGGCATATATACGTCGATTGGAACGTATCCCCATGGAGAGGGGGCGGTCCTCTTATCTCCATACTGGGCTTCGGAGTGGGTGGGAATATGTGGTGTAGCCTTGACGCCCACCGCCGATGACGTGTTCATTTACAATGGGAGTACCTCCCCTACTATCTATGCATGTGGGAGCTGCTCCGTGTGGTGTAATGATTGACATCGGGGACCGGAAGTGATGCGGGAATCTCCCGATCATGTGATCACGGCCCACAGGAAGTCCCTCCCCCCTGAGAAGGGCGCACACGAGATGTGCGTCCCCGGCCGGATGTGCATCATCATCCGAGGAGAGAGGAAGTCCCGCCCTGTTACTGGCGCACACGGGATGTGCGTCCCCGGCCGGAAGTGGACTCGCATCCGAGCAGAGAGGAAGTTCCTCCCCTCTGATGCTGGTGCATACTGGATGTGCGTCCCGGGCCTGATGTGAATGTAACACCTGTTCTGTGAGGAAGTCCCCCTCCCCCATGATGCCGGCGCACATGCGATGTGCCTCCCTGGCAGGATGTAAGTAAACATATGATTGGAGGGGATGTGGGGAGGACTCCTGATTCTGCACCTGCTGCAGTTATACACCCGGTTAGGGGTGTGTTTTGCACAGGTTTAATCCATACCCATATGAGGATATCCACTTGATTTTGATTAATTAAGCATCAGGTGGAATGTAGCTTCTGATTGGAGCAATGACATCACTCACAGGTTTAAATGACCCCATTCTCGACCACGCCAGAACCTTTGACACTATGGTTTGGTGAGGGCTGGCAGCAAGGACCTGACTGAAGACTATCATGTCCCCTGAGGAGTCTTAGTGACGAAACGCGTCGGGACGCCGGGATGTCATCAGGGTCAGCATAGGGGTCCAGCTTGAGACCTAGTTGTGGTCCGTCCTTGTCAGGACGGAAGTCTGGGGCAGCAGTCTTTTGTTATTTTATATCTGGTAGGTGGTAGGGCCAGTACATGGCGGACATATCCACTACTCAGGATCTAGAGACTGCGTGTCCCTCCATCAAAAGGGATTGGGTGAGACCATTCCTTTTTTAATGCCTAAAATTGATTACATTGCGTATATCTGTATGACTGACCATTGTCAGCAAATGGAGTGCATTGTACTTTGATTGTTTTTTTAGGTATTATTTTGTATGTTGTGTTTTTTCTGCCAATTGGACCACTGTCCTTTGCCTACAAACAACACTATTTTCCTTTATGTTTGTTTAGTTTTTTTCATGTGTTTGTTATTCTATTGGCCATCACTATATGCGACCCCTCTGGGCGCCTGCCTATTTGGGCTAACCGACATATCCAGGGTGTTTACTCACCTCTCATAGTGATGGCTTTCAGTACCTAACTTGTGTGTCTTGGAGTGAATTTTGTTGCTCCTACAAGTTTAGGAATAAAGGTTATTTTTTATGCTGAGATTGTACCCCATCTATATTTGGATTGCTATTTTACTACCCCTATATAGATTGCACAAGTCCCCCTGTGTCAGATATGGCCCCTAGGCTGCTGCCCAAAGTAAAATAAACCCCTCTTTACTTATCTGCTCCAGCGCTGAGCTCCCTCCTGTCTGCTCCGTGCTTCTGTTCTTCCACTTCCTGGTTCAGTGCGGTCATGTGATCGGCACAGCAGCCTGAGCTCTCTGCCTGATTACAGTGGAAGCAGGGACACGGGGAGAAACGCTGCAGGGTAAGTAAAGATTTTTTATTTTAGAATGAGCAGCAGCCTGGGGGCCAAATCTAACACAGGGGTGGGCATGTGCGATCACACTGGGACGCAGGCTCATATAATATGCACCGCTCACCAGCCCCTCACTGCGGTGCGATTTCAGCACCATTGGAGATGGACAGCGGCTGTGCATATTATATGAGCGGGTGCAGGAGATCAAAGGCAGCGTTCCCCTGTGCTCCAGAGCTGCTGCCCCCACCTCGCCTGGACGCTGCAGTGTACATATACATATACCACCCCCCCCCCGTATATTCGGCTTATAAGACGCACCCCCTACTTTCCCCCAAAATTTGGGGGAACAAAAGTGCGTCTTATAAAGTGAAAAATACGGTATATATATCGTCCCCTTTAAGTTAATACTTTGTACAGTAGTGCCACCATTTGCTGCGATTACAGCACAAGTCTCTTGGGGCATGTGACTATCAGTTTTGCACATCGAGAGACTGAAATTCTCGCCCATTCTTCCTTTGCAAAGAGCTGGAGCTGAGTGAAGTTGGATGGAGAGCAATTGTGAATGTCTTGCTAAATTCTCCTAAAAAAGGGCTTAAAGCCCGTACTTACGAAGCACTCACTGATATCCTAATCGGGCACGAATACTAAGATTCTTTATAGCAAGATTTTATTTATTTTAATAGCACATGAATAATCAATGGTACATAGGCATTAGCACTACTTTATAGTCATAGAATCTTATACAATAACAGAAATATGCATCAACATTACCTTATGTTGTAGCATTCCTTCCTCATCGGAGTGACTTGATTAGTGAGAAGGAAAACAACCCGGACTCTGCATCACAGGTGCAGTGCGTCCACTTTGGGCGTCCTGGAAATGTCCCTGTCTCACTGAGCGAGCCCTGTATTTTTATACCAAACTTCGTACATTGTGGTCGTCGTGTGCACTGAGTTTTGCAATTGGTGACCAGCATGTGATTGCTGAGTCATGGTCATGTAACCTGACCACACGCTGCTGTGGGCACCAGTAGCTTCCTACACATGTTGCTAGCTTAACCACTGGTTTCCTGCATAAGTTGCAATGAGCCATGAATTTTACATCGCTAGGTTCCTACACATGTTGCTAATTAACCACTGCTTTCCTGCATATGTTGAACTGTAAGTGTTCCTTCCTCATAATAGTGGTTTGTTCAAGACCTGCTAACACGTACTCTTCATCATGGTGAAATCGGGTCAACCAGAGGACACCTCTCTGATACTGAGTTTGGATGTATCAAATAAGACCTATTATCACTATCTTTTGATTAGGATTCCTTTTTAATCACACTCATTCTTCATTCATATTACATTGGTATCACAGTGAACAGTAGTTTTCAGCTCTTTCCACAGATTTTCGATTGGATTCAGGTCTGGACTGTGACTTGGCCATTCTAACACCTGGATACGTTTATTTGTGAACCATTCCATTGTAGATTTTGCTTTATGTTTTGGGTCATTGTCTTGTTGGAAGACAAATCTCCGTCCCAGTCTCAGGTCTTTTGCAGACTCCAACAGGTTTTCTTCAAGAATGGTTCTGTATTTGGCACCATCAATTTTCCCATCAATTTTAACCATCTTCCCTGTCCATGCTGAAGAAAAGTAGGCCCAAATCATGATGCTGCCACCACCATGTTTGACAGTGGGGATGGTGTGTTCAGGGTGATGAGCTGTGTTTGTTTTTACACCAAACATATCATTTGGCATTGTGCCTAAAACGTTCGATCTTGGTGACCAAAGCACCTTCTTCCACATGTTTAGTGTGTCTCCCAGGTGGCTTGTGGCAAACTTTAAACAACACTTTTTATGGATATCTTTGAGAAATGGCTTTCTTCTTGCCACTCTTTCATAAAGGCCAGATTTGTGCAGTGTATGACTGATTATTGTCCTATGGACAGACTCTCCCACCTCAGATGTAGATCTCTGCAGTTCATCCAGAGTGATCATGGGCCTCTTGGCTGCATCTCTGATCAGTCTTCTTCTTGTTTGAGATGAAAGTTTGGATGGACATCCTCTTAATTCAGGAGTTGAAACCTTTCTCTGTCCTAATGGATGAATTTGGCCTTCACAGAAAGTTCGGCATTTTTTAAATTCATGTGTATTTCCCTTATCCAGCCATAATGCTGTTTGCTCGCCAATACTGCGTTTTGTTTAGTTCCTCCTCCTCTCAAAAACACGGCCTATCGGTAGTATATAAAGTGTTTTAATTTCCCCTGTAATGATCCTAAACAAGCGTATATGAGGCGCTGGGAAGGGGCTCTTGCTTTTTTCTCAACCCCAGACCAATGGTGGTTCGCGTCTGGCAACCTGCAGAAATATTCCTCCTGTATCAATCATCTTGAACAGCTTAAGAAAGTACACTTTGACTGGTACTACACTCCGCTGAAGATTTCCCCATTCCATGGTTCCTATCCCCAATCCTGCTGGAAGGGCTGCTCGGGTGTTGGTTCCCTAGGGCACGTGTGGTGGGATTGCCCGCTCATCCGGCCTTTTTGGGAAGAAGTGTCTAACATTAGTACCTCAGTTACAGGCCTGGCTGGAAGTTTGAGCGGACCGCTAGCGGTTTTGGGGATCGGTTTACATATATTCCCTGGCGATTTGAGACCAATTGTATCACACATTCTAATAGCAGCACATATGTGTCTGGCAGACCACTGAAGAGAAATATCTATCCCCTCTAAATTGGAAATTATCCAAAAAAATCAATAAACATTACTAATACGAGCTCCTTCTGACCTCAGATCTGTTTACCAAAAATAAAATAAGGAATCGTTGGTCCCCCTGGGTGGTGTCAAAATTCTCGTCCTTCCAGTCCTGATTGGTGGACCTGTTTATCTTATTACCTATCATCCCTGCCCTTGCTTCCTATGTTGCAAATTGTATGCCCTAACCCTACTATAAAAAACGGAGAAACACGAGTATATTGCTTGCAAAAATGATTTTATTGATAACAGTGGCAATTAAAAAACCCCCCAAGGGGTTAAAGAGAGGTGAGGAAAGAAAGTGAAAGAGAGGACCAGGAAAAATGGTTACAAGCCAATCAGGGGTATATATATGTCCGGCCAATACAAGGACAGTAAATACAATAAATTGCACAGAGCCCAGGTAAAAAGTTAAAAAAGGACGGACACAAATTTAAATAAATAACATATATAAAGTGCCTGTGTATAAAGGAATGTAAACAAAGACTGAATGTGCATGCCAGGGCTAAAGTGCTACTAGTATAACCGGCGCCTCCAAATAAAGGTGCACAATTCAGTAATCCTAAAGATCTCACAAGGCACAGGCAACCATCAGAGTATATCAGCAAACCATAGATCCTGGGACCGAGAGAAAAAAACACCTACGTACGTTTCACAAGAGTGAGGTAACCACCAGCTTCATCAGGGAAAGAAAGAATAGTGATCCCAGGATGGGATGTGCACTGCTTTAAACCCTCCTTCAAATGCCATAATAGTAAACAGCTGAACGTATTACTCTGACACTGCTGGAGCGGCGCGTGCATGCAAGGTCCTCCCCACCCCATCCACCGCATCCAGCCGTCCGGACACAATGCGCATGCGCGGGCGGCACGGCAACAACCATGACGCCCGCGCATGCGCAGAGGCCCTCAGGACGCCGAGGACGGAGGGCGGGGGGAGAGGAGCATGAACGCACGCGCACAGGCAATGTATTGTAATCGAAGTCAGGACATGCAGGGGGAAATATACATAGATGACTACAATGCCACAGATAACATTATTCATAACAGCAGCACATATAGAAAAACGGCAATTGGTCCAAGGCCATATTATATTTGCATGTCCATTTTCTTCAAGCCCTCAGGGACAGCCGATGCCATGACATGGTGGGGATCAAGACAAGAAAGTCATCATGGTGAATAAAAGAAAGGTAGAATACATCTGAAAAGAAGAAATAATAGAAAAAATATGACTATAAAAAACAGATAATAATATCAAAAAACATCCAGGGAAGGGAAAAGGGAGAAGTGATAAGAAAAAAATATAATATGAAAAATAATAAATCCAAGGGGAAGAAACTGAAAACCAGAGCAAAAACAATTTTTTCCTAACCCTACTATGCAGAATTTTCAGCTGTTATCTGTTTTTACTTTGAATTTTATTGTCCTGCTGTTAAAGCACAAATTTTTCAACTGTCCGCATGTTTGTTGCTGTGTATAAACTGTATTATGTAAAATCTTAATAAAAATGTATTGAAATAAAAAAGTTTGGATGGACGGCCGGGTCTTGGTAGATTTGCATTGGTATGATACTCCTTCCATTTCAATATGATCACTTGCACAGTGCTTCTTGGGATGTTTAAAGTTTTGGAAATCTTTTTGTAACCAAATCCGGCTTTAAACGTCTCCACAACAGTATCACGTACCTGCCTGTTGTGTTCCTTGGTCTTCATGATGCTCTCTGTGCTTTAAACAGAACACTGAGACTATCACAGAGCAGGTGCATTTATACGGAGACTTGATTACACACAGGTGGCTTATATTTATCATCATCAGTCATTTAGGACAACATTGGATCATTCAGACATCCTCAATGAACTTCTGGAGTGAGTTTGCTGCACTGAAAGTAAAGGGGATGAATAGTATTGCACGCCCTAATTTTCAGTTTATTCTTTTTTTTACAAAAGTTTAAAATAAGCAATAAATATCATTCAGCTTCACAATTGTGTCCCACTTGTTGTTGATTCTTCACCATAACATTAAAATTCTTATCTTTACGTTTGAAGCCTGAAATGTGGGAAAAGGTTGAAAAATTCAAGGGGACCGAATACTTTCGCAGGGCACTGTAATTATGTGAATGAAAGTGAAAAGAATGTGTTTTTGTTTGTTTTGTTTTTTTTTAAGCTGTATACACTATATATTATAAAATTGTGGAAGGAAAAAGGCAAAATGTATCCTTCATTGGTTTCTCCTCACTACAATTTGAATCCTGGAACACCCTTCGAGATGTTCTGAATTAGTATGTGCCCGTGGATGTTCATGACATCCTAGTTAACATCTCACTACTCTACATACCATTCAAGGAGGACGTGGGAGGTGTCGTATTATTTTGCTGTAGGCCTTCTGTCTAGTGAGTCTATTGAGAAGACAAAGCCCTCTCTCTCCCTCAGGTGCTGTCATGGGTTCCTAATAAATCAAATTAGTCAATGTTTTGTATACGGTAAACTTTTTATGTGATTTGGTGATTTGCCATGTAGCAAGGCACTGCTGCATTTCCACATGAACATCTTACCCTTCTTTGCTTTTTGCTAAAGTTTGGCTCACTGGAGAAGAGTGAAGCACACACCAGTGCAATAATCTCTACTTGACTTTATGATTCTCTACTAAACTAATTTACTAGAAAGAGGGTAGTGACAGGAAAATGTTATAATTAGGATGATGAATCAAAAACTTCTATGTCTGATTTATTTATTTATTTTTTTGTTTTATTAGATTTTAAAAAAGTACCATATTTGCCGGTTTGTATGACACACTTTTTTTTCCCCCCCCCAAAAGTGGGGGGAAAATAGGGATGCATCTTACAAACCGCATATGGCTTACTGGGGGCGACAGTGGTGGCGCACGGTTGGCAATACGAAGGGCTCGGACGGGGTGTCATTGCAGTGGAGCATATCGGGGGGGCGGTCAGTGTGCTGCAGAAGATGGTTGGCAATGCTGCAGACTCGTGGGGGTGTCACTGCGGCGGATGCCATTGATCTGCCTGAGGGCTTGGAGGAGGGGGTATACCAGCTCAAGAAGGTCAGTGTGTGCCAGCGGAGGGTCAGAGATATTGTGGGTTTGTGAGGTGTCGCAGCAGCAGATGCCATTGATCTGCAGGCTACTTTGAATTTCTGGCGATTGACGCAATAGACTTCAAGAAAATGGCTGTGGAGGACAATCTGTGCACGTGCCACCTCCGTGGCCATTTTTTTGACGTCCATCACCACAACGGCTGGTGATTCAATGAAGCCTGCAGTCCGCCGGCAGATCAATGACGCCCGCCACCCGTTATTGACTGAGTGAGTACCATCGCGCCATCCGGCACCGCGCTGTCCCTGCGACCCTGCACCTCACCGACCCCTGCCTGGCCAAACTCACCTCACCGGGCCCCGGGACCACCAGCCCCTACCCACGGAAGGGGAAAACATCCCAGCTGCTCCATAACAACGCTCCTGGGATCCCCGTCACCAGCAGCGGTGGTGCCCCAACCTCACCACAAACCGTGGGTGGCGTCACAAACCAAATCCCCAAACCAAACCAACCCCCTTTCACTCTCACAGGCGAGGATCGCCGCTCGAGTCCCCGGATCCGGCCCACCGCTCGAGCCACCGAGCAGCGGTAGCAGCCGGACCTGAGCAGCGAGCGCAGTCGAGCAGCGCACCCCCCGCCCGCGACAAGATCATCCGGGAACATGTCCAGGATGGTCAAGGAAATCTGCAATACGACGAAGATGGTAATGCTATCACCACAAATGAGAGAATGATTCCTCATGTAAAGAATCGAGTAACCATTGAAGATTACTCTCAGGGAGAAGTTGATATCATTTTAAGGGTAAGTTCACACAGTGCGTTTTTCGCAGCGTTTTTGTGCGTTTTTCGGGTGCGTTTTTGGCCTCAAAACTGCATGACTTTGCTTCCCCAGCAAAGTCTGTGAGTTTTAATTTTTGCTGTCTGCACACAGCGTTTTTTTTAGCTGCGTTTTTGTGGTGCCCACAAAAACGCAGCATGTCAATTATTTTTGCGTTTTTCACTGCGTTTCTCACCCATTGAGTTCAAGGTGATGTTCAAAAACGCAATTAAAAACGCAAATTGCAAATATAGCTGCGTTTTAGTGCGTTTCTATGACTAAAAACGCAGCTATAAATGCAAGGGGTGGGTAGTAAAGTGACATGTACAGGAAGAGGATTCCTGTCGGTAAACACAGAAGTGTGAATCCTCCCGGTACCGCCACCGCTGCGTCCACCTCCCGTCCGGAGCCATGTACACTCCCGTGCGGCGCCATGTCCGGGCGGGACCTGGAAGCAGCTGTGAAATCAAAAGTGAACAGTACAACAAAAAAAATGTCATACTCACCTGTCTGCAGATTCCCGACATGTCTGCTCCCATCTCCTCTCCCGGTACCGCCGCTCCAGCTGTGTGCCGGGTCCGAGGCACGTCCGATGGATGCAGGACCTGGCGGTGAATCACCTCATGCGGTCACCCGATGCGGCACCTGACGCATCAGCTGATCGTAAGTCTCGCGGTGACGCCGGCTTTTTAGCGCCTGGCCGGCTTAACCTATCAGCTAATGCCGTCAGGAGACTTCATCAGCTGATTACCGGCAGCTCCTGCAGCGATCGGACGGGATCAGACTCCCGTCTGATCGCTTCAGGTGCTGCCGGTAATCAGCACATAAGTGAGTATTTTTTTTTTGCCCTGATGCATCAGCTGATTGTATAAACGGCTTTTATACAATCAGCTGATGTGTGATGTGATTCAAACCCTTGAACCTGACACATCATCTGATCACTTTGCCTTCCAGCAAACCGATCAGATGATATTGGATCCGGATTGGATGGCGCGGGACCCTTGACCTAGGATTACTGCAGAGGGAGGGGGGGTCTTTATTTCAATAATGATGGAGTCACTAATTGTGTTGTGTTTTATTTCTAATAAAAATATTTTTCTGTGTGTTTTTGTTTTTTTTTTAATCTTTACTAGAAATTCATAGTGACCATGTCTACTATTGGTGTGACACCATGGATTTTGAAAAAGGGCTTCCCTATATTTTTGGTTCCCAGCCGGGTACAAATAGGCAGCTGGGGGTTGGGGGCAGCCCGTAACTGCCTGCTGTACCTGGCTAGCATACAAAAATATGGCGAAGCCCACGTCATTTTTTTTGGGGGGGGGGGGGGGGGCAAAAAACTCCTGTATACAGTCCTAGATGGAGGATGCTGAGCCTTGTAGTTTTGCTCCCCCTGCCTCTCCTTTCAGCATACAGTCCTGGATGGAGTATACTGAGCCTTGTAGGCCTGCAGCTGCTGTCTGCTCTCCTGCATACACTAGTGGATGGAGTATGCTGAGCCTTATAGTTCTGCTCCCCATGCCTCTCCCTCCAGCATACAGTCCTGGATAGAGTATGCTGAGCCTTGTAGTTCTGCAGCTGTCTGCTCTCCTGCATACACTAGTGGAGAATGAAGAACATATTGAAGAAGAAAATTACATCAGACCTTTTTTTTTTTCTTCAATCTTTAATGGCATTGTTCACTGATAAAAAACGCAGTGAGCAAAAGCGCAGCAAAACGCAGAAAAAAAACGCACCAAGACGCGGTAAAAACGCATGTGTTTTTTGCTGTGTTTTTGTGCTGCGAGTGCGTTTCTGTGCACAGCCATGTTGGTTTAGAGTGCTTTCAATTTTAAATAAATCCCCAACAGTGTCACCCGCAAAGCACCCCCACACCATCACACCTCCTACTCCATGCTTCACGGTGGGAACCAGACATGTAGAGTCCATCTGTTCACCTTTTCTGTGTCGCACAAAGACACAGTGGATGGATCCAAAGATCTTAAATTTGGACTCATCATACCAAAGCATAGATTCCACTGGTCTAATGTGCATTCCTTGTGCTCTTTAGCCCAAACAAGTCTCTTCTGCTTGTTGTCTGCCCTTAGCAGTGGTTTCCTAGCACCTATTTTACCATGAAGGCCTGCTGCACAAAGTCACCTGTTAACAGTTGTTCTAGAGATGTGTCTGCTGCTAGAACTCTGTGTGGAATTGACCTGGTCTCTAATCTGAGCTGCTGTTAATCTGCGATTTTTGAGGCTGGTGACTTGGATAAACTTATCCTCCGCAGCAGAGGTGACTCTTGGTCTTTCTTTCCTGGAGCGGTCCTCATGTGAGTCAGATTCTTTGTAGCGTTTCATGGTTTTTGCCACTGCACTTGGGGACACTTTCAAAGGTTTCACAATTTATGCAGTGACTGACCTTCATTTCTTAAAGTAATGATGGCCACTCGTTTTTCTTTACTTAGCTGCTTTTTTCTTGCCATAATACTATTATTATTATTATTATCATTATAGCGCCATCAATTCCATGGTGCTTTACATGTGAAAGGGGTATACATAATAGGGACAAGTACAATATTCATAAACAATACAAGACACAGACAGGTACAGGAGGATAGAGGTCCCTGCCCGCGAAGGCTCACAGTCTACAAGGGATAGGTGAGGATACAGTAGGTTAGGGTAGAGCTGATTGTGCGGTGCTGTATCAGACTTAGGGTTACGGCAGGTTGTAGGCTTGTCGGAAGAGGTGGGTCTTCAGGTTCCTTTTGAAGCTTGTCAATGTAGGTGTTACGGGGGCTGTCTGATTATAAAAACCAAAGGGATATCAGACAGTCAGGGTCCACCGTGCAAAGTCTCTGCTGCAGACTATGGCAGAGGATAAGGGGTATCTTGTGCTACGGAAGCAGTACTGACACTGATACGTCTCAGTGACACTAGAGCCAATCACGGCGTGTACTGTTAAAGTCACAGCGACTACCGTATTTAGCATTAATGTAAAAGGGATATGTTAATGAGTAAGGAAGAGTATATAAGTGTGCCGCTGTAAAATAGTAGTAGCACAAGTGCAGAGTGCAATACCTCTGTTAAACTCACAGAGGCATATAGTTAGGAAATAAAGCAATTCCTCCCTTACTCGGAGGGTGTGTGGTATAGTCTCTGTTAATGATCACAGAGACAAAAGCAGTGAGTGTGAAATGGCACCTACCTAGGTCCGTTCCTCTAGTGGTGCCAGGAGACGGACAGCAGCATAAGCCGCACAAAGCTCCTACCTGCGTTCGCTCCACTAGTGTGCGAGGACACGAACCACTAGATATGGCACCTGCCTAGGTCCGCTCTTCTAGTGGTGCAAAAGAGACGGACAGCAGCGTAAGCCGCACAAAGCTCCTACCTGCGTTCGCTCCACTAGTGTGCAAGGACACGAACCACTAGATATGGCACCTGCCTAGGTCCGCTCTTGTAGTGGTGCAAAAGAGACGGACAGCAGCATAAGCCGCACAAAGCTCCTACCTGCGTTCGCTCCACTAGTGTGCAAGGACACGAACCACTAGATATGGCACCTGCCTAGGTCCGCTCTTCTAGTGGTGCAAAAGAGACGGATAGCAGCGTAAGCCACACAAAGCTCCTACCTCTGTTCGCTCCCCTAGTTTGCGAGGATACGAACAACTGCCAGACGCAGTATAAGGAACGTTACCCTAGCGGCAACGTCCACCTACGAGTCGAATCACAAGGCCCAGCCGGACCATGTGCCTCAGGCACCTGCCTATGTCCGCTCTACTAAGAGGTAAGGATACGGACCGCAGCCGAAGCTGTAAGGTACAAGAACGCTACTCTGCCAGTAGCGCTCACCTAGCATAGACAGAGAGATGCCTAGAGGGACGTGCACAGAGCGTCTACTCTCATGCATGAACCAAGAGGACTGAGCGCCAGGCGGCGTGCGTCAGGGTCTTATATAGACTCTGTGCCTCATCCAAGATGGAGAACACCAGAGCCAATCCGCTGCCAGAACGACAGCAATGACGTCACGCTGGCCTATCACCGAGCAAAGCGTCACAAGCACATGACCAGTGACCAATCGGCATAGAAGGTGTCAGAGACATGTGATCACGTGTCACAAGCACATGACCAGCGACCAATCGGCATAGAAGGTGTCAGACACATGTGACCACGTGTATCACAAGCACATGACCAGCGGCCAATCAGCTTAGAAGGTGTCAGAGACATGTGACCTCGTGTCAGCGATGATGTCACCCGCACATGTGCAATGGCTCCAAGATAGGACTTAGTCTCCAGCGCTTGCACATGTGCAGTAGCAAGAAATCCGAACATAGTCTCCAGTGCCACAGCAACCGTAACAGTAGGCGAGAATCTGATGTGTTGAGGCAGAGCATTCCAAAGTATGGGGGAGGCACGGGAGAAATCTTGGATACGATGGTGGGAAGAGGAGATGAGGGGGGAGCAGAGAAGGAGATCTTGTGAGGATCGAAGGTTACGTGCAGGTAAGTACTGGGAGACTAGGTCAGAGATGTAAGGAGGAGACAGGTTGTGGATGGCTTTGTAGGTCATGGTTAGGGTTTTGAACTGGAGTCGTTGGGCAATGGGAAGCCAGTGAAGGGATTGGCAGAGAGCAGAGGACGGGGAGTAGCAGGGGGACAGGTGGATTAGTCGGGCAGCATAGCATAATACAAATTCTAACAGTCTATTCAGTAGGACTATGAGCTGTGTATCCACCAGACTTCTACACAACACAACTGATGGTCCCAACCCCATTTATAAGGCAAGAAATCCCACTTATTAAACCTGACAGGGCGCACCTGTGAAGTGAAGACCATTTACGGTGACTACCTCTGGAAGCTCATCAAGAGAATGCCAAGAGTGTGCAAAGCAGTAATCAAAGCAAAAGGTGGCTACTTTGAAGAACCTAGAATATAAGACATATTTTCAGTTGTTTCACACTTTTTAAGTATTTCATTCCACATGTGGTAATTCATAGTTTTGATGCCTTCAATGAGAATCTACAATTTTCAGAGTCATGAAAATAAAGAAAACTCTTTGAATGAGAAGGTGTGTCCAAACTTTTGTTCTGTACTATATATATATATTTAAGAACGTATTTGGTGTCTTCAGGGGTAAGATCTTGGCCACTATCTTACAGGTGCAGAGTCCGCTAATGTCTGATTGTGGATTTTGATGTCGCACTTTATGAGCTCCTGACATAAACTTCCCCTCATCCAGCACCATGACATCATGTGACCCCTGACTCCTCCCCTCCATGTGACATCATCACAGATCCTGTAAGCACAGAGCAGCCATATATCCAGTGTGCGGCTCTGCAGGTGGAGGTAGGTGCAGGGTATTATATATCTAGTGTGCGGCTCTGCAGGTGGAGGTAGGTGCAGGGTATTATATATCTAGTGTGCGGCTCTGCAGGTGGAGGTAGGTGCAGGGTCTATTATTGTGGGATCATTTTCATATTGTTTTGTACATGCAGTTTAACCCCTTTACGACCGCCATACGGAGTAAAACGTCAGTAGTGAAGGGCACTTCTTCCATATCCCCGTATTAAAATGGTGGTAAGGTAACAGTGTATACCGCCCCCCAGCGTCAGATAATCTCCGGGGTGTCATCTAGCAGGGGTAGCAGAGACCCTGGAGATCACGATTCGGGCTGTTTTTTACGCTCCCCGGTCATGTGGTCACCGGTATACACCGGAGAATCGTGATCATATTGCAGAAACAGGAAGGGCCGGTAAATAATGATTTATCTCCCACCTGATCGAACATCACATGGAAGATAAATGTCCTCCTCCCTCTGTGCTCCCCACTCTCGGTCCACCTTCACCTCATGATCCCCTAACATGGTCACCACACGTGTTGTGCGCCGGCTGCACGCGTCCTCCTCCACTGATTTCTGCCTCATCTGGCATGTATCTGGGCCCCTGACATGTCAAATGAGGCAGAAAAGTCATCCCCAGGTCCAGCAGGGTCATCCCCGGTCCCCAGACATGTCAAATGAGGCAGAAAAGTCATCCCCAGGTCCAACCAGGTCATCCCCAGGTCCAGCAAGGTCATCCCCGGTCCCTGGACATGTCAGAGGAGGCAGAAAAGTCATCCCCAGGTCCAGCAAGGTCATCCCCGGTCCCTGGACATGTCAGAGGAGGCAGAAAAGTCACCCCCAGGTCCAGACAGGTCATCCTCGGTACCTCTCTTGCAGCATCAATCCCCCGCCACTCCTCCTTCTCCTTGTCATCAGAAGAAATGTCAGCCGTATGCACAGAGCGGCTCTCAGCAGACTCTGCAGGCAGTGACACTGAGTTTACTGCAGCTTACACTGCTGTGCTGTGGACCATGGGAGTGTGAGTGCAGTATTCTCAGGTCACTGCAGCAACGCACCTCACATGGAGTTCCTGCACCCCCAGAAAATGGAAGATACGTTCACTGAGTGTGCCCCCATACTCTGGAATAAGGTTACTGCAGGTCACTCTGTTGGACCGGGGCCACACTGCTAACATGGATTGCCTGATCTTCCAGAAAATGGTGGATATGTTTCCTGAGCGTACCCCATATTCTGGAAGGTCCACAGTGGTCGTGGAACTTCCAAAATGGATTGCGGCAGACCGGATTTTTTTTCTTTTCAATAAATTGGTGAAAGAGGGAATGTGTTAGGGAGTGTTTTTTCAAATATTTTGTTTTTGTCATTTTTATTTTTTTATTCACTGGGTTCATAATGTTGGGTATCTGATAGACGCCGTGACATCACTAAATGCTGGACTTGATGTCAAGTGGCATTACACAGCTGGTATCTGCCCCATATATTACTCCGTTTGTCACGGCACCAGAGCAACGGGATGAGCTGGAGCAAAGCGCCAGTATTGGCACATCTAATGGATGTGCCACTTCTGGGGCGGCTGTGGCCTGCTATTTTTAGGCTGGGAAGGGCCAAATAACCATGAACCTTCCCAGCCTGAGAATGCCAGACCCCAGCTGTGCGCTTTACCTTGGCTGCTAATCCAATTTAGGGGGCAGGGCCCAATTTTTTTTTAAAATTATTTATTTATAAATAATAACAAAAAAAGTGTGGGGTGATCTCTAAATTGGATCACCAGCCAAGGTGAAGCTGATAGCTGGGGTCTGCAGGTCTGCAAGTCTATTGCCTGTGTCCAGAATGCTTCGTTGTGCAGTACTAGTGCATAGGAAGGATTTTTAGAAATCTCCTGTCCACTGTTCTTCTTTTCTCTGAAGCATAAACTTACTTGAGGTTTCCCGAGCCTCAGCATGTCAATTGTTTGCTGCGGAGATGAGACTGTTCTCTGCGGGGAAAATATAGCTAAGGTCCGCAGCGGCCCAAACCCTGATCGTGGGACTGGGCAGCTGTGTTTTCCCGCGGACAATACTCGCATCTCCGCATGAGGGCTGGCACTGCGTCCTAGACGTGGTGTTGCTGGATTGTGTGCACATAGCCTAAAAGTGAGAAATTAGCTGCTTCAGCAACATTTTTGCGAACTACCTGGAGATTTAAAATGCTTACTATACCCCTGAATAAACTCCTTAAGGGGTCTAATTCCCCCTAATTACCCTGCAAATGCGACATTGTGCCTGCAATATATTTCAACTTTTCCAAAATTCAAATGGTGCTCCTTCCATTCCAAGCCCTCCCGTGTTTCCAAACAGAGGTTTCTGATCACATGTGGGGTATCAACGCACTCAGAAGAACTTGGGAATATATTTTGGGGTCCACTTTATGTTATTTCTTCTAAAAGTGAATAAATTGGGGTTAAATCAACATTTTTAGGCAAAATTATATATATTTTTTTTTCATTCCACATCGCTTTAGGTCCTGTGAAGCAATAGACTTGTTGGATGTGGTTTTGAGCACTTTGTGGGGTGCAGTTTTTAGAATGGGGTCACTTTTGGGCATTTTCTGTCACCTCGGCCTCTCAAAGTCAGTGATGTGGTCCCTAAAAAAAAATGGTTATGCAAATTTTGTTGAATAAAATGAGAAATTGCTGATGAACTTTGATCCCTTCTAACTTCCTAACTCAAAAATATATGAAAACCTGTGCTGATGTAAAGTGACATGTGGGAAATGTGATTTATTAACTATTTGTGTGACAGAACACTCTGGTTTATGGGCAGAAAAATAAAAAGTTTGAAAATTGAGAAATTTTCAAAATTTTAATCAAATTTTCGTTGCTTTTACAAATATAAGCAAAAAATATCGTCCTAAATTTATAACTCTCCTGAGCTCCAATATGCGAGGGAAAACCAGAATCAGCGAAATCCAAGGAAACTCCAGAGACATCACCTCATAGAGGACACTGGTCAGAACCGCAAAACTTGATCGCGGCATTAAAGGGATGGTGCCGTCCAAAAAAAAAAAATTTCAATAACTGAAAAAATGTAAAGTATTAATGTTTTAATGTTTTGTTTAAATATAATTATTTGTTTTTAATTGATCAAAATATATAAAAAAAATTAAGTTTCATATTTTCTACTCTTAAACACTAGGGGGAGCAGCTGCTGAAATCCTACAGAAATCCCACTGTAGAAATATCTCACATTACAGCTGCAGTAAAAGTGGGCGGAGTCTGTCCTCCTGTGTGTGATGTCACAGCTCCCCCTCCCAATCTGGGTGTTTCCTTAAGGATAAGGGAAGATGAAATGTAGGAACACAGTGCGGAGCCATTTTGTTGGTGACCACAAATGTCTAAAGTGTCACCAAGGACAGCTGATAGCGCTCTGCAAGCACTGGTCCAGCAATGCTCTGCCGCATGCACGCCCACCCACAATGCTCTGCCAAATGCCCGCCCACAATGCTCTTCCACATGCACGCACACACAATGCTCTACCACATGCATGCCCACAATGCTTTGCCACATGCACGCCCGCAATGCTCTGGCACATGCACGCCCGCAATGCTCTGGCACATGCACGCCCGCAATGCTCTGGCACATGCATGTCCGCAATGCTCTGCCACATATATGCCCGTAATGCTCTGTGACATGCACGCACATTGCTGTGCCACACACACACACCGGGCTGAGCACCTAGCGTACCCGAGCACAGCGATGCTCGCGAGAGTGGTTTACATACGTAAAGCATCTGATCTCCGCACCTTCTTGGAAAGGTCTGAGTTTGTACCGAACACTGAACTTCAGGTTCACTCATCTCTAGTGGTGAATAAAAATCACTTTAGTAAAATAAAAAAAAATCAGTTTGTGTCGCCATTTTCCGACACCGGTAACATTATTCTTTTTGCATCGATGGAGTTGAGTGAGGACTTGTTTTTTGCTTGATGAGCCGACATTTTCATTGATCCCATTCTAGGTGCAATATGGATAATTCATCACTTTTCATTGTGTTTTATATTGCTATAAAAATAATGTGCTACTTTTATCGGTCGGTTTTACTACTTACATAGCACATTTCATGTTTAATTTTATTCCTACCCAAGTGATATCTTACCTCCATTATTATCTACAGTATTTTACATATCGGCTCCTCTCCCCATTCAGGTCCTTATAATATCGGATCCTCTCAGTGGAGATCTTCTATAGAAGAGAATTCTCCTGATTGCCCCGTGAAGGATGTATATGGACAGGGACAAGATGGCGGAGAGGATATTACACCTCACCCTAGAGATCCTCTTCCGGCTTACTGGAGAGGTGAGAGATTCTGATGATGTCACATTACATCATTCTTATCTATGGGAATAACAGATGGACAGAACTGGAGAGGTGAGGACTCTGGAAATGTCTGGAGTGAGATTTATTACTGTGTCTCTCCATAACCAGGATTACACAGTAGTGAAGAAGACCTCTAGTGAGCGCTGTCAGGCCCCTGTGTCTGAGGGATGGGGAAGACCCCTGAGCCCAATCACGGGGCCTCCACCTCACCCCCCGATACATGAGGACATCAATGACCAGAAGATCCTAGAACTCACCTACAAGATGATTGAGCTGCTGACTGGAGAGGTGACACTGCTGGGAATGCTGGGACATTATACAGTAACGCTATGAAGGGATCGGGGGTGACGGTATCATTGTATGTGTCAGGTTCCTATAAGGTGTCAGGACGTCACCGTCTATTTCTCCATGGAGGAGTGGGAGTATTTAGAGTATTAGCCCCAGCCCCCTGATGACGCCAGTGTGGTGAAACATGTTGGGGAGGCTACTGCATTATGTCTTTTAAATAGCGAACATTAGTGGTCATTCATGACAGGAATGATATAGAGATTATTCACAGACTTCGGTCTGGATCAGAAACTTTTCCATAAGGAACGATTATCTATATCAATAAGAGAGAGACCACAATGTTCAGTGGTTTTAATTTGTATGTCCTCATATCTTAAACAATGGAATAAAAGTTAAATTTTAAATTGATCAGTCTTTAGTTTAGGGATTTAGTTGCCAATGGCAAATTGTAAATTGATTGCTGTCTACCCCTACGCTGACTGATAGAACGAATTTTCAGTAGCTGGAGTATTTAGAAGGACACAAAGATCTGTACAAGGACGTCATGATGGAGGGTCCCCAGCCCCTCACATCACCAGGTAATAGACAGGACTAAATACACACGGCCTATAATTATCTGTATGTAAGGAATGAATTCAGTCCCTGTATGTGTCTCCTCCAGGTCTATCCAGTAAGAGGACAACACCAGAGAGATGTCCCCGTCCTCTTCTCCCACAGGACTGTAAACAAGAAGCTCCCGATGTTCCTCAGGATGTGTTTCCTCCAGATCTATCCAGTAAGAGATATCTACTCATGTACTTTCTGCACTAATTTTGTGTTTACATTTTTAGGCTTTCTGCTCTATTTTTTTCAGCTGTATTTTCTTTGTTTCTGCTTCTTCTGTTGTTTGTTTCTAGTTCCTTCTCAATATCGCTATGATGGCAACTCAAAAATTTACAGAGAGTTTATGAATACCCTTCAAGATGGAGTTCGTCCATCTTGAATCCCTATGTATTAATACCTGTGTTTGTGTGCAATGATGCATGATTCTGTAAATTATGCTACTTGGTGTTCCTCCCCCCCCCTTTCTGTATGTGAGATTGTGGATATCTGTATATAAATTGATATCAGTGTTGTATTTATCACACTGTATATGTCTATGGGGTTTGTATATTCCCCAAAGTACTGTGCACATGTTTATATGTTACTTTTTCGTGGTATGATCTTCATGTGCACTTTTCCAGTTCACATCTAGGGGGAGTTCTGTGTTATTATTATGCACATGCCCGAGTCCTCAGCGTCTCCCTGCTGCCATGGTTACGTGTGGTAACATAATGAGCGGTGCAGATGGTGACGCGTCCAGTCCCCACGTGATATCCTGGCCGGGTGTAGATGCAGAAGGACTCCTGCAGGCAGCAACTGCACATGTGCGAGCATTCACACTCTCATTGGCTTAACGTATACCATGTGATCGTGTGGGCTGTTCACAAAAGGTCCTGTTCGTCTATCATTGCTGCCACTCTTACCTTGCCTGGTTGACAAAGCTACAAGCGAAACGCGCGTCCTCAGGCTTGATGTGAATCCCCGCCACCTCTGGGTACTGGTACATATGACTGCTACTTGATTTGTTATATATGTGCTGCTAAAATTCTTGTCTGATCCACTAGGATATGTATAGCACTTTATATGGGACAGTGTGCAATGTTTATGTAATCCCCCTATTTCTGTGGTAATAGTAATTGTATTGCACATGACACTTTATTCCCTGTATCCTTTGTGGACATATACTTCCTTGTAGCAATAATGTGATTTAATTAACTATTTACTGAATACCTGGATACCCTTTTTGACCCCTGCTCTCCATATACAATTATGAGTGTTATAATATGGTATTTGCCAGCTAATAAAATATTTATTGTTATCCCTTAAACCACAATTCTCCGTTTTTTGTTGAATTATGCCTGTGGTGGGTTATTTACCTATTTGTTTTTTTTTCCAAACCTTTTTTATTGAGTTTCCAATTATATAAAACCGTTACAAAATAATTATGATTACAAAATGCGTTCATTCAACTGACAAGTTATGACATAGAAAAGAGTAATATTCCAGCTTGTGAGTCCCTAAAGTTCTTCAGTTGAAAATGATGCATAGTAAATTAGAGCAAAGGATTCGACCTAAAACACTTGTAACACAAAACCTTGAAACCCTTTGTCATTCTTTAGTATTTTGAGTGTCGATGTCGTATCTTAAGTCTTCCTTAACGTCTCATCTCCCCCTCCCTCCTGGGTCTCCATTAGGTGAACCTCAATATCCCCAAGCTATCCTGGATTTCATTCAGAAGGTACCACTCAGTTCGCATGAAAGGTGTCACCAGAGTATTTATTTCTCCCCGCGTGAAATGGATTTCTATAAAGTTTGTCCACCTCCCAAAGAATTTGTCTGTCTTCTTGTCCTTATCCCTTTCCGCCTCTAGTTTCTCCAATCTCAGAAGGTTGTGTAAGTCGTCGATAACCTCCTTTGTAGATGGAGCTTCCCTATGTATCCAATGTCTTAAGATGCACCGTTTAGCTATCATGGCTAGGTCATGAATGATTGCAAACAGGGCCGGATTAAGGTTGGTGGGGGCCCCTGGGCAGAAAATCTGGTGGGGGCCCCATAAACGTTAACATTTTTAGCCATAACAGTAAAGCGCGAACTGTAGCATTTAGATATAAATCCAATGAACATGTGTCTTATCCTGTTCTGCCACATTCAGATTTCCAGTACTACAATACAGACACAGTCCAGGATCACTCACAGCCGTCACTTATACACACAGTACAATACAGATACAGTCCAGGATAACTCACAGCCGTCACTTATACACAGAAAGATCGATCGCGCTGTTCCCTGCTGCCATCAGTGGCCCCTTGACACGATCACGGGAAGTCGATGGTTGCTATGGTAGCGGCGGGCCATGTAATGACCCCTGTTGCTATCATGACATTTTTCTGTCACAGTCGATAGAGCGCCGACTCACACAGGAATGCTGTATTTCTGCTAATCAGAGCTGTACAGGTCTGATCAACAGGGATGCACAAGCGATCAGACTGCTGATCCTTATAGCTCTCAAGGGGACAAGTAAAATAAATACAAAATGTAAAAAAAATAAATAAAAAGTTCAAATCATGCCTCATTCGCCCCACTGAAAATAAAACAATTAAAAAAATATACACATATTTGATATCTCAGAGTTCAGAAATGCCCGATCAGTAAAAATATAAAATCAATTAATCAGATCGGTAAATGGTGTAGCGAGAAAAAAATCCAAATGCCAAAATTATGTTTTTGGGTCGTTACAAAATTTTTAAAAAGGTCCAATAACAGGCGATCAAAAAATAGCAACTACATAAAAATTGTATAATTGAAAACACCAGCTCAAGACGCAAAAATATTAGCAGTCACTGGGCCTCACATCCCAAAAAATTAGAACACTACGGGTTTCAAAAAATGGCACCAAAAGCACAATTCTTTTTTTTAACAAACTTCTGAATTTTTTTTAACCCCTTAGATAAAAGTAAGAGTATACCTGTTTGGTATCTATGAACTCGGCATCTTACTGACATGGTAGTTTTACAATATAGTGAACATGGTGAATAAAATAACCCCAAAACAATCGTGCAATTGCACTTTTTTTGCAATTTTATCGCACTTGGATTTTTTTCCCTGTTTCCTAGTACAATATATGGTAAAACTGATGATTTCACTCAAAAGTACAATTTGTCACGCAAAAAATAAGCCCTTTGTCACGCTCCCCGGCTCCCCTGCCATGCTCCCTGGCCCCTCTGCCTTGCTTACCGGCTCCCCTGCCACGCTTCCTTGCTCCCAGGTCGCGCTCCGCCGCTCCCGTGCCAGGCTTCCCGGTCCCCCGCTCCACAGCCTTCCTGCTCCATCGCCTGCGGTCCCCAGGCAGCCCGGTCCCCGCTCCCGGCGCCCGTCGGCTACTCTGCCTCAGCCCGGCTCTCCTGCTTCCTACTCTCCGCTCCCTCCTCTGGCTTCTGGCACCCGGGCCTCGCGCATGCGCATTAGGGCGCGCGCGCGGTCATTGACCCTCTCTTAAAGGGCCAGCACCTAGAAACAGGAAATTGCATAGACAGGTACAGGGTATATTAAGAATCACTTTCCTGGTGGGCGGGGCCTGTTCTACGTGTTTAGCAAGCTAGTGTTCAGGTCCCCTATTGCTTTGCCTTGTGCTTTGCCTGCATTAACCCTGTCCTGTCTCGTAGAGCCTGTCCTGCCACGCCAGCCGCTCCGAACCACGCTCATTCCCGTACCCTGACGGTGACTTCGGCGGATGTTCCACCATCTCTGCAGCTCCGCCAGTCTCCAGTCCCTGGCTCCGTTTGGTGACCCGTTCCATCGCTCAGCAAGTTCCGGATCCCGCCTGACCTTACCACCTGGCCTCGGACTCTGAGCCTCGTCACCCGGACCACCGTCCAGAACTCCGTCCACCTTTCCTGCTCCCCTACGGACTGTCCAGCTACCATTAGTGCTTCGGCTGCCGTGCACCCAGACCTTCTGGCGGGGTGACCTGCCTGGCTGCCTCCTCAAGAGAAACCGGTGTACGGTCCAGAGGTTCCACCACCCGGACGTTACAGCTAGAACAGGCCATGGATCCCGCCGAAGCACTAGCGGCCCTGCAGCAGGAACTCACACGACAGCGCGAGACCCAGACCCGCATGCTGAACTTCATGACTTCTGTGGATACCCGTCTGAACGCGCTACAAGCAGCGGCCACGCCTGTGGTATCTCGGGATTCCACTGCACAATCCACGTCCGCAGCTCCCGTGGCAGCCTCCTCGGATGCTTCCAAGCTTCGTTTGGCCTCACCACCCCGGTACGCTGGAGATCCCAAGACCTGCAGGGGATTTATAAACCAATGCTCTCTCCATTTCCAGTTGCTGCCGCACCTTTTCGCCTCCGACCAAGCCAAGGTCGCGTTCATGATGTCCCATCTAGAGGGAGAGGCACTGGCCTGGATGAACCCCTTGTGGGAGAAGGAGGATCCGGTGACCACTGATATCCAGGACTTCCTGCAGGCTTTCCGTAACACCTTTGACGAGCCCGAAAGCACCGCCGCCTCTGCTTCATCCCTCCTCCGGCTACGTCAAGGGACTCTGACGGTGGGCCAATACGCTATTCGTTTCCGCACCTTGGCCTCGGAACTCGGGTGGAACAACGAGGCCCTAACCGCCGCCTTCTGGGAAGGACTCTCGGCTTGCATTAAAGATGAGCTGGCTGGTCGTGACGTACCTTCTACCCTGGATGCCCTGATTGCTCTGGCGACTCGCGTGGATCTTCGCTTTCAGGAACGATCCAAAGAGGTGTCCCACGAGAGGCGTCCAATACGGCACTCCTCCCCACCACAGAAGTCCACCGCTCCTCAGTCGGCGTCCCCTGGCGCGTCTACCTACGAGCCCATGCAGATTGACCGCCTGAGGCAGTCGGAGCAACGCCGAGCAGAATGACTAGCAAAGGGTCTCTGCTTCTACTGCGGTGATGGTTCCCACCTGCTACGCTCTTGTCCCGAGAAGCCGGGAAACTCCAAAGCCTAGGCTTGGTAGGAGAGGCTACCCTAGGTGCTGGGACACTTTCAAACTCCGTTACCTGGACTATTCAAGTCACTATAGAAGAGACCCGGTTCACGGCAGAGGCGTATCTTGATTCCGGAGCAGCAGGCAACTTCATCCAGCAGGTCACGGTGGATAAGTATCAGGTGCCGGTCCTCCCACTAGAGAAACCGCTGGTGATCGCCTCTGTGGATGGGAGACCCCTCTCTGACACCGTCTCACTGATCACCAGGCCTGTGGAAGTACGGATCGGTGCTCTGCACACCGAGAAGATCACCTTCTACGTCCTCCCGCGTATGTCTCATCAGATCCTGCTGGGACTCCCATGGTTACGGACACACGAACCGTCGGTCAGCTGGAGTACAGGTGAAATCACCCGATGGGGCTCCTCGTGCCACGAGAGATGTCTGAAAACCATCCAGCCTGTTCGACGCTCTCCGGTTCCAGAGTCTCTACCAGGACTGCCTTCTGCCTACTGGTCCTTCTCAGACGTTTTCGATATAAAGGAGTCAGAGGTGCTACCGCCTCATCGTCCCTACGACTGCGCCATCGTTTTACTGCCAGGAACCACGCCTCCTAGAGGAAGAATATACCCCTTGTCCCCTGCGGAAACACGAGCTATGTCTGCCTATATTACCAAGAGCCTGGCAAAGGGGTTCATTCGGAGGTCCTCATCCCCTGCCAGAGCAGGGTTTTTCTTCGTCAAGAAAAAGGAAGGTGATCTGCACCCTTGCATCGACTACCGGGGTTTAAACCAGATCATCGTAAAGAACAAATACCCTCTGCCGCTTATCCCCGAACTATTCGATCGGCTCCGAGGAGCCCGTGTATTCACCAAGTTGGACCTCCGTGGGGCTTATAACCTGGTTCGCATTCGCTCTGGAGACGAATGGAAAACCGCATTCAACACTCGAGATGGGCACTATGAGTATTGTCATGCCCTTTGGTCTGTGTAATGCTCCGGCAGTCTTCCAAGAACTGGTGAACGACGTGTTCAGGGACCTCCTCTATGTCTGTGTCATGGTATATCTTGATGACATCCTGGTCTTCTCTCCGGATCTACAGACCCACAGAGAAAACGTGCAGCTAGTTCTCCAGAGGCTTAGAGAAAACCGTCTGTACGCAAAGTACGAGAAATGCATCTTTGAGAAGTCGTCTCTTCCCTTCCTGGGTTATGTAATCTCGGACACTGGCCTGCAGATGGATCCTGAGAAAGTGTCTGCCATCATCAACTGGCCTCCTCCTTCCGGACTGAAGGCTATCCAACGCTTTCTCGGCTTTGCGAACTATTATCGGCAATTCATCCCACATTTCTCTGCCTTGACTGCGCCTCTCTCCGCCTTGACTAAGAAAGGAGCTAATCCTAAGGACTGGCCCCCGGCGGCCGATGCCGCGTTCTGCTCCTTGAAACAGGCGTTTGCTTCTTCCCCGGTTCTCCATCGCCCTGAATTGAACCGACAGTTCACCTTGGAGGTGGATGCCTCTTCCTCAGGAGCCGGGGCAGTGTTGATGCAGAACTCCCCCTCCGGCAAGATGGTCACTTGTGGATTCTTCTCCAAGAGCTTCTCGGCACCCGAACGCAACTACACCATCGGGGATCGGGAGCTACTGGCCGTGAAGCTTGCCTTGGAGGAATGGCGCTACCTCTTGGAGGGAGCAGTATACCCTGTAATCATATACACGGACCACAAGAATCTGGAGTACCTGCGGTCAGCCCAAAGACTGAACCCACGACAAGCCCGCTGGTCCTTGTTTTTTGCTCGATTTGATTTCCAACTCCATTTTCGGCCTGCGGACAAGAACGTGCGGGCAGACGCTTTGTCCAGGTCCTTCGTGCCCGTGGAGTTGGAGGAGGAGACATTCCAGCCCATCATCAACCCCAGCAAAATCATTCCGGTGAATCCTGTCGCTTTAACTCAGATACCCCCTGGGAAAACCTATGTCTCAGATACTGACAGACAGAGAGTCCTGCACTGGGGCCATGCCTCGAAGATCGCCGGCCATGCTGGTCAGAAGAAGACTTGGAGTACGATTGTCCGTCACTACTGGTGGCCGTCCCTCCGTAAAGACGTCACATCCTTCGTCTCAGCCTGTCCGTCCTGTGCCCGGAACAAGACACCCAAGCACCTACCATATGGACGTCTCCTGCCTCTGCCCATTCCTTCTGTTCCGTGGCAACATATCGCAATGGAC
Source organism: Anomaloglossus baeobatrachus (assembly GCF_048569485.1). Taxonomy (NCBI): domain Eukaryota; kingdom Metazoa; phylum Chordata; class Amphibia; order Anura; family Aromobatidae; genus Anomaloglossus; species Anomaloglossus baeobatrachus. Next base: position 583,147,925 of record NC_134357.1, read on the forward strand.
TTCATTACGGACTTACCCTTATCCTCCGGACACACAGTCATATGGGTTGTGGTGGACCGTTTCTCAAAAATGGCTCACTTCATTCCCATGGCCGGGCTGCCCTCTGCCCAGGAGCTAGCTGACTCCTTCATCCAACATATATTCCGATTGCATGGCTTTCCCGCACACATTGTGTCCGACAGAGGAACTCAGTTTACCTCGCGCTTCTGGAGGGCCCTCTGCAAACATCTGGGAGTATCTCTGGACTTTTCTTCGGCCTACCATCCTCAGTCGAATGGGCAAGTGGAGCGGGTCAATCAAATCCTGACCTCCTTCCTGCGCCACTACGTTAATGCCCATCACGATGACTGGTCCACGCTTCTTCCTTGGGCTGAGTTCTCCCACAACCATCACATCAGCGAGTCCACCTCCAGCTCTCCATTCCGAGTCGTTTACGGACTTCAGCCTTCTGTTCCATTGCCAGTATCCTCGGCTTCCGATGTTCCCGCAGCAGATGCTCTGGTCCAGGACTTCTCAGCCATATGGAGCTCTGTCAAGACCTCCCTTGAGCATGTTTCTTTGCGGATGAAGAGACATGCGGACAAGAGGCGCCTGGATCCCCCGTGTTTCTCCCCTGGTGATCTGGTCTGGCTTGCATCCAAGTATGTCCGATTGAAGTTGCCATCGTACAAGTTGGGTCCTCGTTACATCGGGCCGTTTAAAGTCATCAGCAAAATCAATGCAGTCTCCTACAAGCTGCAGCTCCCGGCCACGATGCGGATACCCAACTCTTTCCATGTCTCCTTGCTCAAGCCTGTTGTCCTTGGTCCCTTCTCCGTTGATGCCGATACTGCTCCTCCTCCCATCGCTGACGATGACATCTATGCGGTAAGGGATATTGTGGCCATGAAGACCGTACGAGGTCGGCAGTATTTCCTGGTGGACTGGGCGGGGTATGGTCCCGAGGATCGGTCCTGGGAGCCCCGGGAGAATGTTGGCACTCCTCTGATTTGTGCCTTCCTGTCCCGCTTGCGGGGAGGGGGGCGTGGGGGAGGGGGTACTGTCACGCTCCCCGGCTCCCCTGCCATGCTCCCCGGCCCCTCTGCCTTGCTTACCGGCTCCCCTGCCACGCTTCCCCGCTCCCAGGTCGCGCTCCGCCGCTCCCGTGCCAGGCTTCCCGGTCCCCCGCTCCACAGCCTTCCTGCTCCATCGCCTGCGGTCCCCAGGCAGCCCGGTCCCCGCTCCCGGCGCCCGTCGGCTACTCTGCCTCAGCCCGGCTCTCCTGCTTCCTACTCTCCGCTCCCTCCTCTGGCTTCTGGCACCCGGGCCTCGCGCATGCGCATTAGGGCGCGCGCGCGGTCATTGACCCTCTCTTAAAGGGCCAGCACCTAGAAACAGGAAATTGCATAGACAGGTACAGGGTATATTAAGAATCACTTTCCTGGTGGGCGGGGCCTGTTCTACGTGTTTAGCAAGCTAGTGTTCAGGTCCCCTATTGCTTTGCCTTGTGCTTTGCCTGCATTAACCCTGTCCTGTCTCGTAGAGCCTGTCCTGCCACGCCAGCCGCTCCGAACCACGCTCATTCCCGTACCCTGACGGTGACTTCGGCGGATGTTCCACCATCTCTGCAGCTCCGCCAGTCTCCAGTCCCTGGCTCCGTTTGGTGACCCGTTCCATCGCTCAGCAGGTTCCGGATCCCGCCTGACCTTACCACCTGGCCTCGGACTCTGAGCCTCGTCACCCGGACCACCGTCCAGAACTCCGTCCACCTTTCCTGCTCCCCTACGGACTGTCCGGCTACCATTAGTGCTTCGGCTGCCGTGCACCCAGACCCTCTGGCGGGGTGACCTGCCTGGCTGCCTCCTCAAGAGAAACCGGTGTACGGTCCAGAGGTTCCACCACCCGGACGTTACACCCTTATATGGCAAGATTGATGGAAAAATAAAAAGTTACGGCTTTCAGAAGAAGGGGAGAAAAAAAAAAAAACGGAAAATCGGGGTGAAGGAGTTCAATTTTGAGTACTATAATACTATGACAAAATATGTTGAAGTCAATATCAATAACAAAACTGATAGCTGTCAGTGAATGGCACTCAGCAATACGTCTGGCACATGTACATGGAAAGAACACATTAAACTCCGGGGGGGGGCATCATTTTACTGCAAGGGGTGTATGTAATTATACTCCAGGAGGCGGTTATATCACAATAAGTTATTATATGAATATACAATGGTACCTCGCTTAACGTGTAACCCACATAACGAGATTTTCGCTATTCCAGCAAAGGTTTCTGTAAATTTGTAACCCGCTTTACGAGAAAGCTTTGCTGTACGAGCGAAATCCTCACCGCACACACTTCCGGTTTCGTCCATCCACCGCGCTCTGACCCGCACTTCCAGTCCACACAAACACACACATGTGCGCACAAACACACACGCATGCACGCACATACAGTATAATGCTCACCTTACCTTCCGTTCCACCGCCGGTCTCATGGATCTTGTAGTTCCCGGGTACATCGCGACGTCCTCGCGGCGAACTACAAGACCCAGGAGGCCGGCGGAGGAACGAAGGTAAGGTGAGCATATAACATAGTGTACCTTACGTTTCATCGCCGGCCTCCTGGGTGCTGTAGTGCGCCGCTCCACTCCGTTCCACGCTGGGATTCTGCCTCCATAGCGACGAGGGAGGAACTTCCTGTCACCGCTGCTGAATGGCAGAGCGCTGGCCAATCAGAGGCAAGCAGCTCTGCCTTGACGTCAGCGCTCTAGCAGGGAAGTTCCTGCCTCGTCGTTATGGAAACGCGATACACGGCCCGGCCCCGTACTGGTGAACAGCAAGTCCCAGGAGACCGGCGATGGAGCGGAATGTAAGGTGAGCATGTAGTATCTGCGTGTGCATGTGTGAGTTTGTGTGTGTTTGTACATGTTTGTGCATGTGTGGAATGACAGAATAGGGGACCAGGATGGGACATTTAACCCGTTGTGGAACGGATCGTCAGCACTGCAATGATTTCCTATAGGAAATCTTGCTTTGCTGAACGAGTACCTTGTTTAACAAGTACAGTCCCAGAACGGATTGTTCTCGTTAAGCAAGGTACCACTGTACTCAAAAAGGGGATAATGATTATAGTCAAAGGGATGGGGGGCATTATTCTATGATTATACTCCACTCTAGGGAGGGGGCGTTATTTTATGATTATACTCCATTAGTGAGGTGTTTTACTCTATTATATTGCAGGGGAAGGGGGGGGGCATTATTTTATCATTGCTCTCCAGGTGAGGGGAGTGTTATCCTATGATTATACTCCAGTGGGGGAGGGGACATTATTATATGATTATAATCTACGTGGGGGGCATTATTATATGATTATAATCTCTGTGGGGGCGTTATGCTATGATTATATATTAGTGTGGGGAGGGTGTTATTGTATAATTATACTCCAGTGGGGGAAGGGACATTATTATATGATTACAATCTAGTGGGGGAGGGAGCATTATTATATGGTTACAATCTAGTGGGGGAGGGGGCATTATTATATGATTACAATCTAGTGGGGGAAGGGGCATTATTATATGATTACAATCTAGTGGGGGAGGGAGCATTATTATATGATTATACTCCAGTGGGGGAGGGGGCATTATTATATGATTACAATCTAGTGGGGGAGGGGGCATTATTATATGATTATACTCCAGTGGGGGAAGGGGCATTATTATATGATTATACTCCAGTGGGGGAGGGGGCATTATTATATGATTACAATATAGTGGGGGAGGGAGCATTATTATATGATTACAATCTAGTGGGGGAGGGAGCATTATTATATGATTTACAATCTAATGGGGGAGGGAGCATTATTATATGATTACAATCTAGTGGGGGAGGGGGCATTATTGTATGATTACAATCTAGTGGGGGAGGGGGCATTATTATATGATTACAATCTAGTGGGGGAGGGGGCATTATTGTATGATTACAATCTAGTGGGGGAGGGGGCATTATTATATGATTACAATCTAGTGGGGGAGGGGGCATTATTGTATGATTACAATCTAGTGGGGGAAGGGGCATTATTATATGATTACAATCTAGTGGGGGAGGGAGCATTATTATGTGATTACAATCTAGTGGGGGAGGGGGCATTATTATGTGATTACAATCTAATGGGGGAGGGAGCATTATTATATGATTACAATCTAGTGGGGGAGGGAGCATTATTATATGATTACAATCTAGTGGGGGAGGGGGCATTATTATATGATTACAATCTAGTGGGGGAGGGGGCATTATTATATGATTACAATCTAGTGGGGGAGGGAGCATTATTATAGGATTACAATCTAGTGGGGGAGGGAGCATTATTATATGATTACAATCTAGTGGGGGAGGGGGCATTATTATATGATTACAATCCAGTGGGGGAAGGGGCATTATTATATGACTACAATCTAGTGGGGGAGGGAGCATTATTATATGATTACAATCTAGTGGGGGAGGGGGCATTATTATATGATTATACTCCAGTGGGGGAGGGGGCATTATTATATGATTACAATCTAGTGGGGGAGGGAGCATTATTATATGATTACAATCTAGTGGGGGAGGGAGCATTATTATATGATTACAATCTAGTGGGGGAGGGAGCATTATTATATGATTACAATCTAGTGGGGGAGGGGGCATTATTATATGATTACAATCCAGTGGGGGAAGGGGCATTATTATATGACTACAATCTAGTGGGGGAGGGAGCATTATTATATGATTACAATCTAGTGGGGGAGGGGGCATTATTATATGATTATACTCCAGTGGGGGAGGGGGCATTATTATATGATTACAATCTAGTGGGGGAGGGGGCATTATTATATGATTATACTCCAGTGGGGGAGGGGGCATTATTATATGATTACAATCTAGTGGGGGAGGTAGCATTATTATATGATTACAATCTAGTGGGGGAGGGAGCATTATTATATGATTACAATCTAGTTGGGGAGGGAGCATTATTATATGATTACAATCTAGTGGGGGAGGGGGCATTATTATATGATTACAATCTAGTGGGGGAGGGAGCATTATTATATGATTACAATCTAGTGGGGGAGGGAGCATTATTATATGATTACAATCTAGTGGGGGAGGGAGCATTATTATATGATTACAATCTAGTGGGGGAGGGAGCATTATTATATGATTACAATCTAGTGGGGGAGGGCGCATTATTATATGATTACAATCTAGTGGGGGAGGGAGCATTATTATATGATTACAATCTAGTGGGGGAGGGAGCATTATTATATGATTACAATCTAGTGGGGGAGGGAGCATTATTATATGATTACAATCTAGTGGGGGAGGGGCATTATTATATGATTACAATCTAGTGGGGGAGGGAGCATTATTATATGATTACAATCTAGTGGGGAAGGGAGCATTATTATATGATTACAATCTAGTGGGGGAGGGAGCATTATTATATGATTACAATCTAGTGGGGAAGGGGGCATTATTATATGATTACAATCTAGGGAAGGGGCTTAAATTCTGATTATATGAAAAAGGAATTAAGGAGGTGTAGGTAGGTTTAAACAATGATGGGTGTCAGGGACTATACTGCAATGTAGCTCCTATGTAGGTCGTTCATACACACTTCACTTCTTGCAGTAAAATGACCCCCCCCCAAAACTCCAGGAACAAAGTATACACCACTTGCAATAAAATGTCCCTGTCTCCACCTTTCATGTACAGCTATATACAGTTATTCCCCCTTACTGATAGCTCTGTTTTTGGAGTTACTTGGAGAGCACTGTAGCCCTCTCTACACCCCCCTCACCTGCCCTGCTGAGTGACCTTACTCTCACAGCTGACATCCCGCGCGTCCTTCTATCACAGCCTTCATCTCTCATGGACGGTGCAGGCTCTAGCTGCATCCACAGCAGCAGGATGGCCGTGACACATCAGAGACGATGAATTTCCCGCCCCCACAATCCTCTCGGGCAGATAACAGCCGCGGCAGAGAGAAAACACGCAGTGAGGGAGCTGAAAATCAAAATGACATCTGTCTCCCTGCACCGCCCCCCTCTGGAGCCTGGCGGACGGCACACTGTGCAACTGCACTACTCACATATAGATGCTAAAGCCAGCTATGATCACGGGGGCCGCCAACACAGGAAGCCAAAGACAGATGGTGGTGGGGGCCCCCTTGGAGGCTCTTGTGGTGGGGGCCCCTGGGCGGCAGCCCCGCCTGCCCTGCCTATAACCCGGCCCTGATTGCAAATGTCCTTTTGTCCTGAATACTTGGCCCCCCTCTAACTCCTCCTTCAAAGACATCGAAAATCCACACCATTACCTCTAATTTACAAAATATTCCCCATATTGATTGGGCCAAAATTCTGACTTGATTCCAGAACTTTTGAATTTTCTTACATTCCCATAACCCATGTAACATGTCCGTTTTCTCTTTTTGACATTTGGGACACCGCGCCTCTCTTCCCGGAATGTTATAGCCCACAATGGCCCTATGTAATATCCTGAACTGAGTGTCTCTCCATCCCTCGTTGATGACGTGCTTTCGCATTTGAACCCATCCTTTCAGTATGCTTCCTGTCACTTCTTGTCCTTTCAGTTGTTTTCCCCACGCTGTAAGGGTTCGACTATCCTCCCGAGATATGAGCACTCCCCTAAATGTTTGATAAATTTGGGAGACATTTACATTTGTTGCATCACATTCCAGGAGCTCATCAATCAGGCTTTTGTTCAATTCTCTTCCAACCTCACCAAGATCCCCAATCACTCCATACTTCAATTGCTCGTACTGAATGATATGAAAGTTATTGAGGTCGTATTTGTCGAGCACTTCCCGACCTGTCATCCACCTTCTCTCTTCCACATTCATAACATCCTTCATTCTCTGGATACCCTTCTCTTTCCAACTAATAAATAGCTTGTTATCTCGCCCCTGGGGGAAGCTTGGCGCTGCCCAGGGATTTAAATATTTAGACACCTTCCACGCAAGTCCCAACTTCCTTCTTACCAATTTCCAGGTCAACATGGTATCCCAAAATATCATTGAATTTTTTATATGGCCTTCAACCCCAGACAATGAGGAGTGGAGAATAGACGTCAGATCCCATGGTGCTGCGTATTTATTTTTCAAACCATAATCTGAGTGTCTACTTGTTCCTCTTAGCCAATCAATCACATGTCTCATAATGCACACGAGGTTATAACCCCTAACATCTGGGAAACTGAGTCCTCCCTCCTCCACTGACTTCATCAGCGTACGTAGCTTTATTCTAGGTTTCTTCCCCCTCCATACAAAATCTGCATACGCTGAGTTGAGTCTGTTGACATCTTTTAGTTTCAACAATAGCGGAATCGTCTGGAAGGGATACAACAACCTAGGAAAGCTCATCATTTTTACTAGGTGGCATCTTGCCAGAAGTGGTAAGGGCAGACCCCTCCACCCCCTTAGTTGGGTTATGATTTTTTTAATCAGCGGGTCATAGTTCAATTTATAAATTGCTTCCACCGATCTTCCTATATGCACTCCTAAGCACTTGATTGATGTCTGTGCTATAGGTATCCCACATAGACAACCATCTCTCGAGCTTCTACCTGTTATCCCTTGGTATCCCCATAAAAACAAGATCTCACACTTTTTTTGTTTCACTTAAAGCCTGAGAGTGAACCAAATTTTTCAATCATGGCAAGAGTCTGTGGCAAATCCACGTTAGGATCCCCCATATACAATATCACATCATCAGCAAAAAGTGCTGTAATCCCTTTGAAACTGTTTTGTCCTTGTAGTACTCTTGATAGTGGCTCGATTGCCAAATTAAATAACAGGGGTGATAACGGGCAACCTTGTCTCGTCCCCCTCTTCAGGGGAACACATCCGACAGGAAGCCTGGGGTATGGACCCTAGCTCCCGAATTGGCGTATAAGCCCCTGATGTAGAGTCTCATTCTGCCTTCAATCCCTGTGGCCTCCATCACCTTGTCCAGCCATCTCCAATTGACATTGTTGAATGCTTTCTCAGCATCGAGTGTGACTAGAGCAGGTCTTGCCCCTCCCTCCGTGCGCCCCAATCTAACCGCGTCTACCACTAGGATCGTCTTTCTAATGTTAGTTACAGCATTTCTCCCTTTGATAAACCATAACTGTTGGTCTGATATTATCCTGGGTAAAATAATGGCCAGTCTGTCAGCCATGATTTTAGACATTAGTTTCAGATCTTGATTGATGAGCGATATGGGTCTGTAACTGGAAGGGTCATTCAGATTTTTGGTTCCCTTCGGGAGTAATTTGATATATGCTATGTTGGCATTTCTAGGAAAAGGTCCTGGTGCCTTATTGATGTTGAGCTTCCTGATTGCTCTTGTCACCTCCTCCACTGTTATGTCTTCATTTAAGGCTCCCCTGTCTTCCTCCGTCAAACTAGGCATTTCGGCTTGTCTTAACCATTCTTCCACATTAGGTGTGTGATTATTTCCTGTCCTGTATAACTTTCTATAGTAGTCCCCAAGCAACTTGTTGATAACCTTAGGGTCTGTGGTTACCTCTCTCTCCTTTGTTTTCAGTTTAGAGATCACCGTTACTTTTCTACTACCTCTTGCCAGATTTGCCAGCATCCTTCCCGCCTTGTTACCGAATCTATGAAGATCGGCTTCTTTGTGTGACCAGTATAATTGTTCCTTTTTTTTGGCCCACTCATCAAAGCCTCTCTTTGCCTCCAACCATTTGTCTTTTAGCGTGCTAGACCTATCTGTCAAGTACTTTGTATACGCTATCCGCACTACCTCGCTGTGATAGTTGTAATTCTCGTTGGTCTTCCTTTTTAATCATTGCCGCATACCCCACCAAGCGTCCCCGCAGGACCGCTTTTGCCATTTCCCAGTATAGCACTGGGGTCACCCTGTGTTCCTTGTTATCCTCTGTGAATTCCTCCCACCACTCTTTTAGTATCTTATGAAAATTATCTTGTCTGAGGAGGAACGACGGGAATCGCCAAATAATGTCGGACCCTCTCCTAAACTTTTCTCTGATGTCCACTCTCACCAGGCTATGGTCAGAGATCACCATGTTTTCTATCATACACTTTTGTACTTCATTCACAAGATCCCAAGACATTCATATCTGATCTATGCGTGACCAGCTATCATGCGGATGGGAGAAGTGTGTGAACTCTCTGTCATGCGGATGAGTTAGTCTCCAAATATCTTTCAGACCTACATCCTCCAATGTTACATCCCTGTTGACTGAACTCCTGTCCCCTGCACCAGTCTTCCCCTCCCTCCTCCCTCTGTCTTCAGCCGAGTCCTGGACTGTGTTGAAGTCTCCCGCCACTATGATATTGGGCTCCTCATCAGATAATATGATGGTCTTTATATTGTCATGCAACGCGGTCTGTTGCGAGTTCGGCCCATACACATTATAGATACTGAGTCTGCCAGCTGGACTACTAATTGTTAAGTGCTGCCACCTCCCCTGATCATCCTCCTCATGTGCCACTACTTCATGAATTAGTTGCTTATTTATTAAAATCATGGTGCCCACTTTCCTGCCTTGCGCTGCTGCCCCATAGACTGAGCCCACCCAGTGTTTCTTCATGCGGAAAAAGTCCTCCCTCCCGAAGTGTGTTTCTTGCAGTAGGGCAATATCTGTTTTTAACCGCTTCAGGTATCTTAGTATCATCGCCCTTTTGTTGGGTGATCTCAAGCCTTTAACGTTCCATGTTATTAATTGTACCATGATTGCCTAAATAACCTGGTCTTGCCATGTCCACCCCTTAGATCCCCACCATTGGGGGAAACGAGACGACCTATCCTACGTTCCCGCATAATTCCATTAGAATGACATTCCCTTCCTCCCTTTTGTGAATGTAACATAGAACAGCATAGCAAAAACAAAAAACATATAACAATAGAACATGTCTTCCCTGTCCAAGACTTTTCGGCGCTTACCGCCATGTTGGTGACTTCTCCTTTTCCTAGCCAAAACATTGAGCTCCCTGGTCCCCCCCCATACAGTATATATTCTAATCTGTCCCCCGAATAACATGAAACAACCTTGAGCATTATACCAGACTTAGTACAATATGTCACAAATTTTAGATATGCTAGAACCTTACTGATAGCCAAGCATCCGATTTAGTCCTGATATTGAGGGACCCTCACTCCGAGTAAATCAGAGCCGCTAGGCCTGTATCCGACGGTTATTCCCGAGAGAAAACAACTAAGAGAAGTAGAGAAAAAAAAAAAACCACACACACCAGGAACACCAGAACAGATCAGCTCAAAAGTCAAAAGCCTTGTGTCTTCTCAGAGTGCTAGTCCCCGTGGCCTGTCCTGGGACTGTGCCGCTGAACTGGACTCTGACACCTGTCACCTCTGGCCTCCTCTGATGTTCGCCCCTTGGATTGTCCTGCATCTCTCCCCAGGCCTGTAGGGGATCCTCTTCCACCGGTGTCTCCTCCACTAGGTCCTCTCTCTTGTCTTTCCATCCAACTCTTATCTTGTTCTGACATGAGGATGTTTTCAGCTTCCTTATAGTCTTTATAATATGCAAACGAGACATTGGGATTTCTAATCGTCAATATAGCTGGGTACAGCAACTTGCATTTTATCTTTTTGTTGTACAAAAATGTGCAGATTTTACTGAACTCCTTTCTCCTTTTGGAGACATCGGCAGAATAGTCTCCAAAGATTAGCAGTCTATTGCCTTGGTATTGTAGTGGTCGCTTCCGATCTCTGAAAGCCTTCAGAATTTCCTCTTTGCGTTTATAATCGAGGTACTTGACTATCACCTGTCTGGCTCTTGGTGAAAATTTGTTATTTGAATTTTGTCCTTCAGCTTTATTTGCCTCCTTTTGCCTCAGTGGACCCACTCTGTGGGCCCTTTCCACCCTAAATTTCGCCTTTATGCCTAGGGCCTGTGGTAGCTCCAGCTCACATATGTTGTCCAACTGCCCCATTGATACCGATTCTGGCAGCCCCACTATGCGTAAGTTGTTGCGTCTCGACCTGTTTTCTAAATCTTCCGCCTTGTCCCTCAGGTAGTCATTGGACTTCATTAAGGTTGCTATTTGCTCTTGCATGGTCAGTATTGCTTCCTCTGACTCGGATATTCTCTGCTCTGTTTCTGTCAATCTGGTTGCCTGATCATTTATTTCCTTTTGCATAGCTGCTAATGATGTCTGTATAGCGGTTTCAATGGCTGTTTTGATTTCTTTGGACAGATGGGATGCCACTTCTTCTGCCAGTTTTTTATAATCTACATTAAATTCTTGTGGTTGCTTGTGTTGTCCTGCAGGTGGTGCTGTCTTTCTAGTTCTCCTCACCTGCACTGATCCTCTGCCTCCTTCTAGCTGCTTGTAATTTTGTGACACTACTGTGCCTGGGTGCTTCTTGCAGCCTTTATTAGGCGTAATAAAACCAGCTTTTATCTTTTGTTGAGATTGTCCAGATCCATTTCCCCTGTGCTGCAGCTTCATTTTCTCTTCCAGCCTTCCTGTTCCTCCATGCACCCCTTCATTGCTGCCCTCCTCCTCTCCTCTTTCTTCTTCCTCCATGTCCCCCTCCTTCTCCCATTGCTGACCGTCCTCTTCTGTCCCCTGCTGCCACTTCTCTCCAATTTCACTTTCCTCTGTATCCCCACTCACTACCTCCTCCTCTCTCTCTCTCTCCGGCACCGCTTAGCTGCATCTCCTGCCTGTGTTTCCGGCTCCTCCTCTATCATGCTCGCCGGCACCATGCTGTTTTCCTCCACTCCGGCCCGCACCATCGCCGCTCCTCCAGGATCCCTCTCCACCTCCAGCGCTGCGCAGCAGGTACCGTTCCATTGCCGCTCTCTTCCGCTTCCCTGCTTCCTCACTTTCACCGTGGTCACTCGTTCAGGGGGGCATCTATCTGACGATTTCTCTGGGGGGTAGCAGGAGCTTCTCTTCTACACCACCACCTCAGCCAGGACCGGATCCGGAAATCTACCTATTTGTTTTACAATATGATATGCCCTGCTATTGTACTTTGGATCGTTCTTTTGTTTATACTGTCATAATATATGTCTAGATCACATGTAAATATTTTTTAGCTATTTTGTAACACTTATTATTTTGTATATATGGCTGTTTTTTACCTGGTGTGGGCTAATAACAGAGATTTGGATTGACAGTGGTATTTTCCTATATTTCACACATTAGGAAGGTCAGTTCAGTATTTATTTTATTTTCATCTTACTTCCCTTGTAACTGGGGCTGATATAATAACTCCGCAGTGACCACATGGCCTCTGTGTATTGGGAGAGAAAGCACCATCAGCTCTTTCTACCTCGAAAATAAGCCCTAGTAGGATTTTTGGGACTTTTTTTATTATATATATTAATATATAATCCCTACTCCAAAAATAAGCCCTAGTTGCGGTTCCACAGGGAAGTGTCCAAGCAGCTAAAAAAGTTAAAAAATTACAACAAGAATCTTATGAAAGAAAGCAGACACCCCCCCAAAAGAAAGTGGACACCCTCAAAAGAAAGTAGAACCTCCCCTCCAAAAAAATCACACCAGACCCCAAACAATTACAGTTGGCAAGTACCAATGATAGATGGGCTCTCACACAGAGATCTGTGTCGCTGTCAGGTCCCTCGCCCGTTCCCGCTGCATTGCACCGCAGAGCTGTGTATACAGTGACAGAGAAGGCACAGGCAGTAATTAACAGTCTCTGCCTTATGTAGAGAAGGACGGATTTCCTCTCCGTTGCTACATGTTTGTGTATAGATGCACTGCTTTGTATTGACATTGTAGAGTAGGAGTCAGATGGCCCGGACGTGTAAAGTGTACGAGCTCCGAAACCAGTTTAGAATATCTAAACTTTGTTATTTACATAGTTTTTCAGGTTTAGGAGTGAAATATAATGTGGGCACATTTTGTAATTGAGTTAATTTTCACTATTTTGCTGCCTTCATACAAGAAATGGGTGGTAAATTATGCGTGTCACCGAGTGCACAGATCCGTACGCCATGTGTGGCCCTTTTCTTCCGTTAGAAACAAGTATACATCGAATACTAATTGCATTGTTCTGTTCTTAACCGAAAAACTGGGAAATGTTTTGATTTTGAGCTTTCGTATTTATAGACTCTTATTACGGGAACACTCTTTTATTTCTCCACTCACATTGCCAAGTGAAGAATTGTGCTTTTTATCCTAAAGATAATGTTCTACTTTTACAGTTGTATTATTTACATAGCACATTTCATGATAATTTTTTTTTACTACTCAAATGATATCTCACCTCCCTTATCGCCATTAATTTTCCATATGGGCTCATCTACTTCCCATTCAGGTCCCTACAATATCGGATCCTCTCAGTGGAGATCTTCTATAGAAGAGAATTCTCCTGATTGCCCCGTGAAGGATGGATATGGACAGGGACAAGATGGCGGAGAGGATATTACACCTCACCCTAGAGATCCTCTTCCGGCTTACTGGAGAGGTGAGAGATTCTGATGACATCACATTACACCATTCTTATCTATGGGAATAACAGATGGACAGAACTGGAGAGTCTGGAGTGAGATTTATTACTGTGTCTCTCCATAACCAGGATTACACAGTAGTGAAGGAGACCTCTAGTGAGCGCTGTTAGGCCCCTGTGTCTGAGGGATGGGGAAGACCCCTGAGCCCAATCACGGGGCCTCCACCTCACCCTCCGATACATGAGGACATCAATGACCAGAAGATCCTAGAACTCACCTACAAGATGATTGAGCTGCTGACTGGAGAGGTGACACTGCTGGGAATGCTGGGACATTATACAGTAACGCTCTGAAGGGATCGGGGGGTGACGGTATCATTGTATGTGTCAGGTTCCTATAAGGTGTCAGGACGTCACCGTCTATTTCTCCATGGAGGAGTGGGAGTATTTAGAAGGACACAAAGATCTGTACAAGGACGCCATGATGGAGGTTCCCCAGCCCCTCACATCACCAGGTAATAGACAGGACTAAATACACACGGCCTATAATTATCTGTATGTAAGGAATGAATTCAGTCCCTGTATGTGTCTCCTCCAGTTCTATCCAGTAAGAGGACAACACCAGAGAGATGTCCCCGTCCTCTTCTCCCACAGGACTGTAAACAAGAAGACCCCGATGTTCCTCAGGATGTGTTTCCTCCAGTTCTATCCAGTAAGAGATATCTTTTCATGTATTTTTTGCACTAATTTTGTGTTTACATTTTTAGGCTTTCTGCTCTGTTTTTTTCAGCTGTATTTTTTTTGCGTCTGCTTCTTCTGCTGTTTGTGTTTGTTTCTAGGGTCTTCTCTATGTTATTATGATGGCAACTCAAAGACCTGCAGAGGGTTCATGAATTCCCTGTTTACTCGAAAAGACGACCTAGACCGAAAATAAGACCTAGCATAATTTTATCGGATTGTTGCAGAAGGCTTGAAATATAAGCCCTCCTCCTAAATTAAGCCCTTGTTAGTCAGGGCCAGCGTTAGGAGGAGTCAAACTGTGCAATTTCTCAGGAATCCCAGTCTCTTGGGGTTACCATCAGTTGTATTCTAAGGTTGATTGTTTAAGGACTTTTGATGACTGCAAAGACGTGACATGATGTAACCAAAAGTCTCTTAATTACAGTAGTCTAAATGAACTGACCAGAAGACAGGCGGGCATGCAGGACTAGCATTAGGGGAAATAAAGTGCATACTGAGCAATTTAACAGGGCCCCCATTCTCCTAGTGGCTCCAGTGTTTATATGCCTATTGTCGCGGGCGGGGGATGCGCTGCTCGACTGTGCTTGCTGCTCTGGTCCGGCTGCTGCTGCCGCTGCTCGGTGGCTCGAGCGGTGGGCCGGATCCGGGGACTCGAGTGGCACTCCTCGCCCGTGAGTGAAAGGGGGTTGGTTTGGGGATTTGGTTTGTGACGCCACCCACGGGTTGTGGTGAGGTTGGGGCACCACCGCTGCTGGTGATGGGGATCTCGGGAGCGTTGTTAGGGAGCATCTGGGATGTTTTCCCCCTCCGTGGGTAGGGGCTGGTGGGCCCGGGGCCCGGTGAGGTGAGTTGGGCCAGGCAGGAGTCGGTGAGGTGCAGGGTCGCGGGGGCAGCGCGATGCCGGATGGCACGATGGTACTCACTCAGCCAATAACGGGCACACAGTCTCTGGTAAAACAAACGGCTGGATGGACGGATCCCGCAGCCGGCTGCTGCTGTTCTCCCCGGACGGTTGGTGACGGCTGTCTTTCCCTGCACCTTTTGCGTGTTCGGCTCCGATGGCTTCCCACCGGTAGCCCGCTCTGGCAGTAGCTGTATCTCCCTTGTCGGTTTGGACGGTTGCCTTCACTCGGGTCTTTTTTGTTAGGAAGCCCCTGGGGTTCCGGTCACTAACGGATTTTGACCTTTAACGGCGGCTCCAAGCCTGGTCGGGGTCCGCAGGCCCTGCCTGTGTGTGCTGGCTTCACTTCGCTCCCCGGTTCGGTACCGGTGGGCCACCGCCCAGCCCCAGTCCTACGGTTCCGCGTCAATCGGCCTCTCCTGCAGACGGCCACCACCGTCTGCCAACCTTGCTGTATGTGCCCGGGCCACGTACCCGGAAACGGTCAGTCTGCTCCTCCACTACCGCTTCACTCCTCCACTCTCTCCTGACTCAAACTGAACTCTCCTTCCTTTTCCCACCTCCAGGACTGTGAACTCCTCAGTGGGTGGGGCCAACCGCCTGGCTCCACCCCACCTGGTGTGGACATCAGCCCCTGGAGGGAGGCAACAAGGATTTGGTGTCTGGCTGAAGTAGTAAGGGGGCCATATGGCTCGTCAAAAAGAAATCTGACAGGTGCCCCGCCCCTATCAAAGTGTATTAAACACACCCCCTCCCCTCTCCTGACAGGCCCTGTATTTTATAGGCTTTTGATTAGGGATTTGATAGTGCAATCCTGATAGTGTAAATGCTTAGGATCCTACTATTTTATTCACTGATTATTATAGAGAAATCTGATTTAGTGTAATTGTTTGGTATCATACCATTTTATTCAGTGTGGTTTTGTTGCAGAAGTCATTCTGCTAGTGTAATTTGATTGGGCATATTATGTATATGGCCATATTTATTTTATAGGCGTTTGATACAGAATTCATTCTGATAGTGTAATTTGGTTGGGCATATTATGTATATGGCCAATTATACTATTACGCGTCTTCTGCTATATAGCATTTCTTATAGCACCCATGTAGAAAGTTTGTGTTTTATACTGTTTGTATAAAATGAAAGACAGACACACTATCAAAATTTAAAAAGTTTATTGCTCAGAATTTAATTACATTCATTTGCACATCAATTCAGTAGTAATGCAAAACGTCATATACATTACACTTGTAAAACAGTACAATATAAAATTATAATCACTGACATAATACACTATTTAATAATATACATATGTTACGTCTCTTACATAATTATTTAGAGCATAACAATTCATCAGTCCAGCTGTTACATTGTGAGCCACATTGATTGCAGTATCGGGGAAAGTCCTTTTTTTAGGCATCAAACTTGCTTGTGTCAAACCTAATGGAGAATGTAAAGATTGAATTGGACGGCGGGGTGTCGATAGAGTCTGAGGTTTAGCTATGCCACTAGCTTCATTGATGGGCATTTTTAAGCTGTCTAAAAGCGCTCTAGTAGTGGGATTACCCACTATGGTAGACGGTATATTTACCTCGGCCTTTGCCTGCATAAACGTATTCCATCCCTGGGGTAAATTTCTGTTAGTCAAGGCATGGCTCTGTGTTGTATTACGTACTAAATCCAGCATGTTAGATCCCGGTATTACAGAACCTTTGAAAATAAACTCGTTTTTATCATTCCACGATGTAATATTTTTGTTCTGCAGCAGTCTGTTTAGTAAAAATTCTGCATTCTTTTTATATCGCTGGTTTACATGACTTACAATTTCAATGGCTGTTTTGTTTTCATTAGGGTCTGAATTTGACAATTGCTGATGATCAGACTCAGGAGTGTTAATGATCTTTAAAGTTGATGGCTCCATCGCATCGTGTTTAGCATGAACCAAGTATCTCTGTAGTACATCGCTATATTTTTTAATTTTCACATCGTCTGGTATGTCACGACGCTGTAAAAGTTCGCTAATTTCATCATCAAGGCGGCGAATAACATTCTGTCGTATGTTGCCGCTAACTGGAGGGTTTAGTTTGATTAGTTCTTGTTTGTGGACTAGATACATTTTCTCTGTATGTTGCATTATTTGCCCGTGAGTAGACTTGTTATTATCGGGATTGCAAAGCCTAAAAGAGGACCTATAAACCCGCCGGTCTGCTTTAGTAGACGTTTCTTTTTCTTTATGGGCTGTGATTTATCACTCAGGGTTCTTATAGCTTTACGCCACTTCTTTAGTATATTTTTTTGCCGCTTTTTCAGAGGAATTTGCCCTTTCAAGATGTTTAATGCAATCTCTGCAATGGCTGTAATTAAATCACGGCTCGCATTGCATAAAATAGTTTTTCTGACAGCAGGAGTTGCCTTCACCAGCGTTTTTAAGAGAGCCCAGTTACGACGGATTCTCTCAGACATCTTTACAACACTGCGTACACAGCATAGAATGTCTAATTTAGTGTAAAATTCACTTTTTAGAAGTAATTTTCTTTTGGATATATACAGCTGGCATAGCTGGTGGAAACAACCCCGTCCTTAAACGAAGATCCTCAGGGGTATTGGCTCTTAAGTCTACCAGAAAATACCCATAAGGCTCCCGTGTGGCGTCCTCAAAAGCTTCTAAGAAGAAGCGCGTTTTTCCGGGGTACATTTGGCGTGCTAACGTAACAATTTGTAATTTATCTCGAGGATTATTAAAAAGTACCATGTACTTTGTGTTCAAATTTATCGTGCGACTTTTCTTACCCTGACAAAATATGTTTTGTACCAGGTAGAAAATGCTGAGGTTTCTGTGGTGTACATACTTGGTAAATGCTTTTTCTATCTCGCAGTTATCACTAGCACTCTCGATTAGGTCATCAACAATAGTCAAATTTACCTTGTCAGGCGGGAATAAGTCATCATCTACGAATGTATGCGGCAGACCCTCCACAAATCTGATGTTGGGAAAAGAGAGAGAAACTTCATCATACAGTTTTTGCCAGCATGAATAAAACCAAACAATATTATCGTGTTTGTGTGAAAAATGGGTTTCAATATTATGTAATAACTGTTTTACGAAATAATTTTTTCCAGAATTAGATGGCCCTGCTAGAATACAGGAGAATGGGTGCTGCAGTCTCGGGTCCATCATGATCCGCAACTAATAGCTGAATGGAAGGTTGGTAAAATCGTGTAACAGCCGGCGCTTTGTATAAACACACTTTTGTGTTTTGCGTAATGGCCTTGTTTTGATATCCCAGTACTTTTTTTTTCTCACAATACCCGATTGTTCAATGATAATACGTCTCTTTGTTTCTGCGTCACAATTACGCGGATAGTCCAGTACTAAATCTTTTAGACTGTTGAAATTAATAGATTGTGTGTTAGCAACATTTAGTGTTATACCCTTCACTTTTAAAACAGTTTTGCCATTATTGAGTTTGTATCCGTAGGTTTTTGGGCCCGCAGATACAAATTCGGTGATGTAAGTGTCCTCGGGTATCTCACTGGTCAATTCCCCCAGGTAATCACCTAAAGTTGGGTTCCACTCACCATCTCTCTGCACAAAAATAACTGAATCTGTGTCGTGATAAAGACACCTTTCCTGCAACCGGTCGAGCAGAGAATAAAGCTCTAGTCTGGCATACGCCGTTGTAAAACAGGCGATAAAAATGTTTGTGTTTTTGTTGACGGTGTGGTGGCCTTTTGCATATTTCCAATTAATGGTAGCTGTTTCATCATCAATAAAATGAAGCATTGAAATGTCATAGTACGGTAGAAACACATGCTGAAAAAGCTCATCGGGGTCACTAACAATGCTGGTACAAGGTAAATTAGATCGCTGTGCAAACTTACCCCATAAAGAATTTAAAAACAGCTTAGATATTTGCCTCTTAGCCGGATTCACGCCTATATTTTCATGGTGCAATTGCACACCTTCTCTCTCTAGAAAACAGTCAATGTATTGCTGTTTCTTGGCGCCATCAGTGCACCAGCTTGGATAGCCGGAAGCTTCCTGCTTAAACCTAAGATGTAATTTAATGTACGGGGCAAACAGATCATCACTGGTTTCAGGAAAATGCCAGATTTCATAGATGTGCGCTATCCTGTAGCCTTTTTGTACAGCCAGCTCAAGCTCTATAGTACACCATGTACCTGTCAGAGACCTCTCTTCATCAGTATGACCGCAAACCTCTGTCTGTGAATTTTCAGCGCATGTGTAGCAAAGAGGGAACATTAATTTTTTGTTGAGTTTTACTGGCAGAACAGGAAAAAATAAATCTCTTGGGGGGTAGACCTTGACTTTGGCAATACCAAAGTATTTTTTAATGAAACCAAAATTCTCATAGATAATGTGCGGATGGCCTATAGGTTAGGTTTTAGTTTTGTTTACAAAGGGGTACAGGCTTGTGAAATCATAGTAATGTATTTTTTCCCCATCTTTTAGACTGTGATAGAGTTTAATGGCGTTAGTACGACCCCCATAAAGTGCATCACGGGGATCTAAAGGTTTGGGGAAATCCATTTGAAGAAGAAATGATTGAAGGTTGGAATCTTTTTCAATCATTTCATTCCACCCATGCTCCCAAATCAATCTCACTGTGTAGCCACAGTACTACAAGTAACGCTTTTTAGCTAGAAAGGCATAATATAACTGGCCATAGGATGTGTTTGTGACCTTATTTGTGTCATTTTCATTATAACATACAGGGCAGCCGTGGTAAAAACATCCCTGAAATTCAAAGGCTATGTGTTGATTGTTAACACAGGCATAACCGTCTAAAAAATATTTCCCGACTTGTTTTTCACCACCTCTCAAAGCATGCTGGATGGCGATGTTCTCTGTGTGTGCTACATACATGAGCCACTGTATAGCGGGGGACGAAAAACGCTTTTTTGTTTTGTGATAATTATCACCAGGTAAAATGGCGATGGTCTGTTTTGGAAGAAATTTAAACCTGTACATGGCCATGCATACAGATGCCAAGGTGATGAGCTGAAACGGATCAACACATCTGGGCACTACAATTTTTTTCTTTTCTCGTTTACAGTATATGTTAACATTTTTCCTCGTCATGTCCATAACCCGCTCTCTATAAAGCTCACACGAGCGTCTCAGAATCTCAACATCTTGTTTGCAATAAGATTTTAGCTCAGACTTAAAGTCAAAAATGGTGTCTGCCTGGGCATCATACCACCCCATAAACTCACCTTTTTCACTAGGTGTCATATACTCCACCCCGTAATATTTTACAGGTGGTAGGGGTCCCACATAGTTTTGATTTTCCTCAGTGTTAAAAAAGTGTGGGAAATGACCTTTTGAACCCGAAAAACCCATAGCTTGTGGTAGCTTACTAAGCTTCATGGGGATGAAATTGAGCGAGTCTATGGAGTATATGACACCTAGGGAAAAAGGTGAGTTTATGGGGTGGTATGATGCCCAGTCAGACACCATTTTTTACTTTAAGTCTGAGCTAAAATCTTATTGCAAACAAGATGTTGAGATTCTGAGATGCTCGTGTCAGCTTTATAGAGAGCGGGTTATGGACATGATGAGGAAAAATGTTAACATATACTGTAAACGAGAAAAGAAAAAAATTGTAGTGCCCAGATGTGTTGATCCATTTCAGCTCGTGACCTTGGCATCTGTATGCATGGCCATGTACAGGTTTAAATTTCTTCCAAAACAGACCATCGCCATTTTACCTGGTGATAATTATCACAAAACAAAAAAGCGTTTTTCGTCCCCCGCTATACAGTGGCTCATGTATGTAGCACACACAGAGAACATCGCCATCCAGCATGCTTTGAGAGGTGGTGAAAAACAAGTCGGGAAATATTTTTTAGACGGTTATGCCTGTGTTAACAATCAACACATAGCCTTTGAATTTCAGGGATGTTTTTAGCACGGCTGCCCTGTATGTTATAATGAAAATGACACAAATAAGGTCACAAACACATCCTATGGTCAGTTATATTATGCCTTTCTAGCTAAAAAGCGTTACTTGCAGTACTGTGGCTACACAGTGACATTGATTTGGGAGCATGAGTGGAATGAAATGATTGAAAAAGATTCCAACCTTCAATCATTTCTTCTTCAAATGGATTTCCCCAAACCTTTAGATCCCCGTGATGCACTTTATGGGGGTCGTACTAACGCCATTAAACTCTATCACAGTCTGAAAGATGGGGAAACATTACATTACTATGATTTCACAAGCCTGTACCCCTTTGTAAACAAAACTAAAACCTACCCTGTAGGCCATCCGCACATTATCTATGAGAATTTTGGTTTCATTAAAAAATACTTTGGTATTGCCAAAGTCAAGGTCTACCCCCCAAGAGATTTATTTTTTCCTGTTCTGCCAGTAAAACTCAACAAAAAATTAATGTTCCCTCTTTGCTACACATGCGCTGAAAATTCACAGACAGAGGTTTGCGGTCATACTGATGAAGAGAGGTCTCTGACAGGTACATGGTGTACTATAGAGCTTGAGCTGGCTGTACAAAAAGGCTACAGGATAGCGCACATCTATGAAATCTGGCATTTTCCTGAAACCAGTGATGATCTGTTTGCCCCGTACATTAAATTACATCTTAGGGATAAGCAGGAAGCTTCCGGCTATCCAAGCTGGTGCACTGATGGCGCCAAGAAACAGCAATACATTGACTGTTTTCTAGAGAGAGAAGGTGTGCAATTGCACCATGAAAATATAGGCGTGAATCCGGCTAAGAGGCAAATATCTAAGCTGTTTTTAAATTCTTTATGGGGTAAGTTTGCACAGCGATCTAATTTACCTTGTACCAGCATTGTTAGTGACCCCGATGAGCTTTTTCAGCATGTGTTTCTACCGTACTATGACATTTCAATGCTTCATTTTATTGATGATGAAACAGCTACCATTAATTGGAAATATGCAAAAGGCCACCACACCGTCAACAAAAACACAAACATTTTTATCGCCTGTTTTACAACGGCGTATGCCAGACTAGAGCTTTATTCTCTGCTGGACCGGTTGCAGGAAAGGTGTCTTTATCACGACACAGATTCAGTTATTTTTGTGCAGAGAGATGGTGAGTGGAACCCAACTTTAGGTGATTACCTGGGGGAATTGACCAGTGAGATACCCGAGGACACTTACATGAACCGAATTTGTATCTGCGGGCCCAAAAACCTACGGATACAAACTCAATAATGGCAAAACTGTTTTAACAGTGAAGGGTATAACACTAAATGTTGCTAACACACAATCTATTAATTTCAACAGTCTAAAAGATTTAGTACTGGACTATCCGCGTAATTGTGACGCAGAAACACAGAGACGTATTATCATTGAACAATCGGGTATTGTGAGAAAAAAAAAGTACTGGGATATCGAAACAAGGCCATTACGCAAAACACAAAAGTGTGTTTACACAAAGCGCCGGCTGTTAGACGATTTTACCACCCTTCCATTCGGCTATTAGTTCATGATGGACGCGAGACTGCAGCACCCATTCTCCTGTATTCTAGCAGGGCCATCTAATTCTGGAAAAAGTTATTTCGTAAAACAGTTATTACATAATATTGAAACACATTTTTCACACAAACCCGATAATATTGTTTGGTTTTATTCATGCTGGCAAAAACTGTATGATGAAGTTTCTCTCTCTTTTCCCAACATCAGATTTGTGGAGGGTCTGCCGCATACATTCGTAGATGATGACTTATTCCCGCCTGACAAGGTAAATTTGACTATTGTTGATGACCTAATGGAGAGTGCTAGTGATAACTGCGAGATAGAAAAAGCATTTACCAAGTATGTACACCACAGAAACCTCAGCATTTTCTACCTGGTACAAAACATATTTTGTCAGGGTAAGAAAAGTCGCACGATAAATTTGAACACAAAGTACATGGCACTTTTTAATAATCCTCGAGATAAATTACAAATTGTTACGTTAGCATGCTAAATGTACCCCGGAAAAACGCGCTTCTTCTTAGAAGCTTTTGAGGACGCCACACGGGAGCCTTATGGGTATTTGCTGGTAGACTTGAGAGCCAATACCCCTGAGGATCTTCGTTTAAGGACGGGGTTGTTTCCACCAGCTATGCCAGCTGTATATATCCAAAAGAAAATTACTTCTAAAAAGTGAATTTTACACTAAATCAGACATTCTATGCTGTGTACGCAGTGTTGTAAAGATGTCTGAGAGAATCCGTCGTAACTGGGCTCTCTTAAAAACGCTGGTGAAGGCAACTCCTGCTGTCAGAAAAACTATTTTATGCAATGCGAGCCGTGATTTAATTACAGCCATTGCAGAGATTGCATTAAACATCTTGAAAGGGCGAATTCCTCTGAAAAAGCGTCAAAAAAATATACTAAAGAAGTGGCGTAAAGCTATAAGAACCCTGAGTGATAAATCACAGCCCATAAAGAAAAAGAAACGTCTACTAAAGCAGACCGGCGGGTTTATAGGTCCTCTTTTAGGCTTTGCAATCCCGATAATAACAAGTCTACTCACGGGCAAATAATGCAACATACAGAGAAAATGTATCTAGTCCACAAACAAGAACTAATCAAACTAAACCCTCCAGTTAGCGGCAACATACGACAGAATGTTATTCGCCGCCTTGATGATGAAATTAGCGAAATTTTACAGCGTCGTGACATACCAGACGATGTGAAAATTAAAAAATATAGCGATGTACTACAGAGATACTTGGTTCATGCTAAACACGATGCGATGGAGCTATCAACTTTAAAGATCATTAACACTCCTGAGTCTGATCATCAGCAATTGTCAAATTCAGACCCTAATGAAAACAAAACAGCCATTGAAATTGTAAGTCATGTAAACCAGCGATATAAAAAGAATGCAGAATTTTTACTAAACAGACTGCTGCAGAACAAAAATATTACATCGTGGAATGATAAAAACGAGTTTATTTTCAAAGGTTCTGTAATACCGGGATCTAACATGCTGGATTTAGTACGTAATACAACACAGAGCCATGCCTTGACTAACAGAAATTTACCCCAGGGATGGAATACGTTTATGCAGGCAATGGCCGAGTTAAATATACCGTCTACCATAGTGGGTAATCCCACTACTAGAGCGCTTTTAGACAGCTTAAAAATGCCCATCAATGAAGCTAGTGGCATATCTAAAACTCAGACTCTATCGACACCCCGCCGTCCAATTCAATCTTTACATTTTCCATTAGGTTTGACACAAGCAAGTTTGATGCCTAAAAAAAGGACTTTCCCGATACTGCAATCAATGTGGCTCACAATGTAACAGCTGGACTGATGAATTGTTATGCTCTAAATAATTATGTAAGAGACGTAACATATGTATATTATTAAATAGTGTATTATGTCAGTGATTATAATTTTATATTGTACTGTTTTACAAGTGTAATGTATATGACGTTTTGTATTCCTACTGAATTGATCTGCAACTGAATGTAATTAAATTCTGAGCAATAAACTTTTTAAATTTTGATAGTGTGTCTGTCTTTCATTTTATACAAACAGTATAAAACACAAACTTTCTACATGGGTGCTATAAGAAATGCTTTACAGCATAAGACGCGTAATAGTATAATTGGCCATATACATAATATGCCCAACCATATTACACTATCAGAATGGGTGCTATAAGAAATGCTATATAGCAGAAGACGCGTAATAGTATAATTGGCCATATACATAATATGCCCAACCAAATTACACTTTCAGAATTAATTCTGTATCAAACGCCTATAAAATAAATGTGGCCATATACATAATATGCCCAATCAAATTACACTAGCAGAATGACTTCTGCAACAAAACCACACTGAATAAAATGGTATGATTCCAAACAATTACACTAAATCAGATTTCTCTATCATAATCAGTGAATAAAATAGTGGGATCCTAAGCATTTACACTATCAGGATTGCACTATCAAATCCCTAATCAAAAGCCTATAAAATACAGGGCCTGTCAGGAGAGGGGAGGGGGTGTGTTTAATACACTTTGATAGGGGCGGGGCACCTGTCAGATTTCTTTTTGACGAGACATATGGCCCCCTTACTACTGCTGATGTGCCTATCTCGGGGTGTGGGGTGTGTTGTTGTAGTACCTGTGACGACCTGGCTTGTCCAGGGCGCCACATTCCCCCTTGGTTAAATGCAGACCGTCCGCGGGCTGCCCGTCCATCACCGGTTTTATTTTTGTAACTGAAAAAGAGGTAAAAACATGTAAACATTTTAATAACATAAGCATTCCTCTTGGGTCTTCCCTTAACGGGAGGCACGGTACTTCAACGTTACTAACGGTACATATTTCAACATTTTATTAACAACGGCTTCCGCTCTCTCCCACCCAAACAACCTGGCCCTGATGCAGTCCCTAAGAAAATGGACAGCACCCCTTGACCCCAGTCCATCTCCAGGCTGCCCGAGCGGGTACGGGTACGGTATCTCTGTTAGAGAAGCCATTTTGTATCTCATAGTATAGAAGTTATAGAAGTTCATTGTATTCTAATATAGTTATGCAATGAGTTATGAAATCGTTACTCAATCCATTATGCAAGCTTGGAATGAGTAATTGATGTTCTAGCTTGGAATGAGTAATTGATGTTCTATTTCACATCTGCTATGACTATTCTTTTCCACATCTGCTATTCCTTTTGTTTATACGGTCATCTTGACCTGGAGCTTGTTTTTATAGTTTTAATCAAGGTTTTTATAGTTTTAATCAAGGTTTTTATAGTTTTAATCAAGGTTTTTATAGTTTTAATCACATCTCTTGAAACACTTTTTATTACATATCTCTTTGGCATTGAAACATTAATCCTTTCCTTATGTGATGATATCATGCTTATATTCCTCATCCTTTCCTTATGTGATGATATCATGCTTATATTCCTCATGACTATATTTGGTAAAATCTAAAGTTGTATAATCATATCACATGTCTCATATTGCATAATCAGCTGAAAGGTATAAAAGAAACCTTCATTGCAATAAAGCCCAGAGCTGATTGAACCACTATATACTTGAGTCTGTCATATGGTGTTTTAACTGTACTCTCACAACCGGCCGATTCATCATCTACCTGAGAAGGTATAGAGCGGACGGCTCTAACATCTCATACCCTACGGTCCTTTCAGGGGAACCCATGTCCATGGGGAACCCCTGAACCCCGGAGGATCGCCACCGGTTACGGTAGTGGCGGGCCTGGGCCATCACTTTCCTCCAGGCCCACCCTCCAAATCAGCCTCTCCGGAGGCGGTAACGGAAACATGCCAAATATTTACATCCCACTAGTTTGTGGTTGCCCTGCGAGTTCTCGGGCATGTCCGTAAGCAGTTCCTTACGCACGGTGCAAAGGGTCCCTTCGGGGACAACTTGCCGGCAACGGCCGGTTCAATCACAATCGACAATCAGGTTAACATCTCGGTTGATTACTTTCATTCATCTGCTCATTTACACAATCAGTGGACTGCACCCCTAAATGTCGGTTTCCCTGTACCTAAGCGGGGGGCCTACCTCAGTTGGAACGTGTGGACCTTCGGGGCCCAATGTCAGTTGTTACAATCGAGGGGACAGGGGAGACAACCGGTTCCTCTTCCCGTACATCGTGTGGGGTAGACAGAGGCATAGGGGAGCTGGGTACAGGTGCATCCCTGGACACTGGTTCATCGGCAGCTACTTCCATCTCTTTTTCCTCCACGGGTTGTGGGAACAGTATCACTAGAAGAATCATTCTGCGTAGGCCAATCTGCCAGGAAATCGCCCATCATGGTGTGGATTACCCCTTTTTCTTTCTCCTCAGCCGGTCTGGGAGCCGGAGTTTCAGTTGCTACCCTCAATGGTGGTGGGCACCTCTTCAGGTGGTCCCTGGAAACCGTAGCCAAGGTCTTCCCCTGGTCACGACTGATCTGGTAGGCCT
The DNA here is from genome assembly GCF_048569485.1 of Anomaloglossus baeobatrachus. Taxonomy (NCBI): domain Eukaryota; kingdom Metazoa; phylum Chordata; class Amphibia; order Anura; family Aromobatidae; genus Anomaloglossus; species Anomaloglossus baeobatrachus. The sequence continues at coordinate 583,174,972 of NC_134357.1, forward strand.
TCCCATTCTCCCATTCGGTGGGTTGGATGACATACGGGGTCTTCTCCCATTGATCATCCAGCTTATGGGTTCTTCTCTTTCGCTTCAGCACTACATCCCCAGGCTGGAAGGGACCTGCAGGAGCCTTCCTGTTGAAGCACTGCTCCTGCTGCTCTCGACTCCAGCACAAGTTCTTTTCTACGTATTCTTGAACCTGACGGTACTGCGCCCTTCGCCGAGCGTCCCATCCAGCAGTCGAAGGGAGAGCTTCTGGGGCCTCCAGACCCATTTCCAGGTCCACTGGCAGCCGACCGGGCCGAGCTCTCATCAGGTACGCCGGTGTGCACTTCGTAGAGCTGGAAGGGATGTTGTTGTACATATCAACCAAGTCAGGTAGCTTTTCTGGCCACAGGTTCCGCTCTTCTAGCGATAAGGTCTTGAGGAGGCCCAGGACCAGGTGGTTCATCTTTTCACACATGCCGTTGGTCTGGGCATGGTAAGGCGTGGTCCGAATTTTCTTGCAGCCGTGCAACTGGTAGAATTCCTGAAACACCTCCGCTTCAAAAGCCGGGCCCCGGTCGGTAAGCACCCTCTCCGGATACCCGTGCGGTCGGCAGAAATAAGCCTGGAATGCTCTAGCGGCGGTACGGCCGGTCAGGTCCTTGACTGGGACAACCACCGTGAATCTTGAATAGTGGTCTACAATGGTCAGAGCGTAGGTATACCCACTTCGGCTAGGGGTGAGCTTCACGTGGTCGACGGCAACCAGCTCCAGCGGCTGGTGCGTAATGATTGGGCGCAGCGGGGCTTTCTGGCTGGCCTCGTCCCTCCTTCTCAGTGCACAGGGACCACATTCTCGGCACCAGGCCTCCACAGACTCCCGCATCCCACTCCAATAGAACCGCTCCCTCAGCAGCATCTCCAGCTTCTTCCACCCAAAGTGCCCGGCACCGTCATGGTATGCCTGCAGGACAGTGGGCACATTAGTCTGGGGAATCACCAGCTGGCGAACCTTCTCGTGGGTCTTCGGGTTGATCAATTCCCGATACAGCTTTCCCTGGTGCAGGTACAGCCGGGCTCGCTCCTTCCACAGTCGTTGGGCCTCGGCGGGGGCAGCATGGTCTATCCCGGCGGAGCCTTGTTCCAGCTTCACCAAGCGGACAGCAGGTGCCCGATCCTGGGCTTCTTGCCACCCTTGGCTAGGCAGCGGGTCTAAATTCACCTGTTGTTGATGGACATGTAACTTCTCGGCTGGCGGCCGGTGGAACGCAGGCAACTCGATCTCTTCAAGGTCGTCATCATCCGGCCCTTCTCCCAACAGGTGGGGCATCGGGGAGAGTGCGTCTGCATTAGCATTCTTACGGCCGGCTCGGTACTTGATGGTGAAATCATAATTAGCCAACCTGGCCACCCACCGCTGTTCCAATGCACCCAGCTTAGCTGTATCCAGATGTGTTAGCGGGTTGTTGTCCGTATAAGCGGTGAAGTTGGCCGCTGCTAAGTAATGGCGGAATCGCTCGGTGATGGCCCATACCAGTGCTAAGAGCTCGAGCTTGAAAGAGCTGTAGTTCTCAGGATTCCTTTCCGTAGGTCGGAGTTTCCTTCTAGCATAAGCGATTACCTTCTCTCTTCCGTCCTGGATCTGGGACAAGACCGCTCCCAAGCCTACATTACTGGCATCGGTGTAGAGGATGAATGGGAGACTGTAGTCTGTGTACGCCAGGATTTCTTCCCCAGTCAAAGCCGTCTTCAGCTGATGGAAGGACTCTTCATGCTTTTCTTCCCACGCCAACGGGGTTCCAGGGGACCTGCCACCCTTGGTCTGTCCCACAAGGAGGTCTTGCATGGGGGCAGCCATTTTCGTGTATCCCTTAATGAAGCGGCTATAGTAGCCCACCAGATCCAGGAACTGTCTTACCTCTCTCACCGTGGTCGGCCTCGGCCAGTCTTGAATGGCAGTGGTCTTTTCGGGGTCTGGGGTGACGCCTTCCGCGCCCACTACATGTCCAAGGTACTGCACCCTGGGCTTCAATAGATGACACTTGGAGGGCTTCAATTTCATCCCATACTTGGCAAGGGACGCAAACACCTCAGCTAGGTGCTCCAGGTGGGCTTCATACGTCTGTGAGTACACAATTACATCGTCCAGGTACAACAAGACGGTCTCAAAATTCAGATGTCCCAGACAGCATTCCATCAGCTGTTGGAAGGTTCCAGGGGCATTGCACAGCCCAAACGGCATGCTGTTGAACTCACAGAGTCCCATGGGGGTAGCGAAGGCGGTCTTCTCACGGTCTTCAGGTGCCACGGCCACCTGCCAGTACCCACTGGTGAGGTCAAGGGTGGAGAAGTAGTTAGCGGTTCTCAGCGCGGCCAGGGACTCCTCAATACAGGGCAGAGGGTAGGCATCCTTATGCGTTATCTCGTTAATCTTCCGGTAATCCACACACATCCTCATGGTGCCATCCTTCTTGACCAGCACCAGCGGGCGCGGCCCAGGGACTACAGCTATCCCTAATAATCACCGCCTCCTTCATGTTCCTCAACATATCTTTGGCGCATTGGTAGTGTGCAGGGGGAATAGGTCTGTATCTCTCTTTAATAGGGGGGTGTTCACCGGTGGGGATGTGGTGTTGGACCCCTTTAATCCACCCAAACTCTAATGAATGTTTGCTGAAAACTCGCTCATACTCCTGTACCACCCTGTATACCCCTTCTTTGTGATGTGTGGGCGTATCATCGGTGCCTACGTGTAACTCTTGACACCACTCATCTAACTGCCCCGGGGATGGGTGAGGACTGGCAGTAGGTGGTGAGGTCGGAGGGGCAGCCTCCTGGATGGTGTGGGGGTCTAGAGTAAGCAACTTGGCAAGGCTAGCGTACCGGGGAAGCCTAACCTCCTCCTCCCCACAGTTTAACACCCTTACGGGCACTCTCCCTTTCTTGACGTCTACCACCCCCCGGGCGGCCATTACTGTGGGCCAGTGTTCAGAGGGCATGGACTCTACCATGGCGGGGTAGTCTTGCCCCTGGGGACCTACCACTGCCCTACACCACATCATCATCTCGCTCCTGGGAGGCACAATCGAAGGGGCCGCATCCATAACTCTCACTCCCCCAATCTCCCCTCCTGTTGAGTTCACTTGCTGCCGATACGTCAAGGCCCGGATCTCACGCTGCACAGCCCTCTGTCGGCTCCCTGCTGCGGTGGCGGCCAGCTGCTGCAGTAGGGTCAGCACCTCACTCATGCAGTGCTCCATCACATTAGTCCCTAGCACTACTTTCGGGTTATGATCACTAGGTTCATTCATTATCACAATCATCCCCTGGTGCTGCAGTTCAGCCCGTCCTACGGTCATGGCCACTTGTTTGTACCCCACTTGGGTTAAGGGGAGTCCATCGGCTGCGACCAGTGTCATGCTACCGTCTGGAGGGGCAAGTTCATCAGTCCCCCAATATCGCTGATACAGTGTGTAGGGTATCGTGGTTACCTGGGATCCAGTGTCCAGGAGTGCCATCAGCGGTATGCCGTCCACTGCCAGAGGGATGATGGGCCGGGCTCCGATGTACCGGTCCCGCCTGTCTGGGGGGGCACTGGGTTCTACTCCTGAGGATTGGCCCGTGGCCCCAGGGGTTGCTCGTTTAAAGGACACCGTCGGGAGTAGTGACCGGGCTTGCTGCACCTGTAACAAATTGGAGGTCCATACCGTAAGTCATTGGCCCTTCTCCGCTGCATCCAGGGGATATCATCCGGGCTGTCGGCGAGCTGCATCATTCCCGGGGCCTGGGGTCTGGTCAGAGGCTGGAGTGCGGCGAGGATCTTGGCGAGGTCTCCATCCATGCGACGGACCTGGGCAGCCAGCTCCTCCATCATTCCGCCAGGGGCTGCAGGTGCCGAGGGAGCTGGGAAAGAAGGGGCCACCACGATGGGAGCCATCTCAGCTGGCCATGGGGCCGCTTCAGGGACGTCAGATGCTGGGGGTTGCAAAGCTTTGATGGCCCGTTCCTTCAGCACGGCAAGGTCCACATTAGGGTGTTCTAGGGCCCACAGCCGGAGCTGCTTGCGGTCCTCCAGGGATCCCATCCCCTGCATGAACTGCTCGACTAACATTTTGTTGCTATCCGCATCTTAAATGGTATCCACCCGCTTCAGTGTACGGAGGGAAGTTTGCAGGTGCAAGGCATAGTCTCTAATACTATCTGCAGCCGCTGTCGGCATTGATAAAACTGCATCCGCAGCTCGGCTTCGGTGCGGGTCTTGAAGGCGATCTGTAGCTTTTCAAAGATAGTGGCCACAGAGGACTGGTCCCCCTCGGTCCAGGTCTCCATCTCCAGCTCAGCCGCGCCGGTCAGCTGCCCCAGCACTACCGCAGCACGTTGCTTATCGGTCAGGGGATACAGTTCTAGGACCGGGTTAAGCTTCTTCCGGAAGACCTGTAAAGCATCAGGTTTCCCGTCGTACTGCGGCAGCCAGGTAGCTCCGGGCACATAGGGCAAGGAGAACGGCATCACCTGAGCAATGGTGGGGGCCGTGGCCTCCCCTGCTCGTGCGGCCGGAGCACGGGCTGGCCCATTCCCATCTACGGGCGCCGCTGTGGCTGCGACCGCCGCTCCTCCAGCGGCTCCGTCGGGCGCAGACATCTTGTTTTCGCCCCCCCTTGGTCTTCTCTCTGTACCTCCTCTTCAGGGGCGGAGCTTCGGCTTTCGCGCCTCCACTGCTCGGGAAGACGCTCGAGTGGGAAGAACTTCGCGCCCAAGATGGCGGATTCTGAAATTTTTCGGCCGGACACCTCCGGCGGGGTTACAAGGCGCACTTCTACCAGCCGGTAGAACGGTAGGAATCCCGTTCGTGACGCCAAGTTGTCGCGGGCGGGGGGTGCGCTGCTCGACTGCGCTTGCTGCTCTGGTCCGGCTGCTGCTGCCGCTGCTCGGTGGCTCGAGCGGTGGGCCGTATCCGGGGACTCGAGCGGCGCTCCTCGCCCGTGAGTGAAAGGGGGTTGGTTTGGGGATTTGGTTCGTGACGCCACCCACGGGTTGTGGTGAGGTTGGGGCACCATCGCTGCTGGTGACGGGGATCCCGGGAGCGTTATTAGGGAGCAGCTGGGATGTTTTCCCCCTCCGTGGGTAGGGGCTGGTGGTCCCGGGGCCCGGTGAGGTGAGTTGGGCCAGGCAGGGGTCGGTGAGGTGCAGGGTCGTGGGGGCAGCGTGGTGCCGGATGGCACGATGGTACTCACTCAGCCAATAACGGGCACACAGTCTCTGGTAAAACAATGACAATCAATCAGATTATTTACTGTAGGACATTCCAGAGAACTGGTGCTAGGAATGGGAGATCCAAACTTACGAAGATGTAACTCTTAAGCGGGCTTTACACGCTGCAACATCACTAGCGATGTCGCTCATGAAAGCACCCGCCCCCGTCATTTGTGCGTCACAGGCAAATCGCTGCCCGTGGCGCACAATATCGCTAACAGCCGTCACACATACTTACCTTCCTAGCGACGTCGCTGTGGGCGGCAAACAACCTCTTCGTTAAGGGGGAGGTTCGTGCGCCGTCACAGCGACGTCACACAGCGGCCGACCAATAGAAGCGGAGAGGCGGAGAACAGCCTCATTAATGACACGCCCACCTTGTTGCCGGAGGACGCAGGTAAGCTGTTGTTCATCGTTCCCGGGGTGTCATACGTAGCGATGTGTGCTGCCTCAGGAACGAAGAACAACCTACGTCCACAACGACCAACGAGTTTTTGAAAATCAACGACGTATCAACGATCAACGATAAGGTGAATATTTTTGATCGTTAACACTCGCTCGGAGCTGTTACACGCAACGACGTCGCTATCGACGCCGGATGTGCGTCACGAATTCCGTGACCCCGACGACATATCAGGGACTTTAGATGTTGAAATTGGACAACAGATTTAAAATACCTTTTTCCTAATTTAATTGCTGATATGATTTAAAAAAATAACTGTACTTTCAAAATAATATCGTTATAAAATAATATTGTATTTATTTTTAGCAGATGACTGTATTGGGAGTTCAGATGGACCTCTAATATCTTCAGATTTTGTAACAGATGATACATATGAAGAGCATGCTTTTGTTCCTGATATACCTCCAGTCCTTCCTGAGAAAGCATTATCATCTGATCTTTGCAAGCAAGTCCAAAATTCCGATTTATCACAGAATTGTAAGCAAAATAAAAGTTACAGAAGGAATGTGGAACATGAAACGGCTCCTACAAAGGAGAAGCCATTTTCATGCCCAGAATGTGGAAAATGTTTTACTCGGAAAATAACCCTTGCTAACCATCAAAAAAATCACTCTGGGGAGAATCCATTTTCTTGTTCAGAGTGTGGGAAATGTTTATTTCAGAAATCAGACCTTGTTAGACATCAGAAAATTCACACAGGGGAGAAGCCATTTTCATGTTCAGTATGTGGGAAATGTTTTATTCGCAAATCAGAACTTGTTGAGTATCAAAGATCTCACACAGGGGAGAAGCCATTTTCATGTTCAGTATGTCTGAAATGTTTTAATTGGAAATCAGAACTTGTGCATCAAAGATCTCACACAGGGGAAAAGCCATTTTCATGTTCAGAGTGTGGAAAATGTTTTATTCAGAAATCAGACCTTGTTAGACATCAGAAAATTCACACAGGGGAGAAGCCATTTTCATGTTCAGTGTGTGGGAAATGTTTTATTCAGAAATCAGATCTTGTTGAGCATCAAAGAATTCACACAGGGGAGAAGCCATTTTCATGTTCAGAGTTTGGGAAATGTTTTATTTATAAATCAACTTTTGTTAGGCATCAAAGGTCTCATACAGGGGAGAAGCCATTTTCATGTTCAGAATGTGGGCAATGTTTTATTCAGAAAGCACATCTTGTTAATCATCAAAGATCTCACACAGGGGAGAAGCCATTTTCATGCCGGGAATGTGGCAAATGTTTTACTAGGAAATTAAGTCTTGTAGATCATGGAAAACTTCACACAGGGGATTAACCATTTTTTAATGTTTTGAAAGTGGAAAATGTTACTCTCAGAAATCAGATCTCATTAAACATCTGAAGAAGCCAAACAGGGAAGGAACCTTTTTCATGTTGTGAATATTTGAAATGTTTAACTGATAAATCAAGTCTTCACCATGAGAAAACCCACACAGTAGAGGAGCCATTCTTGCATTCAGAATTTGCCAAATATTTTTTTTATCATTAGTCAGGTCTTGTTGTCAGATGAGTCACAAGGGAGAAGCCATCATGATGTACTATAATTTAAAGTGTTTTATCCAAAAATCGGCTACAATTGCTCAAGTAAGAATTGGTGAGTGAAAGAACCATTTTCTTTCTTTTTAAACTTATCGTATTTTTTGGACTATAAGACACACCTAGGTTTTGAAGGAGGAAAATAGGAAAAAAGATTGAAGCAAAAAAATGTAGTCATGAAGCACTGTTATGGGGGATCTGCTGCTGACACTGTTACGGGGGTAATATCCCCCAATCTCAAGCGCATTGTGTTTGATGTTCCCCTTAAATTGTGCCTATGACAAATCTGTGGCTGCCTTTTTTTAATTACTAAAGCAGTGGAGAGCACAGATTAGTGAATTTTCTAAATATCATGCAGTACCAAAACTTTTGGAAGAGTCCCTAAAGGAGCTTCCAGGTTGTGAGATCCCACAACCCTCAGAGATCACTCTTCCCATGAAAGAGTGAGCACTACGACCACAGCGCTGCATGATCCTTCTTAAGTAGTTCAGTAAAATTTTATAAAAGTATGTGACAGCGCTGGATTAGTTGAGAGAGCAGTGTCTCGTGCTTAGAGCAGCTGCAGAGAATTTTGGGATCCCACTCTGCATACTGAGATCCCACAAAATGGAAATTCGGGCTCTATTTTGCTAGTAAGTTGGGTATAGATAAGAACATGGTATATAGTTGCATTTCAAACGTCTTGATTTGTTAATAAATGCTTGTAAAATATATATTCTTCATGCCTATCTTTCTCTATTGTGTAGATGTGATGATTTTGCTCAGAGCCTCTGGAGCTGAGGCAGAGCTGTAGACATTTTGCACAAAAATAGTGAGAGGATGTCACAGAGCTGTAACGGCCGCTGGACAATCAAGTGGCAGCGAGTGTTAGAAAATACCAGAGATTGTGTTGTTATCTGACAGTTTTCTGTTTCTGCAGCAGCGAACTCTATGACACTGGGAAACTGAGTTTTTCCTCTCATTTGTCAGCCTCTGACTTCCTTTATAAACCTCATCCTTGGGTGCAGTTTATAGTTGTTCCCGGCTGTGGTCTGCAGCAGTCGTTTCTTCCTGTTGTTCCAGAGACTTCTGTGGTAGCTGCTCCTAACATAAGTGTTTGATTTTTGCTATGTGCTTGGGCTCAGCTGGTAGCATTTGTGTTTCCCCTGTATTACTTCATTTGGTCACCCTTAGCATTAGGGGTGTTGTCGAAGAGCTCATACCCTCCATCCTTACTTCGGGCCTATTTCAGGGTTTGCAAGGGGTGAGATATTCCTGCTTGGTGAAAGGTTTTGAACCTGTATAGGGTTGGTGAGGGCAGGGAGGGTGAGCTGCAACTTATTGTCAGGGGTCACCACTTCACCCTTTCCCTGGTGCATTCTTTTCCCCTTCCCTTTGTATTGTATTATACGGCTGGTATAGCTTCTATCCCCAGCCGTGATGGGAGAATTAAATCGCACAATGCATCTTAGATATGTGGAAGTTGTTAAGACACTCTGGTCCCAATTTATCAAAGCTTTAAAGCCAAAAAAGAGGCATAAAATTTTTGAAAAGTCACAAAAATTTGTATCAATTCATAGTTGTGTCAAATTTTGGTGGCTTTTGTCATTTTCGCTCCAAAATTGGCAGAGCTTGGATGGGACGGGGGTGGGACAGCACAGCTGCTTAAATTCATGATGAGCTGTGGCATTCCCTATGCCAGTCCCTGAAGGGAGTAATATTTCTAGCATGGCACAAGGAGGGACATACCACTCGTCAAAACGTTCCAGATTCATGAAAAGGCATGCACCACTTCATGAATCAGGAGTGGTCCCTGTAAAAACATTAAAATTAATACATCTAGTTATCAAATATTTCATAGTAAGACATATACGTTCATAGTTCTGTTTATGTTGGAGGGCATAGGTTATTAATAAAGTTTATAAGGGATAAATATTAAAATGCCCATATTGAATATACTTGAGTGCTGAGCATGGAAGGATATATTTAAATCCTTCCCGAAGCTTCCCGAAGTTTCCAGAAGGTTACGTAATATGGAACTATATTCAACTGTGTTCCACTAGAACGCCCTATATGGTCTGAACAGCTGGTATATAATGCACGATGGAGGGGGCTACTGCTCGCTCCTCCACATTGCCTGCGGTCAGAAGACTCCAGTGCTGCAAGACACGCTGTCCAAGAGATGACACCTCCTGCTATGCCATTCAGGACCCAAAGAAAGATGGGGAAGACTTCCCATTGATCATTATGGACTAAATGAACTCTTTGCGTAAGCTATCAAAGTATATTATTTTTTCCTTTCTGTAACTGAACCCTGGCAACCATTTTTAAATAGATAAAATACATTTATTTTTATATTTTTGAGGTCTTTTCATTCATGCGCCTTTACGTATTTGAAGAAAAATATATTTAAGAGTATATTTTTTAACAGTCCCTCATAAATTGAGCCCAATGTTATAAAAATAATCCCTTTACAAAGGATAATTGTTGTAATAAAAAAACTAAAGGATTTTTTATGTCTGATATCCTAGTGGTTATTTTCTCTAGTCACCCTCCACGGCAGCACACAGGAGGTTAACTCTCCGTCCTAAATGGGACAGGAAACACAAACAGGTTAAATAACCCCGCCCCACCTCCCATCTCCAGTGTTGTTCCCGGGCCCTATGGGGGCATGAAGAGATTACCTGCGGTGCTTTCGTGGCTGGTGATGAGAGCGCCGCATCAGTATTTCTTACCAACCGAGCAGCTGAGGGTGAAGCTAACCCGCTTCCTCCTCCATCGCTACTCCCGTCTCCTCTGGATTCGGGATCTGCCTGCCCCTCCTGCGCCTCTTGGAGGTAAAGTGGGGAAGGCTGACTCTCCGGGTACCTCCCGTAGCTCCCGGCACCTCCTCTTCTCACACACGCGGCAGCTGTGGGCACGCGGAAGTGACGTCATCGGACACCCTTTGTCGACATCGCTTCCAGGTTTGTGCGTTCCAAAGTGGCACTGCATGGCTCTATGGTGTTGTCGGCACTCAATCCGTTGGAAGCCTGCTCCACCCCGACGGAGGAGGTGGAGTCATCCACTTTGTGGATAGCTGGATACATCCGGACCTCATTAAAGGGACCACGGTGAGAGCGCTCTCCAGGACTGAGGATGGAGGGAGACCGCTCAACAACTGTGCTTCTGTGGAGCCCAGCTCAGCCACTGGTTCTGTGAGTACAGTGACTTGGGGGAAGGTCGGGGTTATGGGCTCGTATTGCTCTGTCGGAATTCTCCATTTCCTGGGTGTATACTTACGTCCTCCCCCCCCTCCTTAGGGAAACAAGAATGTTGCACCCAAGAAAGAGAAGACCTCTAGCAAAAAGTGTATCATGTGTAATCAGAAGCTTCCTTCAGACCATTCTAAGAAGTTATGTCAGCCCTGTACTGATCAGGTAGTTAGAAAGGAACAACCCTCCCTTCTGGTTGAATTAAAAAACCTGGTACGTCAGGAAGTTCAGTCCTCCCTAGCATCCCTCTCCCAGCCTCTTCCCGCTGCAACCCCTGCGCCTAAGAAGAGAAAACTAAGCCCTGTGGGAGACTCAGAGTCGGACTCATTAGAAGGTCCTTCCTTCTCGCCGCTAGATGAGTTGATAGAAGAAGATGAAGGTCTATTTTCGGATAGAGTTGAGACCAAATATTTTTTCTCAAATGATGATATGGATGAACTTCTGAGAGCAGTGTGGGATACTATGGTTGTTGAGGATGAGGATGAGAAGGCTACTAGGTCAATACAGGAAGAAATGTTTGGGGGATTACGGACCCGTAAGAAGGTGGGATTTCCTGTACACGAGATAATCAGAGATATGGTTCTTCAAGAGTGGGAAGCTCTTCAGAAACACCTTGAAATTCCCCGAGAATTGAGAAATAGATTCTTGCTGGAAGAGGACCCCACCTGCTGCTGGGAAGTACCTAAAGTGGATGTGCACGTTGCCAGGGTTGCGAGAAAGACAACTCTCCCTTTTGAAGATTCATTACAACTTAAGGATTCCATGGACCGTAAAATGGACAGCCTCCTTAGAAAATCATGGGAGACCTCCGTGGTTCTCCATAAGACTGGGGTGGCTTCTACCTGTGTGGCCAGATCCCTGTCCCGGTGGCTGGGCCAACTAGAGGAACATCTCACCCGAGACACACCAAAGGAAGGTCTCCTGCCTTCTCTTCCACTTCTCCAGAAAGCAACTGGATTTCTTGCTGATGCTTCAGCTGAGTCCGTCCGCGTGGCAGCAAGAAATGGTGTCCTTTCCAATTCAGCAAGAAGGGACCTTTGGCTTAAACTCTGAAGCGGTGACACAACCTCCAAGGTTAAGCTGTGCTCTATTCTGTTTAGAGGTGAACATGTTTTCGGTCCAGCTCTGGATGAGATTCTGGAGAAGGCAACGGATAAGAAGAAGCTGTTGCCAGAAGAGAAACAAAAAAGTTTTTTCGTCCCCCCCCCAATAATCAATCTACCCAGTAGCGAGCGTAGGGTAAAACTGTCCATTGGAGTTATCCGAAAGGAGAAAGGGGAAGGAACATCTTTATGTCCCAAAAGACTGAAGATCGGAGCCATCGCCAGAACCATTAATGACGCCATCGGGATAGGGGGTCGGCTGTCGGCATTTCTCAGTCAGTGGCAGGAGATATCCTCGAATCAATGGGTCATAAACCCCATCAGAGAGGATGTCAAAGTAGAGTTTGCCTCATATCCTCCATGCTGTCTAAGGGTCAGATCCTCTCCCTCACAGGGGTCACAAGACACTCTCATGTTCTGCATTCAGAACCTCCAAAAAATAGGGGTTGTCTCCTTGGTACCAGAGCCAGAGGTGGGTCACGGTCATTACTCCCATCTATTCCTGGATCAAAAACTCAACGGCACACCTTGGTTAATTATCAACCTCAGGCCATTAAATCGTCACATCATCTACAGGCGTTTCAAGATGGAGTCGGTCAGATCCACCACGCCCCTCAACTGTCCGGGGTTTTTCATGGCCACAATAGATTTAAAGGATGCGTATTATCACGTCCCAATCTTTTACACTCACAAAAGATATTTTCATTTCGCGGTCCGTCACAAGGGGCGTCTTCAGCACTACCAGTACAATGTGCTCCCGTTCGGTCTCTCTTCTGCACCTCGGGTTTTCACCAAGATAATGGGGGAGGTGGTAGCATTTCTAAGAAATCAGCACATCTGTATAGTTCCCTACCTCGACGACTTCATGGTAGTGGCCTCCTCTGCCCAGTTGCTCAACCAACATATGCAAACAACACTCTCGTTACTACGCAGACTTGGATGGGTCATAAACCCTCAAAAGTCAGATCTCTTTCCCTCTACAAGAAAGATCTTCCTCGGAGTGCTATTGGACTCTGTCAAACAAAAGTCCTTCCTTCCTATCAACAAACAGTTGGGAATAAAGAACAAGGTTTCGTCTCTGCATGGCCAATGAGTTGTTACCCTGAGGTTGCCCTGAGGTTCGCAATGTCAGTGCTGGGATTTATGACATCGTGCATCACAGCGGTGTCCTGGGCTCTGGCCCACTCACACTCCCTACAGGTTCACATTCTTGTAAGGAAACTGACCAAGTCAAAAAGTTGTATGTAAGTAAACACTGAATCAGGGGACATACCCAAATTTATACAAAGATACAAAAGTAATTTATTTCAATTAATAAATAGCCGCAACACATAAAGACATACACAAAAGGGTGGGTTAAAATCAACACACAGAAGGGCGGTGTATTACAGGTGGAGATCCACTTAGCATAAATATGATGTAACATATATATGCATATGGGCTCATCAGAGAACAGAATTATAATGCTCAGAAAGAGTCTCAGATAATGGGTAAAAATGATGGAAAACAATGTATAGACCAGCAGTAATAAAAGAGATGACTTGTAGTGCCATAACAGCTACATCAAGAATCATTAATGCATATCATTGTAATCAGTCAAAATTAGACATGAAAGAAGCATCAAGCGATCAGGACAAGATGTATATGTTTACATATCAAGGAAAAGATTTATCCATAGGCATATGGAGTTACAATTCATCAGATCAAAGACACATATTGTAAAGGGCACCAATTGATACAAAGAGTGCTATAGATTACACTGCAGGTGTCAACCCAAGATAATGGAAGGAGCATTAGGGCTAGAGCAACAACTGATCAAGAAGCAAGATTGTCATGACTATAATAGTTTTACATACTGCTGAATGGCAGACAGGTGGACACAATGGAGCTGCTAGCGCTATGAATAACCGGAGAGGTAAACCGGAGAGGCCCTGAGATGTTACCAACCAGGTGGGATCGCCAAACAGGAACACACCGCCCCCACCTCGACGCGCGTTTCGCAACTGCTTCGTTGGGAGGTCGACCTCTTGAAAAAGTGAAAAAATTGATGCTAAAGCAACATTTTTGAGAAAAAAATGAAAATTTTCAATGTGACAACGTAACGTTATCAAAATCTGTGAAGTACCTGTGGATCCAAAATGCTCACTATACCCCTAGATAGAAGCCTTAAGGGGTCTAGTTTCCAAAATGGTGTCACTTGTGAGGGGTTTCTGCTGTTTAGGTACCTTAGCGGACATGTAAATGCAACATGGTGCCCGCAATCTATTTCAGCCAAATTTGCTTTCCAAAATTCAAATATTGCTCCTTCTGTTCCGAGCCCTCCCATTTGTCCAAACAAAGGTTTCTGACCACATGTGGGGTATTGGCGCGTTCATAAGAAAGTGGGTAACAAGTTTTGGGGTTCATTTTGTTGTGTTATTTCTTCTAAAAGTGAATAAATTTGGGGTAGAGCAACATTTTGGGTAAAATTTTATTTTTTGCTTTTCTCATTCCACTTTGCTTTAGTTCCTGTGAAGCACCTGAAGGGTTAATAAACTTCTTGGATATGGTTTTGAGTACTTTGAGGGGTGCTGTTTTGAGAATGGTGTCACTTTTAGGTATTTTCTGTCACTTAGGCCTCTCAAAGTCACTTCAAATGTGATGTGGTCCCTAAAAAAATGGTTTTGTGAATTTTGTTGAAAAAATGGGAAATTGCAGATGAACTTTGACCCCTTCTAACTTCCTAACCCCAAAACATTTTGTTTCAGAAATTGCGCTAATGTAAAGTAGACAGGTGGGAAATGTTATTTATTAACTGTTTTGTGTGACATAACTCTCTGGGTTAAGGGCATAAAAATTAAAAGTTTGAAAATTGCAAAATTTTCAAAATTTTCATCAAATTTCCGATTTTTTCACAAATAAAAGCAAAAAATATCGTTCTAAATTTATAACTATCATGAAGTACAATAGGTCACGAAAAAACAATGTCAGAATCACCGGGATCCGTTGAAGCGTTCCAGAGTTATAACCTCATAAAGGGACACTGGTCAGAATTGCAAAAAATGGCCTGGGCATTAAGGACAAAACTGGCTTCGTCCTTAAGGGGTTAAGAAACTTTAACCCATGAGAGTCCATGTCGTCACACGGTTCTCAGAAGAAAGGGTCTTAGACCCTCTACAGTGGTGGTTAAATACCGAGAACCTGTCAGCAGTGGTCGCTTGAGTAGTTCAGGTCTCAGACATCATTACTACAGACTCGAGTGCATTTGGTTGGGGGGCCCATCTAGGAGGACAGTAGCCCAGGGGAAGTGGAGCTTCCAGGACACTCAGGTTTCTGCCAATCTAAAGGAATTATTGACTGTGGGAAGGGCCTTATAGATATTTCTTTCTCTCTTACAGGGCCACCATGTCTGCTTTATGTCAGACAACATGGTGTCAGTGTCTTATCTGAACCACCAGGTGGGCACTCGGTCTCTTGCCCTAATGAACGCAGCTCAGGAATTTTTATCCTTAGCAGAGTCATTCTATTTCGCTTTCAGCTCTGCACATAATAGGCCTTCAAATGTAACTGCAGATTTTTTGAGCTGGAATCTGTTGCGACAGGGGGAGTGATCCCTGAACCCGGGAGATAGTAGAACTTTGGTGGTCCCCGATAGTAGACCTATTTTCCAGATGAGCCAACAAAAAAGTAGACAGGTTCTGTTCCCTGAATTCCAGTGAGGATCCTTGGGCGGTAGATGCCTTCCAGATTCATTGGGTCTCGGGCCTGCTTTATGTCTTTCTCCCACTCGTGCTAATTCCAGTGGTTCTCAGGAAAATCTGGGAGGATCAAGCAAGGGTAATTTTGATCACCCCCTTCTGGCCCAGGAGGCCTTGGTTTTTCTGGCTAAGAAAAATGTCTCTTTCAGAACCATGGATTCTTCTGGAGATCCTGAACTTTCTCTCTCAGGGCCCGGCATTTCACCCTTAGGTTCCAGGCCCACATTTGACTGCCTGGAAGTTGAGAGAGGCCTGTTAGTGAGCCGCGGATTCTCCAGAAATCTGGTCTCTACTCTTTTGCAGAGCAAGAAGCCAGTTACCACTAAGATCTATGGTAGGATCTGGAGGAAGTTCCTCTCCTCCTCGAAAGAGCAACCTGTGGGGAAAGTTCCTTTGGGTGCCATCCTTGAGTTTTTACAGAAAGGTTCAAGTTTCAGCCTCGAGAGCCCTACTCAACTATGATTTAGCAGGGAATAGTTGGGTCTGGAGGTTTTTAAAGTCTTGTCAGAGAGCAGTCCCTTCCCTAAAAATTCATCCTTGGGATTTAAACTTATTGCTGGATTCCGTTACAGGGCCTCCTTTCGAACCCCTAGCTCAAGCCTTTAAAAAGCTCCTCAGTCTAAACCCTATCTTTCTAATAGCGGTGACGTCAGCCAAGAGAGTGATCGACCTACAGGCCCTATCTTCCAATCTTCCATACACCCAAATTTCAGAGGATAGGATAATCTTAAGAACAGACCCTGTGTATTTACCCAAGGTAGCCAAATCCTTCCATATATCCCAGGAGATCATTCTGCCTTCTTTTTGTGCCTCCCCCAAGAATCAGGAAGAGGAAACGCTGCATACCCTGGATGTTAGAGATGCACTGATTCAGTACTTAGAGACTACAACAGGGTGGAGGAGGAGTCGAGCATTGTTTATTTGCTTTTAGGGGGCTAGGAAAGGCCTGGCAGCCTCTAAAAGTACTTTAGCAAGATGGGTCAAGAAAGTAATTAGTGTAGCCTATGTAGCCCAGAACATACCGGTTCCCAAAGGCATGACAGCTCACACCACCAGAGCGGTGTTGACTTCCTGGGCCGAAAAGACGGAGGTACCTATTGACCAATTTTGTAAGGCTGCAACTTGGTCTTCCCCTTGCATCTTTTTTAATCACTATAGATTGGATTTTTCTTCCATGGTGGATTTAATGTTTGGTAGAAGGGTTCTACAAGTGGTGATTCCCTCCGTAAGGTGCTTGAATCTATCAAAATCTCTCTAGTGGGGCTGTCATGGTGGAAGAGAAAAATTAAAATTACTTACCGGTAATGTTTTGTTTCCAGCGCCCATGACCGCACCATTG
Source organism: Anomaloglossus baeobatrachus (assembly GCF_048569485.1). Lineage (NCBI taxonomy): Eukaryota > Metazoa > Chordata > Amphibia > Anura > Aromobatidae > Anomaloglossus > Anomaloglossus baeobatrachus. Next base: position 583,191,631 of record NC_134357.1, read on the forward strand.
CTTCACCCTCTGCTTAGTTTTGGTTGTGTAGGGTCGAGGTGCTACATCTTAGTTTGTTATGTGTTGGTGGAGGATTATATTAATACTGTTTCCTGGTATTCCTCTCTTGCTCTGCAACCTAACTGCTGCGGAGGAGAGGTATCGCCCAAGTTTATTTCAGTGGGTTTCATGTCCTAAGAGGGATGGACCTCTCTCTCTGGTGGTGCTGTCATGGGCTCTGGAAAAAAATATTACCAGTAAGTAATTTTGATTTTCAAGGTCCTGGAGTTGCCTAGCCAGTCTCCAGACCTGAACCACATAGAAAATCTTAGAGGGAGCTGAACCTAATGTTGGATTTTCTGGTTTTTTTTGTTTTTTTTTTCTAATTCTATCAAATTTCTAGTTACCTATGATAAAAATACAGACCCTCCATTCTGTGTAGGTGGGAAAACTTGTAAAATCGGCAGTAGTAACAATCACTTACTGTATTTTACCCACTCTGTGTGTGTGTGTGTGTGTGTGTGTGTGTGTGTGTGTGTGTGTGTGTGTGTGTGTATATATATATCCCATCCAGGGAGTGTTGGAGAGAGATTTAGTTACTATCCCAGGTAATTCCGGGTACTATAGCTAGAGAGAAATATAAGTAAATCGCCCCCTATCCCTTTTCTCAATAGCCCCAAAATTATGTTACTTTACTCTCATGCAGAAGCTCATCACACATAAGAATCTTCTCTGTGACCTCTAGATGTGTGAAGTGCTCGCATTATTGCTTCACACCGATATCACAACTGTAGTAATTGTATTTTATATGTGCTTACACCGGCTTATCTTCTCATTCAGATTTCTACAATATCGGATCCTCGCAGTGGAGATCTTCTATATAATTGTTCTGCTTGACCCATCAAGGATGGACAGAGACAGCGAGAAGATGGTGGAGAGGCTATTACACCTCACACTAGAGATCATCTTCCGGCTTACTGGAGAGGTGAGAGATTCTAATGACGTCACATTACATCATTCTTATCTATGGGAATAACAGATGGACAGAACTGGAGAGGTGAGGACTCTGGAAATGTCTGGAGTGAGATTTATTACTGTGTCTCTCCATAACCAGGATTACACAGTAGTGAAGAAGACCTCTAGTGAGCGCTGTCAGGCCCCTGTGTCTGAGGGATGGGGAAGACCCCTGAGCCCAATCACGGGGCCTCCACCTCACCCCCCGATACATGAGGACATCAATGACCAGAAGATCCTAGAACTCACCTACAAGATGATTGAGCTGCTGACTGGAGAGGTGACACTGCTGGGAATGCTGGGACATTATACAGTAACGCTATGAAGGGATCGGGGGTGACGGTATCATTGTATGTGTCAGGTTCCTATAAGGTTTCAGGACGTCACCGTCTATTTCTCCATGGAGGAGTGGGAGTATTTAGAAGGACACAAAGATCTGTACAAGGACGCCATGATGGAGGATCCCCAGCCCCTCACATCACCAGGTAATAGACAGGACTAAATACACACGGCCTATAATTATCTGTATGTAAGGAATTAATTCAGTCCCTGTATGTGTCTCCTCCAGTTCAATCCAGTAAGAGGACAACACCAGAGAGATGTCCCCGTCCTCTTCTCCCACAGGACTGTAAACAAGAAGACCCCGATGTTCCTCAGGATGTGTTTCCTCCAGCTCTATCCTGTAAGAGATATCTACTCATGTACTTTTTGCACTAATTTTGTGTTTACATTTTTAGACTTTCTGCTCTGGGTTTTTTTTATCTGTATTTTCTTTGCTTCTGCTTCTTTTGCTGTTTGTTTCTAGTGCCTTCTATATGTTATTATGATGGCAACTCAAAGACCTGCAGAGGGCTCATGAATGCCCTGTTTACTTGAAAAGATGACCTACACCAAAAATAAGACCTAGCATAATTTTATCAGATTGGTGGAGAAGGCTTGAAATATAAGCCCTCCTCCAAAAATAAGCCCTAGTTACAGTCAGGCCCAGCGTTGGGAAGAGTCAAACTGTGCAATTTCTTAGGAATCCCACTCTCTTAGGGTTCCCATCAGTTGTATTCTAAAGTTGATTGTTTAAGGACCTTTGATGACTGCAAAGTAATTAGACATGATGTAACAAAAGGTCTCTTAATTACAGTAGTCTAAATTAACTGACCAGAAGACAGGCGGGCATGCAGGACTGGCATTAGGGGAAAGAAAGTGCAAACTGAGCAATTTCACAGGGCCTCCATTCTCTAGCGGCCCCAGTGTTTATATGCCTATTATAGGACTGCTTAAGGACCTTTTTGACAATGTCTTTGATCACTTGCTGTAGAGGAGAAAGTATAATTCGCTCCTCTTCTTTATATGCTGGCTGGACTATTTCATTAATGCCTGCTATAGTTTACCTATACTAGTTTGATGAGGTGTTGTGATCCAGACTTACAGGTGGTTGTTGTGCATTACTGCTGTGAGCTGTTGTGATGTTAACCCTTGTTGTATTTTTGTTCCTGCCTTCCTACTCTTGATTTTTTCCTTAGCCTCACACTGTTTTTTTTTGTGAGTTTTCAATGTGTCCCGTCTGTCTTAATCTGTGTTTTCCGCCTGTCTTAATCTGTGTTTCCATCATATACCTGTCCCTTCCTTCCTCGGGTGGATAACAGATTAGATCTGGTCAGGAGAATACTAAGGCACGGGACTCTGGCATCTCCATCTTCAGGGGTTATCCAGAGGTTAGAAATAGCATAGCTTACGGTCCCCTAGCGTGAGGGACAGTATAGGAGTCCCCTATCCCTCATTATCCTGCAGTCACATTGTGAAAATCAATCAGATTATTTACTGTAGCACATTCCAGAGAACTGATGCTACTGGAGAGATATCTTGGAGACAGGAATGGGAGATCCGAACTAACGAAGATGTAACTCTTAAGCCTGCTTTTCACGTTGCAAGTTGGCATACGATATTGATATGCGATTTGCAACACCCCCATCGTATGTGCGGCACGTTCAATTTGTTAAATGTGCCGCACAAACGATTAACCCCTGTCACACGTACTTACCTTCCATACGACCTCGATGTGGGCGGCGAACGTCCACTTCCTGGAGTGGGAGGGACGTTCGGCGTCACATCGACGTCACGCGGCAGCCAGCCAATAGAAGCGGAGGGGCGGAGATGAGCGGGACGTAAACATCCCGCCCACCTCCTTCCTTCTGCATTACCGGCCGCGAGCCGCTGGACGCAGGTAAGATCTGTTCATCGTTCCCGGGGTGTCACACACTGCGATGTGTGGTACCCCGTGAATGTTGAACAATCTGACTTTCAATTCTATAGAAATTTACGACGTGCAAGTGATGAACGTTTTAACGTTCAATCGCAATCGCACGTACCTGTCACACACTGCAATGTACTTTACAATGCCGGATGTGCGTCACTTACGACGTGACGCCGCCGACACATTGTAAGATATATTGCAGCGTGCAGGGTCGGACTGGGGTGTGAGGGGCCTACCAGGATAATTGACTCTAGGGTCCCCCACTATAACTACTGTAAAAGTCTTTATTACTTGATCATTTTCGGCTTCTCTCAGTATAACATGCGCCTTTTAGCAAACTATACAGAGAGCAGAGACCTGTATTGTGCCCTGCATATAGCACAGGATTTCTTGTAGCCTCTTATTTATTGTAGTTAATAATGGAATCTATTATTTACCGTCAGTCGCAGTTTTACTTGCACACGGACATTCCTGGTCCTAGGAAAACCACCGAGCCCATCACCAAATAATATTCAAAGAGAAGCAGAATGTTTTCCAGCTTCTTCACATGGAAAAGATTACTAAAATTTATCCCCCTCTGCCGCCATCTATCTGGGAAATCCCGTATAAGGTCCTGTGCGCACACTGCGTTTTTGCCGTGGATTTTGCAGCAGAAAAGCTGCAGAATTTGTTCATAAACTTCCTGCAGTCCTTTTCCAGCAAAATGTATGAGAAAATCAAAATGCTGTGCACACACTGTGTTTTTATTCTCTTCAGCTTTTGCTGCAGAATTTCTGCAGCATAAAGAAGCAGCATGTCACTTAATTTCCGCAGCTACCTGCGTTTTTGCCATTAAATAATTGTTAAAAACTGCAGGGACCAACCCGATGAAAAATCAAGGCAAATATGCACCAAAAATGCAAGAAACCGCAGCAAAAACACAACAAGCCGCGGCAAATCCGCATGCAGTTTTTGGTGCAGTTTTTTGCTGCGGATTCTGCCAGAAGCTGCAGAATTTTCTTAAGAAAATGCCATTCTCCAGTGCGCACAGGGCCTAAAGCGGGCTTTACACGCTGCGACATCGCTAATGCGGAGTCGTTGGGGTCACGGATTTTGTGACGCACATCCGGCCGCATTAGCGATGCCGTTGCGTGTGACACCGATAAGCGATTTTGCATCGTTGCAAAATCGTGCAAAATCGCTAATCGGCGACATGGGGGTCCATTCTTAAAAATCGTTACTGCAGCAGTAACGAAGTTGTTCCTCGTTCCTGCGGCAGCACACATCGCTGCGTGTGACGCCGCAGGAACGAGGAAGCTCCCCTTACCTGCCTCCCGGCCGCTATGAGGAAGGAAGGAGGTGGGCGGGATGTTACGTCCCGCTCATCTCCGCCCCTTCACTGCTATTGGGCGGCGGTTCAGTGACGCTTCAGTGACGTCGCTGTGACGCCGCACGGACCGCCCCCTTAGAAAGGAGGCGGTTCGCCCGTCACAGCGACGTCACCGGACAGGTAAGTATGTGTGACTGCTTTTGTGCGGCACGGGCAGCGATTTGCCCGTGTCGCGCAACAGATGGGGGCGGGTACCCACACTAGCGATATCGCAGTGTGTAAAGTAGCCTTTAGAGTCAGTATGTGGCGGTGTGAGGCATTACCCTCTGTACACTCTTCCATGTGGAGACTGGTGAATTCTCCTCTCTTTCCACCTTCATACATTACATAATTATCAGGTAATGATCGGCCCCCAGTGTCTGCACTGGATGTGACCAGTCATCCTGTGGGGACAGAGGCCTATAAAGCTGCACTGTGGTTTCCACATTAGTATTACATGTTGGATAAACCCTTTACTAGTCCTGTGTATTCTGACAACACAGCTCTATAGGCAGATCAGGCTTTTGTTTTTTTTCATGTATTTATATAGAGGCCCCTGAAGAGTAATTACATATAGCCTAAGATAATGACACCGACACTGGGGCTGCAGGATACTGACACTGGGGGTACAGGATAATGACACTGACACTGGGGGTACAGGATAATGACACTGACACTGGGGGTACAGGATACTGACACTGGGGGTACAGGATACTGACACTGGGGGTACAGGATACTGACACTGGGGGTACAGGATACTGACACTGATACTGAGGTACAGGATAATGACACTGACACTGGGGGTACAGGATACTGACACTGGGGGTACAGGATACTGACACTGGGGGTACAGGATACTGACACTGGGGGTACAGGATACTGACACTGGGGGTACAGGATAATGACACTGACACTGGGGGTACAGGATAATGACACTGACACTGGGAGTACAGGATAATGACACTGACACTGGGGGTACAGGATACTGACACTGACACTGGGGGTATAGGATACTGACACTGGGGGTATAGGATACTGACACTGGGGGTACAGGATAATGACACTGGGGGTACAGGATAATGACACTGGGGGTACAGGATAATGACACTGGGGGTACAGGATAATGACACTGGGGGTACAGGATAATGACACTGGGGGTACAGGATGACACTGACACTAGGGGTACAGGATAATAACACTGACATTGTGGGTACAAGATAATTACTCTGACACTCGGCTCTTTCCCTCAGTACCCAGCTTTCTCATGAGCAAATTAAATCTTTATTTTTATATAGACCTAACATATTCTGCAGCGCTTCAGAGAATGGGAAAGCTGAGAGCTGGGGACAAGACAGATACCAAAACATAGGAAAGCTGGGTGATAAGCTCAGCAACCAGCTTTCCCAATCCCATCCCATGCTGCGACTGCTGCTATCCCTCTTTCCCTAATCCCTACTGATATATGGTTATTGTGTGGACTTCACCCATGTCATGCAGCAGGGACTCGTGCACACACCCTGCACCCCCCAAATCACACACACACCCAGCACCCCCATATCACACACACCCTGCACCCCCCAAATCACACACACACACAGCAGCACCCCCAAATCACACACACACAGCACCCCCAAATCACACACACCCTGCACCCTCATGCACTGCATATCTCTCAGACAGACTGGCTGTACCCCAAATTACCCCTCTCTCAAACACACTGAAACCCCATGTCCCACACACCCTGTATCACTTAACACCCCTCTGTCACAGTCTGGCCCCTCATATGCCAGTCACCCTGCACCCCCCCCAGCACCCCTCATCTCTCATTACCGGCGAAAAGAAAGATTTTTCACAAAAGCAAAATCACAATTCCTTACTCTCATTACCGGCCCCGGGCACTTCTCCTTCGGCAGCTCCTGCCCGGCTCCTCCCACACGGTCACATGGGCATGAGTCACCAAAGGTCCTGGCTGAAAACCACTGAATGCATTTTCTTCTCGGTGGGAGCTTTCTGCTCTGCCCCTGCCGCGCTCGGAACTCATGAGCTCGAGGTCAGGACCTCCCCTTCCACCCCCTGCAGCTCCCCCTGTAGCTCCGGCAGCCTGCAGGGCCCCCGCCGGGAGTATTAAAATGACCTTCGAGACGTGTATGTAGCAGTCAGATTATGACATAATCTGACTGCTGCATTCAGGATCATCACCTGCGGCGGCGTCCTGACGGTCAAAGGAGTCGCTTTTACACGCTACCCTGCCAGGCCAGACCGACGCTAGCAGCGTGTAAAGCGGGCTTAAGATGTCGAAATTGAACAAAAAATTCAGAATACATTTTTTCCTAATTTAATTGATGTTAAAATTTTAAAAAAATAAATGTACAATTACGATAATATCGTTATAAACTAATAACATTGTATTTATTTTTAGCAGATGACTGTATTGAGAGTTCAGATGGACCTTTAATATCTTCAGAATTTGCAAAAGATGATAAATATGAAGAGCATGCTTTTGTTCCAGATATACCTCCAGTCCTTCCTCAGAAAGCTCTATCATCTGATCTTTTCAAGCAAGTCCAAAATTCCGATTTATCACAGAATTGTAAGCAAAATAAAAGTTACGGAAGGGATGTGGAACATGAAATGGATCCTAGAAAGGAGAAGTCATTTTCATGCCCAGAATGTGGAAAATGTTTTCCTCGGAAAATAACCCTTGCTAACCATCAAAAAAATCACTTTGGGGAGAGACCATTTTCATGTTCAGAGTGTGGGAAATGCTTATTTCAGAAATCAGACCTTGTTAGACATCAGAAAATTCACAGAGAAGAAACCATTTTCATGTTCAGTATGTGGGAAATGTTTTATTCAGAAATCAGAACTTGTTGTGCATCAAAGATATCACACAGGGGAGAAGCCATTTTCATGTTCAGAGTGTGGGAAATGTTTTATTCAGAAATCACATCTTGTTAGACATCAAAAAATTCACACAGGGGAGAAACCATTTTCATGTTCAGAGTGTGGGAAATGTTTTATTCAGAAATCACATCTTGTTTCACATCAGAAAAATCACACAGGGGAGAAGCCATTTTCATGTTCAGAGTGTGGGAAATGTTTTAGTCGGAAATCAGATCATTTTGAGCATCAAAAAATTCACACAGGGGAGAAGCCATTTTCATGTTCAGAGTGTGGGAAATGTTTTATTCATAAATCAAATCTTGTTAGACATCAAAAAATTCACACAAGTGAGAAACCATTTTCATGTTCAGAATGTGGGAAATGTTTTATTCTGAAATCGCATCTTGTTAGACATCAAAAAATTCACACAGGGGAGAAACCATTTTCATGTTCAGAGTGTGGGAAATGTTTTATTCAGAAATCAGAACTTGTTGAGCATCAAAGATCTCACACAGGGGAGAAGCCATTTTCATGTTCAGAGTGTGGGAAATGTTTTAGTCGGAAATCAGATCATGTTGGGCATCAAAGAATTCACACAGGGGAGAAGCCATTTTCATGTTCAGAGTGTGGGAAATGTTTTATTCAGAAATCAAATCTTGTTGGACATCAAAAAATTCACACAGGTGAGAAACCTTTTCATGTTCAGAATGTGGGAAATATTTTATTCATAAATCAGCTTTTGTTAGTCATCAAAGATCTCACACAGGGGAGAAGCCATTTTCATGCCTGGAATGTGGCAAATGTTTTACAGGGAAATCGAATCTTGTTGATCATGGAAAACTTCACACAGGGGATAAACCATTTTTATGTTCTGAATGTGGAAAATGTTACTCTCAGAAATCAGATCTCATTAAACATCTGAAGAAGCCGCACAGGGAAGGAACCTTTTTCATGTTGTGAATATTTGAAATGTTCAACAGGTAAATCAAGTCTTGTTGACCATGAGAAAAAGCACAGAGCAGAGCAGCCATTCTTGCATTCGTAATTTGCCAAATGTTTTTTAATCATTAGTCAGGTCCTGTTGTCAGATGAGTCACAAGGGAGAAGCCATCATGATGTACTATAATTTAAAGTGTTTTATCCAAAAATTGGCTACGATTGCTCAAATTAGAATTTGTGAGGGAAGAACCATTTTCTTTCTTTTTAAACGTATCATATTTTTCGGACCACAAGGCACACCTAGGTTTTGAAGGAGGAAAATAGGAAAAAAGATTGAAGCAAAAAAAATATAGTCATGAAGCACTGTTATGGAATCTGCTTCTGACACTGTTAAGGGGGTAATATCCCCCAATCTCAAGCGCTTTCTGTTTGATGTTCCCCTTAAATAGTGCCTATGACAAATCTGTGACTACCTTTTTTTATTACTAAAGCAGTGGAGAGCACAGATTAGTGAATTTACTAAATATAACCCAGTACCAAAACCTTTGGAAGAGTCCCTAAACGAACTTTCAGGTTGTGAGATCCCACAACCCTCAGAGATCACTCTCACCATGAAAGAGTGAGCACTACGACCCCAGCGCTGCATGATCCTTCTTAAGTACTTCAGTAAAATCTTATAAAAGTACAGTCATGGCCAAAAGTTTTGAGAATGCTACCAATATTAATTTTTACAAAGTCTACTGCTTAAGTTTTTCTAATGGCAATTTGCATATACTCCAGAATGTCATAAAGCGTGATCAGCTTAACAGCAATTACTTGCAAAGTCAATATTGGCTAAGAAAATGAACTTTAACCCCCAAACCACATTTCAACATCATTGCATTCCTGCCTTAAAAGGAGCAGCTAACATTGTTTTAGTGATTGTTCCATTAACACAGGTGTGGGTGTTGATGAGGACAGGGCTGGCGATCAATTAGTCACGATTAAGTAAGAATGACACCACTGGACACCTTAAAAGGAGGCTGGTGCTTGGTATCATTGTTTCTCTTCAGTTAACCATGGTTATCTCTAAAGAAACACATGCAGCTATCATTGCTCTGCACAAAAATGGCCTAACAGGGAAGAGTATCACAGCTACAAAGATTGCACCTCAGTCAACAATCTATTGCATCATCAAGAACTTCAAGGAGAGAGCTTCCATTGTTGCCAAAAAGGCTCCAGGGCGCCCAAGAAGGACTAGCAAACGCCAGGACCGTATCTTAAAACTGTTTCAGCTGCGGGATCGGACTACCAGCAGTGCCGAGCTAGCTCAGCAATGGCAGCAGGCTGGTGTGAGTGCTTCTGCACGCACTGTGAGGCGGAGACTCTTTGAGCAAGGCCTGGTTTCAAGGAGGGCAGCAAAGAAGCCACTTCTCTCCAGAAAAACCATCAGGGACCGACTGATATTCTGCAAAAGGTACAGGGAGTGGACTGCTGAGTACTGGGGTAAAGTCATTTTCTCAGATGAATCCCCTTTGCGATTGTTTGGGACATCTGGAAAACATTATTATTAGGAGAAGAAGAGGTGAGCGATACCACCAGTCTTGTCTCATGCCAACAGTTAAGCATCCTGAAATGATTCATGTGTGGGGTTGCTTCTCAGCCAAGGGAATCGGCTCACTCACAGTCTTGCCTAAAAACACAGCCATGAATAAAGAATGGTACCAAAATGTCCTCCAAGAGCAACTTCTCCCAACTGTCCAAGAGCAGTTTGGCGCCCAACAATGCCTTTTCCAGCATGATGGAGCACCTTGCCATAAAGCAAAGGTGATTACTAAATGGCTCATAGAACAAAACATAGAGATTTTGGGTCCATGGCCTGGAAACTCCCCAGATCTTAATCCCATTGAGAACTTGTGAGCAATCATCAAGAGACGGGTGGACAAACAAAAACCAACAAATTCTGGCAAAATGCAAGCATTGCTTATGCAAGAATGGACGGCTATCAGTCAGGATTTGGTCCAGAAGTTGATTGAGAGCATGCCAGGGAGAATTGCAGAGGTCCTGAAGAAGAAGGGTCAACACTGCAAATATTGACTTGCTGCATTAACTCATTCTAACTGTCAATACAACTTTTTAGTACTCGTAATATGATTGCAATTATATTTCTGTATGTGATGTAAACATCAGACAAACACAATTAAAAACCACAGGGCAACAGATCATGTGAAAATATAATTTTGGTGTCATTCTCAAAACTTTTGGCCATGACTGTATGTGACCGCGCTGGATTAGTTGAGAGACTAATGTCTCGTGCTTAGACGGGCTTTGCACACTACGAAATCGCAGGTGCGATGTCGGTGGGGTCAAATCGAAAGTGACGCACATCCGGCGTCGCAGGCGATATCGTAGTGTGCAAATCCTTTTTGATACGATTAACGAGCGCAAAAGCGGCGTAATCGTATCATCGGTGTAGCGTCGGTCATTTCCATAATTTGGAAATAACCGATGTTACGATGTTGTTCCTCGTTCCTGCGGCAGCACACATCGCTGTGAGTGAAGTCGCAGGAGCGAGGAACTTCTCCTACCTGCGTCCCGGCTGCCAGTGCGGAAGGAAGGAGGTGGGCGGGATGTTTATGTCCCGCTCATCTCCACCCCTCTGCTGCTATTAGCCGCCTGTCGTGTGATGTCGTTATGACGCTGCACGACCCGCCCCCTTAATAAGGAGGCAGATCGCCGGCCAGAGCGACGTCGCAGGACAGGTGAGTGCATGTGAAGCTGGCGTAGCGATAATGTTCGCTATGCCAGCTATCACCATGATATCGCACCTGCGAAGGGGGCGGGGACTATCGCACTCGGCATCGCAGCATCGGCTTGCGATTTCGTGGTGTGCAAAGTACCCCTTAGAGCAGCTGCAGAGATTTTTAGGATCCCACTCTGCATACTAAGATTCCACAAAATGGAAATTTGGGCTCTATTTTGCTAGTAAGGTGGGTATTTCGAGAGCCTTTAGGAATATTTATGAAAGGTTTGCTTTATTTACTAAAAAGCGCATCCCCAGATTGGAGATAGGAACATGGTATATAGTTGCATTTCAAAACTTGTTGATTTGTTAATAAATGCTTGTAAAATATATATTCTTTATGCCTATCTTTCTATTGTGTAGATGTGATGATTTTGCTCAGAACCTCTTGAGCTGAGGCAGAGCTGTAGACATTTCACACAAATATAGTGAGGGGATGTCACAGAGCTATAACAGCCGGTGGACAATCAAGTAGCAGTGAGTGTTAGAAAATACCAGAGATTGTGTTGTTATCTGACAGTTCTCTGTTTCTGCAGCTCATACCCTCCATCCTTACTTCGGGCCTATTTCAGGGTTTGCAAGGGGTGAGGTATTCCTGCTTTGCGAAAAGTTCGGAAACTGTATAGGGTTGGTGAGGGCAGGGAGGGTGAGCTGCAACTCATTGTCAGGGGTCACCACTTCACCCTTTTCCTGATGCATTCTTTTCCCTTTCCCTTTGTATTGTACTATATGGCCAGTATAGCTTCTATCCCCAGCCGTTAGAGAATTGAATCGCACTATGCATCCTAGATATGTGGAAGTTGTTAAGACACTCTGGTCCCAATTTATCAAAGCTTTAAAGCCAAAAAAGTGGCACAAAATCCTTCAAAAGTCACAAAAATTTGGATCAATTCATAGTTGTGCCAAATTTTGGCGGCTTTTGGCATTTTCACTCCAAAATTGGCAGAGCTTGGGTGGGACAGCACAGCTGCATAAATTCATGATGAGCTGTGGCGTTCCCTATGCCAGAGATTTCACTCCAGTCCCTCAAGGGAGTAATATTTCTAGCATGGCACAAGTAGGCACATACCACTCGTCAAACGCTCCAGATTCATGAAAAGGCATGCACCACTTCATGAATCAGGAGTGGTCCCTGTGGAGACACGGGGCTCAGTGGGTGCTCTCGTCCACTAAAACCCGCCGCCTTTAGAAAGACAGCGTGGCTCAGGGCTCATCCCAACTGAACGCCGGCCTCCTTAACCGTGGGCGTAACACTACTCAGACAACACAGGGTGAGGGAACCACAATAATTAGACTTTATTGGATCCCCAAACAATTAACGGCACATAAAACATAACCAGCAAAACACAAAAATGTAACAGGCAACAGAGTCTCACCCTTCCGCTGTCTCACCAGGGATTTAGAATGTCCATGCCTCAGAGCTTCCAGGGCCGCTTACTCCAGTCCAGCAGCACCCCGCTTTTGGCGGGCACCCATCCGAGAAAAGAATAATGCCAGATTCAGGAAGTTGTGTGAGGTCTGCAAAGTCTGTAACAGGTGACTGAACTGTCCCAACCTGAGTGTCCTCCTTAGGTAGTCCTGGTATGACGTTACAATCCTGGCAGCCGGAGTCGAAATCCCTAGGCTGTGGATATGGTCTCCAACCGGAACCGGAGTCCCTAGATTGAAGCCATAAGATATCCTGATCCTCTAGTCAGCTTAGACTGGAAAGAGCTTAGACTGGATCCATCAGCATCCATCAATCTTCATCATCCCTGGTGGCTTAAAGAAGTCCCTTTTATAGCCATAACTTTCCCTTAGGATACACTGCGTCCTCATCGATTGGTTGGACAAGATTGCTTCTCCCATTGGATGAATTTCAAGCTGCATGGATAATGTTCATTTAAATGATGTGCATAGAAAGACTCAGTATATCTACATGGAGTCGGCAAGTCACCGACTAGACAATGGCTACTAAGGTAATTACATTATCAATACACAACTACAATACAATGATTACTGGAAGAGACTGGAGATACAATAGCTAAGCAAACATGACTTAGCACACATAAGAACAATAGTCTGGCTGAATGTTAAGAAACTAACCCATGAGAGTCCATGTCGTCACAGTCCCTCATAAATTGAGCCCATTGTTATAAAAATGATCCCTTTACAAAGGATAATTGTTGTAATAAAAAAACTAAAGGATTTTATATGTCTGATATCCTAGTGGTTATTTTCTCTAGTCACCCTCCATGGCAGCACACAGGAGGGTAACTCTCTGTCCTAAAAGGGACAGGAAACACAAAGAGGATAAATAACCCCTCTCCACCTCCCATCTCCAGTATTGTTCCCGAGCCCTATGGGGCACGAAGAGATTACCTCCGGTGCTTTCGTGGCTGGTGATGAGTGCGCCGCATCAGTATTTCTTACCAACCAAGCAGCTGAGGGCGAAGCTAGCCCGCTTCCTCCTCCATCGCTGCTCCCATCTCCTCTGGATTCGGGATCTGCCTGCCCATCCTGTGCCTCTTGGAGGTAAAGCGGGGAAGGCTGACTCACTGGGTACCTCCTGTAGCTCCCGGCACCTCCTTTTCTCACACACGCGGCAGCTGTGGGCACATGGAAGTGACGTCATCGGACGCCCTTTGTCGACGTCGCTTCCGGGTTCGTGCATTCTAAAATGGCACTGCACGGCCCTGTGGTGTTGTCGGCACTCACTCCGTTGGAATCCTGCTCCACCCCGACGGAGGAGGTGGAGTCATCCACTTTGTGGACAGCTGGATACATCCGGACCTCATTAAAGGGACCACGGTGAGAGCGCTCTCCAGGACTGAGGATGGAGGGAGACCGCTCAACAACTGTGCTTCTGTAGAGCCCAGCTCAGCCCCTGGTTCTGTGAGTACAGTGACTTGGGGGAAGGTCGGGGTTATGGGCTCGTATTGTTCTGTCGGAATTCTCCTCTTCCTGGGTGTATACTTACGTCCTCTCACCCCCCTCCTTAGGGAGACAAGAATGTTGCTCCCAAGAAAGAGAAGACCTCTAGCAAAAAGTGTACCATGTGTAATAAGAAGCTTCCTTCAGACCATTCTAAGAAGCTATGTCAGCCCTGTACTGATCAGGTAGTTAGAGAGGAACAACCCTCCCGTCTGGTTGAATTAAAAAACCTGGTACGTCAGGAAGTTCAGTCCTCCCTAGCATCCCTCTCCCAGCCTCTTCCCGCTGCAACCCCTGCACCTAAGAAGAGAAAACTAAGCCCTGTGGGAGACAAAGAGTTGGACTCATTAGAAGGTCCTTCCTTCTTGCCGCTAGATGAGTTGATAGAAGAAGATGAAGGTGTATTTTCAGATAGAGTTGAGACCAAATATTTTTTCTCAAATGGTGATATGGATGAACTTCTGGGAGCAGTGTGGGATACTATGGGGGTTGAGGATGAGAAGGCTATTACTATGGGGGTTGAGGATGAGAAGGCTCTTAGGTCAATACAGGAAGAAATGTTCGGGGGATTACGGACCCGTAAGAAGGTGGGATTTTCTGTACACGAGATAATCAGAGATATGGTTCTTCAAGAGTGGGAAGCTCTTGTGAAACACCTTAACATTCCCTGAGAATTGAGAAATAGATTCCTGCTGGAAGAGGACCCCACCTGCTGCTGGGAAGTACCTAAAGTGGATGTGTACGCTGCCAGGGTAGTGAGAAAGACACCTCTCTCTTTTGAAGATTCATTACAACTTAAGGATTCCATGGACCTTAAATTGGACAGCCTCCTTAGAAAATCATGGGAGACCTCCGCGGTTCTCCATAAGACCAGGGTAGCTTCTACCTGTGTGGCCAGATCCCTGTCCCGGTGGCTGGGCCCACTAGAGAACATCTCACCCGAGACACACCAAAGGAAGATCTCCTGCCTTTCCTTCCTCTTCTCCAGAAAGCAACTGGATTTCTTGCTGACGCTTCAGCTGAGTCCGTCCGCGTGGCAGCAAGAAGTGGTGTTCTTTCCAATTCAGCAAGAAGGGCCTTTTGGCTTAAACTTTGAAACGGTGACGCGACCTCCAAGGTTAAGCTGTGCACTATTCCGTTTAGAGGTGAACATGTTTTCGGTCCAGCTCTGGACAAGATTCTGGAGAAGGTAACGCATAAAAAGAAGCTGTTGCCAGAAGAGAAACAACAAAAAAAGTTTTTTCCTCCCCCCGTAATCAATCTACCCAGTACCGAGAGAAGGGTAAAACTGTCCATTGGAGTTATCCGAAAGGAGGCAGGGGAAGGAACATCTTTATTTCACAAAAGACTGAAGATCGGAGCCATCGCCAGGACAAGCAATGATGCCATCAGGTTAGGGGGTCGGCTGTCGGCATTTCTCAGTCAGTGACAGGAGATATCCTTGAATCAATGGGCCATAAACACCGTCAGAGAGGATGTCAAAGTCGAGTTTGCCACATATCCTCCATGCTGTCTAAGGGTCACAGCCTCTCCCTCACAGGGGTCACAAGACACTCTCATGCTCTGCATTCAGAACCTCCAATAAATAGGGGTTGTCTCCTTGGTACCAGAGCCAGAGGTGGGTCACGGTCATTACTCCCATCTATTCCTGGATCAAAAACCCAACGGCACACCTCGGTTAATTATCAACCTCAGGCCATTAAATCGTCACATCATCTACAGGAGTTTCAAGATGGAGTCGGTCAGATCCAGAACGCCCCTCATTGGTCCATGGTTTTTTATGGCCACAATAGATTTAAAGGATGTGTATTATCACGTCCCAATCTTTAACGCTCACAAAAGATTTCGCGGTCCGTCACAAGAGGCGTCTTTAGCACTACCAGTTCAACGCGCTCCCATTCGGTCTCTCTTCTGCACCTCGGGTTTTCACCAAGATAATGGGGGCGGAGGTAGCATTTCTAAGAAATCAGCACATCTGTATAGTTCCCTACCTCGACGACTTCATGGTAGTGGCCCCCTCTGCCCAGTTGCTCAACCAACATATGCAAACAACACTCTGGTTACTACGCAGACTTGGATGGGTCAGAAACCATCAAAAGTCAGATCTCCTTCCCTCTACAAGAAAGATCCTCCTTGGAGTGCTGTTGGACTCTGTCAAACAAAAGTCCTTCCTTCCCATCAACAAACAGTTGGGAATAAAGAACAAGGTTTCGTCTCTGCATGGCCAATGAGTTGTCACCCTGAGGTTCGCAATGTCAGTGCTGGGATCTATGACATCGTGCATCACAGCGGTGTCCTGGGCTCAGGCCCACTCACACTCCCTACAGGTTCACATTCTTGCATCTTGGGACGGTTCCCAGAGGTCCCTCAACAAGAGGTCTGGTAAAAACATCCTTGCTGTTGTGGATGGTTCCCACCCATCTGCAAAGGGGAGTACATAGGAGTCGAGAGCCATTAGTGACAGTTACCACAGATGCCCAGCATGGGGCTTCTTTCACGGATGCATTACCGACCTGGCAATACCGATGCTTTGGACGTCGCGGACTGAGATCTCCCTCCGCTCCAAGTAGACTGATCATCTCCATCACGTGGGTGAGTGTTACATACTGTGTATTCACTACCATTGTCGTTGGTTTGGAGAGGAGGGAGTGACGGGCTGTGTGTCCAAATCGGTGTTAAAAGGTACCTGATTGTGACTCAGAGCACGATTCCAGCCCTGAGGTGTGGATCGATCGAGAGTGTCACACGGGATCCAGAGGACGATTTTTAGGGCAGGAAAGACGGTGGTGGCTGGATTTAGCTAGCTATACTCACCCGGTCTGTAATTAAAGACGCGGGGGGTTCCCGTGGCTGAAGATAGGGATTAGATTAAATTTGGTGCAGCTGATCAAGTCCAGAGGGAATACATTTTGTATCCCTCCTCCATATCACGGGATACCCTTATTAGGGGGTTCCCGTGGCTCAAGATAGGGATTAGGACATTAAATTTGGTGCAGCTGATCAAGTCCGGAGGGAATACATTTTGTATCCCTCCTCCATATCACGGGATACCCTTATTACTATATAGCTGAGGGAGCAGCTAGTATAGAGGTGGAGCCTTAAGTTCCGGCCGGGCTGTAACGAACACCGCATAGTCATAAATTAGTGTAATCCAGACACCACCAAGATAACAAAAATGTTTAGAACGGAGAAGACAAGGTTAAGAAACCTGAGGATTCACAGAATAGATTTAGTAAACATTCCTTAGTGAGGGGCACGTGCTGGAGACAGTTCAGCTGTGTATCATACCCCGGAGATTTTCAGAGTATTATTTGTTGATTGATGCTGAATTGTTTAACAGAATGACGCAGATATTGCTATTAGTGATGAGCGAGCATGCTTGTCACTACTCGGTACTCGCACGAGTATCACTGTACTCGGGCTGCTCGGCGGGGACCGAGTAATCTCGCGATACTCGTGCTTTACTCGTGGTCTTCATTTCTGCATGTTGGCGCTCTTTTGAGAGCCAGCCCTCATGCAGGGATTGGCTGGCAGACCACTGCAATGCCACAGCCCTGTTAGTTGTGGAATTGCAGTGATTGGCCGGCCTGCACAGCGTCACCGAGCCTTTATATAGGCCGGCGCGCTGTGCTCTGCTCACAGCTATTCTGACAGTGAGTGTAGGGAGAGTGTCGCTGATTCAGGGAAAGCTTTGCGGCCCTTTATAGTTAGTTCCGGAGCAGGGCTGCAAACAGTGTGACCAGAAGTCCTTCTCAGGACTATTCTAGTTGTATACAGGCAGGCAGGGTATAGCCAGGTCGGAGTACAGTAGCAGAGTCCTTCTCAGGACTATTGTTGCTATATACAGGCAGGGTATAGCCAGGTCGGAATACAGGCTAGTGACCAGAAGAGTCCTTGTCAGGACTATTGTAGCAGTATACAGGCAGGCAGGCAGGGTATATATAGCCATTCCTAGTGGTGACCGTATACCAGCCTTCATCATATCTGGGGCTGGTGTACACAGTGTAAAACAGTCCAGATAGTGTCAGACTTCTCAGTAATTGTCGCTCCTAAAAACCAGTTAGGTTCTTATTGCGTCCGTGCTTGCATTTAAAAACAGCACGTGTGTGGCAGTCGGTGGCAGGGTACAGGTGCGCGTTTTGCACAAACTATTATATAACGCACAAGTCTAGTGTATAATACACGTCAGTCAGCAGTGTCTGATAGTGTCAGACTTCTCAGTAATTGTCGCTCCTAAAAACCAGTTAGGTTCTTATTGCGTCCGTGCTTGCATTTAAAAACAGCACGTGTGTGGCAGTCGGTGGCAGGGTACAGGTGCGCGTTTTGCACAAACTATTATATAACGCACAAGTCTAGTGTATAATACACGTCAGTCAGCAGTGTCTGATAGTGTCAGACTTCTCAGTAATTGTCGCTCCTAAAAACCAGTTAGGTTCTTATTGCGTCCGTGCTTGCATTTAAAAACAGCACGTGTGTGGCAGTCGGTGGCAGGGTACAGGTGCGCGTTTTGCACAAACTATTATATAACGCACAAGTCTAGTGTATAATACACGTCAGTCAGCAGTGTCTGATAGTGTCAGACTTCTCAGTAATTGTCGCTCCTAAAAACCAGTTAGGTTCTTATTGCGTCCGTGCTTGCATTTAAAAACAGCACGTGTGTGGCAGTCGGTGGCAGGGTACAGGTGCGCGTTTTGCACAAACTATTATATAACGCACAAGTCTAGTGTATAATACACGTCAGTCAGCAGTGTCTGATAGTGTCAGACTTCTCAGTAATTGTCGCTCCTAAAAACCAGTTAGGTTCTTATTGCGTCCGTGCTTGCATTTAAAAACAGCACGTGTGTGGCAGTCGGTGGCAGGGTACAGGTGCGCGTTTTGCACAAACTATTATATAACGCACAAGTCTAGTGTATAATACACGTCAGTCAGCAGTGTCTGATAGTGTCAGACTTCTCAGTAATTGTCGCTCCTAAAAACCAGTTAGGTTCTTATTGCGTCCGTGCTTGCATTTAAAAACAGCACGTGTGTGGCAGTCGGTGGCAGGGTACAGGTGCGCGTTTTGCACAAACTATTATATAACGCACAAGTCTAGTGTATAATACACGTCAGTCAGCAGTGTCTGATAGTGTCAGACTTCTCAGTAATTGTCGCTCCTAAAAACCAGTTAGGTTCTTATTGCGTCCGTGCTTGCATTTAAAAACAGCACGTGTGTGGCAGTCGGTGGCAGGGTACAGGTGCGCGTTTTGCACAAACTATTATATAACGCACAAGTCTAGTGTATAATACACGTCAGTCAGCAGTGTCTGATAGTGTCAGACTTCTCAGTAATTGTCGCTCCTAAAAACCAGTTAGGTTCTTATTGCGTCCGTGCTTGCATTTAAAAACAGCACGTGTGTGGCAGTCGGTGGCAGGGTACAGGTGCGCGTTTTGCACAAACTATTATATAACGCACAAGTCTAGTGTATAATACACGTCAGTCAGCAGTGTCTGATAGTGTCAGACTTCTCAGTAATTGTCGCTCCTAAAAACCAGTTAGGTTCTTATTGCGTCCGTGCTTGCATTTAAAAACAGCACGTGTGTGGCAGTCGGTGGCAGGGTACAGGTGCGCGTTTTGCACAAACTATTATATAACGCACAAGTCTAGTGTATAATACACGTCAGTCAGCAGTGTCTGATAGTGTCAGACTTCTCAGTAATTGTCGCTCCTAAAAACCAGTTAGGTTCTTATTGCGTCCGTGCTTGCATTTAAAAACAGCACGTGTGTGGCAGTCGGTGGCAGCGTCAGGCTCCACGTTGTCCCTGGATAGAGACGTGCATGAGGGCCTCAAAACATTGTTCCCATTGCAAAGGAGTGGGTCTCCTGTCGTTGTAATGTCCATTCTGCAAAGAATGGGCGAAAAAATTTACCACTGGGGGTATACCTGAAACAAAGGCCTAAGTATTGCAATTTGTAACGGTCATCATCATGGTGGCGCATGAGGAGAAGGAGGAGCAGTCCAGCGATTAGCCAAACTCCAGAAGTGTGTACCCATGGGTGAGTGGAGGTACATGGCAAACTTTAAATTCCGCTCTCATTTGCTGGTGGTGTGGTGAAGTCTGGCCCAATCCAACCCTTGTTCATCTTGATCAGAGTCAGCTTGTCAGCATTTTCAGTTGACAGGCGGGTGCGTTTATCTGTAATGATTCCACCTGCGGCACTAAAAACACGCTCTGACAAAACGCTAGCAGCAGGGCAGGCCAGGCCTTCCAAGGCGTAGAGAGCCAATTCATGCCACGTGTCCAGCTTGGATACCCAATAATTGTAAGGCACAGAGGAATGTCGGAGTACAGTTGTTCGATCTGCAAGGTACTCCTTCAGCATCTGGGCAAACTTAGGATTTCTTGTGGCACTACCCCGCACCTCAGGGGCTGTGGTACGTGAGGGGCTGAGAAAACTGTCACACATCTTAAAGACTGTTCCCCTACCTCTGGCGGATTGGACTTGTGCCTCTCTCGGCTGTACGCCTCGGTTGTCCACTGATTCATGACCTATGCCGCTAGCGTTTTGTGAGGGGAATGCTTTGCCTACTTCCGTGACTATGGCCTTCTGGAACTGCTGCATTTTGCCTGACCTCTCCGCCTCGGGAATAAGAGACATAAAGTTCTCCTTTTAGCGTGGGTCTAACAGTGTTACCAACCAGTAATGATTGTCGGCCAAGATGTTCTTAACGCGAGGGTCACGAGACAGGCAGCTTACCATAAAGTCAGCCATGTGTGCCAGACTCTTAACAGCCATCACTTCAGTATCCTGACCGACACGATGACTGAACATGCTGTCCTCCTCCTCCTCATCATCTACCCTGTCCTCTGGCCAGCCACGCTGAACCGAGGATATGACTGCATGTCATATCCTCAATTTGGCCAGAGAGTTGCTCCATGTCTTCATCCTCCTCCTCGTCATAGTCCTCCACTGCACGTTGTGATGAGACGAGGCTGGGCTGTGTGTTATCATCACCCACACCCACTACTGTTTCTTGCTGAAACTCATCGCGCTCCGCCTGCAATGCATCATGTTTGTTTTCTGAGCAGAGACCATTTTAGAAGGCAGAGAAGCGGTATGGTGACGCTAATAATGTCGTCATCGCCGCTCACCATCTTGTTGTAGTCCTCAAAGTTTTGGCGGATGGTGCATAGGTCGGACATCCATCTCCACTCCTCAGGTGTTATGTGTGGAGTTTGACCCATTTCCCGACGGCTTAGGTGATGCAGGTACTCAACAACTGCCCTCTTCTGCTCACATATCCTGACCAACATGTGCAGAGTTGAATTCCAACGCGTGGGGACATCACACACCAGTCTGTGTGCCGGAAGATGCAAACGGCGTCTTAAGGCGGCAAGGCCGGCTGAAGCAGTAGGTGACTTTCGAAAATGTGCAGACAGGCGGCGAACTTTTACCAGCAGATCAGACAGCTCTGACTATGACTTTAGAAACCGCTGAACCTCGAGGTTGAGCACATGGGCCAAGCATGGAACATGTGTCAGCTGGCCTCGCCTCAAAGCCGCCACCAGGTTCCGGCCATTGTCACACACCACCTTTCCTGGCTTTAGGTTCAGAGTTGTGAGCCAGTGATCTGCCTGCTGTTTCAGAGCTGTCCACACCTCTTCTGCATTGTGGGGTTTGTCACCTATGCAGATTAGCTTCAGCACTGCCTGTTGCCGCTTCGCCGAGGCAGTGCTGCAGTGCTTCTGTGTCGCCCTGGACAAGCCAGGGGCCACAGAGCACAACACTTAAACACCCCACACTCCCTGCAGGCATATCATAGTCAAAACACAAAATCCTTGTTGCCTTCCCCAGGGGCTGTTGTCCACACCAGGGTGTGGAGCCAGGCGGTTGGTCTCCACCCACCGAGGAGGAGGGAAAACACAGGCAGTGAGAGTTAAGCTAAGGAAGTGGAAGGAGGAAAGTAGTAGAGAGGAGAAAAGTGACAGCAAAGAGCCTGAAGTTGGTCCGGGTGTGTGGCCTGGACAGGACAGCAAGGTTGGCAGGATGTGGTGACCGTCTGCAGTGGAGGCCGATTGGAGTCTGCCGTAAGGACCGTGGACGGGTGGTGACCCGGCCGTACCGGACCGGTATACAAAGCGAAGCCAGCACCATTGGCAGAGGACTTTCGGATCCCGGCAAGGCTTGGTGTCGCCGTGAATTTGCCAAATCCGTTATTGAAGGGGACCTCAGGGTTTCCAAACAGCCAAGTCCAGATAGAAGGCAACCGTACAACCGTGAAGGGGAGACACAGCCACCGGCAAGGGCAACCGTCTCCCAGGGCCAGCGCCTGTGGGCAAAAGGGGCTCCTCCGGCCCATATCCAGGTCAGGGAGCGGGTTACCGTTGGGAAACCATCACTACCAACACTTAACTTCGGTGCAGGGAGAGACAGTCATCACTAACCTGCAGGGAGGAACAACCGCAGCCGTCCGAGTGACCTGTCCATCCAGCCACTTGTTTTACCCTGAACTGTGTCATCATCATTGGGCTGAGTGAGTACCTCCGTGCCGTGCGGCACAGCGCTGCCCCTGCGACCATGCACTTCATCAGGCCCCGCAACCCGCCTGTCATCCATCTCTACCCCATCACCAGGCCCCGGGACAACCAACCCCCCTACCCACGTAGGGGAGAAATAACAACAAAGCTGCTCCCTGTCACAGGCTCCCGGGATCCCCGTCCAGAGCAGCGGTGGTGTCCACACAATCACCACAACCGTGGGTGTCGTCACGGACAATATCCCCAAAACCCAAACCACCCCTTTTCACTCACGGGCGAGTAGCGCCGCTCGAGTCCCCGGGATCCGGCCATCGCTCGAGCCAACGAGCAGCAGCAGCCGTAGAGCTGCGTCAGCCGGACCCGAGCAGTGGGAGAGCGCACCGTCCCCTCCTCCGCCAGCGACACTTACAGCTTGGGACTGGTGTGGAGGGTAAAGTGGATCAGGATGCGCAGGAGGAGGAGGAGGCTGAGGAGCATGACATTCCGGAGCTGTAGAGTGTGTGTGAAACCCTGACTGAGGTAGGGCCTGCAAAACTTGGTGTGTGAAGGACGTATTCCGTCCCTCGCTCAGACTGGGTCCCAGCTTGCACAATATTAACCCAGTGTGACGTCAACGAGATGTAGCGGCCTTGCCCACATGCACTTGTCCACGTGTCTGTGGTTAGGTGGACTTTGGCTGAAACAGCGTTGTTCCGGGCACGTGTGATGTTTTGTGACACGTGGTTAGTTATGCAATGCGGGGACGGCACACAGGGAGAAATAGTGGCGGCTGTGGACCGAGTAACGTGGGACAGCTGCCACCATCAGTTCGCGGAATGCTTCTGTCTCAACCAGCCTAAAAGGCAACATTTCCAGCGCAAGCAGTCGCGAAATGTTAGCATTTAGAACTGTGGCATGTGGGGTGTTGGCAGTGTATTTGCGCCTGCGCTCAAAGGTTTGCTGAATGGATAACTGAACGTTGCGCTGGGACAAGGACGTGCTTGATGATGGTGTTCTTTCTGCGTAGGCAACTGCAGGTGCAGGAGTGGAGGAGGCTTGTTCGCAGGCAGCATGGACAGGGGATTGGCTCGCATGCACAACCAGCGAAGACGTAGCAGTGACATCAGCAAGCACTGCTCCTCGACTCTGTTGTACTTCCCACAAAGTCGGGTGCTTGGCTGACATGTGCCTGATCATGCTGGTGGTGGTCAGGCTGCTAGTTTTGGTACCCCTGCTGATGCTGGCATGGCAGGTGTTGCAAATGGCCTTTTTAGAATCATCTGGAGCCAACTTAAAAAACTGCCAGTGTCAGAGTTCCTGGTTTTCCAGTTTTCTTTTGAAAGAGCTTGCCCTTTGTTAACATGGAGTTTTCTGTTATGTTGCCCTACTTCCTGTCCATCTGTTTAAAAGCCGCCCCTAAAGCTTAGTCCAGTGCCTGAGTATACTGCTTCCTGTGTGCTCCTGCCCTGCTGCTTTTGGTTCCTGATTGTTATTCGGATCCTCTTGGAAAACAACCGACACCGACTCTGGACTTCATCTGGTATCATCTAGCTGTACCTGGACTCCGTTTGCCGTCTTTGGTCGGAACTTCTGCCCGGTTCCTTCCGTTTAATACCACTCTGGACTCACATCACGTACAGACATTTTTCGACTTACCTATTGCCCTTTTGTGTCCCGGCTGCTGCGCATTTAGGGCTTCTGGGGTGATTGCCAGACAGTCCCTGTATAGGGGTTTGCTGTTGGTGGTCTCCCTGGGGGAGTCCGGTGCGCGGTACCGGGAATTCCCTTTCGCTCAGTCCCTGGAAGGTATTTCCTGTATTTATGTTCTACTGTGTTTTTGTTCCGTTTATGTACATATTTGCTGGTTGCATATTATAAATGTCTTGCACCAAGAACTCGTCTCTGGTTGTCATTGCCCTAACGCAATCGAAATCCTCAATACATACAATAGTATTACAGCCAGACTCGGGAAGACCTAACATTTGTACAGGCACCTTGTGTCGTGTTGTTCCGGGGAACAGTTGACTGACGTCTGCCTGGGGCCACCACTCTGCTTCTTACTGCCTGTTGTGATGCTACGCCTCCCTCCCCCTGTGCACTGCTGTCCTCGCTCTGCATATCCTCCTGCCAGGTTGGGTCAGTTACTGGATCATCCACCACGTCGTCTTCCTCTTCCGCACCCTGCTCCTCCTCCTGACTTCCTGACAATTGTGTCTCATCATCGGCCACCCCTTGTTGAGACACGTTGCCAACTTCGTGAGAACGTGGCTGCTCAAATATTTGTGCATCTGTACATACAATCTCGTCATGGCCCACTTCAACAGGAGCTGGCGAGAGGCCAGAATTTGTGAATGGAAACGTGAACGAACAGCTATTCCGAGTGTCCAAGTGTGGGATCAGTAATGTCCGTGGACGTGTACTCGGCCTGGTGGTAGGAAGGAGGATCAGGTTCTGAAATGTGCGGTGCAGTATCACGGCTACTGACACTTGACCGTGTGGAAGACAGAGTGTTTGTGGTGGTGCCAATCTGACTGGAAGCATTATCCGCTATCCAACTAACAACCTGTTGACACTGGTCTTGGTTCAAGAGGGGTGTACTGCTGCGGTCCCCAAGAATTTGGGACAGGACGTGCGAGCGACTAGATGTGGCCCTTTGTTGTGGCGAAATTAGAGCTTGCACACAACCTCGGTGTCTGCCTGCACCACCATCACGTCCACTTCCTTGTTCGTTGACAACGCCCTTGCGCATTTTGCAATGCTGTGCTGATGTGTATTCACTAGACTTGTGTGTTATATCCAAGTTTGTGCAAAACTCACACAAATGCAGCGGAAAGCTGCCACCAACAGGCACACACGTGCGGTTTTTAAATGCAAGCACGGAGGCACTAAGAACCTAACAGGTCTCTATCCAGGGACAACGTAGAGCCTCCCAATGTTTGGCTTCCCTGCCTAAGGGCTATACTATAATACACCCACTTCCTTCCAATGGGCACTTCAGGTTTACAGGCCTTCATGCACGTCTCTATCCAGGGACAACGTGGAGCCTCCCAATGTTTGGCTTCCCTGCCTAAGGGCTATACTATAATACACCCACTTCCTTCCAATGGGCACTTCAGGTTTACAGGCCTTCATGCACGTCTCTATCCAGGGACAACGTGGAGCCTCCCAATGTTTGGCTTCCCTGCCTAAGGGCTATACTATAATACACCCACTTCCTTCCAATGGGCACTTCAGGTTTACAGGCCTTCATGCACGTCTCTATCCAGGGACAACGTGGAGCCTCCCAATGTTTGGCTTCCCTGCCTAAGGGCTATACTATAATACACCCACTTCCTTCCAATGGGCACTTCAGGTTTACAGGCCTTCATGCACGTCTCTATCCAGGGACAACGTGGAGCCTCCCAATGTTTGGCTTCCCTGCCTAAGGGCTATACTATAATACACCCACTTCCTTCCAATGGGCACTTCAGGTTTACAGGCCTTCATGCACGTCTCTATCCAGGGACAACGTGGAGCCTCCCAATGTTTGGCTTCCCTGCCTAAGGGCTATACTATAATACACCCACTTCCTTCCAATGGGCACTTCAGGTTTACAGGCCTTCATGCACGTCTCTATCCAGGGACAACGTGGAGCCTCCCAATGTTTGGCTTCCCTGCCTAAGGGCTATACTATAATACACCCACTTCCTTCCAATGGGCACTTCAGGTTTACAGGCCTTCATGCACGTCTCTATCCAGGGACAACGTGGAGCCTCCCAATGTTTGGCTTCCCTGCCTAAGGGCTATACTATAATACACCCACTTCCTTCCAATGGGCACTTCAGGTTTACAGGCCCTCATGCACGTCTGTATGCAGGGGCATTGGTGAACCTCACAATTTAGGACTGCCCTGGCAAAGGAAAATACTACAAAGACTCACTTCCTCAAAATGGGCACATTAGACTCAAGAGGCCTTCATGTACGTCTCTTCTCAGGGACATCGGAGTGCCACACAATGTTTTCACGTAAAATCTTTCATGTATTGATCTCAAAAAGTAACATACACCAGCTCTATCTCACTATTGGGTATGTGCCCTTAACATTTCCGCCATGAAAAATCATTTTGGGGTCATTTTGGAAGGTTTTCTGGTGAGTCCGTAAAAATGGCGTAAAACGCGGACAAAATTGTTCACAGCTGTGACTTTTGAGTGATAAATGCTTCAAGGGGTCTTCCCCATGCTGTTGCCATGTCATTTGAGCACTCTTCTGAGACTTTTGTGACATTTTTAGGGTTTCTCCATGCTGCCGGGAGGTCATTTCACAAAAATACTCGGGTCTCCCATAGGATAACATTGGGCTCGTTGCTCGGGCCGAGTACACGAGTATCTTGGGAGGCTCGGCCCGAGCTTCGAGCACCCGAGCTTTTTAGTACTCGCTCATCACTAATTGCTATCAGATGGATATATTGAGGTCAAAGAAGAGGATGAGCGAGGAGATGTTGTGTTTTTCTATATGTTACCCGAGTCTGAGGACAGATCTGAGGGTCCTCTGACAGGTTGTTTTGTTGCTGCCCCACAACCTGATCCCCATTCTATTCCCCCGTCCCGGGCATATTGACAGATGCTGCAGTCACTAGACAGCATCCCTTAACCCTTTCCACACCCATACCCATTGGTCCCTCCCATACCTGCAATGCCGTCTCTCCCCTCATCGGCCAGTCTGGTGTCACGCTCCCCAGTTACCAATCCCCTCCCCTTGGATCCCCTTTTTTCCTCTAGGACACATAGTGAGCCTTATCCCGAACCTGATGAGGAACAGCCCTCATTTAAATATGTTCCCTTCAACCCCACCCAGTCAGCGGCATTAATCCCCTGCCTGCCAGATCCCGAAATTAACCCTCTGTGATTTTATAGGAAGATGCTACAGGTCCACCAGTTATATTCAGCTGCTCAGAAGGACCTGGTTAATCTCACCAAGATAAAAGCAGGAGACAGTTTTTGGCACTTAATGGAGCCCCATCTCACAATGCCCCCAGGCACTGATGACACCACTTTCCAAAGTGGACAACAGTGTTGTGCCGCTTTAAAAAGATGGGCTCAAGATCAATTGGTGTAAACAAAAGCGCCGATGCAGCCCCCACCACAGCCCATGCCCCAGCAGGGCCCAAACCCCGTATATGTAGCTCCCGATCAACAAAACCGTTAAAGCCAGCAACAGAATTGTTGGTGTTGTGGTCAGCCCGATCACTATCAAAGAAAGTGTCACACCCCCAAATCTCAGTATTTGGACAGGTACCCTCAAAACCGTAACCAAAACTTGCAGCACACAAATCCACAATAAAGGTGTTCCTTGTAGATTCAGTAATGATCTACCTAAAGCCAGGTGTGCCTTTTCCCAGAGTATCACAGTATCCCTTTAAATCAGTCCCAGGAGATTTTCCAAGATACTGCCCACAGTCTGGGCTGCACCCACGAGTCTGCCCCAATCTTCCCTAATGACACAGAGGGGAGCCCCTGACTGCTTGCCCTTTTGCTGCAGTGATTTCCAGTCCCAAGCCACCCGTTCTAATGATGCCTTTCAGGATACATGTCTGTAGTGAAAGTTATTTACTGTGATTGTAGTGAAAGTTCTGCCTATGGTTTTTCTTGTATCTGTTTTTCCCACCAGCCATTCTAACATTGTGCACTCTGAAGGACAAGTGGGGGCCATAAGCCTGCAGGGATGTGTGGGAGGGTGTGCTTATCACAAGTTGTAAAGAAAAAAAAACTGACGAAGCAGAGAGAGGAAAAAAAATGGCTTCTGCAGAAATTTGCGGAACTACATGTGTTTTATATACTAACAAGTGCTTTTTCTTACTGGTGGAGTGGATTTTGTTTAATCCTTAGGGCGGCTTTGCACACTACGACATCGCAGGTGCGATGTCGGTGGGGTCAAATCGAAAGTGACGCACATCCGGCGTCACTTGCGATGTCGTAGTGTGTAAAACCTTTTTGATACGATGAATGAGCGCAAAAGTGTCGTTATCGTATCATCGCTGTATTCTCTGACATTTCCATAATGCCGATGCAGCGACAGGTACGATGTAGTTCCTCGTTCCTGCGGCCGCACACATCGCTGTGTATGAAGCTGCAGGAGCGAGGAACATCACCTTACCTGCCTCCCGGCTGCAATGAGAAGGAGGAGGTGGGCGGGATGTTTACATCCTGCTCATCTCCGCCCTTCCGCTGCTATTGGCCGCCTGCCATGTGACGTCGCTGTGACGTCGCACGACCCGCCCCCTTAGGAAGGAGGTGGGTCGCCGGCCAGAGCGACGGTCGCAGGGCACGTGAGTGCATGTGAAGCTGGCGTAGCGATAATTTTCGCTACGCCAGCTATCACAAGATATTGTACCTGCGACGGGGGCGGGGACTATCGCGTGCGACATCGCAGCATCGGCTTGCGATGTCGCAACATGCAAAGCCCGCCTAAGAGTTCAAAATTTCACAGGAAATTATCAATAGTATTCTGCTGATATCTAAATAATTAAATTAATTTTGCAGGGAAAATTATATTTCCTAAAATATACAAATTAGGTTTTTTATTTTTATGGAAATGTTTTTGTTTTGTATTATTTTTGCATACAAACTGCCAATATTGATTACTTTCCTTTCTTTTGTAGATACAGAATATCTATGAACCGTGTTGTAAGATTTCAAAATTTCCCAGTAAAGTATAGGTTATATTTATCAGTTGTTTAATTATATTGTTTGCTATTATAAACCTATAAATGTTGCCAAAGTAGTATATAAAAACAAAACATAAAAAGGGGGGAAAAGTAGATGTCTATTATATTTTTCCAGCAGTGAAAGGCACAGCAGACATATTGGATAAGCTTTAAAACTGGCCTTTCTTTTGCAACAGTTTTATCATGTTTATTGGACTACTATGAAACATGTCTGTTATAAAAATGATCTAATGCATATTTCTTTTAGTTTTTGTTTTTATAGATGAAATCAGATGGTCGTTGATTCTGCACTGGATATGTTACGGTTTGCACAACATGAGGTAGTCTAAATTTAAGCCATTCTCTCCCCTCCTATCGGTACAGGAGGAAGTGACGTAAGTGCCTCTCTAGATGGGTGAAGCAGAGGTAGGTAAGATAGTCAAAATGTATGTAGGATATAGATCTTTCCTGTTGTCAAATAAGCTAGGTATGCCGAAAAGAAAGTCTAGATCTGAGCTGATGGAATCGGATGGAGATCCCTGCACAGGTGCAGCTGACCAAGATGCAGTGAACGGGCCTAGAGTTGAGGAGTCCTTTACCATGCATAAAGACCATGCCTCAGTGACATCTGTCACGTCAGTGACTTCTGTCACTCCTTGTGTTCTTAAATCCCTACAGGAAAAAGCAAATCAACAAGGAGTGGAGTGCGAGACGCAGGGAGCCAGCTGACTGAGGAAGGTCTGTGGATGAAGGGCGGTAAGCTTTCTCTGCCATGACATCTCTTCTTAATATTGGCCCAAGTAACATGGACTAACATCTGCAAAAGTTAGATAACAGTGTGCGCTTTGGTGACACCAGGGTTTAGTACCCAGGTAGGCAAACTCACCCGGTCTTGTAAAACACGTTCTTGAAACAATGAAGAAAAACTGTAAAGAGTCCGCAGAAACACCCTGCACCTGCTCTACCCATTTTTAGAGACTGCATACTGATTATAGATGTATATCATGAGCACGTTATATGCAAGTCTGTGCGTGTTGTGTAGATTTCTTTCCAGGTCTGGTCAGAGGCTTTCCAGTGCAGAAAACGACATCATTGCTGAAAATCCACATAATGCAAGTGGTATGTAAAAAACAAACTATCAAGTTGTGAACCAATGTGTGTTATGTTTTTCTTTAGTAGCAAACAGGTCTCTATGTAAAATGCTTTTTGGTTTAGCGCAAAGCACGTACAATTTTTATATGATTAACTAAATAGTGAACTAAACAAGTGTATTTTCTAATTCCAGATCCTAAATCAGAGTTAGTAGTATATGGTTTTCAGTCAGGAGACTGATTGATCCTAAAAAGGACAAGTGAGAGAGCCATGAGCCAAGATTAGATGAGCTGGTCCAGAAATTTCGATAAAGCTCAACGGCAGGACAACATGGATTCACGCTCTGTATTGCAGAAGGGTCGATTCACTGGAGCTGCACTGAGCGTCCTGCTCATATTTATCCTTTACAAAAAGACCTGTACAGTCTCAGACCATCATTGCCGAAACAGTTAGAAAAGAGGACTTGGAGAGCCTTGAGACATGGGAAAGTCCAACTACAAAGGGTGAGGACTCGCCTAGGAGTCCTTGGTCTCAAACCGGTGAAGAAATCCCATTCCCCTCTCCACCCATGTCTCAACGTTCAGTCAGGCAGGATTTCCCAACAGATCTTTCTTCCTCTTTTCCTAAGGGAACACAGTACTCTTAGTATTTAGAAATGGCAGAAGTGAGTCAAAGGGGGGGACTGTTGAGGGTACGAATTGAGTAATCTAAAATACTTAATTCAGCCATTTCATAGACCCAAAAATGTGGTTTGGTTAATGTAACCTAACAATTTATAAATGTTTTTGTCTCCTACCAATTCATATGAATATATTCAGTGATTTTCCTTAATATAAAATACTAGCTATGGATTCTCTCATCTCGGGAAAAGTTTTGGAAGAGCCTATCCCATCAGGCTGAAGTCTCTCCGGCCTAGTCTGCTGAGCACTGGCAGTGACATGCAAGTTGACGTCACATCTCAGAAACCAATGGACCCGACACAACCGAAGCAGAAAGCGGCCGCTATTCTACCCATTATTCCAGAAGGTTTTTCCAAGTCTGCGCCACAAACTATACATGAAGCCTCATCATGGGTTTTTTGTTTTTTTTATCAAGAGCAGATTATCCAGGTTCACAAAGTGGCCCTAAATGGACTAGCACTGACCTAGCATCCTTCTTTTTGTTTCATATCCGGAAAAAGAAACCATAGACAATCTGTAGCAAATGGTTTTTTTTGGGTCAGGTGTTAATTTTAAGATAAGGTCTAAATTCAATCTCTTTTAATCAGGATAATGTGCCCTAATGAAAGTAAGAACGCCAATTCTAATAGCCCCTATAAATCATAAAGTTATTTTTAATAAATAAAATGTAAGTACTTAAGGGGGGAGTCAAAATCTGTAGTGTTAAATTAGACAACAATCTCATAAAAAGCCCACATATATAGATATAGATATAATTAAAGTCCCAAGGGCAGTAGGTCACAAATAAGTCCCAAATAATAAAATATATCTAAATGGGGAAAATTTTAAAATTTAAGGTAATAAGATTCACAGATATTTTATTAAGGGGGACTGTGGAGGTGGCACTGAGCAATAGCTTGTTTGTTCAAACGTAATAAGAATATCTGTGTATATAAATAATCAAAATATAGATGTAGTTGTATAATAATCTGTCTATGTAGCCATCGCATAGACCCATAATATAACTTTAAGTTGTATAGCCATGAAGGATTTAACCAAAGATAATGAAGCCAGAATGTGAAGCTGCAAAAATGTTATCAGTAATGTTCACACAGAAGGAATCTACGGGAGGCAGGCAATGTGCTGTGAGAAATTGGGGAGTGAAGCACTCCCTGTTTAGCTTCAAGGTTATTCATGCTTACTGTATAATTGGATCTATCGAATACACGAGTCAGTTGATGACGTTGGCTGAAAGAGAGAGCATGTCTGTGTGTTCATTGTCTGATACATTGATATATCGGCACTGGTATACAGCTAATACGGCACCATATCTGATATCCCAAATGAAGAGTCCATTAGCAGTCTTTACCCAAATTCCTCCCTTGACACTATCACTATCGGCTGTCCATCTCAGAGGTTCTGCAAACACTCAAGCGGATTATCTCAGCAGGAAGGATGTTGATCCGGGGGAATGGTCCCTGCATCCAGAAGTATTCCGCACCTTAGTCCTAAGGTGGGGACTGCCGGAGGTGGATCTCTTTGCGACCCGGCAAAACACAAAGGTAGAATTTTTTTTTTCACTAGATCACAATGATCAGGCACTAGCAGTGGATGCCTTCTCCCTTCCTTGGAGGTTTTAACTAGCCTATGCCTTTCCACCAATTCCATTACTGCCAAGGACTCTGCAGAAGATAAGATCAGACAGAGTTGCTACCATACTGGTCACGCCACTGTGGCCCAGGAGAAGCTGGTTTGGGGCCCTTGTCTCCTTATCTCAGGACGGCCCCTTCTTATTGCCTCAGGTTCCCGATCTTCTCCATCAAGGTCCGCTCTTTCACCAAGACCTCAAGAGACTGAACTTGGCAGCGTGGCTTCTGAATCGGTTATTCTGAGAGCCAGGGGCTTGACAGAAAGAATCATTGACACGCTACAGGAGAGCTGTAAGCCTGTAACTAATCTTATCTACTTTAAAATCTGGAAAAACTTTACCGCCTGGTGCAGTCCTCGAGTGCATGATCTGTTCCATCCAAATGTGGCTCACATCATGGACTTTCTACAGTCGGGCCTTGAGAAAGGTCTCAGTCCCAGCACTCTTAAGGTCCAGATATCAGCTTTGAGTGCTTATTTTGATCAAGACCTGGCAAACCATCGCTGGGTAAAACGATTCCTGTCTTCGGCGCTCAGATCTTGTCCTAGGCAACTCCCTATAGTCCCTCCCTGGGATCTCAGGCTCCCTTTGAATTTCTGGCTTCCTCATCCTTAAGATTCCTATCCTGGAAAACTGCCTTCTTGATTGCGATCACCACGGCCAGACGAGTGGGCGAGATCCAGGCTCTTACCATACGAGAGCCTTATATGAAGATTCTTGATGATCGAATTGTCTTCTGTCTGGATTCTTCCTTTCTCCCAAAGGTGGTGTCGGACTTTCATAAGAACCAGGAAATTATCTTGCCTTCCTTTTGCCAGAACCCAGCTAACCAGAGAGAGATGGACTTTCATTCCCTTCATGTACGTAGAGCAGTGATTCTCTACCTACAAAAGACTGAATCCTTCAGGAAGGATTCCAACCTTTTCATTCAGAGTGTGGGACGGAATACTGGGAAGAAGACAGCCAAGCGCACATTATCCTACTGGATAAAGAACGCTATCAAGGAAGCATACACTACCCAGGGCCTCCTTCCTCCGGATCACTTAACAGCACATTCCACACGGTCGATGTCAGTTTCCTGGGCCGAGAAGGTAGAAGCGTCCATCGATCAGATTTGCAGAGCAGCTACCTGGTCCTTTGTCCATACATTCGTCAAACATTACCGACTAGACTGGCTTTCCAATCAGGATTTGGCCTTTGCTCGAAAGGTCCTACAAGTTGTGGTCCCTCATTAACATGTTTCGTTGGTACTCCTCCTGTGTGCTGTCATGGAAGGTGACTAGAGAAAATGGAATTTATCTTACCGTTAATTCGCTTTCTAGGAAACCCTCCACGACAGCACAATTTTTCCCTCCCTATCAATTTAATTTTGCTGCATTTTAATGGCTTATTTCTGAAATAAAAGATTTAGACTATTCATGCATTTTGTGGTTACTTGGAAAAACACTGGAGATGGGAGGTGGGGAGGTGTTATTTAACCTCTTTGTGTTTCCTGTCCCTATTAGAGTTAACCTCCTGTGTGCTGCCGTGGAGGGTTTCCAAGAAACCGAATTAACGGTACGATAAATTCCATTCTTTGCGCGGCTACCCACAAATTGAGATGAGCAGACCCGCTGGAGTTCGGATTCAGCTTTTTCAGGCTGACTTTAGATAAAGTTCAGTTCGGAACCGGATTTGACCAGAACCCCAATGAAAGTCACTGATTCGGTATTTCGGTCTTTGCCGACATGCAGCCATAAACAGAGCATTTCTGGGGGAGTGAAGTCAGGATTTACACACTACATCCTATACTGATGTGTTTACCCCCTTGTGAAAGCAAGGGGCTCGCACTGTGCTGAGCACCGAGAATACCTAAACACACTGATTCTAGATCAAGTGGTTAGGATAAATTAAGCACTCAAACTCTGAACTCGAACACTGATTTTTTTTATAAAGTCTGTGATCGGTACAGATTTTATTGTTCTGGTTCACTCATCTCTGCCCATAAACTTTTATTACAGTTTAGACTATGGGTGTAGAAGAGACCAGAACTAAAAGGGGTCTGTGACGAAACGGGGAGTAGGAAGTGGACGTTACAGCCCCCCTTTCCACCACCCGACAGACCGAGCACGTGACGCGCTCTCTAGCGCCCCTCTTATAGTCAGGCCAATTATGGAATTGCCCAACACTAAGCAAGGGGGCCGCTATTCTACTAGGCCGATGATTGAAGGGTTCCCGGTGAGAGTTAGGTATATATTCCCCCGACCTCTGTGGACAGAATATATCTAATCCTCCCCAGATCTCACTGGTTGCCCCACAATGATCCTTAGCATAAACTCGCTGCCACCAATCGATTACGATAACTATTACACCGAGCACACAGACGTGGAATTCAGGATCGAGATAACAGAACAGCCCAAGATTAAATTATATATTTTAATCGGCCTAAGGCACACTAGATACTACAATATATACAATATGGAATTTACAGAATATATATATAGATATATATATCTATATATATATATATATATATAGGTCAGAGTACATTTACAGGTAAGTTATGGATCACAAGCAGGCATACAGATCAAGCAGTTACCTTATGCGTCTGGCCACAGGGGGGGCGCCGTTCGACCAGGGTTTCATGGACTTCCTCACATGTGTATCGGACACATGGCTCCCGAGTAAAGACAAGCCAAAAAATGTTCCCACTGTCTTTATCAAACTGGCTACAATCCATGTCCCCTCCCCTTTTGGTGACCTCACAGGGGAGCACTGCCCCACCCCTGTCTTGAGTCTAAAATAATATCCCAAAAGTAACCTCTACCATGCCTTCCCTCCCTCTCTTTCTGTTGCTCTTCTCTCCCCCTTTTCCTTCTCTTCTTTTCCTTATCTTTCCCCCTTGCTACTTTCCTTTCTCTCTGGTTCTCGTTAAATTTTCAAATTTTTTCCTTTTCTTTTTTGTTTTCGGCAGTAGCCTCACTTTGTTTGAGGTGTAGTTCTCCTTTGGAAGGAGATTGTCTGTATTATAAAAGGTGGTTACATGTCATATGCGTGCCTTATGATAGTTAGTAAGAGAAGGGGTGTTAGTTAGGATGTGGCTTATACTCTTCTCTGTAAGTTGACATGAAGTAATCACGTATTTGAATCTTCTTTTTTTTCTTCCTATAAATTCTCTTGTTTACTTTAATAAAGAAAGATTAAACATAAAATAATATCCCAATGTGATTATTGGCCAAAACTTTGCTTGGGAATGTCGTAGGCGGACGACAATGCTTTCATATTTACAGTTATGATTTTATCTTCCCAATGATAGGACACATGTTTAGTCTGCTGGTACCCCACTGGCCAATATCAAGTTTGAGGTACCTACAGAGGTCCCACACCTATATAAAATATGTGCTACAATCGTCGGGATGTCTGGAGGCGATATTTCTGCTTGACATGTTTATAGGAAGCACGGCTCATGAGATATTAAACATTTATTCCAGGTGCCTGTCTGTCTCAGGTGTACAGGATGCCTCTGATTAGCTGTCACTTCTGCAGCGTCACAGAGGGGGGTCATCCTTCCCTTATTGTTCCCAGGCTTAAACAGCTCACCTAATTTCCATTTCATAGGAGATTGCCTTTGGTCACACCACTGCTAACAGACAATTTCCTCAAGTTAATTAGCATACTGATTGAAGCCTCCTTAGGCCTTACGTACCTTGACAAGATGGCGGCTATAGGAATATGGCTTAATAGCTCAGAATATATCCCTATTTCCTCACGGGTCTATGTCTTGGTGAAGAGTAAGTAACAGTTATGATACCTATGATGACGTTTTGTGAAGGGATTCTGTCACTAAGTGTTTACCCCTTAATTAAAAATCAGAATATAAAGACAGTATCACGCTAGCTACAAGGAAGTACCAAGCGAATGGCGAAAGGGAAGGGAAACCCTGTGTCTAGGGAAGGGGGAGATAGTTGGTATGTTATGTTATGTCTTATGTTGTGCTCTGATCTGGAAGAACAGGAATTTTGAGCACTTTGGGAATTTCACAGAACGTATTGATAAAGGTATAACTAGATTGTACCCATTATTTAGAGGAATGTAATATGTACATTGTGTAATGTTCAGCAAAGATTTGGGTAACACAGAAGAATGACTTTCAATATATGCAATTATTATTTTACTTCATAAATCATAAAAGTAAATGATATTCACTGATAAAGGGGAGAATAGATCAATAGAAAAATTAATCACTAGATATAAGAGGAGAAAAATTAACAGTTGTCTCAATTTTATGGATCATTGTTGGATATTTGGCTGACAACATATACTTGTTATACGCCTGTCCCGTGTCTGGGATCTGCTCCCTTCCCCTGGTCTGCTAAACTTTCTTGTGCTCCATGTTGGGCTTTGCAAGTAGCCGGACACGCTCCATGTGTTGAGCTTAACTGGCCTATATAAGGTCTACAAGATACACACCTGTGTCCTGGTATTAAGACTATTAGTTTGTCTGTGCACAGCGACCTGTCTGCAGTCTCCAGAACATCTCCAGACTATCTGTGGCTTCCAGCACCTCAGCTATCAATCTGCCTTTGGCTTCCAGTATGTCTGCACCTGTCTGCAGTGTCCAGAGCATCTCCAGACTATCTGTGGCTTCCAGTACCTCAGCTACCAATCTGCCTGTGGCTTCCAGTATGTCTGCACCTGTCTGAGGTCTCCAGGACATCTGCGACTTCCAATTCCTCAGTTTCCTGTCTGCCTGTGGCTTTCAGTACCTCTGCAGCCTGTCTGCAGTCTTCAGGACTTCTGCTGTATGCCTGCGGCAGCTTTTGCCTCTGCTGCTCGTCCCTGGTTTTCCAGGATATCTGCTACATGTCCATCAATGGCTTCCATGATGTCAGTTGTCTACCTACAGCTTCCATTACCTCTGACAGGAGAATTACTTCAGGGAGAGCCGCCAATAGCTTTGTTACGTAACGTCTAGCCTGTAGGTAAACACGGGAATGTGACAGTAGGATATTTAGCCTGCAGCTCCTCTATTGAGTACATGCGATGTTCCTCTAGATGTATCAAGTGTCTGACAGAAGTTATACCCTGAGAATGCCAACGATAGAAGACAGGGTGAGAGTGACCATGTTGGAAATGTGGATTACCAGTGAGTGGAATAAAGAGTGACATCTGAAGAGAGAGATCTGAAAATGCCGGCGTAGTTTCTGCCATGCCCTCCATGTAGAAATCAGAAGAGGGTTTGCTCTCACTTCACTGACAGCGCGGTGTATGGGAGGTGTAAGAGAGCGGGGAGAGCCAGCCCTGGTGTAACGCAACACTCCAAGCCATGCTGGGTGTAGCAAGAAGTCCCCCCCAACCAATCCATCACCGCCCGGAGCAGAGATGCTGGATTATAGTGTTTAATATCGGGGAAATTTATCCCTCTCTTTCCCTTCAACTGCTGGAGTCATTTATAAGCTATACGAGGTTTTTCCCCTCCCAAATAAGTGAGTGATATAGGTAGCTGATTCGCTTCTCCTCCTTAGGAGCCAAATAGATTGGGAGAGTGTGAAAAAGATAGAGAAGATGTGGAAATTCTGTCCCAGATATGAGAAACTGAAGTTTCTCCATTTAACCAGAGTGGATTCTAAATTGTTGATGTACAGTTTGATATTAGTATTATATAAGCTGGCCGGGAGCCTCGTCACTTTCACTGCCAGATATTGTAAAAAGCAGGTAGTCCACTGGCAGGGAGATCTCGATGCCCACAACGGCCTGGGGGACCTCGTAGCATCATTACCTCTGTTTTATCCCAGTTAATAGTAAAACTCGATAAGTCACCCATTGCTTCTACGTCTTGTATAAAGTGAACCTAGGACTTGTTTAGGGTTGGTCACGATCAGTAAGAGGTCATCTGCGAACGCAGCAATTTTTGTGTCCCCTAAAGGTAGGGGTCTGCAACAAATAACATAGTAAAGGGTCAATAGAGAGGTTAAATAAAAGATTCGACAAGGTACATCCCTGTTTGACTCCTCGGAAGAGGTCTATTGGTGGTGTGGTATAACTATGTACTGTCACGCAGGTGGTTGCATTTGTGTGTAGGTATTGCATATATTGGAATTTTGAGCCAAATCCTCCCCTACCTAAAACCTCAAATAAGAAGGGCCATGCTACTTTATCAAAGGCCTTTTTGTCATCCAGACTCATCAGCATTGCAGCCGGTTGTGATGGATCTTGGGCAAGGACAGTAGCCGTGACCGCCAATCGTATGTTTGTCACACTGCAGCACTGTAAGCGGTTTGCCAGAATTTTCACTAACAGTTTATAATCGTGGTTCAGAAGTGAGATAGGGTGGTAAGACTGTGGCAGTTGTGGGTCTTTATTTGGTTTAGGGATAACTATGGTGAGTGAATCAGTATACCAGTCTATGGGGATCCCTATAAGGAAAATGACATTGAAAAAGATTAGTAAGGATGGATATCAGGTCAGGGGATAAAATCTTATAATATTAAGCAGTATAACCATCAGGGCCCAGAGATTTACCATTACTGTATACGCGCCTGCTCACTAGTCAGGGATACATCTTCTTAAACATTTTTTTATAGTAATGTTTCAAAGAAACAGCTGCAAACAATGACATATCACCCTGGCTTTAACATATAAATCCCTTAATTCCCAGCTCACCAGATAAGGAACTTATTCTAAATAACTTTTTTTATTTCAATAAATCTTTATCTTCTGCCCTATTGCCCAGACAGGAGAAGCCTAGATAAAAAAAAGTCTGGACAATAGCTAACGCTTCCCCTCTTCATACATCAGCAGATATAGAATCATTAGTACAGAGAACTACAATTACTTATAATATCCAGCTATTAATATTAGATTAAAAATCCTATAACACGACTTATAATGAATACAGACTATTGAATATTAATATGAGATTAATATTTTCCTAACAACCTCATGTTGTGAGCCTTTGACAGAATCCAAGACCATGGCTCCCAATGGTGCAGTTATGAACTCTTTAGGGAGAGTCCCTTTGAGGGGGTCCTGTCACACCCCTGTCCTGGGTCTGGGTTCTTCTCCCTTCCCCCGGTCTGCTAAACTTTCTTGTGCTCCACATTGGGCTGTGTAAGAATCCCAGCGTGCTCCATGTGTTGGGCTTCCGAGGCCTATATAAAGCCTATCAAGACATAATCCTGTGCCTTGGTAGTAAGGCTATTAGTTTTCTTTATGTGCACAGCGACCGGTCTGTGGTCTCCAGGACGTCTCCTCTCTGCAGTTTCCGGTGCCTCAGTTACCTGTCTGCATGCGGCTTTATATCCCTCTGACCCTATCTGCAGTCTCCAGGACGTCTCCTGCCTGCGGCTTCTGTACTTCTGCTACTCGCCCCCGATCTTCCATGACCTCTGCCACGTGTCTGTTTGCAGCTTCCAGTGCCGCACTTTATGAGCCTCTGACAACACTTATATATACAATTAAACATGGGAACACATCGTACACACACAGCTCTGCTCCGTACACACACAGCTCTGCTCCGTACACACACAGCTCTGCTCCGTACACACACAGCTCTGCTCCGTACACAGCCCCACTCCATAGACGTCATATACAAACGCCTCTGCTACACACACATCGTACACACGGCTCCGCTCCGTACACACGGCTCCGCTCCCTACACACGGCTCCACTCCGTACACATCATTCACACACACAGCCCCACTCTATATCTCATATACACATGGCTCAATGCCCTACACCTCGTACACACATGGCTCCGCTCCGTACATACATGGCTCCGCTCCGTACACACATGGCTCCGCTCCATAAACGTCGTACACACACGGCTCCACTACATACACATTGTACACACACGGCTCCGCTCCGTACACATTGTACACACACGGCTCCACTCCGTACACCTCGTACACACGCAGCTCTGCTCCCTATATGTCGTACACACACGGCTCCGCTCCATACACCTCGTACACACACACACGTCTCCGCTCCATACACCTTGTACACACACGGCTCCACTCCGTACACCTTGTACACACACGGCTCCACTCCGTACACCTCGTACACACACGGCTCCGCTCCGTACACACACGGCTCCACTCCGTACATCTCGTACACACACGGCTCTGCTCAGTACACCTCGTACACACACGGCTCTGCTCCGTACACACACGGCTCCACTCCGTACATCTCGTACACACACGGCTCTGCTTCGTACACACAGCTCCGCTCCGTACCCCTAGTACACACGGCTCTGCTTCGTACACATACGGCTCCGCTCCATACACATCATAAAAACGTGGTTCTGCTCCGTACACCTCGTATATACAATGCTCCGCTCCGTCCACACATGGCTCCGCTCCGTACACATCAAACACACACGGCTCTGCTCCGTACACGTCATATACACACGGCTCTGCTCTCCGTACAACTTATATACACGGCTCCGCTTTATACACGTCATATACACACGGCTCTGCTGCATACAACTCATACACACACGTCTCCGCTATGTACACCTCGTACACACACAGCTCTGCTCCGTACACCTCGTACACACATGGCTCCGCTTTGTACACCTCGTACACACATGGCTCTGCTCCGTACACCTCGTACACACACGGCTCTGCTCCGTACACCTCGTACACACACGGCTCCGCTCTGTACACCTCATACACACACGGCTCCGCTCGGTACACCTCGTACACACACGGCTCCGCTCCGTACACCTTGTACACAAACGGCTCTGCTCCATACACCTTGTACACATGCGGCTCTGCTCCGTCCACCTCGTACACGCTCCGCTCCGTACACCTCGTACACACACGGCTCCGCTCCGTACACCTCGTACACACGGCTCCGCTCCGTACACCTCGTACACAAACGGCTCTGCTCCGTACACCTCGTACACACACGCGGCTCCACTCCATACACCTCGTACACACATGGCTCCGCTCCGTACACACATGGCTCCGCTCCGTACACATATGGCTCCGCTCCATAAACGTCGTACACACATGGCTCCACTCCATACACATTGTACACACACGGCTCCGTTCCGTACACATTGTACACACACGGCTCCACTCCGTACACACGCAGCTCTGCTCCCTATATGTCGTACACACACGGCTCCGCTCCATACACGTCATACACACACGGCTCTGCTCCATACACCTCGTACACACACACACGGCTCCGCTCCGTACACCTTGTACACACACGGCTCCACTCCGTACACCTAGTACACACACGGCTCTGCTCCGTACACACACGGCTCCGCTCCGTACACCTCGTACACACACGGCTCTGCTTCGTACACACAGCTCCGCTCCGTACCCCTAGTACACATGGCTCCGCTCCGTACACATCAAACACACACGGCTCTGCTCCGTACACGTCATATACACACGGCTCTGCTCTCCGTACAACTTATACACACGGCTCCGCTTTATACACGTCATATACACACGGCTCTGCTGCATACAACTCATACACACACGGCTCCGCTATGTACACCTCGTACACACACAGCTCTGCTCTGTACACCTCGTACACACACGGCTCCGCTTTGTACACCTCGTACACACACGGCTCCGCTCCGTACACCTCGTACACACACCGCTCCGCTCGGTACACCTCGTACACACACGGCTCCGCTCCGTACACCTTGTACACAAACGGCTCTGCTCCATACACCTTGTACACATGCGGCTCTGCTCCGTCCACCTCGTACACGCTCCGCTCCGTACACCTCGTACACACGCGACTCCGCTTCGTACACCTCGTACACACGGCACCACTCCGTACACCTCGTACACAAACGGCTCTGCTCCGTACACCGCGTACACACACGCGGCTCCACTCCATACACCTCGTACACACACGCGGCTCCGCTCCATACACCTCGTACACACGCGGTTCTGCTCCGTACACCTCGTACATGTGGCGCCCCTGACCCGGTCAGGCGCCACTGAGTACTGCACCCATGCTGGGAAAGTACTTCCAGGTAATCCTAAGGGCCAGAATGAGGTGTGTACGCACAGACACATAGCAACCAGTTCTCCCACACCAGTAGATGGGACCCTTGGGCAGTCTCCGGAGGGGTCTGGCCTTCAAATCTTGTCAAGGGGTGGAACAGAGGAGCTGGGAGCTAGAGTGCAGAGGTTGTCAGGAAAGGAGAAGAGCTAGTCTGGTAGTGGTGAGCGGCGGTCGTGAGGCGGGTACGCGCGCGGCCACTAGTCAGACCCTGCACGGGTAGTAACCGTTAGCGGGGGAGAACGGTCAACCTGGTAGAAAGAGTAGGATGTACCTGGTGACTAGGCACGTACGGGGTACAGGTCCCTAGAGAAGACTCCAGTTTAACTACCTGCTAAACCTGCCGGTAAGGGGAACTACAAGTACCTCACTAACCTCACAGAGTCTGAGCCTCAGCAGCAACGCAGGGACCCATAAGGGGACAGAGTCTGGAGCTATCTCACTTGGTCCACGCTGCTGGCAAACGGGCCAAACACAGGGGAGAAAAGGCAGAAGCGACTCCCTGGATAGACCCCCATGGTACTCCACGTCAGGGGGTTATCCGAACACAGAGTGCTAAGAAGGCGAGCTAACCGGTTACAATCAGACTGGCCCGAAGGAGACCTGGTCCTACCTGGTTCATCACAGCAACGCCTGGGTCAGCTCACAGCAACATCCTAAGTGAGTAAAAACCAGTTAAAAGACTTTTGGACTCAGCCTGTGTTATTCCGGGACCCGCTACCCTCGTCCTCCGAGCCCCTGGGGACTGCCTCACTCACGGGAGGCTACATCATCGGGCTGCAGACCCCATCAGCCCCAGATGCTCATAAAACCTGCAGCGGCGGTCATTCACATTTCTAACGTGAGTGGCATCACGACATATAAAAACTGATATTACCTGTTCGCCATATTGAAGAAGTCCTGTGGCATCCCTGGGGCGTCCCTTCTTTTTGGCGTCACAAACAGGATCTTCACCCCTGGGGCGTCACGAACAGGATCCTGCTAGCTGACAGCCCAGAGGACGTCCCTTGGATGCGAGGGAGAAAAGGTCCCTCATCCCGAGGGAGGAGCAGCGATCAGTATAACTCATCCAGATAACCCATCTGCCGCCGTTGCAAGGAAGCAGGCCACTATGCGAGAGTCTGTCCTTTAAACGGGCTAAACCTGGGGCCAAGGGCCAGTCCTCAGGATTAAGAAAACCTGGCCCAGCTGACTGCCGTGACCAGTACGTGGGTGGACGACCGGTCCTGTCCATCACCCTAAACGGGATCCCAAACCCAGCATTATTGGACACCGGTTCTCAGGTAACGACAATCCCGTATGTCCTTTATCGCAGGTTTTGGTCGGACGACGATCTCCGACGACCGGACCCTGACCTTACCATCTATGTAGCTAATGGACAACCTATAGACCAGATTGGGGTCAAAGAGGTGACCATAAAGGTGAGGAGGCAGGAATTTAAGGGACAAGGAC
The DNA here is from genome assembly GCF_048569485.1 of Anomaloglossus baeobatrachus. Lineage (NCBI taxonomy): Eukaryota > Metazoa > Chordata > Amphibia > Anura > Aromobatidae > Anomaloglossus > Anomaloglossus baeobatrachus. The sequence continues at coordinate 583,235,780 of NC_134357.1, forward strand.
TAATTGTTGTGGACAATGATGTTACGGAAAAGAACCCATAAATGATTTTAGGCACTAATGTCATTGAAAATTGCCTAGGAGAAGTGTTGTTGTTGCCTCAACAGATTGTTGAGGGCGGACAACGGAGAGCCCTGCAAAGAGAGATCCGAGTAATCTTGCGGAAGCAACAGGTAAACAAGACTGGTGGTGAAATTGGTAGTGTATGGATGATAGATGCCAACCCCATTGTGATACCCCCACGGAGCAAGATGATGATGTGGTGTAGGGCAGTGGTATGTCTCAGAGGACGGGATTACCAGGCTGTAGTAGAACCCACTCATTCAGAACACTGGCACATGATCCTGACAGCCAGAGGGGTAGTTGACGTACACAAGGGAAGGGTACCCATACGAGTGCTGAACTGTGGGGAGGAGGAAGCTAGACTGCCAAGATACGCTACCATTGCCAAACTGTTTGCCTGCCCAAACAACGCTATACAGCCCGTGGGCCCCCTGACGCAAGCTGACTCAACAGAGGACGAGGCCTCCCAAGAACAATTAGAGGACTGGTGTCAAAAACTCCATGTAGGGACTGACTCTACCCCCACCTACCAAAAACAAGGGGTTCGAGCAGGTTTTCAGTAAAAACCCACTAGACTTTGGGAGAATCAAGGGGGTGCAACATTACATACCCACAGGCAGTCATCCTCCCATTAAGGAAAGACATAGGCCTATACCACCAGCCCATTACCAGTGCGCCAAAGACATGCTGAAGGACATGAAAGAGGCAGGAGTCATTAGGGACAGTTGCAGTCCTTGGGCAGCTCCCCTAGTCCTGGTAAAAAAGAAGGATGGCACAATGAGGATGTGTGTGGACTATAGACGGATAAATCAGATAACACACAAGGATGCCTACCCCTTGCCATGGATAGAGGAATCCCTCGCTGACCTAAAGGCCTCTAACTATGTTCTACCCTAGATCTCACTAGTGGCTACTGGCAAGTCTCTGTAGCAGAAGATCAGGAGAAGCTGGCCTTCACCACCCCCATGGGCCTCTGTGAGTTCAACAGCATGCCATTTGGACTTTGTAACGCTCCTGGGACCTTCCAGAGCCTGATGGAGTGCTGCCTGGGACACCTCAACTTTGAAACCGTCCTGCTCTACCTTGATGACGTCATCGTGTACTCCAAGACCTATGAGGACCACTTGAAACACCTGGCTGAAGTCTTTGAAGCACTATCCCGATATGGGATGAAGCTAAACCCATCCAAGTGCCATTTACTAAAGCCGAAGGTCCAATACCTAGGTCATGTGGTCAGTGCGGAAGGAGTAGCACCGGACCCAGAGAAGGTCACAGTCATCCAGAGCTGGCCCAGACCCACCACCGTCCGGGAGGTACGTCAGTTCCTTGGCCTGGTGGGCTACTACTGGAGGTTCATCAAGGGCTATACGAAGATGGCGGAGCCTTTGCAAGAGCTCCTGGTATGCCAAGCAAAGAAAGGGAAAGCCTCCGGGCCACCGTTCAACTGGGGAGAAGCAGAAGAACACTCCTTCAGACAAATGAAGGGGCCCTGACAGGTGAAGAGATTCTAGCCTACTCTGATTACCGTCTACAATTTGTGCTGTACACCGATGCAGTAATGTGGGGCTGGGATCAGTGCTTTCACAGGTGCAGAGAGGCAAGGAACGTGTGATCGCTTACGCCAGCAGGAAGCTCCGGCCTACTGAAAGAAACCCAGAAAACTATAGCTCATTTAAGTTAAAGTTCTGGGCAATGATCTGGGCTATCACAGAGCGATTCAAGCACTACCTGGTAGCCACCAAATTCACCGTCTTCACAGACAACAACCCTCTAACCCACTTGGACACTGCTAAATTGGGTGCCATGGAGCAACGTTGGGTTTCCCGGCTAGCAAACAATGATTTCACTGTCAAGTACCGAGCCGGTCGCAAGAATGGCAACGCAGATGCTTTGTCAAGGATGCCTCACTTAGCAGACGAGGGTAAAGATGTGGATGACTTTGAAGAGATCGAACTGCCAGCGATCCATCGCCATGCAGCCAACCAGTGCCAGCAGTCACATACCAGCCACCAAGAAGCGATCCTGAATCCGCTACCTCACTACAACTGGAGAGAGACTCAAGAGAATGATCCAGTGGTTGGCTTGGTGAAGAAGCTGATCACTCAAACTGGCGCCAGCCTTGATTCAGAAGCCCCGCCTGAGGCACAGCACCTGTGGAGAGAGAAGGGTCGATTGTTTATCCACCAAGACAAACTCTACAGGAGCATCACCAATTTTAGGTTTTTTGCACCCAGTTCAGACGTAGAGTGGAGTTCCAAACGTTATTCCTTAATGTTAGTAGTTTTTCGTTTGTGAACCCTCCCCATACACACCTATTGCCAATCCACATCGTATATATAGCCTGGGTCTCAGCCTCCCATACACGGTAAGTTTTTTAACTGCATGAGAGGACACACACAAGCTAGGGACCCCAACGTAGAGAAATACTTTGGCGTAGTGTTGGGGCTCTATTGCATTGATCAATTCAGTAGCTAAATTTCTCTTTATTCATATATTCATGGCAGTAATGCAGGTTCCATTTTTCACATTTCATTCTTACAAATAGCTATTGAATTTTTCATGTCAGTATTCACACAGCAGTTTCTGCTATTCCATGTATTCCCCTTCCATAGTCACTGGTGTGCATACCTTATCTCCCCATAGTGATGTTTTTTAGGTTTTTTGCACCCAGTTCAGACGTAGAGTGGAGTTCCAAACGTTATTCCTTAATGTTAGTAGTTTTTCGTTTGTGAACCCTCCCCATACACACCTATTGCCAATCCACATCGTATATATAGCCTGGGTCTCAGCCTCCCATACACGGTAAGTTTTTTAACTGCATGAGAGGACACACACAAGCTAGGGACCCCAACGTAGAGAAATACTTTGGCGTAGTGTTGGGGCTCTATTGCATTGATCAATTCAGTAGCTAAATTTCTCTTTATTCATATATTCATGGCAGTAATGCAGGTTCCATTTTTCACATTTCATTCTTACAAATAGCTATTGAATTTTTCATGTCAGTATTCACACAGCAGTTTCTGCTATTCCATGTATTCCCCTTCCATAGTCACTGGTGTGCATACCTTATCTCCCCATAGTGATGTTTTTTAGGTTTTTTGCACCCAGTTCAGACGTAGAGTGGAGTTCCAAACGTTATTCCTTAATGTTAGTAGTTTTTCGTTTGTGAACCCTCCCCATACACACCTATTGCCAATCCACATCGTATATATAGCCTGGGTCTCAGCCTCCCATACACGGTAAGTTTTTTAACTGCATGAGAGGACACACACAAGCTAGGGACCCCAACGTAGAGAAATACTTTGGCGTAGTGTTGGGGCTCTATTGCATTGATCAATTCAGTAGCTAAATTTCTCTTTATTCATATATTCATGGCAGTAATGCAGGTTCCATTTTTCACATTTCATTCTTACAAATAGCTATTGAATTTTTCATGTCAGTATTCACACAGCAGTTTCTGCTATTCCATGTATTCCCCTTCCATAGTCACTGGTGTGCATACCTTATCTCCCCATACAACTGGAGAGAGACTCAAGAGAATGATCCAGTGGTTGGCTTGGTGAAGAAGCTGATCACTCAAACTGGCGCCAGCCTTGATTCAGAAGCCCCGCCTGAGGCACAGCACCTGTGGAGAGAGAAGGGTCGATTGTTTATCCACCAAGACAAACTCTACAGGAGCATCACCAACTCGAAGACGCATGAGAAGGTGTTGTAGGTGATTGTGCCACAGAAGGATGCTCGGATGGTGCTAGAAGCCTATGACAAAGGCGCAGGCCACTTTGGTTAGAAGAAGCTGGAGGCACTCCTCAAGGAGAGATTCTACTGGGTGGGCATTAGAGCTGCCCTGGAGAAGTGGTGTAGAGATTGCGGCCCCTGCAACCTCAGAAGAAAAGACCATCACAGTCAGAGAGCACCACTCCAGCCGATCCAAACCAAACAACCCCTGGAATTAGAGGCCCTGGACCATGTAAAGTTGGTGTCCAGCAGACAGGGCTACACCTATGGCCTCACCATGGTTGATCATTACTCCAGGTTCCTGGTGGTAGTTCCAGTCAAGGACTAGACAGGCCAGACTGCAGCCAGAGCTTTCCAAGCCCATTTCTGCAGACCACATGGCTACCCAGACCAAGTGCTCACTGAAAACAACAAAACCATGAAAAAAGTTCCTATTTTAAAATATCAATCTTTATTAGTCAATTTCTAAAAAAACCTAAAAAGTCTGGTATGCAGTTTTGTTAATACATATGAGATAAAAAAGTTCCCCAATCAAGGGACACCTTATTCCCAAAAGGATGACCAATAGTACTCTTATTCCCAAGGAACCAAGCCTAACGAGTATGGGTAACCACTCTGTATTATTAATACATGTCCATTCAACATATATCTGATGTCAAGTAGTTCCCCTATGGGGGTGAACTGTAATCACATAATTCCCTTGATAATCAGATGGTACTCCTATCCCATAGGACACAGGCCCACATCGTCAAGGAAACCACTCCCGAATGTAAATACAAATCAGGTAAAGTGGTCTCCCTCTCAAAATTAGACCCAAAATACACTACTTTCCTTAAGGGAGGAAAGCTATGCTTTCATCCTAGGGGAATATCAATATAACTGCACACCAATCTCAGATAAAATATTTGGCACGTTCAGAATGATTGAAGTACTCATTGTACCCCTTTAATCAGGTTATATCATAATACTTATCTTATAATGATTAAAGTACTTATCGTGTCAATAAGCATATCATCTCAGCATATCTCTACGCGTTTCTCCCTCAGGATGTCTGGGGGTTCATCAGGAGATTTTCAATCTGTAAAACCGATCTCACAATGGAGAAACGGTTGCTGTGCCTGGTAACGCCACTCTGGACCGCAGGAATCTGGGTCCTAGCTCATTCGTGGTATCAGAGGTGAATGTTTTTTTGACCTGCACATTTATTCACGTACACTTTTTTGGTGATGGTGGTTTTATGGTTGGAGGGACAGTAAGGGACAGCCGCCGAGGAGCGGGGGCACCGAGTACATTAGGGTGTTTACACTCCGCTGGTAGGTAGGGGAAACTCATAGGGCTAGGACAGGCCCCCTCCCTCCCCTGCCTATATCCTCAACATCGACATCTGGCGCACGTGTCTTCCCCCCTATACACCCGCCCAACCACTTTTAAGTGGCTATTCCTCTCTTGACTGCACTGACAGTTTTTTAGAAATTGACTAATAAAGATTGATATTTTAAAATAGGAACTTTTTTCATGGTTTTGTTGTCGATTGGGTTTCTCCCTGTATTTTGAATTTGAGGTATACAAGTGCTCACTGACCAGGGCTTGGCCTTTGAAGCTGAGGTGTTCCGGGAGTTTTGTAACCTTTATGGCTGCAAGAAGATCCGTACCACACCCTACCATCCTCAGACCAATGGCATGTGCGAGAAGATGAATCACATTGTTCTCGACCTCTTGAAAACTCTACCACTAGAAGAAAGGTGCTAGTGGCCAGAGAAGCTGCTTGACCTGGTGGACATGTATAACAATATCCCTGTGAGTTTCACGAACTGCACACCGGCATATCTGATGAGGGCCAGACCTGGAAGACTGCCAGTGTATCTAGAAATGGGAATTGAGACCCTCGAAGACCCTCTACAAGGTACTGACTGGGATTCCACCCACCAGACCCAGAACAAGAGAGTAAAAGAGTGTGTGGAGCAAAGCTTGACCCAGCATTTGGAGAGACAAGAAAAAAGCAACAATCAAAATGCACCTGCTGCTCCTTTGATGCCTGGAGAAGTGGTCCTCAAGAGACAGAGGAGAAATTACAAACTCGACAACCACTGGGAAGCAGAACACTACACTGTGTTACCGTCAACACTTAGCCATGATAAGACATGCCTCATCAGCAAAGATGAAGGAAAGACGACAGCTGTGGTTTCCAGAGACCACCTTAAGAGGTGCCCTGAACAGCTAAGAACCCCTGAGGAAGTCCACAATTCTTCGCCAGTCAAAGAACAACGAGAGAAGATGATCCACACGGTGCTTGGTGATTTCCCTGCAAGTTGGCCTCAATACAATGGAGCCATTGTAATCCCAGTGATCACCTTCCCTCAACCCAGAGAAGAAGTTAGAGGGCAAGAAAAACCTGTTCAGAGCCTAAAAGAGTCGGGTGTAGCCGAACCAGAAGACCGCACACACGTATCAGCACCCAGTACACCCATCATTCACATTGAGACATATACACCGGGTGGGAGGGCACGACCTCAGACAGGTGACGGCATAGTACTGCGTAGGTCAAACCGCAGCAACCTTGGTCAGCTCCCACTACGGTATAGAGACAGTATAGTTTAAAATGTTTTATGAAAATTTAAAGTAACGTTTAAGTAAAATGTGCTCACAAGGACTTTTGCGTGAACTCTTCAAGCATTCTTAGCAACCAGGTTATGTGCACTTTACATGGACCACAGGCTATGAACTAGCTATAGCCACAAACTCTCGCAGTGTACATAGTTACCCCAGTGGTACCAACCCCAGAGTATGCCTGTTGATGGGGCATGGCTCTGCACCACCAAGGGGGGCAGGCCTGTTTATGGGGCCTGCTCTCCAACACAAAGAGACGAAGCAGGTAGGCCTGTTTATGGGGCCTACACTACGCCACCAGGACAAGGAGGACTGTCGCCGGAATGGTTTACGGCGGAACAGCCGAGACCAGGTCACCAAAAGGACTGGTGATCACTCCTTATTCGGGTCTTGGGTTAAAGAGTCGTGGGTGGTGGGTGGTGAGGGTAAGGTACCTGGTATGTTTACATGTAAATATTTCCCCTGTGTGGGAAAACTTGTGTTTTGTTTCTTATCTTTGCAGCCCGAGGACGTGCTGTCGATAGCCAAGGGGGAATGTGGCGCCCCTGACCTGGTCAGGCGCCACTGAGTACTGCACCCATGCTGGGACAGTACTTCCAGGTAATCCTAAGGGCCAGAATGAGGTGTCTACGCACAGACACATAGCAACCAGTTCTCCCACACCAGTAGATGGGAACCTTGGGCAGTCTCCGGAGGGGTCTGGCCTTCAAATCTTGTCAAGGGGTGGAGCGGAGGAGCTGGGAGCTAGAGTGCAGAGGTTGTCAGGAAAGGAGGAGAGCCAGTCTGGTAGTGGTGAGCGGCGGTCGCGAGGCGGGTACGCGCGCGGCCACTAGTCAGACCCTGCACGGGGTAGTAACCATTAGCGGGGGAGAACGGTCACCTGGTAGAAAGAGTAGGATGTACCAGGTGACTAGGCTAAACCTGCCGTTAACGGGAACTACAAGTACCTCACTAACCTCACAGAGTCCGAGCCTCATCAGATACGCAGGGACCCATAGGGGGGCAGAGCCTGGAGCCATATCACTTGGTCCACGCTGCCGGCAAACGGGCCAAACACAGGGGAGAATAGGCAGAAGCGACTCCCTGGATAGACCCCCATGGTACTCCACGTCAGGGGGTTATCTGAACACAGAGTGCTAGGAAGGCGAGCTAACAGGTTACCCTCAGACTGGCCCGAAGGAGACCTGGTCCTACCTGGTTCATCACAGCAATGCCTGGGTCAGCTCACAGCAACATCCTAAGTGAGTAAAAACCAGTTAAAAGACTTTTGGACTCAGCCTGTGTTATTCCGGGACCCGCTACCCTCGTCCTCCGAGCCCCTGGGGCCTGCCTCACTCACGGGAAGCTACATCATCTGGCTGCAGACCCCATCAGCCCCAGACGCTCGTAAAACCTGCAGCGGCGGTCACTCACATCCCTGACCGCAAACCGTGACTGACGTCACGACATATAAAAACTGACATTACCTGTTCACCATATTGAACAAGCTCTGTGACGTCCCTGAACAGGATCGTCATCCCTGGGGCGTCACATACACCTCGTACACACACGGCTCTGCTCCGTACACCTCGTACACACACGGCTCCGCTCCGTATACCTCGTACACACACAGCTCCGCTCCGTACACCTCGTACACACACGGCTCTGCTCCGTACACCTCGTACACACACGGCTCTGCTCCGTACACCTCGTACACACACGGCTCTGCTCCGTACACCTCGTACACACACGGCTCTGCTCCGTACACCTCGTACACACACGGCTCTGCTCCGTACACCTCGTACACACACGGCTCCGCTCCGTACGCCTCATACACACACGGCTCCGCTCCGTACGCCTCATACACGCACGGCTCCGCTCCGTACACATCGTACACACACGGCTCCGCTCCGTACACACGGCTCCGCTCCGTACACCTTGTACACACACGGCTCTGCTCCGTATACCTCATACACACACGGCTCCGCTCCGTACACCTCGCACACACACGGCTCCGGTCCGTACACCTTGTACACAGCTCCGCTCCATACACCTCGTACACAAACGGCTCCGCTCCGTACACCTCGTACAGACACGGCTCTGCTCTGCACACCTCTTACACACGCGGCTCCGCTCCGTACACCTCGTACACACGCGGCTCCGCTCCGTACACCTCGTACACATACGGCTCCGCTCCGTACACCTCGTACACACGCGGCTCCGCTCCGTACACCTCGTACACACGCGGCTCCGCTCCGTACACCTCGTACACACGCGGCTCCGCTCCGTACACCTCGTACACACACGGCTCTGCTCCGTACACCTCGTACACACACGGCTCCGCTCCGTACACCTTGTACACACACGGCTCCGCTCCGTACACCTCGTACACACACGGCTCTGCTCCGTACACCTCGTACACACACGGCTCTGCTCCGTACACCTCGTACACACACGGCTGCGCTCCGTACACCTCGTACACACGCGGCTCCGCTCCGTACACCTCGTATACACGCGGCTCCGCTCCGTACACCTCGTACACACACGGCTCTGCTCCGTACACCTCGTACAGACACGGCTCCGCTCCGTACACCTTGTACACAGCTCCGCTCCGTACACCTTGTACACAGCTCCGCTCCATACACCTCGTACACAAACGGCTCCGCTCCGTACACCTCGTACAGACACGGCTCTGCTCTGCACACCTCTTACACACGCGGTTCCGCTCCGTACACCTCGTACACACGCGGCTCCGCTCCGTACACCTCGTACACACACGGCTCTGCTCCGTACACCTCGTACACACACGGCTCCACTCCGTACACCTCGTACACACACGGCTCCGCTCCGTACACCTCGTACACACACGGCTCCACTCCGTACACCTCGTACACACACGGCTCCGTTCCGTACACCTCGTACACACACGGCTCTGCTCCGTACACCTCGTACACACACGGCTCCGCTCCGTACACCTTGTACACAGCTCCGCTCCATACACCTCGTACACAAACGGCTCTGCTCCGTACACCTCGTACAGACACGGCTCTGCTCTGCACACCTCTTACACACGCGGTTCCGCTCCGTACACCTTGTACACACGCGGCTCCGCTCCGTACACCTCGTACACACACGGCTCTGCTCCGTACACCTCGTACACACACGGCTGCGCTCCGTACACCTCGTACACACACGGCTCCACTCCGTACACCTCGTACACACACGGCTCCACTCCGTACACCTCGTACACACACGGCTCCACTCCGTACACCTCGTACACACACGGCTCCGCTCCGTACACCTCGTACACACACGGCTCCACTCCGTACACCTCGTACACACACGGCTCTGCTCCGTACACACACGGCTCTGCTCCGTACACCTCGTACACACACGGCTCTGCTCCGGACACCTCGTACACACACGGCTCTGCTCCGTACACCTCGTATACACACGGCTCTGCTCCGTACACCTCGTACACACACGGCTCTGCTCCGTACACCTCGTACACACACGGCTCCGCTCCGTATACCTCGTACACACGCGGCTCCGCTCTGTACACCTCGTACACACACGGCTCCGCTCCGTACACCTCGTACACACACGGCTCTGCTCCGTACACCTCGTACACACACGGCTCTGCTCCGTACACCTCGTACACACACGGCTCTGCTCCGTACACCTCGTACACACACGGCTCTGCTCCGTACACCTCGTACACACACGGCTCCGCTCTGTACACCTCGTACACACGCGGCTCCGCTCTGTACACCTCGTACACACACGGCTCCGCTCCGTACACCTCGCACACACACGGCTCTGCTCCGTACACCTCGTACACACACGGCTCTGCTCCGTACACCTCGTACACACACGGCTCTGCTCCGTACACCTCGTACACACACGGCTCTGCTCCGGACACCTCGTACACACACGGCTCTGCTCCGGACACCTCGTACACACACGGCTCTGCTCCGTACACCTCGTATACACACGGCTCTGCTCCGTACACCTCGTACACCCGCGGCTCCGCTCTGTACACCTCGTACACACGCGGCTCCGCTCTGTACACCTCGTACACACACGGCTCTGCTCCGTACACCTCGTACACACACGGCTCCGCTCTGTACACCTCGTACACACGCGGCTCCGCTCTGTACACCTCGTACACACACGGCTCCGCTCCGTACACCTCGTACACACACGGCTCTGCTACATCCACACTGTAAACCCCTCCTGACCCCACACATAAACTTCCCCTCATCCAGCACCATGACAACCAGCACAGCAGAGTCCTGCATACACTGAGGAGCTGATCATGTGACCCTGACTCCTCCTCTCCATGTGACATCATCACAGGTCCTGTAAGCACAGAGCAGCCATATATCTAGTGTGCGGCTCTGCAGGTGGAGGTAGGTGCAGGGTATTATATATCTAGTGTGCGGCTCTGCAGGTGGAGGTAGGTGCAGGGTATTATATATCTAGTGTGCGGCTCTGCAGGTGGAGGTAGGTGCAGGGTATTATATATCTAGTGTGCGGCTCTGCAGGTGGAGGTAGGTGCAGGGTATTATATATCTAGTGTGCGGCTCTGCAGGTGGAGGTAGGTGCAGGGTATTATATATCTGTGTGCGGCTCTGCAGGTGGAGGTAGGTGCAGGTTATTATATATCTAGTGTGCGGCTCTGCAGGTGGAGGTAGGTGCAGGGTATTATATATCTAGTGTGCGGCTCTGCAGGTGGAGGTAGGTGCAGGGTATTATATATCTAGTGTGCGGCTCTGCAGGTGGAGGTAGGTGCAGGGTATTATATATCTAGTGTGCGGCTCTGCAGGTGGAGGTAGGTGCAGGGTATTATATATCTAGTGTGCGGCTCTGCAGGTGGAGGTAGGTGCAGGGTATTATATATCTGTGTGCGGCTCTGCAGGTGGAGGTAGGTGCAGGGTATTATATATCTAGTGTGCGGCTCTGCAGGTGGAGGTAGGTGCAGGGTATTATATATCTAGTGTGCGGCTCTGCAGGTGGAGGTAGGTGCAGGGTATTATATATCTAGTGTGCGGCTCTGCAGGTGGAGGTAGGTGCAGGGTATTATATATCTGTGTGCGGCTCTGCAGGTGGAGGTAGGTGCAGGGTATTATATATCTAGTGTGCGGCTCTGCAGGTGGAGGTAGGTGCAGGGTATTATATATCTAGTGTGCGGCTCTGCAGGTGGAGGTAGGTGCAGGGTATTATATATCTAGTGTGCGGCTCTGCAGGTGGAGGTAGGTGCAGGGTATTATATATCTAGTGTGCGGCTCTGCAGGTGGAGGTAGGTGCAGGTTATTATATATCTAGTGTGCGGCTCTGCAGGTGGAGGTAGGTGCAGGATATTATATATCTAGTGTGCGGCTCTGCAGGTGGAGGTAGGTGCAGGGTATTATATATCTAGTGTGCGGCTCTGCAGGTGGAGGTAGGTGCAGGGTATTATATATCTAGTGTGCGGCTCTGCAGGTGGAGGTAGGTGCAGGGTATTATATATCTAGTGTGCGGCTCTGCAGGTGGAGGTAGGTGCAGGGTATTATATATCTAGTGTGCGGCTCTGCAGGTGGAGGTAGGTGCAGGGTATTATATATCTAGTGTGCGGCTCTGCAGGTGGAGGTAGGTGCAGGTTATTATATATCTAGTGTGCGGCTCTGCAGGTGGAGGTAGGTGCAGGATATTATATATCTAGTGTGCGGCTCTGCAGGTGGAGGTAGGTGCAGGGTATTATATATCTAGTGTGCGGCTCTGCAGGTGGAGGTAGGTGCAGGATATTATATATCTAGTGTGCGGCTCTGCAGGTGGAGGTAGGTGCAGGGTATTATATATCTAGTGTGCGGCTCTGCAGGTGGAGGTAGGTGCAGGGTATTATATATCTAGTGTGCGGCTCTGCAGGTGGAGGTAGGTGCAGGTTATTATATATCTAGTGTGCGGCTCTGCAGGTGGAGGTAGGTGCAGGGTATTATATATCTAGTGTGCGGCTCTGCAGGTGGAGGTAGGTGCAGGGTATTATATATCTAGTGTGCGGCTCTGCAGGTGGAGGTAGGTGCAGGGTATTATATATCTAGTGTGCGGCTCTGCAGGTGGAGGTAGGTGCAGGTTATTATATATCTGTGTGCGGCTCTGCAGGTGGAGGTAGGTGCAGGGTATTATATATCTGTGTGCGGCTCTGCAGGTGGAGGTAGGTGCAGGTTATTATATATCTGTGTGCGGCTCTGCAGGAGGACGTAGGTGCAGGGTATTATATATCTGTGTGCGGCTCTGCAGGAGGACGTAGGTGCGGGGTATTATATATCTGTGTGCGGCTCTGCAGGAGGACGTAGGTGCGGGGTATTATATATCTGTGTGCGGCTCTGCAGGTGGAGGTAGGTGCGGGGTATTATATATCTAGTGTGTGGCTCTGCAGGTGGAGGTAGGTGCAGGGTATTATATATCTAGTGTGCGGCTCTGCAGGTGGAGGTAGGTGCAGGGTATTATATATCTAGTGTGCGGCTCTGCAGGTGGAGGTAGGTGCAGGGTATTATATATCTAGTGTGCGGCTCTGCAGGTGGAGGTAGGTGCAGGGTATTATATATCTAGTGTGCGGCTCTGCAGGTGGAGGTAGGTGCAGGGTATTATATATCTAGTGTGCGGCTCTGCAGGTGGAGGTAGGTGCAGGGTATTATATATCTAGTGTGCGGCTCTGCAGGTGGAGGTAGGTGCAGGGTATTATATATCTAGTGTGCGGCTCTGCAGGTGGAGGTAGGTGCAGGGTATTATATATCTAGTGTGCGGCTCTGCAGGTGGAGGTAGGTGCAGGGTATTATATATCTAGTGTGCGGCTCTGCAGGTGGAGGTAGGTGCAGGGTATTATATATCGCCTCCATACTCCGCGGCGCTGTACACTTATCACCATCACGCTCTCTATAGACTTTCCTCACACTCGCGGTCAGTGTTGGCCTCGGATGGCAGAGCCCCTCCTGTAACACTGACTCTGGGGGGCTGCTCAGCTCCGGGCAGATGTCCCCTTCCCCTCAGTCACATATTTCCCGCCACTTCTATGTAATAATACACTGGACAGTTCGGTAAATGATGAATGGATCCTTTCGGCTGCTTTCACACATAAGTGTTTTGCCATCGGGCACAATCCTGCAAAAACATGAAAAAACGGATCCTGCGTCTGTTGCCGCCGGATCCGTTTTTCCCCCATAGACTTTCATTAGCGCCGGATGGCCTTGCGTTTCATCCGTTTTTTGCCGTTGTCCGGCGGCCGTATGAAACGTTGTAGTGAACGTTTTTGTGTCCGGCAAAAAAAACGGAATGCGCCAGATCCGGCGCCGTACGGCGTGTTTTATTATGGAAGCTTTTGGATGCCGGATCCGGCGTAAAGCTACTTTCACACATCCGGTTTTTGCTCTGTGGCACAATACGACGCTCTGCAGAAAAACCGCAACCGTTTTTTTTTTGCATAGACTTACATTAGTGCCGTATTGTGCCGCATCGGCTTGCGTTCGGTCCGGTTTTTGCCACTGCAGCGCATTTTTCAATGCATGCCTATGGACGCCGGATGCGGCGCTATGCGGAAAAAAACGCATCCGGCCGCCGCATGCGGTTTCTTCCACTGCGCATGCTGAGTAGCGTCCCGCAACCGGAAAAAACGGACAAGCCGCATGTAAAAACTTATGCAAAGGATGCGGTGTTTTCGGATAGGTTTCACAGCCGGATTGAGCCGCACTGCTCAAACCGGATGTGTGAAAGTAGCCTTATGCGGCAAAAAACGGATCCGGCCGCTGGATCCGGTTTTTTATTGAGCATGCTCAGTATCACACCGTATTCTTCTGTCAAAAAAACTGAAAGAACTGATGGAAAAAACTGATGCAACTGATCCGTTTTTTCGCAGGATCCGTCGCATAAGTTTTTTCGCCGGATCGTGCCTGATGCCAAAAAACTGATGTGTGAAAGCAGCCTTAGGCTACTTTCACACAATCGGTTTGAGCAATGCGGCTCAATCCGGCTGTAAAACCTATGCAACGGATGCGGCGAAAACACCGAATCCTTTGCATAAGTTTTTACATGCAGCACGTCCGTTTTTTTCCAGTTGCGGCATGCTACTGAGCATGCGCAGTGGAAGAAACCGCATGCGGCGGCTGGATGCGTTTTTTCGGACAAAAAAACGTTACAAGATACGTTGCCTCCGGCCGCCGCTTTAATTTTGCCGCATCCGGAAAAAAACGGATGCAACGCAAAGCCATCAGGCACAATCCGGTAACAATGCAAATCTATGGTGATAAAATGGATGCGGTATCGGATCCGTTTTACCCGTTTTTTTTCCGGATTGTGCCTGATGGAAAAAACCTGATGTGTGAAAGTAGCCTTAGGCTAATTTCACACATCAGTTTTTTTCCATCAGGCACAATCCGGAAAAAAACGGATAAAACGTATCCGGCGCCGGATCATCTGTTTTATCCCCATTGATTTGTATAAGCGCCGGATTGTGCTTGATGGCCTTGCGTTGCATCCGGCTTTTGCCGGATCCGTCATAATTGCCTAAAGCGGCGGCCGGAGGGAACGTCTCTTGGAACCTTTTGTTTTTGTCCGGCAAAAAAAATGCATCGCGCCGGATGCGGCGTGTTTTACAGTGGAATGCGTAATGCGGTAAAAAACGGATGCTCCAATGTATTGAAAAAAACGGATCCAGCAAAAAAAACGGACAATAAGGATGCAAAAACGGATGCGCCGGGTCCGTTTTTTGACGGATCAGGTATATTGGAACCGTCAAAAAAAAGGATCAGGCACATCAGTTTTTGCATATTCTGCGCCGGATCCGTTGCATCAGGCACACGCCGGATCATGCCTGATGCCAAAAAACTGATGTGTGAAAGCAGCCTTATAGTGAATTAAGTATTGTGCCAACTACTGCAGAGGGGCCCACCCGGGAATTCTCCGCTCCTCCTGTGGGCCAGTCCGAGATTGCCTGTCTTTCCCATATTAGGCTATGTGCGCACTAGAAAAGTGATTTTTCTCAAGAAAAGATAATAGATAGATAATCGATAGACAGATAATGGATAGAGGGAAAGATGAATAGATAGATGAGAATGACCTATATAGTGTTCCACCCCCCTGCATTTTCTAAGTTGGCACCCTTTAGTGACTTTCATGTGGCACTAAAGGGTGCCTAGCCTTGTATTTAGCCATAAAATTAATAAATAATTAAAAAAAAAAAAAACACGTGACGTCCCCCCATCTTTTGTAGCCAGCTAGGGTAAAGCAGACGGCTGCAGCCTGCAAACCACAGCTGGCAGCTTCACCTTGGCTGGTAATCCAAAACAGAGGGCACCCCACGCTGTTATTTTACATTAAATAAATAATTTAAAACAAAAAACGTGGGGTCCCCCCCAAATTAGATCACCAGCCAAGGTAAAGCGTACAGCTGTGGTCTGGTATTCTCAGACTAGGGGGGTCCACTGTTATTGGACACTCCCCAGCCTAAACATAGCAGGCCGCAGCCGCCCCAGAAGTGGCGCATCCATTAGATGTGCCAATCCTGGCGCTTCACCCCAACTCATCCCTTTGCCCTGGTGCGTTGGCAAACGAGGTAATATATGGGGTTGATGCCAGATGTGTAATGTCACCTGGCATCAAGCCCTGGGGTTCGTGATGTCAGGCGTCTATCAGATACCCGACATCACCAACCCAGTCAGTAAGAAATAAAAAATAGACAACAAAAAAAGTTTTATTTGAAAATATACATTCCCTCTTTCACCAATTTATTGAAAAGAACAATCAATTCCACGTCCGGCGTAATCCAATAAGGGGGGGGGGGGTCCCACGGCGATCCATACCATAGTCGCTGTCCCATTCAATGAAGAACAGAATGTTCCCCATTGGCTGGGAGAGCAGTGCAGTGACCTGAGCTAACATCAATAGCCCAGGTCACTGAAGGCGATGACGAGCGCTGCTGTCAGGAGGATAGATGAGATCATTACCTGCTGTGATCATCTCCTGCCCTGCTGACGTCAGCGCTGTCACTGACTTCTATGCCCGCCGCGTTGTCAGCAGTATCGCGAGAGCCCGTGACGTCACCGCTAGTGACAGTCTCGGGCCGCTCGCGAGACGGGCATAGACAGCAGTGACCGCGGTGACGTCAGGAGGCAGGAGATCGTCACAGCAGGTAATGATCTCTTCTCACCTCCTGACAGCAGCGCTCGGCATCCCCACGGCTGCACGCACTGCTGTGTCAGTGTCTGCCTGCGCTGCAGGGTGACAAGCTGCTGACACTGCGGGCAGACACTGACACACTGCAGGGCAGGCAGCGGCGGAACTGCAGCGGGACACAGACTGCACGGGCACCCACCGGACGTCACACGAAAGTGCTTCTGTGCAGCATCCAGGGAGTGTGACGTCTGTGTTTACTCTGCTTTGCTTCCTCTTCTGTCATAATGACATCACTCCCTGCAAAACCGCAGGAAGCGATGAGCATTACCGCAGGTAAATCGTGGCTATACCGGGGGTATTCCGAACATCATTTGCTACCTGCGGTATACCCCCGGTATTTCGCGATTACATTACAGTGAATGGAGTGAAATACCGAGGGTATTCCGCAGGTACCTGCGGAAAAGAAGTGACATGCTCATTTTCTCAAAAAATTTTCTCAAGAAAATCTTCACAAAGAATTTTCTTGAGAAAAAAACGCAGCGTGCGCACAGCTATTTTTTTCCCCATAGGTTTTGCTGGGAAATGTCTGCAGAAAGATTTCAAACATTTCTCAAGAAATTTCCGCAGCAAAACCGCGGGTAAATTCATGGGTAACACGGTCTAGTGCGCACATAGCCTTACATCTGAAAAATCGACTTTCTCTGATGCTTCGTGTTTCACCCATTATTAAGAATGTTCCTTCGCATCGGGCAATTTTTCATGTTTGCAATTTACTTAAAGACCCATGACGGATATATCCGCAAAATCGCGGCCCCGGTGACCGCAATCGGTGTGCAAAAACTGTAGATTCGGGAGGGAGAGGACCTGTACCTGACTTCAGGAGGGGTGGTGTTTCCTCCCCGGACCTACGGAGGCTGTGATTGGCTGACGAACGCCGCTCAGCCAATCACAGCCAGTGTAATGTTTCTGCCATTGAAAATGGCTGAAAGATTGAAACCCAGCTATGATCAGTGCAGCTATAGCACTGATCATTGGCTGGAGCAGGGTGAGCTTTGCTGCACCCTCCCCCAGCTCTGATTGGAGAGATCGGCCTTGTGACAGATCTCTCCAATCAATGTGGATCTGGGACCGGTGATCTGTAGGTGATCGCTCTCCCCAGCTTCTCCGTCCATGGAAGCTGATGAGAGTGATCCCTGCGGGTGCCCAAGGGTAAGTCACTGCCCCCGACCCACTGCTGTTCCTGATCATCCACCGCCGCAGCCACTGCCCCAGCTCATCCACTGCCCTCCATATGCTGCGCCCGTGCTCCGCCCCTGCATCGCCGATGTTCTGCTCCTTCTTCTGCCCCCCTTCATCTGCTGTCGCCCCCCCCCTTGCATCTGCCGTCAGCCCCCTTGCATCTATCGCCGCCATCCCCATCTGCCACTGCCCGCCTGCATCAGTCACTGCTCCCTGCATCTACCTCCGCCGTCCCCCATTTGGCTCTGCTCCCCTGCATCTGCCACTGCCCCCCTGCATCTGCCGCCGCATTCCATCAGCCGCTGCACCCCTCCCCAATCTGCTGCCCGCACTCTCCCATCCTCTTCATTTGCTGTCCCCTCTCCTCCTCTCGGGTCTGCTGCCTCCTCCATCTGCTGCGATCCTGCTGCCTAGATCAATCCTGTAAGGTAGCTATCCCCAATCTCACCTCCCACTCCCCTTCCACCCTCCCCCCCCCCCATCCTCCGCCGCTCCTGCATCCATTGCGCCCTGTCCCATCCTCTGCCGCTCATCTATCCGCCGCGCCCTCTCCCATCCTCCACCGCTCCTCCAACCGCCGCGCCCTCTCCCATCCGCCGCCGCTCCTCTATCCGCCACACTCGCTCCCATCCTCCATCCATCCATTTTTCCATCCCACCTAGTTCCCCCCCCCCCCTTTTGCAGCACGTGCGTGCGTCCTGATTTTTTTTCAGTAAACTAAGAAAGAAATACAAATAAACTTAGTTTAGGGCCAGTAAAATGATACTGTAGTAATCCTCAACGACAGTATTTTTTACTGAATATTGTAAGGGTCAGCCCTGTGCCACACATGAGAACGATGTACGAGTCTCGCATCGCATCATCCGGCACGGTCGCTCTTTTCCAGACAGGAGTGTGCGGCTGTGCCGAATGATGCGAGGCGAGATTCATGCATCGCTCTCACGTGTGGCAATTGCCTTAGTGTCAGTTGCAGGCGCTCATTTTTTATTTTTTTTTACTGACGTCCATATTTTTTATTTCGCCAAAATAATATTTTTTTGTACGGGGGGGTCTAGTTTCCAAAATGGGGTCACATGTGGGGGAGCTCCATTGTTTTGGCACATCAGGGCGATCTCCAAACGCAACATGGTGCGGCTAACAATTTCAGCCAACTTTCCATTTAAAAAGTCAAGAGATGCTCCTTCCCTTGGTCGCACAGCAGAGCTCCAAAACAGTAGTTTTCTGCCACATATGAGGTATCAACGTACTCAGGACAAATTGCCCAACAAATTTTGTGGTCCATTTTATCCTGTTAAACCTGTAAAAATTAAAAAATTGAGCCTAAAATAACATTTTTGTGTCAAAAAAGGTTTTGTTTTTTTTTGCTCAATGTATGAAGCACATTAGGGTTCAAAGTGCTCATTTCCCATCTAGATTTATGCCATGGGGGGGTCTAGTTTCCAAAATGAGGTCACTTGTGGGGGAGCTCCATTGTTCAGGCACCTCAGGGGGAAACGCAACATGGAGTCCGCTAATGATTCCAACCAATCTTGCTGTGAAATGGGGCTCCTCTTCTGAGCCCTGCCGTGTGCCCAAACAATTACTTTCCACCACATATGAGGTATCTGTGTACTCAGGAGAAATTGCACAATATATTTTATGGTGCATTTTTTCCTGATACCCTTGTGGAAAAAAAGCTACCTGGTTGAAATAACAATTTTTCCAGCACCCATGACGGCACCACGAGAGAGGGGATCCGCCCTTCAAGGACAGGAAACCTCCAGAATAAAAAGGGGCGGCACCTCTCCCCGCATCAGTTGGTTTTCTGTCCTTGAACAGGGAGCCTCCAGGGATCCACTGGATCCAAGAAGGTCTTGATGGGCCGAAGATTCAAGTCCGGCGCCCGGCCGGCCGACTCTGGCAGCGGCACGGGTCCTGCTGCGGTCGGCCGAGGTGCTGTGGAGCTGCCGCAGCGGACCAATGGGGGTCAGGATTGCGTGCAGCGCGCCCGATAGGAGCGCCAGGAGCCTGCGGGGACCAGGTAAGTCCGGTCGGCCGCAGGGCTCTCCCGATGCAGCATACCCACGGGGGTCCTGTCTGCGCGCGGGCTCCTTCCCTCCCTACTCCCGCCCCCCCCTCTCCTTACCACGTGTACCGGCACCAGGGGCCAGGATAAGGGTGGCTGCTGCTGCGCTCCCTGCGGGGCGTCCTCGTGGCGGCAGATGCTATGGCGCTTCCGGGTGAAGGAGCGCCATGTTGTGTGTGGCGGCGGGGACGTCCGGGCTGTGCGCATGCGCAGCGCGCCTTTTCCTATTGGACGTGCGGATGGGTTGTCATCCACCGGAAATAGGGGGCGGAGTTGCCAAGGTTTCTTTGGAAAATCAGAGCGGCACTCTTCTCTATGGTGCCTGTGCTCTGTTACCATGGCTGACAAGCAGTCAGCTGCGTCTCCTTCGCCTCCCTCCTCCCCAAAACCTCCCTCTGATCATGATACTGCCTCCCTGAAGCGGCAGCAGAGGGGTGGCAAGGATGACAGTGTCACCGGCTCAGGGGTCAAGCGTGGGGTGACTGATGACCGGTCCTCCAAGCGGAAGGACCCTGACTCTCCTGACAGAAGACGGCCCTCTAAAGGAGGGAAGTCAGATGATGTCCCTGCTGACCCGGTATAGCCTCTTGCATCTGTGGGTGAGTGCAACCTCATGAGTTCCGCTTCTAACCGGCGGTCGTCTTGTCTGTGTTTTTTATAGGATCGCAGTAAACCTAAAAAGTGTTTATCTAAATCCAGACATAAGGAATGTGCCTTGTGCTGTAAAGAACTTTCTGGTTCCTGGACTAAGAGACTGTGCAAAGGCTGCATTCAGCAGACTTTGTCGGAGGAACAGCCGGGATTTGCCTCCGATCTCCGGTCCCTCATACAGGAAGAGGTCAGGGACTCCCTCCGATCCCTGTCTGGGGCGCAGAGTGCTGGGGGTTCTAGGCCCCCTTCGCCTACCCACGAGGACTCTGATAGGTCTGATGGGGAATGTGGTTCCTCTGGCTCTACTTCCCGCTCCTCTTCTGATAGCGACTCAGGGGGTCGCCAGTGCTTCCCAATCGAAAATATGAAGAAGTTAGTTAAGGCGGTGCGGACCACCATGGGCCTCCTGGATGAGAAACCTGAAAAATCTATCCAGGATAGGATGTTCGGGGGCATGGAGCAGAAAAAATGACGCTCCTTCCCGGTGGTGGATAAAATACAGGCCTTAATTGCCCGGGAATGGAAGAGACCTGATAAGAAGCATTCCCTTCCAGGCGCCTTTAAGAGAAAATATCCGTTTGAGGAGGCCTCCTGCTCCACATGGGATAAGGCGCCAAAATTGGACGTGGCTGTCGCTAAGGCATCCAAAAAGTTTGCCTTGCCATTTGAGGACATGGGCTCCTTGAAAGACCCGTTAGATAAGAAAGCTGATCACTTCCTAAAGAATACCTGGGAAGCTTCTGCCGGAGGACTGAGACCCGCCATTGCGGCTACATGTACGGCTAGATCCCTGACTATATGGATTGACGAACTAGAAGACCAGTTTAGATCACGAGCACCTAAGGAGGAGATTGCTTCCTCCCTCTCCAAATTGCGGGGGGCGGCGGCCTTCCTTGCGGACGCCTCAGCGGACTCCACTAAGTTGGCTGCAAAGTCAGCGTCCCTCTCCAATGCGGCTAGAAGAGCTCTCTGGCTGAAATGCTGGCCGGGGGATCTGCAAACTAAGTCTAAACTTTGCAATATCCCTTGTCAAGGTGAATATCTGTTCGGGCCGGTCCTGGATGACATCCTGGAAAAAGCTAGTGACAAGAAAGGCGGCTTTCCCTTTCCATCGTTTCCTTCTTCACGGCGGTCCTTTCGGAGGAAGCCAGTTCGCCGCCCCACCCGGCCACGGGATCGGAATACCTGGTCCGATAGAAAGAATCAGGGAAAGGGGTTCATGTTCAAGGGCCCCTCAAAAGATCAGAATAAGTCATCCAAGTGACTCGCTTTCCCAGGTCGGAGGGAGGCTCTCTCAGTTCCTTCCGGCTTGGGAAAGGATTTCATCCAGTGCATGGATCCTGGGCCTCATACGCTCCGGCCTCCGGCTCCCCTTCCATCGGCCTCCTCCTCCCCGATTCCTGGTTACCCCTCTGCGTCGTTCTCCGGTGGAACAACTGGCTTTGGAAGCAGAGGTCCTTCACCTCCTCTTCAAGGGGGTTCTAATGGAAGTTCCCGCAAGGGAACAAGGAGAAGGATTCTATTCCACCCTCTTTCTGGTGGGGAAGCCCGACGGTTCCTATCGCACAATCATCAACCTGAGAGCCCTCAACCGGTTCCTTCAAATAGACAGCTTCAAGATGGAGTCCGTGCGGTCCATCGTGAAATATCTGTATCTCCATTGTCACATGGCTGTCATAGACTTGCGCGATGCATATTATCATGTCCCAATCCACTCTCTCTTCCAATGCTTCCTCAGAATAGCCCTCCACATGGACGGTCGGGTCTGCCACTTTCAATACAAAGCCCTCCCCTTTGGTCTGGCCATCGCCCCGTGAATTTTTACAAAGATAATAGCAGAAATGTCGGCATATCTGCGTCAGAGAGAGGTCCTTCTGATTCCTTATCTGGACGACTTCTTGATTGTGGGCGCCTCAGCTCGCCATTGTGCGGCCCTTCTCCGGCAGGTTCAAGCTTCCCTGCGGGAGTTGGGCTGGTTGATCAACGAGGAGAAGTCCAGATTACTCCCATTCAAGGTTCAGCTGTTTCTGGGACTCACTTGGGACTCCAACACTCAACTTTGTCGGTTGCCTCCTTCCAAAGTGGAAGCCCTCCAGACCCAGATAGACCGGACTCTGCGGCACCAGCGCATGTCTCTCCGGGGTGCGATGTCCCTCCTGGGCTCCCTGACTGCGGCCTGGCCGTCCGATGGGCTCAGGCACACACCAGGGTCCTGCAGTGGAATATCTTACAGCATCAGACCGCTCACGGGGACCATCTGGACAGACTCATCATTCTCGACCATCGCACATTGCAGTCCCTCTATTGGTGGCTGGATCCGGTCCACTTGGGCAGAGGGGTTCATTGGAGGGCGACGGAGCCCGTGGTGATAACCACCGACGCCAGTCTCTACGGTTGGGGTGCACACTTGGACACTCATTTCATTCAGGGACGATGGTCTGGAGGAGAAGCTCAAAATTCCTCGAATACAAGGGAATTGCTGGCGGTGGAAAAGGCGTTAGGTCGTTTCCTGCCGTTATTACGGGGTCGCCATGTGAAAGTTCTGTCGGACAACCAAGCGACAGTAGCATATCTCAACCACCAGGGGGGTACTCGCTCCAGGCACCTCATGTCCATCACAAGCAGGATCATGTCTCGGGCAGAAGCTCATCTGGGCTCCCTGTCGGCAGTGCACATCCGAGGGAAGGAGAACAATTTGGCGGACTTTCTCAGTCGCACCCAGTTTCACCAAGGCGAATGGTCTCTAAATCAGTCCGTTTTCGACCGGATAACGGAGATGTGGGGGGTTCCCGAGATAGACCTCTTTGCAACACGAACCAACAGGAAGGTTCCCCGATTCTGTTCCCTGGATCCGAGGGATCATCCCCTCTCGGTGGACGCACTTGCTCAGATGGGACTTCCGCCTCGCATATGCCTTCCCTCCACTCATCCTCCTCCCTGCAGTGCTCAGGAAGATACGGGAGGATCAAGCAGTCGTGATTCTCATAGCACCCTTTTGGCCGAAGAGACCTTGGTTGTATTGGCTGATGCATCTGTCCATCACCAATCCGTGGGTTCTCCCGGACCTACCGGATCTCCTATCCCAGGGCCCAGCCTTCCACCCGCAGAACACCAGGTTACACCTGACGGCGTGGCACTTGAGCGGTCACTGTTAGGCAACAAGGGGTTTTCTCAGGGTCTGATCTACACCTTGATGCAGTGCAGAAAGCCTGTCACTACTCGTATTTATGGGCGCCTTTGGGCCAAATTCCTGACCTCTACGGGTGCGGATCCTACTAAGCCACCCTCTGTCCCGGTTGTCCTAGAATTCCTCCAGAGGGGTTGGGAACTGGGTCTGTCGGTTAGTACCCTAAAGGTGCAAATCTCCGCACTGAGCGCCTTGTATAACCATGCCCTGGCCGGAAATCCCTGGGTGTCTAGGTTCGTTAGGTCCTGTACTAGGTCTAAGCCTCGGGGCAACATGCCACTACCGTCCTGGGACCTTAACTTGGTCCTTTCAGCTTTAACACGGCCCCCGTTTGAGCCCTTAGATTCTATCTCTCTCAAGCATCTGTCCCTTAAGACGATTCTCCTGGTCGCACTCACTTCTGCTCGTAGGGTTAGTGACCTTCAGGCCTTATCCATTTCTCCTCCGTATACCCAGTTTTTTGATGACCGAGTGGTTTTACGAACTGACCCTGCCTATTTGCCGAAGGTGCATTCCCACTTCCATAGATCACAAGAAATAGTGCTCCCCTCTTTTTATGCCAACCCTTCTACTCCGGAGGAGATGGGATGGCACTGCCTGGATGTTAGGCGTTGTCTTCAACGGTATCTGTTGGTCACCTCAGAAGGGAGGAGGGATAAGTCTCTGTTTGTAGTCTTCCAGGGTTGTAGGAAGGGGCTTAAGGCTTCTAAATCTACCTTGGCCAGGTGGATCAGGGATGCCATCTCTGTTGCTTACACGGCCGGGGGTGAAGCCGTACCTCCTGGTCTGAAGGCACACTCCACGCGAGCGATGGCATCTTCCTGGGCGGAGAGGTCGGAGGTCTCCATCGAGCAGATATGTAAGGCGGCAACCTGGTCTTCTCCGTCCACCTTTTTTAATCACTATCGCCTTGATTTGTCGTTCACCGACATCACCTTTGGGAGGCGGGTTCTGCAAACTGTTGTCCCTCCCTAGGTCTTCCTCTCTGTAATTCTCTCGTGGTGCCGTCATGGGTGCTGGAAAAATACGTAATTACTTACCGGTAATGTGTTTTTTCTGAACCCATGACGGCACCCTTACATTCCCTCCCTGCACTTAAGTGGTGCTAGTTTGCTTCCTTTTTCCCTCCTCTTCACTGGGCGGTTTTGGTGGCGGGATATGTTTTAACGATGTTCCTTGTTTCGGAGGTCCTGTCATGCTCGGTAATCAACTAATGCGGGGAGAGTTGCCGCCCCTTTTTATTCTGGAGGTTTCCTGTCCTTGAAGGGCGGATCCCCTCTCTCGTGGTGCCGTCATGGGTTCAGAAAAAACACATTACCGGTAAGTAATTACGTATTTCGTGGTAAAAAAATATATATATATTTTCACAGCTGAACATTCTAAACTTTTGTGAAGCCTCCAGGGGTTCAAAGTGTTCACTAAACATCTAGATAAATTCCATGAGGGGTCTAGTTTCCAAAATGGGTCATTTGTGGGGGAGCTCCATTGTTTAGGCACCTCAGGTGGTCACCAAACGCAACATTGCATCCGCTAATTATTCCAGACAATTTTGCTTTCAAAAATTCAAATGATGCTCCTTCCCTTCCGAGCCCTGCCGTGCACCCAAACAATTGATTTCCCTCACATATGAGATATCGGTGTACTCAGGAGAAATTGCACAATTAATTTTATGGTGCATTTTTTCCTGATACCCTTGTGAAAATGCTAACTTTTATGGCTAAAGTAACATTTTTGTGTAAAAAAAAAAAAAAAAAAAAAAGTACAATTTTCATTTTTTTTCCTTCCACATTGCTTTGGTTGCTGTGAAGCTCCTAAAGGGTTAATAAACTTCTTGGATGTAGTTTTCAGTAGAGTGAGGGCTGCAGATTTTAGAATGGGGTCACATTTGGGTATTTTATGTCACCGAGGCCTCTCAAAGTCACTCCAAATGTGATGTGGTACCTAAAAATGTATTTTTGTAAATTTTGTTGGAAAAATTGCTGATGAACTTTGAACCCTTCTAACTTCCTAATGAAAAAAAAATTGGTTTGAAAATTGAGCTGGTGTAAAATAGACAAGTGGGAAATGTTATTTAGTAACTATTTTGTGTGACATATCTCTTAGATTTATGGGCATAAAATTTCACAATTTGAAAATTGCAAAATTTTCACCAAATTTCCATAATTTTCACAAATAAATGTAAAACATATAGTCCTAAATTTACCGCTGACATGAAGTACAATATGTCCCGAAAAAACAATGTTAGAATTGCCAGGATCCGTTGAAGCGTTCCAGAGTTATAACCTGTCAAAGTGGCACTGGTCAAAATTTGCAGAAAATGGCCTGGTCTTTAAGGTGAAAGCATACTTAAGCAAGCATTGTTGACCTTAGGGAGATCAACATACCCACTGCGGAGACACCATCACGTGTTTCTCAACGCAGTGATTCTAGAGCAACGCCCCCTGGGAAGTATGCAAATAGGAAAGCCGCGGAGACACCATCACGTGTTTCTCAACGCTGCCAGGAAACTAGCCAGGTCTTTCACCGGGAAGGAACAACCACGGGAAGGGCAGTCTCCAGTCAAGGAGACCACCTATACCAAACATGGTATCCATCCACAGACAGCCGTTTCGGGGTATTTGCCCCTCATCAGTGTGGAGTAGGAATCTGGCTAGTGGGGGCAATGCCTAGTAAAAGACTACTTAAGCAAGCATTGTTGACCTTAAACGGCTGTCTGTGGATGGATACCATGTTTGGTATAGGTGGTCTCCTTGACTGGAGACTGCCCTTCCCGTGGTTGTTCCTTCCCGGTGAAAGACCTGGCTAGTTTCCTGGCAGCGTTGAGAAACACGTGATGGTGTCTCCGCGGCTTTCCTATTTTAAGGTGAAAGCAGGCTGGGGGCTGAAGGAGTTAATTGCTTTTTTTGGAGCAGATTGTGGAGACTCAACACATTTCCCACCTACAAAGAATAAAGGATTCTGTCATTTTTATCATAGGTAACTTCGACTGTGACAGAATTCCCCCCCCCCCCCAAAAAAAAATCCAGAAAATCCAATTGTATGATTTTTCAATAATTAGATTGCATTTTATTGCATGAAATAAGTACTTGATCACCGACCAACCAACAAGAATTCTGCTCTCACAGACCTGTTATATTTTCTCCTACTGTGCACTTATTACCTGTATTAATTGCACCTGTTTGACCTTGTTACCTGTATATAAGACTCCTGTCCACACACCCAGTCACACTCCAACCTCTCCACCATGACCAAGACCAAAAAGCTATCTAAGAACACCAGGATCAAAATTGTAGACCTGCACAAGACTGGAATGGGCTACATGACAATAGACAAGCAGCTTGGTGAGAAGGCAACAACTGTTAGTGCAATTATTAGAGAATGGAAGAAACACAACATGACTGTCAAGCTTGGTCCGGGGCTCCATGCAAGATCTTGCCTCATGGGGTAAGGATGATTCTGAAAAAGGTCTGGAACCAACTTAGAACTCCACTGGATTACCTGGTCAATGACCTAATGACAGCAGGAACCATAGTCTCAAAGATTACCATTAGTAACACACTACACCGTCATGGATTAAAATCCCCCTGCTCATGCCAGCTCATGTCCAGGCCTTTTTGAAATTCGCCAAAAACCGCCTGAATGATCCAGAGGAGGCATCAGGAGAAGATCATGTGGTCAGATGAGACCAAAATAGCACTTTTTGGTATCAACTCCACTCGTCGTGTTTGGAGGAAGAAGGATGAGTCTAACCCCAAGAACATTGTCCCAACCATGAAGCATCAAGTAAAACGGGATTGTGTCCATGGCTCCGGAGTGAAGGATTTTCCCAGCAGGTTTAAGATTTCCAAGTTTTATTTTCACAATATGTGCTTAAAAAATGACGATTTACATAATGGGCGAGACATCCTCTATACAGAGTAGAGGAGGATATGACAAGAACATACAACCATGAAGCATGGGGATGGAAACATGATAATTAGGGGGTGCTTTTCTGCAAAGGGTACAGGACAACTGCACCGTATTGAATGCAGGATTGATGGGGTCATGTATCACAAGATATTGTCTAACAACCTCCTTCCTCAGTACGAACATTGAAAATGTTTCATGGCTGGGTCTGGCAGCATGATATTGATCCAACACACACAGTGAGGGCAACTAAGGAGTATCTCTGTAAGAAGAATTTTCCTTTTCCCCATGACAGCACCACCAGAGAGAGAGGTTGTAACAGTGTGTCCCTCCCCCGCCTGTGCTCATGGTGTAATAGTCTGTCTCTCCTTGACTGTCCTGTATGTACTACTGGTGGGGATTGTTTGTTCTTCTCAGCATGGGACTTCTCCAATCCACAACTTGGTAAACAGAACAGAGCCAGCAGTCTAAAGTCCATTCATGTATCAAATGTCCAGGCGGAGTTGGGCCCACCTTAGGGGCTGATCCCAGGAGAGATGAACAATGAGACCCATGTTAGTTCATTTAGTTGGATCTCGGCTGGAGAAGGACTAGGATCTATAGCTGAGGCTGGATCCTAGAGCCTGTATATGGACTGTCATAGATTGGAGATCAGTGGCTACGTGGGATTGTGTTTTTGTTGTTCACCCTGTTGGACTCAAGGATCTCCTATAAGGACCATTGCCATAATTTCCCTGGCGTTGGAATACCGAGAGGCGCCCCTGGATCTTTTGTTTTGTTGTGGACTCCTTGCAAACTTTAAGGATTTATATTTATGTTTGGTGCTTTATCTTTGTGGTTCCGATAAAGCCCTTTGGTTTGTTGCTTAGCCTGGCGTCCCTCACAGAGGTCCACCAATCTTAGGAAAAGAAAACCACAGAAATAAAAGGGCAGTACCTCTCCTCCAAATCAGTTTGGTTTCCTGTCCCAAGATAGGAGACCCAGAGTCCATCTGTGTAAGCAGCGGTGAAGATGGCGGTATCCAGGGGTTGAATCGACACTGGCAGAACAGCTTACCTGCTGTGGTGTCGGAGCTAAACCTCGGAAGCGTCCCCCCAGGGCCGTGGTCCCCAGCGGTAATGAGCGCGAACATGGTAGGGTCCAGGAGAATCCTCTGCCCAGGCGCTGTCTGGCTCTGCGTAAACGCTGGGCGACCTACAGGTGCAGCCAGTGGTTCAAACTTGCCGGACGAAGATCCAGGGGCGCAGGAGGATTCTCTCAAGATGCTGTCCAGGACTGAGCACCCGCCATGCAGCCCTCAGAAGGCTGGCGGTTCAATCATGCCGGAGGAAGTTCCAGGAGTTTGTGCTGGCGTCAGCAGTCATAGCCGTATAATGGTAACAGGTAACCGGTTTGTGCATCTGCACATGTGCGGAGTCCGGAACATGGCAGCGCCCATGAAGAAACATCCAGAGGAGGCCATAGGGATAAAAGGATCTGCAGCTGGGGTAAGAGGCGCTTATGCCTTCCTCCAGCAATGGAGGACCAGCTGCAGCAGAAGCAAATGCGCTCCAGCAGCCGTGCCAGCCAGAAGTACAAAGATTTGCGGACGGTGGATTCCGGTGACCTGGTGCAGACTCCCGATCCAGTACCTCCCTTTTTACTGCGGAGTAGTAAGTAGACTTCGGTTCATCCGGCTAACTGGGGTTCCCACTTATTTTTTGTCTTCCCATGTCCCATAGGAAGTAGCCCGGAAGAGGTCGATCAAAACTAAAATTAGAAAATGAATTCTGTGTAACACCTCATTACCACCTGGGACACAGAATTATGCAGGAATTGCATTCTGGAAACTATTAGAGAGGATACCCCAGACCTCACCTCTAATCTCAGAGGTATAATCAAGGCTGAGGTAAAGGAGTCCTTTAAAGCTCCGTCTCGCAACCCAAGAGGTTGAAGAGAGTTGTGTCCCAGGACTGAGACTCAGAGGAATCATTGGAGTCAGAGTTAGACTCAGGTTCTACTGTTTCTTCACCTTCCTCGTCATCTTCTTCAGAAGAGTGCCCAGGTGGAAACCTTGCTTCCCAAAAGTTAGCCGAGTAGTTAAGGCGGTTAGATTCCCGATGGGGCTGATGGACATTAAGGATCCTGAATCCCTGGAGGACCTTGTGTTTGGAGGTCTGAAACAGAGGAAGAGATGCTCCTTCCCAATTAATGATAAGGTCAAACAGGTAGTGGAGGAGCAGTGGAAGAAGCCGGACAAGAGATCCACACTGTCCTCCTCCTTCAAGAGGAACTACCCCTTTTGAAGAATCAGAAGCCGCCTGTTGGGACAGAAGCCCTAAAATTGATGTAGCGGTAGCCAAAGCAGCAAAGAAGTCTTCCCTCCCATTTGAAGATCTGGGGTGCCTAAAAGATCATCTTGATAGAAATGCGGACGGCTACGTGCAGGGCTCCTGGGAGGTGTTGGCCGGGGCCCTGAGACCAGCTATTGCTAGTGCCTACGTGACAAGATCCCTAATGGTGTGGCTGCAGCAGGTAGAGACTCAATTAAAAAAAATTACATTCTGAGAGATAAAATTTTCTCCTCCCTACCTCTGGCTTAAGGAGCGGCGGACTTCCTGGCGGATGCTTCAGCCAACTCCATCAGACCGTCAGCAAAGTCGGCGGCACTATCTAATTCCACCAGGAGAGGCTTAAAAGGTGGCCGGGAGATGACCAGTCTCAATATAAACTTTATTCCATCCCCTGCAGAAGAGACTTCTTGTTTGGGAAAGCCTTGGAAGAGATTTTGGATAAGGCTGGAGATAGTAAAAAAAAAAATTCCCCAGTTTCTCCTCAACTCAATTTAGGTGTCATTCCTTTCGGAAATGAAAATACCCCAGGAGGAAGCCCCTCAGAGGGCAGGATTCCTGGAAAGATTGTAGGAAGAGGCACCCAGGCTTTATGTTTGGCAGTCCTTCCACGGAAAGCAAGAAATCAACCCAGTGACATCATGACCCAGGTGGGACAAAGGTAGTAGGAGACTACTTTTTCCATGCCTTGGAAAAGATAACTTCCAGCGACTGGCTTAAGGGAGTAATAAGGCAAGGCCTCAGGTTAGAATTTAATTCGACCCCCAAGGGGTCATTAATAATAGCATCGCTCAGAAAGTTGGAGGAGAGACGAGATATTAGATCTCCACAAAGGAGTCCTGGTGGAAGTCCTTAAGGAAGAGTAGGGCAGGGGATACTACTCCAGCCTCTTCCTTGTTCCATAACCAGACGGTTCCTACAGGACAATAATCAATCTGCGGGGGCTAAACAAACAGTGCACCATCTTTTCAAGATGGAGTCAATAACCTCAGCAATAAAGATGCTTTTCCTAAATTTCTACATGGGGGTATTAGACCTCAAGGACGTGTATTACCATGTCCCTATTCTTCAATCTCATCAGAAGTTCCTGAGAGTAGCCCTCCCTTGGCAAGGAGAGTTAGGTAATTTTTAATTCAGGGCTCTACCCTTTGATTTAGCCATTGCCCCAAGAGTATTCACCAAAGTGGTGGCAGAGACTATTATACCTTACGTGGATGATTTTTCGATAGTAGGACACTCAGAAGAACATTGCAGTGCCCAGATCCAGTTAGTAACCAAGATCCTGGCAGACCTGGGGTGGCTATTAAATCTAAAAAATCAAGGCGACAACTATTAAAAGTACAGTCCTTTTTAGGACTGATTCTGGCTTCCCGGTCTCAGTTATGCCACTTGCTTAAAGAAAAGATCCTCAACATTCAGACCTTGGTGTCCTCCAGGATAAGAGAGCCAATTACGACCTTCAGGAGAGTCATGTGTTTACTGGTATCCCTGACATCCTGCATCCCCACAGTGTTATGGGCACAGATCCACTCTCGTCCCCTGCAGTAGGAGGTGCTAAGAGCTTAAAAATAAAAATTTGGGACTTCCGGCTCCTGCGCTGAGGATGTAAGACGTGCAGTGAAGAGCTCCAGCATCAGCCAGAGATCAAACTGAAAGCCAGGGCAAGATCCGTCCCCATCCAGCGTCCTAAGGCAGACCTGCCACCGGGTATTAGCCATCCCTGCATATAACCCCCACCACTCGAGCATCTGCTAGATCTGAGACCGGAGAACTTTCTGACCGTGGAGGAGAGCGGGGGAGCAGACACTGCAATCACCTCTCTGTCTGAAGCAACGTGGAGGAGGTAGGAGGGAAGTTCTGCAGCAGTGTGCCACTATTGATCGTGCAGTGAGGGAAGCTGGAAACCTGAGCCCTGCATATACCCCTACCCCCCCCCTCTGGGACAGGCCCGTGATTCTGAGGCACTGGAGTGACCCCCCCACTGGTGATCTCATTCCCTGGGGGCAAGCCAGACAGTGCTCTCACCTGGGCTGAGGAGGAAAGCCTGCCACCTGTAGCAGGGAGGAAGATCTGAGGCAGGAGAGAGACCAGGGACTCTCAGAGGACAGACTGGCAGAAACGTGGCAGCAGAGGAGTGGAGCAGGTGGCTGCTAGACTGCTCCAGGCTCCTTTGATCACCACGACCATATTTGGGCGGGAAACAGTTCTGCTTCAGCCATTGTTCAGTGAATTGCTGTTTGGGGAAAAGAGCGACATCTGGTGGACTGAGGCAGTCATAGCACCTCACTTTGAAGAAGAAAAAAAAAAAAAAATCTCAAATAACACTCTCCCCCAGTGGCCAACATAAAGAACTGCACCCAATGTAATGGTTGCTGGCTTCTAAGAGGACTGGAAGTAAATAAATAAATCCTAAAACAGGATCCTCAATTTTCAACTGGGTATTCCCCTCCTGATAAAGAGGAACTTTTCTCCCAGCCAGCGGACCAGCGACCTATGGATCGCTACCTTCTACGTAGCGCGCAAAAATCAGACCATTATCGCCAAGCAGAGGTCAGAGCAGGCAGCAAAAGGGAGGGAGACATGGCATCAAGCCCTTTGGAGGAACAAGTCCTTGCAGATGTATCTCAATCGCTCCACAGTGCCTTCAGTGATGACTCAATAAACAATCCTAATGATGGCAGCAGGGAGGATGCCCAGCAACCGCAAACGATAGACTACACAAATATGGCGGCGGAGGTCACAGCCAACATCATGCCAGGGATTCAGAAAACCTTGGAGCAAGCTATCCAGAATGCCCTCCATAACTTCCGGGGAGAACTAAACAAACATAAAGGACAGATAGAGGAGCTGCAGCAGAGGGTGTCATCTCTGGAGGAGGAAAATAAACAAATGTCCTCACAGCTGGAAGAAATTGTTGCAGAGACAAAACGACTAACAGACAAAGTTGAAGATCTCGAAAATAGATCCAGACGCAGCAATCTGAGATTAGTGGGGCTATCTGAAGCGGTCCCGACTGCCGAACTGCAACGCTTGTGTGAAAGGGATCTGCCGACAGCCTTGGGAATCAACAGAGGATGTAGAGTTGAAAGAGCTCACAGGGTGGGCCCAGACCTGCGCTCCCATAATCGAGAATCCGGAGATCAGGCAATAAGACCACGACAAGTGATTATGAAATTTCTAGACTATAACGATAAATTTGACATCATAAGGGCTTATAGACAGCAAACTCAACCACTGATCATAAGAGGTATGAGGCTCCTCTTATTCGAGGATTACTCTGCAGACGTGGCCAAGCGAAGAAGAGCCTTTAGCAAGATTTGTGTTTCCCTATTTCAAGCCAAAAGAAGTTTTACGCTTCAGTATCCGGCCCTGCTGAGGATTTTTCAAAAGGATGGCAACAGTATTGTTTACAACTCGGCAAAGGATGCAGAAAGAGACATGGAAAAAATATTACAATCGGCAAAAATTGCAGAGAGAAGAAGAGATCGGAAGGGGGACGAACGGCAACAGTCACCGAAATCTCAGAGATCTACGGACCACAGAAGATGAAAAACCTCAGTGACAGTCTGTCTGACGCCTTGATTCATCCTCTTACCTACTTTTCCTTTTAATAGACTGGAGTTATGCCGCAGTGTCTTGGTAGGGATATCAAGTTATTGAACAAACTATCTTTGTGAGCAAAGGTTGGCAGGGATCTAGTGGGGGAGGATTATGGGCTGCCTTGGGACATGGGTGACTCGCCGAGCCGGGGGATGCTTGTCCACACAATCTATACCCTCCTTCCTTGGGGATGTATCCTGTGGTTCGGCGAGGGAAGTAACGAAATAACCGACTTGGTCAAATTGGGTGGGTGTAAGTAAGAGATAAAGACGACACCATGGTATTCTTTTGTATCTATTTCCTATGGTGCAAGATGAGCTTCTTTATTATGATTGTGTAACCAAGCACACTCATCTTCAGAAAAAAGTGAAGTCCAGAGCACTTTAGGTGGTGTGTAGAGTTGGGAACACACTACAGTGCACTACGAATTTTAAAGTTACTGTTGACTAAGTGTTGATTGCTTTGCTGTGTTTTTCTAGTTTTTTGTTTTTTTCCAACATCTTCTTCTTTCTTAGTCACTGAGAGACTCAGAGTGCTGTGCAACACCTCCACAAGCGACCAGTAAAAAGCAGTAAATAGATTCCACAGGGACCCTTTATGATTATCATTTCCTGGAATGTAAAAGGCCTGAGGTCCCCGAATAAAAGATCTAAGGTATTGAGACACCTCAAACGATTCTCCCCAGATATCGTTCTTCTTCAGGAAACTCATTTGGGAACAGAAGATTTTTTCAGACTTAAAAGATTCTGGGTTGGGACTGTAGTGGGTTCGGCAGCACAGGGGAGACATGCAGGGGTAGTGATCTTATTCCACCGGAATTTTGCTTTTCAGCTATTGTCCCAGGAGTGTGACGACCAGGGGAGGTGGGTTCGGGTCACTATAGATCATGGGGGAGAAACCTATTCTATACAAAACATCTATGGTCCTAATAGTTCAAATAAATCCTTCTTTGAAGATATAGAAAGGAAGATTATTCTTGACAATTCACCTCTGATAATCACCGGTGGTGACTTTAACACAGCACATAAAATAGATGAGGACAGAAGGAGCCAGAGCAGGGCCCCTCATAGAGAAGAAAATGCACTCCCTTCTCTTCTTAATCAGACTGGGTTGAGGGATGTCTGGCGCTGGCTACATCCTGACGCTAGAGAGTTTACTCATTTTTCCCATGTCCACCAATCCTGGTCAAGGATCGATTATCTTTTGACCTCTGAGAGTTTATTGAATAGACTGAAGTCGGTTGAAATATATGATTTGGTCATATCAGACCATGCCCCAGTGGGTATGGAACTGACGGACAAGGTGGTTAGGGGGGCAGACTTTATATGGAGGTTTCCAGCCTTCCTTACGAAGGATGAGGGATTTAATGACAAATTGCGCTGCTGGTGGGAGGAGTTTATATTTGACAACAGAGAACACATAGATCAAACGGCTCTGTTTTGGAATACGGCAAAGACTGTGCTGAGAGGCAGAATTTTAATGTATGTCTCTTCCCTCAAAAAAAAGGTGAAGGAGGGATATTCTGAATCAAGTGCAAAACTCAGACATGCTTACACGGAGTTCTTGCAGAATCCCTCAGCTCAAAATAGAGAACATTGGAAACTGGTCAAACAAGAGTTTGAGATGTGGTTAGACAGAAGGGAGCAGATGTATCGAACTAGACAAGAAGTTGAATTACTCAGATATGGTAACAAGGCGGGTAAATTATTGGCGAGATTAGCGAAGGGGCACTCTCAAGTATCTCCCATAGTCAGAATAAAAGATAGACAAGGAAAGGTAACTTCCGATCCCAAAAACATAAATGCCATACTACAAGACTTTTATAAAGACCTATATAAATCCTCACACACCAACATAACAGAGGGCAGATCCTTCCTCCAACATTTATCTCTCCCAAAACTTACACAGGAGCAGTTGGATGTAATTAATGCGGATATTAAGGAAGAGGAGGTAAAGCAAACTATTAGTCATCTTCAGAATGGGAAGGCACCCGGTCCTGATGGGTATAGTGGGGAGTTTTATAAGGCACTTAAAGAACAGATTTCCCCGACATTGACCACTTATTACAACACTATTTTGACAACGGGACATTCCAGTCAGATCCAAAGAGACGTACATCAAAGTAATACCGAAACAAGGAAAGGACCCCCTAGAGGCAGGCTCCTGCAGACCTATTTCACTAATTGACCTAGACCAAAAAATTATGTCTAAAATAATGGCGTTTGGCAGGGGTGCTTCCTCAGTTGGTGAAACCGGCTCAGGTGGGGTTTGTTAAAGGGAGGGCTGCAGTTAAGAACATAAGGAAGGTTTTGACAGTGTTGGATGTGGTGGGACGACAGCAACACTCAGGTGACAGACCAGCCCTCCTAACTCTAGATGCAGAGAAAGCATTTGATAATGTCAGTTGGGAATGGTTGGGGGCGACGCTGGACACTTTCAATTTAAAAGGCAAATTTAGAACATACTTGGACGGGGTATACAACAGCCCTACAGCCAGAATACATACTCCTAGATTCCTCTCTGCTCCTTTTCACCTACACAAAGGGACCAGACAGGGCTGTCCAATGTCACCATTGCTATTTAACCTGGCCATGGAACCCTTTGCTAGATATGTGGAGGATACTGATCTATTTGACGGAATTAAAGTAGGCAAGGATATAGTCAAAGTTGCTCTTTTTGCAGATGATGTCATATTGTTCCTGTCACGACCACTAGCACAGTTAAGAGATATTTTTGATTTTATTCAGAAATTTGGGGAATACTCGGGCTACAAGATCAATATTAACAAAAGCGAACTTTTAGAACTAGGAGAAAAAACACCCCTGGAGCACTGGAGGAAGCTGGGTTTGGAGCTCCGTGTTTCAAAGTCACATATATCGTATTTGGGTATAAAGATAGGGAGGCGACCAGATCAATTATACTCACTAAACTATACCCCCCTGATAGGTAAAATATTGGAGGAATTGCAAAGGTGGCATCACTTACCAATATCCCTTCTGGGTAGATGTCATTTGATCAAAATGATTAGCTTTGCCAGACTCCTATACCCCTTGCAAACCCTACCCCTGATTTTAAAACACTCAGACATAAACAAATTGAAGAAGGCCTTTACACACTTTATTTGGGCAGGTAAAAGACCCAGAATCGCTGTAGAAAAATTGATGCTATTAAGAAATGAAGGAGGGGTTAATTTCCCAAACATACGGGCTTACAATATCGCCTCTTTGTTCAGGCATGTGGTGGATTGGATGCACGACATGAGTTGTTACTCAAACACACATATAGAACGACAGTTAGCCGCCCCTTGGGACCTAACCGCTCTTATCCACACTAAACAAGCCAAACTGCCACAGTCGGTAAAATCCTCCTTTCTACTAAGGGACACTATAATGTGCTGGAAAATAGTAAGGAAAGCTTTCCAACTCCCCTTCTTGATCTCTAAACATATGCCAATATTTGGCCACCCCGAATTCCCCCAGGGAGCAGAGGTCAGGGCGGTAATTGGACAGACAAGTGACCATTTACGGAAGGCGGGGAGTATTATGAGTTTAGAGGAAAAAAAATGGATGTCTCCACAAGAAATCATGCTCAAATTTCAGATAAATAGTAAGCACTTCATGCAGGTCCTGCAGCTCCGGTCTTTCTGTCAATCCAGACTCAGACAGTTAGAAAAGGAAGCTACCTCTCATGCCCTAGATGAAATTATTGGCCAATGCACCCAGATGGTGAGCATTTCCTCACTGTATGGTAACATAAGACACCAATTTTTGAAAGCAAGACACAGTAAACTGTTCAGGACATGGGAGAGGTGGACTGGAGATCTGAATATAGCTGAGACAATACTGCAAGGGTGGGAACGGGTGAGAAAATCCATCTTGTGTGAGAGATGGAGGGAGACTTATTTTAAACTCATGCACACAGCGCTGTATGGATTTAACATTCCGCCTTCCCATAGCTGCCCTGACAGAATTACAGCATGTCCTAAATGTAAGGTGCCCTTTACAAACCTTTGGCACGGGGTGTGGGAATGCACAGAAGTAGTAACTTACTGGAAGCTAATAAGAGACCAGATCCAGGCATGTTGGGGAACAAAACTTCCACAATCGCCACAGGCTTTGCTTTTCCATCAGCTTCGTCCCCCTGAATCTGAATCTCAACTTGGGATAGACAAAGTGAAGATCCCTAGAAATATTCACACATTTTTAATTGTGGCTTTACGAAATCTTTTTAGCGAGTGGCTTAAACCAAATATTCCATCAATGGGATCAATAATATCTCAAATGAAACAATTATTAGGGCTGGAATTGCTAGAAGCTGAAAGGAGCAAAGAAAAATCAGCAGGGAAAGTTTTTCCGCTGTGGAAACAGTTTATAGGGTTCCACTATAGTCCTCAGGAAATTCTGAAAATAGTCAGTCCTTTTCGCCATACGGAATGGTACTGTCTGGAAGACCTGGGGGGGACATTGGGGGCTTTAGGGACATCAGCAATTACTTAATGTGCATTATATGGAATCGGTGGCTGATACCATCACAGAGGCATAATTGTGGAGTGGTTCACATTCTCACTCATTGTTCATTGTCTCTTTGTGTACATGTCTTCTTTTCCTTTTTTTTCGTATAGATTAAATTAAAAAGGTTGTAACTACCACTATAGTAATCTGCAAGGTACACTGCTCGAATGTTGAGCATATCAATGTCATGTACACTGTCTAATTCTTTGAACAAGTTATTGCTTCCCTTTCTGTTATGTTTAAAAATTTAAATAAAAAAAAAAAAAAAGATGCTTTAAAAAAAAAAAAAAAAAAAAATTTGGTTTAGGGGGGGTTCTCAGAAGAAAGGGTCTTAGACCCTCTACAGTGGTGGTTAAATACCGAGAACCTGTCAGCAGTGGTCGCTTGAGTAGTTCAGGTCTCAGACATCATTACTACAGACTCGAGTGCATTTGGCTGGGGGGCCCATCTAGGAGGACAGTAGCCCAGGGGAAGTGGAGCTTCCAGGACACTCAGGTTTCTGCCAATCTAAAGGAATTATTGACTGTGGGAAGGGCCTTAAAGACATTTCTTTCTCTCTTACAGGGCCACCATGTCTGCTTTATGTCAGACAACAGGGTGTCAGTGTCTTATCTGAACCACCAGGTGGGCACTCGGTCTCTTGCCCTAATGAACGCAGCTCAGAAATTTTTATCCTTAGCAGAGTCATTCTATTTCACTTTCAGCTCTGCACATAATAGGCCTTCAAATGTAACTGCAGATTTTTTGAGCCAGAATCTGTTGCGACAGGGGGAGTGATCCCTGAACCCGGGAGATAGTAGAACTTTGGTGGTCCCCGATAGTAGACCTATTTTCTAGATGAGACAACAAAAAAGTAGACAGGTTCTGTTCCCTGAATCCCAGTGAGGATCCTTGGGCGGTAGATGCCTTCCAGATTCATTGGGTCTCAATTTGATGTTTTATTGCCAGTTGGTCCTGAAGAAGGAAGGGGTGCCTTCCGAAACGCGTTGACCTGTATATGGAATAAAAAGCAACATTAATCTACTACCTTAATATCGGCTGGTCATTGGCGCGGCTTGAAAACCCTCAATCTACTACTCTCTGTTATCTTTCAGAACCATGGATTCTTCTGGAGATCCTGAACTTTCTCTCTCAGAGCCCGGCATTTCACCCTTAGGTTCCAGGCCTACATTTGACTGCCTGGAAGTTGAGAGAGGCCTGTTAGTGAGCCGCGGATTCTCCAGAAATCTGGTCTCTACTCTTTTGCAGAGCAAGAAGCCAGTTACCACTAAGATCTATGGTAGGATCTGGAGGAAGTTCCTCTCCTCCTCGAAAGAGCAACCTGTGGGGAAAGTTCCTTTGGGTGCCATCCTTGAGTTTTTACAGAAAGATTCAAGTTTCAGCCTTGAGAGCCCTACTCAACTATGATTTAGCAGGGAATAGTTGGGTCTGGAGGTTTTTAAAGTCTTGTCAGAGAGCAGTCCCTTCCCTAAAAATTCATCCTTGGGATTTAAACTTATTACTGGATTCCGTTACAGGGCCTCCTTTCGAACCCCTAGCTCAAGCCTTTATAAAGCTCCTCAGTCTAAACCCTATCTTTCTAATAGCGGTGATGTCAGCCAAGAGAGTGATCGACCTACAGGCCCTATCTTCCAATCTTCCATACACCCAAATTTCAGAGGATAGGATAATCTTAAGAACAGACCCTGCGTATTTACCCAAGGTAGC
This sequence comes from Anomaloglossus baeobatrachus, assembly GCF_048569485.1. Taxonomy (NCBI): domain Eukaryota; kingdom Metazoa; phylum Chordata; class Amphibia; order Anura; family Aromobatidae; genus Anomaloglossus; species Anomaloglossus baeobatrachus. The sequence goes on from NC_134357.1 coordinate 583,275,503, forward strand.
CAAATCCTTCCATATATCCCAGGAGATCATTCTGCCTTCTTTTTGTGCCTCCCCCAAGAATCAGGAAGAGGAAACGCTGCATACCCTGGATGTTAGAGATGCACTGATTCAGTACTTAGAAACTACAACAGGGTGGAGGAGGAGTCGAGCATTGTTTATTTGCTTTTAGGGGGCTAGGAAAGGCCTGGCAGCCTCTAAAAGTACTTTAGCAAGATGGGTCAAGAAAGTAATTAGTGTAGCCTATGTAGCCCAGAACATACCGGTTCCCAAAGGCATGACAGCTCACACCACCAGAGCGGTGTTGACTTCCTGGTCCGAAATGACGGAGGTACCTATTGACCAATTTTGTAAGGCTGCAACTTGGTCTTCCCTTTGCATCTTTTTTAATCACTATAGATTGGATTTTTCTTCCATGGTGGATTTAATGTTTGGTAGAAGGGTTCTACAAGTGGTGATTCCCTCCGTAAGGTGCTTGAATCTATCAAAATCTCTCTAGTGGGGCTGTCATGGTGGAAGAGAAAAATGAAAATTACTTACCGGTAATGTTTTGTTTCCAGCGCCCATGACCGCACCATTGCTTCACCCTCTGCTTAGTTTTGGTTGTGTAGGGTTGAGGTGCTACATCTTAGTTTATGTGTTGGGGGAGGATTATATTAATACTGTTTCCTGGTATTCCTCTCTTGCTCTGTAACCTAACTGCTGCAGAGGAGAGGTATCGCCCTTTTATTTCAGTGGGTTTCATGTCCTAAGAGGGATGGACCTCTCTCTCTGGTGGTGCTGTCATGGGCTGTGGAAAAAAATATTACCAGTAAGTAATTTTGATTTTCAAGGTCCTGGAGTTGCCTAGCCAGTCTCCAGACCTGAACCACATAGAAAATCTTAGAGGGAGCTGAACCTAATGTTGGATTTTCTGTTTTTTTTTTTTTCTAATTCTATCACATTTCTAGTTACCTACGATAAAAATACAGACCCTCCATTCTGTCTGTCTGTCTGTCTGTCTGTCTGTGGGAAAACTTGTAAAATCGGCAGTAGTATCAATCACTTACTGTATTTTACCCACTGTGTGTGTGTGTGTGTGTGTGTGTGTGTATATATATATATATCCCATCCAGGGAGTGTTGGAGAGAGATTTAGTTACTATCCCAGGTAATTCCGGGTACTATAGCTAGAGAGAAATATAAGTAAATCGCCCCCTATCCCTTTTCTCAATAGCCCCAAAATTATGTTACTTTACTCTCATGACAGAAGCTCATCACACATAAGAATCTTCTCTGTGACCTCTAGATGTGTGAAGTGCTCGCATTATTGCTTCACACCGATATCACAACTGTAGTAATTGTATTTTATATGTGCTTACACCGGCTTATCTTCTCATTCAGATTCCTACAATATCGGATCCTCGCAGTGGAGATCTTCTATATAATTGTTCTGCTTGACCCATCAAGGATGGACACAGACAGCGAGAAGATGGTGGAGAGGATATTACACCTCACCCTAGAGATCCTCTTCCGGCTTACTGGAGAGGTGAGAGATTCTGATGACGTCACATTACATCATTCTTATCTATGGGAATAACAGATGGACAGAACTGGAGAGGTGAGGACTCTGGAAATGTCTGGAGTGAGATTTATTACTGTGTCTCTCCATAACCAGGATTACACTGTAGTGAAGAAGACCTCTAGTGAGCGCTGTCAGGCCCCTGTGTCTGAGGGATGGGGAAGACCCCTGAGCCCAATCACGGGGCCTCCACCTCACCCCCCGATACATGAGGACATCAATGACCAGAAGATCCTAGAACTCACCTACAAGATGATTGAGCTGCTGACTGGAGAGGTGACACTGCTGGGAATGCTGGGACATTATACAGTAACGCTATGAAGGGATCGGGGAGTGACGATATCATTGTATGTGTCAGGTTCCTATAAGGTGTCAGGACGTCACCGTCTATTTCTCCATGGAGGAGTGGGAGTATTTAGAAGGACACAAAGATCTGTACAAGGACGTCATGATGGAGGTTCCCCAGCCCCTCACATCACCAGGTAATAGACAGGACTAAATACACACGACCTATAATTATCTGTATGTAAGGAATTAATTCAGCCCCTGTATGTGTCTCCTCCAGGTCTATCCAGTAAGAGGACAACACCAGAGAGATGTCCCCGTCCTCTTCTCCCACAGGACTGTAACCAAGAAGACCCCGATGTTCCTCAGGATGTGTTTCCTCCAGTTCTATCCAGTAAGAGATATCTACTCATGTACTTTTTGCACTAATTTTGTGTTTACATTTTTAGGCTTTCTGCTCTTGGTTTTTTTTTAGCTGTATTTTCTTTGCTTCTGCTTCTTCTGCTTGTTGTTTCTAGTCCCTTCTCTATGTTATTATGATGGCAACTCAAAGACCTACAAAGGGTTCATGAATACCCTGTTTACTCGAAAAGACGACCTACACCAAAAATAAGACCTAGCATAATTTTATCGGATTGTTGGAGAAGGCTTGAAATATAAGCCCTCCTCCAAAAATAAGCCCCAGTTACAGTCAGGCCCAGCGTTGGGAAGAGTCAAACTGTGCAATTTCTTAGGAATCCCACTCTCTTAGGGTTCCCATCAGTTGTATTCTAAAGTTCATTGTTTAAGGACCTTTGATGACTGCAAAGTAATTAGACATGATGTAACAAAAGGTCTCTTAATTACAGTAGTCTAAATTAACTGACCAGAAGACAAGTGGCCATGCAGGACTGGCATTAGGGGAAAGAAAGTGCAAACTGAGCAATTTCACAGGGCCTCCATTCTCCTAGCGGCCCCAGTGTTTATATGCCTATAATAGGACTGCTTAAGGACCTTTTTGACAATGTCTTTGATCACATGCTGTAGAGGAGAAAGTATAATTCGCTCCTCTTCTTTATATGCTGGCTGGACTATTTCATTAATGCCTGCTATAGTTTACCTATACTAGTCTGATGAGGTGTTGTGATCCAGACTTAAGCCCACTTTACACGTTGCAATTAGTTGTACAATCGCATTTGCGATGTGACACGCCCAGGTTGCATACGGGATCTATGAGATTTCACGTTGGTTGTTCATTTGCTGTCACACGAGCGTTAGTAGTCTAGGTTAAATTGATCAATGTTATGTGCGATCCTTTAGATCATGTGTTCTGTGACGTATGCATTGGGCACCTTTTTTTTTTTTTTTTTTTTTTTTTTTTTTTATTGACTTGCCAAGCATGTGTAATGCGTGTGTAATGTGGGATGCGTTTTTACTATGTCATCTGCCATTCAGCTCTGCTACATGGCCGCCAACAGCAGACACAGACAGCCATGTAGCAGAGCTGAATGGCAGATGACAGCAGACACAGAGCCGCACTGTCAGAATGAACTCGGGTGAACTTCACCCGACTTCATTGTGATGCTGCGGCTCTGTCTGTGTCGTGTCCTGATTAGCGGTCACCAGTGAAGACTCACCGGTGACCACTAATCCCCCGAGTGACTGAAGTTACCAGCCCTCTCTCATATACTCACCAATCCCCGATCCCCGGCGCTGCACGGCATTCACACTGCTGAGGCGGCTTTTACTGTTTTGAAAAAGCCGGCCGCCCATTAAACAATTTCGTATTCCCTGCTTTCCCCGCCCACCGGCGCCTATGATTGGTTACAGTGAGACACGCCCCCACGCTGAGTGACAGGTGTCACACTGCACCCAATCACAGCAGCCGGTGGGCGTGTCTATACTGTGTAGTGAAATAAATAATTAAATAATTAAAAAAAACGGCGTGCGGTTCCCCCCATTTTTAAAACCAGCCAGATAAAGCCATACGGCTGAAGGCTGGTATTCTCAGGATGGGGAGCTCCACGTTATGGGGAGCCCCCCACCCTAACAATATCAGCCAACAGCCGCCCAGAATTGCCGCATACATTAGATGCGGCAGTTCTGGGACTGTACCCTGCTCTTCCCGATTTGCCCTGGTGCCGTTGGCAAATCGGGGTAATAAGGAGTTATTGGCAGCCCATAGCTGCCAATAAGTCCTAGATTAATCATGTCAGGCGTCTATGAGACACCCTCCATGATTAATCTGTAAGTTACAGTAAATAAACACACACCCCCGAAAAAATCCTTTATTAGAAATAAAAACACACACACATTCCCTGGTTCACCACTTTAATCATCCCCGAAAAGCCCTCCTTGTCCGGCGTAATCCAGGATGCTCCAGCGTCGCATCCAGCGCTGCTGCATGGAGGTGACCGGAGCCGCAGCAGACACAGCCGCTCCGGTCACCTCCACACAGCTAATGAAGACAGCCGCGCGATCAGCTGAGCTGCCACTGTGGTTACCCGCGGCCACCGCTGCATCCAGCGGTGGCCGCGGGTAACCTCAGTGACAGCAGCTGATCGCACGGCTGTGTTCATTTGCTGTGTGGAGGTGACCGGAGCGGCTGTGTCTGCTGCGGCTCCGGTCACCTCCATGTAGCAGCGCTGGATGCGACGCTGGACCATGCTGGAGTACGCCGGACAAGGAGGGCTTTTTGGGGATGATTAAAGTGCTGAACCAGGGAATGTGTGTGTGTTTTTATTTCTAATAAAGGATTTTTTCGGGTGTGTGTGTTTATTTACTGTAACTTACAGATTAATCATGGAAGGTGTCTCATAGACGCCTGACATGATTAATCTAGGACTTATTGGCAGCTATGGGCTGCCAATAACTCCTTATTACCCCGATTTGCCAACGGCACCAGGGCAAATCGGGAAGAGCCGGGTACAGTCCCAGAACTGTCGCATATAATGTATGCGGCAATTCTGGGCGGCTGTTGGCTGATATTGTTAGGGTGGGGGGCTCCCCATAACGTGGAGCTCCCCATCCTGAGAATACCAGCCTTCAGCCGTATGGCTTTATCTGGCTGGTTTTAAAAATGGGGGGAACCGCACGCCGTTTTTTTTAATTATTTAATTATTTATTTCACTACACAGTATAGACACGCCCACCGGCTGCTGTGATTGGGTGCAGTGTGACACCTGTCACTCAGCGTGGGGGCGTGTCTCACTGTAACCAATCATAGGCGCCGGTGGGCGGGGAAAGCAGGGAATACGAAATTGTTTAATGGGCGGCCGGCTTTTTCAAAACAGTAAAAGCCGCCGGAGCAGTGTGAATGCCGTGCAGCGCCGGGGATCGGTGAGTATATGAGAGAGGGGGATAGACTGACATGGACAGAGAGAGAGGGACAGAGATAGTGACGGACTGACAGAGATTAGTGCATGACAGACATTGTGAGGCGCTTCAGAACGCAGCTTTTCAGCTGCGCTCTGAAGCAGACCTTTTTTACGCTGCGGTGCAGAGCGCACACCTGCGCACATAGCATCAGACAACAAAATCGTATGAGGGATGTCACACGTTACAATTGACTAGGTTCTTGCAACAAAACGCTCAATTCTAGAGAATGATACGATGTGTTTGCGATCAACGGTTTTGCGTTCAATCCTGATCGCATGTAGCTGTCACACGCAGATACGTCACAAACTATGCCGGATGTACGTCACTTACAACTTGACCCCAACGACGGATTGTGAGATATATTGAAGCGTGTAAAGTGGGCTTTACAGGTGGTTGTTGTGCATTACTGCTGTGAGCTGTTGTGATGTTAACCCTTGTTGTATTTTTGTTCCTGCCTTCCTACTCTTGATTTTTTCCTTAGCCCCACACTGTTTTTTTTTGTGAGTTTTCAATGTGTCCCGTCTGTCTTAATCTGTGTTTCCATCATATTCTTGCCCCTTACTTCCTCGGGTGGATAACAGATTAGATCTGGTCAGGAGAATACTAAGGCACGGGACTCTGGCATCTCCATCTTCAGGGGTTATCCAAAGGTTAGAAATAGCATAGCTTACGGTCCCCTAGCGTGAGGGACAGTATAGGAGCCCCCTATCCCTCATTATCCTGCAGTCACATTGTGAAAATCAATCAGATTATTTACTGTAGCACATTCCAGAGAACTGGTGCTACTGGAGAGATATCTGGAGACAGGAATGGGAGATCCGAACTAACGAAGATGTAACTCTTAAGCCTGCTTTTCACGTTGCAAGTTGGCATACGATATTGATATGCGATTTGCAACGCCCCCATCGTATGTGCGGCACGTTCAATTTGTTAAATGTGCCGCACAAACGATTAACCCCTGTCACACGTACTTACCTTCCATACGACCTCGATGTGGGCGGCGAACGTCCACTTCCTGGAGTGGGAGGGACGTTCGGCGTCACATCGACATCACGCGGCAGCCGGCCAATAGAAGCGGAGGGGCGGAGATGAGCGGGACGTAAACATCCCGCCCACCTCCTTCCTTCTGCATTACCGGCCGTGAACCGCTGGACGCAGGTAAGATCTGTTCATCGTTCCCGGGGTGTCACACACTGCGATGTGTGGTACCCCGGGAACGTTGAACAATCTGACTTTCAATTCCATAGAAATTTACGACGTGCAAGTGATGAACGTTTTAACGTTCAATCGCATGTACCTGTCACACACTGCAATGTACTTTACAATGCCGGATGTGCGTCACTTACGACGTGACGCCGCCGACACATTGTAAGATACATTGCAGCGTGCAGGGTCGGACTGGGGTGTGAGGGGCCTACCAGGATAATTGACTCTAGGGGCCCCCACTATAACTACTGTAAAAGTCTTTATTACTTGATCATTTTCGGCTTCTCTCAGTATAACATGCGCCTTTTAGCAAACTATACAGAGAGCAGAGACCTGTCCTGTGCCCTGCATATAGCACAGGATTTCTTGTAGCCTCTTATTTATTGTAGTTAATAATGGAATCTATTATTTACCGTCAGTCGCAGTTTTACTTGCACACGGACATTCCTTGTCCTAGGAAAACCACCGAGCCCATCACCAAATAATATTCAAAGAAGGCAGAATGTTTTCCAGCATCTTCACATGGAAAAGATTACTAAAATTAATCCCCCTCTGCCGCCATCTATCTGGGAAATCCCCTATAAGGTCCTGTGCGCACACTGCGTTTTTGCCGTGGATTTTGCAGCAGAAAAGCTGCAGAATTTGTTCATAACCTTCCTGCAGTCCTTCTCCAGCAAAATCTATGAGAAAATCAAAATGCTGTGCACACACTGTGTTTTTATTCTCTTCAGCTTTTGCTGCAGAATTTCTGCAGCATAAAGAAGCAGCATGTCACTTAATTTCCGCAGCTACCTGCGTTTTTGCCATTAAATAATTGTTAAAAACTGCAGGGACCAACCCGATGAAAAATCAAGGCAAATATGCACCAAAAATGCAAGAAACCGCAGCAAAAACACAACAAGCCGCGGCAAATCCGCATGCAGTTTTTGGTGCAGTTTTTTGCTGCGGATTCTGCCAGAAGCTGCAGAATTTTCTTAAGAAAATGCCATTCTCCAGTGCGCACAGGGCAGTATGTGGCGGTGTGAGGCATTACCCTCTGTACACTCTTCCATGTGGAGACTGGTGAATTCTCCTCTCTTTCCACCTTCATACATTACATAATTATCAGGTAATGATCGGCCCCCAGTGTCTGCACTGGATGTGACCAGTCACTCTGTGGGGACAGAGGCCTATAAAGCTGCACTGTGGTTTCCACATTAGTATTACATGTTGGATAAACCCTTTACTAGTCCTGTGTATTCTGACAACACAGCTCTATAGGCAGATCAGGCTTTTGTTTTTTTTCATGTATTTATATAGAGGCCCCTGAAGAGTAATTACATATAGCCTAAGATAATGACACCGACACTGGGGCTGCAGGATACTGACACTGGGGGTACAGGATAATGACACTGACACTGGGGGTACAGGATACTGACACTGGGGGTACAGGATACTGACACTGGGGGTACAGGATGCTGACACTGGGGGTACAGGATGCTGACACTGGGGGTACAGGATGCTGACACTGGGGGTACAGGATGCTGACACTGGGGGTACAGGATGCTGACACTGGGGGTACAGGATGCTGACACTGGGGGTACAGGATGCTGACACTGGGGGTACAGGATACTGACACTGGGGGTACAGGATACTGACACTGACACTGGGGGTATAGGATAACGACACTGGGAGTACAGGATAAAGACACTGGGAGTACAGGATACTGACACTGACACTGGGGGTATAGGATAACGACACTGGGGGTATAGGATAACGACACTGGGAGTACAGGATAACGACACTGGGGGTACAGGATAATGACACTGACACTGGGGGTACAGGATACTGACACTGACACTGGGGGTATAGGATACTGACACTGACACTGGGGGTACAGGATAAAGACACTGGGGGTACAGGATAAAGACACTGGGGGTACAGGATAAAGACACTGGGGGTACAGGATAAAGACACTGGGAGTACAGGATAATGACACTGGGGGTACAGGATACTGACACTGACACTGGGGGTATAGGATACTGACACTGGGGTACAGGATAATGACACTGACACTGGGGGTACAGGATGACACTGACACTGGGGGTACAGGATAATAACACTGACATTGTCTGCTGCATTCAGGATCATCACCTGCGGCGGCGTCCTGACGGTCAAAGGAGTCGCTTTTACATGCTACCCTGCCAGGCCAGACCGACGCTGGCAGCGTGTAAAGCGGGCTTAAGATGTCGAAATTGGACAAAAAATTCAGAATACATTTTTTCCTAATTTAATTGATGTTAAAATTTTAAAAAAATAAATGTACATTCAAGATAATATCGTTATAAACTAATAACATTGTATTTATTTTTAGCAGATGACTGTATTGAGAGTTCAGATGGACCTCTAATATCTTCAGAATTTGCAAAAGATGATAAATATGAAGAGCATGCTTTTGTTCCAGATATACCTCCAGTCCTTCCTCAGAAAGCTCTATCATCTGATCTTTTCAAGCAAGTCCAAAATTCCGATTTATCACAGAATTGTAAGCAAAATAAAAGTTACGGAAGGGATGTGGAACATGAAATGGATCCTAGAAAGGAGAAGTCATTTTCATGCCCAGAATGTGGAAAATGTTTTCCTCGGAAAATAACCCTTGCTAACCATCAAAAAAATCACTTTGGGGAGAGACCATTTGCATGTTCAGAGTGTGGGAAATGCTTATTTCAGAAATCAGACCTTGTTAGACATCAGAAAATTCACACAGAGAAGAAACCATTTTCATGTTCAGTATGTGGGAAATGTTTTATTCAGAAATCAGAACTTGTTGTGCATCAAAGATCTCACACAGGGGAGAAGCCATTTTCATGTTCAGAGTGTGGGAAATGTTTTAGTCGGAAATCAGTTCATTTTGAGCATCAAAAAATTCACACAGGGGAGAAGCCATTTTCATGCTCGGAGTGTGGGAAATGTTTTATTCATAAATCAAAACTTGTTAGACATCAAAAAATTCACACAGGGGAGAAACCATTTTCATGTTCAGAGTGTGGGAAATGTTTTATTCAGAAATCAAAACTTGTTGAGCATCAAAGATCTCACACAGGGGAGAAGCCATTTTCATGTTCAGAGTGTGGGAAATGTTTTAGTTGGAAATCAGATTATATTGAGCATCAAAGAATTCACACAGGGGAGAAGCCATTTTCATGTTCAGAATGTGGGAAATGTTTTATTCATAAATCGCATCTTTTTAGACATCAAAAAATTCACACAGGTGAGAAACCATTTTCATGTTCAGAATGTGGGAAATGTTTTATTCTGAAATCAAATCTTGTTAGTCATCAAAAAATTCACACAGGGGAGAAACCATTTTCATGTTCAGAATGTGGGAAATGTTTTATTCAGAAATCAAAACTTGTTGAGCATCAAAGATCTCACACAGGGGAGAAGCCATTTTCATGTTCAGAGTGTGGGAAATGTTTTAGTCGGAAATCAGATCTTGTTAGTCATCAAAGATCTCACACAGGGGAGAAGCCATTTTCATGCCTGGACTGTGGCAAATGTTTTACAAGGAAATCGTATCTTGTTGATCATGGAAAACTTCACAAAGGGATAAACCATTTTTATGTTCTGAATGTGGAAAATGTTACTCTCAGAAATCAGATCTCATTAAACATCTGAAGAAGCCGCACAGGGAAGGAACCTTTTTCATGTTGTGAATATTTGAAATGTTTAACAGGTAAATCAAGTCTTGTTGACCATGAGAAAAAGCACAGAGCAGAGCAGCCATTCTTGCATTCGTAATTTGCCAAATGTTTTTTAATCATTAGTCAGGTCCTGTTGTCAGATGAGTCACAAGGGAGAAGCCATCATGATGTACTATAATTTAAAGTGTTTTATCCAAAAATTGGCTACGATTGCTCAAATTAGAATTTGTGAGGGAAGAACCATTTTCTTTCTTTTTAAACGTATCATATTTTTCGGACCACAAGACACACCTAGGTTTTGAAGGAGGAAAATAGGAAAAAAGATTGAAGCAAAAAAAATAGTCATGAAGCACTGTTATGGAATCTGCTTCTGACACTGTTAAGGGGGTAATATCCCCCAATCTCAAGCGCTTTCTGTTTGATGTTCCCCTTAAATAGTGCCTATGACAAATCTGTGACTACCTTTTTTTATTACTAAAGCAGTGGAGAGCACAGATTAGTGAATTTACTAAATATAACCCAGTACCAAAACCTTTGGAAGAGTCCCTAAACGAACTTCCAGGTTGTGAGATCCCACAACCCTCAGAGATCACTCTCACCATGAAAGAGTGAGCACTACGACCCCAGCGCTGCATGATCCTTCTTAAGTACTTCAGTAAAATCTTATAAAAGTACAGTCATGGCCAAAAGTTTTGAGAATGCTACCAATATTAATTTTTACAAAGTCTACTGCTTAAGTTTTTCTAATGGCAATTTGCATATACTCCAGAATGTCATAAAGCGTGATCAGCTTAACAGAAATTACTTGCAAAGTCAATATTGGCTAAGAAAATGAACTTTAACCCCCAAACCACATTTCAACATCATTGCATTCCTGCCTTAAAAGGAGCAGCTAACATTGTTTTAGTGATTGTTCCATTAACACAGGTGTGGGTGTTGATGAGGACAGGGCTGGCGATCAATTAGTCATGATTAAGTAAGAATGACACCACTGGACACCTTAAAAGGAGGCTGGTGCTTGGTATCATTGTTTCTCTTCAGTTAACCATGGTTATCTCTAAAGAAACACATGCAGCTATCATTGCTCTGCACAAAAATGGCCTAACAGGGAAGAGTATCACAGCTACAAAGATTGCACCTCAGTCAACAATCTATTGCATCATCAAGAACTTCAAGGAGAGAGCTTCCATTGTTGCCAAAAAGGCTCCAGGGCGCCCAAGAAGGACTAGCAAACGCCAGGACCGTATCTTAAAACTGTTTCAGCTGCGGGATCGGACTACCAGCAGTGCCGAGCTAGCTCAGCAATGGCAGCAGGCTGGTGTGAGTGCTTCTGCACGCACTGTGAGGCGGAGACTCTTTGAGCAAGGCCTGGTTTCAAGGAGGGCAGCAAAGAAGCCACTTCTCTCCAGAAAAACCATCAGGGACCGACTGATATTCTGCAAAAGGTACAGGGAGTGGACTGCTGAGTACTGGGGTAAAGTCATTTTCTCAGATGAATCCCCTTTGCGATTGTTTGGGACATCTGGAAAACAGCTTATTAGGAGACAAAGGTGAGCGATACCACCAGTCTTGTCTCATGCCAACAGTTAAGCATCCTGAAACGATTCATGTGTGGGGTTGCTTCTCAGCCAAGGGAATCGGCTCACTCACAGTCTTGCCTAAAAACACAGCCATGAATAAAGAATGGTACCAAAATGTCCTCCAAGAGCAACTTCTCCCAACTGTCCAAGAGCAGTTTGGCGCCCAACAATGCCTTTTCCAGCATGATGGAGCACCTTGCCATAAAGCAAAGGTGATTACTAAATGGCTCAGGGAACAAAACATAGAGATTTTGGGTCCATGGCCTGGAAACTCCCCAGATCTTAATCCCATTGAGAACTTGTGAGCAATCATCAAGAGACAGGTGGACAAACAAAAACCAACAAATTCTGGCAAAATGCAAGCATTGCTTATGCAAGAATGGACGGCTAACAGTCAGGATTTGGTCCAGAAGTTGATTGAGAGCATGCCAGGGAGAATTGCAGAGGTCCTGAAGAAGAAGGGTCAACACTGCAAATATTGACTTACTGCATTAACTCATTCTGTCAATACAACTTTTTAGTACTCGTAATATGATTGCAATTATATTTCTGTATGTGATGTAAACATCAGACAAACACAATTAAAAACCACAGGGCAACAGATCATGTGAAAATATAATTTTGGTGTCATTCTCAAAACTTTTGGCCATGACTGTATGTGACCGCGCTGGATTAGTTGAGAGACTAATGTCTCGTGCTTAGGCGGGCTTTGCACACTACGAAATCGCAGGTGCGATGTCGGTGGGGTCAAATCGAAAGTGACGCACATCCGGCGTCGCAGGCGATATCGTAGTGTGCAAATCCTTTTTGATACGATTAACGAGTGCAAAAGCGTCGTAATCGTATCATCGGTGTAGCGTCGGTCATTTCCATAATTTGGAAATAACCGATGTTACGATGTTGTTCCTCGTTCCTGCGGCAGCACACATCGCTGTGTGTGAAGTCGCAGGAGCGAGGAACTTCTCCTACCTGCGTCCCGGCTGCCAGTGCGGAAGGAAGGAGGTGGGGGGGATGTTTATGTCCCGCTCATCTCCACCCCTCTGCTGCTATTAGCCGCCTGTCGTGTAATGTCGTTATGACGCTGCACGACCCGCCCCCTTAATAAGGAGGCAGATCGCCGGCCAAAGCGACGTCGCAGGACAGGTGAGTGCATGTGAAGCTGGCGTAGCGATAATGTTCGCTATGCCAGCTATCACCATGATATCGCACCTGCGAAGGGGGCGGGGACTATCGCACTCGGCATCGCAGCATCGGCTTGCGATTTCGTGGTGTGCAAAGTACCCCTTAGAGCAGCTGCAGAGATTTTTAGGATCCCACTCTGCATACTAAGATTCCACAAAATGGAAATTTGGGCTCTATTTTGCTAGTAAGGTGGGTATTTCGAGAGCCTTTAGGAATATTTATGAAAGGTTTGCTTTATTTACTAAAAAGCGCATCCCCAGGTTGGAGATAGGAACATGGTATATAGTTGCATTTCAAAACTTGTTGATTTGTTAATAAATGCTTGTAAAATATATATTCTTTATGCCTATCTTTCTATTGTGTAGATGTGATGATTTTGCTCAGAACCTCTTGAGCTGAGGCAGAGCTGTAGACATTTCACACAAATATAGTGAGGGGATGTCACAGAGCTATAACAGCCGGTGGACAATCAAGTAGCAGTGAGTGTTAGAAAATACCAGAGATTGTGTTGTTATCTGACAGTTCTCTGTTTCTGCAGCTCATACCCTCCATCCTTACTTCGGGCCTATTTCAGGGTTTGCAAGGGGTGAGGTATTCCTGCTTTGCGAAAAGTTCGGAAACTGTATAGGGTTGGTGAGGGCAGGGAGGGTGAGCTGCAACTCATTGTCAGGGGTCACCACTTCACCCTTTTCCTGATGCATTCTTTTCCCTTTCCCTTTGTATTGTACTATATGGCCAGTATAGCTTCTATCCCCAGCCGTGATGGGAGAATTGAATCGCACTATGCATCCTAGATATGTGGAAGTTGTTAAGACACTCTGGTCCCAATTTATCAAAGCTTTAAAGCCAAAAAAGTGGCACAAAATCCTTCAAAAGTCACAAAAATTTGGATCAATTCATAGTTTGTCAAATTTTGGCGACTTTTGGCATTTTCACTCCAAAATTGGCAGAGCTTGGGTGGGACAGCACAGCTGCATAAATTCATGATGAGCTGTGGCGTTCCCTATGCCAGAGATTTCACTCCAGTCCCTCAAGGGAGTAATATTTCTAGCATGGCACAAGTAGGCACATACCACTCGTCAAACGCTCCAGATTCATGAAAAGGCATGCACCACTTCATGAATCAGGAGTGGTCCCTGTGGAGACACGGGGCTCAGTGGGTGCTCTCGTCCACTAAAACCAGCCGCCTTTAGAAAGACAGCGTGGCTCAGGGCTCATCCCAACTGAACGCCGGCCTCCTTAACCGTGGGCGTAACACTACTCAGACAACACAGGGTGAGGGAACCACAATAATTAGACTTTATTGGATCCCCAAACAATTAACGGCACATAAAACATAACCAGCAAAACACAAAAATGTAACAGGCAACAGAGTCTCACCCTTCCGCTGTCTCACCAGGGATTTAGAATGTCCATGCCTCAGAGCTTCCAAGGCCGCTTACTCCAGTCCAGCAGCACCCCGCTTTTGGCGGGCACCCACCGAGAAAAGAATAATGCCAGATTCAGGAAGCTGTGTGAGGTCTGCAAAGTCTGTAACAGGTGACTGAACTGTCCCAACCTGAGTGTCCTCCTTAGGTAGTCCTGGTATGACGTTACAATCCTGGCAGCCGGAGTCGAAATCCCTAGGCTGTGGATATGGTCTCCAACCGGATCCGGAGTCCCTAGATTGAAGCCATAAGATATCCTGATCCTCTAGTCAGCTCCAAAGAGCTTAGACTGGATCCATCAGCATCCATCAATCTTCATCATCCCTGGTGGCTTAAAGAAGTCCCTTTTATAGCCATAACTTTCCCTTAGGATACACTGCATCCTCATCGATTGGTTGGACAAGATTGCTTCTCCCATTGGATGAATTTCAAGCTGCATGGATAATGTTCATTTAAATGATGTGCATAGAAAGACTCAGTATATCTACATGGAGTCGGCAAGTCACCGACTAGACAATGGCTACTAAGGTAATTACATTATCAATACACAACTACAATACAATGATTACTGGAAGAGACTGGAGATACAATAGCTAAGCAAACATGACTTAGCACACATAAGAACAATAGTCTGGCTGAATGTTAAGAAACTTTAACCCATGAGAGTCCATGTCGTCACAGTCCCTCATAAATTGAGCCCATTGTTATAAAAATGATCCCTTTACAAAGGATAATTGTTGTAATAAAAAAACTAAAGGATTTTATATGTCTGATATCCTAGTGGTTATTTTCTCTAGTCACCCTCCATGGCAGCACACAGGAGGGTAACTCTCTGTCCTAAAAGGGACAGGAAACACAAAGAGAATAAATAACCCCTCCCCACCTCCCATCTCCAGTGTTGTTCCCGAGCCCTATGGGGGCACGAAGAGATTACCTCCGGTGCTTTCGGGGCTGGTGATGAGTGCGCCGCATCAGTATTTCTTACCAACCAAGCAGCTGAGGGCGAAGCTAGCCCGCTTCCTCCTCCATCGCTGCTCCCATCTCCTCTGGATTCGGGATCTGCCTGCCCATCCTGTGCCTCTTGGAGGTAAAGCGGGGAAGGCTGACTCACTGGGTACCTCCTGTAGCTCCCGGCACCTCCTTTTCTCACACACGCGGCAGCTGTGGGCACGTGGAAGTGACGTCATCGGACGCCCTTTGTCGACATCGCTTCCGGGTTCGTGCATTCTAAAATGGCACTGCACGGCCCTGTGGTGTTGTCGGCACTCACTCCGTTGGAATCCTGCTCCACCCCGACGGAGGAGGTGGAGTCATCCACTTTGTGGACAGCTGGATACATCCGGACCTCATTAAAGGGACCACGGTGAGAGCGCTCTCCAGGACTGAGGATGGAGGGAGACCGCTCAACAACTGTGCTTCTGTAGAGCCCAGCTCAGCCCCTGGTTCTGTGAGTACAGTGACTTGGGGGAAGGTCGGGGTTATGGGCTCGTATTGCTCTGTCGGAATTCTCCTCTTCCTGGGTGTATACTTACGTCCTCTCACCCCCCTCCTTAGGGAGACAAGAATGTTGCTCCCAAGAAAGAGAAGACCTCTAGCAAAAAGTGTACCATGTGTAATAAGAAGCTTCCTTCAGACCATTCTAAGAAGCTATGTCAGCCCTGTACTGATCAGGTAGTTAGAGAGGAACAACCCTCCCTTCTGGTTGAATTAAAAAACCTGGTACGTCAGGAAGTTCAGTCCTCCCTAGCATCCCTCTCCCAGCCTCTTCCCGCTGCAACCCCTGCACCTAAGAAGAGAAAACTAAGCCCTGTGGGAGACTCAGAGTTGGACTCATTAGAAGGTCCTTCCTTCTCGCCGCTAGATGAGTTGATAGAAGAAGATGAAGGTGTATTTTCAGATAGAGTTGAGACCAAATATTTTTTCTCAAATGGTGATATGGATGAACTTCTGGGAGCAGTGTGGGATACTATGGGGGTTGAGGATGAGAAGGCTATTACTATGGGGGTTGAGGATGAGAAGGCTCTTGGGTCAATACAGGAAGAAATGTTCGGGGGATTATGGACCCGTAAGAAGGTGGGATTTTCTGTACACGAGATAATCAGAGATATGGTTCTTCAAGAGTGGGAAGCTCTTGTGAAACACCTTAACATTCCCTGAGAATTGAGAAATAGATTCCTGCTGGAAGAGGACCCCACCTGCTGCTGGGAAGTACCTAAAGTGGATGTGTACGTTGCCAGGGTAGTGAGAAAGACACCTCTCCCTTTTGAAGATTCATTACAACTTAAGGATTCCATGGACCTTAAATTGGACAGCCTCCTTAGAAAATCATGGGAGACCTCCGCGGTTCTCCATAAGACCGGGGTAGCTTCTACCTGTGTGGCCAGATCCCTGTCCCGGTGGCTGGGCCCACTAGAGAACATCTCACCCGAGACACACCAAAGGAAGATCTCCTGCCTTTCCTTCCTCTTCTCCAGAAAGCAACTGGATTTCTTGCTGACGCTTCAGCTGAGTCCGTCCGCGTGGCAGCAAGAAGTGGTGTTCTTTCCAATTCAGCAAGAAGGGCCTTTTGGCTTAAACTTTGAAACGGTGACGCGACCTCCAAGGTTAAGCTGTGCACTATTCCGTTTAGAGGTGAACATGTTTTCGGTCCAGCTCTGGACAAGATTCTGGAGAAGGTAACGCATAAAAAGAAGCTGTTGCCAGAAGAGAAACAACAAAAAAAGTTTTTTCATCCCCCTCGTAATCAATCTACCCAGTACCGAGAGAAGGGTAAAACTGTCCATTGGAGTTATCCGAAAGGAGGCAGGGGAAGGAACATCTTTATTTCACAAAAGACTGAAGATCGGAGCCATCGCCAGGACAAGCAATGATGCCATCAGGTTAGGGGGTCGGCTGTCGGCATTTCTCAGTCAGTGACAGGAGATATCCTTGAATCAATGGGCCATAAACACCGTCAGAGAGGATGTCAAAGTCGAGTTTGCCACATATCCTCCATGCTGTCTAAGGGTCACATCCTCTCCCTCACAGGGGTCACAAGACACTCTCATGCTCTGCATTCAGAACCTCCAATAAATAGGGGTTGTCTCCTTGGTACCAGAGCCAGAGGTGGGTCACGGTCATTACTCCCATCTATTCCTGGATCAAAAACCCAACGGCACACCTCGGTTAATTATCAACCTCAGGCCATTAAATCGTCACATCATCCACAGGAGTTTCAAGATGGAGTCGGTCAGATCCAGAACGCCCCTCATTGGTCCATGGTTTTTCATGGCCACAATAGATTTAAAGGATGTGTATTATCACGTCCCAATCTTTAACGCTCACAAAAGATTTCGCGGTCCGTCACAAGAGGCGTCTTCAGCACTACCAGTTCAACGCGCTCCCATTCGGTCTCTCTTCTGCACCTCGGGTTTTCACCAAGATAATGGGGGCGGAGGTAGCATTTCTAAGAAATCAGCACATCTGTATAGTTCCCTACCTCGACGACTTCATGGTAGTGGCCCCCTCTGCCCAGTTGCTCAAACAACATATGCAAACAACACTCTGGTTACTACGCAGACTTGGATGGGTCAGAAACCATCAAAAGTCAGATCTCCTTCCCTCTACAAGAAAGATCCTCCTTGGAGTGCTGTTGGACTCTGTCAAACAAAAGTCCTTCCTTCCCATCAACAAACAGTTGGGAATAAAGAACAAGGTTTCGTCTCTGCATGGCCAATGAGTTGTCACCCTGAGGTTCGCAATGTCAGTGCTGGGATCTATGACATCGTGCATCACAGCGGTGTCCTGGGCTCAGGCCCACTCACACTCCCTACAGGTTCACATTCTTGCATCTTGGGACGGTTCCCAGAGGTCCCTGAACAAGAAAATATCCCTGCTGTGTCTGGTAAAAACATCCTTGCTGTTGTGGATGGTTCCCACCCATCTGCAAAGGGGAGTACATAGGAGTCGAGAGCCATTAGTGACAGTTACCACAGATGCCAGCCAGAGAGGCTGGGGAGCAATCGTCTCTCAAGTTCCCTTTCAAGGCCTCTGGTCCCAGGAAGTCAGCTGCCAGTCCTCAAATTACCGAGAGCTGGACGCCATCTACCAGGCACTCAAAGCAGCGTACCTCATGCTCCAAGGGGCACATGTGATGGTGTACTTGGACAATATGACATTTGTGGCTTACCTTCGTCATCAGGGAAGCATGCGCCACCGAAGCCTGCAAAGGATTTCTGCAAGAATATTTTCTTGGGCAGAGCGGCATTTCCTATTGTGGAGGTGGCACTGAGCAATAATAGCTTGTTTGTTCAAACGTAATAAGAATATCTGTGTATATAAATAATCAAAATATAGATGTAGTTGTATAATAATCTGTCTATGTAGCCATCGCATAGACCCATAATATAACTTTAAGTTGTATAGCCATGAAGGAGTTAACCAAAGATAATGAAGCCAGAATGTGACGCTGCAAAAGTGTTATCAGTAATGTTCACACAGAAGGAATGTACGGGAGGCAGGCAATGTGCTGTGAGAAATTGGGGAGTGAAGCACTCCCTGTTTAGCTTCAAGGTTATTGATGCTTAATGTATAATTGGATCTATCGAATACACAAGTCAGTTGATGACGCTGGCTGAAAGAGAGAGCATGTCTGTGTGTTCATTGTCTTAGACATTGATATATCGGCACTGGTATACAGCTAATACGGCACCGTCTCTGGTTTTTCCACATGAAGATTCCATTGGCAGTCTTTACCCAAATTCGTCCCTTGACAGTTGGCGCACCAGCATGGGGCTTCTTTCACGGATGCATTACCGACCTGGCAATACCGATGCTTTGGACGTCGCAGACTGAGATATCCCTCCGCTCCAAGTAGACTGATCATCTCCATCACGTGGGTGAGTGTTACATACTGTGTATTCACTACCATTGTCGTTGGTTTGGAGAGGAGGGAGTGACGGGCTGTGTGTCCAAATCGGTGTTAAAAGATTGTGACTCAGAGCACGATTCCAGCCCTGAGGTGTGGATCGATCGAGAGTGTCACACGGGATCCAGAGGACGGTTTTTAGGGCAAGAAAGATGGTGGTGGCTGGATATAGCTAGCTAGACTCACCCGGTCTGTAATTAAAGACGCGGGGGGGTTCCCGTGGCTGAAGATAGGGATTAGACTAAATTTGGTGCAGCTGATCAAGTCCAGAGGGAATACATTTTGTATCCCTCCTCCATATCACGGGATACCCTTATTAGGGGGTTCCCGTGGCTCAAGATATGGATTAGGACATTAAATTTGGTGCAGCTGATCAAGTCCGGAGGGAATACATTTTGTATCCCTCCTCCATATCACGGGATACCCTTATTACTATATAGCTGAGGGAGCAGCTAGTATAGAGGTGGAGCCTTAAGTTCCGGCCGGGCTGTAACGAACACCGCATAGTCATAAATTAGTGTAATCCAGACACCACCAAGATAACAAAAATGTTTAGAACGGAGAAGACAAGGTTAAGAAACCTGAGGATTCACAGAATAGATTTAGTAAACATTCCTTAGGGAGGGGCACGTGCTGGAGACAGTTAAGCTGTGTATCATACCCCGGAGATTTTCAGAGTATTATTTGTTGATTGATGCTGAATTGTTTAACAGAATGACGCAGATATTGCTATCAGACGGATATATTGAGGTCAAAGAAGAGGATGAGCGAGGAGATGTTGTGTTTTTCTATATGTTACCCGAGTCTGAGGACAGATCTGAGGGTCCTCTGACAGGTTGTTTTGTTGCTGCCCCACAACCTGATCCCCATTCTATTCCCCCGTCCCGGGCATATTGACAGATGCTGCAGTCACTAGACAGCATCCCTTAACCCTTTCCACACCCATACCCATTGGTCCCTCCCATACCTGCAATGCCGTCTCTCCCCTCATCGGCCAGTCTGGTGTCACGCTCCCCAGTTACCAATCCCCTCCCCTTGGATCCCCTTTTTTCCTCTAGGACACATAGTGAGCCTTATCCCGAACCTGATGAGGAACAACCCTCATTTAAATATGTTCCCTTCAACCCCACCCAGTCAGCGGCATTAATCCCCTGCCTGCCAGATCCCGAAATTAACCCTCTGTGATTTTATAGGAAGATGCTACAGGTCCACCAGTTATATTCAGCTGCTCAGAAGGACCTGGTTAATCTCACCAAGATAAAAGCAGGAGACAGTTTTTGGCCCTTAATGGAGCCCCATCTCACAATGCCCCCAGGCACTGATGACACCACTTTCCAAAGTGGACAACAGTGTTGTGCCGCTTTAAAAAGATGGGCTCAAGATCAATTGGTGTAAACAAAAGCGCCGATGCAGCCCCCACCACAGCCCATGCTCCAGCAGGGCCCAAACCCCGTATATGTAGCTCCCAATCAACAAAACCATTAAAGCCAGCAGCAGAATTGTTGGTGTTGTGGTCAGCCCGATCACTATCAAAGAAAGTGTCACACCCCCAAATCTCAGTATTTGGACAGGTACCCTCAAAACCGTAACCAAAACTTGCAGCACACAAATCCACAATAAAGGTGTTCCTTGTAGATTCAGTAATGATCTACCTGAAGCCAGGTGTGCATTTTCCCAGAGTATCACAGTATCCCTTTAAATCAGTCCCAGGAGATTTTCCAAGATACTGCCCACAGTCTGGGCTGCACCCACGAGTCTGCCCCAATCTTCCCTAATGACACAGAGGGGAGCCCCTGACTGCTTGCCCTTTTGCTGCAGTGATTTCCAGTCCCAAGCCACCCGTTCTAATGATGCCTTTCAGGATAAATGTCTGTAGTGAAAGTTATTTACTGTGATTGTAGTGAAAGTTCTGCCTATGGTTTTTCTTGTATCTGTTTTTCCCACCAGCCATTCTAACATTGTGCACTCTGAAGTACAAGTGGGGGCCATAAGCCTGCAGGGATGTGTGGGAGGGTGTGCTTATCACAAGTTGTAAAGAAAAAAAAACTGACGAAGCAGAGAGAGGAAAAAAAATGGCTTCTGCAGAAATTTGTGGAACTACATGTGTTTTATATACTAACAAGTGCTTTTTCTTGCTGGTGGAGTGGATTTTGTTTAATCCTTAGGGCGGCTTTGCACACTACGACATCGCAGGTGTGATGTCGGTGGGGTCAAATCGAAAGTGACGCACATCCGGCGTCACTTGCGATGTCGTAGTGTGTAAAACCTTTTTGATACGATGAATGAGCGCAAAAGCGTCGTTATCGTATCATCGCTGTATTCTCCGACTTTTCCATAATGCCGATGCAGCGACAGGTACGATGTAGTTCCTCGTTCCTGCGGCCGCACACATCGCTGTGTATGAAGCTGCAGGAGCGAGGAACATCACCTTACCTGCCTCCCGGCTGCAATGAGAAGGAGGAGGTGGGCGGGATGTTTACATCCTGCTCATCTCCGCCCTTCCGCTGCTATTGGCCGCCTGCCATGTGACGTCGCTGTGACGTCACACGACCTGCCCCCTTAGGAAGGAGGTGGGTCGCCGGCCAGAGCGACGGTCGCAGGGCACGTGAGTGCATGTGAAGCTGGCGTAGCGATAATTTTCGCTACGCCAGCTATAACAAGATATTGTACCTGCGACGGGGGCGTGGACTATCGCGTGCGACATCGCAGCATCGGCTTGCGATGTCGCAACATGCAAAGCCCGCCTAAGAGTTCAAAATTTCACAGGAAATTATCAATAGTATTCTGCTGATATCTAAATAATTAAATTAATTTTGCAGGGAAAATTATATTTCCTAAAATATACAAATTAGGTTTTTTATTTTTATGGAAATGTTTTTGTTTTGTATTATTTTTGCATACAAACTGCCAATATTGATTACTTTCCTTTCTTTTGTAGATACAGAATATCTATGAACCGTGTTGTAAGATTTCAAAATTTCCCAGTAAAGTATAGGTTATATTTATCAGTTGTTTAATTATATTGTTTGCTATTATAAACCTATAAATGTTGCCAAAGTAGTATATAAAAACAAAACATAAAAAGGGGGGAAAAGTAGATGTCTATTATATTTTTCCAGCAGTGAAAGGCACAGCAGACATATTGGATAAGCTTTAAAACTGGTCTTTCTTTTGCAACAGTTTTATCATGTTTATTGGACTACTATGAAACATGTCTGTTATAAAATGATCTAATGCATATTTCTTTTAGTTTTTGTTTTTATAGATGAAATCAGATGGTCGTTGATTCTGCACTGGATATGCTACGGTTTGCACAACATGAGGTAGTCTAAATTTAAGCCATTCTCTCCCCTCCTATCGGTACAGGAGGAAGTGACGTAAGTGCCTCTCTAGATGGGTGAAGCAGAGGTAGGTAAGATAGTCAAAATGTATGTAGGATATAGATCTTTCCTGTTGTCAAATAAGCTAGGTATGCCGAAAAGAAAGTCTAGATCTGAGCTGATGGAATCGGATGGAGATCCCTGCACAGGTGCAGCTGACCAAGATGCAGTGAACGGGCCTAGAGTTGAGGAGTCCTTTACCATGCATAAAGACCATGCCTCAGTGACATCTGTCACGTCAGTGACTTCTGTCACTCCTTGTGTTCTTAAATCCCTACAGGAAAAAGCAAATCAACAAGGAGTGGAGTGCGAGACGCAGGGAGCCAGCTGACTGAGGAAGGTCTGTGGATGAAGGGCGGTAAGCTTTCTCTGCCATGACATCTCTTCTTAATATTGGCCCAAGTAACATGGACTAACATCTGCAAAAGTTGGATATCAGTGTGCGCTTTGGTGACACCAGAGTTTAGTACCCAGGTAGGCAAACTCACCCGGTCTTGTAAAACACGTTCTTGAA
Organism: Anomaloglossus baeobatrachus; assembly: GCF_048569485.1. Lineage (NCBI taxonomy): Eukaryota > Metazoa > Chordata > Amphibia > Anura > Aromobatidae > Anomaloglossus > Anomaloglossus baeobatrachus. The sequence goes on from NC_134357.1 coordinate 583,298,580, forward strand.
ACAATGAAGAAAAACTGTAAAGAGTCCGCAGAAACACCCTGCACCTGCTCCACCCATTTTTAGAGACTGCATACTGATTATAGATGTATATCATGAGCACGTTATATGCAAGTCTGTGCGTGTTGTGTAGATTTCTTTCCAGGTCTGGTTAGAGGCTTTCCAGTGCAGAAAACGACATCATTGCTGAAAATCCACATAATGCAAGTGGTATGTAAAAAACAAACTATCAAGTTGTGAACCAATGTGTGTTATGTTTTTCTTTAGTAGCAAACAGGTCTCTATGTAAAATGCTTTTTGGTTTAGCGCAAAGCACGTACAATTTTTATATGATTAACTAAATAGTGAACTAAACAAGTGTATTTTCTAATTCCAGATCCTAAATCAGAGTTAGTAGTATATGGTTTTCAGTCAGGAGACTGATTGATCCTAAAAAGGACAAGTGAGAGAGCCATGAGCCAAGATTAGATGAGCTGGTCCAGAAATTTCGATAAAGCTCAACGGCAGGACAACATGGATTCACGCTCTGTATTGCAGAAGGGTCGATTCACCGGAGCTGCACTGAGCGTCCTGCTCATATTTATCCTTTACAAAAAGACCTATACAGTCTCAGACCATCATTGCCGAAACAGTTAGAAAAGAGGACTTGGAGAGCCTTGAGACATGGGAAAGTCCAACTACAAAGGGTGAGGACTCGCCTAGGAGTCCTTGGTCTCAAACCGGTGAAGAAATCCCATTCCCCTCTCCACCCATGTCTCAACGTTCAGTCAGGCAGGATTTCCCAACAGATCTTTCTTCCTCTTTTCCTAAGGGAACACAGTACTCTTAGTATTTAGAAATGGCAGAAGTGAGTCAAAGGGGGGACTGTTGAGGGTACGAATTGAATAATCTAAAATACCTAATTCAGCCATTTCATAGACCCAAAAATGTGGTTTGGTTAATGTAACCTAACAATTTATAAATGTTTTTGTCTCCTACCAATTCATATGAATATATTCAGTGATTTTCCTTAATATAAAATACTAGCTATGGATTCTCTCATCTCGGGAAAAGTTTTGGAAGAGCCTATCCCATCAGGCTGAAGTCTCTCCGGCCTAGTCTGCTGAGCACTGGCAGTGACATGCAAGTTGACGTCACATCTCAGAAACCAATGGACCCGACACAACCGAAGCAGAAAGCGGCCGCTATTCTACCCATTATTCCAGAAGGTTTTTCCAAGTCTGCGCCACAAACTATACATGAAGCCTCATCATGTTTTTTTTTTTTATCAAGAGCACATTATCCAGGTTCAAAAAGTGGCCCTAAATGGACTAGCACTGACCTAGCATCCTTCTTTTTGTTTCATATCCGGAAAAAGAAACCATAGACAATCTGTAGCAAATGGTTTTTTTTGGGTCAGGTGTTAATTTTAAGATAAGGTCTAAATTCAATCTCTTTTAATCAGGATAATGTGCCCTAATGAAAGTAAGAACGCCAATTCTAATAGCCCCTATAAATCATAAAGTTATTTTTAATAAATAAAATGTAAGTACTTAAGGGGGGAGTCAAAATCTGTAGTGTTAAATTAGACAACAATCTCATAAAAAGCCCACATATATAGATATAGATATAATTAAAGTCCCAAGGGCAGTAGGTCACAAATAAGTCCCAAATAATAAAATATATCTAAATGGGGAAAATTTTAAAATTTAAGGTAATAAGATTCACAGATATTTTATTAAGGGGGGACTGTGGAGGTGGCACTGAGCAATAGCTTGTTTGTTCAAACGTAATAAGAATATCTGTGTATATAAATAATCAAAATATAGATGTAGTTGTATAATAATCTGTCTATGTAGCCATCGCATAGACCCATAATATAACTTTAAGTTGTATAGCCATGAAGGATTTAACCAAAGATAATGAAGCCAGAATGTGAAGCTGCAAAAGTGTTATCAGTAATGTTCACACAGAAGGAATCTACGGGAGGCAGGCAATGTGCTGTGAGAAATTGGGGAGTGAAGCACTCCCTGTTTAGCTTCAAGGTTATTCATGCTTACTGTATAATTGGATCTATCAAATACATGAGTCAGTTGATGACGCTGGCTGAAAGAGAGAGCATGTCTGTGTGTTCATTGTCTGATACATTGATATATCGGCACTGGTATACAGCTAATACGGCACCATCTCTGATATCCCAAATGAAGAGTCCATTAGCAGTCTTTACCCAAATTCCTCCCTTGACACTATCACTATCGGCCGTCCATCTCAGAGGTTCTGCAAACACTCAAGCGGATTATCTCGGCAGGAAGGATGTTCATCCGGGGGAATGGTCCCTGCATCCAGAAGTATTCCGCACCTTAGTCCTAAGGTGGGGACTGCCGGAGGTGGATCTCTTTGCGACCAGGCAAAACACAAAGGTAGAATTTTTTTTTCACTAGATCACAACGATCAGGCACTAGCAGTGGATGCCTTCTCCCTTCCTTGGAGGTTTTGACTAGCCTATGCCTTTCCACCAATTCCATTACTGCCAAGGACTCTGCAGAAGATAAGATCAGACAGAGTTGCTACCATACTGGTCACGCCACTGTGGCCCAGGAGAAGTTGGTTTGGGGCCCTTGTCTCCTTATCTCAGGACGGCCCCTTCTTATTGCCTCAGGTTCCCGATCTTCTCCATCAAGGTCCGCTCTTTCACCAAGACCTCAAGAGACTGAACTTGGCAGCGTGGCTTCTGAATCGGTTATTCTGAGAGCCAGGGACACGCTACAGGAGAGCTGTAAGCCTGTCACTAATCTTATCTACTTTAAAATCTGGAAAAACTTTACCGCCTGGTGCAGTCCTCGAATGCATGATCTGTTCCATCCAAATGTGGCTCACATCATGGACTTTCTACAGTCGGGCCTTGAGAAAGGTCTCAGTCCCAGCACTCGTAAGGTCCAGGTATCAGCTTTGAGTGCTTATTTTGATCAAGACCTGGCAAACCATCGCTGGGTAAAACGATTCCTGTATTCGGCGCTCAGATCTTGTCCTAGCCAACTCCCTATAGTCCCTCCCTGGGATCTTAGGCTCCCTTTGAATTTCTGGCTTCCTCATCCTTAAGATTCCTATCCTGGAAAACTGCCTTCTTGATTGCGATCGCCACGGCCAGACGAGTGGGCGAGATCCAGGCTCTTACCATACGAGAGCCTTATATGAAGATTCTTGATGATCGAATTGTCTTCTGTCTGGATTCTTCCTTTCTCCCAAAGGTGGTGTCGGACTTTCATAAGAACCAGGAAATTATCTTGCCTTCCTTTTTCCAGAACCCAGCTAACCAGAGAGAGATGGACTTTCATTCCCTTCATGTACGTAGAGCAGTGATGCTCTACCTACAAAAGACTGAATCCTTCAGGAAGGATTCCAACCTTTTCATTCAGAGTGTGGGACGGAATACTGGGAAGAAGACAGCCAAGCGCACATTATCCTACTGGATAAAGAACGCTATCAAGGAAGCATACACTACCCAGGGCCTCCTTCCTCCGGATCACTTAACAGCACATTCCACACGGTCGATGTCAGTTTCCTGGGCCGAGAAGGTAGAAGCGTCCATCGATCAGATTTGCAGAGCAGCTACCTGGTCCTTTGTCCATACATTCGTCAAACATTACCGACTAGACTGGCTTTCCAATCAGGATTTGGCCTTTGCTCGAAAGGTCCTACAGGCTGTGGTCCCTCATTAACATGTTTCGTTGGTACTCCTCCTGTGTGCTGTCATGGAAGGTGACTAGAGAAAATGGAATTTATCTTACCGTTAATTCGGTTTCTAGGAAACCCTCCACGACAGCACAATTTTTCCCTCCCTATCAATTTAATTTTGCTGCATTTTAATGGCTTATTTCTGAAATAAAAGATTTAGACTATTCATGCATTTTGTGGTTACTTGGAAAAACACTGGAGATGGGAGGTGGGGAGGTGTTATTTAACCTCTTTGTGTTTCCTGTCCCTATTAGAGTTAACCTCCTGTGTGCTGCCGTGAAGGGTGTGATGATATGGACTCTCATGGGTTAAAGTTTCTTGAAATCCAGCCAGACAGCATGATAGATTGTCTATAGACAGGGGAGAAGTCCCTCATTGTTTTTACAAGACTCTTGTTGACTCAATGTAATTGTGTTGGCCACTGAAAGCCAAACGTATTGTTCTCCAGACATTTCCAGTAACCATTGTATTGTAGTTGTGAATTGATAATGTAATTACCTTAGTAGCCATTGTCTAGTCGGTGACTTGCCGACTCCAGGTAGATATACTGAGTCTTTCTATGCACATCATTTAAATGAACATTATCCATGCAGCTTGAAATTCATCCAATGGGAGAAGCAATCTTGTCCAACCAATCGATGAGGACGCAGTGTATCCTAAGGGAAGGTTATGGCTATAAAAGGGACTTCTTTAAGCCACCAGGGTGGATGAAGGTTGATGGATGCTGATGGATCCAGTCTAAGCTCTTTGGAGCTGACTAGAGGATCAGGATATCTTATGGCTTCAATCTAGGGACTCCGGATCCGGTTGGAGACCATATCCACAGCCTAGGGATTTCGACTCCGGCTGCCAGGATTGTAACATCATACCAGGACTACTTAAGGAGGACACTCAGGTTGGGACAGTTCAGTCACCTGTTACAGACTTTGCAGACCTCACACAGCTTCCTAAATCTGGCGTTATTCCTTTCTCGGTGGGTGCCCGCCAAAAGTGGGGTGCTGCTGGACTGGAGTAAGCGGCCCTGGAAGCTCTGAGACATGGACATTCTAAATCCCTGGTGAGCCAGCGGAAGGGTAAGACTCTGTTGCCTGTTACATTTGTGTGTTTTGCTGGTTATGTGTTATGTGCCCTTAATTGTTTGGGGATCCAATAAAGTCTAATTATTGTGGTTCCCTCACCCTGTGTTGTCTAAGTAGTGTTACGCCCACGGTTAAGGAGGCCGGCGTTCAGTTGGGATGAGCCCTGAGCCACGCTGTCTTTCTAAAGGCGGCGGGTTTTAGTGGACGAGAGCACCCACAGAGCCCCTTGTCTCCACAATTGGTGGCAGCAGTGGGATACTACTCAGCCTGGTTTACCCAGGGGAGCTGCAGCGGACTGGTGTTTTCGGACACCGTCCAGGGCTCAACAACCAGGGAGGCACATAAGCATACCCAGCAGGCCATAGGGGAGGCATTCAGGTTTCGGACGCTGCCATGTCCAACCCCACCAGCTCAGCCATGGGACAAGGACAACAGAGGAGTTACGACCGCTGCAGTAAATGGATGCTACAGGATCTGTGCCAGAGGCGAAAGATTATCTACTGGAACGCTGAGACTCGGTCAGTCTTGATCCAGAAATTAGTCCGTTGGGATGCCCAGAATGATGCAGAGGACGATGAGGATCCCGCCGATATTGACCCAGAGGATTTAAACTATGTGCCACATCATGGATCTAGTGACAATCGGGAATCAAGTTTGTCCAAAATGGCCCAAGCCACAGCGTTGTTGGATGCATTGGGGCCTAGATCCTCAAGAGAAGAGAGGGCTTATGTTCTGGAATATGTTTATGGGATTCCAGCTGCAGTACTGCTAACACCAGCCGGTCGAGAAGGATGGTCCCGCTACTCAGCAGAATCTGCGCCAAAACAAAGGACTACAAACAGGGCCTGTGACTCGCCCAATCTATGGCGCTGTTATACATGTGGGCGTCATGGACATATAAATAAAGATTGTCTCCAAAACCGAGGCCGCATGCTTGGAGCCCGTCTGCCAGTCCAACCAGTCAACATATGCCGAGATGAACCAACGAGACCTGAGGAATGCTACTCCCAAGAAACACCAACAGCTGAGGAAGTGGTTTATCCAGTCCACACCCTACGGCAGGCCGGACACCGTACACCAGCCAACCTCCATCCCCACATCCAGACGGTCAAGGTCGGTGATATACAGGCTCAGGGACTTCGAGAGATTGGATCTTCCATCACTCTGGTAAGCCCAGTTATTGTTTCTCCAGAAGACCCTGAACCAGATTCCCAATTATCCATCTCCCTGGCTGAAGGCCAGCGCTCAGACATTCCTCTGGCATGTGTGCAGTTGGACCTAAGGACCGACCAGGGAGAGGTCGAAGTGGAGCTTGTGGACAGCCTCCCCACACCTGGTATTTTGGGGACCAACCAGGAAGTGATCTATGTGGGGATTGTGAACAGCCTCCCCATACCTGTCATTGTGAAGACTGACCAAAGCAAGGCTGATGTGGAGCTTATGGACACCGTCCCCACACCAGTTATTTCGGGAAAGGACCAGGGAGAGGTTGATGTGAGACTTGTGAACAGCCTCCCCACACCTGTCATTGTGGAGACTGACCAGAGCAAGGCTGATGTGGAGCTTATGGACACCGTCCCCACACCAGTTATTTCGGGAAAGGACCAGGGAGAGGTTGATGTGAGACTTGTGAACAGCCTCCCCACACCTGTCATTGTGGAGACTAATCAGAGCAAGGCTGATGTGGAGCTTATGGACACCGTCCCCACACCAGTTACTTTGGGGTCTGACCAGGAAGAGGTCCATATGGAGTTTATGGACAGCCTCCCCACACCTGTTGTTTCGGGGTCTAGCCAGGAGGAAGTTGAAGTGGGGTTCATCGATGGCCCCACCAAGCCTGTTGTTTCGGATACCACTCAAAGGGAAGTGAAAGTGGGGCTTGTGAATTACCTGCTCACACCAGTCATTTTGGAGAATGACCTAGGACAAGGACTATCCAGTCAGTTTGAAGCAGCCATCACCCACCTCCAAGCCAAGCAGGACCCTGATGTGGATCTTTCTAACATCTTTTCCAGGGATGGTTTGCATTCCCGGTCTCCATCATCCACTTCTGAGCCAAGAACCGTGAGTAAGCCTAACCACACTGTGGCTATTGACTGGGGGAGGATTGATAGTGGGAGATTTGTGCAGGCCCAACTCATGGACCCCACCTTAGTGCTTGTCCACAATATGGCTGCTCAACTTGGGGGAGGTAATCAGGGGGAGGTGTATAGATGCAAGCCTCTGTTGCTGACCTCACCATTAAAAAGGACAATGCCGTCAAGAGGAGAAGGATGATCGGAAGCCTATCATGTCTGGCTAATATTAAGAAGGGGGAGGAATGTGACGACATGGACTCTCATGGGTTAAAGTTTCTTAACATTCAGCCAGACTATTGTTCTTATGTGTGCTAAGTCATGTTTGCTTAGCTATTGCTCCCCAGACTTTTCCAGTAATCATTGTATTGTAGTTGTGTATTGATAATGTAATTACCTTAGTAGCCATTGTCTAGTCGGTGATTTGCCGACTCCATGTAGATATACTGAGTCTTTCTATGCACATCATTTAAATGAACATTATCCATGCAGCTTGAAATTCATCCAATGGGAGAAGCAATCTTGTCCAACCAATCGATGAGGATGCTGTGTATCCTAAGGGAAAGTTATGGCTATAAAAGGGACTTCTTTAAGCCACCAGGGTTGATGAAGGTTGATGGATGCTGATGGATCCAGTCTAAGCTCTTTGGAGCTGACTAGAGGATAAGGATATCTTATGGCTTCAATCTAGGGACTCCGGTTCCGGTTGGAGACCATATCCACAGCCTGGGGATTTCGACTCCGGCTGCCAGGATTGTAACGTCATACCAGGACTACCTAAGGAGGACACTCAGGTTGGGACAGTTCAGTCACCTGTTACAGACTTTGCAGACCTCACACACCTTCCTGAATCTGGCATTATTCCTTACTCGGTGGGTGCCCGCCAAAAGCGAGGTGCTGCTGGACTGGAGTAAGCGGCCCTGGAAGCTCTGAGGCATGGACATTCTAAATCCCTGGTGAGCCAGCGGAAGGGTGAGACTCTGTTGCCTGTTACATTTAAACTGAAAAATAAGGAGCGCTGATAGTGTAATACCAACAGATCAGTGCGGTAGATCAGGAAAAATACACTCACCTGAAAAGGTTGTGATAGTCACAACCACTGATAAAGCATAGGATGATGGCGTCTGCTGCAGCCCCACGTGGATGTGCATACAAATAGTATTACTATGTTGATGCACTGGTCCTGAAGAAGAGGTATATCCTCGAAACGCGTAGACCGATGGAATAAAAGAATACGTTTATAACATCAACGTGCTACATCTTCATTTTGGCTGATGCGCGGCATTAACCCCCTCTTCACTCTGATTTGTTTGCCTGTTACTTTTTTGTGTGTTTTGCTGGTTATGTGTTATGTGCCATTAATTGTTTGGGGATCCAATAAAGTCTAATTATTGTGGTTCTCTCACCCTGTGTTGTCTGAGTAGTGTTACGCCCACGGTTAAGGAGGCCGGCGTTCAGTTGGGATGAGCCCTGAGCCACGTTGTCTTTCTAAAGGCGGCGGGTTTTAGTGGACGAGAGCACCCACTGAGCCCCGTGTCCCCTCATCCTGTACTCCAGTGTCAGTGTCATTATCCTGTACTGCAGTGTCAGTGTCATTATCCTGTACTCCAGTGTCTGTGTCATTATCCTGTACCCCCAGTGTCAGTGCTATTATCTTAGGCTATATGTAATTACTTTTCAGGGGACCTCTATATATGATGATAGTACAGGAGGAGCCTCTATATGTGATGATAGTACAGGAGGGACCTCTATATGTGATGATAGTACAGGAGGAGCCTCTATATGTGATGATAGTACAGGAGGGACCTCTATATGTGATGCTAGTACAGGAGGAGCCTCTATATGTGATGATAGTACAGGAGGGACCTCTATATGTGATGATAGTACAGGAGGGACCTCTATATGTGATGATAGTACAGGAGGAGCCTCTATATGTGATGATAGTACAGGAGGGACCTCTATATGTGATGATAGTACAGGAGGGACCTCTATATGTGATGATAGTACAGGAGGAGCCTCTATATGTGATGATAGTACAGGAGGAGCCTCTATATGTGATGATAGTACAGGAGGAGCCTCTATATGTGATGATAGTATAGGAGGGACCTCTATATGTGATGATAGTACAGGAGGGGCCTCTATATGTGATGATAGTACAGGAGGGACCTCTATATGTGATGATAGTACAGGAGGAGCCTCTATATGTGATGATAGTACAGGAGGAGCCTCTATATGTGATGATAGTACAGGAGGAGCCTCTATATGTGATGATAGTACAGGAGGAGCCTCTATATGTGATGATAGTACAGGAGGAGCCTCTATATGTGATGATAGTACAGGAGGGACCTCTATATGTGATGATAGTACAGGAGGGACCTCTATATGTGATGATAGTACAGGAGGAGCCTCTATATGTGATGATAGTACAGGAGGAGCCTCTATATGTGATGATAGTACAGGAGGAGACTCTATATGTGATGATAGTACAGGAGGGACCTCTATATGTGATGATAGTACAGGAGGGACCTCTATATGTGATGATAGTACAGGAGGAGCCTCTATATGTCATGATAGTACAGGAGGGACCTCTATATGTGATGATAGTACAGGAGGAGCCTCTATATGTGATCATAGTGCAGGAGGGACCTCTATATGTGATGATAGTACAGGAGGACCTCTATATGTGATGATAGTACAGGAGGGACCTCTATATGTGATGATAGTGCAGGAGGGACCTTTATATGTGATGATAGTACAGGAGGAGCCTCTATATGTGATGATAGTACAGGAGGGACCTCTATATGTGATGATAGTACAGGAGGAGCCTCTATATGTGATGATAATACAGGAGGAGCCTCTATATGTGATGATAGTACAGGAGGGACCTCTATATGTGATGATAGTACAGGAGGAGCCTCTATATGTGATGATAGTACAGGAGGGACTTCTATATGTGATGATAGTACAGGAGGGACCTCTATATGTGATGATAGTACAGGAGGAGCCTCTATATGTGATGATAGTACAGGAGGGACTTCTATATGTGATGATAGTACAGGAGGGACCTCTATATGTGATGATAGTACAGGAGGAGCCTCTATATGTGATAATAGTACAGGAGGAGCCTCTATATGTGATGATAGTACAGGAGAAGCCTCTATATGTGATGATAGTACAGGAGAAGCCTCTATATGTGATGATAGTACAGGAGGAGCCTCTATATGTGATGATAGTACAGGAGGGACCTCTATATGTGATGATAGTACAGGAGGGACCTCTATATGTGATGATAGTACAGGAGGGACCTCTATATGTGATGATGGTACAGGAGGAGCCTCTATATGTGATGATAGTACAGGAGGGACTTCTATATGTGATGATAGTACAGGAGGGGCCTCTATATGTGATGATAGTACAGGAGGAGCCTCTATATGTGATAATAGTACAGGAGGAGCCTCTATATGTGATGATAGTACAGGAGAAGCCTCTATATGTGATGATAGTACAGGAGAAGCCTCTATATGTGATGATAGTACAGGAGGAGCCTCTATATGTGATGATAGTACAGGAGGGGACCTCTATATGTGATGATAGTACAGGAGGAGCCTCTATATGTGATGATAGTACAGGAGGGGCCTCTATATGTGATGATAGTACAGGAGGAGCCTCTATATGTGATGATAGTACAGGAGGAGCCTCTATATGTGATGATAGTACAGGAGGAGCCTCTATATGTGATGATAGTACAGGAGGAGCCTCTATATGTGATGATAGTACAGGAGGGACCTCTATATGTGATGATAGTACAGGAGGAGCCTCTATATGTGATGATAGTACAGGAGAGCCTCTATATGTGATGATAGTACAGGAGGAGACTCTATATGTGATGATAGTACAGGAGGGACCTCTATATGTGATGATAGTACAGGAGGGACCTCTATATGTGATGATAGTACAGGAGGAGCCTCTATATGTGATGATAGTACAGGAGGGACCTCTATATGTGATGATAGTACAGGAGGGACCTCTATATGTGATGATAGTACAGGAGGAGCCTCTATATGTGATCATAGTACAGGAGGAGCCTCTATATGTGATGATAATACAGGAGGAGCCTCTATATGTGATGATAGTACAGGAGGAGCCTCTATATGTGATGATAGTACAGGAGGAGCCTCTATATGTGATGATAGTACAGGAGGAGCTTCTATATGTGATGATAGTACAGGAGGAGCCTCTATATGTGATGATAGTACAGGAGGAGCCTCTATATGTGATGATAGTACAGGAGGAGCCTCTATATGTGATGATAGTACAGGAGGAGCCTCTATATGTGATGATAGTACAGGAGGAGCCTCTATATGTGATGATAGTACAGGAGGGACCTCTATATGTGATGATAGTACAGGAGGAGCCTCTATATGTGATGATAGTACAGGAGGAGCCTCTATATGTGATGATAGTACAGGAGGAGCCTCTATATGTGATGATAGTACACAGAAGGAGCCTCTATATGTGATGATAGTACAGGAGGAGCCTCTATATGTGATGATAGTACAGGAGGAGCCTCTATATGTGATGATAGTACAGGAGGGACCTCTATATTTGATGATAGTACAGGAGGAGCCTCTATATGTGATGATAGTACAGTAGAAGCCTCTATATGTGATGATAGTACAGGAGGAGCCTCTATATGTGATGATAGTACAGGAGGAGCCTCCATATGTGATTATAGTACAGGAGGAGCCTCTATATGTGATGATAGTACAGGAGGAGCCTCTATATGTGATGATAGTACAGGAGGGACCTCTATATGTGATGATAGTACAGGAGGAGCCTCTATATGTGATGATAGTACAAGAGGGACCTCTATATGTGATGATAGTACAGGAGGAGCCTCTATATGTGATGATAGTACAGGAGGAGCCTCTATATGTGATGATAGTACAGGAGGGACCTCTATATGTGATGATAGTACAGGAGGAGCCTCTATATGTGATCATAGTGCAGGAGGGACCTCTATATGTGATGATAGTACAGGAGGAGCCTCTATATGTGATGATAGTACAGGAGGGACCTCTATATGTGATGGTAGTACAGGAGGAGCCTCTATATGTGATGGTAGTACAGGAGGAGCCTCTATATGTGATGATAGTACAGGAGGAGCCTCTATATGTGATGATAGTGCAGGAGGAGCCTCTATATGTGATGATAGTGCAGGAGGAGCCTCTATATGTGATGATAGTACAGGAGGAGCCTCTATATGTGATGATAGTACAGGAGGAGCCTCTATATGTGATGGTAGTACAGGAGGAGGCTTTATATGTGATGGTAGTACAGGAGGGACCTCTATATGTGATGATAGTACAGGAGGAGCCTCTATACGTGATGATAGTACAGGAGGAGCCTCTATATGTGATGATAGTACAGGAGGGACCTCTATATGTGATGATAGTACAGGAGGAGCCTCTATATGTGATGATAGTACAGGAGGAGCCTCTATATGTGATGATAGTACAGGAGGAGCCTCTATATGTGATGATAGTACAGGAGGGACCTCTATATGTGATGATAGTACAGGAGGGACCTCTATATGTGATGATAGTGCAGGAGGGACCTCTATATGTGATGATAGTACAGGAGGACCCTCTATATGTGATGATAGTACAGGAGGACCCTCTATATGTGATGATAGTACAGGAGGAGCCTCTATATGTGATGATAGTACAGGAGGAGCCTCTATATGTGATGATAGTACAGGAGGGACCTCTATATGTGATGATAGTACAGGAGGAGCCTCTATATGTGATGATAGTACAGGAGGAGCCTCTATATGTGATGATAGTACAGGAGGAGCCTCTATATGTGATGATAGTACAGGAGGAGCCTCTATATGTGATGATAGTACAGGAGGAGCCTCTATATGTGATGATAGTACAGGAGGAGCCTCTATATGTGATGATAGTACAGGAGTAGCCTCTATATGTGATGATAGTTCAGGAGGGACCTCTATATGTGATGATAGTGCAGGAGGGACCTCTATATGTGATGATAGTACAGGAGGACCCTCTATATGTGATGATAGTACAGGAGGAGCCTCTATATGTGATGATAGTACAGGAGGAGCCTCTATATGTGATGATAGTACAGGAGGGACCTCTATATGTGATGATAGTACAGGAGGAGCCTCTATATGTGATGATAGTACAGGAGGAGCCTCTATATGTGATGATAGTACAGGAGGAGCCTCTATATGTGATGATAGTACAGGAGGAGCCTCTATATGTGATGATAGTACAGGAGGAGCCTCTATATATGATGATAGTACAGGAGGAGCCTCTATATGTGATGATAGTACAGGAGGAGCCTCTATATGTGATGATAGTACAGGAGGGACCTCCATATGTGATGATAGTACAGGAGGTGCCTCTATATGTGATGATAGTACAGGAGGGACCTCTATATGTGATGATAGTACAGGAGGAGCCTCTATATGTGATGATAGTACAGGAGGAGCCTCTATATGTGATGATAGTACAGGAGGAGCCTCTATATGTGATGATAGTACAGGAGGGGCCTCTATATGTGATGATAGTACAGGAGGAGCCTCTATATGTGATGATAGTACAGGAGGGACCTCTATATGTGATGATAGTACAGGAGGAGCCTCTATATGTGATGATAGTACAGGAGGAGCCTCTATATGTGATGATAGTACAGGAGGAGCCTCTATATGTGATGATAGTACAGGAGGAGCCTCTATATGTGATGATAGTACAGGAGGAGCCTCTATATGTGATGATAGTACAGGAGGAGCCTCTATATGTGATGATAGTACAAAAGGAGCCTCTATATGTGATGATAGTACAGGAGGAGCCTCTATATGTGATGATAGTACAGGAGGAGCCTCTATATGTGATGATAGTATAGGAGGGACCTCTATATGTGATGATACTGCAGGAGGGGCCTCTATATGTGATGATAGTACAGGAGGAGCCTCTATATGTGATGATAGTACAGGAGGAGCCTCTATATGTGATGATAGTACAGGAGGAGCCTCTATATGTGATGATAGTACAGGGGGAGCCTCTATATGTGATGATAGTACAGGAGGAGCCTCTATATGTGATGATAGTACAGGAGGGACCTCTATATGTGATGATAGTACAGGAGGAGCCTCTATATGTGATGATAGTACAGGAGGGACCTCTATATGTGATGATAGTACAGGAGGAGCCTCTATATGTGATGATAGTACAGGAGGAGCCTCTATATGTGATGATAGTACAGGAGGAGCCTCTATATGTGATGATAGTACAGGAGGGACCTCTATATGTGATTATAGTACAGGAGGGACCTCTATATGTGATGATAGTACAGGAGCAGCCTCTATATGTGATGATAGTATAGGAGGAGCCTCTATATGTGATGATAGTACAGGAGGAGCCTCTATATGTGATGATAGTACAGGAGGGACCTCTATATGTGATGATAGTACAGGAGGGACCTCTATATGTGATGATAGTACAGGAGGAGCCTCTATATGTGATGATAGTACAGGAGGAGCCTCTATATGTGATGATAGTACAGGAGAGACCTCTATATGTGATGATAGTACAGGAGGAGCCTCTATATGTGATGATAGTACAGGAGGAGCCTCTATATGTGATGATAGTACAGGAGGAGCCTCTATATGTGATAATAGTACAGGAGGGACCTCTATATGTGATGATAGTACAGGAGGAGCCTCTATATGTGATGATAGTACAGGAGGGACCTCTATATGTGATGATAGTACAGGAGTAGCCTCTATATGTGATGATAGTACAGGAGGAGCCTCTATATGTGATGATAGTACAGGAGCAGCCTCTATATGTGATGATAGTACAGGAGGAGCCTCTATATGTGATGATAGTACAGGAGGAGCCTCTATATGTGATGATAGTACAGGAGGAGCCTCTATATGTGATGATACTACAGGAGGAGCCTCTATATGTGATGATAGTACAGGAGGAGCCTCTATATGTGATGATAGTACAGGAGGAGCCTCTATATGTGATGATAGTACAGGAGGAGCCTCTATATGTGATGATAGTACAGGAGAAGCCTCTATATGTGATGATAGTACAGGAGGAGCCTCTATATGTGATGATAGTACAGGAGGAGCCTCTATATGTGATGATAGTACAGGAGGAGCCTCTATATGTGATGATAGTACAGGAGGAGCCTCCATATGTGATGATAGTACAGGAGGGACCTCTATATGTGATGATAGTACAGGAGGAGCCTCTATATGTGATGATAGTACAGGAGGAGCCTCTATATGTGATGATAGTACAGGAGGAGACTCTATATGTGATGATAGTACAGGAGGGACCTCTATATGTGATGATAGTACAGGAGGGACCTCTATATGTGATGATAGTACAGGAGGAGCCTCTATATGTGATGATAGTGCAGGAGGGACCTTTATATGTGATGATAGTACAGGAGGAGCCTCTATATGTGATGATAGTACAGGAGGGACCTCTATATGTGATGATAGTACAGGAGGGACCTCTATATGTGATGATAGTACAGGAGGAGCCTCTATATGTGATGATAATACAGGAGGAGCCTCTATATGTGATGATAGTACAGGAGGGACCTCTATATGTGATGATAGTACAGGAGGAGCCTCTATATGTGATGATAGTACAGGAGGGACTTCTATATGTGATGATAGTACAGGAGGGACCTCTATATGTGATGATAGTACAGGAGGAGCCTCTATATGTGATGATAGTACAGGAGGAGCCTCTATATGTGATGATAGTACAGGAGGAGCTTCTATATGTGATGATAGTACAGGAGGAGCCTCTATATGTGATGATAGTACAGGAGGAGCCTCTATATGTGATGATAGTACAGGAGGAGCTTCTATATGTGATGATAGTACAGGAGGAGCCTCTATATGTGATGATAGTACAGGAGGAGCCTCTATATGTGATGATAGTACAGGAGGAGCCTCTATATGTGATGATAGTACAGGAGGAGCCTCTATATGTGATGATACTACAGGAGGAGCCTCTATATGTGATGATAGTACAGGAGGAGCCTCTATATGTGATGATAGTACAGGAGGAGCCTCTATATGTGATGATAGTACAGGAGGAGCCTCTATATGTGATGATAGTACAGGAGAAGCCTCTATATGTGATGATAGTACAGGAGGAGCCTCTATATGTGATGATAGTACAGGAGGAGCCTCTATATGTGATGATAGTACAGGAGGAGCCTCTATATGTGATGATAGTACAGGAGGAGCCTCCATATGTGATGATAGTACAGGAGGGACCTCTATATGTGATGATAGTACAGGAGGAGCCTCTATATGTGATGATAGTACAGGAGGAGCCTCTATATGTGATGATAGTACAGGAGGAGACTCTATATGTGATGATAGTACAGGAGGGACCTCTATATGTGATGATAGTACAGGAGGGACCTCTATATGTGATGATAGTACAGGAGGAGCCTCTATATGTGATGATAGTGCAGGAGGGACCTTTATATGTGATGATAGTACAGGAGGAGCCTCTATATGTGATGATAGTACAGGAGGGACCTCTATATGTGATGATAGTACAGGAGGGACCTCTATATGTGATGATAGTACAGGAGGAGCCTCTATATGTGATGATAATACAGGAGGAGCCTCTATATGTGATGATAGTACAGGAGGGACCTCTATATGTGATGATAGTACAGGAGGAGCCTCTATATGTGATGATAGTACAGGAGGGACTTCTATATGTGATGATAGTACAGGAGGAGCCTCTATATGTGATGGTAGTACAGGAGGAGGCTTTATATGTGATGATAGTACAGGAGGGACCTCTATATGTGATGATAGTACAGGAGGAGCCTCTATATGTGATGATAGTACAGGAGGGACTTCTATATGTGATGATAGTACAGGAGGGACCTCTATATGTGATGATAGTACAGGAGGAGCCTCTATATGTGATGATAGTACAGGAGGAGCCTCTATATGTGATGATAGTACAGGAGGAGCTTCTATATGTGATGATAGTACAGGAGGAGCCTCTATATGTGATGATAGTACAGGAGGAGCCTCTATATGTGATGATAGTACAGGAGGAGCTTCTATATGTGATGATAGTACAGGAGGAGCCTCTATATGTGATGATAGTACAGGAGGAGCCTCTATATGTGATGATAGTACAGGAGGAGCCTCTATATGTGATGATAGTACAGGAGGAGCCTCTATATGTGATGATAGTACAGGAGGAGCCTCTATATGTGATGATAGTACAGGAGGGACCTCTATATGTGATGATAGTACAGGAGGAGCCTCTATATGTGATGATAGTACAGGAGGAGCCTCTATATGTGATGGTAGTACAGGAGGAGCCTCTATATGTGATGATAGTACAGGAGGAGCCTCTATATGTGATGATAGTACAGGAGGAGCCTCTATATGTGATGATAGTGCAGGAGGGACCTCTATATGTGATGATAGTACAGGAGGGACCTCTATATGTGATGATAGTACAGGAGGGACCTCTATATGTGATGATAGTACAGGAGGGACCTCTATATGTGATGATAGTACAGGAGGAGCCTCTATATGTGATGATAGTACAGGAGGAGCCTCTATATGTGATGATAGTACAGGAGGAGCCTCTATATGTGATGATAGTACAGGAGGGACCTCCATATGTGATGATAGTAGAGGAGGTGCCTCTATATGTGATGATAGTACAGGAGGGACCTCTATATGTGATGATAGTACAGGAGGAGCCTCTATATGTGATGATAGTACAGGAGGAGCCTCTATATGTGATGATAGTACAGGAGGAGCCTCTATATGTGATGATAGTACAGGAGGGACCTCTATATGTGATGATAGTACAGGAGGAGCCTCTATATGTGATGATAGTACAGGAGGGACCTCTATATGTGATGATAGTACAGGAGGAGCCTCTATATGTGATGATAGTACAGGAGGAGCCTCTATATGTGATGATAGTACAGGAGGAGCCTCTATATGTGATGATAGTATAGGAGGGTCCTCTATATGTGATGATACTGCAGGAGGGACCTCTATATGTGATGATAGTACAGGAGGAGCCTCTATATGTGATGATAGTACAGGAGGAGCCTCTATATGTGATGATAGTACAGGAGCAGCCTCTATATGTGATGATAGTACAAGAGGAGCCTCTATATGTGATGATAGTACAGGAGGAGCCTCTATATGTGATGATAGTGCAGGAGGGACCTCTATATGTGATGATAGTACAGGAGGGACCTCTATATGTGATGATAGTACAGGAGGGACCTCTATATGTGATGATAGTACAGGAGGGACCTCTATATGTGATGATAGTACAGGAGGAGCCTCTATATGTGATGATAGTACAGGAGGAGCCTCTATATGTGATGATAGTACAGGAGGAGCCTCTATATGTGATGATAGTACAGGAGGAGCTTCTATATGTGATGATAGTACAGGAGGAGCCTCTATATGTGATGATAGTACAGGAGGAGCCTCTATATGTGATGATAGTACAGGAGGAGCCTCTATATGTGATGATAGTACAGGAGGAGCCTCTATATGTGATGATAGTACAGGAGGAGCCTCTATATGTGATGATAGTACAGGAGGGACCTCTATATGTGATGATAGTACAGGAGGAGCCTCTATATGTGATGATAGTACAGGAGGAGCCTCTATATGTGATGGTAGTACAGGAGGAGCCTCTATATGTGATGATAGTACAGGAGGAGCCTCTATATGTGATGATAGTACAGGAGGAGCCTCTATATGTGATGATAGTGCAGGAGGGACCTCTATATGTGATGATAGTACAGGAGGGACCTCTATATGTGATGATAGTACAGGAGGGACCTCTATATGTGATGATAGTACAGGAGGGACCTCTATATGTGATGATAGTACAGGAGGAGCCTCTATATGTGATGATAGTACAGGAGGAGCCTCTATATGTGATGATAGTACAGGAGGAGCCTCTATATGTGATGGTAGTACAGGAGGAGGCTTTATATGTGATGATAGTACAGGAGGGACCTCTATATGTGATGATAGTACAGGAGGAGCCTCTATATGTGATGATAGTACAGGAGGAGCCTCTATATGTGATGATAGTACAGGAGGGACCTCTATATGTGATGATAGTACAGGAGGACCCTCTATATGTGATGATAGTACAGGAGGAGCTTCTATATGTGATGATAGTACAGGAGGAGCCTCTATATGTGATGATAGTACAGGAGGAGCCTCTATATGTGATGATAGTACAGGAGGAGCCTCTATATGTGATGATAGTACAGGAGGAGCCTCTATATGTGATGATAGTACAGGAGGAGCCTCTATATGTGATGATAGTACAGGAGGAGCCTCTATATGTGATGATAGTACAGGAGGAGCCTCTATATGTGATGATAGTACAGGAGGAGCCTCTATATGTGATGATAGTACAGGAGGAGCCTCTATATGTGATGATAGTACAGGAGGAGCCTCTATATGTGATGATAGTACAGGAGGAGCCTCTATATGTGATGATAGTACAGGAGGAGCCTCTATATGTGATGATAGTACAGGAGGAGCCTCTATATGTGATGATAGTACAGGAGGGACCTCCATATGTGATGATAGTAGAGGAGGTGCCTCTATATGTGATGATAGTACAGGAGGGACCTCTATATGTGATGATAGTACAGGAGGAGCCTCTATATGTGATGATAGTACAGGAGGAGCCTCTATATGTGATGATAGTACAGGAGGAGCCTCTATATGTGATGATAGTACAGGAGGAGCCTCTATATGTGATGATAGTACAGGAGGAGCCTCTATATGTGATAATAGTACAGGAGGAGCCTCTATATGTGATGATAGTACAGGAGGAGCCTCTATATGTGATGGTAGTACAGGAGGAGGCTTTATATGTGATGATAGTACAGGAGGGACCTCTATATGTGATGATAGTACAGGAGGAGCCTCTATATGTGATGATAGTACAGGAGGAGCCTCTATATGTGATGATAGTACAGGAGGGACCTCTATATGTGAGGATAGTACAGGAGGACCCTCTATATGTGATGATAGTACAGGAGGAGCCTCTATATGTGATGATAGTACAGGAGGAGCCTCTATATGTGATGATAGTACAGGAGGAGCCTCTATATGTGATGATAGTACAGGAGGAGCCTCTATATGTGATGATAGTACAGGAGGAGCCTCTATATGTGATGATAGTACAGGAGGAGCCTCTATATGTGATGATAGTACAGGAGGAGCCTCTATATGTGATGATAGTACAGGAGGAGCCTCTATATGTGATGATAGTACAGGAGGAGCCTCTATATGTGATGATAGTACAGGAGGAGCCTCTATATGTGATGATAGTACAGGAGGAGCCTCTATATGTGATGATAGTACAGGAGGAGCCTCTATATGTGATGATAGTACAGGAGGAGCCTCTATATGTGATGATAGTACAGGAGGGACCTCCATATGTGATGATAGTAGAGGAGGTGCCTCTATATGTGATGATAGTACAGGAGGGACCTCTATATGTGATGATAGTACAGGAGGAGCCTCTATATGTGATGATAGTACAGGAGGAGCCTCTATATGTGATGATAGTACAGGAGGGACCTCTATATGTGATGATAGTACAGGAGGAGCCTCTATATGTGATGATAGTACAGGAGGGACCTCTATATGTGATGATAGTACAGGAGGAGCCTCTATATGTGATGATAGTACAGGAGGAGCCTCTATATGTGATGATAGTACAGGAGGAGCCTCTATATGTGATGATAGTACAGGAGGAGCCTCTATATGTGATGATAGTACAGGAGGGACCTCTATATGTGATGATAGTACAGGAGGAGCCTCTATATGTGATGATAGTACAGTAGAAGCCTCTATATGTGATGATAGTACAGGAGGAGCCTCTATATGTGATGATAGTACAGGAGCAGCCTCCATATGTGATGATAGTACAGGAGGAGCCTCTATATGTGATAATGGTACAGGAGGAGCCTCTATATGTGATGATAGTACAGGAGGGACCTCTATATGTGATGATAGTACAGGAGGAGCCTCTATATGTGATGATAGTACAGGAGGGACCTCTATATGTGATGATAGTACAGGAGGAGCCTCTATATGTGATGATAGTACAGGAGGGACCTCTATATGTGATGATAGTACAGGAGGAGCCTCTATATGTGATGATAGTACAGGAGGAGCCTCTATATGTGATGATAGTACAGGAGGAGCCTCTATATGTGATGATAGTACAGGAGGGACCTCTATATGTGATGATAGTACAGGAGGAGCCTCTATATGTGATCATAGTGCAGGAGGGACCTCTATATGTGATGATAGTACAGGAGGAGCCTCTATATGTGATGATAGTACAGGAGGGACCTCTATATGTGATGGTAGTACAGGAGGAGCCTCTATATGTGATGGTAGTACAGGAGGAGCCTCTATATGTGATGATAGTACAGGAGGAGCCTCTATATGTGATGATAGTACAGGAGGAGCCTCTATATGTGATGATAGTGCAGGAGGGACCTCTATATGTGATGATAGTACAGGAGGGACCTCTATATGTGATGATAGTACAGGAGGAGCCTCTATATGTGATGATAGTACAGGAGAAGCCTCTGTATGTGATGATAGTGCAGGAGGAGCCTCTATATGTGATGATAGTACAGGAGGAGGCTCTATATGTGATCATAGTGCAGGAGGGACCTCTATATGTGATGATAGTACAGGAGGAGCCTCTATATGTGATGATAGTACAGGAGGAGCCTCTATATGTGATGATAGTACAGGAGGAGCCTCTATATGTGATGATAGTATAGGAGGGACCTTTATATGTGATGATACTGCAGGAGGGACCTCTATATGTGATGATAGTACAGGAGGAGCCTCTATATGTGATGATAGTACAGGAGGAGCCTCTATATGTGATGATAGTACAGGAGGAGCCTCTATATGTGATGATAGTACAGGAGCAGCCTCTATATGTGATGATAGTACAGGAGGAGCCTCTATATGTGATGATAGTACAGGAGGAGCCTCTATATGTGATGATAGTACAGGAGGAGCCTCTATATGTGATGATAGTACAGGAGGAGCCTCTATATGTGATGATAGTACAGGAGGAGCCTCTATATGTGATAATAGTACAGGAGGAGCCTCTATATGTGATGATAGTACAGGAGGAGCCTCTATATGTGATGGTAGTACAGGAGGAGGCTTTATATGTGATGATAGTACAGGAGGGACCTCTATATGTGATGATAGTACAGGAGGAGCCTCTATATGTGATGATAGTACAGGAGGAGCCTCTATATGTGATGATAGTACAGGAGGAGCCTCTATATGTGATGATAGTACAGGAGGGACCTCTATATGTGATGATAGTACAGGAGGGACCTCTATATGTGATGATAGTGCAGGAGGGACCTCTATATGTGATGATAGTACAGGAGGAGCCTCTATATGTGATGATAGTACAGGAGGAGCCTCTATATGTGATGATAGTACAGGAGGAGCCTCTATATGTGATGATAGTACAGGAGGGACCTCTATATGTGATGATAGTACAGGAGGGACCTCTATATGTGATGATAGTGCAGGAGGGACCTCTATATGTGATGATAGTACAGGAGGACCCTCTATATGTGATGATAGTACAGGAGGAGCCTCTATATGTGATGATAGTACAGGAGGAGCCTCTATATGTGATGATAGTACAGGAGGGACCTCTATATGTGATGATAGTACAGTAGGAGCCTCTATATGTGATGATAGTACAGGAGGAGCCTCTATATGTGATGATAGTACAGGAGGAGCCTCTATATGTGATGCTAGTACAGGAGGAGCCTCTATATGTGATGATAGTACAGGAGGGACCTCTATTTGTGATGATAGTACAGGAGGGACCTCTATATGTGATGATAGTACAGGAGGAGCCTCTATATGTGATGATAGTACAGGAGGGACCTCTATATAAGATGATAGTACAGGAGGAGCCTCTATATGTGATGATAGCACAGGAGGAGCCTCTATATGTGATGATAGTACAGGAGGAGCCTCTATATGTGATGATAGTACAGGAGGAGCCTCTATATGTGATGATAGTACAGGAGGAGCCTCTATATATGATGATAGTACAGGAGGAGCCTCTATATGTGATGATAGTACAGGAGGAGCCTCTATATGTGATGATAGTACAGGAGGGACCTCCATATGTGATGATAGTACAGGAGGAGCCTCTATATGTGATGATAGTACAGGAGGGACCTCTATATGTGATGATAGTACAGGAGGAGCCTCTATATGTGATGATAGTACAGGAGGAGCCTCTATATGTGATGATAGTACAGGAGGAGCCTCTATATGTGATGATAGTACAGGAGGGACCTCTATATGTGATGATAGTACAGGAGGAGCCTCTATATGTGATGATAGTACAGGAGGGACCTCTATATGTGATGATAGTACAGGAGGAGCCTCTATATGTGATGATAGTACAGGAGGAGCCTCTATATGTGATGATAGTACAGGAGGAGCCTCTATATGTGATGATAGTACAGGAGGAGCCTCTATATGTGATGATAGTACAGGAGGAGCCTCTATATGTGATGATAGTACAGGAGGAGCCTCTATATGTGATGATAGTACAAAAGGAGCCTCTATATGTGATGATAGTACAGGAGGAGCCTCTATATGTGATGATAGTACAGGAGGAGCCTCTATATGTGATGATAGTATAGGAGGGACCTCTATATGTGATGATACTGCAGGAGGGACCTCTATATGTGATGATAGTACAGGAGGAGCCTCTATATGTGATGATAGTACAGGAGGAGCCTCTATATGTGATGATAGTACAGGAGGAGCCTCTATATGTGATGATAGTACAGGAGGAGCCTCTATATGTGATGATAGTACAGGAGGAGCCTCTATATGTGATGATAGTACAGGAGGAGCCTCTATATGTGATGATAGTACAGGAGAAGCCTCTATATGTGATGATAGTACAGGAGGAGCCTCTATATGTGATGATAGTGCAGGAGGGACCTCTATATGTGACGATAGTACAGGAGGGACCTCTATATATGACGATAGTACAGGAGGAGCCTCTATATATGATGATAGTACAGGAGGAGCCTCTATATGTGATGATAGTACAGGAGGAGCCTCTATATGTGATGATAGTACAGGAGGAGCCTCTATATGTGATGATAGTACAGGAGGGACCTCTATATGTGATGATAGTACAGGAGGAGCCTCTATATGGGATGATAGTACAGGAGGAGCCTCTATATGTGATGATAGTACAGGAGGGACCTCTATATGTGATGATAGTACAGGAGGAGCCTCTATATATGATGATAGTACAGGAGGGACCTCTATATGTGATGATAGTACAGGAGGAGCCTCTATATGTGATGATAGTACAGGAGAAGCCTCTATATGTGATGATAGTACAGGAGGAGCCTCTATATGTGATGATAGTACAGGAGGGACCTCTATATGTGATGATAGTACGGGAGGGACCTCTATATGTGATGATAGTACAGGAGGAGCCTCTATATGTGATGATAGTACAGGAGGGACCTCTATATGTGATGATAGTACAGGAGCAGCCTCTATATGTGATGATAGTACAGGAGGAGCCTCTATATGTGATGATAATACAGGAGGAGCCTCTATATGTGATGATAGTACAGGAGGAGCCTCTATATGTGATGATAGTACAGGAGGAGCCTCTATATGTGATGATAGTACAGGAGGAGCCTCTATATGTGATGATAGTACAGGAGGAGCCTCTATATGTGATGATAGTACAGGAGGAGCCTCTATATGTGATGATAGTACAGGAGGGACCTCTATATGTGATGATAGTACAGGAGGAGCCTCTATATGTGATGATAGTACAGGAGGAGCCTCTATATGTGATGATAGTACAGGAGCAGCCTCTATATGTGATGATAGTACAGGAGGGACCTCTATATGTGATGATAGTACAGAAGGAGCCTCTATTTGTGATGATAGTACAGGAGGGACCTCTATATGTGATGATAGTACAGGAGGAGCCTCTATATGTGATGATAGTACAGGAGGAGCCTCTATATGTGATGATAGTACAGGAGGAGCCTCTATATGTGATGATAGTACAGGAGAAGCCTCTATATGTGATGATAGTACAGGAGGAGCCTCTATATGTGATGATAGTGCAGGAGGGACCTCTATATGTGACGATAGTACAGGAGGGACCTCTATATATGACGATAGTACAGGAGGAGCCTCTATATATGATGATAGTACAGGAGGAGCCTCTATATGTGATGATAGTACAGGAGGAGCCTCTATATGTGATGATAGTACAGGAGGAGCCTCTATATGTGATGATAGTACAGGAGGGACCTCTATATGTGATGATAGTACAGGAGGAGCCTCTATATGGGATGATAGTACAGGAGGAGCCTCTATATGTGATGATAGTACAGGAGGGACCTCTATATGTGATGATAGTACAGGAGGAGCCTCTATATGTGATGATAGTACAGGAGGGACCTCTATATGTGATGATAGTACAGGAGGAGCCTCTATATGTGATGATAGTACAGGAGAAGCCTCTATATGTGATGATAGTACAGGAGGAGCCTCTATATGTGACGATAGTACAGGAGGAGCCTCTATATGTGATGATAGTACAGGAGGAGCCTCTATATGTGATGATAGTACAGGAGGGACCTCTATATGTGATGATAGTACAGGAGGAGTCTCTATATTTGATGATAGTACAGGAGGGACCTCTATATGTGATGATGGTACAGGAGGGACCTCTATATGTGATGATAGTGCAGGAGGGACCTCTATATGTGACGATAGTACAGGAGGGACCTCTATATATGACGATAGTACAGGAGGGGCCTCTATATGTGATGATAGTACAGGAGGAGCCTCTATATGTGATGATAGTACAGGAGGGACCTCTATATGTGATGATAGTACAGGAGGAGCCTCTATATGTGATGATAGTACAGGAGGAGCCTCTATATGTGATGATAGTACAGGAGGAGCCTCTATATGTGATGATAGTACAGGAGGGACCTCTATATGTGATGATAGTACAGGAGGGACCTCTATATGTGATGATAGTACAGGAGGAGCCTCTATATATGATGATAGTACAGGAGGAGCCTCTATATGTGATGATAGTACAGGAGGAGCCTCTATATGTGATGATAGAACAGGAGGAGCCTCTATATGTGATGATAGTGCAGGAGAAACCTCTATATGTGATGATAGTACAGGAGGAGCCTCTATATGTGATGATAGTACAGGAGGAGCCTCTATATGTGATGATAGTACAGGAGGGACCTCTATATGTGATGATAGTACAGGAGGAGCCTCTATATGTGATGATAGTACAGGAGGAGCCTCTATATGTGATGATAGTACAGGAGGAGCCTCTATATGTGATGATAGTACAGGAGGGACCTCTATATGTGATGATAGTACAGGAGGAGCCTCTATATGTGATGATAGTACAGGAGGGACCTCTATATGTGATGATAGTACAGGAGGAGCCTCTATATGTGATGATAGTACAGGAGGAGCCTCTATATGTGATGATAGAACAGGAGGAGCCTCTATATGTGATGATAGTGCAGGAGAAGCCTCTATATGTGATGATAGTACAGGAGGAGCCTCTATATGTGATGATAGTACAGGAGGAGCCTCTATATGTGATGATAGTACAGGAGGGACCTCTATATGTGATGATAGTACAGGAGGAGCCTCTATATGTGATGATAGTACAGGAGGAGCCTCTATATGTGATGATAGTACAGGAGGAGCCTCTATATGTGATGATAGTACAGGAGGGACCTCTATATGTGATGATAGTACAGGAGGAGCCTCTATATGTGATGATAGTACAGGAGGGACCTCTATATGTGATGATAGTACAGGAGGGACCTCTATATGTGTCAGGGCCAGGCGGTCGGGCAGACCCAGGAGGTGGATCCACTGGGCCGAACTCCTAGATGGTAGTAAAGAGTCCGGTAGCTGGAACACTATACGCAGCAGGACAGTCCGTGCACACGAGTATAGCGGAGAAGTCCCTGGGACCACGGAGTCACGGGTGGTAGTCCGGGTGACGCAGCTCAGGTTGGGAAGCCGAGATGGTGTCAGGCGGGGTCCGGAACCTTTGGAGCGAGATGACGGGTCACCGCAGGGATCCGAGATGGTGCGGACTGTCAGGATGGCAGATGGACAGCGTTCGGGGTTCAGGATACGGCAGGACTGGATGGCGAGGCAGGCACGGCTCTACAAGAGAGATAGGTGAGTATATACACATATACACCAGGAGACCTGACTCCTAGCTTAGGAAACACGAAGATCAGGCCCCGCCCCCTTGGACAATAAACCCCTTTATACCCTGTACCTGATTAGCCTCATTTCCTGTTAATGGACGCTGGCCCTTTAAGAAAGGGTCAGTGACCGCGCTCGCGCCCTAATGCGCATGCGCGCCGCCCGGGTGCCAGAAGCCAGGGAAGGAGGCTGAGAGGAGGACGCAGGGGAGCCGGCCAGGTCCTGGGAAGCCGTCGGGCGCCGGGATCGGGGACCAGGGGGCCCAGGAAGGACGGACACCGGAGGCTGGAGAGCGGGGAGCGTGGCAGGTGAGCCGGGGAGCGGGGGTGAGGACCCGGGAAGGGGAGCCGAGGACCCGGGGAGCGTGACAATATGTGATGATAGTACAGGAGCAGCCTCTATATGTGATGATAGTACAGGAGGAGCCTCTATATGTGATGATAGTACAGGAGGAGCCTCTATATGTGATGATAGTACAGGAGGGACCTCTATATGTGATGATAGTACAGGAGGAGCCTCTATATGTGATGATAGTACAGGAGGAGCCTCTATATGTGATGATAGTACAGGAGGAGCCTCTTTATGTGATGATGGTACAGGAGGAGCCTCTATATGTGATGATGGTACAGGAGGGGCCTCTATATGTGATGATAGTACAGGAGGAGCCTCTATATGTGATGATAGTACAGGAGGGACCTCTATATGTGATGATAGTACAGGAGGAGCCTCTATATGTGATGATAGTACAGGAGGGACCTCTATATGTGATGATAGTACAGGAGAAGCCTCTATATGTGATGATAGTACAGGAGGAGCCTCTATATGTGATGATAGTACAGGAGGAGCCTCTATATGTGATAATAGTACAGGAGGAGCCTCTATATGTGATGATGGTACAGGAGGAGCCTCTATATGTGATGATGGTACAGGAGGAGCCTCTATTTGTGATGATGGTACAGGAGGGGCCTCTATATGTGATGATAGTACAGGAGGAGCCTCTATATGTGATGATAGTACAGGAGAAGCCTCTATATGTGATGATAGTACAGGCGGAGCCTCTATATGTGATGATAGTACAGGAGGGGCCTCTATATGTGATGATAGTACAGGAGGAGCCTCTATATGTGATGATAGTACAGGAGAAGCCTCTATATGTGATGATAGTACAGGCGGAGCCTCTATATGTGATGATTTGTACAGGAGGAGCCTCTATATGTGATGATAGTACAGGAGGAGCCTCTATATGTGATGATAGTACAGGAGGGACCTCTATATGTGATGATAGTACAGGAGGAGCCTCTATATGTGATGATAGTACAGGAGGGACCTCTATATGTGATGATAGTACAGGAGGGACCTCTATATGTGATGATAGTACAGGAGCAGCCTCTATATGTGATGATAGTACAGGAGGAGCCTCTATATGTGATGATAGTACAGGAGGAGCCTCTATATGTGATGATAGTACAGGAGGGACCTCTATATGTGATGATAGTACAGGAGGAGCCTCTATATGTGATGATAGTACAGGAGGAGCCTCTATATGTGATGATGGTACAGGAGGAGCCTCTATATGTGATGATGGTACAGGAGGAGCCTCTATTTGTGATGATGGTACAGGAGGGGCCTCTATATGTGATGATAGTACAGGAGGAGCCTCTATATGTGATGATAGTACAGGAGGAGCCTCTATATGTGATGATAGTACAGGAGGAGCCTCTATATGTGATGATAGTACAGGAGGAGCTTATATATGTGATGATAGTACAGGAGGAGCCTCTATATGTGATGATAGTACAGGAGGAGCCTCTATATGTGATGATAGTACAGGAGGAGCCTCTATATGTGATGATAGTACAGGAGGAGCCTCTATATGTGATGATAGTACAGGAGGTGCCTCTATATGTGATGATAGTACAGGAGAAGCCTGTATATGTGATGATAGTACAGGAGGGACCTCTATATGTGATGATAGTACAGGAGTAGCCTCTATATGTGATGATAGTACAGGAGAAGCCTCTATATGTGATGATAGTACAGGAGGGACCTCTATATGTGATGATAGTACAGGAGGAGCCTCTATATGTGATGATAGTACAGGAGGGACCTCTATATGTGATGATAGTACAGGAGGAGCCTCTATATGTGATGATAGTACAGGAGGAGCCTCTATATGTGATGATAGTACAGGAGGAGCCTCTATATATGATGATAGTACAGGAGGAGCCTCTATATGTGATGATAGTACAGGAGGAGCCTCTATATGTGATGATAGTACAGGAGGGACCTCCATATGTGATGATAGTACAGGAGGTGCCTCTATATGTGATGATAGTACAGGAGGGACCTCTATATGTGATGATAGTACAGGAGGAGCCTCTATATGTGATGATAGTACAGGAGGAGCCTCTATATGTGATGATAGTACAGGAGGAGCCTCTATATGTGATGATAGTACAGGAGGAGCCTCTATATGTGATGATAGTACAGGAGGGACCTCTATATGTGATGATAGTACAGGAGGAGCCTCTGTATGTGATGATAGTACAGGAGGAGCCTCTATATGTGATGATAGTACAGGAGGAGCCTCTATATGTGATGATAGTACAGGAGGAGCCTCTATATGTGATGATAGTACAGGAGGAGCCTCTATATGTGATGATAGTACAGGAGGAGCCTCTATATGTGATGATAGTACAAAAGGAGCCTCTATATGTGATGATAGTACAGGAGGAGCCTCTATATGTGATGATAGTACAGGAGGAGCCTCTATATGTGATGATAGTATAGGAGGGACCTCTATATGTGATGATACTGCAGGAGGGACCTCTATATGTGATGATAGTACAGGAGGAGCCTCTATATGTGATGATAGTACAGGAGGAGCCTCTATATGTGATGATAGTACAGGAGGAGCCTCTATATGTGATGATAGTACAGGGGGAGCCTCTATATGTGATGATAGTACAGGAGGAGCCTCTATATGTGATGATAGTACAGGAGGGACCTCTATATGTGATGATAGTACAGGAGGAGCCTCTATATGTGATGATTGTACAGGAGGGACCTCTATATGTGATGATAGTACAGGAGGAGCCTCTATATGTGATGATAGTACAGGAGGAGCCTCTATATGTGATGATAGTACAGGAGGGACCTCTATATGTGATGATAGTACAGGAGGGACCTCTATATGTGATTATAGTACAGGAGGGACCTCTATATGTGATGATAGTACAGGAGCAGCCTCTATATGTGATGATAGTATAGGAGGAGCCTCTATATGTGATGATAGTACAGGAGGAGCCTCTATATGTGATGATAGTACAGGAGGGACCTCTATATGTGATGATAGTACAGGAGGGACCTCTATATGTGATGATAGTACAGGAGGAGCCTCTATATGTGATGATAGTACAGGAGGAGCCTCTATATGTGATGATAGTACAGGAGAGACCTCTATATGTGATGATAGTACAGGAGGAGCCTCTATATGTGATGATAGTACAGGAGGAGCCTCTATATGTGATGATAGTACAGGAGGAGCCTCTATATGTGATAATAGTACAGGAGGGACCTCTATATGTGATGATAGTACAGGAGGAGCCTCTATATGTGATGATAGTACAGGAGGGACCTCTATATGTGATGATAGTACAGGAGTAGCCTCTATATGTGATGATAGTACAGGAGGAGCCTCTATATGTGATGATAGTACAGGAGGAGCCTCTATATGTGATGATAGTACAGGAGCAGCCTCTATATGTGATGATAGTACAGGAGGAGCCTCTATATGTGATGATAGTACAGGAGGAGCCTCTATATGTGATGATAGTACAGGAGGAGCCTCTATATGTGATGATAGTACAGGAGGAGCCTCTATATGTGATGATAGTACAGGAGGAGCCTCTATATGTGATGATAGTACAGGAGGAGCCTCTATATGTGATGATAGTACAGGAGGGACCTCTATATGTGATGATAGTACAGGAGGAGCCTCTATATGTGATGATAGTACAGGAGGAGCCTCTATATGTGATGATAGTACAGGAGAAGCCTCTATATGTGATGATAGTACAGGAGGAGCCTCTATATGTGATGATAGTACAGGAGGAGCCTCTATATGTGATGATAGTACAGGAGGAGCCTCTATATGTGATGATAGTACAGGAGAAGCCTCTATATGTGATGATAGTACAGGAGCAGCCTCTATATGTGATGATAGTACAGGAGTTGCTTCAATATAAATACTGTATATGTAAAAAAGAAGCCCGATCTGTCCATATGTGACGCCCTGGGCAAGCCAGGGGTCACAGGTCATGACACCACCACACCCTACACCCCAGTTTGGAACATCAAGGCTAACCAAAAATCCTTGTTGCCTTCCTCCAGGGGCTGGTGTTCACACCAGGGGGTGGGCCAGGCGGTTGGCTCCACCCACCGAGGAGTTCACAGCTCTGGAGGCAGGAAAACCAGGCAGATCAGAGTCCAGTTAGGGAAGTGAAGGAGTAAACAGTGAAGTGGTAAAGGAGGACAGTAAGAGTGGTGACAGAAAAGAAACAGTTTGTAAAACCTGAAGTTTGTCCGGGTGTGTGCCCCGGACAGTGACAGCAAGGTCAGCAGACGGCGGTGATAGTCTGCAGGGGGACTGCTCGGAGGTTGCTGGAAGGACCGCGGACGGGTGGTGACCCGGCGGTCTGGAGCAGTATACAAAGAACAGTCAGCACCAGGGCAGGGGCCTTTCGGATCCCGGCAAGGCTAGGAGTCGCCATAATTTGCCAAATCTGTCAGTGAAGGGGACGACTGTCTCCCAACAACCAAGTCCCGATTGAAGGCAACAGTCCAACCGTAACAGAGAGACACCGCTACCGCCAGGGCACCAGTTTCTCAGGGCCAGCGCCTGCGGGCAAAGTAGGGCTCCTCCGGCCCATATCCAAGCCGGGGAGTGGGTTACCGGTGGGAACCCATCGCAACCATCATCATCTTGGGTGCAGGAAAAAGGGACCGTCACCGTCAACTACTGGGGAAAAGCAAGTGCAGCCGTCCGTGGGAACCGTCTTTCCAGCCGTGTGTTTTACCGAGAACTGTGTTATCGTCTCAGGCTGAGTGAGTACCACAGTGCCGCAAGGCACAGCGCTGCCCCCCGCGTCCCTGCGCCCACCAAGCCCTGCATCTCCCACCTCATCACTGGGCCCCGGGACAACCAACCCCCTACCCACGGAGGGGAGGATTAACATCTGGCTGCTCCATACCATCACTCCCAGGATCCCCATACAGAGCAGCGGTGGTGTCAACAAATCACCACAACCGTGGGTGGCGTCACGGACAATAAACAATCCCCACTCCCAAACATCCCCTTTCACTCACGGGCGAGGAGCGCTGCTAGAGTCCCCGGGATCCGGCCCATCGCTCGAGCCACCGAGCAGCAGCAGGCCGCAGCAGCAGCGGCAGCCGGACCCGAGCAGAGGGAGAGCGCGGCGTCCCCTCCTCCGCCCGCGACACATAGAGCAGTGTTGTCAGAATACACAGGACTAGTGAAGGGTTTATCCAACATGTAAGACTAGTTTGGAAACTATAGTGCAGACAAATATTCACCAGAGTCTCCGAATGGTAAAGTGTATTGGGCGGTAATGCTTCACACCTCCACATACTGACTCTTAGGGTATGTGCCCTCGATCAGGACTCACTGTGTTCTGCATGGAGCGGGTCCTGAGCTGCGGGGCCGCGAGTCCCCTCCGCAGGAGACCGCAGCTGTGTGTGCCCACGATCAGGCTTCAGTGCGTTGCGGTCTTTCGCTTGTGTTTTCCCTATGGATGAGCATGCGATTACACAGCAAACAATTGACATACTGCGGTCTAGAAAGAAGATCTGCAGGTCAGTGTTTGCTGCGGAAACACATTGGAAGCACATTGGGCACGGGATTTCTAGAAATCCATCCACTGTGCTTGTACTTACAACGCAGCGTTTTGGATGCAGCTGAACCATGCTACAGCCAACATGCTGCACACACTGATCGTGGATGGCTGGGCACGCACAGGGGATTTCCCAGATAGATGGCGGCAGAGGGGGATTAATGTTAGTAAACGTTTCCATGTGAAGATGCTGGATAATGTTCTGCTTCTGTTTGATTATTGTTTGGCTGATGGACTCGGTGGTTTTCCTAGGACAGGGAATGTCCGTGTGTAAGAAAAACTGCGACTGACTGTAAATAACAGATTCCATTATTATCTACAATAAATAAGAGGCTACAAGAAATTCTGTGCTATCTGCAGGCACAGGACAGGGCTCTACTGCGCTATCTGCAGGCACAGGACAGGGCTCTACTGCGCTATCTGCAGGCACAGGACAGGGCTCTTCTGCGCTATCTGCAGGCACAGGACAGGTCTCTTCTGTGCTATCTGCAGGCACAGGACAGGGCTCTACTGCGCTATCTGCAGGCACAGGACAGGGCTCTACTGCGCTATCTGCAGGCACAGGACAGGGCTCTTCTGCGCTATCTGCAGGCACAGGACAGGTCTCTTCTGCGCTATCTGCAGGCACAGGACAGGGCTCTTCTGCGCTATCTGCAGGCACAGGACAGGGCTCTTCTGCGCTATCTGCAGGCACAGAACAGGTCTCTTCTGTGCTATCTGCAGGCACAGGACAGGGCTCTTCTGCGCTATCTGCAGGCACAGGACAGGACTCTTCTGCGCTATCTGCAGGTCCAGGACAGGGCTCTTCTGCGCTATCTGCAGGCCCAGGACAGGGCTCTTCTGCGCTATCTGCAGGCCCAGGACAGGGCTCTTGTGCGCTATCTGCAGGCACAGGACAGGGCTCTTCTGCGCTATCTGCAGGCACAGGACAGGGCTCTTCTGCGCTATCTGCAGGCACAGGACAGGGCTCTTCTGCGCTATCTGCAGGCACAGGACAGAGCTCTTCTGTGCTTTCTGCAGGCACAGGACAGGGCTCTTCTACGCTATCTGCAGGCACAGGACAGGGCTCTTCTGCGCTATCTGCAGGCACAGGACAGGGCTCTTCTGCGCTATCTGCAGGCCCGGGACAGGGCTCTTCTGCGCTATCTGCAGGCACAGGACAGGGCTCTTCTACGCTATCTGCAGGGCACAGGACAGGGCTCTTCTGCGCTATCTGCCCAGGACAGGGCTCTTCTGCGCTATCTGCAGGCACAGGACAGGGCTCTTCTGCGCTATCTGCAGGCACAGGACAGGGCTCTTCTGCGCTATCTGCAGGGCACAGGACAGGGCTCTTCTATGCTATCTGTGTGACGCCCTGGCAAAGCCAGGTTGTCACAAAAAGAGTTAATCCTCCTTGGTAATCTGATCCCACACCGGTGCAGCAAGACAAACCCCATCCCCCAGGGTAAGAGAAAAGCAGAGCAGAGGGGAGGGGCTGGAGCAGAGTGTTTGGAGAGACAGAGAGAAGAGAAGTCTGGAGTTGTAGTTCCCAGGCTGATAGTGAAGCGTGCTCCGAGCGGGCCGGGACAGGCTGTAGTGAGGAAGGGGCCAGAGGTAGCCGGAGCAAGGTAGTGGCCCCTCGGTACCTAGGGTGACCCGGATCACTACAGGGGAGTGGATTCCCCATTCCCGGCTGAGGAGAAAGAGGAAGAGAGTGGAGAGAAAGGCACCTGGCTGCAGGGAAAGAACAGGAGCTGCTGCACCGTGTGTGGGACACTAACACCCCCGTACCGAAGGCTGCGGACACCGGCAATTCCTAGTTTACCAGTGACTCTGTGTGAATTACTTGTGAGTACGCCCGTGCCCTCGGGCACCTCACCGCAGCACTGCGCCCTGCTCCCTGCTTACCCCATCACCGGGCTCCGGGACAGCCAACCCCCTACCCACGGAGGGCAGAAATAACATCTAGCTGCTCCATACCATCGCTCCCGGGATCCCCGTCCAGAGCAGCGGTGGTGTTCCAACCTCACCACAACCGTGGGTGGCGTCACGGACAATCTCCCTTACCAAATCCCCTTTTACTGTGGAGCCTGGGATCACAGACCGGGTCACGCCACCGTGATACCCACAGAAGTGACCTGGTGGCCCGGATCTGAGTACCCCTGGTCCCCGGGCGACACATCTGCAGGCACAGGACAGGGCTCTTCTGCACTATCTGCAGGCACAGGACAGGGCTCTTCTGCGCTATCTGCAGGGCACAGGACAGGGCTCTTCTGTGCTATCTGCAGGCACAGGACAGGACTCTACTGCGCTATCTGCAGGCACAGGACAGGGTTCTTCTGCGCTATCTGCAGGCACAGGACAGGGCTCTTCTGTGCTATCTGCAGGTACAGGACAGGGCTCTTCTGCGCTATCTGCAGGCACAGGACAGGGCTCTTCTGCGCTATCTGCAGGCACAGGACAGGGCTCTTCTGCGCTATCTGCAGGCACAGGACAGGGCTCTTCTGCGCTATCTGCAGGCACAGGACAGGGCTCTTCTACGCTATCTGCAGGCACAGGACAGGGCTCTTCTGCGCTATCTGCAGGCACAGGACAGGGCTCTTCTACGCTATCTGCAGGCCCAGGACAGGGCTCTTCTACGCTATCTGCAGGCCCAGGACAGGGCTCTTCTGCGCTATCTGCAGGCCCAGGACAGGGCTCTTCTACGCTATCTGCAGGCACGGGACAGGGCTCTACTGCGCTATCTGCAGGGCACAGGACAGGGCTCTTCTACGCTATCTGCAGGCCCAGGACAGGGCTCTATGCGCTATCTGCAGGCACAGGACAGGGCTTTTCTGTGCTATCTGCAGGCACAGGACAGGGCTCTTCTGCGCTATCTGCAGGCACAGGACAGGGCTTTTCTGTGCTATCTGCAGGCACAGGACAGGGCTCTTCTGTGCTATCTGCAGGCCCAGGACAGGGCTCTTCTGTGCTATCTGCAGGCACAGGACAGGGCTCTTCTGCGCTATCTGCAGGCACAGGACAGGGCTCTTCTGCGCTATCTGCAGGCACAGGACAGGGCTCTTCTGCGCTATCTGCAGGCACAGGACAGGTCTCTATGCGCTATCTGCAGGCCCAGGACAGGGCTCTTCTGCGCTATCTGCAGGCACAGGACAGGGCTCTTCTGCGCTATCTGCAGGCACAGGACAGGGCTCTTCTGCGCTATCTGCAGGCACAGGACAGGGCTCTACTGCGCTATCTGCAGGCACAGGACAGGGCTCTTCTGCGCACTGTGGAGTTTGCTAATAGGCTCACGTTATACTGAGAGAAGCCGGAAATGTACAAGTAATAAAAACGTTTATGGTAGCCATAGTGCGGGCCCCTGGAGGCAATTTCCCTGGTAGGCCCCAGGTACCCCAGTCTGACCCTGGTGGGGTGTGATGTTGTTGTTGCTGTGACGACCTGGCTTGTCCAGGGTGCCACACATAGGCTACTTTCACACATCCGGTTTGAGCCGTGCGGCTCAATCCGGCTGTGAAACCTATGCAACGGATGCGGCGAAAACACCGCATCCTTTGGATAAGTTTTTACATGCGTCCGGTCCGTTTTTTTCCGGTTACGGCACGCTACTGAGCATGCGCAGTGAAAAAAAACACATGCGGCGGCCGGATGCGTTTTTTTACGCATCGCGCCGCATCCGGCGTCCATAGGCATGGATTGAAAATGCGCCGCAGTGGCCGGATGCGGCGCAATGCGGTTTTTTTTTGCCGGAGCAAAAAACGTTGCAGGGAACGTTCCATCCGGCCGCGGCATCGGCTAAATCTGCCGCATGCGGCAAAAACCGGACCGAACGCAAGCCCATGCGACACAATACGGCACTAATGTAAGTCTATGCAAAAAAACCCCCGCAAACTGCGGTTTTTCTGCAGAGCGCCGTATTGTGCCGCAGAGCAAAATCCGGATGTGTGAAAGTAGCCATACACGGAGGAGCTGATCATGTGACCCTGACTCCTCCCCTCCATGTGACATCATCACAGGTCCTGTATGCACAGAGCAGCCATATATCTAGTGTGCGGCTCTGCAGGTGGAGGTAGGTGCAGGGTCTCTGTTATTTGGGGGGGGGGGGTGTCATCATCGTTATAATTAACTCTTTTAGGTCTGGGCTATTTTATACTTAAGCAAGTGTCTAAACGTTTTATTTTTCACTATTTTGCTGCCTTCATGGAAGAAATGGGCAGTAACGTGCTTGTTACGAAATGCACAGACCCGTCCGCCATCCGTTTAGCTCTGTGACCCTTGAATAAGAGGAACCCCGCGACTGTCCCAGCGTCAGATCATCTGATTTTACTACATACGTCTCACTGTCAATCAATTCACAGGACCCGGATACAGAGGCCAGGTCGGTAGTCTGCTGCCATGTGACAAGAGATGTGTTACCTTACTCATTATTTCCGGTAATTTTACATATTGGCTCATTTCCTTCCCATTTACGTCCCTATAATATCAGCTCTTCTGAGTTTCTTCTGCATAAGAGTATTTCGTCTCAAGGATGGATATGGACAGGGACAAGATGGCCGAAAGGATATTACACCTCACCCTAGAGATCCTCTTCCGGCTTACTGGAGAGGTGAGAGATTCTGATGACGTCACATTACATCATTCTTATCTATGGGAATAACAGATGGACAGAACTGGAGAGGTGAGGACTCTGGAAATGTCTGGAGTGAGATTTATTACTGTGTCTCTCCATAACCAGGATTACACAGTAGTGAAGAAGACCTCTAGTGAGCGCTGTCAGGCCCCTGTGTCTGAGGGATGGGGAAGACCCCTGAGCCCAATCACGGGGCCTCCACCTCACCCCCCGATACATGAGGACATCAATGACCAGAAGATCCTAGAACTCACCTACAAGATGATTGAGCTGCTGACTGGAGAGGTGACACTGCTGGGAATGCTGGGACTTTATACAGTAACGCTATGAAGGGATCGGGGGTGACGGTATCATTGTATGTGTCAGGTTCCTATAAGGTGTCAGGACGTCACCATCTATTTCTCCATGGAGGAGTGGGAGTATTTAGAAGGACACACAGACCTGTACAAGGACGTCATGATGGAGGTTCCCCAGCCCCTCACATCACCAGGTAATAGACAGGACTAAATACACACGGCCTATAATTATCTGTATGTAAGGAATGAATTCAGTCCCTGTATGTGTCTCCTCCAGGTCTATCCAGTAAGAGGACAACACCAGAGAGATGTCCCCGTCCTCTTCTCCCACAGGACTGTAAACAAGAAGATCCCGATGTTCCTCAGGATCATCAGGTAGATGGAGAGAAGGGGCCATGAAATCTCCCTATGATGTGTAGACGGCTGTGAAGGTCTTGTGCTCAGTCTTGTTTTATCCACCAGTATTATATGTGTTATACTTGTGTAATGAGAGCGGTGGAGATGGCAGTGTGGAGACACGGGGCTCAGTGGGTGCTCTCGTCCACTAAAACCCGCCGCCTTTAGAAAGACAGCGTGGCTCAGGGCTCATCCCAACTGAACGCCGGCCTCCTTAACCGTGGGCGTAACACTACTCAGACAACACAGGGTGAGGGAACCACAATAATTAGACTTTATTGGATCCCCAAATAATTAACGGCACATAACACATAACCAGCAAAACACAAATGTAACAGGCAACAGAGTCTCACCCTTCCGCTGGCTCACCAGGGATTAGAATGTCCGGGCCTCCTAGCTTCCAGGGCCGCTTACTCCAATCCAGCAGCACCCCGCTTTCGGCGGGCACCCACCGAGATAGGAATAGCGCCAGATTTAGGAAGCTGTGTGAGGTCTGTAAAGTCTGTAGCCAGGTGACCGGATTGTCCCAATCTGAGTGTCCTCCTTAGGTAGTCCTGATATGATGTTACAATCCTGGCAGCCGGAGTCGAAATCCCTAGACTGTGGATTTGGTCTCCAACCGGAACCGGAGTCCCTAGATTGAAGCCATAAGATGTCCTGATCCTCTAGTCAGCTCCAAAGAGCTTAGACTGGATCCATCAACATCCGTCAACCTTCATCCCCCCTGGTGGCTTAAAGAAGTCCCTTTTATAGCCATAACTTTCCCTTAGGATACACTGCGTCCTCATCGATTGGTTGGACAAGATTGCTTCTCCCATTGAATGAATTTCAAGCTGCATGGATAATGTTCATTTAAATGATGTGCATAGAAAGATTCAGTATATCTACATGGAGTCGGCAAGTCACCGACTAGACAATGGCTACTAAGGTAATTACATTATCAATTCACAACTACAATACAATGAATGCTCCAAAGGGTCTGGTCCCAAATAATAGTTAAGCAAACATGAGTTACCACACAGTAGAACACTACGTCTGGCTGAATTTTAAGAAACTTTAACCCATGAGAGTCCATGTCGTCACATTCCTCCCCCTTCTTAATATTAGCCAGACATGATAGGCTTCCGATCATCCTTCTCCTCTTGTCGGGAAAGCCCATCCCCATTTCCATGGTTCTTGCCCTGTTTATGGGAGATGGAAAAATTGTAAGATTGTAATGCCAGACTCCACCTGAGCAAGCGTCTGTTGTCCCCGGCAGTGCGATTTAGCCAACTCAATGGATTGTGGTCAGTGAGGACTGTGAACTCATTGCCATAGAGGTAGGGCTGCAATTTTTTTAGGGCCCAGACTATGGCCAGGCATTCATTTTTTATGGTGGCGTAAGCCCTCTCTCGGTCCAACAGCTTCCGGGAGAGGTACGCTATCGGATGTTCCTCACCGTTGTCCCCCACTTGGCTAAGTACAGCTCCCAGTCCTGTGTCCGATGCGTCTGTTTGGACAATGAATCTGCGACGGAAGTCAGGAGTAGTCAAGACTGGGCTTTGGGCTAGCCGGTCTTTCAATTGGAGGAACGCAGTTTCACATTCTGGGGTCCAGATAAGGTTACGGGCATATCTTTTGGTTGTGAGGTCAGTGAGCGGTTTTGCTATGGTACTGTAATTGGGGATAAACTTTCGATAGTAGTTTGCGGTTCCTAGAAACGCACGGACCTGTTTTTGATTGACCGGGCGTGGCCACTGGATAATGGCTTCTACTTTTGCAGGTTCGGGACGAATGCACCCACTTCCCACCCGATGTTCCAGGTATAGCACTTCGGCCATCCCCATTTGGCATTTGTCAGGTCGGATCGTGAGCTGGGCTTTGGCTACCCTCTGCAGCACCTGGGACACATGCTGAAGATGCTTTTCCCAAGTGTCGCTGAAGATAGCGATGTCATCCAAATAGGCCTGGGCATACCCCTGACATCCTTCTAGTAAATGGTCTACCATCCTCTGGAAGGTGGCTGGGGCATTTTTCATCCCAAAAGGCATGCTGGTAAACTCAAAGAGGCCAAAAGGGGTTATGAAGGCCGATTTCTCTTGAGCGTCTTTTGTGAGTGGGATCTGCCAGTATCCCTTGCTCAAATCGAGGGTAGATATAAACCGAGACTCCCCTAACCTATCTAGTAGTTCATCCACCTGGGGCATGGGGTAAGCATCTGTAATCGTGACCTCATTGAGCCGTCTATAGTCCACACAGAAACGAGTACTCTTGTCCTTTTTTGGCACCAACACCACACTAGCAGCCCATGGGCTATGGGAGGGGACTATGACTCCCATATTTAACATGTCATCCATCTCGGCCTTCATCATTGCCAACACAGGAGGGGTCACCCGGTAGGCGGGTTGTCTTAGTGGGGTGGCTGCCCCTGTATTGACATGATGCTGGACCAGGGGGGTTCTACCAGGCTGACTTGTGAACAGGGTTTCATATGTTTCGAATAGGTCTGATATCTGTCGCTTCTGTGATGGACAAAGCTGCTCCCCTAGTGATACATCTTTTACCCCCATTTCCCTTTTGGAGTCCACTAATAGGTCTGGGATCTGGTCCAACTCTGGATCATCTAACTCTGGACAGCAAACTGCTAAATTGGTGACTTCTCGTTCCTCATAAGCTTTTAGCCTGTTGATGTGGTAGGTACGCTCACGAACACCTGCTCGATCCAGGGCCACGGTGTAGTCAGTATTGCCACATTTCTTGGTAATGGTGAATGGACCCGCCCACATGGCTTGCAGCTTGTTTTTCCGCACCGGTACTAGTACTAGGACCTTCTGTCCACAGGCAAATTCTCGGGGCCGGGCAGTGCGGTCGTAACATCGTTTTTGCCTTTCCTGAGCCACTTCTAAATTCCCGTGGGCTAACGCCATGAGGTGCCTCATCCTTTCCCTAAACTTTTGAACATAGTCCAGTATGGGAACCTCTTCTGTGGAGAACGTGCCCTCCCAACTCTCTCGTACCAGCTCTAGGGGCCCTCGTACTTTTCGGCCGTACAGCAATTCAAAGGGAGAGAACCTAGTGGAGTCCTGCGGCACCTCCCGGTAAGCAAAAAGGAGCTGCTGCAAGTTTTTCTCCCAGTCCCCTGCCTCGGACTCCACATATCGGCTAATGAGCTGTTTGAGCGTTTTGTTGAAGCGCTCACACAATCCATTTGTTTCAGGATGGTAGGGGGTTGTGCGCATGGGGCGGACTCCATGTTTTTCCCACAGGGTGTGAATCAGTTCACTTTGGAACTGTGCCCCCTGGTCAGTCAATACTTCCTGTGGAAACCCTACCCGGCTAAAGATGTCCAGTAGGGCTTGAGCCACGTGCTCTGCATCTATGGAAGTTAAGGCAACGGCTTCTGGGTAACGAGTGGCAAAGTCTACCAGGGTGAGGATGAATCTTTTTCCACTGCGGCTAGGGATGGCTAAGGGGCCTACTATATCAATGGCAACTCTCTGGAACGGTTCTCCTATCAAGGGCATGGGTTGAAGTGGGGCAAGGCATGGGGCTCCCCCATACGCTGACACACTGGGCAAGAGGCTCTGTATTTTTGCACTTCTTGAGTGACCCTTGGCCAGAAAAAACTACGCAACAGGCGGGCCCGAGTCTTTTTGGTCCCCATGTGCCCAGCCGCAGGAACATCATGAGCTAAACGCAATAGTTGGGGTCGGTATTGCTGGGGTACCACAAGCTGATGTACACGGGTGCAGGGTTTTTCTGGGCAGGATGCGGGCTTCTCCCGATATAAGAGGCCTTTTTCCCATCTATATACCTCCCCCTGATTTCCTCCCCCAGGTTGGGTGGCCGCACTATGTATAAGCTCGAGGGTGGGATCTGACAGTTGAGCTTCCCTAAACTCCTTACGATCTATCTCCCCCCAATCAATGGCCACAGTTGGGTCTGATGTACTCACATTTGTTGGCTCTGATGAGGAGGCTGAAGATTGAGGAGGAGGGTTCTCCTCTGATGGGTTGGAAGAAAGACCTGCACCAGGATGGTGTTTGGCTTGGCTGCGGGTGATGGCGGTGACAAACTGGCTGGATAGTCCTTGTCCTAGGTCATTTCCCAAAATTACAGGGGTGGGGAGGCCGTCCATGAGCCCCACTTCAACCTCTCCTTGGTCAGTTCCCCAGTCCAACTGCACTCGTGCCAGAGGGATGTTCGAGCGCTGGCCCCCAGCAAGGGTGATGGTCACTTGGCGGCCAGGTAAATGATGTTCTGTGGGAACAATATCTGGGCTGACCTGGGTGATGGAAGATCCCGAGTCTCGAAGTCCCTGAGCCTGTATATCACCGACCTTGACCGTCTGGATGTGGGGATGGAGGTTGGCTGGTGTACGGTGTCCGGCCTGCCGTAGGGTGTGGACTGGATAAACCACTTCCTCAGCTATTGGTGTTTCTCGGGAGTAGCATTCCTCAGGTCTCGTTGGTTCATCTCGGCATATGTTGACTGGTAGACGGGCTCCAGGCATGGGGCCCTGGTTTTGTAGACACTCTTTGGCCATGTGTCCAAGGCGCCCACACGTATAACAGCGCCGTGGGTTAGACAAGTCACCCACCCTGTTGGTAAACCTTTGTCTTGTTGGGGCTTCTGTGGGGTAATGAGTTAGTCCAGCACGTGAGTCTGGGGGTTGCTTGGATCCATAGTTGAGGGACCTCCTCTGATCGATGGGCCTATTGGGCCTCCAGCTGGGTCGGTTGGCTGTAAATTCGTCAGCCAATCGC
The DNA here is from genome assembly GCF_048569485.1 of Anomaloglossus baeobatrachus. Taxonomy (NCBI): domain Eukaryota; kingdom Metazoa; phylum Chordata; class Amphibia; order Anura; family Aromobatidae; genus Anomaloglossus; species Anomaloglossus baeobatrachus. The sequence goes on from NC_134357.1 coordinate 583,341,846, forward strand.
GCTGCTTGCTCTGGGGTGTTGGGCTTCCTGTCAGCTACCCATTCTTGGATTTCCGGGTCCATCTGCTCCAGCAGCTGTTCAAGCACTATCACATCCCGGAGGGCAGCAGCGGAGTGGGGAGCCTGACCATCGAGCCAGCGAGTACAGTGTCGTCGGTGTTGACTGCCAAATTCGACGTACGAGACACCCTGACGAGACATAGTCCGGAACTTAGTGCGATGTCTCTCGGGTGTTATGGTAAAAAGGGCCAACAAAGTGTCCTTAGTAATTCCGTAGTCCAAGCAGTCCTGAGGCCAAAGTGATCGGCCAGCCTCCTGGGCCCGGACCGGCAAGCTTGTCCACAGGTATTTGGACCACTCATCTGTGGGCATCTGGTGCATACGCATTAGCATCTCAAAATTTTGCAAGTGTTCATCTATCTCAGTGCTGGAATCAATAAACACTGACACATCCCTGTAGCGAAGATGACTTCCTTGGTGGTGGTCTATCCTGGAGGTAGGTGCTGATGGTAAGGAAATTGGAAATCCAAACACAAATTGCAGAACACCAGCCCTCTCTTCCCTTGAAGCTTCAGGCCCCAATGCAGTAAACAATTCCTTGACTCGGTCTGCTTGGGTTTGGTTTGTTTCCAGACTGTCAATGGAACTAGGATGAGATACAGGGTTTACCTCCTCTGATACCACAACGGCAGTGTCCTCATCATTCTCTGCATCATTCTGGACATCCCAAAAGACTAATTTCCGGATCAAGTCTGACCGAGTGTCAATGTTCCCGTATTCAATCTTTCGCATCTGGCACAGATCCTGTAGCATCCATTTACTGCTTCGGTCGTATCTCCTCTCTGGTCCTTGTCCCATGGCTGAGCTGGTGGGGTTGGACATGGCAGCGTCCGAAACCTGAATGCCTCCCCTATTGCCTGCTGGGTATGCTTATGTGCCTCCCTGGTTGTTGAGCCCTGGACGGTGTCCACGAACACCAGTCCGCTGCAGCTCCCCTGGGTAAACCAGGCTGAGTAGTATCCCACCGCTGCCACCAATTGTGGAGACACGGGACTCAGTGGGTGCTCTTGTCCACTAAAACCCGCCGCCTTTAGAAAGACAGCGTGGCTCAGGGCTCATCCCAACTGAACGCCGGCCTCCTTAACCATGGGCGTAACACTACTCAGACAACACAGGGTGAGGGAACCACAATAATTAGACTTTATTGGATCCCCAAACAATTAACGGCACATAACACATAACCAGCAAAACACAAATGTAACAGGCAACAGAGTCTCACCCTTCCGCTGGCTCACCAGGGATTAGAATGTCCGGGCCTCCTAGCTTCCAGGGCCGCTTACTCCAATCCAGCAGCACCCCGCTTTCGGCGGGCACCCACCGAGATAGGAATAGCGCCAGATTTAGGAAGCTGTGTGAGGTCTGTAAAGTCTGTAGCCAGGTGACCGGATTGTCCCAACCTGAGTGTCCTCCTTAGGTAGTCCTGATATGATGTTACAATCCTGGCAGCCAGAGTCGAAATCCCTAGACTGTGGATATGGTCTCCAACCGGAACCGGAGTCCCTAGATTGAAGCCATAAGATGTCCTGATCCTCTAGTCAGCTCCAAAGAGCTTAGACTGGATCCATCAACATCCATCAACCTTCATCCCCCCTGGTGGCTTAAAGAAGTCCCTTTTATAGCCATAACCTTCCCTTAGGATACACTGCGTCCTCATCGATTGGTTGGACAAGATTGCTTCTCCCATTGGATGAATTTCAAGCTGCATGGATAATGTTCATTTAAATGATGTGCATAGAAAGACTCAGTATATCTACATGGAGTCGGCAAGTCACCGACTAGACAATGGCTACTAAGGTAATTACATTATCAATTCACAACTACAATACAATGAATGCTCCAAAGGGTCTAGTCCCAAACAATAGTTAAGCAAACATGAGTTACCACACAGTAGAACAATACGTCTGGCTGAATTTTAAGAAACTTTAACCCATGAGAGTCCATGTCGTCACAAGCAGGATTAGAGCTGATCCTAGATGGGACTTCTCCATCTGTCTGTGACTTTTACAATATTTGTTTCAGGGGGAAGATCTGCCCCATATTAATACTACAGAGACATATGTGAGGGGTGATGAGCGGAGTAAAGAGGATATTCCTACAGATTACCGCCCTGGTGAGTAATGACCACTAAATGCAGAGACATCACAGGTTCTTCTTATTCGCTTCTATGTTCTTTTTATTAAAACATTGAAAAATAAAGGAGTAAAGTGGGTCATATCTGATGAACAATGGTGCAAACAAAGAGAGAGAGAGCGCTCACCTGCTGTGGTTGTGTGACACACAATACATGAGTGAAGGAGATGTAACTGCAGATCCACCTGTGTACAGTCAATAAAGGAAGGATAAAAAAAACATGTTTCAGGATGGAAGAGTCCAGGAAACATCAATAGATGAAATACAGTTTATTGTACACTTTTGGAAGTTTCCGGATCCTTCCTCAGGCTAAACCACAGTACAAGCAATGAATGCACACTGGTAATATACAGCTTATAGATTATTGATGCCAGAGTTCACCATACATTCATTACAATACATTTTCAATCTATCAATTATCTGTACAAGAAAAACAATGAAAACATTATTTAAATGAGATGTAGATTAGGTCTCCTACTTTGAATAAAAGTGATCAAAATTTAAGGCAAAATATGCAATTGTTGGGGAAACGAGCCCGTAATATTAGAACAGGGTACATTTCCTGTGAAGTAGAAAACCGAGTGAGCTAAAAAAAATGGACTTCAGTTAACAAATGTGAGTCAATGATTAAGAAGTTTGGAGGATCTGAAAAAAAAAATAGTATACAGTGCCTTGCGAAAGTATTCGACCCCCTTGAATTTTTCAACCTTCTCCCACATTTCAGGCTTCAAACATAAAGATAAAATGTTAATGTTCTGGTGAAGAATCAACAACAAGTGAGACACAATTGTGAAGTTGAATGAAATTTATTGCTTATTTTAAACTTTTTAAAAAAATAAATAACACAAAAATGGGGCGTGCAATATTATATATATCGTCCCCTTTAAGTTAATACTTTGTACAGTAGTGCCACCATTTGCTGCGATTACAGCACAAGTCTCTTGGGGCATGTGACTATCAGTTTTGCACATCGAGAGACTGAAATTCTCGCCCATTCTTCCTTTGCAAAGAGCTGGAGCTGAGTGAAGTTGGATGGAGAGCAATTGTGAATGTCTTGCTAAATTCTCCTAAAAAAGGGCTTAAAGCCCGTACTTCCGAAGCACTCACTGATATCCTAATCGGGCACGAATACTAAGATTCTTTATAGCAAGATTTTATTTATTTTAATAGCACATGAATAATCAATGGTACATAGGCATTAGCACTACTTTATAGTCATAGAATCTTATACAATAACAGAAATATGCATCAACATTACCTTATGTTGTAGCATTCCTTCCTCATCGGAGTGACTTGATTAGTGAGAAGGAAAACAACCCGGCCTCTGCATCACAGGTGCAGTGCGTCCACTTTGGGCGTCCTGGAAATGTCCCTGTCTCACTGAGCGAGCCCTGTATTTTTATACCAAACTTCGTACATTGTGGTCGTCGTGTGCACTGAGTTTTGCAATTGGTGACCAGCATGTGATTGCTGAGTCATGGTCATGTAACCTGACCACACGCTGCTGTGGGCACCAGTAGCTTCCTACACATGTTGCTAGCTTAACCACTGGTTTCCTGCATAAGTTGCAATGAGCCATGAATTTTACATCGCTAGGTTCCTACACATGTTGCTAATTAACCACTGCTTTCCTGCATATGTTGAACTGTAAGTGTTCCTTCCTCATAATAGTGGTTTGTTCAAGACCTGCTAACACGTACTCTTCATCATGGTGAAATCGGGTCAACCAGAGGACACCTCTCTGATACTGAGTTTGGATGGATCAAATAAGACCTATGATCACTATCTTTTGATTAGGATTCCTTTTTAATCACACTCATTCTTCAGTCATATTACATTGGTATCACAGTGAACAGTAGTTTTCAGCTCTTTCCACAGATTTTCGATTGGATTCAGGTCTGGACTGTGACTTGGCCATTCTAACACCTGGATACGTTTATTTGTGAACCATTCCATTGTAGATTTTGCTTTATGTTTTGGGTCATTGTCTTGTTGGAAGACAAATCTCCGTCCCAGTCTCAGGTCTTTTGCAGACTCCAACAGGTTTTCTTCAAGAATGGTTCTGTATTTGGCACCATCAATTTTCCCATCAATTTTAACCATCTTCCCTGTCCATGCTGAAGAAAAGTAGGCCCAAACCATGATGCTGCCACCACCATGTTTGACAGTGGGGATGGTGTGTTCAGGGTGATGAGCTGTGTTTGTTTTTACACCAAACATATCATTTGGCATTGTGCCTAAAACGTTCGATCTTGGTGACCAAAGCACCTTCTTCCACATGTTTAGTGTGTCTCCCAGGTGGCTTGTGGCAAACTTTAAACAACACTTTTTATGGATATCTTTGAGAAATGGCTTTCTTCTTGCCACTCTTTCATAAAGGCCAGATTTGTGCAGTGTATGACTGATTATTGTCCTATGGACAGACTCTCCCACCTCAGATGTAGATCTCTGCAGTTCATCCAGAGTGATCATGGGCCTCTTGGCTGCATCTCTGATCAGTCTTCTTCTTGTTTGAGATGAAAGTTTGGATGGACATCCTCTTAATTCAGGAGTTGAAACCTTTCTCTGTCCTAATGGATGAATTTGGCCTTCACAGAAAGTTCGGCATTTTTTAAATTCATGTGTATTTCCCTTATCCAGCCATAATGCTGTTTGCTCGCCAATACTGCGTTTTGTTTAGTTCCTCCTCCTCTCAAAAACACGGCCTATCGGTAGTATATAAAGTGTTTTAATTTCCCCTGTAATGATCCTAAACAAGCGTATATGAGGCGCTGGGAAGGGGCTCTTGCTTTTTTCTCAACCCCAGACCAATGGTGGTTCGCTTCTGGCAACCTGCAGAAATATTCCTCCTGTATCAATCATCTTGAACAGCTTAAGAAAGTACACTTTGACTGGTACTACACTCCGCTGAAGATTTCCCCATTCCATGGTTCCTATCCCCAATCCTGCTGGAAGGGCTGCTCGGGTGTTGGTTCCCTAGGGCACGTGTGGTGGGATTGCCCGCTCATCCGGCCTTTTTGGGAAGAAGTGTCTAACATTAGTACCTCAGTTACAGGCCTGGCTGGAAGTTTGAGCGGACCGCTAGCGGTTTTGGGGATCGGTTTACATATATTCCCTGGCGATTTGAGACCAATTGTATCACACATTCTAATAGCAGCACATATGTGTCTGGCAGACCACTGAAGAGAAATAACTATCCCCTCTAAATTGGAAATTATCCAAAAAAATCAATAAACATTACTAATACGAGCTCCTTCTGACCTCAGATCTGTTTACCAAAAATAAAATAAGGAATCGTTGGTCCCCCTGGGTGGTGTCAAAATTCTCGTCCTTCCAGTCCTGATTGGTGGACCTGTTTATCTTATTACCTATCATCCCTGCCCTTGCTTCCTATGTTGCAAATTGTATGCCCTAACCCTACTATGCAGAATTTTCAGCTGTTATCTGTTTTTACTTTGAATTTTATTGTCCTGCTGTTAAAGGACAAATTTGTCAACTGTCCGCATGTTTGTTGCTGTGTATAAACTGTATTATGTAAAATCTTAATAAAAATGTATTGAAATTAAAAAAAAAAGTTTGGATGGACGGCCGGGTCTTGGTAGATTTGCATTGGTATGATACTCCTTCCATTTCAATATGATCGCTTGCACAGTGCTTCTTCTTGGGATGTTTAAAGTTTTGGAAATCTTTTTGTAACCAAATCCAGCTTTAAACTTCTCCACAACAGTATAACGGACCTGCCTGTTGTGTTCCTTGGTCTTCATGATGCTCTCATCTGACGATGTGCTTTAAACAGAACATTGCGACTATCACAGAGAAGGTGCATTTATACGGAGACTTGATTACACACAGGGGCTTATATTTATCATCATCACTCATTTAGGACAACATTGGATCATTCAGACATCCTCAATCAACTTCTGGAGTGAGTTTGCTGCACTGAAAGTAAAGGGGATGAATAAAATTGCACCCCCCCAATTTTCAGTTTATTCTTTTTTACAAGAGTTTAAAATAAGCAATAAATATCATTCAGCTTCACAATTGTGTCCCACTTGTTGATTCTTCACCATAACATTAAAATTCTTATCTTTATGTTTGAAGCCTGAAATGTGGGAAAAGGTTGAAAAATTCAAGGGGGCCGAATACTTTCGCAGGGCACTGTAATTAATTATGTGAATGAAAGAGAAAAGAATGTGTTTTGTTTTTTTTTTTTTAAGATATATACACATTATATTATAAGATTGTGGAAGGAAAAAGGCAAAATGTATCCTTCATTGGTTTCTCCTTACTACAATTTGAATCCTGGAACACCCTTCGAGATGTTCTGAATTAGTATGTGCCCGTGGATGTTCATGACATCCTAGTTAACATCTCACTACTCTACATACCATTCAAGGAGGACGTGGGAGGTGTCGTATTATTTTGCTGTAGGCCTTCTGTCTAGTGAGTCTATTGAGAAGACAAGGCCCTCTCTCTCCCTCAGGTGCTGTCATTGATTTCTAATAAATCAAATTAGTCAATGTTTTGTATACGGTAAACTTTTTATGTGAATTGGTGATTTGCCAAGTAGCAAGGCACTGCTGCATTTCTACATGAACATCTTACCCTTCTTTGCTTTTTGCTAAAGTTTGGCTCACTGGAAGAGAGTGAAACACACACCACTGCAATAATCTCTACATGACTTTATGATTGTCTACTAAAATAATTTACTAGAAAGAGGGTAGTGACAGGAAAATGTTATACTTTTTAGGATGATGAATCAAAAACTTCTATGTCTGATATTATTTTTTTTTGTTTTATTAGATTTTAAAAAAGTACCATATTTTCCAGTTTGTATGACACACTCCCCCCCCCCCCCCTCCAAAAGTGGGGGGAAAATAGGGATGCATCTTACAAACCGCATATGGCTTACTGGGGCAACAGTGGTGGCGCACGGTTGGCGATACGAAGGGCTCAGACGGGGTGTCATTGCAGTGAAGCATATCGGGGGGTGGGGGGTCAGTGTGCTGCAGAAGATGTTTGGCAATGCTGCGGACTCGTGGGCGTGTCACGGCGGCGGACGCCATTGATCTGCCTGAGGGCTTAGAGGAGGGGGTGTTCCAGCTCAATAAGGTCAGTGTGTGGCAGCGGAGGGTCGGAGATATTGTGGGTTTGTGAGGTGTCGCAGCAGGTGCCATTGATCTGCATGCTGCTTTGAATCGCTGGCGATTGACGCGATGGACTTCAAGAAAATGGCTGCGGAGGCCAATCTGCACACGTGCCACCTCCGTGGCCATTTTCTTGAAGTCCGTCACCACAACGGCTGGTTATTCAATGAAGCCTGCAGTCCGCTGGCAGATCAATAATGCTCGCCACCGCAACAAATCGTGAGCTTGTAGTATTGCCAACCTTCCACTGCCGCACACTGACCCCCTTGAGCCGCAACACCCCCTCTTCGAGACTGCTTGCAGACCAATTGTGCCCACCGCCGTGACACCTCACGAGCCTGCAGTATCACCAACCCTCCTGAACTGCGACACCCCCTCGGCCGAGCCTGCAACATCGCCGATCCTCCTGAGCTGCGACAACCCCTCCTCCAAGCCCGCAGCATCACCTAGCCTGCCTCTTGTGACCTTCCTGAGCCACTCCAACACAGCTGCTCCCTCCCTGGTGAGCTAATATAAGAAGCACTAGGATTATAAGACAAACCCTCATTTTCCAGTAAAAATGTTTTGCCTATTTTCCTCCTTTCAAATTTAAGGTGCATCTAATAAAACAAAAAATACAGTACAGCAATATAATTTTAAAGTAATATAATTAAAAATAATAACTTTGAGTTTATTCTTAGCAGATGACTATTCTTGGCTCCCAGAAGGACCTAAAATATCTTCAGATTTTAAGACAGGTGATTTTGGAATCACACATACTTATGAAGACCATGCTGTTCTCCCATATATAAACTCAGCCCTTCACAGCAAAGATCTATCATCTGATCCTTTTCAACTGGTCTTATCCTCTGATTCATCATACTTTATGCAAAATGAAAAAGTTCTTACAGGAATTGAGCAATATTCAAGTTCAGAATGTGGAAAATGCTTCAAAAGTTCTTCTGATCTTATTACACATCAGCAAATTCTCACAGCAAAGAAGCCATACTCCTGTTCACAATGTGGAAAATGTTTTAATCGGAAATCAAAAGTTGTTGAGCATGAAAGAATTCACAGAGGGGAGAAGCCTTTTTCATGTTCAGTATGTGGAAAATGTTTTAGCCAAAAATCAGTTCTTGTTAGACATTACAGACTTCACACAGGAGAGAAACCATTTTCATGTTCACAATGTGGTAAATCTTTTAAACGGAAGGCAAATTTAGTTGCACATCAAAGAGGTCACACAGGGGAGAAGCCATTTTCATGTTCTGAATGTGGGAAATGTTTTAGCCAGAAATCAGTTTTGGTTAGCCATCAGAGACGTCACACAGGAGAGATGCCGTTTGCATGTTCAGAATGTGGGAAATTTTTTAACTGGAAAACAAATTTGATCACACATCAGAGGAGTCACACAGGGGAGAAGCCATATGCTTGTTCAGAATGTGGGAAATGTTTTAGCCAGAAATCATATCTCGTTATACATCACAGAGTTCACACAGGGGAAAAGCCATATTCATGTTCTGAATGTGGAAAATCTTATTCTCAAAAATCAGATCTTAATAGACATCAAACAAGTCATAGATGAAAGAAACCTTTTATTATGTAGCGCATGTGGCAAACTCTTCAACCACAATTCAGATGTAATTACGCAACAAAGATCTTACAGTGTAAAACACAGTCTTGTCTTGTATATTTTCTGTTTGATAAAGTTAATTAAAGAAATATAATTACTATGTCCCTTTTTTATGTTTAATCTTTCTTTATTAAAGTAAACAAGAGAATTTACAGGAAGTAAAAAAAAAAAAAGAAGATTCAAATACATGATTACTTCATGTCAACTTACAGAGAAGAGTATAAGCCACATCCTAACTAACACCCCCTCTCTTACTAACTATCATAAGGCACGCATATAACATGTAACCACCTTTTATAATACAGACAATCTATTTCCAAAGGAGAACTACACCTCAAACAGAGCAAGGCTACTGCCGAAAACAAAAAAGAAAACGAAAAAATTTGAAGATTTAACGAGAACCAGAGAGAAAGGAAGGTAGCAAGGGGGAAAGATAAGGAAAAGAGAAGGAAAAGGGGGAGAGAAGAGCAACAGAAAGAGAGGGAGGGAAAGCATGGAAGGGATTACTTCCCCAGTACTCGGGCCGCTACATTGGACTAACGTAACATGCGTCATGCGTTACCAATAAGGTTCTGAAATGGTAGGGAATCAAGAGCCAGGGTCCAGGGTGTCCAGATCCTAAGAAATTTATCCACTGAGTCATTGGTTTCTTCCGTTAGGGACTCCATCCTGTGGATGATGGCCATCTCCGCATACCACTCCCTCACAGATGGCATTCCAGTCGATCTCCAGTATCTCGGGATCACCATGCGTGCCGCCGTAAGACAGTATCTCAGAAGGCCCGCTTTCTGTGATTTAAGCGATCCTGGGAGAATTGAAAGCAATGCCATCTGAGGGGAACCCACCAACTGCTCTCCGCAAATCACAGCATATGCTTTGAACACGGACTTCCAGAAAGGTTGTATCAATGGGCAGTCCCACCAAATATGCAGCATTGTCCCCCTTCCCCTTCCGCACCTCCAGCAGCTATCTGAGACCCCGGGAAATATTGCGTGTAGAGTAGGCACCTGTACCAACGGGTCAGAATCTTATAATTTTTTTTCCTGTGCTGCACAGACGATGGAAAATTTATGAGTGAGGATAAAGGACTTTTTCCAGTCCTCCTCAGGAATGGAAGTCCCCAAATCTCTATTCCACTTCTCGATATATTTAAGGTCTCCCATGTCCGCCTCTGTAATCAGGAAGGAGTAAACCAGAGACAAGAGATGCCCGGGAGAACTTCCCGCAAAAACAATTGTTCAAATTTTGTGGGCTGAGCCGCAAAAAGCCCAAGTCTGTTGTCAACCATCAAGAAGGACCTAAGTTGAAGGTATTCCAGCCAAGCCGTTGGATGCCGACCCTCTGGGAGCAAAAGGGCCGAAAAGGGGGGTACTTCCAAACCGTGCAAAGTCTGGGCTATCCGTGTGTCCTCACCCCTCCTCCAACATAAGAAACGCTCTACTCCCATCCCTGGGGGGAACTCCGGGTTAGAGAAGAGCGGTGAGAGTGGACCAGGACCCCTTGAGAGAGATCCCCGCCTGCACTCCACGTCCCAGACCCTCAGGGATGCCCTGAGAAACTCCGCCTCCCCATCTATCCGTCTCCTCCGCGACGGTGTGATCCACGGGAGGAACCGCAGGGGTGTTTCAGAGCAAACCTCCTCCAGACTCACCCATTGTTTAGTGCTCCTATTAAATTGCCAATCCATTAGTCTCAGCAGAAGAGACGCCTTGTGGTACTTTTTAAAGTCTGGCAACCCTGCCCCTTCTCTCCATTAACTCTACTGAACACTATCCTTCCCACCCGAGAGCTCCTCCCTCCCCACACAAATTTGTTAATAATTGACTGTATTCTGGTAAAGAAAAACAATGGTAGTGCTATATGGGCCGTTTGAAAGATATATAGAAAACGTGGGAGAACATCTATCTTGATGACATTAATACGTCCAAACCAGGACAGTTTCTGTCTATCGATTTGTTTAAGATCTCTTATAGTGCGTTCCAACAAAGGGAGGTAATTGAGGTGAAAAATCTTGGTACTGTCCCGTGGTACCGCCACCCCCAGATAAGTCAGGGCCGATTTCTGCCATCTAAAAGGAAAGTTGGATGCAATAAGGTCTACTTCCCTCCCCGGCAGAGTGAAATTCAAGACTTCTGATTTATTATAGTTGACTTTAAAGTTGCTTATATGTCCGAAGTTCTTAATTTCCTTAACCAAGGAGGGAAAGGATATGTGGGGTTGTGTAATGTATAGGAGGAGGTCATCTGCATATAATGCCGCTTTACAATTATGCTCTCCCACCTCTATCCCTTTTATATCTGGGTTCTGTCTAATGGCTAAAGCCAAATGCTCCATTACGAGAACAAATAGGAGGGGGGATAAGGGACAACCCTGTCTGGTACCATTTTTTATGGTAATTGGCGCGGACAAGGACCCATTTACCTTTATTCTGGCAGTCGGTGTACTATAAAGGGAGGCCACTCCTCTAAGGAACCTGTCACCTATCCCCACCTGTCTCAAAGATGCCAACATGAAACTCCAGCTGACCCGGTCGAAGGCTTTCTCCGCATCTATGGAAAGTAAACACATAGGTAGTGCCTTTGCCTTCGCCCGAGCCAGCAGAAGAAACGTCTTATTCGTGTTGTCTCTTGCCTCTCGGCCCCCCACAAAACCCACCTGGTCCGTGTGTATCACTTTTGGGAGCACAGGTGCCAGTCTATTGGCGAGAGCTTTTGAAAAGAATTTGACATCTATATTAATCAATGATATGGGACGGTAATTGGAGACGTTAACCGGGTTCTTCCCTGGCTTCGGAATTACACATATATGCGCCTCTAGAGACTGAGGAACAAAAGATGCTCCAGCAGGCACTGAGTTAAAGACCCGTGTCAAAAAGGGGACAATCTGTTCCCTAAAAACTCTAAAAAATTTAGTTGTAAAACCATCCGGTCCCGGGCTCTTACCTGCCTAGGCAAGGCAGTCCGCTGGACATAGTCCTCGATCTTATTATTGAGTGCCGTCGGTGACATATCAGTAAATTGACCCTTTATGTTGTACAGTTCCCCATAAAAGGCCCGGAACTCTTCAGCTTTTTTAACCGGGTCCTGAATCATATGTCCCCCTCTGTCCTTAATTTTCGGGATATGATTTGTGAGTTTCCTCGGGTGAATAAACCTGGCTAATGCCCTTCCGCACTTGTCTGCATGTTCATATAAGTATCTCTGTAAACGTACCCTCTGTGCATAGTATTTTTGATCTAAGAGCCCCCAAAGTTCCTCCCGGGATCCCACCAATTCAACGTACACCGAGGCCGATAAGGATTTTTTATGGGACGCCTCCAAGGTCTGTATTCGCTGAACCGAAGAGGTAATCAGAGAGGCTCTCTCCCGTTTAAGTCTCGATCCATGCTTTATTAATATACCCCGCACCACACATTTAAGGGCCTCCCACTGTGTCGGCATGGCCGTCTGGTCCTGAGCGTGAATTTCCAAGAAATCACTCATCACCTGTCGTATTTCCGCTACACATAAGTCGTCTTTAAGTAGATGTTCATTAAGACGCCACGTCCATGGTCGCCGCGAATCGTCTGGGGGAGTGAGTTGGACGAACACCGGTGCATGGTCCGATAGACATATGGACCCTATGGAGGCCTGGGCATGCCACGGCATGGCGTGTTGGCTAATCCACAACATGTCTATACGGCTGTAAGATGAATGAATTGGGGAGAAATAAGAGTAATCCCTCTCTGTGGGATGCAGTGCCCTCCAAATATCAACCAATTGTAATGCTTGCAACTTTTTCCCTAGTGCTAACATCCTTTTTTGTGAAATAAAACGCCGCCCCGAGGAGGTATCAATTGCTGGTTCAAAGGTGAAATTAAAGTCACCCCCAGCTATTAAAGTCCCTTCTGCAAATTCCGCCAGCCGAGATAGGAGGGAAGAGCATGCCACAGTGGGTCTGGAGTTGGGCAAATACCAATTAGCTACAGTATATACACCAACACCAATGTGGAGCTTCAGAAATATAAATCTACCCTCAGGATCCACGAAAGAGTCGATCACGGAGAACACCAATGACTTATGGAGAGCAATGGAGACCCCACCGGATTTAGCAGTCGGGTTAGGGCTGTGAAACCATGTAGACTTTAAAATGAGTCTCTTGTAATAATAACACCTGAGTCCTCTGTTTATGCATAGCATAAAATATTTGCGATCTCTTTTGCGGCACATTCAACCCTTTACAATTAAGGGAGCCAAAATTAAGTTGCGTCATGCCGAACACTGGGGTCCCACACCTAAGGATAGGGATGAAGAAGGGGAAAGAGAGATGACCAGAGTAAGGAGCAAGAAACGCAGCAAGAATCAAGAAAAGATTAGGCTGTGATATAGAGAAAAAGAAAGGGAAAACAAAGATTACAAACTGTAAGCCCAACAAATGCGGTAATTCCTGGGTATTGCTTTCAAGCGTCACTCAATCCGCGACGCGTAAACCCAAACTAGGCGTGTGCTTTCCAGAACGGAAGCCCCCCCTCCCAGGCCTCATTATAAAACCCAAACCACGGACAAACCCCAGCTCAGATGCGCGCCCTGCAATTCCCAACCCCCCCCCCCATGACCCACCCCCCTCAGGGGAAGGAAGGGAAGGAGAACAGAGAGGTAGAGAGAAAGAGAACAAAAAAGGGGGGGGAGGAAAAAAGGGGGGATGAAGGGGTGGAAGGAGAGGAGAAAAAAAAAAGGGGGGGGAGGAAAAAAGGGGGGGAAGGAGAGAGAAAAAAAAGGGGGGGGAAGGAAAAAAGGGGGGGGAGAAGAGAGAAAAAAAAAAGGGGGCGGGGAGGGAAAAAGGGGGGAGGAAGAGGGGAAGGAGAGGAGAAAAAAAAAAGGGGGGGACGAGGTCAGGGAGGTCGGGGGGGACAGAGGGCGACGGGGGGCAAGGAGAAAGGGGGAAGAGAGAGGTGGAGGAGCACAGTCCCAAAAAGAGGCGATAAAAGGCCAAAGGGGACACTGAAGGAGGAAGCGGGAGGAAACATGAAAAACGGGGGGGGGGGTGTTAATCATAACCATACATGTCCTATATGAAAATGCTAGGAATTCTGTAATAGCATGTAATTACAAGAATCGGGGGCATGAGGGCAAAATTGTAGCGGCAGAGAGAGGGAACAGTTTCGACTCACGTCAGTTATTATATCTACCGTTAAATCTCTCCCATGACTTCATTAACTTAAACTTAGCCCCTCAATCAGCCCTCTGTATCCAATCCCCAAATAACAATACTACTCAAGTACAGTATAAAGTGTGAGAAGCATACAAGCCCCGTCTTGACGAACATCAGTCCTTGGTAAAGGGACGACCTCCTCCTCCCGTCTTCCTCTCCCCGCGATTACTTCTTGGAGGATGCTGAGGAAGCCCCCGCGAGAATTCTCTTGGAAAAGAAGGCCAGTCCTCAATTTCAACTCTGGGGAGATTCAAGGCCTCCGAAAAGGGTGTCAGATCCTCTGGTGAATGAAGAACGTGCATTCGGCCGCCACTGCGGACTTGAAGGCGAAAAGGGAAGCCCCAGCTGTACACCAAGTCCCGTGACCGAAGGAGCTCCAACAGAGGCCGTAGTGCTCTCCTCCTCTGGAGAGTAAGACGAGATAGGTTGGGTAGGATCTGTAACTTAATCTTTTGGAAAAGGTTCGGTACCCCTTCTCGGAGCTTCAGCAGAATAGATTCCTTTTGTAAATAATGGTGGACCCGACAGATCACGTCCCGCGGGAACTCAGAGTCCACTGGTTTGGGTCCCAAGGATCTGTGTGCTCTATCAAGTTCGATCTCCGTGGCTGGAGGGAGCCCCAATATCTTGTTGAAGATTCTTTGGAGGACACGTGGGAGTTCCCTGGAATCAACGGACCCTGGCAGACCCCGTACTCTCAAGTTGTTGCGTCGTCCTCTGTTCTCTGCATCGTCCAGTGCTTCAGTCAGGTAGTGGAGCTGGCGAGATTGGGTCTCTAGCAACTCTTTATGAGCGGATAAGTCCTTTTGCATTTCTTGTAATAGGGTCTCCTGAGACAGGACCCTTGCATCTATATTCTGCACACTGGAACGCACTTCTGTCAGCTCTGACATGCACGCCTTCTCCAATCTGGAGATATAGCCTTCCATGTCCTCTCTGGATGGGATGCTGATGATTCTTCCTCTGAGCTCCCTTAGCTCCCTCAGGACACCGGAACCCTCCTGCCCCAGCCCCAGAGTGCTGACATGCTGAGAAATCTGGCTGGTGGAGTGCTCCATACTCTCCATATCTTCTATATTAGCTCTGACCTCTGTGCCTGTCACAGCAGCTGCAGTGCCACTGAGTAGCAATGGGCTGGAGGTCCAGGGAGCCCCATCCTCCTGTCCCTCCTGGAGCTCCATTGACAGTGAAGAGCTCAGGGGCAAAGTCAGATCCCTCTCCCCTCCTCCAGGAGAAGCTGCAGAGTCTGCAAGGCCCAGGCCTCTCACCTGCCGCCCGTCCACCTCCTCTCCCACTGCAGGACCTGCTCCCCATGCTGTGAAGACACCAGAGCCTGCTCCCTCCGAGTACCTGGCTCCTCAAACCCCACTTCTCCTCAAGCTGCACAGGATCTGTCACCGTCTGGATTCCTGCCTCCACCTTCTGCTCCTCTGGCTGTTCTCTGCTGTGGGCCTCTGACAGGTACTCCGTGGTACCTCCACCCTCTCCCCCGCCGCCACTGCTGCATAGCTGACAGGGCCAGCGGCCATCTTACTTCCCTCCTGCTACATCTGTGCCACTGTTGGTTTAGCCAGAAATCGGTGGATGCTGCCTCGATTCTGCCTGGAAAGGTGTCCCCGAGCTCCCCTCCGCCTCCTTGTGCTCATAGTCCGGATAGAGGGCCGAAAAAATTAATGTAGCAGCTGATTTCCTGGGAGATAAGGGGGAGCTGAGGCAAAGCACAACCTCACTCCCTCATGGCCAGGACACACCCCTACTATGTCCCTTTTTTAAGACTTTTTGGAAACAAATCCCACCCCAAAGCCATTAAAGTAATTTAAAATATTCAATTTGTTCTTGAAGGATGATATACCTTATGCCTGAAAGTGCTGACACTCTTTAAATTTTTCCAGAAAATTAAAGGAGTTGTCCGACATTAGCTTAACAAAAATTTTTGAGTTTATCTGTGCTGTATTGTCATATAAATCACACCTACATTGTTATTTTTTGTTTTCTAACTTTTGTTCCTCTTGAATTATCCCTTTATTCTCGGCAACTTCTTGTTTACATTCAGCTCCAGCAAACTGACCACTTCCTGTGCAAAACCTCAGTCAGAGCTGTCACCACCCAGCCTCAGTGTCCAGCCCCACCCTCTGCCCGCCCCCTGCACACACATTCCCTGTCAGTATTCTTCCGCAGCACCTGACCTGGTATCACTACAGCATTGCAAATAACAGCCCCACATCGGGCTCTGCACCGCACACGCACACATATGGCTCTGCACCGCACACGCACACATATGGCTCTGCACCGCACACATATGGCTCTGCACCGCACACATATGGCTCTGCACCGCACACGCACACATATGGCTCTGCACCCCACACATATGGTTCTGCACCACACACATATGGCTCTGCACCACACACATATGGCTCTGTACCGCACACATATGGCTCTGCACCGCACACGCACACATATGGCTCTGCACCGCACACGCACACATATGGCTCTGCACCCCACACATATGGCTCTGCACCGCACACATATGGCTCTGCACCGCACACATATGGTTCTGCACCACACACATATGGCTCTGCACTGCACACATATGGCTCTGTACCGCACACATATGGCTCTGTACCGCACACGCACACATATGGCTCTGCACACGCACACATATGGCTCTGCACCGCACACGCACACATATGGCTCTGTACCGCACACGCACACATATGGCTCTGCACCGCACACACACACATATGGCTCTGCACCGCACACATATGGCTCTGCACCGCACACATATGGCTCTGCACCGCACACGCACACATATGGCTCTGCACACACACATATGGCTCTGCACCGCACACATATGGCTCTGTACCGCACACGCACACATATGGCTCTGCACCGCACACATATGGCTCTGCACCGCACACGCACACATATGGCTCTGTACCGCACACGCACACATATGGCTCTGCACCGCACACGCACACATATGGCTCTGTACCGCACACGCACACATATGGCTCTGCACCGCACACGCACACATATGGCTCTGCACACGCACACATATGGCTCTGCACTGCACACGCACACATATGGCTCTGTACCGCACAGATATGGCTCTGCACCGCACACGCACACATATGGTTCTGCGCCGCACACGCACACATATGGCTCTGTACCGCACACGCGCACATATGGCTCTGCACCGCCCACGCCACACATATGGTTCTGCACATGCACACATATGGCTCTGCACCGTACACGCACACACATGGCTCTGCACACGCACACATATGGCTCTGCACCGCACACGCACACATATGGCTCTGCACACGCACACATATGGCTCTGCACATGCACACATATGGCTCTGCAACCCCCCCATCCCCATCCCCATCGGGAACACATGTAGGGAATACATACTCACCTGTCCTCGGTCCCCGCCGCTCCTGCACGTTCGCGCGCTGTCAGTGCTCTGGCCATATCAGCACAGTAGTGATGTCACCGCTGTGCTGAAGAGAGCACAGACAGCGGGAGGGACAGTGATGAGAAGCAGCGCTGCGCTGCTTCTCATCAGCACTTTCAAATGTACCGACATCGGTGATCTGTGATGCCGGTACATTTGAATGTGTGATCCTTAGCAGGGGCCCGGTGCTGGCGCTGACACCACGGCAGCTGCCGCGAGGCCACGCCCCCAGGTCACGGACCCCACAGCAGTGCAGGGGGAGGTTTCTGGAGAGTAAAAGAGGTGCAGGGGAATGTGTGGGAGGGTGCAGGGAAGGGGGCGGGGCTCATCACACTGTAGACACCCAGCAGGGAGGCGACATGCTGTTCCACATTTGCATGTCAACATGGTCCTGCCCATGTTGACATGAAATGACCGGAAGCAGCAAAATCGTGGCAGGAGCGGTCACATGACCGCTCTGAGCCGGGGGAGAGGGGCTGACAGCAGGGCAGGTAAGTGGTCACTATCCAGGGCCGGCGTCAGCACCCGGCAAACCCGGGCAAATACCGGGGTCCCGGAGAGCCGGGGGGCCCACTCGGCCTCGTCAGTTCTCCTGTCCCTTGGCCGGGGCCCACTCGCCTTTACAGTTCTGCTGCCCCCGGCCGAGTTCCGGGGACCGCAGTCCTCAGCAGCAATCTGCGGCGCCGTCACTTTAAGGCGCGCAGACATCCTGGTTTGAACTTCATCTGTGGGCGGAGCTACTGCCTTCTCAGTCCCACAGATGAAGGAGGCGAGCTTCTGTCCGGCGCTGTGTGGGCCCCCTCTCCACCGTGACCTAATCGGGTAAGTGCCCTCCCCGCCTCCCCATTATGGGCCCCCGTGAGCTGCTTCTACCCCCCCAGATGTATGCCCTGCCAATCCCCCCCCCGCAGAGCCGCGGGTGCTGTCCCCGCCGATGCCGCGGGTGCTGTCCCCGCAGAGCCGCGGGTGCTGTGCCAGCCGAGCCGCGGGTACTGTCCCCGCCGATGCCACGGGTGCTGTCCCCGCAGAGCCGCGGGTGCTGTGCCAGCCGTTGCCGCGGGTGCTGTCCCCGCCGATGCCGCGGGTTCTGTCCCCGCAGAGCCGCGGGTGCTGTGCCAGCCATTGCCGCGGGTGCTGTCCCCGCCGATGCCGCGGGTGCTGTCCCCGCAGAGCCGCGGGTGCTGTCCCCGCCGATGCCGCGGGTGCTGTCCCCGCAGAGCCGCGGGTGCTGTGCCAGCCGATGCCGCGGGAGCTGTCCCAGCCGAGCCGCGGGTGCTGTCCCAGCCGAGCCGCGGGTGCTAGTAGTAGTAGTACTGGTCAGGAACACAGCCAGGAACGGGATTCGGGCATCTTCACCATCAGGAGTAACCCTGAGGTTAATGATAGCCTATGGTCACCTAGCTTTTGAGGGACAGCATAGGACCCCCTGTCCCCCACGATCCTAACAGTCATCTTGTGACATTAAGACTGGACATGTACAGACAGTAAAAGCATTCTCAAAGTAACATTGTTCAGTTGCAGGGGTGAGGGCCCTGCTTGCAAGCTTACGGTCTGTCACAAAAGTGAGTATGCTCATCACATTTTTGGAAATATTTTATATCTTTTAATGGGCTAACAATGAATATATGACACTATGTAAAATAGTATGCAGCTTGTATAACAGTGTAAATTTGATGTGCCTTCTAAATAATTCAACACACAGCCATTAATGTCAAAACCGCTGGCAACAAAAAGTGAGTACATCCCTAAGTTAAAATGATAAAATTGTGCCCCAAGTGTCCAATTTTGTGTGGCCACCATTATTTTAAAGCACTGCCTTACCCTACTTGGGCATGGAGATACAGTAAGGGCCAGAAATATTTGGACAGTGACACAAGTTTTGTTATTTTAGCTGTTTACAAAAACATGTTCAGAAATACAATTCTATATATAATATGGGCTGAAAGTGCACACTCCCAGCTGCAATGTGAGAGTTTTCACATCCAAATCGGAGAAAGGGTTTAGGAATCATGGCTCTGTAATGCATAGCCTCCTCTTTTTCAAGGGACCAAAAGTAATTGGACAAGGGACTCTAAGGGCTGCAATTAACTCTGAAGGCGTCTCCCTCGTTAACCTGTAATCAATGAAGTAGTTAAAAGGTCTGGGGTTGATTACAGGTGTGTGGTTTTGCATTTGGAAGTTGTTGCTGTGACCAGACAACATATGGTCTAAGGAACTCTCAATTGAGGTGAAGCAGAACATCCTGAGGCTGAAAAAAAAAGAAAAAATCCATCAGAGAGATAGCAGACATGCTTGGAGTAGCAAAATCAACAGTCGGGTACATTCTGAGAAAAAAGGAATTGACTGGTGAGCTTGGGAACTCAAAAAGGCCTGGGCGTCCACGGATGACAACAGTGGTGGATGATCGCCGCATACTTTCTTTGGTGAAAAAGAACCCGTTCACAACATCAACTGAAGTCCAGAACACTCTCAGTGAAGTAGGTGTATCTGTCTCTAAGTCAACAGTAAAGAGAAGACTCCATGAAAGTAAATACAAAGGGTTCACATCTAGATGCAAACCATTCATCAATTCCAAAATTAGACAGGCCAGAGTTACATTTGCTGAAAAACACCTCATGAAGCCAGCTCAGTTCTGGAAAAGTATTCTATGGACAGATGAGACAAAGATCAACCTGTACCAGAATGATGGGAAGAAAAAAGTTTGGAGAAGAAAGGGAACGGCACATGATCCAAGGCACACCACATCCTCTGTAAAACATGGTGGAGGCAACGTGATGGCATGGGCATGCATGGCTTTCAATGGCACTGGGTCACTTGTGTTTATTGATGACATAACAGCAGACAAGAGTAGCCGGATGAATTCTGAAGTGTACCGGGATATACTTTCAGCCCAGATTCAGCCAAATGCCGCAAAGTTGATCGGACGGCGCTTCATTGTACAGATGGACAATGACCCCAAGCATACAGCCAAAGCTACCCAGGAGTTCATGAGTGCAAAAAAGTGGAACATTCTGCAATGGCCAAGTCAATCACCAGATCTTAACCCAATTGAGCATGCATTTCACTTGCTCAAATCCAGACTTAAGACGGAAAGACCCACAAACAAGCAAGACCTGAAGGCTGCGGCTGTAAAGGCCTGGCAAAGCATTAAGAAGGAGGAAACCCAGCGTTTGGTGATGTCCATGGGTTCCAGACTTAAGGCAGTGATTGCCTCCAAAGGATTCGCAACAAAATATTGAAAATAAAAATATTTTGTTTGGGTTTGGTTTATTTGTCCAATTACTTTTGACCTCCTAAAATGTGGAGTTTTTGTAAAGAAATGTGTACAATTCCTACAATTTCTATCAGATATTTTTGTTCAAACCTTCAAATTAAACGTTACAGTCTGCACTTGAATTCTGTTGTAGAGGTTTCATTTCAAATCCAATGTGGTGGCATGCAGAGCCCAACTCGCCAAAATTGTGTCACTGTCCAAATATTTCTGGACCTAACTGTAACTCGAGCTTCGCAGTGGTCACTGTAATCCTCTTCCATTCTTCTTGATGACATCACGGAGCTGGTGGATGTCACAGACCTTGTGCTCCTCCACCTTTCTTTTGAGGAGACCCTACAGATGCACAATAGGGATAAGGTCTGGAGACGCTTGGCTAGTCCAACACATTTACACACAGTTTCTTTAGCGAGGCAGTGGTACTCTTAGAGGTGTGTTTGGGGTCATTATGTTGGAATACTGCCCTGTGGACCAGTTTCCAATGGAAGAGGATCATGCTCTGCTTCAGTGTGTCACAGGACATGTTGGCATTCATGTTTTCCTCAATGAACTGTAGCTCCCCACAGCCGGCAGAACTCATGCACCCCTAAACCAAGATACTCCAACCCCATGCTTAAGTGTAGGTGAGACACATTTTTTTTTGTTCTCTTCACCTGGCTGCCGCCACACACCCTTGACACCATCCAAACCAAATAAATTAATCTTCGTCTCATCAGACCACAGGACATGATTCCAGTAACCCATGTCCTTAGTCTGCTTGTCTTCAACAAACTGTTTGCAGCTTTCTTGACCATCCTCTTTAGAAGAGGTTTTTTTTTCTGGGATGAAATCCATGCAGACCAGTTTGCTAAAGTTTGTGGTGTATGGTCTAAGCATTGACAGGTAGATCCCCCTATCGTTGTAACCTCTGCAGCAATGCTGGCAGCACTGATACGTCGATTCTGAAAAGACGACCTCTGGATATGACGCTGAGCGTATGCTCTCAACGTCTTTGGTTGACCATGGCAAGGCCTGTTCCGAGTGGAACCTTTCTTGTTAAACTGCTGTATGGTCTTGCCCACCATGCTGCAGCTCAGTGTCAGGTTGTCGGCAATCTTCTTACAGCCTCGGCCATCTTTATGTAGAGCAACAATTATTTTTTTCAGATCTTCAGAGATTTCTTTGAGGAGCCATGTTGAACTTCCAGCGACCAGCATGAGAGTGTGTGAGCGATAACACCAAATGTAACACACCTGCCCCCCATTCATACCTGAGACCTTGTAACACTATTGAGTCAAATGACACCTGGGAGGGAAAATAGCTATATGGGTACAATTTTGCCATTTTCACTCAAAGGTGTATTCACTTATTTGTTGCCAGTGGTTCAGACATTAATGGCTGTGTGTTATTTATAATAACTAGGATTGCAGTTACCAAATACTATTGGGTGCATGGAGAATGTGGAGAATGAATCAGAGGGTCAAGGTTTTGTTGAGAATTTAGACAGTGGATACAAGGATCAGTTAGATTAGTGAACTGAGTTCATAGACCCTTCTAAAGAGAAGTTTTTAAAGCACGCTTAAAAATGTGGGCGCTAGTTAATTGTCTTGGGTAATGCATTCCAAAATATTGGAGCAGCATGAGAGAACTCTTGGAGATGGAAGTGGGAGGTTTGGTGACCGTTCTTGACAAAGAAAGAAAGGTTGTGGTTAGAGAGTGGGAGAGGGAGTTAGTAAAGTCATACTCTAAGCAGAGCGGGAGGAGAGCAGGTCCAGTGTATTCACATCTTCATATGTAGGCGAGTTAGTACCGTAGCTGTGAAAGACTGAAGGAGAAGGTTAGAGAAATAAGATGAGCTGTCGATAGTGAGAGTGGATTATCAATTGGGATGTTAAAGTCCACCCATGATGACAGTAGGAATGTCACCTTATAGAAAGTGATCAAGGAACTGGTTGGATTTACCTCGAGGGAGGTGCACAACTGCCACTAGGGAGAAGGATTTAGATGGTCTAACAGGGTGGACCTCAAAGAAATGAAACATTAGCAACGGTACTAGGGGAATAACTTGGAAAGCACATTGTGATGAAAGGAGCAGATCAATACCTCCACCTTGTCTGCTCTCAGATCCGGGGCTAAGTAAAAATGTTAGCCCACTATACGAAAGAGCAGCAGCGATAGTGATGTCTAGAGTGCAAGTTTAAGTGAGAGCCAGAAGGTTCAAGGAATTAGAAAAGGAGATGTATGGAAGTGTCACGCTAGGTATGGGAAAGTACCAAGCGTACAGCGAAAGAGAAGGGAAACCCTGTGTCTACCGAAAGGGAAAGATAGTGATCCCTGACCGAACCTTCTACTGGTCCCTGGGGTCCCTCACCACTAGAGTTGAGCGCGGTTCGTGGTTCGTGGTTCTCCAGTTCGCGGCTCGAGTGATTTTGGGGCATGTTCTAGATCGAACTAGAACTCGAGCTTTTTGCAAAAGCTCGGTAGTTCTAGAAACGTTCGAGAACGGTTCTAGCAGCCAAAAAACAGCTAAATCATAGCTTGGTTTCTGCTGTAATAGTGTAAGTCACTCTGTGAATCAAACTATTATCACATTTCAGTGTATAGTGTGCGTGAACAGCGCCTTCAGATCACTGCTGTTTCTATAATGGCGATCGCCATTTTTTTTTTTTTTTTTTCTTGTCTTCCTTCCCTAAGCGCGCGCGTCTTGTGGGGCGGGCCAGCATGTCAGCCAATCCCAGACACACACACAGCTAAGTGGACTTTGAGCCAGAGAAGCAACGGCATGTGTGATAGGATCTGCATGTCACATGTCCCTGCATTATAAAACCGGACATTTTCTTCACGGACGCCATTATCTGCCTTCTGCGTCTTTGGTGTCAGACATCACTGTCGCAGCTCCGTCTTCCTGAGTCCTATAGCCGATACAGCTGTATGCGCTGCATACACAGCGTTAGACAGCTTAGGGAGAGCACTTTATAGCAGTCCTTTTAAGGGCTCCAACCGGCAGGGTCAGAGAGCCATAGGTGACAGGTCCTGCAAACAGCAACAGCGTCTGTGCAGCCAAGGTCAGGGATTTCCTACCTGCATTTCACCATTAGGAGGGAATAGAAAGGCAGGCTTCCATTCCTCTACCCAGAGCACCACAATCCTGCCACTGTACCCTCTTGTCCTCTGCACACTCCAACTGATAACTAAGCCATTATACTAGCAAACACTCAGTGTACCTAGTGGCATCCTATACGTGGCTATTGGACTTTGCTATAGTCCCACTAGTGCAAAGACATTTGCAGAGCGCGTCTGCCTGCATTGCACACTACAACTCATTCTAACCAAGCCATTATACTAGCAAACACTCAGTGTACCTAGTGGCATCCTATACGTGGCTATTGGACTTTGCTATAGTCCCACTAGTGCAAAGACATTTGCAGAGCGCGTCTGCCTGCATTGCACACTACAACTCATTCTAACCAAGCCATTATACTAGCAAACACTCAGTGTACCTAGTGGCATCCTATACGTGGCTATTGGACTTTGCTATAGTCCCACTAGTGCAAAGACATTTGCAGAGCGCGTCTGCCTGCATTGCACACTCCAACTCATTAAAACCAAGCCATTATACTAGCAAACACTCAGTGTACCTAGTGGCATCCTATACGTGGCTATTGGACTTTGCTATAGTCCCACTAGTGCAAAGACATTTGCATAGCGCGTCTGCCGGCATTGCACACTCAAACTCATTTTAACTAAGCCATTATACTAGCAAACACTCAGTGTACCTAGTGGCATCCTATACGTGGCTATTGGACTTTGCTATAGTCCCACTAGTGCAAAGACATTAGCAGAGCACATCTGCCTGCATTGCACACTACAACTCATTCTAACCAAGCCATTATACTAGCAAACACTCAGTGTACCTAGTGGCATCCTATATGTGGCTATTGGACTTTGCTATAGTCCCACTAGTGCAAAGACATTTGCATAGCGCGTCTGCCTGCATTGCACACTCAAACTCATTTTAACTAAGCCATTATACTAGCAAACACTCAGTGTACCTAGTGGCATCCTATACGTGGCTATTGGACTTTGCTATAGTCCCACTAGTGCAAAGACATTAGCAGAGCACATCTGCCTGCATTGCACACTACAACTCATTCTAACCAAGCCATTATACTAGCAAACACTCAGTGTACCTAGTGGCATCTGTCACGCTCCCCGGGTCCTCACCCCCGTTCCCCGGCTCACCTGCCACGCTCTCCGCTCCCCAGTCACCGGATTCCGTCCGTCCCAGGGCTCCGGGCCCCCGATCCCGGCGCCCGACAGCTTCCCTGGACCTGGCCGGCTCCCCTGCGTCCTCCTCGCAGCCTCCTTCCCTGGCTTCTGGCACCCGGGCGGCGCGCATGCGCATTAGGGCGCGCGCGCGGTCACTGACCCTTTCTTAAAGGGCCAGCGTCCATTAACAGGAAATGAGGTTGCACAGGTACAGGGTATATAAGGGGTCATTGTCCAAGGGGGCGGGGCCTGATCTTCGTGTTCCCTGAGCTAGGAGTCAGGTCTCCTGGTGTTACTGTGCTCGTACTCACCTATCTCTCTTTGTAGAGCCGTGCCTACTTCGCCATCCAGTCTGCCGTGTCCTGATCCCCGCACGCTGTCCGTCTGCCATCTGACAGTCCGTACCATCCCGGATCCCTGCGGTGACCCGTCATCTTGCTCCAGAGGTTCCGGACCCCGCCTGATATCACCTCGGCCTCCGAACCTGAGCTACGTCACCAAGACCACCTTCTGTGACTCCGTGGTCCCTGGGACTCCTCCGCTGCCTTCACTTGCACGGACTGTTCTACTGCCCATCAGTGCTTCAGCTGCCGGACTCCCTACCACCATCTCAGAGAGTTCGGTCCAGTGGATCCACCTCCTGGGTCTGCCCGACCGCCCGGCCGTGACAGTAAGATCAGGCCATGGATCCCGCTGCAGCACTATTGGCCCTGCAAGAGGAACTCCAACGCCAGCGTGAAGTCCAGACCCGCATGCTGCAATTTATGACCTCCGTGGACACCCGCCTGTACACGTTACAAGCATCCATGACGCCTGCGGCACCCAGGTCCTCCAATGGACAATCCACGGCTCCCGCACCAGTGGCAGCCTCGTCGGGTGCTTCCCAACTCCGGTTGGCTTCACCACCTCGTTATTCTGGAGATCCCAAGACCTGCAGGGGCTTCATCAACCAATGTTCCCTTCATTTCACGCAGCTGCCACATCTATTCGCCTCCGACCAAGCCAAGGTCGCCTTTATAATGTCCCACCTAGAGGGCGAGGCACTGGCGTGGATGAACCCCTTGTGGGAGAAGGAGGACCCTGTGACCAAGAACCTTCGAGAGTTCCTGCAGGCCTTTCGCAGTACCTTTGACGAGCCGGGACGCGCCTCTGCGTCTGCTTCATCACTTCTCCGCCTACGTCAAGGAACACTGACGGTGGGCCAATACGCCATCCGTTTCCGCACTTTGGCTTCTGAACTCGGGTGGAATAATGAGGCCCTGACAGCCGCCTTCTGGGAGGGACTCTCGAGTCGCATCAAAGATGAGTTGGCGGGTCGTGACTTGCCCTCCACCCTAGATGCCCTGATTGCCCTGGCTACTCGAGTGGACATTCGTTTTCAGGAGCGCTCTAAAGAGCTGTCTCGTGAGAGACGACCGGTACGGCATTCCTCACCTCCCCAGAAGCCCTCCGCACCTCAGTCATCAACAGCTGGGATTCCCGTCCACGAGCCCATGCAGATTGACCGAGTACGACAGTCTGAACAGCGTCGAGCAGAGCGGCTCGCCAAGGGCCTCTGCTTTTACTGCGGAGAGGGCACACACCTGCTACGCGCCTGTCCAGAGAGGCCGGGAAACTCCAAAGCCTAGGGTTGGTAGGAGAGGCCACCCTAGGTGCTGGGACTCTCTCAGACCCGGTTATGTGGACTGTGCAAGTGTCAACGGGAGAGACACGGTTCACGGCTGAGGCATACCTCGATTCCGGGGCAGCAGGCAATTTCATTCAGCAGGCCACGGTGGACAAGTACCAGCTGCCTGTTACTCCACTTGACAAACCCCTCGTGATAGCCTCTGTGGATGGGAGACCCCTCTCTGATACCATCTCCTGGGTCACCAGACCGGTCGAACTACGTATCGGTGCCCTGCACACCGAGAACATCTCTCTCTACGTCCTTCCACACATGTCCCATCAAATCCTGCTGGGACTTCCCTGGTTGCGGACACACGAACCCTCAGTCAGCTGGGGTACTGGCGAAATCAACCGATGGGGCCCTTCTTGTCATGAGAAGTGTCTGAAGTCCATACCACACATCCGACGACCTCCGGTTCCAGAGAACCTACCGGAACTGCCCTCGGCCTATTGGTCCTTCGCAGACGTTTTCGACAAGAAGGAGTCTGAGGTACTTCCGCCACACCGTCCCTACGATTGTGCCATCGACCTGCTCCCAGGAACAACACCACCTCGAGGACGGATATATCCGTTGTCCCCAGCCGAAACCAGGGCCATGTCTACCTACATCACAGAGAGCCTGGCTAAGGGATTCATCCGGAGATCCTCCTCTCCTGCGGGAGCGGGCTTCTTCTTCGTTAAGAAGAAAGAGGGTGACCTACGCCCCTGCATCGACTACCGGGGTCTGAATCAGATCACCGTAAAGAACAAGTACCCCCTGCCGCTCATCCCCGAATTGTTCGACCGGCTCAGAGGAGCCCGTGTGTTCACCAAACTGGACCTTCGGGGTGCTTACAACCTAGTTCGTATCCGCTCTGGGGACGAATGGAAGACCGCGTTTAATACTCGCGATGGGCACTATGAATACTGCGTGATGCCCTTCGGCCTATGTAATGCACCAGCAGTCTTCCAAGAATTGGTGAACGACATCTTCCGGGACCTCCTCTACGTCTGTGTAGTAGTGTATCTGGATGACATCCTTATCTACTCTCCGGACCTCCAGACCCACAGAGAGAACGTCCAGCTGGTCCTACAACGACTGAGAGAGAATCGTCTATACGCCAAATATGAGAAGTGTGTCTTTGAGCAGTCTTCTCTCCCTTTCCTGGGATACATCATCTCGGGTACTGGACTGCAAATGGATCCTAAGAAGGTGTCCTCCATACTCAACTGGCCTCCCCCTTCTGGACTAAAGGCAATCCAACGGTTCCTGGGATTTGCCAACTACTACCGCCAGTTCATCCCTCACTTCTCTGCCCTGACTGCTCCTCTCTCCGCTTTGACCAAAAAGGAGGCTAATCCAAAGGACTGGTCACCTGCGGCCGACGCCGCGTTTTGCTCACTGAAGCGAGCATTTGCCTCCGCTCCTGTACTCCACCGTCCGGAGTTAAACCGCCAGTTCACCTTGGAGGTGGATGCCTCCTCCTCGGGAGCCGGAGCAGTGCTCATGCAAAAGTCCTCCTCCGGGAAGATGGTTACATGCGGTTTCTTCTCCAAGAGCTTCTCTGCACCTGAACGTAATTACACCATCGGTGACCGAGAACTATTGGCGGTCAAACTGGCTCTGGAGGAATGGCGCTACCTCCTGGAAGGAGCAGTGTACCCCGTGATTATCTACACGGACCACAAGAACCTGGAATACCTACGGTCCGCTCAGCGACTGAACCCACGGCAAGCCAGGTGGTCCTTATTCTTTGCCAGGTTCGACTTCCAGCTCCATTTCCGACCCGCAGACAAGAATGTACGTGCGGATGCCTTGTCTAGGTCTTTCATGCCCATGGAGCAGGAGGAAGAGACTACCCAGCCTATCATCCCTCCTAGCAAGATTATTCCGGTGGCCCCTGTCACCCTGGCCCAGATACCGCCCGGAAAGACCTATGTCTCTGAGACTGACAGGCAAAAGGTGTTACACTGGGGTCATGCCTCGAAAACAGCCGGTCATGCAGGCCAGAAGAGAACATGGGGTGCGATTGTACGCCATTATTGGTGGCCATCCCTTCGCACGGACGTCGCTGCTTTTGTCTCTGCCTGCTCCTCTTGTGCCAGGAACAAGACGCCCAAACACCTGCCCTATGGCCGTCTTCTGCCTCTGCCGATACCCACAATTCCGTGGCAACACATAGCGATGGATTTTATTACGGACTTGCCATTATCCTCTGGACACACAGTCATATGGGTCGTGGTGGACCGGTTCTCCAAAATGGCTCACTTCGTCCCTATGGCTGGACTGCCCTCTGCTCAGGAACTCGCGGAAGCCTATATACATCACATCTTCCGCTTGCATGGTTTCCCATCCCACATCGTGTCCGACCGAGGAACTCAGTTTACCTCCCGCTTCTGGAGGGCGCTCTGCAAACATCTGGGTGTGACTCTGGACTTTTCTTCTGCTTACCATCCTCAGTCCAATGGCCAAGTGGAGAGGGTCAATCAAATCTTGACCTCCTTCTTACGTCACTACGTCAACGCCCATCACGACGACTGGTCCACGCTTCTACCTTGGGCTGAATTCTCACATAACCACCACATCAGTGAGTCGTCCTCCAAATCTCCCTTCCATGTAGTTTACGGACTTCAACCCTCCGTCCCGTTGCCTATATCCCCTTCATCGGATGTTCCGGCTGCTGATACTGCAGTTCGTGACTTTGCTACCATTTGGGACTCTGTCAAAGCGTCCCTTGGGCGCGCTTCCCAGCGGATGAAGAAACACGCTGACAAGAGACGTCTGGATCCTCCGTGTTTCTCTCCTGGTGACCTGGTCTGGCTTGCTTCCCAGTACATCCGATTGAAGATACCTTCCTACAAGCTGGGTCCTCGCTACATCGGGCCGTTTAAGGTCCTCAGCAAGATCAATGAGGTATCCTACAAGCTACAGCTCCCGGCCACGATGAGGATACCCAACTCCTTCCACGTCTCTCTGCTCAAGCCGGTTGTCCTTGGTCCCTTCTCCGCTGCTGCCAGTCCGGCCCCTCCTCCTATTGCCGATGATGACATCTATGCGGTAAGGGATATCGTGGCCATGAAGACCGTACGAGGTCGACAGTTCTTCCTGGTGGACTGGGAAGGGTATGGTCCTGAGGATAGGTCTTGGGAGCCCAGGGAGAACGTGGGCACTCCTCTTATCCGTGCCTTCATGTCCCGGTTGCGGGGAGGGGGGCGTGGGGGGGGGGGTACTGTCACGCTCCCCGGGTCCTCACCCCCGTTCCCCGGCTCACCTGCCACGCTCTCCGCTCCCCAGTCACCGGATTCCGTCCGTCCCAGGGCTCCGGGCCCCCGATCCCGGCGCCCGACAGCTTCCCTGGACCTGGCCGGCTCCCCTGCGTCCTCCTCGCAGCCTCCTTCCCTGGCTTCTGGCACCCGGGCGGCGCGCATGCGCATTAGGGCGCGCGCGCGGTCACTGACCCTTTCTTAAAGGGCCAGCGTCCATTAACAGGAAATGAGGTTGCACAGGTACAGGGTATATAAGGGGTCATTGTCCAAGGGGGCGGGGCCTGATCTTCGTGTTCCCTGAGCTAGGAGTCAGGTCTCCTGGTGTTACTGTGCTCGTACTCACCTATCTCTCTTTGTAGAGCCGTGCCTACTTCGCCATCCAGTCTGCCGTGTCCTGATCCCCGCACGCTGTCCGTCTGCCATCTGACAGTCCGTACCATCCCGGATCCCTGCGGTGACCCGTCATCTTGCTCCAGAGGTTCCGGACCCCGCCTGATATCACCTCGGCCTCCGAACCTGAGCTACGTCACCAAGACCACCTTCTGTGACTCCGTGGTCCCTGGGACTCCTCCGCTGCCTTCACTTGCACGGACTGTTCTACTGCCCATCAGTGCTTCAGCTGCCGGACTCCCTACCACCATCTCAGAGAGTTCGGTCCAGTGGATCCACCTCCTGGGTCTGCCCGACCGCCCGGCCGTGACAGCATCCTATACGTGGCTATTGGACTTTGCTATAGTCCCACTAGTGCAAAGACATTTGCAGAGCGCGTCTGCCTGCATTGCACACTCCAACTCATTAAAACCAAGCCATTATACTAGCAAACACTCAGTGTACCTAGTGGCATCCTATACGTGGCTATTGGACTTTGCTATAGTCCCACTAGTGCAAAGACATTTGCATAGCGCGTCTGCCTGCATTGCACACTCAAACTCATTTTAACTAAGCCATTATACTAGCAAACACTCAGTGTACCTAGTGGCATCCTATACGTGGCTATTGGACTTTGCTATAGTCCCACTAGTGCAAAGATATTAGCAGAGCACATCTGCCTGCATTGCACACTCCAACTTTTTTAAACTAAGCAATTTTACTAGCAAACACTCAGTGTACCTAGTGGCATCCTAAACGTGGCTATTGGACTTTGCTATAGTCCCACTAGTGCAAAGACATTTGCAGAGCACGTCTGCCTGCATTGCACACTACAACTCATTGTTACTAAGCCATTATACTAGCAAACACTCAGTGTACCTAGTTGTATCCTAAACGTGGCTATTGTACTTTTGTCTATTCACAGTATTGGAACGATATTTGCAGCACGTCTGCCTGCATTGCACACTCTAACTTTTTTAAACTCAGCCATTATACTAGCAAACACTCAGTGTACCTAGTTGTATCCTAAACGTGGCTATTGTACTTTTGTCTATTCACAGTATTGGAACGTTATTTGCAGCACGTCTGCCTGCATTGCACACTCAAACTTTTTTAAACTCAGCCATTTATAGTAGCAAACACTCAGTGTACCTAGTTGTATCCTAAACGTGGCTATTGTACTTTTGTCAATTCACAGTATTGGAACGTTATTTGCAGCACGTCTGCCTGCATTGCACACTCAAACTTTTTTAAACTCAGCCATTTATAGTAGCAAACACTCAGTGTACCTAGTTGTATCCTAAACGTGGCTATTGTACTTTTGTCTATTCACAGTATTGGAACGTTATTTGCAGCACGTCTGCCTGCATTGCACACTCTAACTTTTTTAAACTCAGCCATTATACTAGCAAACACTCAGTGTACCTAGTTGTATCCTAAACGTGGCTATTTTACTTTTGTCTATTCACAGTATTGGAACGATATTTGCAGCACGTCTGCCTGCATTGCACACTCTAACTTTTTTAAACTCAGCCATTATACTAGCAAACACTCACTGTACCTAGTTGTATCCTAAACGTGGCTATTGTACTTTTGTCAATTCACAGTATTGGAACGATATTTGCAGGACATCTGCCTGCATTGCACACTCAACCTTTTTTAAACTCAGCCATTATACTAGCAAACACTCACTGTACCTAGTTGTATCCTAAACGTGGCTATTGTACTTTTGTCTATTCACACTACTGCAAATCTATGTGCAGCACCTCTGCATGACAACCTCGTGCTCTGTTTTTAATAAGCTATAATGATAGCACAAAATACTGCCATTTTGTGGCATCATAGAACTGGCTGTTGTATTCCATTAGTGCCCCACTGGTGACAAGCTATTTCTAGCACCTCTACATCACACCCTCATGCACATTTAGCTACGCTAATGTTATAGCAAACTCATGGAATTCATTGCTGCATTTCATAATTCGGAGGGATAGAAAGTCAGGCTTCCTTTAGCTTTTCCTTCTGTTCATAGACAGCATCTCCAAGACAAATTTCCCCTCCACGTCTAAGTGTGGAGAGGCAGCTAGTGCGCATGCGTGTGCCGATGTACCCCAGCTGCAGCATAATTACAGTGTTTCGCCTAGTGAGTATGCTCAGCCTGACTGTGCCATTCCTGACGCTAAGTCTTCATTTCGGGATACAGCGCATGCTCCCACACTAAGTGTGAAAAGCCTCTTTGCACAGGTGCTTGCATTCTGTGCCGGGTCTAAGTCCTGTTTTGTGCCTAGACACCATGCTAAAGCTGATAGTCTTTTTTCAGAGACTGTATTTCATGCTACTGAGCATGCTCAGGCACTTCCTGCATCAGAGACTAGGTCCGGTAATGAACTCTTTGGCCCTGGCCCTGATGTGGGGGTCCCATATAGACCACAGGGCATCAGGTGTCCTCCCAAATGGCTTGCAGAGGCCCACACCTATGACTTGTCACCGCATTATTGATGGTCAGACGATGACTGGTGAGGTGTTTGGGTCATGGCAGCCATGAGGTCATCATTGAAGTTGCGTTTCCAAATAGGACGCTAGTTATGCCACTCATGACGTGTCACTCTGCTTTTGTCTCCAGGAGGTGCATTGTGGTTCACCCTGGTTTGGGGCGGACCCAGGTTATAAAAGGGGCTGGAGCCAACAAGGAGGTGCGCAGTCTTCTATTATGCTCCGAAAGAGCACACCTCCATGTGTTGAACCCATTGCGGCTTTAGGCCAGAGGTAGGCAGGGATAGGGTGGTGGATGCAGGCCACCACCACAGTTGGTAACGCAGAACGGTTAAGACCAGCTCCTGTCCTAACAGTCCTGCTTGTGCAGCCCAGTGGCATTAACAGGCCTGCTGCTGCTGATGCGCCTGCTGTCCACAGGTGTGGCCCCTACGCACACGGTCAGCGTACTCAATGGCCCCTGTGTTGTTAACAGGGAGTTCCTGGGCTGGGTGGGCATGTGGACCCTGTGACGCTAACAGGGCTCACAGTCTCCAGATCCGAATGGCGTCTAACTCGGTTCAGGCTACTATTAGTTTCATAGCCACACAGCTCTGTATCCTCCACCAAACCTTCAAGTTGCCAACCTCTCCTTTTCCAACTGGGAGCACGGTGGACACTGACTGCTGAAGGTGATATATACCTTTCTCTTTCTTTTCTTATTAATTTTTGTTATATAGCGGTCACAGATTATATACCACTTTATCCAAATCTGCCAGTCCCACTGTAACAGATGTTGTTTCTTCAGCAAATGTTACAGTTGTTTAACCACCAAATCCACGGACCAAAATTTTTTTCCCCTTTCCAACACACCTGTTCCCCTTTCCAACAGCATCTGTCCTTTTTCAACTCATTTTGGGATATGACCAAAAGTGCAACTGTGCAGGGACACCGTACTCAACGCCATCTCAGCACAGCAGCCATCCCTCGGTCCCTCCGATGTGGACAAGTAAAAGACCATTTCCTCCTATCCATGACAAAGTGTTGAGATTCACTCTGTGCAGCACTGGTGTTTAGTGGAAAAGTAGATCTAAGATTGCGTACCACATTCTGCAGATACTCCTGTATACGTGCGTCTATTTCTATGGCAGGAATTAGTTCGCCAAATTTTGTCTTGTACCGGGGATCTAACAGTGTGGCAACCCAGTATTCAGGATTACTTCAAATTCATACAATCCGAGGGTCATGTAGGTAGTGCAGCAAGAAGGCGCTCATGTGTCTTGTGCATCCAGGAGGACCAAGTCCTTGGTGTGTTGGTGGCAGAGAGGTGAGAATCGTGCCTCCTTCCTCTGCCCTCTACCCACAACCTCGCACAACCGAAATGTGAGCAAGCTCTCACTCATCTGCTGAGTCTTCCATGCCCATCGCCAGTTCGTCCTCCATTTCTTCATGGGCTCCTGCACTTTCATCAACACTTTTTGCTGATACTATGCGCCCTTGTTAATCCCTCTCCCTCACCATGACTGCCGCATAGGTGCCGCTGACCATCTGGACCTCGTAGATCTTGTTATCCCTTCCGCATATGACTCCTCCTGTACTTCCTCCCCTTCCTCTTGTCCCAACACCTGACTCCGAATAATAATTACAGTGTGCTCCATCATGTAGATGACCAGAATTGTCACGCTGAGAATGACATTGCCAGTGCTAAACATCTTCGTCGACATTTCAAAACTGTGTAGCAGGGTGCATAGGTCCTTGATCTGACACCACTCCAGCAGCGTGATCTGCACCACCTCTGGATCAACTTATCCCAGGCTATATGTCTTACCGTATTTCAGCAGGGCTCTGCGGTGCTGCCACACACGCTGCAACATGTGCAGATTCCAATTCCTGCGTGTCGGAACATCGCATTTCCGGCGTTTAACTGCCAGACCCTAAGACTTCCGGAGTGATGAAAGTTGTTGAGCTGCTGTGTGCGCACGATGGAAGTGAGCACATAGCGAGCGTGCCCGCTGCACAAGGCCATGTAGGCCGTGATGGTGTTTTAAAAATTGCTGGAGAATTCGGATCAACACGTGAGCCATAAAAGGCACGTGTGTCACATTGCCCTGAGGATGGCCCGCAGCCAGGTTTGCATCATTGCCGCACACGGCTGTTAAGTCACCAACGGAGTCCGCTCCGTCAATTTGTACTCCGGTCGCCAGGTGACAACGTGTTCCTTTCATGAATAGTGCTGATGATGGTAGAGTAGTCGATGCCAGCGGCGCAGGTGGACGCAGGTTATGCTCACCCACTGGGCTGCATTACCTTGACAGATGCAGAATCTCTGGCTGAATGTAGCTGGTGGGTATCTCACAGATGAAATACCATCATTCAGCTACAACCAATGGGAAGACACCACACCCTTTTTTATGCCCATCCTGTCTGCAGACCACTGCCAGACATAGCTATGAACCTCTGGTTAATTTTACCCCCAGTTCAGTTTTATGATTTTGTGTGCTTGTTACCTGACTACTTTTCCTGCTTGCTGTTTATGTACCTTGTTGGCCGATACGCATTTCACCTCTGCTTGTTTTCTGATTAAGTCCTGGCCGTCCCATTCTGTTCCTGTTCCTCAATTAATGTTTTGACCCTGCCTGACTACTATTCTCTGTAATAGCGGTGTGACTCACATTTCCCATACATTTCAAAGTAAAACTTTGACCGCCTGATGGCATTGAGCTCTGCTGCCAGCATAGTAAGGAGGTGTGTGGTAGTCCTTGTGCGCAGTTGCAAGGAAGGGTGGCCTGACCACACAGGGTTTGCGCAAAGGTAGAGGACCCACACGAGGTTGAAGAGGCAGAAGCAGTGTATTAACTTCTACATACAGAACAAGGATTGAAACAACTCGTGGGGACGGCAAGACTTGTACAGCAGACCCTTCTCCATCTCTCACCATAGTTTGCCAGTGCCCAGTCAGTGACATGTAATGACCCTGTCTATGCTTACTGGTCCAAGTATCTGTGTTGAAATGCACCCTGTCGCACACAGATTTTCTCAAGGAAGTGGTGATGTTGTGTGCGACATGCCGGTGTAGCGCGGGCATGCTTTTCTTGGAGAAGCAGTGGTGATTGGGCATCTGGTACTGGGGCACAGCGACAGACATAAGGTCTGTAAAATCCTGTGTGTCCACTACGCGTAAAGGCAGCATTTCGGTAGCCAACAGCTTACAGAGGGATAGAGTCAACCACTTAGCTTTGTCATGGGTCGCAGTAAGTGGCCTTTTATTTGACCACATCTGAGGGACAGAGATCTGGCTGCTGTCTGTAGACGGTGTTGAGTAGGGTGTCCCTGGAAAAATGCAGGTTTGTGAGAAAAGTGCAGGCGGAGACATGATGTTGGCTTCATCTTGCCTTCAGATCTGTTCATCTTGTATCATTTTTAAAAAACACAGCAAGCAAGGGTTACTCCAAGCGGAGTCTCCCTTTTTTTCCAAAAATTGGGCCCCACACAGACACCTTATCAGTGGCAGCACTTGTGCCCTAGTTGCAAACAGGATGTTTTGATTTGCATCAAGCACATTCCAAATCCACAAGCATTTACTCTCCCCAGGATGACACAGGGGTAGTAAATTCCTTCTGGATCCATGACTTGTTCATTTTGATGAACGTCAGTCTGTCCACATTGTCACTGGACAGACGCGTGCGCTTATCTGTCAGCACACACCCAGCAGCACTGAAGACACGTTCAGAGACAACGCTGGCAGCTGGACACGACAAAATCTTCGAGGCGTAACTGGAGAGCTCTTGACATTTTTCTAGATTTGAAGCACAAAAGGAGCAAGGCTCCATTTGCAAAGTCATTGCATCGATGTTCATTTGGAGATACTCCTGTATCATCCTCTCCATCCGTTGACTATGTGTCAGACTTGTTGTCTCTGGTGGCCTTGCAAAGGAGGGTCTAAAAAAATTATGAAAAGATTCCATAAAATTGCTGTTACCAGCACCAGATACGGTCCTACTGGTACGGGTAGACTGTTGAAGATGACGAGGCCGTCCCATGTTTGTCAAGTTACAACTGGGAGAATCACTCCCTTCACCTGCACGGTTGTTTGGTGGAAAAGCCGAGCTAAGATCGAGTAACAGCTTCTGCTGATACTCCTGCATACGTGCGTCCCTTTCTATGGGTGGAATTATGTCACAAAATTTGGACTTGTCCCGGGGATCTAATAGTGTGGCAAGCCAGTAGTCATCATCACTTCTAATTTTGACAATACGAGGGTCATGTTGGAGGTAGTGCAACAAGAAGGCACTCATGT
Organism: Anomaloglossus baeobatrachus; assembly: GCF_048569485.1. Taxonomy (NCBI): domain Eukaryota; kingdom Metazoa; phylum Chordata; class Amphibia; order Anura; family Aromobatidae; genus Anomaloglossus; species Anomaloglossus baeobatrachus. The sequence goes on from NC_134357.1 coordinate 583,379,009, forward strand.
GTCTTGCGCAGCCATGCGCACCAAGTCCACGCTGTGTTTGTGGCATAGAGGTGCTAACCGTTCTTTCTTCCTCTGTCATCTCCCCCCAACCTCTTTCAACTGAAATTTGACCAAGGTCCCCCTCATCTGCTGAGTCTTCCATGTCCATGGACAGTTCGTCCTCCATATCTTCATGTCCTCCTGCACCTTCCTCAACATCTCACCTGCTACCATGCGCCCTTGTTGATCCCTGTCCCCCATGGTCCCATGCCTGCCGCGTTGGTGATGATGAACGTCTGGACCTTGGTGATGTTGTTGTGTCTTGCGCATATGAATCCTCCTGTAGTTCCTCCCCTTCCTGTTGTCCCACCCCCTGACTACGAATAGTGTTTAGCGTGTGCTCCAGCATGTAAATGACTGTAATCGTCATGCTGATAATGGCATTGTCAGCGCTAAACATATTCGTCGCCATGTCGAAACTGTGCAGAAGGGTGCATAGGTCCTTGATCTGAGATCACTCCATCAGGGTGATCTGCCCCACTTCTGCATCTCGTTGGCCCAGGCTATACATCATGACGTATTGCACCAGGGCTCGCCGGTGCTGCCACAGTCGCTGTAACATGTGGAGAGTTGAATTCCAGCGTGTCGCCACATCGCATTTCAGGCGATGAACCGGCAGGCCGAAAGACTTCTGGAGCGATGCAAGTCGCTCAGGTGCGGCGGTTGAACGGCGGAAGTGAGCACTGCAGACAGTTTCCGTGCCCTGGTCAGAAGGCCATCTAGGCCGGGATAGTGTGTTAAAAATTGCTGGACAACAAGGTTAAACACGTGAGCCATACAAGGCACGTGTGTCACCTTGCCCAGGCGAAGGGCCGCACCCAGGTTTGCAGCATTGTCGCACACGGCCTTACCAGGCTGCAGGTTGAGTGGAGACAACCATTTATCAAAATCAGTCTCCAGAGCTGCCCACAACTCAGTCGCTGTGTGACTCCTATTTCAAAGACATGTCAAGCTAAAGACCGCCTGATGCCGTTGCGCTCTGCTACCAGCATAGTAATGAGGGGTGCGTGATTCCTTCTGCGCAGTGAGAACGCTGGTGGCCTGACCAGGCAGGCTTGGGGCGGAGGTGGAGGACCCAGATGAGGTGGAGGATGCAGAAGCAGTGGCGGAACTTGGACAGACAGAGGATTGACACACAAGTCGTGGGGACGGCAAGACTTGTGCAGCAGACCCTTCACCATCTATCACCATAGTTACCCAGTGGCCAGTCAGCGACATGTAACGTCCCTGTCCATGCTTACTGGTCCAAGTATCGGTGGTGAAATGCACCCGTTCACACACAGAGTTTCTCAAGGAAGCGGTGATGTTGTGTGCGACATGCTGGTGTAGCGCGGGCACACCTTTCTTAGAGAAGTAGTGGCGACTAGGCATCTGGTACTGGGGCACAGCGACAGACATAAGGTCTCTAAAATCCTGTGTGTCCACTAGGCGGAAAGGCAGCATTTCTGTAGTCAACAGCTTACAGAGGGATAGAGTCAACCTCTTCGCTTTGTCATGGGTCGCAGGAAGTGGCCTTTTATTTGACCACATCTGAGGGACAGAGATCTGGCTGCTGTGTGTAGACGGTGTTGAGTCGGGTGTCCCTGGAAAAATGCAGCTTTGTGAGGAAAGTGCAGGCGGAGACATGATGTTGCCTTCATCCAAAGTTGGTGCTATCGATGTCTGAGAGAGCTGTACACACTCACTTGTTTCCCCTTCCAAACCAACTGACGACCTACCAAGCAAACTGCCTGTTGCGGTTACAGTGGTGGAAGTTGTGGGTGGAAAAACAGGTGTGACAGCTGTCCCCACAGTCCTAGAAGATGACGAGCGCGCGGATGCACTGGAAGGGGCAGGCGGTGGATGGTTCGCTCCGCTAGGCCGCATTGCAGCACGGTGAGCTTCCCATCGGGCCATATGATATTTATTCATGTGACGATTCATGGAAGAAGTTGTCAAACTGCTGAGGTTTTGACCTCTACTAAGAGAACCATGACAAATTTTACAGATCACATAATTTGGGCGATCTTTTTCTATGTCAAAAAAGGACCTGGCTAGGCAAGGCTTAGAGGCCATGCGACCTGTTGATCCACCCCGAATAATGCTCAGAGGCAGAGTGGTGGCTGAGGATGCAGTTGTAGACGTGCTACCAGTGCTCCGACTGTGTCCAGGACGGCGCCAGGTTACTTCGACGTCGGTTGCATCCTCCTCCACCGCCTCTGTTGACCTCCTCGAGTGTCTGACTGTGGGTTGACAGTAGGTGTGATCTAGAACTTAATCATCAATTGTTGTGTTTGCACTCCCCTACCCCTCAGACCGAGTTTCTTCTTGCCCTGACCGAATATTTAAGTTGTCATCCCAATCGGGTATCTGCGTCTCATCTTCATCAGTATGTTCCTCATTGCCTATAACCACAGTTGTTGGAAAGGCAGCATTTTGGTAGCCAACAGTTTGCATATGATGAAAGTCAACCTCCAAGCCATTTCATGCCCTTCTAAAAGCATGTAAAACACAGCGAGGGGACTCCAACCACAGTCTCCCTCGTTGCCACTAACTGGGCCACACACACCCCACTTGACTGGCATCGGTTGACCCCCCCTTTTGACAAAGAAAAAGATGCTTTGCATGAAGCACTCTCAAAAATACGCGTGCCTTTCCCGTCCCCTGGCTGACCCAGGGGAAGAAAAGTCCTCTGAGAGCCATGACTTGTTCATCTTGGTTCTTTTAGAGACACAGCGAGGGGACTCCAACCACAGTCTCCCTCGTTGCCACTAACTGGGCCACACACACCCCACTTGACTGGCATCGGTTGAGCCCCCTTTTGAAAAAGAAAAAGATGCTTTGCATGAAGCACTCTCAAAAATACGCGTGCCTTTCCCGTCCCCTGGCTGACCCAGGGGAAGAAAAGTCCTCTGAGAGCCATGACTTGTTCATCTTGGTTCTTTTAGAGACACAGCGAGGGGACTCCAACCACAGTCTCCCTCGTTGCCACTAACTGGGCCACACACACCCCACTTGACTGGCATCGGTTGAGCCCCCTTTTGAAAAAGAAAAAGATGCTTTGCATGAAGCACTCTCAAAAATACGCGTGCCTTTCCCGTCCCCTGGCTGACCCAGGGGAAGAAAAGTCCTCTGAGAGCCATGACTTGTTCATCTTGGTTCTTTTAGAGACACAGCGAGGGGACTCCAACCACAGTCTCCCTCGTTGCCACTAACTGGGCCACACACACCCCACTTGACTGGCATCGGTTGAGCCCCCTTTTGAAAAAGAAAAAGATGCTTTGCATGAAGCACTCTCAAAAATACGCGTGCCTTTCGCCTCCCCTGGCTGACCCAGGGGAAGAAAAGTCCTCTGAGAGCCAGGTCCACATTGTCAGTGGACAGACACGTGTGCTTATCTGCCAGCAGACCCCCAGCAGCACTGAAGACAGGTTCCGAGAGAACGCTGGCTGCAGGACACGACAAGATCCCCAAGGCGTACGTGGCGAGCTCAGGCAATTTATCCAGATTGGAAGCCTAAAATGAGCAGGGCTCAAGTTGCACAATAATGGAATCGATGTTTCTTTGCATATACTCATATATCTGTGTGTCTCCCTCTTTTTCCTTGTCCAGCTGTTTTGTTTTCACATGAGTATATGTCCTTGTCACTTTCCCATGTGTTTGTGTTATGTTGTGAGTTGTTTGTCACCTTTTGGACACCTTTCAGGGTGTTTTCTAGGTGTTTTACTGTGTTTGTGATTGCCTGCCATTGTTTCCTATGGGCTCGAGTTCGGTTCGTCGAACGTTCGACGAGCCGAACTCGAGCCAGACCCCCCGTTCGGCGAACCGCCTCGAGCCGAACCGGGACCGGTTCGCTCATCTCTACTCACCACCCTAGATAGGTTCCGCACCTATGCTTCGAGCCGGATACCTGACTCTAGGTATCCCTAGTGCTGGGTCCTAAATAGGGAACGGATGGGATGAACTCTTCATCAACCCCACTAAACAACTATAGAAGACACAAGGGGGACACATAGGGGAAAAATGCATGAACTACTTATCATTAGATGACTCAGGCAAGAGTTCAGCAAAGTTTAGAGCAATGATACTATAGAGGAGTACAAGCCACCTGCTTGCATTCAAAGCTTGAAGGAACTGGAAAATATCACCTACACCAGTCCAAAGAAGAAAGGGGTATTTTAGCACCAAGAGAATGCTGATGATCAGCAGCAGGGTGGAAGGCTAACTCCTGCTGGGTCAGGGGGAGAGATGAATCCAGCAGGGAAGCTCCCTATACCAATGAATACTGACAGCAGGAACAATGGAAAGTCAGGGAGCATTCTGCGCAGCCAAACGCTGTGACCTCCTATGGCCAGAAAACACATGACTGTCACCCATGACAAGAAGTTTGTTACACACTGACAAGGAGTTCCAGAAAGCACAATTAAGAGACAGTAGAAGGCATGCACTGAATGCTAACATTAGTAGAATTTCAATGTGCAACAGGAAGTTTTATATTTACTAGTGAAATACGGGCCAGGGTTAGGGAAGATGTAGCCAGCAACAAGGAGGAGAATAAAGAAAATAAATACACGGGTTCAGTGATTTGTGCAAGAGGTTTATCTCTATATGGTGGTAGAGGATGGTATGGAGTAATTCAGAAATGTTGGTAGAGGAGAGGGGGAGTGAGGGACTGATATGGATAAAGTGCACAGAATGTGTAAAGAGATAAAGAAATGTCTATAAGAAAGATATTACACATGGGCTTTTCACTAGTCCCCATCCGAATATGTAAAGAAGTATCTGCTAAGATCCAGGCCCAATGTACCTTGCTAAAAAAAATAATCAACTAACTAGAGACCATGCTGGCAAGAGAAGACCATCAAGCGATTGAGATCACTCTCAACATTTAGAAACAGATACAAGAACAATTAGTGTATAAAAAACATGAAACATTGCAATAACAAGGGGAGACGCTAACACTTGACAGGTGTTAAATTAGTGAGAATATACTTTTATAAAGAGAGATGAGTATTAGCATTTAACTCTGCAGATGCTTCAACATATTGTTCTTCAAAAGATATTACACATTGATATATGGCTCCGCTCCTTACACGTTGTACACACACTGCTTCGCTTCTTACACACTGTACACACACAGCTCTGCTCCTTAAGGACACTTTACACGCAGCGATATCGCTAGTGAAAGCATCCGCCCCGTCGGTTGTTCGTCACGGGCAAATCGCTGCCCGTGGCGTACAACATCGCTTATACTCTTCACACTACTTACCTGCCAAGCGACGTCGCTGTGGCCGGCAAACAGCCTCCTTTCTAAGGGGGCGGTTCATGCGGCGTCACTAAGCTGCCGCCCAATAGAAGTGGAGGGGCGGAGATGAGCGGGACGAACATCCCACCCACCTCCTTTCTTCCTCATTTGTGGGTGGCCACAGTTACGGTGAAGTTCCTCGTTCCTCCGGTGTCACATGTAGCAATGTGTGCTGCCGCAGTAACAACGAACAACATCGTACCTCCTGCAGCAACGATAATCGGGAAAGGAACGACGCGTCAACGATCATCGATTAGGTAAGTAATTTTGATCATTAACAGTCGTTCCTGCATTTCACACGCAACGACGTCACTAACGAGGCCGGATGTGTGTCACGAATTTCGTGACCCCAACAACATCTCGTTAGTGACGTCGTTGCGTGTAAAGCGGCCTTTACACTTCGAACACACACGACTTCGCTCAGTACACACACGACTCTGCTGCATCCACACTGTAAATCCCTCCTGACCCAACACATAAACTAGGCTCATTTTTGGACCCCTTCTTTTCTTCATCTTCACATCTTCAACCTTCATCGTGGGACAGCTCATAGAGTCCCACGGCTTTCAGTATCACCTTTGTACTGATGATACGCAGATCTACTTCTCTGGCCCTGACATCACCTCCTTACTAACCAGAATCCCACAATGTCTGTCTGCTGTTTCAACTTTCTTTTCTGCTCGATTTCTAAAACGTTACATGGACAAAACAGAATTCATTATCTTCCCCCCATCTCACTCTACCACTCCACCTGACCTAATCCATCAAAGTCAATGGCTGCTCACTCTCCCCAGTCCGCGTGCTCGCTGCCTGGGGTTAACCCTTGACTCTGCTCTCTCCTTCAAGTCACATATCCAAGCCCTCTTCACCTCCTGCCGACTCCAACTCAAAAATATTTCCCGGATCCGTATATTCCTTGCCAAAGAATCTGCAAAAACACCAGTGCATGACCTTATCATCTCCCGCCTGGACTGCTACAACCTCCTGCTCTCTGGCCTCCCTTGCACCCCTACAATGTATCCTAAAATCCGCTGCCCACCAAATCCACCTTTGCCCCCACTATTCTCCGGCCTCGCCTCCCATCACTGGCTTCCCATTGCCCAAAGACTGTTTCAAAATATTAAGTACGACATACAAAGCCATCCACAACCTGTCTCTTCCATTCATCTGTGCCCAGTCTCCCAGTACTTACCTGCACGAAATCTCCAATCTTCCCAAGACCTCCTTCTCTCCTCTTATCTCCTGTTTCTATAATCGCTTACTAGATTTCTTCCGCGCCTCCCTCATACTCTGGAACTCTTTTCCACTACATAACAGACTCTCTCCTACTGTGGAAACCTTGAAAAGGAACCTGTAGACCTATCGGATCCGTACATTCCTTGATCAAGAATCTGCAAGAACATTAGTGCATGCCCTCATTATCTCCCACCTGGACTACTGCAACCTCCTGCTCTCTGGCCTCACTTCTAACACTATCTCTCCCTTACAATCTGTCCTAAACTTTGCTTCCCAACAAATCCACCTGTCCCCCCCCCCCCCCCCCGCTATTCCCTGGCCTCTCCTCTCTGCCAATCTCTTCACTGGCTATCCAAAGCCCAAAGACTCTTTCAAAATACTAACCATGACATCCAAAGCCATCTAGAACCTGTCTCTTCCATACATCTGTGACCTAGTCTTCTGGTACTTACCTGCACGTAACCTCCAATCCTCACAAGATCTCCTTCACTACTCCCCTCTTATCTCCACCTCCCATAATCGCATACAAAATATCACTCGCGCCTCCCCCATACTCTGGAACGCTCTACCTCAGCATATCAGACTCTCGCCTACCGTGGAAAGCTTCAAAAGGAACCTGAAGACCCACCTCTTCCGACAAGCCTACAAACTGCAGTAACACTCAGTCCACTATACTGGCGCACAATCAACTCTACCCACCCATCCCCTGTAGACTGTGATCCCTCGCGAGCAGGGACCTCTTTGCTCCTCCTGTGCCAGTTTATGCCATGTATTGTTCATGATTATTGTACTTGTCTACGTATACCCACCTTTTCACATGTAGAGCGCCATGGAATAAATGGCGCTATAATAATAAACTTCACCTCATACAGCAAAGTCCTGCGTACACTGAGGAGCTGATCATGTGACCCCTGACTCCTCCCCTCCATGTGACATCATCACAGGTCCTATAAGCACAGAGCAGCCATATATCTAGTGTGCGGCTCGGGTGGAGGTAGGTGCAGATTACCCATTACTTTGAGGATCGCCATCGTTATAATTAACCCTTTTAGGTCTGGGTTTAGAGAATATGTAAACTTTTTTTAAATTTCATTTTTCACCCCTAAACTGGAAATATAATGTGGAGACGTTTTGGAATTTGATTCATTTTCACTATTTTGCTGCCTTCATACAAGAAATAGGTGGTAAAGTTTGCGTATTACCATGTGCATAGAACCGTCCACCATGCATGTGTCGCGGGCAGAGGAGGGGACGCTGTGCTCTCCCACTGCTCGGATCCGGCTGCTGCTGCTGCTCGGTGGTGGCTCGAGCGGTGGGCCGGATCCCGGGGACTCGAGCGGCGTTCCTCGCCCGTGAGTGAAAAGGGGATTGATTGTGGGGGTTTATTGTCCGTGACGCCACCCACGGTTGTGGTGAGATTGGTGACACCACCGCTGCTCTGGACGGGGATCCCGGGAGCGGTGACAGGGAGCAGCTTTGTTGTTAGTTCTCCCCTCCGTGGGTAGGGAGTTGGTTGTCCCGGGGCCCGGTGAGGGGGTAGGTATGGATGGCAGGCGGGTTACGGGGCCTGGCGAGGTGCAGGGTCGCGGGGGCAGCGCTGTGCCGCACGGCACGGTGGTACACACTCAGCCAATGATGTACACAAAGTCTCCGGTAAAACAAACGGCTGGATGGACGGGTCCCACAGACGGCTGCGGTGTTTCTCCTCCCGGCAGGTTGATGGTGACTGCCTTTCCCTGCACCTGTGTAGTGTAAACGGTTCCAATGGGTTCCCACCGGTAACCCGCTCCCCAGCTTGAAGGTTGCTGAAGGAGCCCCTTTTGCCCGCAGGCTCTGGCCCTGGGAACTTTAGCCTTGGCGGTGACTGTGTTTCCCTCTAACGGTTGGACTGTTGCCTTCTGTCGGGACTTGGCTGCTGGGAAACCCAGGAGGTTCCCTTCGCTAACGGATTTGACAAATTGCACGGCGACTCCTAGCCTTGTCAGGGTCCGTAAGCCCCTGCCGGATGGTGCTGGCTTCTCTTTGCGTACCGGTCTGGAACCGCCGGGCCACCGCTCGTCCACGGTCCTTACGGTTAGCTCCAATAGGCCTCTCCTGCAAACGGTCACCACCGTCTGCCAACCTTGTTGTTCCGTCCGGGCAACACACCCGGACCACTTTCTGTCTGCTCCTTTACCACTTCACTCTCCTCTCACTTTTCCTTCCAAACTGAAACTCACTCTTTTTCCCGCCTCCAGGACTGTGAACTCCTCGGTGGGCGGGACCAACCGCCTGGCCCACCCCCTGGTGTGAACATCAGCCCCTGGAGGGAGGCAACAAGGGTTTTTGTCTGACTTTGGTGTGCCTGACCGGGAGTGTGGGGTGTGTTGGTGTAGTGCTTGTGACATCCTGGCTTGCCCAGGGCGCCACACATGGAGCTCTGTGACTGCGGTGGGTTCACTGAACGCCCTTGTATATAAGAGTCCCTGCTATGGTCGCACTTGTCCTCAGGGTCTGGTCATTTGATTTCCCTGCGCTCGCTGTGTTGTATTACTATAGTCTATAGATGAATGGATTCGTTTGCAGGAACCGGATGCAGAGGTCAGGTTAGTTGCCGAACAGAAGCCCTGTATACCGCATCCTCCCTCAGTGCACCTTATGAAACTCAGTCTATGGCTGACCTGCACAAGCTTACCAGAAATGCAGGCCATCCACTCCCATGGTAATCCATGGGTGCTCCACGATCATATAGCTGAGCTCCAGCCATGGCTGTTAGAGACATACCGGCCATGTAACGACTGATATTTACCGGGTATGGAAAGAGCTCAGGTCCTCAGGCTTCTCCTCGCTCAGTCACCGCAGCTATGTAATGACTGTCATTTACCGGGTGTGGAAAGAGCTCAGTTCCCAAGCCTTCTCCATGCTCAGTCACCCCGGCCATGTAACGACTGGTATTTACCGGGTGTGGAAGGAGCTCAGTTCCCCAGCTTTTTCCACGCTCAGTCTCCCTGGCCATGTAATGACTGGCATTTACCAGGTGTGGAAGGAGCTCCGTTCCTCGGCCTTCTCCATGCGGTCACCCCGGCTATGTAGCAACTGACATTTACCAGGTGTGGAAGGAGCTCAGTTCCTCGGTCTTCTCCACGCTCAGTCACCCTGGCCATGTAATGACTAGCATTTACCAGGTGTGGAAGGAGCTCCATTCCTCGGCCTTCTCCATGCGGTCACCCCGGCTATGTAGCAACTGACATTTACCAGGTGTGGAAGGAGCTCAGTTCCTCAGGCTTCTCCACGCTCAGTCTCCCTGGCGATATAATGACTGGCATTTACCGTTTGTGGAAGGAGCTCCGTTCCCCAGCTTTTTCCACTCTCAGTCTCCCTGGCCATGTAACGACTGGTATTTACCAGGAGTGGAAAGAGCTCAGTTCCTCAGCCTTCTCCACGCTCAGTCACCCTGGCCATGTAATGACTGGCATTTACGGGGGGTGTGGAAGGAGCTTAGTACCTCAGCCTTCTCCATGCTGTCACCCCAGCTATGCAGCGACTGGCATTTACCAGGTATGGAAGGAGCTCAGTTTCTCAGCCTTCTCCATGCTCAAACATCCCGGCCATGCAATGACACACATTAAACCTTCTAAAAATATGCAGTTGGCACATGACAAGACAGCCATATTGGACTTTGTGAGCACAGGTGTATGTGTACTTGGGATTGAAGAAATATGCTCTAGTTTTAGGTTCCATCAGTACAAAACATACAAGTGAAGTGTAGTGAAATACATGAATGTGCAAAGGTAGATATTTCTTCTTAACTTTAGTGTGCTTTATGTAATGACCGAAGGTCTCATAGGGATCCAGCGAGTCACAAGACAGAGACGCACGCAGAAAGTTAACCAACTAAATTTTACTGACAGTGTTGGGTAGGGGAAATAAGGTATAGACAACAGTCCGCAGACTCTTCACCCAAACGACCACAGTAATATCGTACAATGAGATCTACTAATGGGTGGAGTTGCAGCCTCAAAGTTCCCCACAGAGATCCTGGAAACATTTTACCTAATAGTCTCTTCAGGCTGGAAGAACTAACACAGCAACAAGGGGTGTAAAACATATGAGTGTGGCTGCAGGGGGATCTATGAGGCTCCACACCAACTTACAACTTATCTGTACAAACTATAACACGATACCCCACATAAGCAGAGACACAGTATATGCACATATACTATAAGTAGATTGGTATACCCAGGTATAACTTCAGCAAAGGTGCCATACCACCTGGCAAAGTCCATCACAGTTACATGGAGGGTCTGTTCCTCAGCCGCTTCCCAGGGTCTTTCACGCCAAACAGGGGGGAAATCTAAACGTACACAAATGGATATCTCCTCTCTCCTCAGCATTCAAAGGCCTTCAACTGTGCCACTCACAGTTCTGTGGGCCTAAGTTTATCAATCCTTATCAATATGGATATCGTCTCTTACAGGGGTTCCCTGGTCTCCACACGAGGGGAAAAGCTTCTCCTTCACCTTCAGGTGTCAAGGTGAGGACCCAGTCAACAGCTGACCATTCAACTTAGCAAAAACTGACCAAATCTCATGGAGCTCCTGACAAGAGCTCTGTACAGTCCGCTGAAACTCTGTCTCCCGGGCTTGTCCGCCCACATACTGTACATGCTGCTTCCTCTCCCTCTGGCCCCCACCTTGTTGCAGCAGGGAGTCTCTACTTCTTAGTGCCCTCTACACAGCTGATGAGTCCTTTACAGGGAAAGAGCACTGATTAGAAATTGCAGCACAGCTGACAGCACTCTTCACACTGTCACATTTATAACCCTCAAAAACTTTGTGCTCAGGGAATTTGGCAATTGTCAAACTTGTTGTGGCGCTGGCATCTCTCCACCCCTTCCTCCTCTCCCCGCAGAGACATGCATTTACCGCCGCCACTGGCACTCTCCATGCTACTCAAGGTCCCCGCAGCACTTCACGTGGCTGCTTCCTGCTTACCCTCATGGGGCCTATGCACATTGCACAAGTCCTTTGGGAGTGCTCCTAGGGTGTGTGCGCGCACAATGCTGTCCTTCTCTTAAAGGGCCAGTGCTTCATTCCCAGGAATGCTTGTCAGCCTATCGCTGAGAGGCAGTGAGTACTTAAGGTGCCCTCCCACTAGAGGAGTTGCCTGATCAATGCCCATGTTTAGTTAGTGTTCCGCACCCTAGCCAGCTAGTTTTCAGGTCTCCCTTGTCCATCCTGTCCTGCCTGCACCTGGTCGCAGTCCATCCTGCCCTGTTGGCACCTGGCTCCAGTCATGTCCTGCCCTGTTGGTATCTGCAACCAGTCTGTCCTGCCCTGTTGGTACTAGTGATTGTCTCTGTCCTGTGTCTGCACCTGCTACTCCAGTGACTCTGCCTATCTGCACCTGTGTCCGTCCCTGCCCTGGGGGTCAGCTGCCATAGTCCTGGTCTCTGCCCTCGGAGTGGCACCTGGCTCGCGGTGGGAGCTTAGTCAAGCCACTCCCTCTAAAGAGTAAGCCCCGGGTCCCCCTGGGGTCCAGTGGGTCCAGTTCAGCTTGCCGCTTCACCATTTCTGGCAGCAAGCATTACAATTGTGTTATCTGTTTTTACGTCCATTACAATTTTTGTCAATTTTTTTCGGAAACACAGTCAAAGGAGTTCTAATTATTTTCTTTCTTTATGTATTCATCATCAAGATTTTGTGTTTACTTTAAGCCGTGCTACAGAAACAGAGGCGTAACTGATGCCACATGGCAATGTAATGGACGTAACATAAGGCACTGTGTCCTTTTCGGCCATACATTTTTAACATTTACGATGCAGCCCAACATTTATATAAAAGAACAGTAGAAACTTTTTGACCTAATTTTAATGAAAACATTGCCGGGCACTCTGACTCAGCCGATAACACTATAATATGATGTGGGATTGAAAAACGTGACGGAATCGAAAAAATGTAATGTTACCGAGTACCCGCTATTGCAAGTTAAAAATAGAAGAGTAGTTATCTTCCATTAATCCCGCCATCTGGACATTTGATGGTCTTCACATATACAGATATTGGAGATTACGTCACTTGCTTTAAATGTGTTTCATCCATTACATGGCTATATAAAAGGAATTTTGTTAATGCAGTGAACATTCACCTGTGCATAAACAGCTAGTTTTTGGTTGACATACTATCATGGGATATGTAATGATGGAACAGGGGTTCCTAAACTGGCTCTCAAACTTTAGACCCGGCGCTGTCCCTTATCTCGAAGGTAACCTTGATGGTAGCCAGGTCCGAGCCCCCAGTATACCTGATCTTACTCCCACCACCAAGGGAGTGGGCCGGAAACCAGTAGCAAAGCCCCACAAAAATGACATGGACAAGGGACAACAAAAACTCGTATTCACTGCACTCAAACACAAAGGAGAGATATGTGTACAATGGAATAAAGAAAAGGGTAGGAAATAATCACACAACAATGGTACTTTCACACCATGCAGAAAAGCAACTGTAGATGACCATGAACTGGATAACCACAAAGACCGGGATCACTGAAGCTATCTTTGTCAGTCTTCAAACACATTCCCCAGTCTTAAATAGGAAGAGACCAGCTGTGGGTCAGTAACCTGAAGAGTCGCACACTGCTCCAAAAAGGATTAACTCATGCACAGATAGGAGCAGAGAAACAACTCTGCCGACATCCAGCAGAGCTGAGCACTTAAGAGTGACCAGGTTGGCTGACGGATTGAGTCTGACGCCGTAGCTGTAATCCGTGAGTGCTGATCCGGACAGTGCATGATACATACTTGGGGATGTATAAAAAAAATAATTTGAATAAATACCATTAAGATTAGGGTATTAAATAATTTACTTACTCAAAAAAGTTGATCTCCTTCCATATGTCACCTGTATATAGCAATACATTTGTAAGTTTCAGCTGCTTCATGCAAACAAGATATTCAGTCTTTTGACATTGGAAATATCATGCCAATGTTACATCCGTTACGCTGGAATTCACCTGTTCTAAATGTCTTAAGAACTGTTTTTTTCTTGCATAAGATGAATTATATAACTTATTGCTTAAATGTTTATTATTTCTTGGAACTTAATTAGCAATGAAGCTCTTTTGTTATTACATGCTCTTTATAGTTCTATCAAAATAACGTGCTACTTTAATGAGTCGGTGTTTCTACTTTTGCATTTGAATAGCATATTTTATGGAGAAAAAAGGGTTTTTTTACTTATTTTTTCTTGCACAAGTGATATCTTAACTTTCTATTATTGCCAGTAATTTTATTTCATCTTGTTCCTGTTCAGGTCTCTACAATATCGGATCCTCTCAGTGGAGATCTTCTATAGAAGAGAATTCTCCTGATTGCCCCGTGAAGGATGGATATGGACAGGGACAAGATTATGGAGAGGATATTACACCTCACCCTAGAGATCCTCTTCCGGCTTACTGGAGAGGTGAGAGATTCTGATGATGTCACATTACATCATTCTTATCTATGGGAATAACAGATGGACAGAACTGGAGAGGTGAGGACTCTGGAAATGTCTGTAGTGAGATTTATTACTGTGTCTCTCCATAACCAGGATTACACAGTAGTGAAGAAGACCTCTAGTGAGCGCTGTCAGGCCCCTGTGTCTGAGGGATGGGGAAGACCCCTGAGCCCAATCACGGGGCCTCCACCTCACCCCCCGATACATGAGGACATCAATGACCAGAAGATCCTAGAACTCACCTACAAGATGATTGAGCTGCTGACTGGAGAGGTGACACTGCTGGGAATGCTGGGACATTATACAGTAACACTATGAAGGGATCGGGGGTGACGGTATCATTGTATGTGTCAGGTTCCTATAAGGTGTCAGGACGTCACCGTCTATTTCTCGTTGGAGGAGTGGGAGTATTTAGAAGGACACAAAGATCTGTACAAGGACGTCATGATAGAGGATCTCCAGCCCCTCACATCACCAGGTAATAGACAGGACTAAATACACACGGCCTATAATTATCTGTATGTAAGGAATGAATTCAGCCCCTGTATGTGTCTCCTCCAGGTCTATCCAGTAAGAGGACAACACCAGAGAGATGTCCCCGTCCTCTTCTCCCACAGGACTGTAAACAAGAAGATCCCGATGTTCCTCAGGATCATCAGGTAGATGGAGAGAAGGTGCCATGAAATCTCCCTATGATGTGTAGACGGCTGTGAAGGGCTTATGCTCAGTCTTGTTTTATCCACCAGTATTATATGTGTTATACTTGTGTAATGAGAGCGGTGGAGATGGCAGGATTAGAGCTGATCATAGATGGGACTTCTCCATCTGTCTGTGACTTTTAAAATATTTGTTTCAGGGGGAAGATCTGATCCATATTAATACTACAGAGACATATGTGAGGGGTGATGAGCGGAGTAAAGAGGAGATTCCTACAGATGATCGCCCAGGTGAGTAGTGACCACTAAATGCAGAGAAGTCACAGATTCTTCTTAATCACTTTGTGGCCTGTTATTTCTTTTTTACTGTATATTTTCCTTTCACCATGATAGCACCTAAGTGAGGATCCATCCTTAAGGACAAGAAGCGTACAAGATAAATATGTGGAGCCTTTCCATCACTTCAGAATTTTTCTGTTCTTAGAGAGGGATCCTACTTCTTGGGTGCTCAAGTTTGTTATTTTCTGTAATCAGTAGCTGCTGCTTTGGGCGTTTTACCTACAGCCCTGCTGACTCCGGAAAAGCTTCCATGGGCAGCCTGTGGCTTTAGCTGTCATGTACAAGGTGGGGTGTGGGACAACAGGGGTTCTAAGACACAAGTTCCCACTGCCGGAATTGGGAGGACTTCCACGTCTACTTGCTTAGGTGAAACCAACCGAGAACTCAGTGTAAGTACGCATGCACTAGAATTAGACACACTAGAAAAATGCCACAATGCCAATGTCGGGTTTCTTCTGGATGTAGCTGTGGCCTAAGCTAACAAGCTTTCTGAATAACAGTCTTCGGATTCTGAGCAGATGTTAGAGGATTGAGATGAAAATACATCCTGCTCCCTTTATCATCTTCATATGATGGTAACAGGAACATGTTAGGAAGCTAAAATAAACACAGAAATCAGAAATGTCTATGTTAAATTGTTTAAAAAAAACCCCACAAAACAATATCATTTTAAAGTAATATAAATCAAAAATAATACATTTGGGTTTATTCTTAACAGATAACAATTTTTGGAGGCCAGAAGGATATCAAACATCTTCAGCTTTCGAGGCAGGTGATCGTGAAATCACACATGATACTTATGAAGAGCCCGCCATTATACCGTATATACACAGCAAAGATTTATCTTCTGATCCTTTTAAATCGGTCCTATCTTCTGATTCATCACTGACTGTAAAGCAAAAAGCTCATACAGAAATTAAGATAGATTTAAATTCAGAATGTGGGAAATGCTTCAATCGTGAATCAGATCTTGTTACACATCAGCAAATTGACCCAGCAGAGAAGCCATACACTTGCTTAGAATGTGGGAAATTCTTCAACTATGAATCTGACCTTGTTACACATCAGCAAATTCACACAGTGCAAAAACCTTATTCATGCTTAGAATGTGGGAAATGTTTTAATCGGAAATCAAATCTTATTGAGCATCAAAGAAGTCACAGAGGCGAGAAACCATTTTCATGTCCAGAATGTGGGAAATATTTTACCAAGAAATCACATGTTATTATCCATCAAAGAGTTCACACAGGAGAGAAGCCATTTGCATGTTCTGAATGTGGAAAATGTTTTACCAAGAAAACATATTTTGAAATACATAAGAGAGGTCACACAGGAGAGAAGCCATTTTCATGTTCTGAATGTAGGAAATGTTTTAACCGAAAATCAGTTTTGGTTGCGCATCAGAGAAGTCACACAGGAGAGAAGCCGTATTCATGTTCAGAATGTGGGAAATATTTCAGCCACAAATCAAATCTTGCTATACATCACAGAACTCACACAGGGGAGAAGCCATATTCATGTTCTGAATGTGGGAAAACTTGTTCTCAAAAATCACATCTTGATAAACATCAGAGGAGTCACAGAGAGAAGAGGGAAGAAGCCTTTTTTATCTAGTGCATATGGAACGTGCTTCAACCACAACTCAGATCTCATTGTGCATCAAAAATCTTCAGTGTAAAACACAGAATGTAAAATATGTTTTTACCAAAAATCACTTATCAGACATCAATGAACTAATTTATAGCTAGTGTGTCCATAACCATATTATTATTATTATTTATTTATAGAGCACCATTAATTCCATGGTGCTGTACATGAGAAGGGGGTTACATACAAAATACATATACAAGTTACAGTAGACAGACTAGTACAGAGGGAAGAGGACCCTGCCCTTGCGGGCTTACATTCCATATCTTAAAAGGTTTGAGCTGTCTATTTTTCTTGTGGACAATTTGATATTTATGTACTTATACCCAAGTTTACAATATTTTAAATAACGACAACATTTTTTTGGGAACTTTTTAAATACCCGGGAATTAAATGAGTTGCGACCAAAGCTTTGTAGTATAGCCAACACATTTTAATTACCAAGTGTGAGCCGACCTAGGTTTCTCTTTGATTACAGTTTTCTACAAAGGACCTTGATGGACAAAAATGTCACTGTTGTTTCACCCCCCCACGATTTTGCAAGTTTCCGTTTTTGCGCTTTTGATTTTTTTCCTCCACTTCTTCCAAGAGCCATAATTTTTATTTTTCCATCAATGGGGGCTTGTTTCTTTGCAGAGCAAGTTGTACTTTTGACAGACACCATTCAGTAGCAACCAAAAGTTCTGCTTTTTTTTTTTTTTTAAAGTGTGCATACTTCCGTCTGGTTGTTGCGATTGTTGTTGCCATTTTCGTGGTGAATTTAGTAAACAAAAGCAATCGGTTGTCAGCTCTAAGGATGAAAATTGTGTGTGACATTGTTTTATCCCGTTTTCCACATTTTCTGGGCCAAATATTTTTCATATTTTGTCACGGATAATCGAATTTTGCCTAATTTTTGTGTGTGTGTTTTTTTGAAAAAACATGGCAAAAACGAGGCCAAATTTATTACCAGTTGTCAGGAAGCTTATTATTATGAGAGTGAAATCAGGAAAAAGCCAAAGAGAGGATGCGATGAAATCAACTGTCCTGAGTCAAGTGTCACGAATAAAGGAAGCAAAATAATTTTCTTGAACAGCTGACAAATCTAGAAGTGGACGACCACCTAAAACTTTTTCCAAAGTTCATCACATTATTAAGAAAAAGTCTGTATTTGATTTCCATAAAAGTGCTGCACAGATTTTCCACGGAAATAGTTTTATTTTCAATGGGGCAAAATGGGGGTGATTTGAACTTTGTTTTTTTGTTTCATAGTTACATAGTTACTAAGGTTGAAAAAAGACCTAGGTCCATCTAGTTCAACCTTCCTCCACCAGTTCTACATTTGGTCACTAAGTCATTTATAACCAACAATGTTTTGTGTACTGAGGAAATCATCCAGCCCTTTTTTAAAAGCTGTTATAGTATCTGCCATTACTACCTCTTGTAGTAGGGCATTCCACAGTCTGACTGCTCTAACTGTAAAGGACCCTTTCCTATTTAGCTGTCGGAATCGCTTTTCTTCCACTCGCAGTGAGTGCCCCCTGGTCCTTAGTAGTTTCTTATTTAAAAAAAATTGTTTTGAGCTCTCTATTGCATTTATTAGTCTCCTTAGAGGACATAAAACTGTGATTGTCCGATTGCTTCTGCTATACAGAGGAGTGCATGATCACTGATCTGTATAGCTGAAATCATGATCTATGAATGGCGGCTCGAAGCCAGCATTCACAGGAAGTTTATCATGACAGACACAATGTAATGTCTGCTCGGGACCACAGACTCAGGGTTCCTGTCATGCACAGACTAGAGGATATCCGCCCACTCAGCAGGATCCCAAGAACCCCAAAACCCTTTAACTCCTGTATAGGGATCTTTTTTTTTATTGTTCTGCTGACATAGCGATATGAAGTCTTGTTTTTAGAGCGAGAGTTATGATTTTGAATTACATCATTCATTTTACCATGCAGTGTACTAGAAAATGAAAACCAAAAAAATTATAAATGCAGTGAAATTGCGAAAAGAAGCAGCAATTATTTTTCGGGTGTGTAGTTTTAATGGTATTTATTGAACAGTAAAAATGACCATGAATTATGATTCTCTTATGCATTGTCATTGGACAAGCTAATTATGGAGCAGGTGTAAGGAATATGATGAGGAATATGACATTCATACATGTCAGTCAGCTCTCGCAGCAAGAATTCAACACCAAGAACTGGGAGCCAAATGGCAAGGTGACAAAATCCAATCAAGACTAAGTTGGAGGAGAGTTGTGGCTTGTTTTGTGTTTTAGTCGGAGGGATCTGAAGTTTTGGAACAGGTCTGCAGATGAGGTCAGGTATGGTGATAAGAGGGAAGTTGAGATAGTTATTTGTTTGGAGAGTGCTCAGTTTTAGGGATAGTGAAGGAATGTAAGGATTAGTGAAGCTATGACTTTAAAGCGGGCTTTAAACACAGCAATATCACTAGCGATGTCGCTGCTGATGGCACCCACCCCCGCCGGTCGTGCGTAATGGGCAAATCGCTGCCCGTGGAGCACAACATCACTAACACCCGTCACACATACTTACCTGCCTAGCGACGTCGCTGTGGCCGGCGAACCGCCTCCTTTCTAAGTGGGCTATTCATGCGGCATCACTAAGCGGCCGCCCAATAGAAGCGGAGGGGCGGAGATGAGGCGGCGGAACATCCCACCCACCTCCTTCCTTCATCATTGCGGGCGGCCGCAGGTACGGTGATGTTCCTCGATCCTGCGGTGTCACACATAGCGATGTGTGCTGCCGCAGGAACGACGAACAACCTGCGTCCTGCAACAGCAACGATAATCGGGAAGGAATGACCGGTCAACGATTAGGTGAGTAATTTTGATCGTTAACGGTCGTTCGTGCATTTCACACGAAACGACGTCGCTAACGAGGCCGGATGTGCGTCACGAATTCGGTGACCCCAATAACATCTTGTTAGCGATGTTGTTGCGTGTAAAGCCTGCTTAAGGCCATATGTCAGCATCGTGAAAGAGTAAATGTGGGAAATGAAAAGGTTGATGCAGTTAGTAAACAGTTTTAGATCTTACCATCTGGCCACTTTTGGTACATTTCCGATATGTTTCTAATGTTCACTTAAAAAGCTGCATGCATAGACCAAGGTCATCATAGACTTCGCTCCAAATTTATACACCTTTAATTGCACATGAAAGATACCAGGTGTGAACAGAAAGGAGGAGCCACAGGGAAGCCAGTCCAAAAATCAAGGAATGGATGAACTAAGTGAGAGGAGCTAATATAAACAGTGTGCTAGTTACACACCAGAGGATTCAGTTGACTATAAGAGCTCACATGCTGCAGGCGAGATTGATGACCCGCTGACCTTAAGAGCTTACACTATACAGAAGATAGAGACTTACCCAGTGACTCTGGAGATGAAAAATGACTGCCGTAAAAACTGTGCTCCCCTGGGCACCACTGATCTTTGATGATCCTGGTACTGGTAACCACTATACAAGGTATAGTAACCTGTATGATGTCATAGCTGCAGGGCAGTATGGGTAGGCCAGCGCAGCAATCCAAAATGACATTTGTCTGGTCTCTGAAGCTTCATTAGTGTGGGAGATGGTGCCGGGCAAGATTTTTTATTTTTTTTTTGAACCCCATGAATTAAATCTCAAAATGTCTGAATTCGAGAGGAATCATGAATTTCTGGAAATTCGATTCGAACTTGATCCTCCTATGAACCTATCTGCTCATCTCTACTCCTCAACATTCAAATTACACCACAAAAAAGGAAATGTAGAATCAAGGAATCACAGGCTGGATAGACAAATGATAGAAAAAAATGGAAACAACATTTTCAAAACATCTCGATTTATTAAGTATTGAGTATGAGCACCACTCGCAGAAAAATACAGTACCTACACGCCTTGTTAACTATCACGCTGAATGCACTTGACATGCAAAAAATTAAAATGTCATACTTCCAGTTGCCTTTGTAATTATCAACCAATAGTCATGACGTGGACTGGGAAGAGTACGGCGTGAGGCCAAATATACAACTAAACAAGTGTAACACCAAGACAAACAAGGGGAACACTGGGGACACTTTAACAACGGTGGGCCCTAGGACTAGTGAGGGAGAAGCTGGACACCTCTTTCACTTACTTGCACCTGTAACCTACATTCCTAGCCAATCTCTATACTGGTTCCTCACCTCTCGCCAAGCAGGAACCTGAAGCCCTGAGAGACCCTACAATAGTCCCTGGCTAGGGAGTGGGCAGGTGAGGGACACTAACCTCACGGCTGCACTTAAACAGCAAACTAGGGAAGTAAGACAGCCAGGGGGGAAAAAACACTACAACAAACTGCTGCAGTCAGCACCAAGACTGCAGCAACTTCAAGAGAGGGTTTCAGCAGCTCCTTCCACCTCCTGGCTCAACATCTAAATGGCAAAGAGCATAACCGGCACCCTCTGCTGGTAGTGGAGGGTATATAAAGGGACTGGGAGTGGTCCCAAACTGGAAACACCTGACCAGGATTCAGAAACTGCTGGAAAGCAAACTGACATTAAGCCTACAACTTCCAAAGGAAAGGAAATCCATTTACTATTGAGAGTCTAGCTTAAAAATGACTCTCAAGTCCTTAATTCGTCACTCCTCTCATAATTCAGAGAGACAGGCGTGGCACTAAAAATGTCCCAGATGTGCTCAATTGGTGACTAGAGTCTGGAGAGTAAAGCAATCATTCTATTACTCTCATTAGTGTCACAGGGGCCTCAATTAAGCCATTGTTCTCCCAGCCACTAGTCACATTATGTGGATGGGCGGGTGGACCCAGAGGAGCCATCCCCACAGGGGGTCTCACATGCAGTCTCGAGTGAAGGCCTCAGAAAAACACCTCCAGCAATGCACAGTTAGCATTGGGAGACTGTTTCCAGGGGGCCAAGCTCAAACCCGAGGGGGGGGGGGGGCGCGGCTTGGGGTACTTAGGACACTGACGATAGGAAGGGGGTTGTTGACGGCTGGAACTGGAAACACTCGCTATGGTCGTGGTATCCGTCATCTGAAGGAGCATAGGTTGAGACTGCAGGCTATACTAGTGGGAAATACAAAAGCTGTGGGCCAACCAAAAATTGAGAGACAGTGGTTATCGCCTGGTACGGGGGCAGTGGAACTGCTGATCTCGGTTTGGGATCTCATGACCTGGGGGCATCTCATTTTGGCCATCTACCTGGAGTTGCTGTAAGACTATGGACGAAAGAATAAAAGTAATTGCATTGTTAACCTGCCTAGGTGATTAATACAACCCACAATCTCAGATCTTCACAGCCGCGTGTGACGGGGTATGCGACAGAGCAGGCAGGGACACCAGGCCGATGAACAATCCAACAAATTTTATTGAGGCAGGGAGCACAGAACATCCAATATCCAAATGGTTCTTTAAAGTCCACAATGAGTCCACACAAAGAAAACAGATCCAGGGGTGCCACGCAGCAATCCGATGCCAAGGAAAATGCAACAACAGTCCTTAGATGAGTTCCTTAAATCCGGTAGTGTGACTGGGACAACGCAATCCCACATAGCAGCTGATCTTCAATGTCCCATAGTCCATACCCGGGCACCAGGATCTGCCCTCAGCACAGATCCTCTCTCTGCACCAAACAAAGCATCAACTAACTAAACATGTGGCTGATTCTTTCACCTCTCCTTAGATCCACCCCCTGGATAGAAAGGGTTCACACCCACTTTTGAGTAGTGTCTATATATGGAGAAGTCTCCAGAAGCTCATGGCTCCATTGTGTCCCACAGGCCTGTCTATTGGAGTCACCGCCAGCTGAGAAGAACTAAGACAGCCAAGCAACCTACATGACCCTATATGGCATAGAGTACATGAATAGAGGCTGGGGGTTGGGGAGGGACACATCGTTACACCGCGTGGTGGCGTAAGGTCAATGGACACCTGTAGTTGGACGTTTGGCTTGTAGCCCAATGATTGATTGAATAATAATAATATTTATTCATTTATATAGCGCTATTAATGCCACAGCACTTTACATACATTTGCAACACTGTCCCCATTGGGGCTCACAAGCTACAGTCCCTATCAGTATGTTTTTGGTGTGTGGAAGGAAACCGGAGAATCCAGAGGAAACCCACGCAAACACGGGGAGAACGTACAAACTCCTTGCAGATGTTGTCCTTGGTGCGATTTGAACCGAGGACTCCAGCGCTGCAAAACTGCAGTGCTAACCACTGAGCCACCACAAGACTGCAGTGCTAACCACTGAGCCACCACAAGGCTGCACTCTTTGATGCCTTAAACTTAGTGTGTGATGTCTATGTGACGGGGTATGCGACAGAGCAGTGAGGGACGCCAGGCCAAAGAACAATCCAAAGGGCTTTATTGGAACCACAAAGATAAAGCACCAAACAAATATAAATCCTTAAAGTCTGCAAGGAGTCCACAACAAAACAAAAGATCCAGGGGCACCGCCCGGTATTCCAACGCCAGGAAAAATATGGCAATGATCCTTATATGAGTTCCTTGAGTCCAACAGGGGGAACAATAAAACACAATCCCACGTGGCCACTGATCTCCAGTCTGTAACAGTCCATACACAGGCTCTAGGATCCAGCCTCAGCAATAGATCCTAGTCCTTCTCCAGCCGAGATCCAACTAACTGAACTAACATGGGTCTCATTGTTCTTCTCCCCTGGGATCAGCCCCTAAGGTGGGCCCAACTCCGCCTGGACATTTGATGACATTTGATACATGAATGGACTTTAGACTCCTGGCTCTGTTCTGTTTACCAAGTTGTGGATTGGAGAAGTCCCATGCTGAGAAGAACAAGCAATCCCCACCAGTAGTACATACAGGACAGTCAAGGAGAGACAGACTATTACACCATGAGCACACACGTACACATACACGCCATACACACAGCTTTGCTCCGTACACCTCGTACACACGCGGCTCCACTCCGTACACCTTGTACACACACGGCTCCGCTCCGTACACCTCGTACACACACGGCTCCGCTCCGTACACCTCTTACACACACGGCTCTGCTCTGTACACCTCGTACACACACGGCTCCGCTCTGTACACCTCGTACACACACGGCTCTGCTCCGTACACCTCATACACACACACGGCTCCGCTCCGTACACCTCGTACACACACGGCTCTGCTACATCCACACTGTAAACCCCTCCTGACCCCACACATAAACTTCCCCTCATCCAGCACCATGACAACCAGCACAGCAGAGCCCTGCATACACTGAGGAGCTGATCATGTGACCCCTGACTCCTCCCCTCCATGTGACATCATCACAGGTCCTGTAAGCACAGAGCAGCCATATATCTAGTGTGCGGCTCTGCAGGTGGAGGTAGGTGCAGGGTATTATATATCTAGTGTGCGGCTCTGCAGGTGGAGGTAGGTGCAGGGTATTATATATCTAGTGTGCGGCTCTGCAGGTGGAGGTAGGTGCAGGGTATTATATATCTAGTGTGCGGCTCTGCAGGTGGAGGTAGGTGCAGGGTATTATATATCTAGTGTGCGGCTCTGCAGGTGGAGGTAGGTGCAGGGTATTATATATCTAGTGTGCGGCTCTGCAGGTGGAGGTGGGTGCAGGGTATTATATATCTAGTGTGCGGCTCTGCAGGTGGAGGTAGGTGCAGGGTATTATATATCTAGTGTGCGGCTCTGCAGGCGGAGGTAGGTGCAGGGTATTATATATCTAGTGTGCGGCTCTGCAGGTGGAGGTAGGTGCAGGGTATTATATATCTAGTGTGCGGCTCTGCAGGTGGAGGTAGGTGCAGGGTATTATATATCTAGTGTGCGGCTCTGCAGGGGGAGGTAGGTGCAGGGTATTATATATCTAGTGTGCGGCTCTGCAGGTGGAGGTAGGTGCAGGGTATTATATATCTGTGTGCGGCTCTGCAGGTGGAGGTAGGTGCAGGGTATTATATATCTGTGTGCGGCTCTGCAGGTGGAGGTAGGTGCAGGGTATTATATATCTGTGTGCGGCTCTGCAGGTGGAGGTAGGTGCAGGGTATTATATATCTGTGTGCGGCTCTGCAGGTGGAGGTAGGTGCAGGGTATTATATATCTAGTGTGCGGCTCTGCAGGTGGAGGTAGGTGCAGGGTATTATATATATAGTGTGCGGCTCTGCAGGAGGAGGTAGGTGCAGGGTATTATATATCTAGTGTGCGGCTCTGCAGGTGGAGGTAGGTGCAGGGTATTATATATCTAGTGTGCGGCTCTGCAGGTGGAGGTAGGTGCAGGGTATTATATATCCAGTGTGCGGCTCTGCAGGTGGAGGTAGGTGCAGGGTATTATATATCTAGTGTGCGGCTCTGCAGGTGGAGGTAGGTGCAGGGTATTATATATCTAGTGTGCGGCTCTGCAGGTGGAGGTAGGTGCAGGGTATTATATATCTAGTGTGCGGCTCTGCAGGTGGAGGTAGGTGCAGGGTATTATATATCTAGTGTGCGGCTCTGCAGGTGGAGGTAGGTGCAGGTTATTATATATCTAGTGTGCGGCTCTGCAGGGGGAGGTAGGTGCAGGGTATTATATATCTAGTGTGCGGCTCTGCAGGTGGAGGTAGGTGCAGGGTATTATATATCTGTGTGCGGCTCTGCAGGTGGAGGTAGGTGCAGGGTATTATATATCTAGTGTGCGGCTCTGCAGGAGGAGGTAGGTGCAGGGTATTATATATCTGTGTGCGGCTCTGCAGGAGGAGGCAGGTGCAGGGTATTATATATCTGTGTGCGGCTCTGCAGGTGGAGGTAGGTGCAGGGTATTATATATCTAGTGTGCGGCTCTGCAGGTGGAGGTAGGTGCAGGGTATTATATATCTAGTGTGCGGCTCTGCAGGTGGAGGTAGGTGCAGGGTATTATATATCTAGTGTGCGGCTCTGCAGGAGGAGGTAGGTGCAGGGTATTATATATCTAGTGTGCGGCTCTGCAGGTGGAGGTAGGTGCAGGGTATTATATATCTAGTGTGCGGCTCTGCAGGTGGAGGTAGGTGCAGGGTATTATATATCTAGTGTGCGGCTCTGCAGGTGGAGGTAGGTGCAGGGTATTATATATCTAGTGTGCGGCTCTGCAGGTGGAGGTAGGTGCAGGGTATTATATATCTAGTGTGCGGCTCTGCAGGTGGAGGTAGGTGCAGGGTATTATATATCTAGTGTGCGGCTCTGCAGGTGGAGGTAGGTGCAGGTTATTATATATCTAGTGTGCGGCTCTGCAGGTGGAGGTAGGTGCAGGGTATTATATATCTAGTGTGCGGCTCTGCAGGTGGAGGTAGGTGCAGGGTATTATATATCCAGTGTGCGGCTCTGCAGGTGGAGGTAGGTGCAGGGTATTATATATCTAGTGTGCGGCTCTGCAGGTGGAGGTAGGTGCAGGGTATTATATATCTAGTGTGCGGCTCTGCAGGTGGAGGTAGGTGCAGGGTATTATATATCTAGTGTGCGGCTCTGCAGGTGGAGGTAGGTGCAGGGTATTATATATCTAGTGTGCGGCTCTGCAGGTGGAGGTAGGTGCAGGGTATTATATATCTAGTGTGCGGCTCTGCAGGTGGAGGTAGGTGCAGGGTATTATATATCTAGTGTGCGGCTCTGCAGGTGGAGGTAGGTGCAGGGTATTATATATCTAGTGTGCGGCTCTGCAGGTGGAGGTAGGTGCAGGGTATTATATATCTAGTGTGCGGCTCTGCAGGTGGAGGTAGGTGCAGGGTATTATATATCTAGTGTGCGGCTCTGCAGGTGGAGGTAGGTGCAGGGTATTATATATCTAGTGTGCGGCTCTGCAGGTGGAGGTAGGTGCAGGGTATTATATATCTGTGTGCGGCTCTGCAGGAGGAGGTAGGTGCAGGGTATTATATATCTAGTGTGCGGCTCTGCAGGTGGAGGTAGGTGCAGGGTATTATATATCTAGTGTGCGGCTCTGCAGGTGGAGGTAGGTGCAGGGTATTATATATCTAGTGTGCGGCTCTGCAGGTGGAGGTAGGTGCAGGGTATTATATATCTAGTGTGCGGCTCTGCAGGTGGAGGTAGGTGCAGGGTATTATATATCTAGTGTGCGGCTCTGCAGGTGGAGGTAGGTGCAGGGTATTATATATCTAGTGTGTGGCTCTGCAGGTGGAGGTAGGTGCAGGTTATTATATATCTAGTGTGTGGCTCTGCAGGTGGAGGTAGGTGCAGGTTATTATATATCTGTGTGCGGCTCTGCAGGTGGAGGTAGGTGCAGGGTATTATATATCTAGTGCGCGGCTCTGCAGGTGGAGGTAGGTGCAGGGTCTCTATTATTTTGGAGGACGTCATTGTCTAATTAACCCCTTCATGTCTGTGTTTCAAGAATGTATTAATTTTTTTTTTTTTACTTATTTTTCACTCCTAAACTAGAAATATAATGTGGACACATTTTATAATTGGGTTAATGTTCCCTAATTTGACAGTAAGGTTCACGTTACCGCGTGCACAGACCTGTCCACCATATGTGGAGCTGTGTGGCCCTTGTATAAGAGGGAGCCCACCATGGTCGCACTTGATTTCCCTTCATGCGCTCGCTGTGCCGTATCACTATAGCCTACAGATGAGGGGATCGGTTCACAGGACCCGGATGCAGAGGTCAGGTCAATTATCCGCCCTGTGATCCGCCTCCTCTCTCCCAGCACCCTCAGCTCCTCTTATGAGTAGTTAGCCAATGTCATGTGCATCTTTCCAGGGCGGCTAATCACAAAAAGAGCTGATCACAAGGCTCCTGACCTGGCCTCTGCATCTGGTGTCCGGAAAATAAAAAGTGTCTTGCATGCAGAACCTTTTTTCTGCCAAATATACAAAAAATTCAAATTGGACAGACCACAAAATAATCAATAGGGCTCCTCTGCTTTTATTGGAAACAGGAATACAACGAATCCTAATTACGATGGTCTATTCTAAATGGAAAGACTGGGAAATTTTTTGTTTTTACGCTTTCATATTTTCCTCCTTTTGTTCCAGAAGCCATAACTAGTGATGAGCGAGTACTACCATGCTCAGGTGCTTGGTACTCGTAACTAGTGATGAGCGGGCACTACCATGCTCGGGTGCTCAGTACTGGTAACTAGTGATGAGCGAGCACTACCATGCTCGGGTGCTCAGTACTGGTAACTAGTGATGAGCGAGCACTACCATGCTCAGGTGCTCAGTACTCGTAACTAGTGATGAGTGGGCACTACCATGCTCAGGTGCTCAGTACTCGTAACTAGTGATGAGTGGGCACTACCATGCTCGGGTGCTCAGTACTGGTAACTAGTGATGAGCGGGCACTACCATGCTCATGTGCTCAGTACTCGTAACTAGTGATGAGCGGGCACTACCATGCTCATGTGCTCAGTACTCGTAACTAGTGATGAGCGGGCACTACCATGCTCAGGTGCTCAGTACTCGTAACTAGTGATGAGCGGGCACTACCATGCTCAGGTGCTCAGTACTCGTAACTAGTAATGAGCGGGCACTACCATGCTCAGGTGCTCTGTACTCGTAACTAGTAATGAGTGGGCACTACCATGCTCAGGTGCTCAGTACTCATAACTAGTGATGAGCGGGCACTACCATGCTCTGGTGCTCAGTACTCGCAACTAGTGATGAGCGGGCACTACCATGCTCAGGTGCTCTGTACTGGTAACTAGTGATGAGCGGGCAATACCATGCTCGGGTGCTCAGTACTCGTAACTAGTGATGAGCGGGCAATACCATGCTCGGGTGCTCAGTACTCGTAACTAGTGATGAGCGAGCACTGCTATGCTCGGGTGCTCAATACTCGTAACTAGTGTTGAGCGGGCACTGCCATGCTCAAGTGCTCAGTACTCGTAACTAGTGATGAGTGGGCACTACCATGCTCGGTTGCTCAGTATTTGTAACTAGTGATGAGCGGGCATTGCCATGCTCAGGTGCTCGGTACTCATAACTAGTGATGAGCGGGCAGTACCATGCTCGGGTGCTCAATACTCGTAACTACTAATGAGTGGGCACTACCATGCTCGGGTGCTCGTTACTCGTAATTAGTGATGAGCGGGCACTACCATGCTTGGGTGCTCAGTACTTGTAACTAGTGATGAGTAAGCATTACCATGCTCGGGTGCTCGGTACCCAAAATCAGCAGCTCGGACAGGCTCAACTCAAGTATCGAGCATAACAAAAGTCAACGGGAAACTAAAGCATTTTCTCAAAAGATCTTTCGGAAAAATACTTAAGTTTACCATTGACTTCCATTATGCACGGTACTCGAGTGGTGCGCGTCTGAGCGTCCAAGCTGCTTGTTTTGCACCCGAGCATGGTACTGCTCACTCATCCCTAGCCATAACTCTTTTTTTCCATCGATATAGCCGTATTAGGGTTTGTTTTTAGGTGAAATGAGGTGTACTGCTAGTTGAAACCATTCATTTTACCATTAAATTTTAAGTAGGATGAAATGGTGAAAAACTTTTTTTTTTATTGCAATCATGATAGAATACTACTTTTGGACATGTATTCAACAAGCTGCGATCAGCTACTGTACAAGCCATGACCGTGGATAATGTGTACTGTTACATATCAGGAAGGGAGCAGAGGCAGAAGACTGATGGACACATATGAGTGTGAAGGCCTAGGCTATAAATTATTTGTCCAGTGTAATATAATAAGATAATCTGTCCTTTGTTTTATGTATTGCTTCTCCACATATACCTAATTGAAATATTAACGGAATGTATAATCAAAACAAATTATGCTTAGGGCTAAGTAGAATAAGTTTTAGTTCATGTATAAGTAACTAACATTCTTGAATAGAAGAGATGCTTATCTGTAGTTTCAAATAAGTAACTGACATTGTTCTATTCATAGACTGTCATCTATGTCTAGACACACTTGAATGTTTTGCTAACGAATGTTGCTAAGACTGTTTAAACAAGGAATGAACTATGCCCAGGCTAGCTGGTTGGTTAATAGATAATGTGGATGTACTGAGTAAGCTGTGTATATATATGCTGTGTTATGAATACAAGGATCAGAAGAGCACTGTGCTTCTCCCGTATAGAGATACGTCTCTGTGTGGTCATTTCTCCTGATTCATCTGCGCAGTTCTGATTTGGAATCCTCCTCCGAGACCCTGAGAGAGATCCCCTGGAGGTCTCCCCCAACATGAGTACATAATTCACTGCTATGGCTGTGTCAGTCAGCACTCTGGCTCTGTTCCCTGCCTAACAGGACGCATTATGCACTATCATGTTTTGTTCTGCAGTTTTTGCAGTCTGCATTTGTAGCTTGACAGTAATATAGAAGCTGTGAGGGTAGCAGCCATGGATTCCGATGGGAGAGGGAGGATAGACTGAGCACAGTCTGACTGACTGCAGCTCGGCAGGGGCAGACCACGCACCCTAATCTCAGATTGCATGGAAGGAGATGTTATCAGAAGCATAGATATTACTACCATATTTCCCTGAAAATAAGACCTACTCCCAAAATAAGCCTTAGCAGAATTTTTCGGCTTCTTGGAGCATGCTTAAAATATAAGCCCTACTCCAAAAATAAGCTCTAGTTGCAATTCATCATACTAATAGTATTGTGAAATAGGGGTTCGGCAGTCTTCTCAGGATACGTAACTGTTATTGCGCACATTGCCCCGTTTTCTTGCTGTAAATTTGATTAACATTTATTAAAGGAATATTCCAAGGAGATAAAAATGTATAATCACACACAGGCTAGATAAACTCATGTTAATGCAAAATGAATATTTAACCCTTCCCCTGCCTACCTCTCTTGATGACTACTGGATAGTGGGGAACCTGGGCTCATAGGCTGACCCTCAAGCTAGGGGGCTCTATGCTATCCCTAACCTCAGGGATACTCCTATTAGTGGAGAGGCGTGAGTCTCCTTCCTGGCCCTGCTCCTGACCAGTCCTGATCTTATTCCCTCTCCCACTCACCTCCGGAGGGATGTGTTGAAAACCACGGAACTAGACAGATAGGGGAAACCAAAACAGTTACTCAGCACGCACACAAAGATCTATAAGGCTAGGTTCACATTTCCATTGTTTTGCATCAGTCACATGCTTTGCTTTACGCTTGTGACTGATGCATTGTACAACAGATGACAAGAATTAGAATTCATTGTCATGAGAAAGCGGATTCCATTGTAAAACGAGAGAGAGAGAAAGAACGATCAGCTGATCATTCGCAATAGCTGGCCGCCGGCTTTTGAGAGCGATCAGCTGCTCTCCCGGTCGCCGGCTTTTGAAAGCGATCAGATGATCTCCCGGCGGCCGGCTATTGTGAACGATGAGCTGATCGCTCTCATTAGCTGGCCGCCGGGAGATCAGCTGATCGCTCTCAAAAGCAGGCAGCCGGGTGATCAGCTGATCGTTCGGCCGCCGAGAGAGAGCATGCGCAGTGAAATCAAAAGGATTCTGCTGCTCTAAAAACGTTACATGCTGTGTTTGTGACGCCCTGGGCAAACCAGGGGTCACAGGTCATTACACCACCACACCGTACACCCCAGTTAGGAACATCCAAGCTAAACCAAAATCCTTGTTGCCTTCCTCCAGGAGCTGGTGTCCACACCAGGGGGTGGGCCAGGCGGTTGGCTCCGCCCACCGAGGAGTTCACAGCTCTGGAGGCGGGAAAACCAGGCAGTTGAAGTCTAGCTGAGGGCTAAAGTGGAGTCCAGCTAGGGACGGAAAGGAGAAAACAAGTAGATAGTTTGGAAGTGAAAGTAGAAAGAAGTGAAGTGGTAGAGGAGCTTAAGAGAAAAGCTGAAGTAAAGTAAAAAAGAGACAGTTTGTAAAGCCTGAAGTTGGTCCGGGTGTGTGCCCCGGGCTGAGAGACAGCAAGGTCAGCAGACGGCGGTGATTGTCCGCAGGGGTGACTGCTCGGAGGTTACTGGAAGGACCGCGGACGGGTGGTGACCCGGCGGTCTGGAGCAGTGTACAAGGAACAGTCAGCACCAGGGCAGGGGCCTTTCGGATCCCGGCAAGGCTAGGAGTCGCCATAATTTGCCAAATCCGTCAGTGAAGGGGACGACTGTCTCCCAACAACCAAGTCCCGATAGAAGGCAACAGTCCGACCATAACGGAGAGACACCGTCACCGCCAGGGCACCAGTTTCTCAGCGCCTGCGGGCAAAGTAGGGCTCCTCCGGCCCATATCCAAGCCGGGGAGCGGGTTACCGGTGGGAACCCATCGCAACCACAACCATCTTAGGTGCAGGACAAAGGGACAGTCACCGTCAACTACTGGGGAAAAGCAAGTGCAGCCGTCCGTGGGAACCGTCTTTCCAGCCGTGTGTTTTACCGAGAACTGTGTCATCATCTCAGGCTGAGTGAGTACCACAGTGCCGCAAGGCACAGCGCTGCCCCCGCGTCCCTGCTCCCACCAAGCCCTGCATCTCCCACCACATCACTGGGCCCCGGGATCACCAACCCCTACCCACGGAGGGGCAACACAACAACTTCCTGCTCCACACCATCATTCCCGGGATTCCCATACAGAGCAGCGGTGGTGTCAACAAATCACCACAACCGTGGGTGGTGTCACGGACAATAGACTATATCCCAAAACCCAATCCCCTTTCACTCACGGGCGAGGAGCGCCGCTCGAGACCCCCGGGATCCGGCCCACCGCTCGAGCCACCACTGAGCAGCAGCAGCCGGACCCGAGCAGAGGGGTGAGCGCAGTGCTGACACCCTCCTCCCCGCCTGCGACATGTTCCTGCCGCCCGATGGTCAATTGTTCCACGACTGATCAGTCGGGCGGCGGATGCAACACAAGGGCATCAGCCACAATCCGCTGCTCATACAAGTCTATGGGAAACAATGGAATCCGCCAAACGGATTGCGTTGTTTATCAGAGCGGCAGATTGTTACTGATCATAAACAATGGAAATGTGAACCTAGCCTAAGACAATAAGAGATTATTAGGAAATTGAGCAGGAAGGAAGCAACAAGACAATAAGGGTAAACTCCACAACTGTTCCAAGCAAAAGCAACACTCTTACCAGTCTGGGACACCACACCTCACAGTCCAACACAGGATAACTGATAGCTTGCATGAGTAGATTTCATCCACATAAGTAGGAGGGGAGCAGATTGTGATTGGCTTCCCCATCACATGTGATCACAGGAACCTAACAAGCAGACCAGCAGAGATGAACTCTTATTAGACTGGCTATGAATGAGCACACAGCAGGTCGATGGAGTAGTCTGCCTGTGTTGATCCCAGACACCAGAGAAACCATCAGGTGGAGTGTCCGAATCTGCAATGTGAACACAGCCCACCACCGCCGTGACAGCCGGCAAAATTTGTACAAAACTTAGTGTGACACTACCCTTCTGTGCCGAAATCAATGATTGGGTGCAGTCACACTGCTGTATTACTTGTAGAAAAAGAGACAATCAGACTGCCTTATTAAGTGCGGGGAGAGAGACAGTTACTCAGAGAGAGACGGCAGGAAGAGAGACAGCTTACTTGTCCGAGGCTTGCATCGCAATGTATAAAGTAGCATTGAACATAAAAAACATATATAGCCTCACTACTTAGAACTTTAGAGTCTTGAAGAAGGGATTTTAGCAAAGAAACCTTTGACATACTGTGTCTAAGCATCTAACCATGGCATAACACGACCTACTGTTCCCGAGTGCATCTTCATGGTGGTAGTTCTCCCGAGAACTATAGTCCAGTGGGAATAGGATCAGTCACATAGAAAGCAACTGCTTGAATGCCCCAGTAATTAATCTTGTTCCAGCCAATTAATGACATCTTCTAACAACAAAACAATTTAGCAGGGTATAGCATGGCATAGTTGAGTTAGCTGAGTTGTTTGGAACTTCGGAAAATTTTTAATGTCCATGAATGTTTGCTTCCTTTTCTGCGATTTAAAGGAAAAGTTGGGAAAGATTTGAATCTCCTATCCATTCAATTTGTGGACCTTGGCATCTATTGAGTTCCATAGTCCTATCCTGGTCTCAGTAGTTTATCAACTTGACAAATAAATGTACAGTATGTCGACGAGCACTAGGTGGCAAAGCTCGGGAAGAGATCCGGTGAGCACAGAAGATAGGGGAGAAAGAATTACTGTGAGGAGCGAAAATGTAACAATGTTTAGAACTTTTGATTTTCAGGCTCCATATCTCACCATCCACTACAGTTTTGAGACGACCTTCATTTTATAGACAATCATCTTAGCTATCTCATATATAAATTTGACGTGCAACTATTTAGCATATGATTAGTTATGCAGATTCTTGTCATGTCACTGCATTGTTACTGTTTTGCCCCTAAAAATCAAAAGTTATTTATTTTATTTTTTTTAGTATTTTGTAAATCTCCTTTAGCTTTCAGCACTTTCTAAATCTTTCTGGGCATGTTCTCGATCAGGTTTAAGCATGTATCGACCAAAATCTGATCCCAGGTCTCTTCTACACACTCCCACTGTTGGTGCTTACTAGTCGGCTCACTTGGGGATGTATACAGCTTTTTCTTCAATTTTATCCACAAGTGTTGGATTGGGCTGAGGTCTGGGGACTGTGGGGGCCAATCCAGAACCTCACTTTATTGTCATTGAACCATTTCTTTGCCAGTCTCGATGTATGTTTCAGGTCATTGTCCGTCTGGAACACTATGTCATCCTTTTCATATCCATAGTACTTGAGTGTACAAAGTAACTCGTCTTGTAGTATACTCACATATAGCTCACCACTGAGACCACCATCGATCCTAGTCAAGTATCCAATGCCTTTGGCTGTAAAACACCCTCATATCATGCGGTTTCCTCCACCGAACTTGACAGTTCCTTCAATTTCTTAATTCATTAGCCCCTTTTTCCCTTGTCTTTTCCAGAGCCATTTGCACCCATCAGAACCGTCTATTGACTTTTGTCTTATCTCTCCAAATCACTCGATTCCAATCATTAGTTGTCCATTTTTCTGCAAACTAGTGCCGACACTTCCTATGATGATCGTGAAGTTTAGGTTTCTTTACCTTTTTTCAGGCCACCATTCCAGACTTGTGTATTGTGTTGTGCTTCGCACGGTGCTTGCATGGACGTCTGTGATATCACTATTATGAAGCATACGAGCCGCCTCCACTGCTGCATTTGTCTCCCCAGAACTGATAGACCTTTGTTGACTTAGAATTTTTGCCTGTACGTCGCCTCTTGGCTTTTGAATGAATGGACGGATTTTAATTCATATTCTCCCATCTGTCATGGCCTCACATGATGCAGTTTGGCAATTTTCTTGGCAGAGAGACTGCTCTCGATGAGCTGGATGATCCTGTTTCTCTTTTCTTGGCAAATCTTCTTCATGGCTGTTCCTCGATTTGAAATAGTGACCTTTCGCTTTGGAATTATTATTATTATTATTATTGTTTATTTATAGAGCACCATTGATTCCATGGTGCTGTACATGAGGGGGTTACATACAGAATACATATACACGTTACAATAGACAGACTATCACAGAGGGAAGAGGGCCCTGCCCTTGCGGGCTTACATCCTAAAGGATTTTGGGGAGGAGACAGTAGGTGGGGTGTAGGTTGGGCGGCAGCTCCGCACGGTGGTGGGGCGGCAGCTCCGCACGGTGGTGGGGCGGCAGCTCCGCACGGTGGTGGGGCGGCAGCTCCGCACGGTGGTGGGGCAGTGAGGTCATTGTAGATTATAGACATTTCTGAACAGATGAGTTTTCAGGGTCCGTTTGAAGTTTGCAAGTGTAGTAGATAGTCTGACGTGTTGAGGCAGCGAGTTCCAGGAGACTGGGGATGCTCGGGAGAAGTCTTGGAGTCGGTTGCATGAGTAGCGAATGAGAGAGGAGGAGAGAAGGAGATCTTGGGAGGACCGGAGGTTACGTTTTGGAGTGTAGCGAGAGATTAGTTCAGAGATATATGGAGGAGACAGGTTATGGATGGCTTTGTAGGTCAGGGTTAGTAGTTTGAATTGGATACGATAGAAGATTGGGAGCCAATGGAGGGACTTGCAGAGAGGAGAAGCGGGGTGGTATTGAGGAGAGAGGTGGATCATTCGGGCAGCAGAATTAAGGATGGACTGGAGAGGGGCGAGTGTGTTAGCAGGGAGACCACAGAGGAGGATGTTGCAGTAGTCGATGCGGGAGATTATGAGGGCGTGCACTAGCATTTTTGTAGATTGGGGATTGAGGAAAGGGCGGATTCTGGAAATATTTTTGAGTTGAAAACGGCAGGAGGTGGAGAGGGATTGGATGTGTGGTATGAAGGACATGGCAGAGTCAAAGGTCACTCCGAGGCACCGAACTTTGGGTGCTGGGGAGAGCGTGATGTTATTAATTGTAATGGATAGGTCAGGTGGAGAGTGCAGGTGAGATGGAGGAAAGATGATCAGTTCAGTTTTGGCCACATTAAGCTTTAGGAATCAACCTAATAACACACTGAGCTATTAGGGAATGTAAGAACAGGTTGTAAGTTCAAAAAATTGTTACCCTTTTCATTGTCAGTGTAGCTCCATAAGTTTCCTTGAGGACAGCTTCCAAGAACACACATGGATTCTTGCTTGTATTGCCTTCTGGGAGCCCAATGTTGTTACATCTAAGCCAGTGGTTTTCAAGATTCTCCATCTTCTACTTTTGATCAGCGGAAGCAGAGCCTTAGGCTTCCACCGTTTTGATTATGCAGTATGGTAGGGTTTTCCTCTATTGAAGTTACTGCAGTACCAAGAACAGAGACAGCTAGGCGAGGGTCATCTGAGATATGAATATTTCTGTCTCATAGGACCACTGTCTGCAAATTACTTCAGCTTACTATTTTATTTTGCTTTGCATGAGGCATGACGGGAAAAAATAGGAATTGACAGGTATAATGTACAGAATTGAGATTTTACCTTCCTTATTATCTCCAGTGGTTTTACAATGGCTTATTTTCTTCCCATTCAGATCTCTAAAATATCGCATCCTCTCAGTGGAGATCTTCTATATAAGAGAGTTCTCCTGATTCAACCGTTAAGGATGGATATGGACAGGGATAAGATGGCGGAGAGGATATTACAACTCTTGCTCGAGATCCTCTACCGGCTTACTGGAGAGGTGAGAGATTCTGATGACGTCACATTACATCATTCTTATCTATGGGAATAACAGATGGACAGAACTGGAGAGGTGAGGACTCTGGAAATGTCTGGAGTGAGATTTATTACTGTGTCTCTCCATAACCAGGATTACACAGTAGTGAAGAAGGCCTCTAGTGAGCGCTGTCAGGCCCCTGTGTCTGAGGGATGGGGAAGACCCCTGAGCCCAATCACGGGGCCTCCACCTCACCCCCCGATACATGAGGACATCAATGACCAGAAGATCCTAGAACTCACCTACAAGATGATTGAGCTGCTGACTGGAGAGGTGACACTGCTGGGAATGCTGGGACATTATACAGTAACGCTATGAAGGGATCGGGGGTGACGGTATCATTGTATGTGTCAGGTTCCTATAAGGTGTCAGGACGTCACCGTCTATTTCTCCATGGAGGAGTGGGAGTATTTAGAAGGACACAAAGATCTGTACAAGGACGTCATGATGGAGGTTCCCCAGCCCCTCACATCACCAGGTAATAGGACTAAATACACACGGCCTATAATTATCTGTATGTAAGGAATGAATTCAGTCCCTGTATGTGTCTCCTCCAGTCCTATCCAGTAAGAGGACAACACCAGAGAGATGTCCCCGTCCTCTTCTCCCACAGGACTGTAAACAAGAAGATCCCGATGTTCCTCAGGATCATCAGGTAGATGGAGAGAAGGGGCCATGAGATCTCCCTATGATGTGTAGACGGCTGTGACGGTCTTGTGCTCAGTCTTGTTTTATCCCCCAGTATTATATGTTTATACTTGTGTAATGAGAGCGGTGGAGATGGCAGGATTAGAGCTGATCATAGATGTGACTTCTCCATCTGTCTGTGCCTTTTACAATATTTGTTTCAGGGGGAAGATCTGACCCATATTAATACTACAGAGACATATGTGAGGGGTGATGAGTGGTGTAAAGAAGAGACTCCTACATATGACTACCCAGGTGAGTACCCAGGTGACTTTACGTCCGATAACGTTGTTACTCCCAGTGAGAGCCATTCAGATACTGCAAGCAGCTCACACTGGGAAGAGCACTCTGCTGCTAGATCGAGTGGCTAGCATACGTACAGTACCCGTACCCCCAACTCGGACACTGATTTTTTTAGTCCGTGTTCGGTGCGACACCGAACTTTACTGTTTTGGTTCGTACGTCTCTAACTACAACCAACAAAGAGTAAAA